>NC_073253.2:173525000-174867500 GCF_029289425.2 Pan paniscus | reverse complement strand
TATACCACCTCCTTTTTTCCCAAACCAAAACGCAGATCCTGATGTAGCATTTTCTCCTGATTTGAGGTCTTACCAAGGTGTATACGTTAAATTCCACTCAAGACAGTTTCTTTACTGAAAAGGTATGAAATTACTTGAGAAGAAGTACAAATTTCAGGCCCCTAGAATCTGCCTATTAATATAACATTTGAATTTCTGGGAAATCTGGGGCACACATTCACGGTAGAATAACAAGGAGGCATTGCTTGCAGGGGAGCGTACTCAGAACAGTGCTGTGGATCCTGGCTTGACACCCTTTTCTGGAAAATTGGGGTCACTCTCTGGCTCAGCTACAGAATGGCCTGTCTTTGTCAGGAGGGACACTAACTTCTCATTAAGGCCATGCTCTTCAGGAACAGAGAGGATGATTTGGTTTTTGGTTTCGGGTTTTTATTTTTATTTTTGTTTTTGTTTTGAGACAGTCTCACTCTGTCACCCAGGCTGAAGGGCAGTGGCGCAACCTCGGCTCACTGTAGCCTCCACCTCCTGGGCTCAAGTGATCCTCCCACCTCAGCCCACCGAGTAGCTGGGACCACAGGCACGTGCCACCACGCCCAGCTAATTTTTGGATTTTCTGTAGAGATATGGGACTTTGCCGTGTTGCCCAGGCTGGTCTTGAATTCCTGGGCTCAAGCAATCCACCCCCACCTCGGCCTCCCAAAGTTCCGGGATTCCAGTTCTGAGCCACCATGCCCAGCCAAGAATGGCATTTTTTTTTTTAATCCCAAATAACAGCCTCTTTACTAGCTGCTATGCTGGGGGAAATCCCTGCTAAGTCGGGACCCTGGCAGGAAGTGGCCGGGGCTGCTTGTCCAGTGAGCATTGTGAGGACACACGTCGCCACATGGGCAGCGCTGCCCTGAGGCGCTTGGGGAGCAGCGTTCCGCCTGCTGCAGGTGTGATGGGGTGCGGAGAGTGAGTGCCTCCGTGGCTGCAAGTCTTGCCACCAGCAGTGGTTATTAGGAAATGTATGATAACCTCAGTCATTGTTGAGGGGGGAAGTGTTTGAAGTAAGGAAGAGGCTGAGGAGTCAGCTATTTACACCACACACCCGCCCCCCTGCCTCCAGGGGACTGCTGTGAGCTGGGCCTGTGCCCGGGTGAGGAGAACCATGGGCCTGTGTGGCAGGATCAGCAAGTCTAGGGCCAGGGCAGCCATCAGCATCCTCTGGGAGTTGGTTGTGACTATTGAAATGCAAATGCTTCCGCTTTGGTGATTTTTTTTTTTTTTTTTTTTTTTTTTTGAGACGGAGTCTCGCTCTGTCACCCAGGCTGGAGTGCAGTGGCGCGATCTTGGCTCACTGCAACCTCCGCCTCCCGGGTTCACACCATCCTCCTGCCTCAGCCTCCCGAGCAGCTGGGACTACAGGCACCTGCCACGACGCCCAGCTAATTTTTTGTATTTTTAGTAGAGATGGGGTTTTACCGTGTTAGCCAGGCTGGTCTCGATCTCCTGACCTCGTGATCCGCCTGCCTTGGCCTCCCAAAGTGCTGGAATTACAGACGTGAGCCACCACGCCTGGCCAAGCTTTGGTGACTTTTAACATCCTAAGGGAGGAGTAACCCCTCTTTCCTGTTAATCCAGAGGGAGGGGAGGGAAGGCCAGATAGCCAGGGCTTCCAGCGCAGGAGGCAGAGCTTGGCAGCCACTGGTGGTGGTAAGCACGTCTGCCCAGGGCTGCCTGCCTCTGCCCTCCTCTTGGGAAGACAAGCTCTGCCCCCAGCTAAAAACTCCTCACAACCCTGATGAGCCTTGCTTTTGCAGAGAGGCCCCAGCTCCCAGCTCCCCTGGTGGTCCTCAGGCCTGGCTGCGAGGCACATTCACGAGGCACTGCCTTGAGCACTGAGGTCTGGCACCTGCCGGCTTCCCTGATGCAGCAACAGCCCCAGCTGCCAGTTAGTCTGATGATATTTGGAAAAGTATTTTTAAAAACGAGATTACTGAATTTTACAAGCTTGACATTTTCTATTGGCTTTATAAGCTCTTCTCATGTTTTTATTACCCTCACATCCAATCCATTCGAGCTACATGCTAAATCAAATTGGTATTTTATATTTTTATTTTTTTAGAGACAGGATCTCGCTCTGTCACCCAGGCAGGAGTGCAGTGGCACAGTCATGGCTCGCTGCAGCCTTGACCTCGCCTCAGCCTCCCCAGTAGCTGGGACCACAGGCTCATGCCACCCACGCCCGGCTGAAGCTAGTTTTAACTGAAGAAAACTCAAAGTGTTCTCTCGCTGTTAACCTTTATTATTGAGGCATTGGCTCTGCTATAGGAAAACAAGGAGGTGACGTTAATGTCAGTGGTTGACATTAACCACTGGCAAGTGACAGTGTGGCTCCTTGACAAGTGGTTGCTGCTCATAAATGTCATGAAACAAAAACACTGATTTTAGAGAAGTGGGATTCTACAGTTAATATTGCCAGCAAACTTTTATTAAGCTCTCACTCTGTGCCAAACACATGCTTGAAGTTGGGGTGAATCTGTGACCATTAAGATGTTGGCTGTTCATAGGCACGTTATCAAGCAACTGGGGTGTGAGAGCGAATGATAAGAGGGTGAATCTGGATGAGGAGGGACTTCCAGGGCACAGGTGGAGGAGAGGCATTGCAGCCATAGAGAGGCCCAAGGGAACAGTCAAGACAAGGCGGGGACAGTGGCCAGGAGGCGAGGGCAGCACTTCCTGGGCAGGGAAGGCTTGCCAGGGAGACCAGACTCCTGTCTCTGTTTGGAAAGAAAAGGAACCGCACTGGGGGTCAGGGAGGCTAGGCACGGCACCGGCCTGGGATGCCAGTCCTGCCTGAGGGCCCAAGGCAAAGGGGAAGCATTCACAGACCCCACACCAGGCTCCGACGCCAAGTGGAGGAAGAGGGAGATAGAAGCAGAAGCCTGGGCTTCCAGGCCTGGTGCCTGGGCGGGTGTTGATGGGACCCAGGGAGAGTCCTGTGGGGATACTTTGGGTCTGGGCTGGCAGGGGCTCTGGAAGGAGAGGCATGGAGGTGCGAACCTGGTGCCCAGGTGGAGGTGCAGTGGGGGTGAGGTGGCCGTGCGAACCTGGTGCCCAGGTGGAGGTGCAGTGGGGGTGAGGTGGCCAGGCTGCAGACCCCTGCATCAGAATGCCTGCGAAGCTGTGGGTTTTTTGTTTGTTTGTTTGTTTTATTTCGAGACAGGGTGTCACTCTGTCGCCCAGACTGGAGTGCAGTAGCGCCGTCTCGGCTCACTGCAAGCTCCGCCTCCCAGGATCAAGTGATTCTCCTGCCTCAGCCTCCCGAGTAGCTGGATTTACAGATGCATGCCACCACGCCCGGCTAATTTTTTGTATTTTTAGTAGAAACGAGGTTTCACCACGTTGGCCAGGCTGGTCTCAAACTCCTGACCTCAAATGATCCACCTGCCTCGTCCTCCCAAAGTGCTGGAATTACAGGTGTGAGCCGCACCAGCCTGTTTTTTAATTTTTTTTAGAGACAGGGTCTCACTCTGTTGCCCAGACTGGAGTGCAGTGGTGTCATCTCGGCTCACTGCAGCCTCGACTTCCAGCGCTAAAGCAATCCCCCCACCTCTGCCTCCCGAGTAACCGGGACTACACACGCGTGCCACTACACCAGCTAATTTCTAAAAATTATTTTACAGACGGAGCTTCTCCGTGTTGCCCAGGCTAGCCTCAAACCCCTGGGCTCCAGTGACCCTCCCGCCTTAGCGTCTCAAAGTGCTGGGATTACAGGCATGAGCCACCACGCCCGGTCAGAAGCTGTGTTTTTAAGTGGACATGCCATCTTGTCCTGCTGAAGTATCTCCATGTAATCACAATATCTATGGCACCCAAATCTCCTCCTTCCTCCTCCCTCCCCCAAAACACCCCCACAGGCATGATACCCTCCCATGCGCTGGAGGCAGAATCTCCCAAGGGGAGCTGGCCAGGAGAGGTGTCCCTGAGTTCAGATGGAGGTGGAAGCCAGAGTGGGGCTGGGACCGCCCAGTGACATGAGGATGGGGCTTGGGATAAAGCCCTGGGGACACTGACATTTAAGGTGTGGACAGAAGGAGCTACTGAAGGCGACGGATTTAGAAAAGCAATTGAGTATGATTTCCTTCTTCAAGAAAGGCTGTCCAACTAGCTCTCACTTCCTCTCGTGTGTTCAGTGTCACCCGGAAGCAGAGTTTAATGTGACTAAAGTCAACATTGGCTCACACTGTCACGGAGTGTGGGAAGATGAGTGAGGACTCATCGCAGGGCGATACCCACAGCTTAAAACAGGCACCTTCCCCTCCCAGGTCTGGTTAGGGCAGTTGTTACCTATGAGGGGCGTGGAGTTTTGTCTTGTATTTTGGCCTTGTTGGTAAAGCATTCCAAAGCTTCGACACACCCTCCTTTCAGCCCATTAGGAAAGGCTGTTGATTGTAATATTCACACAGCTCCCTGGGCTATGGTTAAGAGCCTTGCAGAAGGACTGGGAGAAGCCCTGTGTATTTGAAGTATTGTAGCATCAGAAAAAAACACCGGAAGAAGGCAGGTGGGGACAAGGTGCCTATGTCTGCTCCTTGGGATTCCTTTCCTTATTGTCCGAGGCAACTACAGGGAAAGCAAAGCGTGAGCCCCCAAATCCACACCTGGGAGGAACGTTCCCCTTTGCGAGGCATGGGACTGGCTGGCCCTGTGTCTCACGGGGGAAGCAACTACAGGGAAAGCAAAGCATGAGCCCCCAAATCCACACCTGGGAGGAACGTTCCCCTTTGCGAGGCATGGGACTGGCTGGCCCTGTGTCTCACGGGGGCTCTGAGTTTTGGGGTCACACTAGCCTCCTGAGGCCTGGCTGAGAGGGCTGGGTTGGGGGTCAGGAGGCCCCCTGTAGCCACGAAGCTCCTCTGGGGCATTGTTAAAGGTTCACCCTCTTTTTTGTGGGTATCCTGGAAGATCTCAAGAAACTGAGCTTGGAGGAAGAGAGGCCGAGAGGGTCTCCCGCCGCCTGCGTTCTCCGCAGCTGTGGCCCCACAGCCTCCAGTGACCACGGAGGGGAAGGTGCCACCTGCCTTGGCTGCTGAAAGGGTGATGCTCTTATGCCTGAGTCTTGGCTCCTGTGGTCCTGCAGAGACCCTGTGGGGGCCGCCCGGTCGTCACCTGCACTCATCTTGGGTTTTCCTTCCTTTTCCACCCTAAGCTCAAGGTATTTTTTTCCTGTTTTCTTCACTCTAACTTGGGGAAGAAGGAAGATCCTTTATGGAAAAGAAAAAAAAAAGCACCTTTGAACGTCCTGCAACTTGAGTTTTAAGCTTTCAGAAGGATTCGGTGCTTCTGGCCCGCTCAGACCCCCGCCTGGGGTGTGGAGTTCCTCCCGTTGGCCCCGCCTCCCTGTACCACCAAAGCTCTAGGCGGCCCAGCCACCCTGTGAAAGCGGCGCCCGTAGCCAGACGCCAAGGCTGCCGTCCCGAGCCGAGGGTGGCACCTTGCCCAGCACACGTGCATTCTCCTGTGGGAACTCGGGGGGTATGTGGTGAGCAGGCTCCTGTCAGTTGAGGTGGAGGCTCCCGGCCCATCTTTGCTCTCCTCAGGCTGCCCAGCTCCTGGCGGCACATGGTGGCCTGGCAAGGCTGACTTGGCCTCCTCAGTTCCCCACCCATCCGCGGATCATCGCCTTCCCTCGCCGCCTCTCTCTACAGCCACCGACATCTGCGGAGCGTCACAGACTGGTTCTGAGCTGTGGTTTACAAATTTAACCCAACACAGAGTGAATTCAAATTTGCTTTTGGAACAGCCTTTATCTCCAATTAAGTGCAAGTATATTTACACTATGTGATATTAAAGGACTTCTCCAGTGACTGGGAGGTACTGAACCAAGATGTTTTTAAAGAAACAGTGGGGTGAGGTGGTTAGGTAGAATATACCGTCCTGGCCATTTCTCTTCCTTCAGGCGAGTAAGCGCTCCTTCAGCAGAAAGGCTGCGGATTGCTGGCTGTGCTCTGTGGACTGGGCCAGTAGGTGTGGCCCAGGTCCAGGTCCTGGCACCTCTGCTGAGTGCCCAGCCTGAGATGACACGTGCCATCCTGGAGAGAAGCAGAGAGGGTGCTGTCTCCAGGCATTCTCCAGACAGCGTGGGCCTGGCTTGCTGAGCCAGCTGCAGGAGGGGATCTCCTGACTGGGGCTTGGGACCAGATCTGCTGCAGAGAGGCAATAACTCTGTCTAAAAAGAAAACTTGTCCCGTGTGATTACAAAAACAGGAAAAGGCTCCAAGCTAGGAAATGAGATTTGAGGTATGGAGAACATTCTCACCTGATGGAAGCATCCTGTTCCTATACAGGAGGAGGAGCTGGTGCAAGCCCTAGGCCACATATGTCACAGTTGTTTTGGACCCTCCGTAGCTTTTATACTCATAAAATATTAAAGTTGCCCCTTTCATATTTGGGTCATTGAAAGAGCCCACCGTACTCTAGGTTCCTGCTCACTATGCACAACATCTCAGAAGATGGCGTACAAAACTATTTTTCTAACTATAGCACAGGTAATGTGGGGGTGGGGAGGCTTGGGATATACCTAAATGTGGCAAATGATTTATCTTCCACCTTGAGGGATGAAAAGGAAACTATGCACTTGAATTTTAATTAAAATTTTAATTTAATTCATTGGATAGCTTGTGCCAGAAAGAACAGTCAATATTCAAGAAGCAAAACTGACGATTAGCTCAGTTTCGGGCCTCCCTGTCGGGGGAGTTTTCTTGTCTGGAACGCAAACACCTACAAGTAGAGTGTGAGCTGGTTCTTGACAATCAGATCTCATCAACCCTTTGAAATGTTCTGGGCAGCACAGCTCCTCGGTCTGCATGGTTGGTGTAAGTATAATCAAGTAGTGAAATTGTATGGTATATACCTATATGCCAACAGTGTACACCTGTATGTGCAGAATTTGCTGATATAACCATTTCAATAAAAACCTATTGAAAAAGCTGATTTGACCACATGGAGTATTGTTGGTGGTGACGTGTATCACTGAGGACTCTCTTGGTTACAAATGACAGAAAACCCAGCCAAAACTGGCTAACACAAAAGGGGAATGTCATGGCTCCCAAAAGCCAAAATGCCCAGGGGTGCCTATGTCAGGCTTGGTGTGATTTCACCCTCAAATGCTGACACCAAGACACATGGCAACTTTGCTCCTCATTGGGAACCCCATCTCCAGGCTCAGGGTGGCAGTAGCTCCATCAACACAAGAGCCAGTCCCCAGGAGGTGGCCCAGGTCAGGACGGTATTTCCCTGGCCCAACTGACTTGGTTGGAGGCACATGGCCATCACCAGCCAGCCCCTGTGATCACAGATAGAATGCACCGATGGCCTCAGCTGGCATGGGCTCCACCTCCACAGCCCAGGAGTCCATGTGTCTTCACCTGACAGACAAGAGCTGTGCGTTCTAAGGCACGGTTCCCACTGCAGAAAAACAAACGACACTGCACAGACGGGAGAAGTGAATGCTGGGGGCAAAGGCAGCACGTGTCTGACACGTGTGGAAAAGCGCTGGAGCCAGAGGCCGGGCGCAGTGGCTCACGCCTGTAATCTCAGCACTTTGGGAGGCCGAGGCGGGCAGATCACTTGAGGTCAGGAGTTCGAGACCATCCTGGCCAACATGGTGAAACCTCCTCTCTACTAAAAATACTAAAATTAGCCAGGCATGGTGGCACGCACCTGTACTCCCAGCTACTTGGGAGGCTGAGGCAGGAGAATCGCTTGAACTTGGGAGGCAGAGGCTGCAGTGAGCCAGGATCATGCCACTGCACTCCAGCCTGGGCGACAGAGTGAAACTCCGTCTCAAAAATAAAAAAATAAAAAAATTTTTTAAATGGGCAAAGGACATTTCTCCAAATAGACATTTCTCCAAATAAAATATACAAATAACCCAAAAGCCCATCATCAGTCATCAGGGAAATGGAAATCCAAACCACAGCGAGATACCATTTCCCACCCTCTAGAAATGAGCATCAAAAAAAAAAGAAAGACAATAACAAGTGTTGACAAGATATGGAAAAACTAGAACTCTTTTTTTTTTTTTTTTTTGAGACGGAGTCTCACTCTGCTGCCCAAGCTGAAGTTGCAGTGGCGTGATCTCGGCTCACTGCAACCTCCACCTCCCGGGTTCAAGCAATTCTCCTGCCTCAGCCTCCCGAGTAGCTGGGACAAGCATATGCCACCACATCCGGCTAATTTTTGTATTTTTAGTAGAGACGGGGTTTCACTGTGTTAGCCAGGATGGTCTTGATCTCCTAGCCTTGTGATCTGCCCACCTCGGCCTTCCAAAGTGCTGGGATTACAGGCGTGAGCCGCCGTGCCCGGCCTAGAACTCTTATACCCAGCTGGTGGGCATGTGGAATGCTACAGCTGCTTTGGAGCACAGTGTGGTCACTGCTTAAAAAGTTAAACATAGCTGTACCACATGACCCAACAATACCACTCCTCAATATATGCCCAAGAGAATTAAAAACACATATTCACACAAAGACTTGTACACATGTTCATGGCAGCATTATTATAATAGACAAGAGGGGTAAACAATCCAAATGTCCATCCAAATGAATAAAACGCGGTGCATCCATACCATGGGGTACTATTCAGCCATAAGGAGGAATGAAGCATCAATACATGCTACAACGTGGGTGAACCTCGAACACATGATGGGAAGTGAAAGAAGACAGACACAAAAGACCACATATTGTAAGGTTCCATTTATATGAAGAAATGGCTAGAATGGGAAAAATGTACAGAGATAAAATAGATTGATGGTTGCCAGGGCAAAGCCGGGGGGAAGTGGGGAATGGCAGCTAATGGGTAAGGGGTTTCTTTTGACTTGATAAAAATGTTCTGGAATTAGTGATGATGGATGCCCAGCCTAGTGAATATACTAAAAACCACTACGTTTTGCACTTTAAAAGAGTGAACGTTATGGAATGTGACATATCTCAGAAAATCAAAAAGAAGTAAGCTTAGCACGCACATACTAAGTGATCGATAAATGTTTGTTCTTTTTCTTCTTATAAAAAATCATTCTCGAGGAGTGGTCTCCAGGTCAGCAGCATCAACATCACCTAGGAACGAGTTAGCAGTGCAAACACCCTGGGAGGGAGGGGGCAGCAACCTGTGTGGCTGTTTTTTGTTTTGTTTTGTTTTCAGATGGAGTCTTGCTATATTGCCCTGGCTGATTTTGAACTCCTGGCCTCAAGTGATCCCACCACCTCAGCCTCCCAAGTGGCTGGGACTACAGCAGCCTGTTTGAATCAGCCTTCCAGGTGATCCTAATGTATACCCAATTTGAGAACCACTGGAATTAAGGAACAAGACAACTCTTTACCTCCTCTCAGGGTGTTAAAAAGTGCAGTTCTTCCAAATTCTTTCCCTCTAGAGAGCACAATGACAATATTAGTTCAAACTTCCAAGGTGTTGAAGAAAGCCCGCCTCTGCATCTTGAAAGCTGATTCCTATATCCAGCAACATTGAAGAAGACTGCAGATCACTCTGGGTGTCAACTGCGTGTACCTACATCCATCGCACCAAGACTCTTGAGTGCCAATCACAGAAACCCACCTGGAAGTCAGGTCCAGCTCCAAGGATGGTTTAACTGCCCCCTTCCCTTTGCCCTCTAGCCAGACCCTGGTGAGGGTTCCAGCCAGCAGGGTGACCCGACATCCCAGTCGACCCCGGACAGGCCCCAGGCCCGTTGTCCCAGGTGGAGTTGACAGCCCCCTCATGCAGAAGGCCGTGTGTGGACTGGCGCTGCCCCTGCAGGCCAACACTGGGAGACCAGGGACCCGCATTCGCCTGCAGCCAGCCTCACGCTTGCGCAGAAGCCGCCACTGGGCCCAGGGCCAGTCCAGACCCCATCCCCAGGGCCGGCCATCCTCTGTGACCCGTCTGTCAGGGGAGGGGCAGCACTGATTTCCAAGGATGCAGCCCGTATCAGGGCCTCCTGGCACCTGCCCTGCGCTGGAAGATTCTTCTAGTCTCCCGGCCCCAGTGTCAGAATTCTGAGAACTGGCCGGGCGCGACGGTTCACTCCTGTAATCCCAGGACTTGGGAGGCCAATGTAGGCGGATCACCCGAGGTCAGGAGTTCGAGACCAGTCTGGCCAACATGGTGAAACCCCGTCTCTACTAAAAATACAAAAAAATTAGCCGGGCGTGTTGGCGGGAGCCTGTAATCCCAGCTAAAGAGGCTGAGGCAGGAGAATCGCTTGAACCCGGGAGGCAGAGGTTGCAGTGAGCTGAGATCGCGCCACTGCACTCCAGCCTGGGCGACACAGCAAGACTCTGTCGAAAAAAAAAAAAGAAAGCTGAGAATTAGGAGGAACTGCAAACGCTTTCCAGGCGCCCTTTGCAGTGCTAACACGCCCCGGGTTGCACGCGCAACCAGCCAAAAGCAGCCAAACTCTGCTTCTTGACATCCTTCTCTCACACTGCACAGCTTTCAAAACGCCAGACGCCCTGCTCTGCACAGCGGCTCCCCTGTCTGCGGACTGGGCCGTTCCGTTCTGGGCCCAGGCCGGAGGCCGCGGGCTGCACCGCTCCAGGAGGCCAGGCTGGCGCGCGCCCGAGGCCGGGGTGAGGGGGCGGCGCGGAACTCGGGCCGCGTGCGTGAGCGCCACACGCCCGCCAGGGGGCGCCGCCCGCCCGGCCCCGCCCCGCCCCGGCCCGCTCCGCACGCTCCGCTCCGGGACGCCGACGGCGGCGGGCGCTTCCGCCTCGCGGGCCTCGGCCCGGTGCGAGCGGCTCCGCGATGTGGCTGAGCCCGGAGGAGGTGCTGGTGGCCAATGCGCTGTGGGTGACGGAGCGGGCCAACCCCTTCTTCGTGCTGCAGCGACGCCGGGGCCACGGCAAGGGCGGCGGCCTTACGGGTGAGAGGCGCGCGGGCGGCCGGGCCTGTGGGCTGGCGGCGGGGCTGGCGGCGGGCGGGCGGCGGGCGGGTCCGGTTCCGGCCCGGCCTCGGCGCGTCGCAGCGGACACGCAGGCCAGCGCGCGGCGGGGCGGGGGCGCGAGGCCAGGACCCGGGAGCCGGGCGCGGAGGGGCCGGGGCGGGGAGGCGAGGGGCTGGCGGGAGGCGAATGCGCCCTCGGCGGGCTCTCCTCAGGTCGGCTTGGGGCGGCCAAGTGGAGACCGGCGGCGGCTTCTGCCCGGATTCGGCGCCCGCGAGCCCCGGGGGCCGTGCAGCTTCCCGGGATTTCACCGCCGAAAGTTGGCGAGACCGCCCTGTCCTCATCCTCCACCTCAGTTTCCCCAGGTGCCTCTAAGGGGCCAAGTGACGCCAGCGCACGTTTTCTTTTGCCCTCTTCTTCGTGCCCATCTCACCAAAGTATCGCCCTTTTAGCAAGATCAGAGGTCCCTGGAGCTGGCCGCACCCCCATTCCCCCAGCTTCTCCTCCCCCACCTTTCCTGCTCCTGGCTGCTCTCAGAGCTGCGCACCCAAGGCTGTGGGTAGCGGCACAGGGTGTTCCTGCAAGCTCGCCAAGGTGGCCCTTTGTGGGCCCGGGTGCCACCATCACACAGGATGAAGCTGGACAGGCACCCTTGGAGTCGTGCGGCCTGTGGGATCCAGGGGAGGCCCACAGGCCACTCCCTCCGCAGGTGGTGTCCAGGGCCCCTCATGCTCCAGGGCCTGCGCCCAGCACTGCAGGAGCCCGGCTGGCTCAGGCTCAGTGCCTGTGCTCTTCGGGGCACCGACTGTTGCCCTACAGGATTGCGGTCCCATTGTTGCCAGGTCGTCCAGTTTATCAAGAGCATTTTCTGTGAATCATCCTGATTTTCAGTGTGAGCAGCTAATAGCCAGATGCAGACGGAGGCTTCTCCTGGGCCACGTTTCTTCATGTGGAAGAGACTGTTCTGTTCCCAGGAACACTCAGTGTTCCCTTCAGCTTCGGGTTCCCTCCCAGTGGGCTTCAAGGATCTCGGGCTCCTGTGCTGGACCCGCCTCCTAGATCCAGCTGTTCAGTCGGCAGCCCCTGTGGCCAACCTCGAAGCTACTGCAAGCCCGATGAAGAAAGCGAGGGACCGGCACCTTTTCTTCCGCCAGCGCGCCAGGGTGTCATCAGCGCGCCAGTGTGTCATATTCGCTGGTGTACTTGAAACACTTGTGCTGTGCTCGGCAGGCTTATGTGGGTCGTCTCATTGAACGGGCGGGTGCAGGTGCAGCCCGGTCTCTGTACACCTCCTTCCTGCGGGCTCTTCTCCTTTCCACCTCACTCTCCATGTCCCCTGGGACCGAGCTCCCAGGGTCCCCCCAAGGGAACCCTTCTTTGAACCCTCTCCCAATCTCTCCCCACTGCTAGGTTTGGTGTGTCCTGCTGTGCCCTCTGACAGGGCCTTCCCTGTGCCATCATGGGCATTGTGGCCTCCTGAGTACTGTCCTCCCTGAAGAGGAGCAGACAGGGATGTGGTTTTATTCAAGCCATCTATTAAAAACATGCCAACCTAGACTTTTCATTAAAGAATCTGAATAGCTAGCTTGGCCAACATGGCAAAACCCCGTCTCTACTAAAAATATAAAATTTATCCGGGCATGGTGGCACGCGCCTGTAATCCCAGCTACTCGGGAGGCTGAGGCACGAGAATCGCTTGAACCCAGGAGGTCAAGGTTGCAGTGAGCCGAGATGGCGCCATTGCACTCCACCTTGGGCGACAGAGCGAGACTATCTCAAAAAAATATTAATGGACTATGAAACAAAAGTGTTAAAGTTGAATAACAGCAATAAAAATTGTTCTGACATCAACAGGAAAAATGGTAATAAAATATTTTCAGATCATGTCAAAAGCAGCACTTCGTTAAAAGGAAGAAAAAATTTCAAGTAAAAACAATAAACAGGTTTTTAGATTGCTCGATAATTCAATTAGTGAATCAAACAATGATAAAAGCTATATATTTCCTGCTGATTTGTCAGAAAAATAGTGACACTGACAAAGATAGCATTACCTAAAATATAAAAGCAAAGATAGCGTTGCCACAGACTGCTTAATGTGTGTCATCTATCAAATGGGTATATGTGATGAGAAGAAAAACTTGAAATGCCCTCAAATGTTTCAGTTCAGAAATGAAAAAACTTTATATTTTCCCAAATTTGGCAATTCTAAAGATCGACTTCTTCAGTTATGATTTTTGAGGCTAAAAGAAACTTCTTTAAACTGTCGGTAATAAAAAATCAGTGAGTCATGGCAAAGGGGAGACATTATCTTTCTGTTCTTGATATGGAAAATAATGTTGCAGAATCATTGTCCTGTGTGTGAAGAAGCGATGAGTACAGGACCAGAACTGTCCGGAAGACGTATTTCAGGAGACGCGCCTGGCAGTTAGGAAAACATTGTGTTGGTTTTCTGGATTTTGTGATATTTCTGATATTGTTCTTTTTTAGCTTTAACGTGTAGCTCTGTACTTTCTCGGTCTAAAGCAATACTTGTTTTGTAGTCTAGTTTTGTATACGTAAAGAGGGCTTCCCAGAATTGTTTAAGCTCTGGCCCCATGAAACTTGTATCTGCCTCTGCCTACAAGTGTTTCTGAGCCAGGAGAAGAAGCAGATGCTTCCAGGAAGAAGTAGAAGGGGATGTTTTTGATCGGGATCAGACACTGGCTGAAGGCCTTTGACCGCAGGGGTCATTCCGGACGTTTCCCTCGTTGGGCTGGACCCTTTGGGTAGCGTCACCATCCTGTCTGCCTCCGGCCAGACTCAGCCTTCAGGGGCCTCAGTCCGGCCCTCCCCTCACCCTCTATGTCTCTCTGCCCTGTTCCCAGGTCTTCTCGTGGGCACCCTGGACGTGGTGCTGGACTCCAGTGCCCGCGTGGCCCCTTACCGCATCCTGCACCAGACCCAGGACTCCCAGGTCTACTGGACAGTGGCGTGTGGTAGGTGCCGTGAGTGGTGAGGGGTGCTGGGCAGGGCCTGCCCTGGAAGGGCCGTTGCCGGGAGGAAGGGGTGTGTAGCCCACGTGTCTGGGTGGTGTTCCCTGCTGACAGCACAGCCCAAGGCTGCAAGAGGGAAGTGGAGGAGCCTTCGCTTCCATCTTAGAAAGGCAGCTCCGTGGCCCGGTGCGGTGGCTCACGCCTGTAATCCCAGCACTTTGGGAGGCCGAGGTGGGCTGATCACGAGGTCAGGAGATCGAGACCATCCTGGCTAACACAGTGAAACCACGTCTCTACTAAAAAATACAAAAAATTAGCTGGGGGTGGTGGCGGGGGCCTGTAGTCCCAGCTACTCGGGAGGCTGAGGCAGGAGAATGGCGTGAACCTGGGAGGCGGAGCTTGCAGTGAGCCGAGATTGCGCCACTGCACTCCAGCCTGGGCGACACAGCGAGATTCCGTCTCAAAAAAAAAAAAAAAAAGAAAAAAAGAAAGGCAGCTCCACTGGTCATGGGGACAGGGCAGGAGAGGACAGCCCCATGGATCCCCATGTACCTCTAGGGACGCAGGTGTGGGGCTAGCCAATGTCCACATTCTCATGCCACCTTTTCTCAAGATAGACATAGTCGGCCTCATTCAAAGATTCCATATTTGCAAATTGGCCTACTCAATAAAATGTATTTGCAATCCCCAAATCAATACTTCCAGTGATTTTGTGGTCATTTGGAGACACTCATGGACACATGCACGTTCAAAGCAGTGAAAAATTTGAGTCGCCTGATGCCCATGTCCCCAGCTGAGGCGGAACAGGACGACGCTTTGCCTTCTTGATTCAGCTCTCATACTGCACTCACGTGTCCTGTTCAGTCTCTGCAGTGCCATGTTTTTCCCATGTTTGTGCTCGTTGCTGATGACTTGGCTGTTTAAAATGGCTCCCAAGCATAGCGCTCTTGTTCCTAAGAGCAAGAAGGCTGAGTTGTGCCTTGTGAAGGAGATCCGTGCATGAGAGCAGCTTCGTTCAGGCGTGAGTGATAGTGCTGCTGGCCGTGAGCTCAATGCCAGTCGATCAGGAATATGTATTAAATAAGGCATCTTTAAACAGAAACACATGTAAAACAGTTATGTATCGGTCAGTCGACAGAAGTGTGATTAGAGGCTCCAGGAACCTAACCCTGTGTTCCCCCAGGGTGCTGGTTCAGGATTCGCTAACTCAGTGTTCGCGGCCACCTTACAGAATCTGACCACCTGAATAACGAGAATCCGCTGTAGTTGTCCTCCTAGGTGGAAGCGCACTCACCCGTCCAAGAGTGCGGAGGGAAGTCCCCTTTCAGCGGGTACCTGCTGGGTTGAGTTTGCTCTGAGAAAATGACAGTCCTAGCTGACTCTCAGACAGTGCTTCCTGTGTGCCAGGCACTTGCCTGAACCACCCGGTACCTCCAGAAGGCATAAGTACTTTGGTCTTCTCTATGTTGAAGGTGAAGAAACTCTGGCCCAGAGGGGTTGAGTAACCTGCTCAGAGTCACACAGCTGCAGTTTGGACCCTCTCAGTACCTCTCTGAAGCAGAAGCCACAGTGCCCTTGTTCTCCAGGGTAGTGGTTTCCCTTGAAGGCCTGGGAGAAGATGATGAGACTCAAAAGTTTGTCAACCTCACGGCTGGAACCCAGCTTCAGGAGGGGAAGGGTCAAGGAAGTAAAAGCATAGGGCAGGCGGCACCCCGGGAACAGCCCCACTCCCAGGTGGGCGCTCTGCACGGGCATCCTGACCAGCAGTGCCCTTCTCCCTTGCAGGACTGAATAACTCAGTAAGAGTTAGGAAGGGGAGTTTGTCCAAGGCCAAGCAGGGAAGCCCAGTTAGACCCCAGATCTCTGGCTTCAGAGCCTGAGTGGACCCTGGGGGCAGCAAGAGTTTGCCAGAGGAGGGGCTTCCTGTGGGGAGGGGACCATTTCTGAGTGGGCCAGGAGGTTGGTGTGTGCTGATGAGGAGAGGAGCTGCTTTAACATGGGCCCTTGAGATTTCCATCTCTGGCAGCAAGAGCTGCCCGTCCCTGGGGAGAGAAAAGTACGAGGGGCAGAGTGGGAATCCCTTTAGTCACAGCAGGCCTGGTGCTGGGGAGGGGCCCAGCCACAGCCACGCAGCGGAGCCCGTGTACGTAGCCCCGTGCCACACACTTGACCTCTCCCCTCCTGCCAGGCCCAAAGCCCTGTACTGGCCCTGGCTGTGCCTCCCTTTCCTGCCAGCCAGGCTAGGCCCCAGAAGCAGCTCACCAAGACCAGACATGGCCCTGCCAGCACCTGCTTAGTGAGTTCTAACCCTTGAGCCTGGTGTTCGAGGACACCTGGGGGTCTGCCTGCCTCCATTTCTGGCCTTGTCTCCCCAGCTCACAGCCTGGCCTTCAGCCGGACCACACAGCTGCAGGGCCTGGAGGAGCCACACCCCTCCTGGCTGCTGTTCCTAGTGTACGCCATGCCAGCTAACCTTCCCTCCCGCTCCTCTGAGAACTGCCCAGACTCCACAGACCCATCCTTCCTCCTGACTCCTCTGGACATGACGTGTCTGCGCACGCTTTTACGTGGAAGCCCGTGAGGCCGGGAGCTTCCGAGGGTGAGGGCAGGCTCTGCAGCCAGGCACCCAGGGTTAGGATTCTGGTTTGATCACTTCCCAGCTGTGTGACCTTGGGTAACTTATTTCACCTCTCTGTGCCTCAGCTTCATCTGGTAAAATGAAAATAATGGTACCTGTCTCCACTGTGTTCTGAGAATGGAATAAGATAATCCATGGAAAACTCTGAAAACAGAAACAGCATTTAATACTCTAATTAGCTATTATATTATTTTTATTCCCAGCACCTAGCATAGAGATGGAATAGTTTCTTAGTATGAAATGAAGATTGAGTTACTTTTAACTAATATGTTTTAATGCACATATGTAAAAAAAGAAATGTTTTTTTGAGGCGTTCTCTTTCTGTTGCCCAGGCTGGAGTGCCATGGTGCAATCACAGCTCACTGCAGCTCTCTGGCTAAAGTGATCCTCCCACCTCAGCCTCCTGACTAGCTGGGACTGCAGGCCCACGCAACCATGCCTCATTTTTTCTATTTTTTGTAGAGACAGCCATGTTGCCCAGACTGATCTCAAACTCCTGGGCTCAAGCGATTCCCCTGCCTCAGCCTCCCAGAGTGCTGGGATTATAGGACTGAGCCACTGTGCCCGGCCTATAAATATTTTTAATTAAAGTGCTGACACATCCACACAGGCAGCGAGGAGGAGATTTCTTCTGTTTTAGTTTTCTAGGAATGTTATGTGTAACAGAAAATAATACAGTAGAGTTGCACCACATGTAAATTTGACTTCCAAATTCAACTGTGGGTTCCTGGCAAATAAACCGAAAAAGAAATCTCTACCTACCAACTAGGCCTTGGCCTCTGTGCATCAGGGAAAGGAGGCTATAATAGAAATGCAAAGAAAAATGAAAAAAAAAAAGTTTAAAGTAAATTATGGATGACTTAAGGGGCTTCCAGGAGTAATTCTGGGGGCCTTTTGTGACTTACTGCAAGCTGTGTGATTCTGGGTGGGATCGTTTTCCCGTGGGCATCCCCCCCCAGGCCAGTCGGGAGGATCTATCCTGTGGCCTTGCTTCTTAGGTCAGGGTCTGCTTGAGGAGATTTGACAAAGCAAACAAATCAGTCCCAAGCAGAACAGCCGGGCTGTGACACAGCCTTGAGCAGGTGCCTCGGGCTGGAGCAGGTGACAGGCCCGGCCTGGCCTGGAGGGAGGGTCAGAGCTGTCTCCAGCTGGCAGAAGAGCCTGGTCAGGGAGGGAAGGAAGGTGGTCGGGGCAGGCGTGCCAGCAGAGACGTCTGGTTCACAGTCACACTGGCCTCCCGAGCATAGCGCCGTAGTGCTCTTGTTCCTAAGAGCAAGAAGGCTGAGTTGTGCCTTGTGAAGGAGATCCGTGCATGCGAGCAGCTTCTTTCAGGCGTGAGTGATAGTGCTGCTGGCCGTGAGCTCAATGCCAATCGATCAGGGATACGTATTAAATAAGGCATCTTTAAACAGAAACATGTAAAACAGTTATGTATCGGTCAGTCGACAAGAGTGTGATTAGAGGCTCCAGGAACCTAACCCTGTGTTCCCCCAGGGTACTGGTTCAGGATTCGCTAACTCAGTGTTCGTGGCCACCTTACAGAATCTGACCACCTGAATAACGAGAATCTGCCGTGTCTTGGCTGAGGCTGTCTTCATGCCTGGTGGGTGGGCCTCCTGTCCCACCCCCGGACAGCTGAGAATGATTCAGGGTGTCATTCACTCCTCATCCTTGTGTTCATTCAGTACAGGCAAAACCCCAGAAACAGGTGCTGGGGGTAGGGGAGCCAGGCCAGGCAGAGATCTCCCCTCATCCCTTTGCTCTTCCCCCGGGGCTTCTTCCCCGATTCCTTAATGGGAGCAAACAATTCTTCCAGCCTTTGAAAGTGGCATCGTGCTGCCTTCTCTACGTTTTTGTTTTGTGTGTTGTTTTGTTTTTTGAGACGAGGTCTCACTTTGTCACTCAGGCTGCACTGCAGCCTCCGCCTCCCAGGCTCAAGCAATCCTCCCACCTCAGCATCCTGAGTGGCTGGGACCACAGGTGCATGCCACCACGCCCAGCTAATTTTTTGTATTTTTGGTTTCGCCATGCTGCCCGGGCTGATCTCGAACTCCTGGGCTCAAACGACCCTCCTGCCTCAGCCTCCCAAAGTGCTGGGATTACAGGCATGAGACACGGCGCCCAGATTTTCTCTACATTTTTTTAAATTTCCGTTGGGCCTATGGAGGACAGGGACCCCCTCCCTCCTAGGTGGGGCAGACACTAGGTAAGAAGGTGGCCAGGAGAAACTGAAGAGAGGGACAGTAGCTACTCGCCTGCCCAGCAGGAGCCTCGCTGGCCAGGGGCCTGGAGTCTTGTAGGAAGCTCCGGCTGCTTATCTGTGGATACCTAGATGCTCAGGAAAGAGCTGGACTCATTTATACAAAGTATGACTGTGTCTGATTAATCACCTACATAGCAAAAGCCACATTAAGTTCTTTCAACTTGAGGAAAAGTGTAAGTTAGCAAGCTTGCAGGCGCACAGACTATTTCTAGGACACATAGGAGACTTAGTGACTCTCCCTGTTGGCTTCAGGGACAGGTGGAAACATTCTCTCCCACACGACTGTGATTCAGCCTGGACGTTTAATTTTTTGTTTTTTTACCAGGACCATTTATTACTTTGTTATGCACATATCCATCAGCTTAAGAGGGAAAAGCAGCTTGAAGATTCTGGTCACTTAGATTTAGCAAATGAGGTCACCCACTTTCATCTCGCTTCTTTGAATGTGCGTTTAAGGCCTGGGGAATTCATGATTTTTCTTTTACTTTACCAAACCTCTTCTAGGTTCTTCCCGCAAAGAGATCACAAAACACTGGGAATGGCTGGAAAATAACTTGCTCCAGACACTGTCCATCTTCGACAGTGAGGAAGATATCACCACCTTCGTCAAGGGCAAGATACACGTAAGGTTTACTCGCCACTCTCTGTTCTCACCCTTCCCTGGCCAGCAGTGTTCTCGTGTATTATCCTATTTCATCTTCACGATGTAGGGTGCATCCCCATTTTACAAAGGTGGAGACTGAAGTGTCAGCGCTCCTTCTCTTGGAGTTGGGCAGAGGAACTCGTGACCCAGGAAAACCCCTTCTTACCCTGGCTGGGCACTGGAGGCTGCTGAAGCCTAGTGCGGGGCTTCCATTCCTACCCAAGTGCCTTGGAAGGCGTACGCAGATAGACGGTTCTGTTTGCCAGAAGAGATGCTGGAAACAATTGGATATTTTGAGTTGTTTTTTATAATAAAACTAATGTTATTTTAAAAGACACATGCCCTTTACCCAAAAATCCCATTCCTTGGCGTTTACCCTACAGTGTATTCATATATGCAGAATATACAGTTTAAAGGGCCAGGTGTGGTGGCCCACACCTATAATCCCAGCACTTTGGGAGGCCGAGGTGGGTGGATCACCTGAGGTCAGGAGTTCAAGAGCAGCCTGGCCAACGTGGCAAAACCCCATCTCTACTAAAAATACAAAAATTAGCCAGGCATGGTGGTACGCGCCTGTAATCCCAGCTACTCAAGAGGCTGAGACAGGAGAATTGCTTGAACCCAGGAGGCCGAGGTTGCAGTGAGCTGAGATCGTGCCACTGCACTCCAGCCTGGGTGACAGAGTGAGACTCCATCTCAATTAAAAAAAAAAAAGGCCAGGTGCGGTGGCTCAGTCCTGTAATCCCAGCACTTTGGGAGGCCAAGACAGGCAGATCATGAGGTTAGGAGATCGTGACCATCCTGGCTAACACAGTGAAACCCTGTCTCTACTAAAAATACAAAAAAAATTAGCCGGGCGTGGTGGTGGGCACCTGTAGTTCCAGCTAATCAGGAGGCTGAGGCAGGAGAATGGCGTAAACCCGGGAAGCAGAGCTTGCAGTGAGCCAAGATCACGCCACTGCACTCCAGCCTGGGTGACAGAATGAGACTTCGTCTCAAAAAAAAAAAAAGAAGTAGAGATGGGGTTTTGCCATGTTGGCCAGGCTAGTCTCAAACTCCTGACCTGAAGTGATCCACCCACCTTGGCCTCCCAAAGTTCTGGGATTACAGGCATCAGCCACCGCACCTGGCCTGAAGGTATATGTCTTTTTCTTTCTGTTAGGTTATTGCCTTAAGTTAGATTCATGGGAGGGCTCTTACCAGGTCAAAGTTGTGTGGTGCAAAGTTGCTTTGGGCAGGCCCTTGTGAATTCCTGATACCAGAACTTCCTAAGCCTGGACAGACATTACCAAGTTTCTCAGCTCTTCTCAGTGCACTTTGGGGTTCAAGGTGAGACCTGGTTACCTCTATCTCCAGGAAAACAGGTGGAGAGAGCAGAAGCAAGCCTTTACTCTGGTGAGCAATTGGGCGATGATAATAATAGTAGTTGTGACATTATTCACTGCCTCCTATATGCCAGGCCCAACAAACGCATCAGCAGAACAAACTAAATGACTCATAGGCCAAGGAAGAAATGGAAATTGGAAGATATTTAGAATTGAGGCCAGGTGTGGTGGCTTACACCTGTAATCCCAGCACTTTGGGAGGCCAAGACGGGCGGATCACTTGCGGTCAGGAGATCAAGGCCAGCCATCCTTTGCCAACATGGCGAAACCCTGTCTCTACTAAAAATATTTAAAAAGTAGCTGGGCGTGGTGGCATGGGCCTGTAGTCCCAGCTACTCGGAATGGAAGACTGAGGCAGGAGAATCACTTGGACTTAGGAGGCAGAGGTTGCAGTGAGCTGAGATCACACCACTGCACTCCAGCCTGGGCATCAGAGCGAGACTCCATCTCAAAAAAAAAAAAAAGAAAAGAAAATGATTGAAATACTACTGCATGTCAGGATGTGTGGGATGCAGTGAGAGCAATACACAGAAGGAAATTTAAAGCCTTCAGTCTTACAAAAGAAGGAAGGATGGGCCAGGCGCAGTGGCTTATGCCTGTAATCCCAGCACTTTTGGAGGCCGAGGCGGGCAGATCACGAGGTCAGGAGATCGAGACCATCCTGGCTAACACAGTGAAACCCCATCTCTACTAAAAATACAAAAAAATTAGCCGGGCATGGTGGCGGGGGCCTGTAGTCCCAGCTACTCAGGAGGCTGAGGCAGGAGAATGGCATGAACCTGGGAGGCGGAGGTTGCAATGAGCCGAGATCATGCCACTGCCCTCCAGCCTGGGCAACAGAGCGAGACTCCGTCTCAAAATACGCTGTGAGGAGCATCTTTAAAAAAGCAAAACTCTAAAGAGAGAGGATGACAAAACAGCCTTAAACCAGTACCTTTAAGAATTTAGACAAAATGGGGCTGGGCATGGTGTCTCACACCCGTAATCCTAGCACTTTGGGAGGCTAAGGCAGGTGGATCACTTGAGGCCAGGAGTTTAAGACCAGCCTGGCCAACATGGCAAAACCTTGTCTCTACTAAAAATATAAAAAATTAGCTGGGCATGGTGTCGCGCACCTGTAATCCCACCTATTTGGGAGGCTGAGGCACAAGAATTGCTTGAACCCGGGAGGCAGAGGTTGCAGTGAGCCAAGATTGCACCACTGCATTCCAGCCTGGGCAATAGAGTGAGACCCTGTCTAAAAAAAAAAGAAAAAAAAAAAAAGAATTTAGACAAAATGGGCACTTTATTAGAATAACATTTATTAATTTCCAGTTGCTTCTGCAACAAATTACCATCAACTTAGTGGCTTAAAAGAACACCAGTTTGGCTAGGCGTGGTGGCTCACACCTGCAATCCCAGCACTTTGGAGAGAGATGTTTAGATCGCAGCTGCGGTAGCACTGGTGGAAGAGAAGAAAAACCCTTTTCCTTCTCCCCATTTAGGTTCTTGGCTGGGGCTCTGTTACAAAAGGCAGATTAACAAGACAAAAACAGAAGTTTACTAATGTGTGTATCTCATATATTCATGGGAGAAACTTGGATAGGTGACTCAAAAGTTTAGTTGGAATTGGGTTTACACAGCCTCTTAACACAGGGACAGGCCACTTAAAGAACAATAACAGGACAGACGAAAACAGCTTATGCTTCCAAGGGCAGGAAACTGTGAGAAGATAAATACATGGGATGAAACCGATGGAGTAAGGTTTGTTTGCAGATGCGTGCGGTGTCATCTCTGGGCTGATAGGAATCTAGAATTGTCTCCAATAAAGGAGAACGTATATCCAGCTTTTAGGCAGAAAGGGGGAGGGAGGGCAGAAAGAGCTTTTCCTGTGTTTGCTGCTACTTAATTGCCTTCAGCTCAAAATACTTCTTATGTCAAAAGGGCTTATTTTGGGATGGCATATTGTAGTTTCCTTCCCTGGATACTCAGAAATAGAAGAAATCAGAACAGATCCCACCTTTCAGTCCTCACCTAGGCTCATGGCTGTCCTCACTGCCCGTGGACAGAGGGATGGGGGGTGGCCCAGCCACCAGCACTGACCTTGACTGACTTTAGTTTATCTTGTAATTGTCCTTCTAGAAAATCAACGGGTACATTTTGAGCTGAGGGCACTGCTGAGGACCTGTTTTACCCCAGGAGGCTTGGGGCTGGCTCTGTGGCCCAGGGGGATGTCTCTGGGCACCCTGAGCCCTGTAACAATGCCAGCAGCATGAGGGAGTATGGACGGACCCTGAACCTGCGGGTCCTGCCGCTGGTTTGTGTGCAGGGCCAAGAGGCAGGAGGCCCCGGCACACAGGGGGTCAAGTGCAGGACGTCCTCCAGGACGTGATAAGAGAAGCGCTTTCCAGAACAGAGCTGCAGGGCGATCCCATTTGGGCAAATAAAGGGGGAAAGAGGAAAACATACATTTGCTTATGAATCCATTGGTGTTTGCGTGTCTGGAAGGAACCAGGAAAGTCACTACAGAGAGCGAGAAAAGATTCCCTTTTCACTGAATACACATTTCTACTGTATGCATTTTTTACCATGTTTATGGATAATGTTTCAACAATTTTACATGAAAATAACTGAAATATTCATTTTAAAAGTGTCAGGCCAGACACAGTGGTTCACGCCTGTAATCCCAGCACTTTGGGAGGCTGAGGCGGGCGGATCACTTGAGCCCAGGAGTTTGAGACCAGCCTGGGCAACATGGCAAAACCCCATTTCTACAAAAAGTACAAAATTAGCCAGGTGTGGTGGAGTACACCTATAGTCCCAACTACTTGGGAGGCTGAGGCAGGAGGATGGCTTCAGCTGTTGGGTTGAGGCTACAGTGAGCCATGGTTCAGCCACTGCACTCCAGCTTGGGTGACAGAGTGAGACCCTGTCTTAATTTTTTTAAAAAGTCTCTGCTCACAACTGGTGATGACAGTAGTTACGGGAGTTGCAGGAACTTTGTCTAGAGAGTCACACAGGCAGTGTCTCTCATCCATGTGCCTTGACTGCAAGCCAGCAAGAGCCACTGACTGTTCCCACCTGTGCCTGTAGCCCTTAGACCAAGGTCCATGAGTCCTGGGTTCCCTGGGCCTCTCTGCTCCACCCTTTGACCTGTCCAGGACTGTGCAGGGCAAGCCCTTGTCCTCTTGCCTTCCTCCAGGGAATCATCGCAGAAGAGAACAAGAACCTGCAGCCCCAGGGAGACGAGGACCCCGGGAAGTTCAAGGAGGCTGAGCTGAAGATGCGGAAGCAGTTTGGGATGCCTGAGGGCGAGAAGCTGGTGAACTACTACTCCTGCAGCTACTGGAAGGGCCGCGTGCCCCGGCAGGGCTGGCTGTACCTGACGGTCAACCACCTGTGCTTCTACTCCTTCCTGCTGGGGAAGGAAGGTGAGCCCGCCCCTCAGTGTGCCCCAGCCCCCACACCCTCAGCCCCTCCCTGCCCTCGGCCCCCAGATACTCCATCCCCACATGGCCACCAGAGGGGTCTCCCTGAAACCCAAATGCCACCTTAGCGGCCCAAGATGGGACTGTCCGGCCTTGGCCAGGCGTACACCTGCTCCCAGCCGACTTTTACCATGCCCCCCACTCGCTAGTAGGGTTCTCTACATGGTGACTCCGCGTGCCTGCCCTGCCCTCTTCTGCCGAACTGGCGTATTCAGGCACACGTCTGCCCCGAATTCCTGGTGATTCCATGTCATGCAATGCCTTGGGTGCGTGCCACAGCCCTCATCTGCTGCAGGTTCCTCCCTACAGACATCCCGGCCACAGGATGCGAGCCTGATTTCCCAGCAGCTCCAGAAAGAGCCCCAGGGTCTTAGCCATCCCCAAGCCCACCAAGCCCTCCTCCCTCCTCGCCTCCCTCAGCCCACAGCCTCCCTGTGCCCCCTCCTGCCCTTGCCGCTTACCTGTCACGACCAGGTGGCCAGTCACCTCCCGTCAGCAGGGGCTGTGTCCTGTTCTGTGTTGGCCGCGCTGTGCTGTGACTGTTCACACCTCCGTGCGCTCCCACTTGGGGGAGCTGCTGGGTGGGTCTCGGTGGTTCACCTCCGCACATTCGTTCCTTTCCCCTTCAGCCACTGGTGGGGGAGACACTCACCGTGTGTGGTTGGTCTGGAAGGCAGTGGACACCTCAGTGGCCTGGTCCCTCCACATGGAGGGCGTGACACAGCCCAGACAGGCCTGGGCACACAGGAAGTGCTGCCCCCAGAGAGCAGTTCCCTGGGGTGGGTCTGGGGTACAGATGGGCATCAGGAGCCTCACCCTGCCGGGCCCTAACTTGCGGTGTGTCTATCTCTGTGGGCACAGTGAGCCTCGTGGTGCAGTGGGTGGACATAACGCGTCTGGAGAAGAACGCCACCCTGCTCTTCCCCGAGAGCATCCGTGTGGACACCCGCGACCAGGAGCTCTTCTTCTCCATGTTCCTTAACATCGGCGAGACCTTCAAGCTCATGGAGCAGTTGGCCAACCTGGCCATGCGGCAGCTGCTGGACAGCGAGGGCTTCCTGGAGGACAAGGCCCTGCCTAGGCCCATCCGGCCACACAGGAACATCTCAGCCCTGAAGCGGTGCGTTGCCCTCCAGGGCTGGGGTGGGCTCATGTGAGCCAGGTTCGCTGACCTTGGCTGGGACCTGCCTGGTCCAAGTGTGTAGACCTGGAGAAGGTGTCCACATTCACCCCTCATGGGCTCCCCACTTGGGAAGGAAGCCAGGTAAACAGATCATTGCAGTCCCGTGTGGAGAGGCAGCAGGAGATAGCAGTGATGTCCTGAGGATACCACTAATGGGGAGGAAGCTCTTCACACTTTATTCCTCTTGGCTGTATGATGGGAAGGGGCTCTTACCATCCCTAGGTATCAGACAAGGAAGCTGAGGCACAGAGAGGTTAAGTAACTTGCCTGAAGTCCCTCGGTTAGTGAGCAGTGGAGCCAGGATGTAGCCACCTCAGCCAGGGTGTTCTGACACCCCCAGAAAGGCTTTGGTAAATCTGGGCTCAAGTGCACGGCCTCCGTCCCACCGTGATTGACAGCTCTCCTGTATACCCTGAGACTCCTTGGCCAGGGGCCTCTCACAGCCATGGGACCCCCAGGGGTCCTGAGTTTGATGTAGAAGCAGACCTCTGGGTCTGAAGCCAGCCAAGGAGATGGGCCATGTGTGGGTCTGAGTTCCCTGCTGCCCTGTCCAGGGGACCGATAGGTAGGAACACATCATAGCAGCCAGCCCTCCCGGGCTACTTAACGTTTGGGTTCCTAGGTTGTAGCTTATGGGAAACTCCAGAGGCTGGACAAGATCTCTGAGGTTCCCTGGGTCCCATAGCCAGCCTGACCACAGCCAGATTCACACCCTTGTGTTGAGCGACCTCATTCCAGCCAGGCCATTTCCTGCATTGCACCCACAGACTATGGTCCAGGCCCAAACTCTGGGGTCCACCTCCAGGACCAGAAAATTGTGCAAGCATGTTGTCCTTGGGATGCAAGTGACAGGTTGGCTTGTTGGACCTTTTGGAAAGAACACGAGCAGAGATGGAACATGACTGCTCCTGGCACTGCTGGTGAGAATGCAGTCAGGCCCTGGTCAGGCCACTGCGGCCCAGGACAGGCAGGAGGCTCCCTTTGGGGCTGGGAGAGTTTATGTGGACAGAGCCACCAAAGGGGTGAGGGCCTGGGCCAGGCCACTGTCACAGCCATCAGATACACAGGTGTGCATTTCTGTTAGCAGCCGCATGCTTTAGTTTAAGCTCCACACCTCCCTGTGGGGAGCTCCTCACCTAGGTTTCAAGGTGAAACCTGGGGTTAGGCCTGCCCAGGGTGGAAGAGCTGCCCGGGGCCCTCCATCTGAGTGGGATCCAGGGCAGGTGCTCTGGGCTCTGCTTGCCCATCAGTACCGAGGGATGGGTTGCACATTGCCCAGGCCAGCATCTAGGTGTGTCCTTTTCAAAGCAGTCTCAGGACACATTGCTTGCTGGCCACTTCTCCGCTGGTTATGTGACTGTCTCACCTTCTGCCTGCTCACTCAGCATGCATCTTTTATTGAACTCTGAGGTCCCTGAGCATAACTTGCTCAAGGGACCACCCCAGGGATCCTGAATCTGATGTGGAAACAGGCCTGGGGAGGCCCCAAGGCTTCCTTGAGAGTGTGCTGGTCCTGACCTTGTCCCCTTTCCTCCTGTCCTCCTACCTTGTTTCCCCAGAGACCTGGACGCCCGAGCCAAGAATGAGTGCTACCGAGCCACGTTCCGGCTGCCCAGGGATGAGCGGCTAGACGGCCACACAAGCTGCACCCTGTGGACGCCGTTCAACAAGCTGCACATCCCTGGCCAGATGTTCATCTCCAACAACTACATCTGCTTCGCCAGCAAGGAGGAGGACGCTTGCCACCTCATCATACCCCTGAGGGAGGTCAGCATCCCCTAGTTGAGAGGCCAAGGCCTTTCCAGCCCCGAGGTGTCAGTGGGCTCAGGGACCAGCCTGTCCTGCTCTGCCCTGTCTCACTGGGGGGTACCTGGGAGGATGCCCTAGCCCAGGCAGTCACATGTCACTCAGTGATGGGACAGGTGGAGGGTGTAGGACAAGTGAGCCCCTCCACAGGCACCTGCCCTGTTGGGGAGGCAGGTAACATGGTAGGGGCACACTGCTTGCCCTCTCAGGTCACTTGCCTAGTGGAGACAGGGTCTCCCATGCCTAGTGGAGACAGGGTCTCCCATGCCTAGTGGAGACAGGGTCTCCCATGCCTAGTGGAGACAGGGTCTCCCATGCCTAGTGGAGACAGGGTCTCCCATGCCTAGTGGAGACAGGGTCTCCCTTGCCTAGTGGAGACAGGGTCTCCCTTGCCTAGTGGAGACAGGGTCTCCCTTGCCTAGTGGAGACAGGGTCTCCCTTGCCTAGTGGAGACAGGGTCTCCCATGCCTAGTGGAGACAGGGTCTCCCATGCCTAGTGGAGACAGGGTCTCCCTTGCCTAGTGGAGACAGGGTCTCCCTTGCCTAGTGCAGACAGCGTCTCCCTTGCCTAGTGCAGACAGGGTCTCCCATGCGTGAGTTTCCATCAGGCCTGCCTTCCGGGCCCTGCAGGGCAAAGTGCTGCTCCGTGGCTGCGCTTGGAGGACCGTGTTCCTGCACCGGTCCCATATGTCACTCTCAGAGGCCACCTCACCAGTCCTCTCTGGACATACCACCTTGGTGTGGCTCGGCTCCAGCAGGCCATCAGAGGTCGGCTCTCCCCTGTGGGGCGGCGTCGGCTCTCCCCTGTGAGGCTGCATTGGCTCTCACTTGCTCCTTCTTGGGTTTCTTGGACTTCCACAGTGACCCTGGTGGGAACAAGGCCATCTGTCCTGCACTGCACTGAAGGGGTGTGGACAGCAAGGACAAGGGCCCTTACCCAAATAGAAGGCATGAGACTGAGTCAGGACAGGTCCCAAGGCCTCCTTTTCCTTGTGGCCAAGCAGGGCTCTGACTGTTTAATTATAAGAAGAATCAAGTGAGATTCTTAACTTAAAGACCTCCCTGCCATTTGCACAAATCCCTCAAGTTGCAGATGTAGCTGAGAATAGGTGTGGGAGAGTTGCTGCCTCAGTTTCCCCAAGGGAAGTCAGAGGGAAGGAACTCAGAAGAGCCACAGCTCCAAAAGCTCCAGGTTGAGAGGCTCAGGTGTGACCCGAACCCCACATTCTCTTAGCACCAGGGCCCTGTGGATCTGTCCGGGGCACTGTACTGACCTGTCCCCCAGGCCTAGGGGTCTTCCTGACACCTGAGGCTCCGTTTGGATTTCTCCTGCCGGGCCCTTGACATCTCAGATGGTAGAGAGCCCTGGCGGAGCTCGGGGAGCAGGACTAGTCACACTGGAGGACTGAGTGTGCTCTGGTGATGGAACTCTGCAGCTGGTCAGGGTGGGGGCCGCCTGCCCAGCCAGCGCCGACCCCTCAACACACCTGCTCCTCCACGTTCCAGCCTGCAGGCTTCTGCGCACGCAGCTCACTCTGCTGTGGGGGTAGTGGACTCTTGAATTTCACTCCCAACCACCCGCTTCCATGCTTCCCTCGGGAAGTGACCCCTCTTCCACCCTTTGCCCAGGTAAAAGCCACGTATCGGCCTAGATTCCGACCTCTCCCTCCTCCCTGTGTCCTACCTACAGCATGTCTTGCCAGCTCACCCCGCAGAGCTCAGCCCTTCCTCTCCACGGACACCACCTAAGACACCATCATCTGCTTTAGCCACTCCCTAACCACACTGAACCCCCACCCCCGCTTTTTTTTTTTTTTTTTTTTTTTTTTTTTGAGACAGGGTCTCACTCTTGCCTGGGCAGGAGTGCAGTGGTGTGATCATGGCTCACTACAGCCTCCATCTCCCGGGCTTAAGTGATTCTCCCACCTCAACTTCCCGAGTAGCTGGGACAACAGATGCTTGCCACCACACCTAGCTGTTTTTTTTTAATTTTTAACAGAGACAGGGATTCATCATGTTGCCCAGGCTGGTCTCAAACTTCAGGATTCAAGTGATCCTCCCTCAGCCTTCCAAAGTGCTGGGATTACAGGCCTGAGCCGCCACACCCGGCCTAACACACTTAGCCCCTTTATGACGTATCCTCCCACAGCAACCAGCAAAATTCGAAATGTCAGTGGGAGCATGTTGGCACCCTGCTTAGAGTCCTCTAGAGTCTTCTCCCACCTGCCTCCTATGACCTGTGAGACCTTCTGTGCGCCTCTCCCACCTGCCTCCTGTGACCTGTGAGGCCTTCTGTGCGCCTCTCCCCGTCTCAGACCTGCGTCCAGGCACACCCCATGGATATGTTCACACACAGACATAAAAAGTGCACACTCAGGCCGGGCGCGGTGGCTCACGCCTGTAATCCCAGCACTTTGGGAGGCTGAGGCGGGTGGATCACGAGGTCAGGAGATCGAGACCATCCTGGCTAACATGGTGAAACCCCGTCTCGACTAAAAATACAAAAAATTAGCCGGGCGTGGTGGTGGGCACCTGTAGTCCCAGCTACTTGGGAGGCTGAGGCAGGAGAATGGCGTGAACCTGGGAGGCAGAGCTTGCAGTGAGCTGAGATCGCGCCACTGCACTCCAGCCTGGGCGACAGAGCGAGACTCCGTCTCAAAAAAAAAAAAAGTGCACACTCACCTCCACCACTGCCCAGCTCACGCTGTCCTGGCTTCTCTGGCCTTCTCTTCCTCCCTCAGGCAGTCCTACTCCCCTCTGCAGGGTGACTGCTGTGCCCCCACCCGTCTCTTCCCCAGCACTCACCTGGCTGGACCAGGTCTCAGCTCAGTGGCCGCCTCCCCTGGGACCACCCAGCCTTCCCTCTTCCCAGCACTCACCCCTGCTGACTCTGCTCAGCTGGTGCATCCCTCGTCTGTCTCCCTGCCAGGCCTTGGGCTCTGCAGAGGTGCCCACTGAAAGCTTGTCCTGTGCCCTCTACACCTCAGAGGGGTTCAGAGCCAAGCTCCAGGACCCCTGCTGTCAAAAAGTGTTCCCTGGGAACAAGTGCAGGGAACAGTCCTGCAAGCAAGGGACTGCTTGCCCTGCTTTCGGACAGCCTTCTGAGAGCCAGTGAAGGCCAGCAGCTGGGCTGAATACTACATCATCCTCAGAACCACCCTGCACGGCCGGTGTGCTCCCCGCCATCGACAGGAAAAACGGGACCTTAGAGGCACAGGCAGCTTGCTCGGGGTTAGGTGCAGCAGGTGGCAGAGTCAGAATGTGAGGACAGTTGGGCCACTCACTGCATTGTGCCCAGGAGAGGACAGCTGCGTGACAGTCTGCCATTCACAAAGCATGCCCAGCTGCAGGGCCTGAGATGCAGACACCCAAAAGAGTTCTTTCACCTTCTCAGGTGACCATTGTCGAAAAAGCTGACAGCTCCAGCGTGCTGCCCAGCCCCCTGTCCATCAGCACCAAAAGCAAAATGACATTCCTGTTTGCCAACCTGAAAGACCGTGATTTCTTGGTGCAGAGGATCTCTGACTTCCTCCAGAAAACACCATCCAAGCAGCCAGGCAGTATCGGGAGCAGGAAAGCCAGTGTTGTGGACCCTAGCACAGAGGTGAGAAGCCCCTTGGGAGCAGCAGGGTCGAGTTGGGCCCAGGAAGAGCCAGGGCATCCATCAGCCTCCCCGCTGGAGCCTGACCCCATGGTTCCTGCTGTGGGCCTCCGCCTAGGGGTGGATGTGTCAGAGCTGGCAAGAGACCCCTAGCCCAGACCCACACTGCCCAGCAACATCACAGCCTCTCTGCACCCCCAGCCACACACCCGGTACTCCTCACTCCTGCTGGGCCCATTGCCCATGAGGAACCTTCTCTGGCTGTCCTTTCTGCGTTGCTGCTGCACTCAGAGCAAAGCCACACTGTGGAGGCCTGTACACTTCGGCTTTGTTCCCATGACCTTCCCTGCCAGGCGTTCAGGCTGAAGTTCTTGACGGTAGAACTGCAGTATCACTATTGTACCAGCAAACTTAACAAGAATTCCTTAATATCACCAAATATTGTATTCACACTTCCCCGTGTGCAAGTGTACTTTTCATGGTTTGATTATTTGAACTGAGGCAGACGAAAGTCACACATGTCACTCTTGGTTGATAGGTCTCTTAAATCTGTTTAATCTACGGGCTTCTGCTCCACCTAGCTCTTGTTTATTCTTCCACAATATTTTTTTGAAGGAATCGGTCACTTGTGCCGTAGAGTCTTTCATCGTCTGGTTTTGCTGCTTGCATCCGCTGCAGGCATTTAGCAAGCTCCTGTGTCTCTTGTTTAAGTTGGTTGAGTGGTGAGACCGAGAGCCGTGATCACATTCAGGCTCAGCTGATTTTGGTTCTGGCAGGTCTGCCTGTGGGCAGGCTTGAGGTGCTGTTTACTCCCAACAAGAGATGTCTGACAACCAGCCACCTCTCTATGCTACTGTCAGTCATTGAGAATATGCCTGGATCCAGCGGCCAGTGGCCAGCGGCATGCTCATTCCATTCCTCCTTTCGTCTGGGAGCTGAAATTCTCCCAAAGAGGGAAGCTGACCCCAGGCACGGTTCATAGAGGAAAGGTGGAATACATGTTTTACTCTTTCCTCTTACTCACCAGTTGTCAAAATAATGATGAGTTGGTTTTCTAGTGTCTTCCACATGTGACCAGTGAGTTTTTTGGTTTACTTTTTATTGTAATTATGAACGTATGGATTTAAGCAACTTAATGTGTGTCTTTCCACTGGAATCACTATGCTTATTCTATCTGTGGCCAGAGGGGCTCATCTGGTCTAGCCCTGAGAGTCCCTGGGCACGACACTGGTCGTCTTTGATTCCTTGCTTTCTGGTGTGACAAGATGGATGTGCTGCTGCTGTCGTTGAGTCTGAATTTGCAAAAACATTTGGCCATTGGAAGAGTCCATATGCAAATTCACAGATCCAGCTTCTCTAGAAGTCAGTGCCCAGCCCTAAAGGCCCCATCCCATTGGGCAGCAGGCGTGGGAGCTGGGGCTGTGCGTGTCCTCCATGCTCTAGAGCCGTATGTGGTCTGGCCCAGGCAGGCCTTTACATTGTCTGCCAATAATAGATGCTAAATAAATTACTATGTCAGTGAGCGCATGGGAAGGGGTGGGCGGAATCAGTGTGGATTGCAGACATGAAGAAAGGTGTGGAGAAGGTTGGGCTTCATCTGGGATTTCAAGAAAGAGTGAAGTTGGATTGAGTGGCAGGGGCAGTGAACAGGGTGGTCGAGCCTCCTCTGCCTCCATGAGGCCCCACACTTCCTGAAAGCTGAGTAAGCACCACTCATGGCCCCTCCCAGGCACTCGGCTTCATGCATCCAAACACATTTTATTGCATTCCTGTTAGGTGCCAGCTGCTATTCTAGGCCCCAGGAGTAGAACAGTGAACGCATCGGACAGAGTGCCTGTTCACTTAGAGCTAATATTCCAGTGAGGGAGGCAGTAAGCAAATAAACATACAATATGTCAGGCAGTGATAAGGGCTGTGGGTAGAAATAAAGCAGGATGAGGGGATCAGGAGTGCCAGGGGAAAGAAGGGGGCTCCATTTTCTCTCTGTTGCTCATGGGCAACCTCTCTGATCAGGCAGCACTGGAGGAGAAACTGGAAGGAAGCAGGGGAACTAGCCATAGCCTGTCTGGGGCAGGGTGTTGGAGGCAGAGAGCACAGCAAGCTGGGAGACAGGATTGGACGTGGCACGGGCTTCTGGGACCAGGGCTTAGGAGACTGACCAGGTGTAGGAGGTGAGACCAGAGAGGTGGCAGAAGGCCAAGTCACCGAAAGCCCGTAGGCCCTGTGAGTGCTGCAGCTTTGACTTCAGGTGAGAGGGGAAGCCAGTGAAGAGTCATGACCAGAGGAGGGCACGACCTGTTTACGTGTTAATGGGGTTACTGTGGCCGTCCATGTTGACAGTGGATTAGAGGTGCCCCGTCTAGTACAGCAGCCACGTGTGGCCATGGAGCGCTGGAAATCCAGCGGGTCCCAATGGAAATGTGCTGTGAGTGTTCAGATCACTGTACACGGGTTTTGGAGACTTCATATGAAAAGAAAAACGTAAAATACCTCCATCTTTTTTTTTGGGGGGGGGACAGAGTCTTGCTCTGTCACCTAGGCTGGAGTGCAGTGGGGCAGTCTTGGCTCACTGCATCCTCTGCCTCCCAGGTTCAAGTGATTCTCCTGCCTCAGCCTCCCGAGTAGCTGGGATTACAGGCGTCCACCACCACGCCCGGCTTATTTTGTATTTTTAGTAGAGACGGGTTTTTGCCATGTTGGCCAGTCTGGTCTTGAACTCCTGACCTCAGGCGATCCACCTGCCTCAGCCTCCCAAAGTGCCGGGATTACAGGGGTGAGCCACCGTGCCTGGCCACTCCATCATTTTTAAATTGATTCCTGTTGAAATGCGAGTATTTTGGATACATTGGATTAAGTCAAATATATTGTTAAAATTAATCTCAATAATTTACTTTAGGACTTTACAATGTGGCTACTAGAAAATTTACAATTACATTTGTGGCTCTCATCATCTTTCTTGGGCAGTGCTGGACTAGAGAGTGGCAAGAATAGAAGCAAGGAGGCCGGCTGGAGCCCATCACAGAAGCAGGGGCACAAGATGATGGAGTCGAGCATCAAGGGTAGGAACAGTGTAGGTGTAAGAAGGGGTCAGATTCAGGAGACGCTATTGTGATAAAATACACATAACAACATTTACCATTAAGTACATTGACATTGCTATGCCATCACCACCATCCATCCACAGAACTTTTTCAGTTTTGCAAAACTGAAACTCTGAACCCATTAAACAGTAACTCCTCAGCCCCCACTCCCCCAGCCCCTGGCAAGCACCATGCTACTTTTTTGACTTGAATTGAACTATTCTAGGTAATGCACATAAGTGGAAGCATATAGTATTTTCCCTTTTGTGCCTGGCTTATTTCATTCAGCGTGATGTCCTCCAGGTTCATCCCTGTTGTAGCGTGCTCAAGATTTCTTTTTTAAGGCTGAATCATATGCCATTGTATGGATAAGCCACATTTTGTTCACCGTTGAAACTTGGACTGCTTCCGCCTCATGGCTATTATGAGTAACGCTGCTGTGAACATGGGTGTACAGATGTCTGTTTGAATCTTTACTTTCAGTTCTTTTGGGGACATACCCTGGAGTGGAATTGCTGGATTGTATAGCAGTTCTATTTTTAATATTTCAAGGAACCTCCGTGCTATGCTCTATGCACCAACTGTGCACCACAGTTGGAGGCCAGACCACCAACTGTGCACCACAGTTGGAGGCCAGACCACCAACTGTGCACCACAGTTGGAGGCCAGACCACCAACTGTGCACCACAGTTGGAGGCCAGACCACCAACTGTGCACCACAGTTGGAGGCCAGACCACCAACTGTGCACCACAGTTGGAGGCCAGACCACCAACTGTGCACCACAGTTGGAGGCCAGACCACCAACTGTGCACCACAGTTGGAGGCCAGACCACCAACTGTGGCATGACTCTGTGCAGACACAGAGCCAGTAGCTGTGCTGAGGCAATGGCGGGAAGGAAGAGGGGCTCTGATAGTCCTAAGAGCCAAGGAATCCAGAAGTCACCAGAATACCCCTCACAAGAGACTACTCAGCAAATGGAAACCTCAACAAGTGAATCTGAGAGACAGCCAGTGAAATTGGGAACCGATTTCTCAGGCTCCAGTTTATAGAGGAGGCTTTTTTTTATTAATGGAAGCACAAAATCCTGCTTTATTTCTACCCACAGCCTTATCGCTGCCTGACGTATTATACGGCTGAGGAAAGATCGAGAATGTGAGGGAAACCCATGCCCTTAACAAAAACTTCTCTTCCGAAAGACAAGAGCTCACCCCAAGAAAAAAAGGACTGGGATTGAACAGAGCAGGAACACTTGGGGTAAAGGAGAAAAGCTTTAGATACAAGAAAGAGGTGGCCAATCCCAGAAAGTACAGGAGCAAGGGCTACACAGACCGACCACAGCAGGGGAAAGGCCTCTCCAGCTGTGGAGTTCAGAAAGCTACTCTGACCCACAACTGCCCGTACATAGAACATCCGCTGAAAGAACAGGAAAAGATGCTGATCACACCCTATACAAAGATATTGCGGGGAGAAAGTGAACCAGATAACCTCCCACAGATAATGAAAGCACACCAGAAAAACATTCCTCCAGGCAGATGAAAACTGTGTCCTGATGTTTCTGAGTGATCTCAAAGGAATTAGAAAAATGACAGAAACTACTAAAGAATGGTATAAATTAAAAATGTTTAAAAAGCTCAGGTTAAAAGTGACTAGTCAAAAGAAAAATATGAAGAGAGTTGACAGGACTCAGGAGGAAATAAGAAAAAAAACCCAGATATTTCTGAAATGAAAATCAGGAACACAAGAATGAAAATACATTAAGGTAAATAAGGAAGAGATAGGAGAAAAATGGAGTCAGAGGAGACTCAAACAAATAGAGAAGAAGTTGTCCAGAGAAGGGATAAAGAAGTTAGGCAAAGAAGATCAAACTTACATATAATCGTAGTGCCATCCCACACCCTTCCCAGAAAAAAGCAGTGGAATAACAGGTAATAGAAACTGTGATTCAGGAAAACTGATAAAATAAGCTTGAACTTGTATAGTGGAAGGACACATTGAATGTCTAGAAAAATCAACACAAAATAGTCGATATTGACATAAAATCTCATAAAACTGTTCAATTTTAAAGATTAAAAAATTATTCCAGGCTGGGCACAGTGGCTCACACCTGTAATCCCAGCACTTTGGGAGGCTGAAGCAGGCAGATCACTTGAGGCCAGAAGTTCAAAACCAGCCTGGCCAACATGGTGAAACTCTGTCTCTACTAAAAATACAAAACTAAGCTAGGTGTAGTGGCACATGCCTGGAATCACAGCTACTTGGGAGGCTGAGGCACAAGAATCACTTGAACCCAGGAGGTGGGAGAGGGAGGTTGCAGTGGGCCACGATCCTGAGAGATTCCTCCTCAAGAGAGGTATCAGACTTTGTGATACAGTAACAACATTTTAGAGTAACTTTTTGGTGGGGGTTGGGGAGGGTGTCTCCTGGAGTGCAGTGGCACAATCTCGGCTCACTGCAACCTCTGCCTCCCAGGTTCAAGCAATCTTGTGCCTCAGGCCCGTGAGTAGCTGGGACTACGTGTATGTGCCACCATGCCTGGCTAATTTTTGTATTTTTTGTAGAGATGGGGTTGAGATTTCACTATGTTGGCCAGACTGATCTCGAGCTCCTGACCTAGGGTGATCCACCTGCCTCAGCCTCCCAGAGTGCTGAGATTATACAGAGTAACATTTTTAAGATATACAGTAAAAGAAGCTGTGACCCAGGGATTTTATACCCAGCCAAATTGACCTTCAGGTATAAAGACCATAGGCTGTAAAGAACATGCAGAGGAGTTCAGGGGCTCTCTCAGCTTCTGTGGAGTCTGCTGGAGAACAGACTCCAGATAACCAAGGAGTGATGGAAGCAGCTTGGGCCTAAGGACTGGTGGTAGCATTGATTATATTTAGCTGTGGAATTAAGGTTAGATAGTAGGAATAGAGGTGGCAGTATATAAATGTTATAGTCTCTGATGATGGAGACATAGTACAATCAAAACCTGACATTAGGGAGGTATATGAGGCTGGGCGTGATGGCTCATGCCTGTAATCCCAACACTTTGGGAGGCCGAGGCAGGCGGGTCACCTGAAGTTGGGAGTTTGAGACCAGCCTGGCCAACATGGTGAAACCTCGTCTCTATTAAAAATACAAAAATTAGCCGGGCATGGTGGCACACACCTGTAATCCCAGCTACTTGGGAGCCTGAGGCAGGAGAATTGCCTGAGCCCAGGAGGCAGAGGTTGCAGTGAGCTGAGATCACACCTCTGTACTCCTGCCTGGGTGACAGAGCAAGACTCCATCTCAAAAAAAAAAAAAAAAAAAAAAGGGAAGGTATATGGAAAGATATGGAAAGTAGAATAAGCTCACTGATTGCCTTATTAATTAAAAATATATCCTTTTGATCAGATGTTGGCAGAGAGGGAGGAAAGTGGGAAGAAAAGGCCTGCTAGCTAATTTCAATATTGCTTGTAGTAGGGAATTGACATCTTAAAAAGAGAGGACTAAGGAAACTATATAATGATATTAGCATAAAATGTTACAGTATAAATATACACTTTCTAACAGGGAAAAAAAACTTGAAAGGGGGAAAGGAGACAGTGAGATTAAGCATCTCTTTCAAGAAATTTTGTATAAAGGTCAACAGAGTAACAGAGGTAACTTCTGGGAGGGCTAGAATTTTAATGGAAGTTTAACATATATATCCAAAAGTAAACATACGGTGTACAACTGGATGAATCTTAGCAGAGGGAGCATAATAGGTGAACAGCACCCAGCCAGAGTGAGGGTGGGCTTTAGAGGAGTAACAGTGCAGTTCTGTGCTGGAGAGCGACTCCTGCAGAGAAGGCAGGGGATGGGGTCCAGGTGCAGGCAGGTGGGCGGGCAGGAGGGCACCCGTGGAGGGCTCGGATTGTTCCCTGTTCTCAGTTAAACAGGAAGAAGTGTGGTTCAGTGGGATGCAAGGATGGCAAGTGGTTTTGGAGGTTTATGTGAGGTGGTTACCTCGGGGAAGAGGGGAGGACTGGACTAGGAATACATAAGATCCCAGGCAGCTCTGAGCACCCACCTGAGGCCAGTAAGCCCGAATGTAAGGTGGGACTTGAGCCAAGCTTCTGCCGAAAGCCGCCTGGTCCCTGAGCTTGGTGCCGCGCTTGCCGCCTCGCCAGGAGCACACGTCGGCTGCACGCCACACACCCGGCGGTCTGGCCCCTTCCCTGGCCAGGAGCACACGTCTCCTGCACGCCACACACCCGGCGGTCTGGCCCCTTCCCTGGCCAGGAGCACACGTCTCCTGCACGCCACACACCCGGCGGTGTGGCTCCTTCCCTGGCCAGGAGCACACGTCGGCTGCACGCCACACACCCGGCGGTCTGGCCCCTTCCCTGGCCAGGAGCACACGTCTCCTGCACGCCACACACCCGGCGGTGTGGCTCCTTCCCTGGCACTGAGATGTGTGATCCTCCAAGGCACCTCACAGCCTGCGAGCCCATGTGTGTCCTAGTCGGTCCCTCTGGGGGAGCTCAGGTGGGAAGCAGGATCTCCAGGCAGGCAGGCAGTCTGCATTGGGGCCGTGCCCACTGGATTCAGGCAGCTTGTCGTCAACATTTGTTTAAGTGGACCCAAAATCCATTTCTAACATCACAGGGGCCAGAGGGGTAGACTGTGGGTGTGAACCTAGCAGAGTTCTCTCTTTTTTTTTTTTTCCTTTTTCCTTTTATATTAATAACAACTTTATTGAGGTAAAATTGATACGCAATACACTGTACATATTTAAGGAATACAATTTGGTACGTTTTAACATGTATACGCCCATGAAGCCATCACCATAGTCAAGATCAGGGTTCTCTCAAAAAAACACAGAATGTGAAGTGTTTTAGGAGGGCGCCCAGCACCCTGGCAGCTGCCCCAGCCCTGGATGGAGTGGGACCGTGGCCACGGGACCAGAGCCAGTGGGAGGGTATGAGGGGTAGAGAGCCCAGCTCAGGCCAGAGCCCACCATGGGGAATCGACCACCTGCCCAGCCAAGAAGTTCAGGCAGTCAGCTGGCCCTGGTCGAGCTGGGCTCTCCCCCACTGGACTTTGCTTTCTGCCAACACAGCATCACTCTCAGGCCCGTGTGGCACCATGATGGCAGCAGCAGGCCTTGCATGCTCCCTGGGTTATCCCAACACTCCTGCAGAAGGGCCACTCATTTCCTTGGTAGCAACCGGGTGACGCAGTCGCCCTAAACCCACCCTGAGCCCAGCCCAACATCACAGGCCATCACCCAGCCCTCTGTGCAGCCCAGGAAGCATGGGCCCGAGGGTGGGCAGGGGTGTGCCTCCACGTTAGGATAGGGCCTCTCCTGTCCTTTGCACTGACCCCCCTCAGAAAAGGGCCCCACAGGGTGAGCCCAGAACCCGCTCCCTGAGACTGACTCGCTGGTGAGAGTGGGTTTAATTACTGAGGACTCGGTGTCCAGCAGCCAGAGAGGAGCTGAGGGCTGAGCTGCAGCCACAGCCTCCTGCCCAGCCAGACAGGCTCTTCGTGCACCGTTTGCCCCCGTGGCCCTTCTTGCACCGGGCCCTGATCCAGCTCTGGATGGAGGGGCGCATCAGAGGCCACCTGGCAGCACAGTTGTTAGGGCGTCCCCTTCCCTGTTTTATTTTCTAGTCTTCCCCAGCTCCTCAGGAGGTGTCGGAGCAGCCCGCCAGCCCAGCCTCTCCCCTCAGCAGCCGCCAGAGCTTCTGTGCGCAGGAGGCGCCAACCGCATCCCAGGGCCTGCTCAAGCTCTTCCAGAAAAACTCGCCCATGGAGGACCTTGGAGCCAAGGGGGTGAGCCCTGAGCGCCGGCACTCCAGCCTCCGTCAAGAGCGGAGCCCTCAGGAGGAAAGCTGGAGCCAGTCCTGGGCCTGGGCCTTCCCTCAGGGCCCTGGGCTGACCACTGGGCAGTGCCCACCCAGGCTGCACCCCGGCAGCGTGAGACGGAGCAGGCACTCTCTGGGGGGCTCCGCTGACCTGCTCAGTGTGCTGTTTGCCACGGACTCCAGGCCTCTGAAGGGAAGGGCCCTCCCGCTGAGGAGCTGGTCTCCTGAGCCTTGGGAGGTGTGGCTCAGCGCGGCCTGGTCTTTCCTGGGAATTGTGAGGAAGGCCACACTTGCTGGCCAGCACTGTCTGGAGTGTTCACGAGGCTTTCGCGGTGGCCTAGGCCTCGGCACTCAGATGCGCTTCGGCCCCCAGGCTCCCTGATGCGCTTTTCCCTCAGGCCAAGGAGAAGATGAAAGAGGAGTCATGGCACATCCACTTCTTCGAGTACGGGCGTGGCGTGTGCATGTACCGCACAGCCAAGACACGGGCACTGGTCCTGAAGGGCATCCCTGAGAGCCTCCGGGGAGAGCTGTGGCTCCTCTTCTCCGGTGAGTGGGGTGCAGCCACCCCCAGCCTCAGCTCAGCCAGTCAGTCCCCAAGCTCTCCCCGTGTGAGCTCGTCTGTCCTGAGCCGGCCTGGAGTTGGCCAGGCAGGAGCTCCCAGCTCTTTCACACAGCCGGGAGCCGGGCTCTGGGCTCTGGGCTCTGGCCCGGGACCCAACCAGAAGGAGCGTCTCGAGGGACACAGGCTGGGGAATGGGCACTCTGCTGGCCGGGTGGTGCCCTCCCACCCACAGTGGGAGGGAAACAGGTCCCCTAGAGGCCTCCTTTCCTTGGGACAGGCTCTGACAGCATTCACACCCGTGGTTGCTGGAAGAGGCAAGTCAGCCACTTGAACTTTCGGGTAGAGCAACCTCCCCAGGAGCACAAGGGAAACCTTGCCTCGCAGCTTGTGCTTGACCCCAAGTCCCACCTCTCCTCTGTGGGGCACCCGGTGTCTCCAACCTGCCCTGTTACTGCCCCCAAAGTACCAGAAGAAGGACAGAGACAGCTGGCACCCGTGTCTCCCCAGGGGCCTGGAATGAGATGGTGACTCACCCCGGGTACTATGCTGAGCTGGTGGAGAAGTCCACCGGGAAGTACAGCCTGGCCACAGAGGAGATCGAGCGAGACCTGCACCGCTCCATGCCCGAGCACCCTGCCTTCCAGAACGAGCTCGGGATTGCTGCCCTCCGGCGGGTGCTGACTGCCTATGCCTTCCGAAACCCCACCATCGGCTACTGCCAGGTAAGGGGCCTGACAGGGGCCCAGAGACAGCATCTGCCACCAGAGGTTCACAGGAGCAGGTCCCTGTGGTTCCAGGCCTCTGTGGTGACCCTGCCTTGTGTCCCAAGGAAGGAGCCCAGCAGAAAAAGATGTAATTTAAAAACAGTATTAATTGCTCATCGCATCCCCATGCCGAGTAGAAGTTGTCGTCTTTGTACTTTTGTCTGAGTCCCAGCAGCATTTGACTGTGGTATGTGTTTGGTGAAACGGGCACATACAGAACATAAAGTTTCCCATCTTCACTGTTTTTAAGCGTGCAGCTCAGTGCTTTAAGCACATTCACACTGTTGTACGCCCGTCACCGCCATCCATCCCCAGACCTCTCTTCATCTTGCAAAACCACAGCTCTGTGCCCATTAAACATGCCCCGATCACCATTAGCAACCACTGTTCTACTTTCCATTGCTATGAATTTGACGACTGTGTCTCATATAAGTGAAATAATACAGTATTTGCCTTACTGTGCCTGGCTTATTTCACTTAGCAAGATATCCTCAAGGGTCATCCATGTCATATGAATGTGTCAGAATTTCTTTCTCAGGCTCCATCATATTACATAGACCACATTTTCTTTTCTTTTCTTTTCTTTTTTTTTTTTTTTTGAGATAGAATCTCACTCTTGTTTCCCAGGCTGGAGTGCAATGGTGCAATCTCAGCTCACTGCAACCTCTACCACCCAGGTTCAAGCGATTCTCCTGCCTCAGCCTCTTGAGTAGCTGGGATTACAGGCATGTGCCACCACGCCCAGTTAATGTTTTGTATTTTTAGTAGAGACGGGGTCTCGCCATGTTGGCTAGGCTGGTCTTGAACTCCTGACATCAGGTAATCCACCTGCCTTGGCCTCTTAAAGTGCTGGGATTACAGGCGTGAGCCACTGTGCCTGGCCAGTATTTCTATTTTTAATTTATTTTAAATTATTATTATTATTTTTAGAGACGGGGTCTTGCTATGTTGTCCAGGCTGGTCTCAAGCTCCTTGGACCAGGGGATCTTCCTGCCTCAGCCTCCCAGGGCATGTACCACCACACCCAGCTAATATTTTTTTTTTAGACATGGGGTCTCACTGTCTTGCCCAGACTGGCCTCAAACTCCTAGGCTCAAGTGATCTTTCTGCCTCAGCCTCTCAAAGTGCTGGGATTATAGGCGTGAGCCACCAGCCACCATTCCTGGGCTTTTTTTTTTTTTTTTTTTTTTGAGACAGGATCTCCTTCTGTTGCCCACACTGGATCTCAGTGGCATGATCATGGCTCACTGCAGCCTCCACCTACTGGGCTCAATCGATCCTCCCACTTCAGCCTCCTGGGTAGCTGGAACTACAGGTACACACCACCACGCCCAGTTACTTTTTGTATTTTTTATAGAGACGGGGTCTCACTGTGTGGCCCAGGCTGGTCTTGAACTCCTGGGCTCAAGTGATCCGACCTCCTCAGCCTCCTAAAGTGCTGGGATTACAAAGCGTGAGCTACTGTGGCCTATTTTTAAGTTTTTGAGGAACTCCATACTTCCACCCCAGCAGCTGCACCATTTTATATCCCCACCAGCAGTTCACAAGGGTTTCGATTTCTCCACATCCTCATCAACACTTGCTATATTCTGTTGTTGTTAGAGTGATGGGCATGAGGGTATCTAATTGTACTTTAGGTTAGCATTTCTCACAGCTTTTGATTGTAAATCTAGGCATTTTCCTGGCCAAGTCGTATGGCTTTCTGTTTGCCTTAAAGGTCTTGTTAGCAGCTAGGGCTGTGTGTGGTCCTAGTTGTGCACCGAGTGGGTGGCCTTGGTGTGGGGCTCTGGCCTTGTGGCTCACCTCCACATCAGCTTGGTCATAATCCCACCTCCAACACCCAACACCACTCCGCAGAAGTGTGATGTGTTGATGTTCACCTTCTCTGGTTTCCCAGTGCCTTCTGACCCAGTTTGAAGGAGTTGGCAGACTCTCTGTTCCATCAGTTTCCTACAAATTGCCTTTTGACATTTCCCAGAGTTGGGTAGGGGCAGTTTCTCATTACCAGATGCCCAGCCCTCCTGAAGAGGCAGATTTGCTTGTAGGAGGAGGCCATTAATCTTCACCACGAGAACCTGAAAAATAATAAAAATAACAACAACAAAAAGAAGATCATGTGGGCCCTTGCAGGGAGGGGTGGCCGGGAGGGGTGGCCGGGAGGGGTGGGGAGAGGCAGTTTTCTTTGCTGGCCAGCAGCGCAAGCCTTCCCCGCCTGTCTCTGTGCCCGGCAGGCAATGAACATCGTGACCTCGGTGCTCCTGCTCTATGGCAGTGAGGAGGAGGCCTTCTGGCTGCTGGTGGCCCTGTGCGAGCGCATGCTGCCCGACTACTACAACACCAGGGTGGTGGGTGAGTGTCCCCGGGTGCCGCCTCGCCCGGGTCTCCAGGTGCCTGCTGGTTCCATGAGGGTGGCAGCCCTTCCCAGGCCAAGCTCCAGGCTTCACGTGGGTTCCCTAGGAGTTAGAGGGTAGTATTACACATTCGGTGGTTTATGAAAGTCCCCTCAGAGCCTAAATTCCTATCCATCTAACTTCCTGTCAACTTTTTGATGATGGAAAATTTCAAACATCAAAACTAGAGAGTATATATCCCCCATGTAACCTGATGCTCAACTTTACTGAACTCATATCCAGTGAAATCTGTTATTAAGTGGAAATGGACTTGCAAGAGTGTTTAATTAGGTTCATATTTAAGCATGTTATCCTGTCCTTCCCCTGCTGTCTGGTGTTTGGAGTTACTGCTCTTGGGGTCCTTCAGAGCTGCATCTATTCACAATCATCAGGATGGGACAGAGTCACTGAGGGCGCTGTTTACCTCTCATGCCTTACGGAGAAATCAGTATTTCCCCAAAATAAAATTCAAGTGTAGTAGAAGAAATAGTTATTTCGCCCAGTGGTTTGGGAGCTCTAGAGAGACTTGAAGGGTTTTTTCGTCCTTGTTTTCTCCCAGCACTCCAAGTCTCCCTCAGCCCTCACTGCACAGCTGGCAGGGCTGGAGTGGCCAGGGCTCGTACGCTGCAGGCGAGGGCCCACCCAGGCCACAGGGTGGGCTCACCATCAGCCTCGCTCATCCTGCCCGCAGGAGCCCTGGTGGACCAAGGCATCTTCGAAGAGCTCACGAGAGACTTCCTGCCGCAGCTCTCGGAGAAGATGCAGGACCTGGGGGTGATCTCCAGCATCTCGCTGTCCTGGTTCCTGACCCTCTTCCTCAGCGTCATGCCCTTCGAGAGCGCCGTGGTCATCGTCGACTGCTTTTTCTATGAGGGCATCAAGGTGATCCTGCAGGTGGCCCTGGCCATCCTGGACGCCAACATGGAGCAGCTGCTGGGCTGCAGCGACGAGGGCGAGGCCATGACCATGCTGGGCAGGTGACATGCCGGGTTCCTTCTCCTGCCGGGGGCTCACAGCAGAACCCCTCACCAGCCCTGGGCACTGTCCAGTCAGCCTGAAGTGACTGTGCCCACCAAGTGCCAGGCTGCAGCTGGACCCGGGGGGGCTCTGGGGTCAGGAGGCGGCTCCTTTCTAGTGGGAGATGAAGCAGCGCTCAGTGATAGGTGCCAGGAGGAGTAAAGCAGGCACTGCGGGCAGAGCATGCTGGCTGGAGGGCCACCGCTGAGATGTGGGGTTGGAGATGCTTCCCCTGAGGGCAAACCAGAGCCAAGATCCAGTGACCACAATTCCAGTTGGTGGCACAGCTGGGCATTTCATGTCCACCAGGTGGTCCCGGTCATACCTCTCCAAGCTCAGCTGCATTGCAGCCCCCATGCCCTGGAGGGAGCAGGCCTGCCCTGGGCCCGCTGGAACAGCTGGATGAGCTGATGTCCCACTAGTCACGCCAAATGTCCAGGGTCATCCCAGCCCCTCCACCCCCTCCTTAGTTCCCACATCCCATCTCTTGCAGATTCTGTCTGGGATCCAGCCCCTTCCCTTCAGCCTGCTGCCTCAGCCCAGGCCCACCATGCCCTTTCCCTGGGGTTCCCCTCTCAGTCTTTGACCTGCCTGCATCCCAGGACTCTGATCAGACCTGGCCCTGCCCCTTCCCTGGGTCCTCTGTACAAAGGCACTGTCTGAGCCTCCAGCCTGGCCTTCAAGCCCCGGCCCCTCCTGGCTACACTCTGCCCTGCCCTGAGCTCTGTGCAGTCCCACCCTCCTACATAGCGTATTTGTCCGGACTGGAATGCCCCCAGCCCCCAGGAACAGCCTGGGACTCTGCCACTTGCCCATGGCCAGGCCAGGTGCTGCCTGGGACTCTCTAGATCCAGCAGGGTTGTCACCTCCCTACTGTGGGCCTAAGTAGCTTTTGGTCCACACTGATGTTAAGATACTCAGCCTGTGGCCGGAGTCTGTGGCTGGTTTTCCTGCCACTTCCTACAACAGGCGGATAGGGCCTCCTCCAGAGCAGGGGTCTGACTGGGGATATGACCAGGGCTATGGGCATGGGGAGTCAGCTACCTCCTCCCACCTGAGTGTCAGGCTCAGCCCAGGGACCCAGAGAGGCCATGAACTCTGGCGGGGCTAGGTCAGCTGACGGAGGTAGGGCTCCATCCCCAGGACTGTGTCCCTAGAGAAGCTGATTCCCTGGGCTGCAGCAGGCCTCCCCACACCTGACTTTCTCCTGCGACTCAACCTTTGATCCCTGAATCTTCTTGGCCAGGGCGAGAAGGTCCCACCTCCCCAGGGCCCCGCCAAAGGGAGGAAGCTCGTCATCCTTCCAACTGGGTAGGGTCTGGGGTTATAAGGCGTTCCTGCCCAAGGGACCCCCCACTGACTAAGAAAACAGCCCAGCGTCCTCAGGGTTAGTGCTCAGGCCTTGTCGGGGGCACTGCCCTGTAGAGGGCTCCCCAACTTGCTGGGGGCGCTGCCAGGGCACACCTCTGCCCTCCTGCAGGGTGCCCAGTCCTCTGCACACTCCTTGTTAGGAGTCTGCGTAAAGATTGGGTCCCTCCGCATCACCGAGCTGTGGGAAGGAGGCTCCCTCTGCCTGGGCGTGGTCTGGACTGTTGTCCTCTGTCCTTTGTAGATACCTGGATAATGTGGTCAACAAGCAGAGTGTCTCTCCTCCTATCCCGCACCTCCGTGCCTTGCTGAGCAGCGGCGATGACCCCCCTGCAGAGGTGGACATCTTTGAGCTCCTGAAAGTGTCCTATGAGGTCAGCACCCAGTGGGGCCATTTTGGCCAGGCCGCTCCATCTGGCGTGTGGGTTGGGGTGGCTATGGGCAGGTGGTGGTCCTCTGCCCTGCAGTTGGCTTGATCTCACCAAGTCACCTCTCCCTATAGAAATTCAGCAGCCTGAGGGCCGAAGACATTGAGCAGATGCGGTTTAAACAGAGGCTGAAAGTGATCCAGTCCTTGGAGGACACGGCCAAGAGGAGTGTGGTATGGGTGCCAGCAGGGCTGGGCGGGGGCTGGGCTGGGGGGGCAGCAGTGCCTTCCCCACAGAGCAGGGTGGGTACAGGGCTCCACCGCACCCAGTCTCCTACACTGCTTTGGTATGTACATCATGGTAGGATTCATGGGACCGGGATCCAGGGGTGTAGGTGGGAATGTGGGGAGAGGTTCCAGTCACTTTTCTCTGCTGGTGGATGCGTCACCGGGAAGCTTCTCAGATGGCTCCCACCCTGAAAGCCACATGCCCAGCCCTCTGGGCCGAGCCCGCCCAGCCTGGCTTCCCATGTGTTCCCTGCCCCACTCCCAGGTAGCAACATGCCGCCACCCTCCACACACCCCAAATGGCATGTGTCTGCCACAAGCTGCTGTTCTCATCTCTAGAGGGGCCAGGCCCTCCCTGCCACCCTGTGCTGCAAGACCTGTTTGTGGTCTCTGCCCCCAAAGGCAGGGACTTCCTCCATTGTTTCCACATTCCCAGCCCTCCTGCAGGCTTGTAGGACACTGTAAGGACATTGGGTCGCAGCACCACAGACTGACTGCTTCGGCCAATTAAAGTACAGGAGCATTGGCTGGCAGGTTCTCAGCCTCCTTCCACAGAGCTGGCACCAGGGTCTCTGCAGGGATCCAGATGACGGGAGCCAAATGAGTATCCCTCACCCTGCGATCTCAGCTGCACGTTGAGGACAGAGGCTCCCCCACGCCCATCCTGGGAAGGGGCCCGGAGTGTGAGAGAGAGGCTCCCCCAAGCCCATCCTGGGAAGGGGCCCGGAGTATGAGAGAGAGGCTCCCCCAAGCCCATCCTAGGAAGGGGCCTGTGAGAGAGAGGCTCCCCCACGCCCATCCTGGGAAGGGGCCCGGAGTGTGAGAGAGAGACTCCCCCACGCCCATCCTGGGAAGGGGCCCGGAGTGTGAGCTGAGTGGTAGGTGGGGGGCCAGGGATGGGCTGTGGGCCTCGCTCTCTCCTGAAGGGTCCGCCCTTGAGTGCTGGGCCACTGAGAGGGCGGTTCACACCCTTGCCCTTGTCTGCCGAGGATGCTCTCACAGAGTGCCGTACTTCTGTGCCAGGAGCTTGTGATCCAGCTATATACCCTGTTTCTCCTTCCTTCTAGGTCCGAGCTATACCTGTGGACATTGGTTTCTCCATTGAAGAGCTGGAGGACCTTTACATGGTGTTTAAGGTGACAGCTCAGAGCCAGGGCAGGACCCCTTCCTAGCTTCCTAGCTTCCTAGCTTCCTGCCAGAAAAGAAATGGATCTAAGAGTATCCTCTTAGAAGTAGATAGAAATAGGGAATAGAATAGAAAAAGAGAAACAGATCTAAGTGCATCCTCAGATGCAGTTGCCATGAACCTCCTGTGGTAGAATCGAACCCCTCTTGGAGTTTAGGCAGGACCTCTTAAATGGCAGCAAATCCATTCAAGTCATCTTACACAGAAGAGGGAATACATTGCCCCTGTAACTGAAAAGTCTAGCAATGCACAGCTTCAGGCATGGCTGGATCCAGGTGCTGAAATGTGCCATCAGGCTTCCCCACCTCTGATGTCCTCTGCACTGCTCTTCCTACACCGTGCCAGGACTGTCATCACAGCTCCAGGGTCATACTCTCTTCTCAGTAATCCCAGTGCAAAGAGAATTTTTCTTTCCCTTGTGCTTTTAGCAAAAGACCCAGCCTTAATGGTTGGAATCTGCCTTTCTGTTGTTGTTGCCAGTTCCCGTCCACCTCTCCAGCTGCCTCAGGTTCCGTGCTCAAGGTGGCTGCTGCGCTGTGGCCCTAGCGTCACAACAGTTGAGCCAGCTCTGCCTGCCTCCTAGAGAGGTCATAGGAGCGAGAGCAAGCCTCAGGCCTCTTGTTTCCCTGGAGCCCTGCCAGGAAGGCTCAGCCCTTCTCTGGGGCCAGCAGACCAGCTCTGCCCCCTGCAGGCTGCCAAGGACTCTGTCTCTCAGCCAACCCTCTCCCCATCTGTTAACAAGGGGCTGATGATAACCTGAGAGCTTTCGGGAGGTGCTGCAGTGTCTGGCCAGTGCTTACCTCCCCAGGGCTCCGCAGGCTTGGACAGAGGGGGAGGGTGGACACACCACCAGCCTAGGGGTCCCCTCGACCCACAGGCTTAGCGTCTGGACCGTCTCACCAGACCGTGTCCCACAGGCCAAGCACCTGGCTAGCCAGTACTGGGGGTGCAGCCGCACAATGGCTGGCCGTCGGGACCCCAGCCTGCCCTACCTGGAGCAGTACCGGATTGATGCCAGCCAGTTCCGGGAACTCTTTGCCAGCCTGACACCCTGGGCCTGCGGCTCCCACACACCTCTGCTGGCAGGGCGCATGTTCAGGCTCCTGGACGAAAACAAGGACTTGCTGATCAACTTCAAGGAGTTCGTGACGGGGATGAGTGAGTGCCTGCAGGGCCTACCAGGGGCTTGACCCTCCCTCACCCTTTCCTAGGAAGCCTCCAAATGCCAGCATCTCCTGTCTGTTCCCCCTGCAGCAAGTAGGGGGCAGCTTGAGCCCCTGGCCCTAGATATGGGAAGAACAGTTTACCCACGGGAGCCGAGATGGGGTCCAGCAGGAGCCTTACCCGCTCCCCTCCCTCATGCAGTCTGGGGCTGCTAGAAGCTGGTCTGCCAGCCCCAGGGAAGGGCTGAGCCTTCCCAGCAGGATGCCAGGGAGACAGGAGATCTGGGACTCACCCTGTGACCTCTCCAGGAGGGAGTTGGGCAGCACAGGCTGTGAAGAGGGTCCTACTCGGACCCCCTGGAAGGGGCTCTGCAGCCATCTTGCCAGACCCAGCCCCCTCCCTGGCCTTCTCCACAGGCGGGATGTACCACGGGGACCTGACAGAGAAGCTCAAGGTGCTCTACAAGCTACACCTTCCCCCAGGTGAGAGCCTCCTGCCCACTCCCCAGCCAGGGTCTCCCACTTGTCCAGAAGTTCAGCTGCAGAGGACAGGCCTCTGTGAGACTGTGGGGCCTCGAGGGGGCACAGCAGCGTCGCAGGCTGGAGGTTCACATTGGAGGAGAGGGAGCGGGAGCTTGAGCACTTCACAGAGGTCTGAGAGCAGGGCCTTGGCCTGGGAAGGGACGTGGAGGAGAATCCCATGGGTGACCGGGCACTGCTGGGTACAGAACTCCCACCGAGGAGGCAGCTGGACCCAAAACCCACTAGGAGGGCCATGAGTGGAGCTTCAGGGCTGGAACCGAAACTGCTGCATTTATCTGTCAAGTTTCATAAGGGTTTATTCCCAGAGTTTCAGCTAGAGAATCCTGTCACATGGCCATGAGGAGGGGCCACTTCTCTCTGGCCTCTCGGTGCTGTAGCCTAGTGGGGCTGCACTGGCGACAGGCTGTCTGTGCAGGGGGGAGGGCTCAGCAGGAGTGGCTGCATGGACAGTGCTCCAAGGAGGGGTCATCTCCCTCATCACAGAAGGAAACAAAGGTGCAGGCAGGTGGAAATCCTGGGCCAGGCACTCTGCTGTGGCTGGACCTGCCCCAGGTCCCTGCTGTCGCTTTGCCATCTGAGGTTAGCAGCTGCCCTCAGAACCGACCCCGGGGATGTTTAGAATACTGGGGCTGAGCTTCACCCGAGGAGATTCTCACTTGATTGCCTGTGATGGGGCCCAGACCTGTGGTTTTTAAAGCTGGCAGGCCATTGCTCTGTGCCTCCAGAGCTGAAGGCTCTTGACACAGCTGTTCTCGTTTGTGGCTGGCTCACCAGAGAGGCCGTGGTAGGACAGACCCCACTGGGCCTGGTCCCAGGGTTGAGAGCATGCAGGGCTACCCTGAGACTCCTGAGCCTCCTCAGCCTGCCCTGCCCTGTCCTGTCCAGACACAGAGAACACTTGGGCTCTGGTGGGCTGTGGCCCATGCCCTGCTACACTCACCCAGGACCATGCGATCCGCAACCCTGGGTACTGCTTGGTGACCTCCAGCAAAGACTGCACTGAATGAGGCCGGCCAGCACGCACAACGCGGCCCGACCTCTGAGCTACCCAAAGGGAGAGCAGCAAGTTGCCTGTGCGTGGCTGGTTCCTGTGCGCCCATAGGAGCATGAAACGCCCCCAAAGGGCCCACTGGCCAGATGGTCACTGGGGCAGGCGGGCAGCTGCCATTCACTGGACTCCTAATTGTGTTGATTGGATTTTTACCTGGGACATGTATTTCCTTTTCAAACACAATGTCAAAGTCAGGAAAGCGGCTGGATGCAGTAGGAGGCCCAGGCGGGTGGATCACTTGAGGTCAGGAGTTGGAGACCAGCCTGGCCAACATGACGAAACCTGTCTCTACTAAAAATACAAAAATTAGCTGGGCGTGGTGGTGTGTGCTTGTAGTCCCAGCTACTTGGGAGGCTGAGGCGGGAGAATCACTTGAACCCGGTAGGTGGAGGTTGCAGTGAGCCGAGATCGTGCCATTGAACTCCAGCCTGGGCAACAAGAGCAAAACTCCAGGCTGGGTGCGGTGGCTCACGCCTGTAATCTCAGCACTTTGGGAGGCTGAGGCAGGAGAATCACTGTAGCCCGGTAGGCAGAGCTTGCAGTGAGCTGAGATCATGTGACTGCACTGCAGCATGGGTGATAAAGTGAGAGTCCATTAAAAAAAAAAAAAGCTGAGGAAAGTAACAAATAACCAGAACCAATCATCACCATCAAAACTATTACTGGGCACTGTCATGGGCAGGTGCTGGGACTGGCCAGGCTCGTGGGCAGGGAAAGCAAGGCTCTGCCCAGGGCTGGAGGGAACTTACTCTGAGAGGATGTCCTTGTTTCCTCCTGCCCTCACTCTGCCTTCTCTCCAAGCACAGCTCTGAGCCCAGAGGAAGCCGAGTCAGCCCTGGAGGCGGCCCATTATTTCACAGAGGACAGCTCCTCAGAAGGTGAGCGGCCACTGGAACACCCGACATGCCCAGCCAGCACTCTGCAGCCACCGCCGCCTTCCTGTGGGGCTCGGGCAGTGGCCAGCAGTCCCACCTGGGCTCAGGGAGCAGGCCGCATGGGGTTCTCCCCAGGGGACCACGGGCTGGGCCCTGCCATGCTGGCGGGGGCTGGGGCCGCCCCCTGTGGATGTCCTCACTCCTGTTTCTCTTGTGTCTCTGTCTTCCTGGACCTTGGCTCCTCCCCACTCTGCCCCTCTGCCTCTCCTCTGCTGTCCCTTCCAGCATCTCCTCTGGCCTCAGATCTGGATCTTTTCCTGCCCTGGGAGGCTCAAGGTCAGTCCCTGGAAGGCAGGGGCGCCCCCTGTACCTCCTAACACTCTTCCTGCACTATCAGGAAGCCTGGAAGCTCTTTGTCCCAGGGACCTCTCTGGGACTTCATCCTCTGGGGCATAAGTTCTGAGAAGGACCCAGAAGCAAGCCACTCCTCTGCACTGCCTCCGTGTCTGCTGTAGGTGGGCGGTAAATAAGGCCCCCACACTAGGCGCCAAGCAGGCCCAGGGCAAGGCCTCCACAGCCACATGTTAGAGACATTCTGTCTTCCTGTGAGTAGGAAACAAATACAAAATGCTGTCATTGGAGCTTGTGAAAGACACAGTGTGGCTGAGTGGGGGCTGGAAAGAATAGTGGATGCTTTCCTAGGAAAAATCTTCATGTTCCACGTCACTTTTTTTGTTAAGGAAAAACACGCATGTTGAGTGCCTGTTAGAACTCATCCCTGTGCTATGTTTAAAGCCTGTTGGGAGCATCTGATCCCAGGTGATGGGAGCATGCTAGGCCCTGGGCTTTGGCAGTCGAGCTGGTGACATGCAGCACAATTGCAAAACCGACCATAATGCCACCTGGTGGTTTCACGTGGGGGATAATGCACACCAAGGAACCAACTCAAAAGAGAACCAAAAATAGTGTGTACCAAGATGCCCATGGCAGTCCTGGTGACAGTGGCAGAGGCTGACTTGAGCTTGAGGACCTTGATTTCAAGGACAGAAACTACAGAAGCAGGTACACCTTCTGTTGTACATGGAACCAGCAGGCCACTCTAGGCTTGTCCCGCATGCTTCTGGGAGCGGCATGTTGGTGCAGAGCCCTGGCCTCAGACCACATGTGGCCCCCAGGAAGCAGGGCCTCCATTCCAGGGTGAGTTGCCTGAGCCCAGAGAGGTGTGCCCTTCACTGCCACCAGACAGCCAGCGAGAGCAGCTCAGAACTGGGGTGCTGCCAACCTGCCTGAGGTGCCCCCACCAGCCACACTGCCTTTGGGGAACAGCTCCAGGAGAGCTGGTCGGCTGCTTCTCTCCCCAGGTGCATGTTCCCACGCAGGGAGTATAGTGCACGCCAGCTCCGGCAAATGTCCTCCCCGAAACGCTGCGCCAAGCACAGGAGCTGTGCACAGACAACCCCTCAGTAACAGGCACAGCAGGCGCGGGTGGAAGGGGTCATTAGGGTTCCCCTGAGTTCTAGCAGGAACATTCCCCAGAGTTCTAGCAGGAACTATAGAATTCGTTAGTCCTCAGACTGGTCTATAGCCCGCATCATTGTTCACGTCAAAACCAGCATGTTGAGACTTGTATTCATTTGAAAAAAGGAATTGAGGGTTTGGCGGCTTTTATTTTAACCTGACCAAGTGAGGGAATGCTCAGGCCGTTTTGCTCTGGTGCCATAGGGCGGGCCTGGGCGGGCCAGGCAGGAGGCGTGGCATGGGAGACCTGCTCCCCAGGGCCTGGCCTGGGGCTGGCTGTACAGAAACACAGACTACATCTCTCAAGGACCCCAGGAGCTTGCAGTCCCAACAGCAGAATGTTATTCATGTTCTTTTTATTTTTGCGTTTGTCCAGAAGCACTACCACAGGAAGAGCAAGAAGGAAGTGGAAGTGAGGAGAGAGGAGGTACAGGCCATTCTCTGCCGCTGTTCTTAGAGACCCCAGCGTCAAGGCACCCTTGCTTGCTGGTCTTTTCCCCAGTCACTGCCAGGGAGCCCCCTATCCCGGGAGATGGCGGATGCGTCCCCCGATCAGGGAGCAGGCCTCGGGATGCACAGGAGGCTCCACGCTCTCCACCAGCCCCACGGGCACCCAGCCAGCCCTCTTTTGCCAGCTTCTCTCCAGCTGCCCTGTGACTCCTCATCTGAGAGAAGACATTGTGGATCATTGTCATCAGCTTAGGTCCAACCACTGCAGCAATTTAGGGAAAACCTGTGGCGGTTCTGGGTTTTTCCCCCATGACCACCTTCCCAAACGCCAGGGTGTTTTATGATAGGGCCCCGGTAACTCCATGCCAGAAAACACCCAACTCTTCCTCTCCCTGCTGTCAGCCCACAGCCCTCTCACATGACAAAGACTAATCTCTTTCCTGCTAACCTGCAGAGGAGAAGGGGACCAGCTCTCCGGACTATCGGCACTACCTTCGAATGTGGGCCAAGGAGAAAGAGGCTCAGAAGGAGACGATTAAGGATCTTCCCAAGATGAACCAGGTAGGCTCCACTGGAGCCCAAAGTAGACATTTCTGGAGAGTTCTGACCAAGACTGGGCCCTAACATCACCGCACCTGCACTGCAGCATCTCCTGGTGGGTGGGAAGGCTCCTCCCTGCCTCTAGAGCCCGTTAGTCCTGGTTGCCAGTCAGCGATGATTCCAGAAAGATAAGAGGCCAGTTGCTCCAGGGCCTTGTACAGGGGCATGTTTCCAGATTGAGTGAGTGTCTGTGAACCAGGAGCCGGAGGCTTGTAGGCTACCTTTGACAAGATATGCGTTCCACACCCTGCACCCTCTCAGCCCTGCCCAGGGCTCTGCACACGCAGGCTCACATGCACCCTCCACACCCGCTCTTCATTCACTGGTCTCGCAGATCAGAAGCATGGTGTCTTGCCAAGGGTCTCAAAGCCAGAAAATGGGAGACCCCAGCTCCAAACTGCAAGCATTGAGCCAAAGGCAAGTCTGGAGCACCAGCCTGACCATGGCCCTCGGGCCAGACCCACGGCCTAGCTGTGCCCAGTAGGGGACCCTGCAATCTGACCACTCCCCCAGCAGGTCTGGAGGGTGGGCACCACGTGCGATGAGGATTCTTCCCATTCTTGGGCCAGGGGGCCTAGACGTGTGGCTTCAGGACCTAGCACCCACCCTCCCCAGCACCCCCCTCCCCAGGATCCCCCTCCCCAGCTGACCCAGGCTGTACTTTCCTCACCATCACCTTCTAAAGAGCTTCATTCAAGGGCTGAGTTGAGGCTGCTTCTGATTAAAACCAAAGGTGATTCTAAAACACAACGAAGTCCTTGTACTGACTGGATTTAGAGTCGTGGTAGAAATCCATCTCCCTGTGCCAACAGAATGGACCTAGAAACAGGGAGGCCCCAGGTCAGACCAGCACGCTCTGTGTGCCAAGAGAAAGGCAGCTGGAGGGGAAAGCCTTTTGAAGAGCTGTGTGGCCTCTCTGAGCCTGTGTCCTGATCTGTGAGATGGGACTGATGAGGCTCATGGAGATGATTAGCAAGACGGCAGCCAACATCCTTAGGCTGGCGCTTGTCATCAGTTTGGCTAATATGGACCCCGTCTGACTGGTCTTTTACCATCTCCCTGTTCTTCTGTTTTTCTCCCTAAAAGGAGCAGTTCATTGAGCTGTGCAAGACGCTTTACAACATGTTCAGTGAAGACCCCATGGAGCAGGACCTGTACCACGCCATCGCCACCGTGGCCAGCCTCCTGCTCCGCATCGGAGAGGTGGGGAAGAAGTTCTCAGCCCACACAGGCAGGAAGCCCAGGGACTGTGCCACTGAGGAGGACGAGCCACCAGCACCCGAACTGCATCAGGACACAGCCAGGGAGCTTCAGCCCCCAGCTGCAGGAGACCCCCAAGCCAAAGCAGGCGGAGACGCACACCTCGGAAAAGCCCCACAGGAGAGCCAGGTGGTGGTGGAGGGGGGCAGCGGCGAGGGACAGGGCTCACCCTCCCAGCTGCTGTCTGACGATGAAACCAAAGACGACATGTCCATGTCCTCATACTCGGTAGTCAGCACGGGCTCCCTGCAATGTGAAGACCTTGCAGACGACACGGTGCTGGTGGGCGGGGAGGCCTGCAGCCCCACAGCGCGCATCGGCGGCACCGTCGACACCGACTGGTGCATCTCCTTTGAGCAGATCCTGGCCTCCATCCTGACGGAGTCCGTGCTGGTGAACTTCTTTGAGAAGAGAGTGGACATTGGACTCAAGATCAAGGACCAAAAGAAAGTGGAGAGACAGTTCAGCACCGCCAGTGACCATGAGCAGCCTGGAGTTTCCGGCTGATGCCTGCAGCTGTGAGGCCTGGCCCGAGGTGTCATCAGTGGGGCTGGCCTCATCTCCTCCTGCCTTTCCTCCCTTATCAGTTTCTCTTTAAAGGTGTCCCCCTCGTGCTCTCCCAGGAGCAGTGAGTTGTGAGTGGAAAGAAGGCTGGTGCAGACCCAGCTGCCTTAGACAGATTCCCTGGGCCTGCATCTCCTGGCGCCGGCTGCTTCTGGGCCCAGGAAGAGGCTGTGGCTCCCACCTTCCTTACACCTGGTGGGAGCCCGCCTCGCACCAGCTGCACCTGCCTAGCATTAGAGGCTCTCAGATCTGCCCTTGCTTGCCTCATACCTCTGTGCCCCACACTGCGGCCAGGCCAGCCGAGTCCCTCCATCCGTGGATGCTTTCCTGCAGCTATGTGGTATGGGGGTCATTCCTGCCTCTTGGCACCAGGTTGGGGGGCATGTGCTTGTTGGGCACCAAAGTGATGGAACCCTCAGGTGCTCTCCGGGAGCCTGAACCTCCTGACTGAGGAACATGGGCAGAACATGTTTATTGCACAGAGTGGGCGCTGCGCACAGGCGTGGCTATACACGTGCTCTCAGCTCATCATCCTTTCCAGTAACTTTAAAAACACATCCCTCAGGTCCTGATATATTTCCTTGGATTCATTTCACTTGGCTAGAAATTACACTGTGCTCAATGCCTTAATAAATCCCTGAAAGAAATAAAACCCACTGTGTGCAATGCCTTGCTGTGGCCCCCAACCACTGCTTAGGCCTCCCAACTTCTCCCCAGGCCAAGTATGGGGCCCTGGCTGTGTTCTGGAAGTTCAAGACACTTAGTCCTCCACAGTGGGTGGAAGAGTGAAAGGCCTGCCAGGTCAGATGGAGACGCAGAACCTGCTGGTGCAAGCTGGGCAGGTCCTGACCAACCTGCATCAGGGGATGCCCTGAGCTCCACAGGTCTTCATGGGCAGGGGTTGTGGGTCCTGGTGAAGGAAGTGCATCCTCAGGCCTGGGCTGTAGCAAGCTGTCTGCCCTTGGGTTCAAGAACCAGACTGTGGAGCCAAAGGTGACCGCAGGGGGCCCCAGGGCTGAGCCACAAGGATACCCTCACTTTGCATGAGGAGCTGAAACTGACCAGTGTCCAGTGTTAGCCCCCACATGGGGCTGCTCTTGCTTCTACTAAAAGATACAGCAGTTACCCCCTTATCCACAGGGGATACAGTGGATATCTAAAACCAGACCCCCAGCGGATGTCTAAAACCACAGATAATAACAAACCTTATACATACTGTTTTTTCCTATGCATACATACCTGTGATTAAGTTTATGAATTAGGCACCTTAAGAGATTGACAACAATAACTAATAATAAAATGTAACGGTTATACTGTAATGAAAGTTGTAAATGTGGTCTGTCTCACAATATCTTCTTGTACTGTACTCATCTCTTTTCCAGGTGGCTGTTGACTCTGGGTAACTAAAGCTGCAGAAGGTGAAACTCAGAGGTACTATTGTATATCTCTGTGGCTGCTGTTTTTGTTTTAATTAAGTAGCTTTGTTTGTTTGTTTGTTTTTGAGACCAAGTCTTGCTCTGTTGCCCAGCATGGAGTGCAGTGGCGTGATCTCAGCTCACTGCAACCTCTGCCTCCTGGGTTCAAGCAATTCTTCTGCCTCAGCCTCCCAAGCAGCTGGGACTACAGGCGTGCGCCACCACGCCCAGCTAATTTTTCTATTTTTACTAGAGATGGGGTTTCACCATATTGTCCAGGCTGGTCTCAAACTCCTGACCTCGTGATCCACCCGCCTTGGCCTCCCAACGTGCTGGGATTACAGGCGTGAGCCACCATGCCCGGTCTGCTTGTTTGTTTGTTTTAGAGACAGACTGGAGTGCTGTGGCATGACCATAGCTCACGGCAGCCTCAAACTCTTGGCCTGAAGTAATCCTCCTGCCCCAGCCTCCCTAGTAGCTGGGACTACAGGCATGAACCAGCATGCCTGGCTTCAATTTCCTTTCTAGTATTTACACAAACTACCATAAAATAATTTCAAATGATTTATACCAAAAAGACCGTTGTTGGCCTTAATATAATTAAGATATAATAACCCCACATATTTGGCAATTTTAAGTCTTACACTGATTATATTCAGTTAGATTTGAATAACTTGGAATTTGGATAAATGGCTTTTTTTCCCCATTTTTTGTCTTTACAGAGGTAAGATAAATGTTTTTAATATGTGGAAGTATAAGCTTGTGAATACACCAAAGAAATTAAACCAAAGAATAGGAAAGAGGAATCTGGCCTATTCACGTGATACAATGTACGAAAATGTACAATAGTACTTTAATCCATAAATCATTCAACCTGGGAAGATAACTGAAAATGTTTAACAACCAGAACAGTAACATTAAATAATATATAGATAATACAAATAAAAAATTTAAATTTTATAAGTAAACATGAATATTTTAAAACTGCTTACCAAGTAATATAAGTTGCATCAAACCACTCATCAAATCATTCTTATAATTTCCAAGAAAAAAAACTATATACATGAATTTTTAAAGGATTACAGGTTCATTGCCAAAAGGAGAAAAATATACAGAAAAGTAGAAAAACAATTTTTCCTAGTGCTACAGATTACTCAGTATTTTGGTGTTTATTCTGTATTTTTTTTCAGAGTTTAACTGATGTCATATATGAAATTTTTATTCTACTCTTTTCATTAAGCATAAAACATTTTTTGCAGATGCTTTCTGTTCTCAGCCACAGTAGCTCAAACGTAGAAATGAAGGAAAACCACCCAAATGAGAAACAGTATTCAGAGCTTGCTACAGCAAGGGAGTCAGCAACATCACCGGTGTGGGTAGGCGCAAGGACCCAGGGGGTGGAAAACGGGGAAGGCTCCAGGTGGTTCTGACCGCAGGCTGTTGGAAACTGGAGGTGAGCTAACAAGAAGCAGGATGTTTTCTGTGACTGGTTTGGGGAGCGCTTTCTTGGGTTGGTTCTGACATGGGGAGGGTGGTACAAAAAATAGGGGAGCAAGCAGTCCTGACCACGTCCTTCCCAAGCAGCCGACTGCCCGGTTACTGCAGAGGCTGCAGTCAGTTTATTGTCATTCGTTATCTGACCATTGTCTATTGGCATATTGTCTCTCAATTTTTTTTTCTAACTACTTACTGTACAAAAGTTGGAAAAAATTAAAAATTATCATTACCTACGACCTTAGCCACACACACACACACACACTCCAGAAAATAATGCCGGTGTCGCAGAAGTCAAACGATGTACTGTAATTCTGTAACCTTGCCTCTCCACAGCACGTTGTCACTTCAAACTCAGGTTCTTGCTGATGGAACTGCCTAAGAGTCCGTGCCGTTCTTCAGAACACTGATTTCCATTTCTTCCTAGTATTCTTCAGGGAACACTAGGGAATGAATAATAAATCACCTAGGTGAAGGGATTCCTTTCTTGGGGTAGCAGTATTGCCAGGTTGCTTTCCACAGTTTTGCATTTGACCGTTCTCCCAGCACCCTGTCAGAGGGGTAGCCCTCCCTGCACCCTTGTCAGGATTGGGTGTTTTCTTCAACGGGATGGTTTCTGCTGTTAAAAGCGAGTGTCGGCCAGGTGCAGTGGCTCACGTCTGTAATCCCAGTACTTTGGGAAGCCGAGGCGGGTAGATCACCTGAGGTCAGGAGTTCGAGACCAGCCTGGCCAACATGGAGAAACACCGTCTCTACTAAAAATACAAAAATTAGCTGGGCGTGGTGGCGGGCATCCGTAATCCCAGCTACTGGAGAGGCTGAGGCAGGAGAATCACGCCACTGCACTCCAGCCTGGGCGACAGAGCGAGACTCTGTCTCCAAAAACAAAAAACAAAAAAAAACCACCTCGCTTTTTTTGTGATAGTCACTGTGTAAAAGTTGGGAAAAAAATTAAAATTACAACCCTAGACACCGAGGGTTGTACGGTGGGAGGTAATTTTAATATTTTTTGTATTTTATTTTCCAACGAGGTTACAACCCTAAGCCACGCAGGGTTGCGGCGTGAGCGTCGGGCTGCGGGGCCGCCTCCACCCTCCGTAGGGTGGGCCTGGGACGCTCCCGGGGCTGCAGGGGGACCGGCTTCGCGCTCGGCGGCCGCGCGCCTCCGCCGCCCTCTCCGGGAAGCGTGGGTGTGGTGAGCCCCTCCGTCTCCCCGTATTCCACCCCGAGCTCCGGTTCAAAGGCTAACTGTTCGCTGCTGCCTAAAAGCACGGCAGCGCAGGCCTGGCAGGGCGGCCCCTCAGCCCCGCTCCGCGTTGTGTCCAAGGACTGGTCAGCGGAGGCCCTGCCGTCTCAATTCCAGTCTCCCCAGGGCCGGAACCGCTGCCTTAGGAAGATGCGGGCACGGCCCTGGTCAGACGACGAGTCGGCTACCAGGAATCCCGCACCCAGGACTCCTTCCGAGGTCGGAGGGGCGCAGATGACCAGCGAGAGGCGCGGCAGGCTAGAGGGATCCCAGTGCGCAGGGGCGGGGCCGCGGCGGCCGGAGCGAAGAGTATAAGCGCATGCGAGACGGCGTAGGGGACTAGAGGGTCCGGAGCGCGTGCGTGGGGCGGGGCCGCGGCGGGACAAATGCAGAGCGCACGCGCTTGGCTGCCTGGCGACTGCACAAGCAGGGATGGCGTCGCTTCAGCGTTCTCGGGTGCTACGCTGCTGCAGCTGCCGCCTCTTCCAGGCGCACCAGGTCTGGCGGGTGCCAGCCCCCTCCTCCTCCTCCGGCACGGGGACAGCGGACGGGGAATGGCGGGGCTGTGGGTGTTGTCTCGAATGGCTCCGGGATGCACCGGGCCCGAAGGAGTGCAGGGACCGCTGAGGGCGGGTCTCATTGGGGTCGCCCCCGCATAACGTTCTGAGTTTTTTGTTTGGTTCTTGTACAAACCAGAGGTAATGGTTCTGCGGAGGTGGCCTCTTGTGAATTGTAGCAGGTAGTGGGAGAATCCGGTTGAGTATAGCATCCTTTACGCAGAGCCTACCCCACGCAGTAGCCCTGTCTCAGTTTCAGTGAGAGGGGGAGGACGGTTCTTAGAGACCGAGCGCGCCGCGGCGGCGTCCCTGCTCCACACCTGGGCGCCCTCTCCGTCGCCCCGCGCCTCTGCCGCCGTCCGTTTCCGCGGGGCCAGGGACTTGATACGGCTGTTCGCCGACGCATAAACCACGGGCCCCGGAGTCTTAAAGACAGATAATCTGTGTTTCTAGAACATATTTGCCTCCCTAACTTTCAGCGTGCCAGATAGAGAATGCCACTTAACCTTCTCCGGATCGCACCTGTCTCCCTGCTTGATATCACTTAACACTGCAGTCACCGTATCTGCTTCTGATAGTCCCTCCCTCCTAATTATTGGTAATCTGCTATGCACTGAGAAAGAATAGCATCAGACTTCTTTTTTTTTTTTTTTTTTTTTTTTTTTTGAGACGGAGTTTCGCTCTTGTTGCCCAGGCTGGAGTGCAATGGCGCGATCTCGGCTCACCGCAACCTCCGCCTCCCAGGTTCAAGCAATTCTCCTGCCTCAGCCTCCCGAGTAGCTGGGATTACAGGCATACGCCACCATGCCCAGCTAATTTTGTGTTTTTAATAGAGACAGGGTTTCTCCATGTTGGTCAGGCCGGTCTCGAACTCCCGACCTCAGGTGATCCGCCTGCCTCGGCCTCCCAAAGTGCTGGGATTACAGGCGAGAGCCATTGTGCCCGGCGTGGATCAGACTTCTTTAAGAGGTATGTTAAAAAGTCAGCAAGATGCTGAGTATGTGTCTGTAAGCTTGCATTTAATGCTAAGCGTTTGTAAGGGCCATTTTAAGGGCTCAGAAACTTTTTACTTATTTTCCTTCGGGAGCTGGGTCCTAAGAGTTGCAAATAAAGGGAGATCATTTGCATTTTTAAATTATTCCACGTCTAATGTTTCATGCTGTTTTTTAAAAACAAATTTTCCGTTTATTTTTATTTCCTTTTTTTGTTTTTGAGACAGAGTCTCACGTCTCACTCTGTCGCCAGGCTGGAGTGCAGTGGCGTGATCTCGGCTCACTGCAACCTCCGCCTCCTGGGTTCAAGCGATTCTCCTGCTTCAGCCTCCCGAATAGCTTGGACTACAGGCGCGCGCCACCAAGCCCAGTTAATTTTTGTATTTTTAGTAGAGACGGGGTTTCACCATGTTGGCCAGGAAGGTCTCCATCTCTTGACCTCGTGATCTGCCCGCCTCGGCCTCCGAAAGTGCTGGGATTACAGTGCTGGTGTTACAGGTGTGAGCCACTGTGCCCGGCCTCTATTTCCTTGTTTGTTTTCCTGTTTCACTCTTCCATGTTCACCAGTGTTATTTATTTATTTATTTACTTATTTATTTTGAGACAAGATCTCGCTTTGTCGCCCAGATTGGAGTGCAGTGGTAACAATCACAGCTCGCTGCAACCTGCACCTCCCGGGCTCAGCTGATCCACCTCAGCCTCCCACGTAGCTGGTACTACAGGTGTGGGCCACCATCCCCAGCTAATTTTTATATTTTTTGTAGGAATGAGGTTTCGGCCGTGTTGCCCAGGCTGGTCTGGAACTCCTGGGCTCAAGTGTTCTTCCCGCCTCAGCCCCCAAAGTGCCGGGACTACGGGTGTGAGCCAGCGCCCCTGACCCTCGTGGTCATTTTCAACCCTATGAAATGTGAGTTGCTTGGCCCCGGTGGCTCACGCCCATAATCTCAGCACTTTGGGAAGCCCACTAGGGCAGATCACTTGAGCTCAGAAGTTCCAGACCAGCCTGGGCAACGTAGCGAGACCTTGTCTCTACTAAAATTCAAAATAAAATAGCTGGATGTGGTGGCGCGCATCTGTAGTCCTAGCTACTCAGGGGCGCTGAGGCAGGAGAATCGCTTCAGTCCAGGAGGTAGAGGTTGCAGTGAGCCGTGTTCACACCACTGCACTCCAGCTTGGGCGACAGCCAGACCCTGTCTCAAAAACAAAAAATTACTTGAAACCAAAGAGGACGGCAAGTCGGCTATGTACTACTTTAATTTTAATTGCAAGTCGGCTGTGTACTACTTTAACACGTTTAACTTCAACAACCTTTGACTTAGGCATCATTCCCGTCTTACAGACATGAGAGTTCCAAAATACACAGGAATCAAGTGGTTTCTCCATCTAGGAAGTGGCACAACCATACTATCTCAGCAGTTCCCAGAATTAATTCCTTTACCAGCTTCTGTGAGTCCTAAACTTTTAAAAATGCTTTTCTTGGCCGGGTGCGGTGGCTCACACCTGTAATCCCAGCACTTTGGGAGGCCAAGGGGGGCAGATCATGAGGTCAGGAGTTCGAGACCAGCCTGGGCAACGTGGTGAAACCCCGTCTCTACTAAAAATACAAAAAATACAGGGCATGGTGGCACGCACCTGTAATCGCAGCTACTTGGGAGGCTGAGGCAGGAGAATCACTTGAATCCAGGAGGCAGAGGTTGCAGTGAGCCGAGATCATGCCACAGTGCTCCAGCCTGGGCGACAGAGCCAGACTCTGTCTCAAAAAAAAAAAAAAAAAAAAAAAATTTCTTACTTGTTTATATACTCATAGAAAATCCACAGTTTTATTGGTGTTTTAAGGTAGAAGCTGAGAAGTAAAATTGCTAAGTCATTACCCACTTCAATTTTTGGTAGGTGCTCATTGTCCTCCTTAGAATCCTTTTGGATACTTCCCCCAAAAACCTCATGATTTTGTATTAGGATCATATTAATCGTATGAATGTTAATGGATCAACCTAGACATCTTTGTGGTGTTAAACATGATCCATTACGTTTCTTCAAGTAACCTTGGTATCCCTTGGTAACATTTTATTTGTTGCTGTTATAAACGGACTCTTTATCAATTATGTGTTCTCATTAGATGTCTGCTCATATAAAAGCTGTATTAATTTTTGAAAGTATCTTAATTTTGTACCTAACCACTGTATTAGACTGTCTGGTTTTAGCGGCTTCTCATTTCATTATGTTGGTTTTCAGATAAAAAATTATGTCAGGTAGCAGCCGGGCGTGGTGCTTCAAGCCTTTAATCCCAGCACTTTGGGTGGGTCACTTGAGGTCAGGAGTTCGAGACCAGCCTGACCAACATGATGAAACCCTGTCTCTGCTAAAACCACAAAGTTAGCCGGGCGTGGTGGCACGTGCCTGTAATCCCAGCTGCTTGGGAGACTGAGGCAGAAGAATCTCTTGAACCTGGGAGGTGGAGGTTGCACTAAGCCGAGATCTCACCATTGCACTCCAGCCTGGGCAATAAGAGCGAAACTCCGTCTCAAAAAAATTAAAATTAAAATTAAAATTAAAAAATTGGCTTTTCTTTGGGAGGCCGAGGTGGGCAGATCATTTGAGGTCAGGAGTTATTTCAGGTATTATAATTCTGTCTATAAATAAGGATAGGGTTTTCCGCTCCTTTATAATTTTTATACATCTTACAACTTTCTTCTAATTCCATTGGCTAGTACATCCAGAAAAAAATGGTAAATAATAGCGGGCAACCCTGGCTTGTTCTTGACTTCCATGTGGAATGCTGGTAGAGATTCTCCAGCATTAGAGTGGGTTTTAGGCATTTTATATGTTAAGAGAGAACACATCTAGTCAGGTTTAACAAGAATTGAAAATAAATGTTAACGGAATTTTTTTTAGACCCAAGTTTAACAAGAATTTAAATATTATGGAATTTTTTTTACAGCTTCAATTTGAGTCTTACGGAGTGTTTTTGTTTTGTTTGGATTTGGTTTTGCGAGACAGGAATATTATGGAATTTTTTTTTACAGCTTCAGTTTGGGTCTTTCGGAGTGGTTTTGTTTTGTTTGGATTTGGTTTTGTGAGACAGCCTCTTGCCATGCTACCCGGGCTGGCCTCAAACTCCTGGGCTCGAGTAGTCTCGGCCTCCCTGGTCGCTGAGACTACAGGCTCAAGCCACTGTGCCCAGCCCAATTTGATTGTGTTTCATACAGATAGCCAGTTTTCCCAGCACCAACCCGGACTTGTTAAATAGTCTGTTCTTTTCTCACTTTTAAAGTACCATCTTTATGATTATGATATGCTAAATTTTTACACATGCTTTGGTTTGTTTTTGGACTCCTTCCATCAGTTTTTAAAATTATTTCGGGCCAGGTCCGGGCCTGGTGGCTCACGCCTGTAATCCCAGCACTTTGGGAGGCCGAGGCGGGTGGATCACCAGGTCAGGAGATCGAGACCATCCTGGCCAACACAGTGAAACCCCATGTCTACTAAAAATACAAAAAATTAGCCAGGCGTGGTGGCGGGCACCTGTAGTCCCAGCTACTCGGGAGGCTGACACAGGAGAATGGCGTGAACCCGGGAGGGGGAGCTTACAGTGAGCCGAGATCGCGCTGCTGCACTCCAGCCTGGGCGGCAGAGCCAGACTCCGTCTCAAAAAAAAAAAAAATTATTTCAGACCAGGCATGGTGGCTCACACCTGTAATCCCAGCACTGTGGGAGGCCAAGGCAGGTGGATCACTTGAGGTCAGGAGTTTGAGACCAGCCTGGTCAACATGGTGAAACCCCATCTCTACTAAAATACAAAAATTAGCTGGGCATGGTGGTACACACCTGTAATCCCAGCTACTTGGGATTTAAAAAAAAAAAATTTCAGATCCAATTCCACTTGTTTTTTGTTTGTTTGTTTGTTTGTTTGAGATGGAGTCTCACCCTGTCGTGTAGGCTGGAGTGCAGTGGTGCAATCTCGGCTCACTGCAACCTCCATCTCCCAGGTTTAAGCGATTCTCCTGTCTCAGCCTCCTGAGTAGCTGGGATTACAGGTGCCCGCCACCATGCCTGGCTAATTTTTGTATTTTTAGTAGAGACTGGGTTTCACCATATTGGTCAGGCTGGTCTCGAACTCCTGACCTTGTGATCTGCCCGCCTCGGCCTCCCAAAGGGGGATTACAGGCATGAGCCACTGAGTCCAGCCCAATTCCATTTTGTTTTAAATAATTATCTGAGTTGTATTTCTGAAATTTCATTGCAGGTAAAAAAGAGTGTCAAGTGGACATGCAAAACTTGTGGAGAGAAGCAGTCCTTTTTGCGGGTGAGTCCTACAAAACAGAAAGCAGGTGGGGTGCAGGCCTGCAGCGAGCCCTTCCAGGGAGTCCCAGCATGCCACAGCTGGGATCATCCTCTCTCAAACAGAGTTCCCCAGATATGGAGCTCCTGCTTCCGAGCTTCCTGTTCCTTCAGGAAGTGAAATGGATGGAGCAGAATCTGGAAAGGTATTGCCATTTGATTCTTCATTCAGCAAGTATTTCTTGAGTACTTTCTGTGTGCCAAGCACAAGGGAAACAGTGGAAAGTAAGCCCATTGTCATTCTTGCCCTCACAGATGCACTTGTGTGGAAGGGGAAGAGAAACTAATGCACACATGCATCTACATAATTTAAAACTCGGCTGAGCACAAGGAAAGGAAAGCACTGGGGACTGTGAGAAGATGACAGAGGAATCAGGGCAGCCGGGGAAGGGCAGAGGCCGTTGGTGGAGGTGGGGGTGTGCGAGAGTGGGCTCAGGAAGTGGAGGCCGGCAGGGGCAGGCTGCAAATGCTCTTATCCAGCTGTTTGCACCTGGCATTGAGTACGTCTTTTCAGTCCATCCGTATTGCCCCTGCTGAACTCTAGGACCCCAAACTGTCCTGCATCCTTTGCCTTACTGAACTTGCTCTTTTCCTGCTCCAGCCCCAGTGCCACCTCTCCCTTCACCTCTCATCTTTCCTCTCCTCCTACAGCCATGTGCTTTCTTTCTGACCTTAAACCCAAATTTGCTCCCTCTTCAGGCCTTTGTGCTCACTGTGGAGTTCCCCTCCCTCTTCTCAGTATCCTGTGGAAGTTACATAGTCATGTGTTTATGCACGGATTGTCCATCTAAGGCTATAAGTTCCGTGAGAACAGAGGCTTTTTATTTACTGGTGTATCCACAGCACCTAGCACAGTGCTCGGTGTTTGTGGAGTGAGTAAGGAACCGGCCCAACCTTGTTGGGCATTTAGGTTGATTTCCCTTTTGACTGTTGTGCACAACTCTACCGTGAAGCTTTTCACAAAAACCTCTTTATCCACGTGGCCAGCTGTTTACTGTTTACTTAGGACAAAGTCCTAAAAGTTAAATTGCTGTTTTTTGGGGTTTTTTTTTTTTTGAGATGGAGTCTCAGTCTGTCACGCAGGCCGGAGTGCAGTGGCGCAATCTCGGCTCACTGCAACCTTCGCCTCCCAGGTTTAAGCGGTTCTCCTGCCTCAGCCTCCTGAGTATCTGGGACTACAGATGCATGCCACCACACCCAGCTAATTTGTTTTTTGTATGTTTAATAGAGACGGGGTTTTACCATGTTGGCCAGGCTGGTCTTGAACTCCTGACCTCAAATGATCCACCTGCCTCCGTAGACAAAAACATTTCATAATGTTGGTGAGTGCCTTCACCTGATATTTTTTATTTTTTTATTTTTTTTTAGACGGAGTCTCGCTCTGTCACTCAGGCTGGAGTGCAGTGGCGCGATCTCGCTCACTGCAAGCTCCGCCCCCTGGGTTCACGCCATTCTCCTGCCTCAGCCTCTTGAGTAGCTGGGACCACAGGCTCCCACCACCACGCCCGGCTAATATTTTGTATTTTTAGTAGAGATGGGGTTTCACCATGTTAGCCAGGATGGTCTCAATCTCCTGACCTCGTGATCTGCCCACCTTGGCCTCCCAAAGTGCTGGGGTTACAGGCGTGAGCCACCGTGCCTGGCTGATATTTTTTTTTAAAAAGGGAAAAAAAACACTTCAGAATGGGTTCAGCAAAGTTAAAAAAATAATAATAATAATAAATAAATAAATAAATAAATAAAGTGCTGGCAAGGTAATGAGATCTCTTAGGGAATCCAAGGGGCAGAACTTCATCCCCGGTCCCTTGAAAAACTAGCCCCAAGAACTGAAAAGCTGCCAACAAGCCAGACATCAGCTTTTCCTGCCCATCACCCAGCTTCTCCCTATATCTTTACTCCATTTTCTCCTCTCCTTCCCTTTCTGTTTCTCCCCAGACTGTTCAGTCAGATTCTCTGCTCCAAGTCCATAGAATCTCATTCCAAGCCAACTGGAAGAGCTGAGTCTCAATTATAAATTCCTAGGAGAAGCAACCTGGTTGGCCCAGGCTGACTCGGATGTCCACCTCTGGTCCAGTCAACTGGGATTGGGTCTCAGAAGAGAGGGCTGGCTTACCAGGTAGGCAGACACCCCACGTGGTGAGCATGGCTTGTTTGAGATGTATATATTTCTACATTCTCCTTGAGGAAGCCTTCTTACTGCCCTCAATGCCTCTGTGCTGTGTGTGGCATGTGGTGTATGGCTGACTGGGCCACAGTAACAAACACACCAAAATTGTGGTGGCTTAATACAATAGACGTTTCTCTTGCTCTCATAACAGTCCTGGGGAGACGGTAAGGTCAGCAGGGCGCTGCCCTTGATGTGGTTGCTCAGGGATCCAAGCTCCTGCCATCTTGAGCTGCTTCTATTCCCTGAGGCTCATCTGTAGCTGCTTCTAGCCGCTGAGAAGGGCAGGTGCTTGGAGGAGCTACCGAGAGGCTTTGAGGGCCAGGCTGGGAAGCAAGTAACAGTGCCATGGAAAGAGGCTGGTTTCGTGGCCACCCCTGACCACACGCACACTGGAAAATGACATCTAGTTTTTGGGAAGAATGCGCTTCAATATCCAGCCAGCAGTCCCTGCCCTGTGGAAGAGCACGCCGCTACTGGTTAGGCCAGCCTGGTCTTTGCCATTTCCCCCTCCAGCTACTCTTCTCCGTTCTCAGGCGACTGTGCTCCAAACAGGACTGCACTCCCTACGTGTCCATTACAATTGCTTGTGTCAGCGTCAGCAGTGGTCGCTGTGTTGCTAAAAACAGTGGTTGGTTCTCAGTTCTCACTTGACTTACTAGCTGCCAGGCACTGGGAGTCCACCGGAATTCTGCGCGCACGGGACATCAACAATGCTCCTGCCAGTGGGGTGTTGAGGAACAATGGACACGTAAAGTGTGTGTGTCTGATCACAGATGTGCTCCATTGTCCCAGCACACTTCACTTAAAAAACACAGGTTCAAAGGCCAGATTGTTAAGAATTTCAAGATGGCGAAAGCAGAGCGGCTGTCACACCCTGAAGCTGATTCTGCCTGTGCCATAGCAGGACGCATGCCCTCAAATTCAGGCTCTTAACATCTGCCTGTGCCATAGCAGGACCCGTGCTCTCAAATTCCATCTCGTACCATCTGCCTGTGCCATAGCAGGACCCATGATCTCAAATTCAGGCTCTTAACATCTGCCTGTGCCATAGCAGGACCCATGCTCTCAAATTCCGTCTCGTGCCATCTGCCTGTGCCATAGCAGGACCCATGATCTCAAATTCCATCTCGTACCATCTGCCTGTGCCGTAGCAGTACCCAAGCTCTCAAATTCCATCTCGTACCATCTGCCTGTGCCATAGCAGGACCCATGCTCTCAAATTCCGTCTCTTACCATCTGCCTGTGCCATAGCACGACCCATGCCCTCAAATTCCATCTCGTACCATCTGCCTGTGCCATAGCAGTACCCGTGCCCTCAAATTCCATCTCGTACCATCTGCCTGTGCCATAGCAGGACCCGTGCCCTCAAATTCCGTCTAGTACCATCTGCCTGTGCCATAGCAGGACCCATGATCTCAAATTCCATCTCGTACCATCTGCCTGTGCCATAGCAGGACCCATGATCTCAAATTCCATCTCGTACCATCTGCCTGTGCCGTAGCAGTACCCAAGCTCTCAAATTCCATCTCGTACCATCTGCCTGTGCCATAGCAGGACCCGTGCCCTCAAATTCCGTCTCGTACCATCTGCCAGTGCCATAGCAGGACCCGTGCCCTCAAATTCCGTCTCGTACCATCTGCCTGTGCCATAGCAGGACCCGTGCTCTCAGATTCCGTCTCTTACCATCTGCCTGTGCCATAGCACGACCCATGCCCTCAAATTCCATCTCGTACCATCTGCCTGTGCCATAGCAGGACCCATGATCTCAAATTCCGTCTCGTACCATCTGCCTGTGCCATAGCAGTACCCGTGCCCTCAAATTCCATCTCGAACCATCTGCCTGTGCCATAGCAGGACCCGTGCCCTCAAATTCCATCTCGTACCATCTGCCTGTGCCATAGCAGGACCCATGATCTCAAATTCCATCTCGTACCATCTGCCTGTGCCATAGCAGTACCCAAGCTCTCAAATTCCATCTCGTACCATCTGCCTGTGCCATAGCAGGACCCGTGCCCTCAAATTCCATCTCGTACCATCTGCCTGTGCCATAGCAGGGCCCGTGATCTCAAATTCCATCTCGTACCATCTGCCTGTGCCATAGCAGGACCCGTGCTCTCAAATTCCATCTCGTACCATCTGCCTGTGCCGTAGCAGGACGCAAGCTCTCAAATTCCATCTCGTACCATGTGCCTGTGCCATAGCAGTACCCGTGCTCTCAAATTCCATCTCGTACCATCTGCCTGTGCCATAGTAGTACCCGTGCTCTCAAATTCCATCTCGTACCATCTGCCTGTGCCATAGCAGTACCTGTGCTCTCAAATTCCATCTCGTACCATCTGCCTGTGCCATAGCAGGACCCGTGCCCTCAAATTCCATCTCGTACCATCTGCCTGTGCCATAGCAGGACCCAAGCTCTCAAATTCCATCTCGTACCATCTGCCTGTGCCATAGCAGTACCCAAGCTCTCAAATTCCATCTCGTATCATCTGCCTGTGCCATAGCAGGACCCAAGCTCTCAAATTCCATCTCGTACCATCTGCCTGTGCCATAGCAGTACCCATGCCCTCAAATTCCATCTCGTACCATCTGCCTGTGCCATAGCAGGACCCGTGCCCTCAAATTCCATCTCGTACCATCTGCCTGTGCCATAGCAGGACCCGTGCTCTCAAATTCCATCTCGTACCATCTGCCTGTGCCATAGCAGTACCCGTGCTCTCAAATTCCATCTCGTACCATCTGCCTGTGCCATAGCAGGACCCCTGCCCTCAAATTCTATCTCGTACCATCTGCCTGTGCCATAGCAGGACCCGTGCTCTCAAATTCCGTCTCTTACCATCTGCCTGTGCCATAGCAGTACCCGTGCTCTCAAATTCCATCTCGTACCATCTGCCTGTGCCATAGCAGGACCCGTGCTCTCAAATTCCGTCTCTTACCATCTGCCTGTGCCATAGCAGGACCCGTGATCTCAAATTCCATCTCGTACCATCTGCCTGTGCCATAGCAGGACCCGTGCTCTGAAATTCCATCTCGTACCATCTGCCTGTGCCATAGCAGGACCCCTGCTCTCAAATTCCATCTCGTACCATCTGCCTGTGCCATAGCAGGACCCGTGCCCTCAAATTCCGTCTCGTACCATCTGCCAGTGCCATAGCAGGACCCGTGCCCTCAAATTCCGTCTCGTACCATCTGCCTGTGCCATAGCAGGACCCGTGCTCTCAGATTCCGTCTCTTACCATCTGCCTGTGCCATAGCACGACCCATGCCCTCAAATTCCATCTCGTACCATCTGCCTGTGCCATAGCAGGACCCATGATCTCAAATTCCGTCTCGTACCATCTGCCTGTGCCATAGCAGTACCCGTGCCCTCAAATTCCCTCTCGAACCATCTGCCTGTGCCATAGCAGGACCCGTGCCCTCAAATTCCATCTCGTACCATCTGCCTGTGCCATAGCAGGACCCATGATCTCAAATTCCATCTCGTACCATCTGCCTGTGCCATAGCAGTACCCAAGCTCTCAAATTCCATCTCGTACCATCTGCCTGTGCCATAGCAGGACCCGTGCCCTCAAATTCCATCTCGTACCATCTGCCTGTGCCATAGCAGGGCCCGTGATCTCAAATTCCATCTCGTACCATCTGCCTGTGCCATAGCAGTACCTGTGCTCTCAAATTCCATCTCGTACCATCTGCCTGTGCCATAGCAGGACCCGTGCCCTCAAATTCCATCTCGTACCATCTGCCTGTGCCATAGCAGGACCCAAGCTCTCAAATTCCATCTCGTACCATGTGCCTGTGCCATAGCAGTACCCGTGCTCTCAAATTCCATCTCGTACCATCTGCCTGTGCCATAGCAGGACCCGTGCTCTCAAATTCCGTCTCTTACCATCTGCCTGTGCCATAGCAGGACCCGTGATCTCAAATTCCATCTCGTACCATCTGCCTGTGCCATAGCAGGACCCGTGCTCTGAAATTCCATCTCGTACCATCTGCCTGTGCCATAGCAGGACCCCTGCTCTCAAATTCCATCTCGTACCATCTGCCTGTGCCATAGCAGGACCCGTGCCCTCAAATTCCGTCTCGTACCATCTGCCAGTGCCATAGCAGGACCCGTGCCCTCAAATTCCGTCTCGTACCATCTGCCTGTGCCATAGCAGGACCCGTGCTCTCAGATTCCGTCTCTTACCATCTGCCTGTGCCATAGCACGACCCATGCCCTCAAATTCCATCTCGTACCATCTGCCTGTGCCATAGCAGGACCCATGATCTCAAATTCCGTCTCGTACCATCTGCCTGTGCCATAGCAGTACCCGTGCCCTCAAATTCCATCTCGAACCATCTGCCTGTGCCATAGCAGGACCCGTGCCCTCAAATTCCATCTCGAACCATCTGCCTGTGCCATAGCAGGACCCGTGCCCTCAAATTCCATCTCGTACCATCTGCCTGTGCCATAGCAGTACCCAAGCTCTCAAATTCCATCTCGTACCATCTGCCTGTGCCATAGCAGGACCCGTGCCCTCAAATTCCATCTCGTACCATCTGCCTGTGCCATAGCAGGGCCCGTGATCTCAAATTCCATCTCGTACCATCTGCCTGTGCCATAGCAGGACCCGTGCTCTCAAATTCCATCTCGTACCATCTGCCTGTGCCGTAGCAGGACGCAAGCTCTCAAATTCCATCTCGTACCATGTGCCTGTGCCATAGCAGTACCCGTGCTCTCAAATTCCATCTCGTACCATCTGCCTGTGCCATAGTAGTACCCGTGCTCTCAAATTCCATCTCGTACCATCTGCCTGTGCCATAGCAGTACCTGTGCTCTCAAATTCCATCTCGTACCATCTGCCTGTGCCATAGCAGGACCCGTGCCCTCAAATTCCATCTCGTACCATCTGCCTGTGCCATAGCAGGACCCAAGCTCTCAAATTCCATCTCGTACCATCTGCCTGTGCCATAGCAGTACCCAAGCTCTCAAATTCCATCTCGTATCATCTGCCTGTGCCATAGCAGGACCCAAGCTCTCAAATTCCATCTCGTACCATCTGCCTGTGCCATAGCAGGACCCATGGTCTCAAATTCCATCTCGTACCATCTGCCTGTGCCATAGCAGGACCCGTGCCCTCAAATTCCATCTCGTACCATCTGCCTGTGCCATAGCAGTACCCATGCCCTCAAATTCCATCTCGTACCATCTGCCTGTGCCATAGCAGTACCCATGCCCTCAAATTCCATCTCGTACCATCTGCCTGTGCCATAGCAGGACCCGTGCCCTCAAATTCCATCTCGTACCATCTGCCTGTGCCATAGCAGGACCCGTGCTCTCAAATTCCATCTCGTACCATCTGCCTGTGCCATAGCAGGACCCGTGCTCTCAAATTCCATCTCGTACCATCTGCCTGTGCCATAGCAGTACCCGTGCTCTCAAATTCCATCTCGTACCATCTGCCTGTGCCATAGCAGGACCCATGCCCTCAAATTCTATCTCGTACCATCTGCCTGTGCCATAGCAGGACCCGTGCTCTCAAATTCCGTCTCTTACCATCTGCCTGTGCCATAGCAGTACCCGTGCTCTCAAATTCCATCTCGTACCATCTGCCTGTGCCATAGCAGGACCCGTGCTCTCAAATTCCGTCTCTTACCATCTGCCTGTGCCATAGCAGGACCCGTGATCTCAAATTCCATCTCGTACCATCTGCCTGTGCCATAGCAGGACCCGTGCTCTGAAATTCCATCTCGTACCATCTGCCTGTGCCATAGCAGGACCCCTGCTCTCAAATTCCATCTCGTACCATCTGCCTGTGCCATAGCAGGACCCGTGCCCTCAAATTCCATCTCGTACCATCTGCCTGTGCCATAGCAGGACCCGTGCCCTCAAATTCCATCTCGTACCATCTGCCTGTGCCATAGCAGTACCCAAGCTCTCAAATTCCATCTCGTACCATCTGCCTGTGCCATAGCAGGACCCGTGCCCTCAAATTCCATCTCGTACCATCTGCCTGTGCCATAGCAGGACCCATGATCTCAAATTCCATCTCGTACCATCTGCCTGTGCCATAGCAGGACCCGTGCCCTCAAATTCCATCTCGTACCATCTGCCTGTGCCATAGCAGGACCCAAGCTCTCAAATTCCATCTCGTACCATCTGCCTGTGCCATAGCAGGACCTGTGCCCTCAAATTCCGTCTCGTACCATCTGCCTGTGCCATAGCAGGACCCGTGCCCTCAAATTCCATCTCGTACCATCTGCCTGTGCCATAGCAGGACCCGTGCCCTCAAATTCCGTCTCGTACCATCTGCCTGTGCCATAGCAGGACCCGTGCCCTGAAATTCAGGCTCTTAACATCTGCCTGTGCCATAGCAGTACCCAAGCTCTCAAATTCCATCTCGTACCATCTGCCTGTGCCATAGCAGGACCCGTGCCCTCAAATTCCATCTCGTACGATCTGCCTGTGCAATAGCAGGACCCGTGATCTCAAATTCCATCTCGTACCATCTGCCTGTGCCATAGCAGTACCCGTGCCCTCGAATTCCATCTCGTACCATCTGCCTGTGCCATAGCAGTACCCGTGCTCTCAAATTCCATCTCGTACCATCTGCCTGTGCCATAGCAGGACCCGTGCCTTCAAATTCCATCTCGTACCATCTGCCTGTGCCATAGCAGGACCCGTGCCCTGAAATTCCATCTCGTACCATCTGCCTGTGCCATAGCAGTACCCGTGCTCTCAAATTCCATCTTGTACCATCTGCCTGTGCCATAGCAGGACCCGTGCCCTCAAATTCCATCTCGTACCATCTGCCTGTGCCATAGCAGGACCCGTGCCCTCAAATTCCGTCTCGTACCATCTGCCAGTGCCATAGCAGGACCCGTGCCCTCAAATTCAGGCTCTTAACATCTGCCTGTGCCATAGCAGTACCCAAGCTTTCAAATTCCATCTCGTACCATCTGCCTGTGCCATAGCAGGACCTGTGCCCTCAAATTCCGTCTCGTACCATCTGCCTGTGCCATAGCAGGACCCGTGCCCTCAAATTCCATCTCGTACCATCTGCCTGTGCCATAGCAGGACCCGTGCCCTCAAATTCCGTCTCGTACCATCTGCCTGTGCCATAGCAGGACCCGTGCCCTGAAATTCAGGCTCTTAACATCTGCCTGTACCATAGCAGTACCCAAGCTCTCAAATTCCATCTCGTACCATCTGCCTGTGCCATAGCAGGACCCGTGCCCTCAAATTCCATCTCGTACGATCTGCCTGTCCAATAGCAGGACCCGTCATCTCAAATTCCATCTCGTACCATCTGCCTGTGCCATAGCAGTACCCGTGCCCTCGAATTCCATCTCGTACCATCTGCCTGTGCCATAGCAGTACCCGTGCTCTCAAATTCCATCTCGTACCATCTGCCTGTGCCATAGCAGGACCCGTGCCCTCAAATTCCATCTCGTACCATCTGCCTGTGCCATAGCAGGACCCGTGCCCTGAAATTCCATCTCGTACCATCTGCCTGTGCCATAGCAGTACCCGTGCTCTCAAATTCCATCTTGTACCATCTGCCTGTGCCATAGCAGGACCCGTGCCCTCAAATTCCATCTCGTACCATCTGCCTGTGCCATAGCAGGACCCGTGCCCTCAAATTCCGTCTCGTACCATCTGCCAGTGCCATAGCAGGACCCGTGCCCTCAAATTCAGGCTCTTAACATCTGCCTGTGCCATAGCAGTACCCAAGCTTTCAAATTCCATCTCGTACCATCTGCCTGTGCCATAGCAGGACCCGTGCCCTCAACTTCCATCTCGTACCATGTGCCTGTGCCATAGCAGGACCCATGATCTCAAATTCCATCTCGTACCATCTGCCTGTGCCATAGCAGGACCCAAGCTCTCAAATTCCATCTCGTACCATCTGCCTGTGCCATAGCAGTACCCGTGCTCTCAAATTCCATCTCGTACCATCTGCCTGTGCCATAGCAGGACCCGTGCCCTCAAATTCCGTCTCGTACCATCTTCCTGTGCCATAGCAGGACCCGTGCCCTCAAATTCCGGCTCTTAATATCTGCCTGTGCCATAGCAGTACCCAAGCTCTCAAATTCCATCTCGTACCGTCTGCCTGTGCCATAGCAGGACCCGTGCCCTCAACTTCCATCTCGTACCATGTGCCTGTGCCATAGCAGTACCCGTGCTCTCAAATTCCATCTCGTACCATCTGCCTGTGCCATAGCAGGACCCGTGCCCTCAAATTCCATCTCGTACCATCTGCCTGTGCCATAGCAGGACCCATGGTCTCAAATTCCATCTTGTACCATCTGCCTGTGCCATAGCAGGACCCGTGCCCTCAAATTCCGTCTCGTACCATCTGCCTGTGCCATAGCAGGACCCGTGCTCTCAAATTCAGGCTCTTAACATCTGCCTGTGCCATAGCATTACCCAAGCTTTCAAATTCCATCTTGTACCATCTGCCTGTGCCATAGCAGGACCCGTGCCCTCAAATTCCATCTCGTGCCATGTGCCTGTGCCATAGCAGGACCCATGATCTCAAATTCCATCTCGTACCATCTGCCTGTGCCATAGCAGGACCCGTGCCCTCAAATTCCATCTCGTACCATCTGCCTGTGCCATAGCAGGACCCGTGCCCTCAAATTCCGTCTCGTACCATCTGCCTGTGCCATAGCAGGACCTGTGACCTCAAATTCAGGCTCTTAACATATGCCTGTGCCATAGCAGTACCCGTGCTCTCAAATTCCATCTCGTACCATCTGCCTGTGCCATAGCAGGACCCGTGCCCTCAAATTCCATCTCGTACCATGTGCCTGTGCCATAGCAGGACCCATAATCTCAAATTCCATCTCGTACCATCTGCCTGTGCCATAGCAGGACCCGTGCCCTCAAATTCCATCTCGTACCATCTGCCTGTGCCATAGCAGGACCCATGGTCTCAAATTCCATCTCGTACCATCTGCCTGTGCCATAGCAGGACCCGTGCCCTCAAATTCAGTCTCGTACCATCTGCCTGTGCCATAGCAGGACCCGTGCCCTCAAATTCAGGCTCTTAACATCTGCCTGTGCCATAGCAGTACCCAAGCTCTCAAATTCCATCTCGTACCATCTGCCTGTGCCATAGCAGGACCCGTGCCCTCAAATTCCATCTCTTACCTCCTGCCTGTGCCATAGCAGGACCCAAGCTCTCAAATTCCATCTCGTAGATGGAATTTGTCTTCCCCTTGGACCCCTCAGCTCCAGCGATGCTGTCCTCTTTGCTGTTCCTCCAAAATTTCAGGCTCAGGGTCTTCACACTCATTCTCATTTATTGCTTCTGCTGGAATGTTCTTCCTCTAGACAGCCATGTGGGTTGCTTCTTCATATCTTCCTGTTTGTGCTCAAACGTTACCTTCTTAGAGATGCATTTCTTGACCATTTTGAACACCTTATGTAAAACGGTATGCTCTTATGTACGACCTCTTTCCTGGCCTTGTCTTTCTCAGGAGCACTTACTGGCATCTGATAGGTTCCATGGCTCACTTGTTTCTGTCCTGTCTCTTCTCACTTGAATGTGAGTTCCATGATGACAGGGAGTCTTGTCCATTCCTGTATTGTCTACCCCAAGATGAGGCCTGGCACACAGTTGGTATTCAATAAATATTTGTTGGATGAATTTGTGACTGGTAAGTGGGAAAAATGTATTTTATTTTGTATTCCTTTGATTATCAGTGAAGGTAAGTATCATTTCATATATTTTTTGGCAGTATGTTATACAATATGGCAATATGTGTTACTTCTCTTGTGACCTTTTTACTCATGTGCACTAACCATTTTGTGTAGGGCTTTGGGTTGAGTTTGGCTTCAGTAGGTAGAGTTCAGGGTGATTGTGGGACAGCCACATAGGTGTAAACTATTAGTTCCGGAGACTGTTGGTTCGTAAATCATTCTAGAGACAGCCGTCAGTCATTGGGGTTCCTGCATGCTGCTGTAGGGGTCTTCGGGCCTTGCGGAATACAGCTTTGTCCTCCCTGAGGTGCATCTCCAATGGATCTGTTTCTCAGCATTCTGCCAGCACTTTTCCAATGTAATATATTTTTTTGGTTTTTCAGGCTTATGGTGAAGGCTCTGGTGCTGACTGTAGACGCCATGTCCAAAAGTTAAATCTACTACAGGGACAAGTTTCAGAGCTGCCACTCAGGTACAGTTGTTTGAGAAGAGCGTGGTTGTCTTGCCCTGTTTTCGTCTTGACTGGATAATAGAAGTACACAGTGGAAATCCTGGGCCGGGCACTCTGCTGTGGCTGGACCTGCCCCAGGTCCCTGCTGTCGCTTTGCCATCTGAGGTCAGCAGCTGCCCTCAGAACCGACCCCGGGGATGTTTAGAATACTGGGGCTGAGCTTCACCCGAGGAGATTCTCACCTGATTGCCTGTGATGAGGTCCAGACCTGTGGTTTTTAAAGCTGGCAGGCCATTGCTCTGTGCCTCTAGAGCTGAAGGCTCTTGACACAGCTGTTCTCGTTTGTGGCTGGCTCACCAGAGAGGCCCTGGTAGGACAGACCCCACTGGGCCTGGGTCAGTGGAGAAGTCCCTTAGACTTCCACGTCTTACATTATGGCAGTCAAACACCCTGAGCAATTCTCCCACTGAAAATAACTAAAAATGCTAGCTATTTTAAATGCACTGATGAGCTGACAAGAAAGTAACTCTCGGCCAGGCGCAGTGGCTCATGCTTGTAGTTCCAGCACTTTAGGAGGCCAAGGCGGGCAGATCACGAGGTCAGGAGTTCGAGACCAGCCTGGCCAGCATGGTGAAACCCCGTCTATATTAAAAATACAAAAAAATTAGCCCAGCATGATGGTGCATGCCTGTGATCCCAGCTACTCAGGAGGCTGAGGTAGGAGAATCACTTGACCCCCAGGAGGCAGAGGTTGCAGTGAGCCGAGATCGCGCCATTGCGCTCCAGCCTGGGCGACAGAACGAAACTATCTCAAAAAAAAAAAAAAAAAAAGTAACTCTCAGAGGTCAAAAATGAAGAAGCGGGTCCGATGGTGGTGGGTTATGAGAACTGATTAACATTAGTGTCACTAACGTTGGTATACAACTCTCCACTGCTAAGTTTAACTGGCTTAAAAAAAAATGTAGAAGCCAAAATCCAGAGAGGAAGCACCTGAGCTGCTGGGGTGATTGAAGCCCGGTGCTCTGGAGCCTGCATTTCGACGGCTGGGAGGGGTGCAGGAGGCCCTCAGAAGACAAAACCTACGGCAGTGTGGGTGGACCAGTAGGACACCTCCTAAGAAAACTGAGCTCCCGGAGGACTACACCCTCGGTGTACAAATGAACTAGATCCACTCTGCAACAGGCAGCTTGCCTGTATTGACCTTGGCAGTGGCTGAAGAGGGGGAAATATCTCTAAGATTTTGGAAATGAAAGGAAGTAGTTGCATGGTTTTTCAGCCTTTTACATACCCTGTGTGAAAAGCCTCAAGCAGAAAATTTATGTTTTAATTGTCCCAGGAAGCAGAGGTAAATGGAGCTCTTCTTTGCAGCAATATATCTTCAATTGCTGGGCCTTAAAGTTCCCACAGAGGCCGGGCGTGGTGGCTCACCCCTGTAATCCCAGCACACTGGGAGGCCGGGGCAGATGGATCATGAGGTCAAGAGATCTAGACCATCCTGGCCAATACGATGAAATCCCATCTCTACTAAAAATACAAAAATTAGCTGGGCGTGGTGGCGGGCGCCTGTAATCCCAGCTACTAGGGAGGCTGAGGCTGGAGAATTGCTTGAATCCGGGAGGCGGAGGCTGCAGTGTTCCGAGGTGGTGCCACTGCACTCCAGCCTGCCAATAGAGTGAGACTCCATCTCAAAAAAAAAAAAAAAAAAAAGAATCCCCAAAGAAAAAGTTCCAAGTAGCATAATATACTCAGGAGTTTAAAATCATTTAACATTCAAGGAAATATGCCACCAGGAGCAAAAGATAGCAGATCAACAGTCAGAAAAGTCAGACCCATAAAGACTTCAGAATGCGTGATATTGCATGTTTAATATATTTAATCCAATAAAAGAAGTGGGTGATAAGATGAGGGCCTTCAAAAAATAGGTGTATTTGAGAGCTTGTTTGGAGGTTCTAGCAGGGGAGTGCAGCTACTCATATACCCTGGACCAAAGACCGCTCCTCCTCTGTTGGAGGTGGTGGTCCTCTTCGACCAAGCGCACAGCTTCAGGAGGGACGCACATGGAGCAGTGAGGGAAGAAGGGGACACCACCTAGCCATCCAGATCAGCTAACCAACCCTGGTGATTGATGGGGCGACAGATGGTGCAGCCACATCACCCTCACATCCAAAAAAATAGGTGTATTTGAAAAAGAACCAAAAAGAGGCCGGGTGCAGTGGCTCACACCTATAATCCCAGCACTTTGGGAGGCCAAGGCAGGCGGATTATTTGAGGTCAGGAGTTCAAGACCAGCTTGGCCAACATGGTGAAACCCTGTCTTTACTAAAAATACAAAAGTCAATTGGGTGTGGTGGCACATGCCTGTAATCCCAGCTACTCAGGAGGCTGAGGCATAAGAATCGCTTGAGCCTGGGAGGCAGAGGTGGCAGTTAGCCAACCTCCGCCTCCCAGGCTCAAGTGAGGCCTGCACCAGAGTGAGACTCTCTTTAAAAAATAAAAGAGTTTGTAGAACTTAAAAGTATAATCATTGAAATTAAAAATTCATTTCAGGCCGGGTGCAATGGCTCATGCCTGTAATCCTAGCACTTTGGGAGGCCAAGGCAGGCAGATCACTTGAGGTCAGGAGTTCATGACCAGCCTGGCCAACATAGTGAAACCCCATCTCTACTAAAAATACAAAAATTAGCTGGAAATCACTTGAACCCAGGAGGCGGAGGTTGCAGTGAGCCAAGATTGTGCCACTGCACACCAGCCTGGGTGACAGAGTGAGACTCCATCTCATAAAAAAAGAAGAAATTAAAAATTCAGTGGACACGTTAAACAGATTAAATGCAGCTGAAGAGAGAATTAGTGAAATGGAAGATAAATCTAGAAAATTATTCACAGTGCAACACAGAAAAATGGAAAAGTAGAAAATATTAGGGAAAGTTGAGAGACGTGGAGGTTACAGAGGAGAGTTCTAGCAAAAGATAATTAAGAGAATGGGGCAAAAGCAATAACTGAAGAGATAAGAGCACAGCATTTTCCAGAATCAAAGACATAACATTTTTAGATTAAGGAAACACAGTAAATCCCAAACTGGATAAAAGCATTATTTTATTTGCAAATAGCATGATTGTGTATGTAGAAAATCCTAATGAATCTACAAAAAAGCTACTAGAACCAATAATTTAGCAAGATCACAAGAGTAAAAGCTCAACATACAAAATTAAATTGTATTTATATATATATGCAGTGGACAATTGGAAAAATGATTTTTAAAATCAAATACCAGCTGGATGCGTACTTCACGCTTGTAATCCCAGCACCTTGGGAGGCCGAGGTGGGTAGATCACTTGAGCCCAGGAATTTGAGACTAGCCTGGGCAAGATGGCAAAACCATCTCTACAGTAAAAAGAAGAAAAAAAAAATTAGCCAGGCGTAGTGGTGTGTGCCTGTGGTCCCAGATACTCAGGAGGCTGAGGTGGGAGGATCCACCTGAGCCCAGGGAGGTTGAAGCTGCAACTTATCTCCATTGTCATGTGATTCCATCTTCCAGCAATCTTGGCTCACTGCAGCCTCTGCCTCCTGAGTAGCTGGGAATATAGGTATGCACCACCATGTTGGTCAGACTTGTCTCGAACTCCTGACCTCGTGATCCACCTGCCTCAGCCTCCCAAAGTGCTGGGATTACAGGAGTGAGCCACTGTGCCCAGCCCCTGGTCATTTTTCAAAGGGCATATGTATGGTCTTCCCTGAAGGTCTCTAGAAGAAACTGTCAGTGCCAATGAAGAAGAAAACGTGGGACATCAGCAGGCTGGGAATGTGAAGCAGCAGGTAAGCCTCACGCCCACCTGCCCCAGGCTGGCTCTGTATCAGGGAAGGGATGAATGCACAGATGTATCCAGTAGTCATTCGTATAGCAAATGTGTGTCGATGCCACCCAATGACAGGCAGTTGGCTTAAAGCTGCAGGGAACACAAAAATAAACCTGTACCTTTTGTAAGGATGGAGGCAGCCATGTGTACCAAGCATTACAATACCCTGCAAAGGACTCTCTCCTCTGTCTGCTTGGAGAACTCCTGAATGTAGCTCAAATATCACCTTATACTGTTTCCACTTTGCTCCCACAGCACTCTGGGCATACCTCTGAGAGGGAAAGAATAATGGGGTAAAACACCTGGGTTTCCATCTTTCCTTGTTCCAGACTGCAAGCTGTTGTTTTTTTGTTTTGTTTTGTTTTGTTTTGTTTCTCTGAAACGAGGTCTCACTCTGTCGCCCAGGCTGGAATGCAGTGGCGCGATCATGGTTCCCTGCAGCCTTGACTTCCTAGGCTGAAGTGATCCTCCCACCTCAGGCTCCTGAGTAACTGGGACTACAAGTGTGCCCTACCACGCCCAGCTAATTTTTTTTCTTTTTTGTAGAGGCAGGGTCTCCCTATGTTGTCTAGGCTGGTCTCAAACTCCTGGGCTCAGGCCATCTTCCCACTTCAGCTCCCAAAGTACTGGGATTACAGGCATGAACCACTGCACCTGGCCAGATTCACACTTTGTTATAAGCAGAGGAAGATGCTCTTCTGGTACCTGTGCCTGTGCTTCCAATTCGGTCCATTTACAGACTTAATTTTATATCATTCTCATCAGAAATACTTTTTTGCATCCTAGTTTTTAGTTGTATCATTCTTCTGTGCTGTGGTATAGTTTTCAGTGATTTTCATTTCTTATTTATTAATTTTTGAGACAGGGTCCCCCTCTGTCACCCAGGCTGGAGTACGGAGGCATGATCGCTGCTCACTGGAGCCCCAACGTCTCAAAAAACAAAGTATTTACAGAATGTAGTAGATGCACCAGTATTGATTCCTTATTATGTGGCATTTAGGTTGTTTCCACACTTCTGCTTGCCTGCCTGCCTGCCTGCCTGCCTGCCTGCCTGCCTGCCTGCCTGCCTGCCTGCCTCCCTCCCTCCCTCCCTCCCTCCCTTCTTTCCTCTTCTTTCCTCTTCTTTCCTCCTTTCGACGGAGTCTCGCTGTGTCCCCCAGCCGGAGTGCAGTGGCGTGATCTCAGCTCACTGCAACTTCTGCCTCCTGAGTTCAAGCAATTCTCCTGCCTCAGCCTCCCAAGAAGCTGGGATTACAGGCGCGTACCACCACGCCCGGCTAATTTTTGTATTTTTAGTAGAGACGGGGTTTCACCATGTTGCCTAGGCTAGTCTTGAACTCCTGAGCTCAGGTGACCCGCCTGCCTCAGCCTCCCATGGTGCTAGGGTTACAGGTGTGAGCCACCGCGCCTGGCCATGTTTCCACACCTCTGTTCTTTTTTTTTTTTTTTTTTTTTTTTTTTTGAGATGGAGTCTCGCTCTGCCCCCCAGGCTGGAGTGTAATGGCACCATCTCGGCTCACTGCAGGCCCTGCCTCCCGGGTTCACACCATTCTCCTGCCTCAGCCTCCTGAGTAGCTGGGACTACAGGTGCCTGCCATCACGCCCAGCTAATTTTTTGTTTTTTGTTTTTTTTTTTTAGTAGAGACGGGGTTTCACCGTGTTAGCCAGGATGGTCTCGATCTCCTGACCTTGTCATCCGCCAGCCTCGGCCTCCCAAGGTGCTGGGATTACAGGTGTGAGCCACCGCGCCCAGCTACTTCTGTTCTTATAAATGAAATTTGCTATTTTTTATAAGACTGGGACTGGCACCTCTGCCTTCTCTGTGTGGAATCACTGGGCCAGGGAGCATAGACTTTCATGAGTCTCTTGGTGGGCCGTGCCCTGCCGCCTTCCCGAGGCCTGTGCCAGTGAGCACTGTCCTGCCAGCATTGCAGGGTATTGGTGTCCATCACCTTCCAGCCGGTGCCTTTCCTAGAGTGGAGCTGGACATGACTCCTGAGATCCTCAGGCCCAAGAGTTGGGCTAGGGGTTTTCGATAAAACTGCCTGGTTTCCAGTACTGAGAATCAACTTTTTTCTCAATCTGGCAGGAAAAATCGCAGCCCTCAGAGAGTCGCTGGCTGAAGTATCTAGAAAAGGACTCCCAAGAACTGGAGCTGGAAGGAACAGGAGTGTGTTTCAGCAAACAGCCTTCATCCAAAATGGAGGAGCCAGGCCCCCACTTCAGTCAAGACCTGCCTAGAAAAAGGTACCAAGTGCGTCTCCGTTCCAGCCCTGGCCCAGGGCCTCTGCTGCCTCCAGCAGTGGGGCACCAGTGAGCCACTCTGAGCGTCAGCCAAGCACGGGAAGCCTAGGTGGCAAGTGCCAGCAGGTGGGAAATCGGGCAGCTGCTGCCACTGCTGGCCCCACAGCCCACCTGGGCATTGGGCACTGCCGGTGCAGAGGCGAAGGCTGGGCAGGACACCCGTGTGCACACCCTTTATGATGCCCACTTAATTCTGAACATCTCAGACTGTACTGACCCCAGGGGAGTGGTCGGAGTAGCTGGCAGGCCTGAGAGCTTTTAGCTCAGAGAAGCAGAGGCCTCAGACTTGAAGGAAGTTTTCTTCTGCTTCAGGCATTTCAGTGAGACTTTTGGAGAGACTGCTTTAGGTTAAGGATCTAGGGAGGCTCTTAGAGGGCAGGTGCTTTCAGGAGGTAGATTCTGCTTTCAAACCAGAACCTTCTTCCGGGTACAGTGGCTCACACCTGTAATCCCAGCACTTTGGGAGGCTGAGGCAGGAGGATCATTTGATCCTCCAGTCCGGGCAACATAGGGAGACCCTATCTGTACAACAGATTTTTTAAAACAAATTCATGGGGCATGGTGGTGCATGCCTGTGGTCCCAGCTACTTGGGAGGCTGAGGCAGGAGGATCACCTGAGCCCAGGAGGTCAAGGCGGCAGTGAGCCATTGCACTCCAGCCTGGGTGCCGGTGAGACCCTGACTGAAATAAAAACAAAACTTTCTAGCACCTAGAAGCTGTGAAGCAGGGGAGTGGGGCCTGGGCGGTGGCTGGTCACCCTGAGCAGCTGCCTGGGAAGCCATAGGAACGAGCAGGTGGCCACCCGAGCCTGTGGGCCATGTGATCGCGGAGTCAGGCTCGGGGTGCCACTGGAGAGTAGCACGGGTCTACTGACGGTCCTGTCCTGACAGGAAGTGGAGCGGGAGCACCGTCCAGCCTCCGTGCAGCCGTGGCGTCCAGGACTCGGGTGGCTCTGAGGTCGCCTGGGGACCCCAGAAGGTCAGTGACAGAGAAGAGTTTCTCTCTGGTCCCAGTGACCACCGAGTGTGTGTGGGATAATTCTGTCTTCTGTCACAGTTGACGAAGTGTGCGATTCCTACCCGCAGAAAGCCCGTCTTCCCACCCGGGTTTCTTGTCTTTTCTGTCTGAAGCCAACTCCTTCCTCGGGTCTGTACCCCCTTTTCCCTCCCATGCCTCTCGTCTCCCATGAGGGTAACTCAGGACCAAAGAGCATTGTGACCCTTGGAGCAACGGAGGTTGGCCAGCAGGTCACCCTGACGATGGGTCAGGGCCATCGTCTCATTCTGCGTGGAGCACGGGGACCTTTGTCCGGGCAGGAGTCATCAGCGGGCCGCCCTGAATCCTGGGAGATGCTTCCCTCCACACTCGCATTTGCCCTGCTGTGGACTCTTGTATGTGAGGCACTCTTCACTTAGGGTGTTGTCTTGTTCTTTTTTGTTTTCTGAGACAGGGTCTCACTCTGTCTACCCAGGTTGGAGTGCAGTGGCACAGTCATAGCCTACTGAAGCCTCAACCTCCCAGGCTCAAGTGATCCTCCTGCCTCAGCCGCCAAGTAGCTGGGACCACATGCACACCACCACACTGGCTAATCTTTAAAAAATATTTTGTAGAGGCCAGGCGCAGTGGCTCACACCTGTAATCTCAGCACTTTGGGAGGCCGAGGTGGGTGGATCACTTGAGGTCAGGAGTCTGAGACCAGCCTGGCCAACATGGTGAAACCCCATCTCTACTAAAAATAATTAGCTGGGCGTGGTTGTGCACGCCTATAATCCCAGCTACTCGAGAGGCTGAGGCAGGAGAATTGCTTGAACCTGAGAGGCATAGGTTGCAGTGAGCTGAGATTGCATCACTGCGCTCCAGCCTGGGCAACAGAAAAAAAAAAATTTTTTTTAGAGACATGGTCCTCACTATGTTGCCCAGGCTTGTCTCAAACTCCTGAGCTCAAGCAATCTTCCCACTTCCCAAAGTGCTGGGACTATAGGTGTGGGCCACTGCGCCTGGCCCGTTTGTCTTGTTCTTGAAGCTTCCAGTCCAGCAGGCCCCACCGCATATCCAGTGCTGCAGAGTGCAGGGTTTGCTCTGCCTGTCAGAGGAGCCAGGGCACAGCAAGGGCACTGCAGTTGGGAGTCCACTGGGCGTCAGTCACTGCCCCCACCCCCACATCGGCCAAGGTCGGTCTCCGCTGGCCTCGCACCACGCACAGAGCACTGGCTCATGCCAAGAGGCAGAATTCAAACTTTGATGTTGCCGCCAACTAGTTTTGTGATCCTGGGTAAGTAAGTGGCTTTGAATCTCCAAACCCTAGAAGAATGACCAGAGAGTCTGCCACGGGCCAGTCCCTGGGCTGCACGTTGTAATGGTATCATTGTGTTTCATGCTCCCTCAAGCCTGTTGCTTTGTTTTAAAGGTGAGGAACTGAGGCTTGCAGTTTTTGTGCGGTCACGGCAAGTTCAGTGGCAAAGCCGACGTCAAGTTTCAGGGCCGCAGAGCCTCTTGCGTACTGCCTGGGTGGCAGTGCTGCAGGGACCCACTCTATCGCTGCTTTCACATTGCTTTTCCCTTTGTAAGCAGCACAACCCAACTTTTTTTTTTTTTTTTTTTTTTTGAGTAGGAGTTTCCTTCTTGTTCCCCTGGCTGGAGTGTAATGGCACGATCTCGGCTCACTGCAACCTCCGCCTCCCAGGTTCAAGCGATTCTCCTGCCTCAGCCTCCTGAGTAGCTGGGATTACAGGTGCCCGCCACCACGCCTGGCTAATTTTTGTATTTTTAGTAGAGACAGGGCTTCCCCATGTTGGCCAGGCTGGTCTTGAACTCCTGACCTCAAGTGATCCACCCGCCTCGGCCTCCCAAAGTACTGGGATTACAGGCATGAGCCACTGCACCCAGCCTTTTGTTTTTGAGACGGGGTGTCACTCTGTCACCTAGGCTGGAGTGCAATGGTACAATCACACCTCATAGCAGCCTCCATCTCCCGGGCTTAAGTGATCCTCCCGAGCAGCTGGGATCACAGGCACTCACCACCACAGTTGGCTAATTTTCTGTAGAAGAGGGGGTTTCACCATGTTGCCCAAACTGGTGTCAAACTCCTGGGCTCAAGCAATCTGCCTGCCTCGGCCTCCCAAAGTGCTGGGATTCAGGCATGAGCCACTGCTCCCAGCCTACAACCCAACTTTCTTTTTTTTGAGACAGAGTTCGCTCTGTTGCCTAGGCTGGAGTGGAATGGCGTGATTTCGGCTCACTGCAACCTCTGCCTCCCAGGTTCAAGTGATTCTCCTGCCTCAGCCTCCCGAGTAGCTGAGATTACAGGCGCGTGCCACCACGCCCGGTTAATTTTTGTATTTTTAGTAGTGATAGGGTTTCGCCATGTTGGCCAGGTTGATCTCGAACTCCTGGCCTCAGGTGATCTGCCTGCCTTGGCCTCCCAAAGTGCTGGGATTACAGGCGTGAGCCACTGCACCCGGCCGACACCCAACTTTCAGAGCATCTTTGGTTCCTGGGGTGAGAGAAGCCAGACCCCAGCACCAGTCCTATCCCACAGGGAGCTTGGTGCTGCCACCTCTGCAGCTGCAGAACCCGGCAGGCTCTGGAGAGCTGCTCCCTGGTGGGAGGTAGCAGAATAGAGCCAGCACACCCCTTTCCCGATGTCTCGAGGCCCTTCTGCTCAAAATTCTTTTGTAGGCACCGGTAACCTGATTCTAAGGTCCCCAGGAGATGGATCACCTGATGACATGAGAATGTCTTGTTTTTGGAAAGCCTGGTCATGCAATTTAGCAGAAGGTTTGCGGTGAGGTGGAAGGCATTTATTTGCTTTGTCTTGCTAACCCTCAAAATCAAAGCCTGTCCCAGCCTGACAGCTTCCAGCAGAAAGTGTCAGAACCAGAGGCCCAGCCAAGGCCCAGGCAGGGCAGGTGGTCCTCCTGGGCCCTGGCATTGTTCTTACAAATGGAGGGCATGGCCGTCTTCTCTTTCAGGGACAGGCTGGCCTGACATGGAAGGTGAAACAAGGCAGCAGCCCCTGCCTCCAGGAGAACTCTGCAGACTGCAGTGCCGGGGAGCTGAGGGGTCCTGGGAAGGAGCTATGGAGTCCCATCCAGCAGGTTACAGCCACATCCTCTAAATGGGCGCGATTTGTCCTGCCACCTAGAAAAAGTTCACATGTGGACAGTGAACAGCCAAGGTCTCTTCAGAGGGACCCCAGGCCAGCTGGTCCAGCACAGGCTAAGCAAGGGACCCCCAGAGCACAGGCCTCAAGGGAAGGCCTCAGCAGGCCCACTGCCGCTGTCCAGCTTCCTCGGGCCACACACCCCGTCACATCCGGGTCTGAGAGGCCTTGCGGGAAGACCTCATGGGACGCAAGGACTCCCTGGGCAGAGGGTGGGCCCCTGGTCCTAGAGGCCCAGAATCCTCAACCCACACGACTATGTGACCTCTTTATAACTGGGGAAGACTTCGATGATGATGTGTGATCTGGGACTGGCAGGTTATTAATCGAGATACACTTGTTAGGAGGGACAGGGTTCCCCTAAGGCACTTTTAAAGATATTCTGTAAGAACCATTAACAATAAACTTACTGTCAATCATTTCTCTCTATGCAAACGTCATTGGTTAAAGTGCTGATGCCATTTAATTAGATTGTTTACAAATTTAACAGGATGGCTACAAAGAGATCTTATTTTAAAAGCAGCTGATGGTTTGGAAATGAGAGAACTACAGTGGTGAAGAGACCAGGAGGCAGCTCTCAGTGAAACCAACATTGCGGATGCCCTCCGTGAGCCTTCTCAGTCCCAGCAGGAAGCCCACAACACTGGCCTCCCCAGCCTGCCTGCCGACAACACCTAGGCTTACTTTATCTAAAATCAGAGTGTACCAGGTCTCTAGCAGAAAATCATCAACTAAATGTCAGGGACCTATGAGTCATTTAAAACAAAAGAGAAAGTGAAAGCCATTAGGCAAGCTATGTGCTGGGCTGCTAATGTAGCCCCTGCAGGGAGGGGCCAGGAGCGCGCTGCAGTGAGCCTTGGGTCTCACAGGCCCAGCCCTGCTGCAAGGAGCCAGGGCACCCAGGAAACATCAGCACACAACACACACAGGGACCCTCCCTTCATGTCACTTGTTTTGCTGCCCTAAATGGCTTCTTGCACCCTAACCCCTGATCCTGGAAGAAGGCAGAGAAACTGGCCCGTACAGAGACCTGCAATTCTACGCGAGCTTAACACAACTATGAGACAGAAGAGGGGGACGCAGAAGAGGTGGGCAAAAGCGGTCACAACGGCGGGGGATGCTTTGAATACTGGATGGTGTCCAGAGCCGCCCCGATATCATAGTTCTTGGTCTGCAGGAGCCTGGTGAGCCAGCCGCCTTCATCAGAGAAGCCCATGGACAGCATCTGGGAGAGGGACTCAATCAGCCGCGGGTCAGCCTCTGCCGAAACAGTAAGGAAGCCATGAGGAGTGGTGCTGAGCCCTGTGAGTGACCCGAAACACATACCCTCCTGCCTTGGCCAGCCAGGACCAGGGTCTGCCAGTGTCCGAGCCTGCCCAGAGCTCTGGTCCTCACAGGCCACAGTGGACCTGCTTTCCCTGTAAAGGGCCAAGCAGTCTTTTTCACACTGCTCAACTCTGCCACTGCGACACCAGGCAGCCAGGTGGTATGTAAACACAACCATCAATGGGCACTGAAATAGGCATTTCACCTGTCACATCTTTTGATTTTAAAATATAAGAACTACTCTTGGCCCATAGGCCATAGCTCGCCATCCCCTGCCCTAAGGCAGAGAAGAGACACAGCGGCCGCCCACAGCAGGTTGTGCACACGGACCTTGGTTTACACACGGCTGCCATGTGACAATGAGGAGTTTCTGTCAGCTGTCCCCACCCCCCCCCCAACTGCTGCCTGCCACACCATCCACTTCAACGGTGGCTTCTGCCTGGCTCCTACAGGGATCTTGGCTATGACCCCCCCACTCTCAGACCAGCACTCCCTGAGGCGGCACTTGAGTGTGAGTAGTAGGGACACACCCAGTGCTGCCCCCTCTCTGTGTCACACCTGCCTTAATTCCTGGTCTGCATGTTAAGTTTTAGAAACTCCTACAATTAATATTCCTGGCTCTGGAGTTTGCTTAAAGAGAAACATTTTTAGAACTCCTGCATTAGCAGAGCTTACTCGCTATTGCTCAGGGTACACATAAGAGGACAAAACCAACTCCTAACCTCCCACACCTACAGACAGCCCTGCAGTGGAGAACATTCCATCCTTCTGTTTGTGTCGCTGAAATCAGAGGAGGGCAGGATGCTCTAAAGGGAAAGGTAGGAATATGTACAAAACCTCTTGGTTCACTTGCCTGGCGGGAGATGCGGGTACAAGGCAGCTTCCTTCAGCCCTGTGGGTCCCTCCTGGGAGGGGTCCAGAGAGCTTGGCCCTTCGGATTCTGGCATCTGTAGGGACTGGAGTTCACCTGTAGACGGGTCCACTTCTTTTGAAGACAGATGGGTCCAGTCATCATCTCCTCCTGAACAGTTATCCGACTCCATCTGTTCCTGGAACAAAACTCACCATGAGCACACGGGAGACACGCCCAACAGGCCAAGCCTGACCATGGCACTGGCTCCTGGCAAACAGTCGGGGAGCATGCATGCACACGTGTGTTTAAGGCTGCAGGGGTCTAGGGGGGAACAGTGGCCACTCACAAAGACCAAGTAACTACAAAGTTCTAGCAGGTTCCCAGCGTGACTTTAATGGCACAGACATCACTGCAGCAGCAGCAGCTCCCTCGGGTTTTGTAAGTGGGGCTGCACAGGTGCTGAGGATGAGGCGGAGGTGCAGGCCACAGATCACTAGGCTGGCCGTGGTCCCAGGTGGCGGGAGGGGCACAGGCTTGCCTCAGGGCGCCCCTCGGACTCCAAGGCGATCTTTCTCATCTGCTCCGCCAGAGACTGCGTGGCGCCCTCAACATTCCCACCCGGCTTGCTGGGGTCAGAGCAGCAGCTGCTTGGCTGTGAGCTGCTCTTCTCCTCTGTGCTGGAACTCTCTGGAGAGACGGGGGTCAGGCGGCTTCTTTTCCCTCCGTGCTCCACATCGATATCAACTTCAATGCCTAGAGGCCGAGGAGGAAAGAGCAAGCCGTGAAGTTCCCCCAAGGATGCACCTGCAAGCAGGAGCTTGGCCTGTGGGGACTACTGACTCACGAAGATCTCAACGTTCAGTCCCCACAAGCAGCTAAGTGTCTGGATGGTGGCACTCAGCGTGTGGATACAGGTGCTAGGTTCTACCCAGCTCGACCCCGGAATCACACAGCCAGTATGGGACCAGACGATACAAACCCATGAGTCAGAGGCTTCTCCCAATATCCCAGCTACAAATCTCTGTGGCTTCTGGAAACATTCTTGGTGTGCCCATGATACTGGACCTTTCTCTTTCTCCAATTCAGTAAAACATTAACCTCAGCTAGCATCTAAAGTCAGCTTCTGAGCCAGAAAGTCGAAAGAGACCTTTTTCCTAACCATGCAGGACACGGGCCACACGGCAGGTGGGGCCAGACCCTAAGTACAGGGAGAGCCAATACCGCATGTGGCAGGCGCTTCCAGCCACAGTGATGGAAGGCCATGTGCCTCCTGACACCTGCACACAGAGGCTTTGTGCGACGACACACGCGCACACCTCAACGCCGGGGCTCTGCTCTGGGAGGTGGATGGGCCGTGCAGGCACGGCGTAGGGCCCAACACTGGCCCCACAGGGAACCTGCACACCTCCAGGCTCACGTGACTCACCAGGGACAGAGGGGAGAATCACCTGCACTATTTTTGAAATTAAATGTGTCAAAAGTCTCCACACCCACAGCTTAGAGTCACCAGTTGCCAAAGGCTGTGGTGCACACTCCTTGCCCCCATCCCACTCCCCAAACTCTCCCTGTGCCCTTTCAGCTCACGCTGCTCTTGCCTGCTGCTGGAGTTCACATCTGCGCATTTCCTACTCTGGACCAGTATCTGCCTCTCCTTCCACTACCCTTTCCAAGACGCAATTTTTTGTTAAAAGAACATTCAGTAGGCCGAGCGCAGTGGCTCACGCCTGTAATCCCAGCACTTTGGGCAGCTGAGGCGGGCGGATCACGAGATCAGGAGATCGAGACTACCCTGGCTAACATGGTGAAACCCCGTCTCTACTAAAAATACAAAAAATCAGCTGGGCGTAGTGGCAATCGCCTGTAGTCTCAGTTACTCGGGAGGCTGAGGCAGGAGAATCGCTTGAACCTGGGAGGCGGAGGTTGCAGTGAGCCGAGTTGGCGCCACTGCACTCCAGCCTGGTGACAGAGCAAGACTCCATCTCAAAAAACAAAACAAAAAAAAGAACATTCAATGTTTCAGCTAGGACCTCTATCTAAATGTTCTTTGCTGGGTCAAGTAGCAGACTATTTCTTTGTATCGCTTTTTGTTTTCCTACCACTGATAATGGCTTCTCTTTTCCTTTGTTTTGTAGACGGAGTCTCGCTCTGTTGCCCAGGCTGGAGCGCAGTGCTGCAATCTCTCGGCTCACTGCAGCCTCTGCCCACCAGGTTCAAGTGATTCTCCTGCCTCAGCCTCCCGAGTAGCTGGGACTATAGGCACGTGCCACCACGCCCAGCTAATTTTTATATTTTTAGTAGAGACGGGGTTTCACCATGTTGGCCAGGCTGGTCTTGAACTCCTGACCTCAGGTGATCTGCCTGCCTTGGCCTCCCAAAGTGCTTGGATTACAGGCATGAGCCACTGTACCCAGCCTGCCTTCTCTTTGCATTTGCTAACTTTCCCCATGTTCTCCCACAGCATCTCCATAGTTTTCTACAAGGGTGAAGTGGATCAGAGACCCCACTGGTTCTGGTGTTTTCCATAGAGAGTGCCGCTTGCTGTGCAGCCTCCTGTTCCAGCCAGGACTGGCAGCTCTCTGGGCAGAGGCTGCGCTGTAATGCTGTGACCGCCTTTACTTTCACCCTCTGTCCTGTTAGGTCCCCTGTTTCCTAATACCTCTGTGCTTCATTTTGGGTTTCTCTCTTCATGTGGTTCAAACCAAGGTTAAAATAATTAAGACTGTATACCAGAAAGTAACTTTGTTCTGCCCTGATACTTGATCGTTTTAGCTGGGTATAGAATTCTAGGCTGGACCAGGCACAGTGACTCATGCATGTAATCCTAACACTTTGGGAGAACAACATGAGAAATCTCTTGAGCCCAGGAGTTCAAAATCGGCCTGGGCAGCATGGCAAGACCCCATCTCTACAAAAAAATTTTAAAATAGCTGGGTACAGGGCTGGGCACAGTGGCTCATGCCTGTAATCCCAGCACTTTGGGAGGCGAAGGCAGGTAGATCATGAGGTCAGGAGTTCAAGACCAGCCTGACCAAGATGGTGAAACCCCGTCTCTACTAAAAATATAAAAATTAGCCAGGCATGGTGGCGGGTGCCTGTAATCCCAGCTACTCGGGAGGCTGAGGCAGAAAATTGCTTGAACCCAGGAGGTGGAAACTGCAGTGAGCTGAGATCACGCCGCTGCACTCCAGCCTGGGCGACAGCGAGACTCTGACTCGGGGGTGGGGAAAGAAAAAGAAAAAAAATATATCTAGGCACAGTGGCACATGCCTGTAGTCCCAGCTACTTGGGAGGCTGAAGCAGAAGGATCACTTGAGCCCACGAGATGAAGACAACTGTACCACTGCTCTCCAGCCCAGATGACAGTGAGACCCTGTTTCAAAAACAAAAGAATTCTAGGCCGAAAAGCCTTTTTAACTGATTTCTGGAGTCATCAGTTGTTCCATTGTCTCCTAGCTGTTCATGTTGGTTTGCTCTTTGTATTCCCAAGTATTTACAATAACCTAGAGTTTTAGAAGCCCCTCTTTCTTTATCCTCAGGGTTCTGACACTTGACAATGATAAGCTTTGCTGTGGGGTCTTTCTCAGTCATTGTCAGGGCCGCTTTCAATCTAGAAGATAACGTCCTCATTGCCAAGAAACTATCTTGCATTTTTGTTTGTTTTTTGTTTTGTTTTTTTGAGACAAGGTCTGGTTCTGTCTCCCAGGATGGAGTGCAGTGGTACAATCCAGGCTCGTTGCACCCTCTGCCTTCCAGGCTCAAGCCATCCCCAACCTCAGCGTCCCACGTAGCTGGGGCCATAAGTACACAACTCCATGCCTGGCTAATTTTCGTAGTGTTTGTAGACATGGGAAGTGGGGGATGGTGTCTCCCTATGTTGCCAAGGCTGGTCTCAAACTCGTGAGCTCAAGTCATCTGCCTGCCTTGGTCTCCCAAAGTGTTGGGATTACAGGCATGAGCCACCATGCCTGGTGCCAAGAAACTATCTTGCATTCTATGTTCATTTCCTCCTTTCAGTTTTCTATTCTTTCTGGAATTCCTACTCATCCTATATTGGGCTTCTAGACTTGGTCCCATGTTCATTTCCTCCTTTCAGTTTTCTATTCTTTCTGGAATTCCTACTCATCCTATATTGGGCTTCTAGACTTGTTCCTACATTAGTTTTTTTTATCTTTCCTCTCCTTCTATCTCTATTTTGCTTTTGGAATATCTCCTTGAGACAATAGTAGAATCTAAGCCTTCTTTTGAGGTTTTTTTTCTATTTTTTAATTTCAAGAACTTTCTTATTCTGTTCCCTTTGTTATCCTTTTTCTAGTATCCTGTTCCTTTTTCATGCAGACAATACTCTTTTGCATCTCACTGAGGGCATTAACATTCTCTTCCCTTTAAGACCTTTTCTCCCATGTGTGGGGGCTTTCCTCAGATGGCTGGTGACCCAAGGCTGTCTGATCCCACTGAAGCACTAAGGTTGACAGGAAGCCTTCTGTGGGGCCAGCGCCATCACTAACTTCCCCTCTGCAGGGTGCCTGGGGATCTGGCAGGCAGGAGCTGTAGGACACTTCTCTGGGGGCATTCAACCTCCCTCAGCAGGGACTCCCCACCTCCTGCCTGGCCAGGGAACTGACTGCTGGGCCCATTGCTCATTCAGGATGCCCAGTTTCAGGCTGGTGCCTCACCCTGGCCTGTCTCTGGTATCCCATGCTGAAGCTTCCCTGGGTCAGGTGCTCCTGGAATTAAACATGAGGTCTCCTTCAATTGTTGGCAAGAGCCATCATCTGGCCAAGTGGGCCCTGAAGTCTCTAGCTGACACTCACTAGAACCTCCCCCCTTGTTCCTGTCCCCCGATCACTCCCACCTCTTGCCTTTCCTGGTACCTGAACAGATGGTCTTGCTTCTCACCAGGATGCCCTGTTCTGGCACAGAGATTTCTGAAGCTTCCCTCAGCAGGTTGCCACCCTCCCTCCATGTCCATCTTCCAAAATCTGATCACATCTTTGTCTTTTCCTCTATTACTTTCTTTGTCTGTGGTGTTTTCTTTTTTGTGTAAGCCCTTTCCTGTTATTTCAATAGAGTTTAAGGGGGGAGCAGAGGTAAAAGCAGGCTTAACTACAAGTACCTCCATCTGTAATATTTAAATTATTTTTCTCCTTTATTCTTCCCAACTTGTGATTATGAAAAGGTTGAAGCTGCCGGGTACAGTGGCTCACGCCTGTAATCCCAGCATTTTGGGAGGCCAAGGCGGGCGGATCACCTGAGGTCGGGAGTTCGAGACCAGCCTGACCAACACGGAGAAACCTCGTCTCTACTAAAAATACAAAATTAGCCAGGCGTGATGGTGCATGCCTGTAATCCCAGCTACTCGGAAAGGCTGAGGCAGGAGAATCGCTTGAACCCGGGAGGCAGAGGTTGTAGTGAGCCAAGATCACACCATTGCACTCCAGCCTGGACAACAAGAGCAAAAGTCTGTCTCAAAAAAAAAGAAAAAAAAAGAGGATAAGAAAAAAAGGTTGAAACAAACAGAAAAGTCGAAAGAATAGTACAATCAATACCCATATGCTTTTTAAATGGGTAATGAGACTCGCCTGTAAACAGATCAGTTATAGAATTAGGATCTCTCCAACTTGGTGATGAAAGCGTGAGATTTTCAGGCCTTACCGTAAGACTGGACAGGCTACTTTGTCTATGGAGTAGCCATTCTTGTATTCCTTTACTTTCTTAAGAAATGTGCTTTCACTTAAAAAAAAAAAAAAAGACTAGACAATGCTCCGTGCCCTGCTGCCTCACAAAGCCTCTGCGTGTCGGTTTATCAAATTCACGACCAGGAGGGGCCCTGTGGCTTCGGGGCCTGCAGCCTCCCAGCCAGGAGCAGCCTGGGTCTCAGTGGTGGCTCGCTCCCTCAGCAGGTTCTCACCCCCACAACCAAAAGGCCTTGGCACTTCACATGAAAGCCGCCGCTTACCCTACACACACTGCCACCGGGAGGCAGCTGTTGACTCGTTCGTTCCCCTTTGGGCCCTGCTCTGGGAACAGTCCCTTCTAGGCAGTTAACCTGTGAGTCATCCGGCTTATAGTTCCTCATAAAGAAAGAAACTAGCCCTAACTTCCACAACAGTCTTTAAGCCGCTCCTCCACTGGCTCTCCTCAGCTGAAACCACTCAGTCTATTTTACTGAAATATTCCTTGTTTGTAGAGCTCCAGGCTCCTCCCTAGTTAGGAGAAAGCAATTCTATCCACTTTAAGCTTTTAGCTTTTAGTGCTCAAAGACATCTGAGGGCCGGGCGCGGTGGCTCACGCCTGTAATCCCAGCACTTGGGGAGGCTGAGGCGGGTGGATCACGAGGTCAGGATATCGAGACCATCCTGACCAACAAGGTGAAACCCCGTCTCTACTAAAAATACAAAAAATTAGCCGGGCGTGGTGGCGGGCGCCTGTGGTCCCAGCTACTCGGGAGGCTGAGACAGGAGAATGGCGTGAACCCGGGAGGCGGAGCTTGCAGTGAGCCAAGATCGTGCCACTGCACTCCAGCCTGGGCGACAGAGCGAGACTCCGTCTCAGAAAAAAAAAGACATCTGAGCATTTGCAAGATTATTCCTGTCTGTGCCAAGTGGGGTGTCCAGTTCAGTTCTGAGATGCTGCACCAGCACAGGTGGGTCTTGAGACAGTGTGACCCCAAGCACCTGGGCAGCCTCCCAGACAAATCCCAGGCCCCACCAACACTCACCAGGATCAAAAAAGGTAAGGTCTGGGGATCTGCACTGTTTTAAAAGTCTCTACCTGAACCTAGACTTGGTTTTGTGACGTCCCGGGATGTCTCCTTTGTTCTTTGAGTGAAGGACTCTTGTTCATACCTCCAAATTCACCGGCAATCTCTCAGACCTTTACTACGTCCAGAGTGAGTGGCAGGATTTAGGCACAGCCGATCTCTCAATCATGACCTCGGTGCTCCACTGTTTACCCTCCTTGGAAAGCATTAAGAATACTGATTCTTGGCCGGGCTCGGTGGCTCACACCTGTAATCCCAGCACTTTGGGAGGCCGAGGCAGGTGTCGAAATCAGCCTGGCCAACACAGTGAAACCCCGTCTCTACTAAAAATACAAAAAATAGCTAGGCGTTGTGGTGGGCACCTATAATCCCAGCTACTTGGGAGGCTGAGGCAGGAGAATCGCTTGAACCTGGAAGGCAGAGGTTGCAGTGAGCCGAGATCACACCACTGCACTCCAGCCTAGGTGACAAGGGTGAAAGTCTGTCTCAAAGAAAAAGAAAAAACAAAAAAAACCAGACTAGCGATTCTTCTTTCCTATTCTGACTTCGCCTCTAAACTCTAGTACAGAAGCCATGTGTGTTTGGGCTGTTTAGTTCAGAAGCAATGCCAAGATGTCACTGCTGCCTCAAAGTGGAATGAGCAAGGCCGGGCGCAGTGGTTCACACCTGTAATTTGGGAGCCCAAGACGGGTGGATCACCTGAGGTCAGGAGTTCAAGACCAGCCTGGCCAACGTGGCGAAACCCCGTCTCTACTAAAAAAATACAAAAATTAGCTGGGCGTGGTGGCAGGTACCTGTAATCCCACTTACCCAGGAGGCTGAAGCAGGAGAATCACTTGAACCCAGGAGGGGGAGGTTGCAGTGAGCAGAGATGGCACCACTGCACTCCAGCCTCTGTGACAGAGCAAGACTCCATCTCAAAAAAAAAAAAAACAATCGGAATGAGCAGAGTTGGAGCAGATGGCAGTCACGCCCTGTAGCCACAGGAGGCAGCAGGCAGGGTTCGGACGCCCCTCCTAGCAGCATTCTTTCAGACACTGAACACAACCTTTGGACAGGCTGGGTGGACACAGCCTGCCACTGCAGTCACAAAAACAAGCTCACTCGTCTAGCGAGAGATGCAAGTGTCCCAGCGATCCATCTGCCATCACAGATCCACCGTCATCTTGAACTAGAAGTTGGCTTCATTCACTGATTCTCACTGCCGCATGCCTAACCCTGCAGCACCCGCCCGAGACCCTTAGCCAGACGCAACAGGCACTTTCTAAAGCCCAGCGGGGAGGGGTCTCAGAGCCTGAGCTCATGCCTGGGGTCAGGTGGCACCTTCACCCACCCCACAGACCCACTGTGCAACCTGAGGCACCAGAACTGGGTGTCACCCAGAGCACCTGCCTCCACCTTCTCCCCGCTCTGAGGCAGGCCCAGCACTCAGAAGTACCAGAAAGGTTTGGGGGTTGTAAACTAAAAGAAGGAAAAGATAAATAGCATGTCAACTAACTACTACCCAGGTCCTCAAAAGTCCAAATCCCAAGGCCTAGCTTAGGGGAAATTGCAGACTATTGTTCACCCAAAGGAGGGCAGTCAGAGGTGACAGGCAAGACCTGCAACCACAGTCTGGTCACCCTCCCTCACTGGGATTATCCCAACCAAATGCCAGCTGATTCTACTTCACTCCATGTAGAAAGCTCGAGAATTTTGTCAGGGAATTCAACCTTGAGTTGCCTGTGGTCCAGCACTACTAAAGGTTGATTTGAGGCAACAAATCCTCACCAGCGTCAAAGGCATGTCAATTACCCATTCCTTTGCAGTATTCCAGGTGAAAGTTATATAAAGTGCAGGCTGAGTTAGGGAAGCACTGGGCAAGGAGGTGCACTCACCCAGAGGGCTAAGGGCAGCTGCCACACTCTCCCCAACGTTCTTCAGGAAATTCACACTGGGATCCTCCGATGGACCAGAAGCTTTGATTTTTACAAAGATAAGATAAAGATATCTTTAATGCCTTGGATACCTGTCACAGTCCTGTCACCTTCTTGCCAAGGTCCCTGTGTTCCCGGGTGATCTTTAACCCGGACATCTTGTCCAGTGGCCCACTCAGCATCCCCCTCTCCTTCCTCCCACTCTGCACCCCCTGGCCCTGCACAGAGAGCATCTCCACTCTCCCGTGCCATCTCCCCCTCATCTGTGACCTTGGTGCTCAGCAACCCCACAGAGGCTCAGGCTCAGTACACTGTGAATATTGATCACCTCCTTGAGTAAATATGTTATTTACTCAAAGTCAAGCAAACATCCCCACCTTTGTCCCAAAGGGTGAGGTGATTCACAGGACACAGTAACATTAATAAAATCAGAATCCAAAAATCTAGACTACAAAGCTAACGGTTAAGTCTTTCACTTATAACTGTGCTTAAAAGGACTTCAGCAACTTTGGCTCTGATCTTCCTGACAACCATCACAGAAGAGAACAAAGTGCACCAAAGACCCCTGGGCTGGAAGGGCCTCCCTGCCTGCACCTCAGGGTACCTTGAGAGGGCAGCCTCCTGAGGTAGGAAGGGCTGTGCAGGTAAATCTGTGGCCTCAGGCACTTAGGCACCTCAGTTTCCTCATTTGGGAAATGCAGAGAATACTCCCCACTTTGCAGGGTTCTTGTGTGATTGTAGGGCACCAGGAAGGTGGGGGGTATCCTGAATTCTTGCCTTGCACACACGCTTTGCACAAGGGCCCTGCACACAGGCTGCCTGACTACTGTCACCAATCAGAAGCTGGTTCCAACACAAGCCTCACCTGATTCCGCCGTGGGGCCAGGGCGGGCCTCCCCTGCACGAGGAGGACGTGGGCTCCAGTTTCCTGGTGGACCCATTTCCCATCCTGGCCACCCGAAGTGTCCGTGTTTCACCTTCCGGAGCCAGCGGCTGTGCGAGAAGCCCTGGGGGAGGAATTAGCAGAGCGGCAGGCAGTGAGCGGGTCAAGGTTCCTGCCACCCTGAGCCCACCCCAGGCCTGCACAGAGGGCCTGCTCACCTCAGACAGGTGCCCGAAGGGGCTGGGGAACGCGAGCTTGGTGTGCCCCCGGTGCAAGCCCTTTCCCTCGCAGACGCTACACAAGTCGTAGTCTGGGCAGACGCTGCACTTGTAGCGGGTTCCCACCACAGGCCCATTGCAGCCATCACAGATCACATTGGGGTGCACCATGTTGCGGGGCGCCTCCTGAGCACACGGTGGGCGGTGGTCCCGCCGGCACTCTTTTTTCTCTACATGAAGGGTAAAGAGAGCCGCTAAGGTGGGGCCCCCTAAAGTCCTCCCCGTCTATCGTCACTGTGGGGCTGTCACTGCCAGCAAGGCCCCTGGCCCTGCTCTCCAGCATGGAATCCACACAAAATTCAGCCACTTAGGTGAGGGCAGCAGAGCCACCAAGAACCTGCTAGGAGGTTCCCAGTCCCTGTGTCTGTTACCCAGGAACTGTGGCCCAGGCAGCAGAGCAGCAGCAAGGAGCCCTGTCTGCACAGCTTTGGCCTTGCCCTTCACCCAAGCACCACGGCACCAGACCCCATCCCTAGAGTGAACATGGACTCCTCTTTCTCAGGTCAGGCACAGCACTTAAAATGTCTTTTTTTTTTTTTTTTTTTTTTGTCGCCTAGGCTGGAGTACAGTCATGTGATTTCGGCTCATGGCAACCTCCACTTTCCAGGTTTAAGTGATTCTCGTCTCAGCCTCCTGAGTAGCTGGGACTAGAAGCATGTACCACCACACCCGGCTAATTTTTGTATTTTTAGTAGCGACAAGGTTTCACCATGTTGGCCAGGCTGGTCTTAAACTCCTGACCTCAGGTGACCTGCCCGCCTCGGCCTCCCAAAGTGCTGGAATTACAGGCGTGAGCCACCACACCTGGCCTATGTCTCTGTCTTAAACAGCCCTCAAATTGCTGACCCCTTCATTGGTGGAACATCGAGCCCTGTTTTTTACTCAGCAGGGAACTGAGTACAAGCTGAGCTGGCTTCAGGCAGCCCCCAGAGCAGCCCCTTACCTTTAATGTAGATTCGGAAGATGTCATCCTTCACGTAGGACATGGCCATTGTCAATTCCTCGTCACTGGAAAAGGCAACCAAGTCCCCGTCCTCATCTAGATTGTTTAAAAGACAGCACGTGAGCACCCAGGGGTTCTCAGCTGGACATAAGCTGCTGGAATGGGCTGAGGCCAGTATGAAAGGGACACTCACAGGGCTATAAACAAACACACCTACTTGAGCCACGGAGGGCAGGAGTGAGAGGCAAGACTGCCCCCTCGCTCTGGCACCTCCTGGAAGGTGAGTGCTCCGACCTGGGCCCTGGACCACAGCCACATGCAGGGGGCGGAGGGCCCGTGCACAGGGGCAGCAGCTTTGGCTGCTGCACTTATTTAGCCTTGGGCCAGCTGCCTCTTCAGAAACGTGCCACCTCATTCCCCATCCGACCAGGCCCATGTCCGTCTTCAACTGTGGAGATCCCTGCCTGTGACCTGCTCCTGAGGGGCCGAGCCCCACAAAGGCCTTAGACTTCTAGTGGCTTGGGAGGAGAGGAGAAGACAAGGGCATCTGCCTGTTTCCTTCCCTAACAAAGCTGAAAGACACGTATTTGTATGTAGTCTCCATTTGTGACAGATACATGTGAGCTGAAATGGCTTTAAAGCACAGCTGTGCAGACCAAACCACGCCATCCACCGAGGGCACAGGTGAGGCACCCAAAGATGCAAACAACCCAAATGTCTGTCAACTAATGAATAGGTAAACAAAACATGGCCTGTCCACACAACAGAATATTATTCCTCCAAAAAAAACTAGTTCTGATATGTGCCACAACACTGAACACATTACACTAAGTGAAAGAAACCACTTGCAAGACTACATTGTCTGATTCTATTTACATGAAATGTCCAGGATTGCAAGATGAATAGATACAGAAAGGAGGTTGCTGGGGGCATGTGGATAAGGGGGTGATAAAAGGTATGTATGGCCTTTATAAGGTGATGAAAAGCTCTCACATTGAATATGGTCCACAAACCTATCAAAATAGTGAAAACCACTGACTTGTACACTAAATGGGTGAACCCTTATTTCAGTTACAGCTCAATAACATCACATGTTTTTTTTAAGAATAGGAGAGGGCCTGGCAGGCTGGCAGCACTCCAGAGGGAGGTCCTAGCACTGCACCCTCCCAGGGGCCGGCATTGGCCACCTCCCGCCCTCCTGGCCACAACCACCTCCCTAACCCCACCCCCAGCAGCCACTGGTCACACCAGCGCAGCAGGAAACAGTTCCTGGGCTTCTGTGCCCACATCAACACTTCTGAAGAACGTTCTCGTCCACTTGCCAATGGGAAAACATCTGTACTCGACCTGGCTTGGAGCGTTCCGCCGGCAATCAGTGCCCTTCTCCCAGGCGCTGTCGCGGCGCTCGCGAGTCCCCCGCACCCCCGCGCTTGTTTACCCGCGTCACTCCCTCCCCTCCGCCGGCGCTCGCCCGGCTCCTCCAGGGCATTATCTGAACCCACCACCTGGCGCAGCAAGGTGTCAGTGTAACCCGAGTGCCCGCCTGACCACCCAGTTCCCGCGGAGAGCCAGAGCGTTCGCCCCGGCGCGTCCTTGCCAAAATCCCCAACGGCGCGGGGGGTGGAGGGGGCGTCTGACGCCCCCAGGCTCGAGCCCCCGGCCGGCAGGGCTCCACCGCCCCAGGGGGCCAACGCTGAGCAGCGGGTCCCGGCCTGGGTCACCACTCCAGTCACCAGGCCGGCTCCCATGGCCGAACTGGGGAGCCATGCAGGCCACCGCCATCCAGGGAGCAGCCAGCGCAGACCCCCTCACGGCCCGCCAGGCGTCGCCGAGAAGGGAGGGGGCAGCCACCCCGCGGCAGGAGGCCGTGTCCGGCCTGCGTCACCGCCCCCGCCGCTCCCCGGCCCGCTCACCGCGGTAGTGCGCCTGGAAGCCGCCAGGCCGCAGCGCGGGGAACAGGGCGGCCACCCGGCTCAGCAGCCGCTCGCAGGGTCCCGGACCTGCCGCAGCCTCGGCTTCCGCCTCAGGCTCGGGGCTGAAGCAGAAGCTGAAGCGGCGAATCTCGCGCGCCGCGTCCTCCTTGCCCAGAAGGTAGGCCTTCACGGTGAGCGACGCCATAGCGAGCGGCGAGCTGGCGGAAAACGGGCCGTCCCGGTCGCAGCCGACGCGCGGCTTTTGTAGCGAACGCGGAGGCCCCGCCCCGCCTCGAGAGGGGCGGAGTCTCTCGCGCCCTCCCCGCCCCCGCCAGCGTCGTCGCGGCGCGAGAGCCGCCCTGCGGAGGCCCCTTCACTACTCTCCCCTTCCCCGCTACCCCTCGCTCCAGGTCTCCCGGCCCCCTCATTGCTGACCCCTCTCTTCATTGCCCCGGTGCACCGAGGACCCCAAGAAACCGGCCCTGGCACTCATACAGGCCTGGGCTCCAGCCTCTGCACCTGGGATCAGGGTACTGGCGGGGGTCCAGCCCCTCGCCCCTCCCAGGCTTGGGCCTGGCCATGACTCAGCAATATCCTCAGTTGGGGGTACCCAGTGCAGGGAGAGGGGGACACAGCCCCCATATCAGGAGGCTGCTAGGCCGCCCAGTGGGCACTGCTGGCCAGAACAAGCTGGCTCTCAGGTTGCTGTTCCGACCCTGCCATGGTCAGCCTGCCGCGGTGGCAGCCCTCTTACAGCGCATAGCATCCTCGGTGACGGACCCCGACTCTGGCCTGAGCACCAGAGAAGTTCCCAGTTTAGTAGGAGTGGAGTTGAGAGGTGCTGGAGGACCAGCTAAGGTCTCCTGAGTGTCAGTGGTCGCCAAGTGTTCACTGTGGTCCAAGTGACTCCTTATGGGCTCCTCAATTCAGCAGGTAATGCCCATGGCCCTGTGGGGGCTCAGGCCCGTTGGCCTTGTGGGCAGCCAAGGGGGTCAGCCAACAGCCTCCTCAGCTAGGAAGGAAGAAACACTGCTTTATGCCACCAGAGTAACCTGTCCGCCAGAACTGGGGCAAGGAGAGGGGCAGGACGAGTGGTCACCCTCTGGAGCCTCCCAGGCAAGGTCCTGTGAGTAGGTCAGAACCTGCTGGGTCCAACTCATGCCATTTCAGCCCAGGGCTTGCAGGAGCTGGAGAAACCTCCCAGGGGAGGAAACCCAGAGGGAGGGATGAGTGGCTGGATGGGGCCAGTCAGGTGCGAAGGTGATGTGTGGGTGTGCGCACAGCAGGGGCTGGTCCACAGGTGTGAATGATCCTTCCCGGAGGGCTCCGAAGTGGGCAAGTCTTCCACCCTGCCCAGAGCAGCCCTGTGGAGAGGGTTCAGGCCTCTCCCTGCATCTGGCGGTGGAGAGTGGAAAATGCCCCAGGGCCTGCTGGAGCCACTGCCTTGCAGACAGGGGCAGGGGACACAGAGGGGCATGCTGGCAGAGGCTGTGGCCTACAGACAGGTGCTGGCCAAGCGTGACTCAGCAGCCCAGGCGCCTGAGAGCCACGTGGCCCCCCGCCGAGGGCCGGCTTTCCTGCCCCAGCCCCCGGCTATGGCCCGGTCTGAGCAGGGTGAGGGACACAAGGAAGGCCTGTGGCTCTGGGAACATAGCTTTGAGGAAGCGCTCAAGGCGCCCCACTCACCCCCAAGAAGGAGCTCCTTTGCCTTCTCGCCATTTGGCCCGTTTGGGATCGTGGGAAGTTTCCGCGGGGGCTAGGGGCATGTGAAGAGACTGGGGGGTGGGGAGGGGAGAAGGAAGCACAGAAGAGGGGGTCTTTGGGAAGCTGGGGTGGACACCCCGGCTCTGGCCCTTCCCCGCACGCCTTGCGGCCCCAGCGGCCGCCCTGCCCCCACGCGAGGCCGAGGCCTCCCGGAGGTAAACAAGGCGCGGCGGGAACCCCCTGGCAGGGCCCTCTCCTCCCGCCGCGGAGGTCAGGTGGTCTGGCCGGCAGTGAGTCAGCGTCCCATGACCGCTGTCGTAATAGGGGGATCCCCGGCCCCTGCTGCCACCCATCTCAGTGACCTCTTACCTGGAGGCTGGGCTGGGGAGTGGCTCCGGGGTCACCGTGAGTCCCCTGAGCAGGAAGAGCGTGCAGTGGCTGGAGCCAAACAGACACTCTCCCCCTTCTCGCCTCTGACTCCTTCCCCTTTCCCGATGCAGTCCCACCCCGCAGGCTCCCCGCGTCCACTGGCCCCTTCCCACCCTCCAGGGCCCGGCGTGCATGCCCAGGGAAGGCTCGGCACCTGAGCCGCGAGACCCACTATGGACCAGCCTCTCATTTCCTCATCTTTCAAATGGGGCTGAAGTGGAAGGATTTGGGCTGCCCTCCCAGGCGATGCCCCGTGGGTGTGCGAGTTGTTTAGCTGCTTTTGGGGCTGTAAGCTGGGGGGTCAGGGCAGGACAGAGACTGCAGGGGGGCTGAGGTGGAAGAGTGGGGAGGGCAGGACAGGCCTGAGCCAAGTGCCCAGTGGTCCCAGGAGACCAGCCGGGGCAGCCACAGGGGTGGTCTGGTTCTGTCTGTTGCTGCCCAGCATGTTGTAACCACCTCCTCAGTTCCCCCTTCCCCCTCCCAAATAATCCTATGCCTTGGCAGTAGTGTTCCCAGGTTCGCTTCTTTTCTTTGGGGCGTGGAGTCAAGTGTCCGCGTGGGTGCTGGGGCAGCCAGAGACAAGGCCACTGAGGGATTCAGGCCGCACCGCTCTGGGCCATCTTTAGGGAGACTGACAATCACAGGGACACGGGGGATGAGTTCCTCCTCTACAGAGGCCCTGGTCTGTGCGGGGGCCTCCAGGCCTTCTGCGCTGCAGCCACTCCCTTCCACTCACATGGGAGGGCCACAGCCCTCCCTTGCCGTCTTCCTAATCATGCCACCTCATTCTACCTGGTGACTTTTCCCTGGCTCTCCCTCTGGTCCAAAACCCTTTCCACTCCTGCCCTACATGGCAACTTCCCACCCTAAATGTCTCCTCCTCAGTGGGGCCTTCCTTGACCACTCCCTAGGAAAAATCCCCAGGCACTGGACATCACTTTTTTTTTTTTTTTTTTTTTTGAGACAGTCTCTCTCTGTCACCCAGGCTGAAGTGCAGTGGCACGATCTCAGCTCACTGCAACCTCTGCCTCCCAGGTTCAAGCAATTCTCCTGCTCCTGCCTCAGCCTCCCAAGTAGCTGGGACTACAGGTGCCTGCCACCAAGCCTTGCTAATTTTTGTATTTTTAGTAGAGATGGGTTTCACTATGTTGGCCAGGATGGTCTTGAACTCCTGACTTCAGGTGATCCGCCCACCTTGGCCTCCCAAAGTGCTGGGACTGCAGGCGTGAGCCACCCGCCCGGCCAGACATCACCCCCTTTTAGCCCTTTCAGACAAGCCCAAAGCCCAGGCAAGAGGCACTGGGGCCATGGGAGGGGCACGCCCACAAGGGGTTTGCAAAGATCTTTCTAAAAGAAAAGGAGTTCAACTCATGGACAGACATGGTTAGAGAATTCAGTGATGCCAAGTTGTCAGGCCTGAGAGCCCCAGGGACCCTCTCCTACTGGAAGGCCAGAGCTGCAGAAAGAGGTCCCCTGGGCTGGGCGAATTTCTCCAAATAAATTCAAACATGGCCTGCCTCGGGACGGGGCCGAGACCCTGGGCCCTCAGGGGCACTGAGGGGTCGTCCATGCCGGGGGACATGGCCACCTGGGGGCGGCCCTCGTCAACCGCGGAGTGGGGAAAAGGGGGGAGGGATGGAGGACGAACGCCCGGCGGTGTCTAAAGGCACAACGCGGAGCAGGAACCACAGCCCTGGTCCCCAGAAAGCGCGCGCGGCCCGGGGCAGAACCTGCCGAAGTTCCAGCTCGGGGCGCAAGGGATGTGGGGGTCACTGGAAGACGGGGCGCGGGCCGCCCGTGGGGGAGGAGACTGGACCCGAACCCGGCCCACCCCACCCGAGCGGCGACGCCAGCGCTGACCCCAGGCGTGTCCCGGCCCCTGGCGCGGCTCCGGCCCAACCGTGCACGCCCGCGGAAGGCCTCGCACCCGCGTCGGAAGTGGCCTGCCCGGGGCCACCGGCCCGCAAGTCCCCGGTGTTCTCGAGGTCCCTGCCCCGTCCCGCGCAGCTGTAGCCGGCGGGAGGGGCTGAGAGGTGGGTCGCGCTGGGACCTAAGGCGCCGCCCCCTCGCCAGCCTCTCCCTTCCTCCGTCACCGGGTGGCCGGAGACCCGGGGGCACTGCTGGGGTACCCCAAAGCATAGGGCCAGCCTGAGTGTGCAAGGTCCTGAAAAGACGGGGGGGCGGCGACAAGGAGTAGGGAGGGGGGCTGGAGGAAGACGGCAAAGTGACCCCGGAAGGGTCCAGGCGCCCCAAGCCCATCGAAGACGGGAGGCTCTCAGTGGCGCCTGGAGGGACTGTGGGAAAAGCAGCTCAAGAAGGGGAATCTGGAGCGAGGTGGGGGAGAGGTCGGCATGGCCTTCTCTAGGAGCGCCAGCGCCAGACAGAGCGGAGACAGGCCGCACCGGGAGTACCCCGTCTATACTGAACGGGTCAGGAGTGTGGGATCCCGTGGAGGGGGCTGCCCTTGCAGCAGGAGCGATGGCCCTCTCGCTCCCCTCCACCTGCTGCCATCGAAAACCTTCTGGAAGAGGCCAGGCGCGGTGGCTCACACCTGTAATCCCAGCACTGGGAGGCCGAGGTGGGCGGATCACGAGGTCAGGAGTTCGAGACCAGCCTGGCCAACAGAGTGAAACCCCATCTGTACTAAAAATTAAAAAAAATAGTTGGGCGTGGCGGCAGGTGCCTGTAGTCCCAGCTAGTCGGGAGGCTGAGGCAAGAGAATTGCTTGAGCCTCGGAGGCGGAGGTTGCAGTGAGCTGACATGGCGCCACTGCACTCCAATCTTGGTGCCTCAACAAAACAAAACAAAGAAAACCTTCTGGAAGAATTATCCTCCTTTGAGGATCTAACCCTTCTTGCTCCCAATGCTTCCCAGCAGGGCCCGCACCCCAGGACGGGTACTTACCGCAGTCGCCCACCTCCAGCTCTGCACACTCGCAGCCCAGTGCCCGCTCTTCCCCCTCAGCCTCCCCACCAGACTCAGCTCTTCGACCTCCCTGCGAGTCCCTGTGCACCCACTTTGTTCTGTGCCTGTCCCTGCCCTGACTATGTGGGCTCAGGTAGTTTTGTGGGGTGTGTGGATGTTGCGTGGGAGTGTATGTGTGCCCCATGTGTCCCATGTGTTATAACCCTGATGCTCTGGAGCAGAAGGCATGGGGTCATCTGTGGATAAAGGCTGGTATTGAAGCAGGGTCCCCCACCTGTGTTAGGCCACCATATACTCTTGCGTAAAGGTAGGGTGAGGTAAACCCATGGCCAAAGCTTGGCCAACCAGAGCACTGTAGCACCCTGGTCAGGGATGGACATGTGACCCACGCTGGCGGACGAAATGCACACTGGGGTCATCTGGAAGCAGGAGCCTTGGGGAGGGGGGAATCCTGAGCAGATCAAAGCTTGATCTCAGTATCTGACCCCTGGATCCAGGCTGCCCTAATGCTGGATTATAAAACGGCTTAAGCCAGTTGATTGTGGTTTTCGTCAGTTGTATCCAAGAGTAGTGACCCATGCCGTATACCCCATGCCTGCTCCAGGTTATCTTTTCTTTTTTTTTTTCGAGACAGAGTCTTGCTCTGTTGCCCAGGCTGAGGTACAGTGGCTTGATCTCTGCTCACTGCAACCTCCACCTCTCGGATTCAAGCAATTCTTGTGCCTCAGCCTCCCAAGTAGCTGGGATTACAGGCGCCCACCACCATATCCGGCTAATTTTTGTATTTTTAGTAGAGACGGGGTTTCACCATGTTGGCCAGGCTGGTCTTGAACTCTTGGCCTCAAGGGATCCACCCACCTCAGCCTCCCAAAGTACTGGGATTACAGGCGTGAGCCACCACACCCGACCTGCTCTAGGGTTCCTGATGGCAGTGATGGTCACAATACAGGCCAGAAACAAGTCACAATACAAGCCAGAAACCTGGGAGTCAGCTATGACCATGTGCTCCCCCTCAAGCCACCAGCAGTTCCTGTTGATTGTACTTTCTGGCAATAGCAACAGTAATAATACACATGTAGCACATCTTTTATGCCAGGAAACATTCTAAATATTTTAATTTTTAGAGACAAGGTCTCACTTTGGTCCCCAGTCTGGAGTGCCGTGGTATGATCATGGTTCACGGCAACCATGAACTTCTTAGGCTCAAGCAATCCTCCCACCTCGGCCTCCTAAAGTGCTGGGATTACAGGTGTGAGCCACCTCACCCAGCTTGAATATTTTTCTGCATTTAACTCACCTGTTCCCTTGAGGTGAGACCATGTGATTAATTCTGGCCAAGGACCTGAGCCAGAAGAGCCATATATCACCTATACGCCAAGCATTTATTTATTTGCCAGTGCCAAAGCTTCTAGAGCTCTCATTCTCTTTGCCAAGAAAGCCTTTGATTTCCACATGGTTATGCCTGTAGCCAGGGCAGGAACTACAATGAGCAGAGACCCCAGGGGACCCTTGAAGGGTATACAGCTTTGAGTATACTTTTATTAGATCAGAGAAATTTGGGGTTGTTAGAGCAGCATAATCCAGCCTATCCTGACTGATTATCCCCACAGGCACAGAAGGGACTAAGTTGCTGTTAACGGACGGAAGCAGAATTGTGAACCCAGAAGGGCCATTCCCTAGGACATCTTGACCTCAGTGATGTACATTCTCCAAAGACTGTCCTGAATCTATCTACTTCTCCTAACTCCATTCCCTACCCCTCTGACCCTCCATTCCAGACTTTCTCCTGGATGGTTATGTCAGGGAGGAAAAGCTTTTCCTCTGCCCTCTTAGATTCAGCATCTGGGGCCTGCAAATTAAACTGACAAAAGACAAATTAGCAAGAGAAACGGAGTTGTATAGCTTTCTGTTTTTTGTTTGAGATGGAGTCAGTATTGCCCAGGCTGGTCAGGAACTCTTATGGTCAGAGGATCCTCCCACCTCTGCCTCTCAAGTACCTGGGATTACAGGCTCACACCACCACCCCGATAGACATTTTTATTCGTGTACTAGGAGGTTAGAATTGAGAGCTCGTAAACCAACAAAAGGTTGGGGGAAAGGGCACTTGGGGAAAACAAAGGACTTCTAGGAAAGATAATATGCTAGTTTTGTGACAGTGTCTGTTTGCCTGTGGTGCCATGTCTGGGGATGAGTCCCTTGTGCTCCCAGGGAGGGGGCTTATCTCTGTTTCCTCTTATTCTCTCCAGCCCCTTTCCATGCCTGCCCAAAAGGTTATATTTTATTTTATTTTATTTTGAGAAAAGGTCTCACTCTGTGGCCCAGGCTGAAGTGCAGTGGCAATCAGAGCTCACTGTAACCCAGGAGTCAAGTGATCCTCCTGCCTCACCCCCTGAGCAGCTAGGACTACAGGTACATGCCAACATGCCTGGCTTTTATTATTGTTTTTTTAAAATTTCTCACAGAGAGGAGGGTCTCGCTGTGTTAACCACGCTGGTCTGAAGCTCCTGGCTTTGTGTGGCAAATGCTCATTTTAAAATACAAATACAACCCCAGCCTCCACTCCTCTTCTTGTTTTAGACTTTATGCACAGCTTCAAAGGTCAAAACCCAAATTCAATTCCCAACACTGTGTACTAGGTCCTGCAAGCTGTGCTCTGCCCTGCCCAGGTCTGCCCCAGGGCCAGCTTTCCTGGTACTCACCAACCACCTCCCGCTACCCAAGCCGTCCACCCTTACAGACACGGTTAATTTTCCCATTACAAGTTGTCAGAGTCCCATGGACTCTGATAAGGTGGCTGTGGATGGGACTATAGTAAGACAGTGAGGAGGTCAATGTCAGTGCACATGTGTCTGTATCATTAGTGACATGTGTGTTTGGTACATGGTGAATATACAGAACATTTGCTATGAATGAAACACCCAGCTGCCAGGTGAGGTGAGGCTTTAGGGCAGGGCTTCCAAACTTTTACTGTGCCAGGGACACCCTTGGCATCTGCAGCAGATGAAGGACCCCTGGTTAGAAACATGCTTTTTTCTTTTTCTTTTTTTTTGGGGGGGGGGGCATGTTTTGAATGCATTACATTACCAAAAAAATTAATATTGAAATGCAAACGTCAAAATATAAAAACACGGCCATTTGCTCTTTTCCTAGACTAGCTATGGCTGGGCCTGGTCAAGCTTTGGGAGGCTGAGGCTGTGGAGTTCCAACCATCAACCTTGGAAGAGCTGTCTTGGAGGCAGGCAGGTCCAGAGCCCCACGTGCCATGGGACCTAAACCGACAGCAAGCCTGGGCCTGGGCACTGGAAAACTTCCCTGTGCTGAGCCGCCACTCCTGCCAATGCCATCAGCTCTGCGGGAGCGCTGCTGCGAGCTGGCTGCTGCACTGCACCTCTAGTGGGCACGGAGCCCTTCCCGGATATGAGAGGGGCCAAAAATGGCCTCGACACTTCCATGTCCAGAAGTCAATGGCTGAAACCATAGACGGGCTCCAGTCACCTCAAGAAGACGCAGATGCTACGATGGTGAGGTCCAAAGCGGCCTGAAGCAGCCTGGAGATGCCAGCGCCTGCGGAGGTGGAAGTACACACGCCCAGGGCGCCTTCTGCAGTCCAGGCGGCCTCCGGAAGCTGCTGAAAACCTAGGATTCCATCAGGAAGGAACCGCTGAAAACCTAGGATTCCATCAGGAAGGAACCCGAATAGGAGAGGAACCCCAGCCTTTCTGCAGGCCTGCAGTACGACCCGCTTCAACTGCTGCCCTGGAAGGAGCCCGAGGCACCCAGTGGGGGCCCTCATGCCGTCCCTGCGGACATTTGCACTGGAACTGTGCCCTGCATGCATAACAGCCTTGAGGTCTGTGCGGTGGACATCATTCCTTAATCTGTTCTTTCTCTCCTGAGCGTCCTAAACATTTTTCATTTAGAAAAACTTTCTTCATGGAGGGGCGGGCGCGGTGGCTCACGCCTGTCATCCCAGCACTTTGGGAGGCCAAGGCGGGCGGATCACGAGGTCAGGAGATCGAGACCATCCTGGCTAACACGGTGAAACCCCGTCTCTACTAAAAATACAAAAAATCAGCCAAGCTAGGTGGTGGGTGCCTGTAGTCCCAGCTACTCGGGAGGCTGAGGCAGGAGAATGGTGTGAACCCGCAAAGCAGAGCTTGCAGTGAGCCGAGATGGAGCCACCCCACTCCAGCCTGGGTGACAGAGAACCGCCGTTCGCCCATCCGTCCAGAAGTAAGGAAAAGGCCATGGAGACCAAGGGGGTGGGGTCACGGTTTCCCCTCCCCTCCCCCTCAGAAGTCCGAAGATAAATAATAGGCTTAGAAAGAGAGGAAAAAAATTTCTTGGTTTGCATCTCACTCACCCTTTCTCAAGCCCCATGTTGCACGCCAAACTGTTGTAGGACTTTCTCCTTAGTTCAGCTAAAAGCCAGGTTCTTGTGCAGCGGCCATGAGAGATTAATCTCGCAGACACTTTGAAGAGTGAGAAAAATGGAATTTATTGGGCAAGAAGGAAAAAAAGGGAAACAGGGACTCTCAGCAAAGCGAGAGAGAGTCCCGCTAGCTGGTTTCTCGCCTCCCAGATAGAATCCCAAGTTCCACCCCGAACATGAGACCAAGCTCCTCCCCTGCATAGCTCCTCCCCCTGCATGCTCCTCCCCCTGCAAAGCTCCTCCCCCCTGCAGAGCTCCTCCCCCTGCAAAGCTCCTCCCCCCTGCAGAGCTCCTCCCCCTGCATGCTCCTCCCCCTGCAAAGCTCCTCCCCCCTGCAGAGCTTCTGTGGCTCTACCCAGTTCTTCCAGTGCTTAGGCAGGTGTGGGAGTTTCTCCTGGGCCTCTTTTTTTTTTTGAGACGGAGTCTCGCTCTGTCGCCCAGGCTGGAGTGCAGTGGTGCGATCTCGGCTCACTGAAAGCTCCGCCTCCCGGGTTCACGCCATTCTCCTGCCTCAGCCTCCCGAGTAGCTGGGACTACAGGTGCCCGCCACCACTCCCGGCTAATTTTTTTGTATTTTTAGTCGAGACGGGGTTTCACCGTGTTAGCTAAGATGGTCTCAGTCTCCTGACCTCGTGATCCGCCCGTCTCGGCCTCCCAAAGCGGGACCCCTTTAGACTTGGCTGTCTCACTTGGATTACAGGCGTAGGCCACAGTGCCCAACTGAGTCACTTTTTTTTTTTTTCCTTAAAAAAATTGTTGGCCCGCAGACACATGAAAAAATGCTCAGCATCACTGGCCATCAGAGAAATGCAAATCAAAACCACATTGAGATAGCATCTCACACCAGTTAGAATGGCGATCATTAAAAACCCAGGAAACAACAGGTGCTGGAGAGGATGTGGAGAAATAGGAACGCTTTTACACTGTTGGTGGGACTGTAAACTAGTTCAACCATTGTGGAAGTCAGTGTAGCGATTCCTCAGGGATCTAGAACTAGAAATGCCATTTGACCCAGCCATCCCATTACTGGGTATATACCCAAAGGATTATAAATCATGCTGCTATAAAGACATATGCACACGTATGTTTATTGCGGCACTATTCACAATAGCAAAGACTTGGAACCAACCCAATAGCAAAGACTTGGAACCAACCCAAATGTCCATCAATGATAGTCTGGATTAAGAAAATGTGGCACATATACACCATGGAATACTATGCAGCCATAAAAAAGAATGAGTTCATGTCCTTTGTAGGGACACGGATGAAGCTGGAAACCATTCTGAGCAAACTATCACAAGGACAGAAAACCAAACACTGCATGTTCTCACTCATAGGTGGGAATTGAACAATGAGAACACTTGGACACAGGGTGGGGAACGTCACACACTGGGGCCTGTCGTGGGGTGGGGGAAGAGGGGAGGGATAGCATTAGGAGATATATCTAATGTAAATGATGAGTTAATGGGTGCAGCATACCAACCGGGCACATGTATACATATGTAACAAACCTGCAAATTGTGCACATGTACCCTAGAACTTAAAGTAAAATAAAAAATAAAAAAATAAAAATTTAAATTTAAATTAAAAAAAAAATTGTTGGCCCGGTGCGTTGGCTCACGCCTGTAATCCCAGCACTCTGAGGGGCCAAAGTGAGCAGATCACCTGAGGTCAGGAGTTGGAGACCAGCCTGGCCAACATGGTGAAACCCCATCTCTACTAAAAATACAAAAATTAGGCTGGGCGCCCCCGGTGGCTCACACCTGTAATCCCAGCACTTTGGGAGGCTGAGGCAGGTGGATCACCTGAGGTCAGGAGTTCGAAACCAGCCTGACCAACATGGTGAAACCCCATCTCTACTAAAAATATAAAAATTAGCCGGGTGTGGTAGCACACGCCTGTAATCTCAGCTACTCAGGTGGCTGAGGCAGGAGAATCGCTTGAACCCAGGAAGCGGAGGTTGCAGTGAGCCCAGATCACTCAACTGCACTCCAGCCTGGGCCAGGGAGCAAGACTCCGTTTCAAAAAAAAAAAAAAAAAAAAAAAGGGCCAGGCGCAGTGGCTCATGCCTGTAATCCCAGCACTTTGGGAGGCTGAAGCAGGTGGATCACGGGGTCAGGAGTTTGAGACCAGCCTGACCAACATGGTGACACCCTATCTCTACTAAAAATACAAAAAAATTAGCCGGGCTTGGTGCCGTGCACCTGTAATCCCAGCTACTCAGGAGGATGAGGCAGCAGAATTGCTTGTATCCGGGAGGTGGAAGTTGCAGTAAGCCGAGATTGTGCCATCGCACTCTAGCCTGGGTGACATAGCGAGACTCTGTCTCAAAAAAAAAAAAAAAAAAAAAAATTAGCCAGGCGTGGTGGCGGGCGCCTATAATCCCAGCTACTCGGGAGGCTGAGGCAGGAGAATCGCTTGAACCTGGGAGGCTGAGGTTGCAGTGAGCCGAGATGGTGCCACTGCACTCCAACCTGGGCGACAGACCGAGACTCCGTCTTAAAAAAAAAAAAAAAAAAAAAAAAAAAAAAGGCCGGGGTGGTGACTCACGCCTGTAATCCCAGGATTTTGGGAGGCCGAGGCAGGTAGATCACGAGGTCAGGAGATCGAGACCATCCTGGCTAACACGGTGAAACCCCATCTCTAATAAAAATACAAAAAATCAGCCGAGCGTGGTGGGGTGCCTGTAGTCCCAGCTACTCGGGAGGCTGAGGCAGGAGAATGGGGTGAACGCGGGAGGCGGAGCTTGCAGTGAGCCGAGATAGTGCCACTGCACTCCAGCCTGGGCGACAGAGCAAGACTCCGTCTCAAAAAAAAAAAAAAAGATAAACTAAAAATAAATAAATAAATAAATAAAATTACAAAAAAATCCAAAAAAATTTGTTTTAAAATTTTTAATGAGATGAGGTGTCACTATGTTGTCCAGGCTGGTCTTGAACTGATGAGCTCAAATGATCCTCCTGCCTTAGCCTCTCAGAGTGCTGGGATTACAGGCATGAGCCACCACACCCGGCTAATTTTTTGTATTTTTTAGGAGAGACGGGGTTTCACCGTGTTAGCCAGGATGGTCTCGATCTCCTGACCTCGTGATTCGCCTGCCTCGGCCTCCCAAAGTGCTGGGATTACAGGCATGAGCCACCGCGCCCGGCCTCTGGGTGACTAAGTTTTAACATTAAGTAACTCATTAACAATTTCTAAGGCCCTTTATGTCACAACCTAAGTGAAAAGCCATTATCCTTTGCCACAAATAGAAGACACCTGTGAAAACACGACAGTTTCCTCTAGAAGGCTCCTATAAGTCCCAGTCTCTAGTTCGGAAAGTTCCAGGAGCACTGAGTGGGGAGCCCTCTCCTTTAACAGGGGGCCTCAGGATCCAGCCCACTTCAACCTCTGGCTCGGCCACCCCCTTCTTGGCATCAGTCTCTCTGTCCAGACCCCTCGAAGCTCCCGATTCCACTCAGCCCCAGGTGTGGGCCGGGGCTGAACTAGGAAGACAAAGCCGCATTCAATCTCAGTCTGAGTCCAGCCCCTCGGGCCTCCCCCGGGCGGGCGGGGCAGAGGTCCCTGCAGCCTCCACCGGGAACCGGGCCCCTAGGACTGGGAGGTCCAAGCCGGCAGCGGGCCAGGCGCTGCCCAAAGCCTGCCCAGAGGCGGCGCTGGGCCAGTCCCTTTATAATTTGCGCCCTTCCTGGTTCCACAGAGGATTGAGGAACGCCTGAAATTAGAACGCGAATCGCGAATGGGCCGTGCGTGGTGGCTCACGCCTGTAATCCCAGCACTTTGTGAGGCCGAGGCGGGCGGATCACAAGGTCAGGAGTTCGAGACCAGCCTGGCCAATACGGTGAAACCTCGTGTCTACTAAAAATACAAAAATTAGCCAGGTGTGGTGGCGGCCGCCTGTAGTCCCAGCTACTCGGGAGGCTGGGGCAGGAGAATCGCTTGAACCCGGGAGGCGGAGGTTGCAGTGAGCCGAGATTGCGCCACTGCGCTGCAGCCTGGGCAACAGAGCGAGACTCCGTCTCAAAAACAAAAACAAAACAACAACAACAAAAAAACAATGAAGGCGTGGGCCCCCATCAATATCGGGCTGGGCTGGGCGGGGCGAGGTGGCCCCTACACCACCAGGGGCAGGGCCCGTTGCTCCCGTTAGCGGCGCGCTCGGGTCGCCCCTGCCCCGGGAAGCCGGTACGGTTCTGGGCTGGTCACTGCTCTGCATCCACGAGCATCGGCCCTGATACCGCCTAGAAAGGCCCATTGTTCCCGCCTCCCGGGCCCCTGCGCGCCTCCGTCCAGAGGCCCAGAGGAAGCTCCTGAGCGGGGAAGCGCCCTGGGCGGCAGCGAAGGCAGCGGTCGCTCCCGGCTTCAACCGCCCAGTCCCCCGCGCCACCCAGAGCCCCTCACGCCCGGGAAAGAGCCCCCAGAACGTGCGAATGGGGTCGGGGTCCGCGCGCGGAGGAGATGTTGCTGAGAAGGGTACCGGGGTCCCGGAGCGCCGCCCCCGCCGCCCGCCCCCCGCCCCGGCTGCGGTCGACCTGCACTCCCACTCCAGCCTTACCTGAGGCCGACTCGCACGAGCCCACGCGGGGCTGCGGGAGCCGGTCGGGATCCCGGCCGCCGGCCCCCACCCCACCCCCTCGCGGCGCCGGCGACGGCGGTGCTGCGGCCCCTTTAAATCCGGGCCGCCCCGCCCTGCGCCGTCGACTCCGCGGCGGCCCCAGATCCAGGCCCCAGATCCAGGCCGGGCCGCGGCTCTCGCCGCCCAGCCCAGCCCAGCCCAGCCCAGCCCAGCCCGGCCCGGCCCGGCCCGGCCCTGCCGCGGAGGCGAGGCCGCCAGTGTCCCGCGCCCCTGATATCTGCAGTGGGCCTGCTATCTGCCTCTGCCCTTCTGAGCCTGTTCCTTTTCCCTGAGTACAGGGCACAAAGCTTGCGCCCTGAGGGGCGGCCGGCGCGCTCCCTGGCCCGGTCCCCGCCCGGCCCCGGGCCCCCCGCCCCTCCCCGCCCCGGGGCCGGGGCCCCTGCCGCCGCCTTCCGACCCCTGCGCCCCGGCCCCGGTCCCCCGGGCCATGCAGCCTCGGCCCCGCGGGCGCCCGCCGCGCACCCGAGGAGATGAGGCTCCGCAATGGCACCTTCCTGACGCTGCTGCTCTTCTGCCTGTGCGCCTTCCTGTCGCTGTCCTGGTACGCGGCACTCAGCGGCCAGAAAGGTGAGCGCGACCCCCGCCCGGCCCGCACCTGGCGCACCTGGGCGTCGGCGGCGGGAGCGGGCCCGGCGGTGGCCGCGGAAGGCGGCCGGAAGCCGACGCAGGCGCCCCTTCCCCGCCCGGGCGGCGCGGAGGACGCCCCTCCCACCCTCCCCCACTTGTTTGCTGCTGGAGCCGCGGCGTTCTCCTCGGGCCCGGACTCCGCGGGCGCAGCTGTCCCGACGCTGAGCTGGGGACCCGTGGGGTTCTCGGAGAGGGGCAGAGACCCAAGGTCACAGAGGTCCCGGAACGCCAGCCACAGCCACCTGGGCAGGAGCTGGGGCGGCGTGAGGGACACAGGCGCGAGGGCACCCCCCCACCCTGCTGCCTGCTGCCCCGCGCCGGCCTGGGCGACCCCGGCGTGACACCCGGTCCTGGGACTCCCTTCGGCGCCCAGAACGCGTCGGCAGCATCCGGCCTGTGGGAGGGAGGGAGGGAGGGAGGCGTCCTGAGCCAGCCCGGCCCCTGCTGCCCTGCGCTCCCGTGCGGCCCCAGCCCGTCCTCCGCACCCCGAGCTTCCCGGGCTGGCCCCCGCCCTCCGCGTCCGCCCAGCGCTCTTGCAGGCGGAGGGTGCGGACCGATCCCCCCGCGCCGTCCCCGCTGGCCGGTCTTGGCGATGGTGGGGCCGAGTAGGGCCTGAGCCCTCGGAGGCGCTCTTCCCGCGGCCTGGAGGTTCCGGGAGAGTGGCCTCCTGCTTGCCTGCCTGCTGGAGGCCTAAGCGGGCTGAGTCCAGCTGCCCCTCGGCCTCCGCGCCACCTGCTTCCCTGTTTCCCTGTCCCGGAGCGCCATCCCAGAGAGGCTGCGGAGGAGGGCGAGGGGACCTGGACCCTTCCGGACCCTCCGAGCTCCATCTACCCACGCCGAGCTCTGCCAGCACACCCGCCTGCCGCACTTGTTCTGTCAGAGCAGAGGCCTGGGCTGGCCTTGGGGCTCCAGGGCCAGAGAGGCATCACCCAGGGACTCTGCGGGGAGCCTGCCTGACACGGGAGGGATGGCTGGGCAGAGGCCGTGCTGGCGGGGTATATTATCAAGGGCAGGCATGGCTGGGGCAGAATTCTCTGTAGGTAGGGTGTGTCACCTGGGGAAGGACATTCTGGGTCCTTGGCAGGGTGACTATAAAAGCACACTGGCATGAAGGCCTAGGTGGGGCCGTATCTGAAGGGCTGGGGCACGCTCTTTGAGTCGTGGGTAGAGCCGTGAGCCCTTGCCCTTTGTCCTGAGCCAGTGTGTGCCTCCCGCAGCAGCCACATGCCCGCGGATTGATGTCAGGAGCCACCTCTGCAAGCCTGGCTTATCACAGGGAGCCAGGCTCCAGGACAGCAGAGTGAGGGAGAGGCACTGGCTCCATGGCACCCACTGTGTCTGGGGGGCATCCAGGAGGCTGGCTCTCTGAGGGCCTGGGGAACAGGAGAGCAAAGAAGGGGAGCACTTAGATTCAGGAGCCCAGCCCCTAGGGGATAGAAGCCTAAGGATCCTGTGAGGTATGAGTATGGGGTGACTTAGGCCTCCCTTGTCGAGGGGCTGTCACTGTTTCTGTGGTGACCCAGTAGTACCAGGTCTTTGGAGGCCTCAAGAGAAGCTGGGAATCTGGGCTCTTATGTGAACCCATCTCGTTGTCACATGTAGAAAATCTGTCTTAAACCCCTGGTGAAACCAGACGTAGCCAGTCTGAGGCCAGATTGGAACCTGGCCTCCACTTTGCAGCCAGCGGGGGTCCAGGAACTTGAGGGAAGGACCCAGGAAGTGGAATCTGCAGGGAAGGAAGGAGGTGGGCAGGGAACCAGAGAGGAAGGACAGCAGGTGTGGGCATCATCCTGGAAACGCAAGGTCAAGCCCAGGACGGCCTCTTAGACCAACGCAAAATGGACCCTGGAGAAGGGTTTGGGGCCCAATTTCTTATCTAGCCCGTGCAGCAGCTCTGCCAGCGCTCAAACTGTGGCCCTCGGTCAAGCACCTGCTGAGGATCTGCCCAGGGAGGCAGACCCTTGGGGGCAGCCCAGGGTCTCAGCCATGCAGCGCTCCCAGCCTTCAGGCTGTCCGCCTCCCCAGGCCTGGACTTCAGCAATGATGGACACCCTCCTTGAGTCCTAGGAGGTTGCAGGGTCTGGAGAGGAGGCAGACACCTGCCACACACATGCATGGTGACAGCAGACCGTTAACAGGCCTGATATCTGCCTATGCCCCTCTGAGCCTGTCCCTTTTCCCTGAGTACAGGGCACAAAGGTTGTGCCCCAGCTTGGCTCTTTAATCTTTCCCCAACCAAGAGGGAAGCAGGGGGAACTGTGGTTTGTGGGCCCCAAGGTGTCCTAATGACTCGCCTCTAGGGGAGGGTGACACAGCCTCCAGGCCTCATTGCTGCTGCTCTTAACAACGTGGTCCTGAGGCAAGAAGGTGTGGCAGGGGCTCCCAGGCTGGTCCCTCTCCTCACCTGAGCTGCCTCCCCAGCTCCCGAAGGTTATAGGGTGCCAGCATGGCTTGGCAGAGCTCTGGCATAGGGCCTGGCCCATGGGGAGGCAGTCACAGAGTTGGACCCACAGTCAGAGAAGCTGAGGGCAAGGCGGGTGGAGGAGCTGGCAGGCGGGGGAGGCTGCCCAGGGCCAGGGCCTGCAGTGTGTAGGGAAATGACAGAAGGGTTGGTGTGGGCGGGAGCCCGTGGGGCCCTTTATCTCCTGGTAAACAGGACCCGGGGGAGAGGGGAGGCCCCTAGGAAGGAAGCCAGGGTAAGGCGCAGGCTGTTGCCAGGGTGATTCAGGCAGCATCACCCACCACTGCCCACCCAGCCTGTCCATCTGAGGCAGTCGTGTGGGACAGAGAAAGCCAGGGTGGGGCTCGGGGGTGGGGGTGGGCAGTGGCTGTAAGTAGGCAAGCGGGGACTGGCATCTAGGCAGGAGGGAGGCGCACCTGCAGGTGCAGGTGTTCTGAACCCATTCCTGATGGCTCTGTAGGCCTCTGCACCTCCAGTCCCATCCCTGTGGGCGACCGCTGCCTACACCTGGTGTCACCCAGCAATGGGTGAGCCCTGGGGGTAGCCAGCTCTGCATTCAAGGGGTTAGGTTTCCAGGGTAACCCAGCCCCTGAGCCCAGCGTGGAGCCTGGCAGAGCCGGTAATCTGACTCCCCTTTCCCTCCCGCCAGGGGCTGTCCAGAGGCTCCGCTTTGCCTCAGCCTTTAGCCCCAGAGAGGCAGGGTGTGGAGGGTGGGGGCTGGCTTCTTGGGTAAGAGATGCCTCAGGGAAGATCTACCTGGCTCCCTGCTCCTTAAACCTTTCCCTCCTGCCCAGGTCCACCCCTTCCTCTTCCCTGGTCACTTGGCACTTCGACCTCCTGCCCGTTTCGGAAAGGGGCGTGCCCTGAGGTGACTGAACTTTGCCTGATCATGACCTTGATCATGCACAGGGCTGCTGGTGGGGTGAGGCCATCCCACGCAACTCTGGGGTCTGTGAAGCCACCAAGGATCAAGGAATGGAAGAGCTGCCTGAGTGTAGAGGGAGTTCGGTCAGGCTTCTTAAACTTGGAGACTTGGAAACAGAAGGCCTTGTAGGCCACATAGGTTTTCAGAGACTCGCCTGGCAGAGGCCTGGAGCGTCCTGCTGCGTGGACTGTGAGCACCGAGCCACCAGGAGGTTGTTGATCTCATTCTTGCTCACTGGTCCCTGCCAGACTGGTGGTGCCTCTCTGCTGTCGGGCAGCCCCACCTGTGTGCTGCCCCATCCACCTACAGCCCTCATGCCTGGGCCCAGCTGGAGGTTCTGACAGGGGCCCCCTGGGGTGGCATGCGGACCCTTCAGGGTGCCCCAGGCGCAGCACAGGTCTCCAGAGACACAGGCACCAGGGCGTTCAGAGCTAGTCCCCTCGCTGCTGTTGACTGTCCTTGAGCAGCCCCAGGGCCGGTTTCTCAACCTCATTTGCTCACCTGAGCAATGAAGTGAGGTGGGCTCCTGGAACTGCAGCAGCCACCCCCCGGGGCCATCGTGAGGCTAAGAATCCAATGCAGGGTGAGCAACCAGCGACCGCTACAAGGACAGTGAAGAGCTAGCACCAGGACCTTGGGTAGCCCACCCCCTGGAAGGAGCGTGTGCTGCAAAAAGCAAGAGTGGGCTTTGGAGGCCAACGGACGGAGCGGATTCGGTCTGAGGCTGTTCCAGCCCTTGCTTAGGATCCACCTACCTAGGTCTGGAAATCGTATTTCCACTTCAGATGCCTCCTCAGAGGATAAAATAACCCCCGGTAGGGGAGAGTACTGGACGAGGGCTAATTCCCCTGGTTTTCTCCCCACGAGCATTAGTGTCAGTGTAATTTTAGAGTGACCCCAGCTATGTCACGTGTGGCAGGCACAAGAACAGATGTAAATGAGCTATTGCAGAGGTGGACACCCAGATGTGTGCGCTGGCACACTGGAGGGGCCCGTAGGGTGGCTCTAGACTGCCCCCTCGTGACGGCTTGCCTACCCCCTGCAGGCGACGTTGTGGACGTTTACCAGCGGGAGTTCCTGGCGCTGCGCGATCGGTTGCACGCAGCTGAGCAGGAGAGCCTCAAGCGCTCCAAGGAGCTCAACCTGGTGCTGGACGAGATCAAGAGGGCCGTGTCAGAAAGGCAGGCGCTGCGAGACGGAGACGGCAATCGCACCTGGGGCCGCCTAACAGGTGAGGTCTGGGGCGGGCGGGGGAAAAGGCGGGGGCGGGCTGGTTGTTAGGTTCCCTGGTCTCAGTCCCGATCCTTCCCGACCCACCCAGAGGACCCCCGATTGAAGCCGTGGAACGGCTCACACCGGCACGTGCTGCACCTGCCCACCGTCTTCCATCACCTGCCACACCTGCTGGCCAAGGAGAGCAGTCTGCAGCCCGCGGTGCGCGTGGGCCAGGGCCGCACCGGAGGTATGGGCGCAGACAGGGAGGAGCACGGGGTGGGGGGACGGGTGGCCCCCGCGCCCTTTCCAGCGTCGGGCCTCCGTCCCCCATAGTGTCGGTGGTGATGGGCATCCCGAGCGTGCGGCGCGAGGTGCACTCGTACCTGACTGACACTCTGCACTCGCTCATCTCCGAGCTGAGCCCGCAGGAGAAGGAGGACTCGGTCATCGTGGTGCTGATCGCCGAGGCGAGTGAGCCGGGACGCAGGGTTGGGGGACATTCAGAGGAGCCCCCGCGGTGCAGAACTGACAGCAGGAACCATTCCGAGGAGAAAGCTGTCGGAAGTTCAGTTGCTAGTTTCATTCGCAAATGCTCCGAGATAGAAAGTTGAAAGGGCTTTCTGGCATCCTCTACCCCTACCCACCGCCCCCGCCACCCCCCAGTCCTTGGCCATGCGAGTCCCAAAGGGAAAGGGCTGTCTCTGGGGGCCCCCTTACTCCGCCCTCAGCACAGCAGGCTCACTCCCTCCACGTGGGGGGCATCTGAAGCCTGTGCCCCTTCTCCAAGCCCTTCCAGGGCTTTTGGGGCAGCAGCAGGGCTAAGGGAGGGTGCTTGGTCTCCCCACAGACTGACTCACAGTACACTTCGGCAGTGACAGAGAACATCAAGGCCTTGTGAGTACTGGCGACCCCAGAGAGCTGGTGGCGGGAGAGCTCTGTGCGGGGTGTTGTGCTGGCAGGTTCCTGCCTCCCCACGAGATAGTGCCTTTCCTATCTCGTGGGGAGGCAGGGACCTGGTGGGGGAGGGGTGGGTGTGCAGAAGTGGCCCAGCCCCTCTGGAGCTCTGCTACCTCAGTTGGCTGGGTGTAGGGGGTGGTGGGGGCTGGCACTGGGTGAGCCTCAAGAGAGAGCCACAGTCTGGTGGGCTCGGCCCCTCTCAGCCCCTGGAGGCTGCATACGGACTGGGCCTTCCCGTCCCCCAGGTTCCCCACGGAGATCCATTCTGGGCTCCTAGAGGTCATCTCACCCTCCCCCCACTTCTACCCTGACTTCTCCCGCCTCCGAGAGTCCTTTGGGGACCCCAAGGAGAGAGTCAGGTACTAGTTACTCCCCCATACCCTCAGCAACCCGCCCACCTGTGCTGAGAACCCACCTCCTGGTGTTTGAGTCCAGGGTGTTTCCCTGCAGTGCCCTGAATTCTCCATGGGAGGACCCGTGCATGGGGGTGGGGGGACAGAAGCTGCCCACCCAGCGGCTTCTCTGCGGAGCCACAATGAAGGTGGAGGGGTCTGAACTTCTGAGGCCCCGCCCCGGCCCACAGGTGGAGGACCAAACAGAACCTCGATTACTGCTTCCTCATGATGTACGCGCAGTCCAAAGGCATCTACTACGTGCAGGTCAGCCCGAAGCCCTGCGCTGCCCTGCCCTGCGCCGCCCTGCCCTGCCCTGCGCCGCCCTGCCCTGCCCTGCGCCGCCCTGCCCTGCACCGCCCTGCCCTGCGATGGGTCTGGTCCGTCTCGGTGCCCTTCCTGAGCCCCAGCCCCTCTCTGCTCACCCCGCAGCTGGAGGATGACATCGTGGCCAAGCCCAACTACCTGAGCACCATGAAGAACTTTGCACTGCAGCAGCCTTCAGAGGACTGGATGATCCTGGAGTTCTCCCAGCTGGGCTTCATTGGTGTGCCCCTCCCCTTACCTGACGGTGCCTTTCAGTCCCACCTGCCTCTGCCATCCTGTCTCCCAGTCCCACTGTGTCCACTGTGAGCCTTTGCCCAGGTGGGCCCTGCCTGGTGTGCGTGCTACAGCCCCACCTGGCCTGTTCTCATTGCCTGTGCATCAGACATGTCTGCCCTCATCACCTGTCTGCCCCCCTGCCCCGTTATGCCCACACCTGCCTGAAGCCTGCCCCTGGGTTTGCTGTGGGACTCTCGGGGGCCGCTGCAGGGAGAAAGGAAGTAGGCGGAGCAGCACTGCTCACTCAGGCCCCTCCCCACCAGGTAAGATGTTCAAGTCGCTGGACCTGAGCCTGATTGTAGAGTTCATCCTCATGTTCTACCGGGACAAGCCCATCGACTGGCTCCTGGACCATATTCTGTGGGTGAAAGTCTGCAACCCCGAGAAGGATGCGGTGAGCAAGAGCTGGCGGGACTGGCAGGGGCAGGGCCAAGGGGCAGGCAGCCTCCACCCCAAACTGTGTCCCTGTCCTTGCATCTGCTCACATAGAGCACTGTCAGCTGTGGGAGGGCCCTGGTAGCCCCCAGGAGAGGCCGTGTTGAGGAAGGAGGGCTAAGCCGAGCCCTGGGGTGTTGCCCACCCTCCACAGAAGCACTGTGACCGGCAGAAGGCCAACCTGCGGATCCGCTTCAAACCGTCCCTCTTCCAGCACGTGGGCACTCACTCCTCGCTGGCTGGCAAGATCCAGAAACTGAAGGTGGGCTGCACTGCACGCTCTCCCTAGGCCGGGATCAAGGTCGGGGCCCACGCCATCACTGCCGTCCCTCCTCTGCTGCAGGACAAAGACTTTGGAAAGCAGGCGCTGCGGAAGGAGCACGTGAACCCGCCAGCAGAGGTGAGCACGAGCCTGAAGACATACCAGCACTTCACCCTGGAGAAAGCCTACCTGCACGAGGACTTCTTCTGGGCCTTCACCCCTGCCGCGGGGGACTTCATCCGCTTCCGCTTCTTCCAGCCTCTAAGACTGGAGCGGTCAGTGCCAGCACTGTGGGTCTGCGATGCGGGCGGGGCTGGGTGGCCACCAGGGTGTAGGCTTCGCCGGCAAATTATCCTCACATTCTTCAGTTTCCTCATCTGAAGTGGGCCTTGTAATGGTAGCTACCTTGTGAGGACTAAGTCAGGCAGCCCCTAGGAGCTCAGGGATGTTTCCTGTCACCATCCTCCCAGAGGAAGGCCCTGGTCTCTTTGCACAGCCTGACAGCTGCCTGGGGGGCCCCCCTGGCGCAGGCCTGGCCTTTCTCTGCTGGGCCCTGGGTGCCGTGCTGGAACGCTGCCCCTGCAGCAGCTCACAGGCCTGCCTGGCTGCAGGTTCTTCTTCCGCAGTGGGAACATCGAGCACCCGGAGGACAAGCTCTTCAACACGTCTGTGGAGGTGCTGCCCTTCGACGTAAGTTCGGTAGGTGTGGTGTGCACTGAAGCCGGGCCTCCTGTGGCCACCTGCTTCAGCCCTTGATTCTGCCCCCAGAACCCTCAGTCAGACAAGGAGGCCCTGCAGGAGGGCCGCACCGCCACCCTCCAGTACCCTCGGAGCCCCGACGGCTACCTCCAGATCGGTGGGTAGGGTTTGGGGGAGAGCGTGGGCTGGGGTTCGGGGACACCCTCTCAGCGCTGCCCTCCCCCAGGCTCCTTCTACAAGGGAGTGGCAGAGGGAGAGGTGGACCCAGCCTTCGGCCCTTTGGAAGCACTGCGCCTCTCGATCCAGACGGACTCCCCTGTGTGGGTGATTCTGAGCGAGGTGAGGCTGGGCAGGGCCAGGCCAGGCACGGGGAGGAGCCAGGGAGACCCTGGCGGAGCTCAGAGGCCCTGCTGACCCTGGGACCGGCTCTTCCAGATCTTCCTGAAAAAGGCCGACTAAGCTGTGGGCTTCTGAGGGTACCCTGTGGCCAGCCCTGAAGCCCACGTTTCTGGGGGTGTCGTCACTGCCGTCCCCGGAGGGCCAGATACGGCCCCGCCCGAAGGGTTCTGCCTGGCGTCGGGCTTGGGCCGGCCTGGGGTCCGCCGCTGGCCCGGAGGCCCTAGGAGCTGGTGCTGCCCCCGCCCGCCGGGCCGCGGAGGAGGCAGGCGGCCCCCACACTGTGCCTGAGGCCCGGAACCGTTCGCACCCAGCCTGCCCCAGTCAGGCCGTTTTAGAAGAGCTTTTACTTGGGCGCCCGCCGTCTCTGGCGCGAACACTGGAATGCATATACTACTTTATGTGCTGTGTTTTTTATTCTTGGATACATTTGATTTTTTCACGTAAGTCCACATATACTTCTATAAGAGCGTGACTTGTAATAAAGGGTTAATGAAGTGTGTGCCTCAAATGTGAGCGCCCTGGGCATCTCCCTCTGCCCCTGCGGTTGGCTTCATTTGGTCTGTGCCCCAACATGCCAACTAAGCCTGGCACTGGGCCTCCCCAGCCAGCATCAGCAGCGACCTTTCCCTGCTAAGTCAAGGAGCCAGCCTGGCCTGCAGGCGCGGGGTCCAGCCCCTGGCTGTGCAGCTGCAGTGCCACCTCGGCGCCAGCGTACCCCCCTTCCTAGGATCAGGCCGCAAAGTCTGTCACTGGTGAAACCAGCTCAGAATCTGGGACCACAATGCCTATAGCAGGTCCCCCGAATGTCTCCCCCATGTCCAAGGCCTGCAATGAGGCCTTCCCTTAGCTCCTCAAGCTGAAGGCGTTTCCCAGCCTCCTTGTTCCCCTCCGTGTGTCTCAGCTTGGTCCTCATCCTGGGTCCCCGACACTCCTCTGGCACATTAGGGTCTCCCGCTCACCTCAGGGCCTTTGCACACACCGTTGCCCCTGCTTGGAAAGCTCTCCTTTCTCCGTTTCTCCTGCATACTTGGCTAAAAGTCACTTCTTTGTTTCTGTGGGCCTCCCCTGGATCCCCAAGGCTTCTGGGCATTTCCTTGAGACCGCCTGTCACTGACTCACTTCGTTCCCATGGTGCCCGCAGCTCTGCGGACCTCGGAGGGCTGCCCTGAACACCTACAGTTAACGAGGGGGATCCAGTGCTGACCAAAAGAAAAACCCCTGCCCTCACCTGGGGAGAGAGCCACAGGCTCTATCTAGTGTCAGCTGTGAAGGCCAGGGGACGAGGGACTGGGGCGGCTGAGAGTCAGGAGAGGGAAGGCCCCTGAGGAGGGGGACCGGTGAGGAGACCGCTGAGCGCTAGGAGGGTGAACCCCGGCAGGACTGGGCGGCCTTGTGACCCCGAGGCTGAGTAGGGAGTGGGGTAGGAGGTGAAGACCGGATCCAGTCCCGCCCCAGGGGGAGGACCCGTTCCGTCGCAGCCACTCTCACGCCGCCACTAGGAAGCCCGCCGGGCTGCCCGGACTTGGGCTGGGCCCCTCCAGGCTCCGTAGCCCGCGGTGCGCCACCCCCGCGGACCCAGAGAACGCAGCCCGGGTCTCGGTCACTAGAACTTTAATGATAGAGACTAGGATGCGGAAGCGAGCGCCCCTCCCCGGGGCAGCTGGCTCTTCTTTCCCGGCTCCGTCGGCCCGGGGGCCTTGGTCTCAGGCCCACGGCAGCAGCGTCCGGAGCCGTCCGAGGAGCGCGGCGCGCAGCGCGGCCGGGAGGAAGTGGGCGAGCAGGCCGAGCGCAGCCAGCGCCACCAGCAGCCAGAGGGCGCGCGCGCTCGCGTACAGGGGTGCCAGCCTGCGGGCGGCGGTCAGCGGGGAGGTGGCGCGAGGAGGCCCGCTTCTTCCCCGCCGCAACCCCGGCCCCACGGGGACTTCCTCTGGCCGCCGCCAGGGCTCGCCCACCGAATCCCCAAAGGCGCTGGGCTCCGGCCCGTCGCCCGCCCCCAGCTTCGGTCCCGCTCCCCAGGAGCCCCGCCCGCCCGCGATCTTTCCCCGGCCCCGGCCCGCTCCCCGCCCGGCCCCGGCCCGCTCCCCGCCCGGCCCCGGCCCGCTCCCCGCCCGGCCCCGGCCCGCTCCCCGCCCGGCCCCGGCCCGCTCCCCGCCCGGCCCCGGCCCGCTCCCCGCCCGGCCCTCACCTGAGCTGCGCGGAGCGCGCGTAGCCCTGGAAGTAGCGGAGGCGCGCGAACAGGTAGAGCAGGCCGCACAGGGCCGCCGCCCCTGCGAGAGGTACGCACGGGCCTGGTGAGCGCCCTGCGCGGGTCCCGGGGGTCCAGCGCGTGCGCCCCTGCCCCACACCCCGACCTTCATGAAAGAAGATGCCGGCGACCCAGAGCGTGGCGAGGAACAGCGGGAAGTACTCGCTGCAGTTCACCCTGCGGTGGGCGGGTGGGATGAGCGCGCCGGCCGGGATGGTCCTGCGACCCGGACCCGCCTGGGGCTCGCTCCCCGCCCCGCGCCCTCCCGCCGCGCCTCACTGGGCTCGGTAGACGCGCTCGAACTCGGGTGGGCCGGTGGTGAGCGGCGGCGACACGCGGAAGGCCCTGCGCGCCGAGATCACCTGCAGGGAGAAGTAGGCTGGGGGAGGAGGGGGAGCGGGAGTCAGGTCTGGACACCCGAAGCCCCAGAGATGGGAGTGGGAGGGATCCTGCAATCTGGCCCTTCACTTGGCCGTGTCCTCTCCTCCCTAAGGCGGAACCCCGCCCCCTCCCCGCCCGAGGAGACCTCTCGTCTCACCCATCCCTGGCCTGCCCTGTGTCCCTGACATTCAGCGAGGAGGGCAGGGCTGAAGCCTGGGGCGCAGAGAGGCCCTGTCCCAACCTGTGAGTGTATGGGGGAGGGTGAGTGATTCAGGCACAGGGACACCTGCTCCGCGAGAGAGACTACTTGAGTCCTTGTTTCTGAATCATTTCACTCGCAAAACACAGGCAAATGCAGCTTTCAGGTCCCTGGCCAGGAAGTGCCTCGGGAGTCTGAGGGCAGAGCTGGCTGCATCCTCCCAGGTGCAAGGAAGCACACTCCCTGTAGCTAACAGTCCCTGGTCACCCACCTACCAGTGCCCACCAGCAGGGCCCTCTGACCTTGCCTCAGGCCGGGATCACTAAAGCCTGCGTCCCTGTGCCTCCAAACCTCAGTTTCTCTGTTCCTGCATTCCGGTCCCAGGCCTAAATCTGACAGACACCTTCTCTCCTGCTCCCAGGAGGTTGCAGCTGGGACTCTCCTAGCCTAACCCCAGGACCCCAGGGCTGGGGTAGTTGCACAGGGTGGGCTGGCCCTAAAGTTTCTCTGTGGGCAGGAGCCCTTCCCTTGGTCAGGTGAGGCCAGGCCAGACCACACACAGACCAGTGCTGGCTGTGCGCTCCCTCCCCAGACCTCCCGTCGGACCATCTCCCCCTGAGTCCTGCAGCCCTGGCACCTTTGGTTCTGGGCCCTCTGCAGATGGGTGTCACAGGGTGGCCATCCAGCTCAGTGCAGGAGCAGCTGGAGGTCAGGCTGGCCTGTCTGTTCAGCCCCTTCAGAGCCCCCTCCCCAGGCTGTGCCTTATCCTAGCCCACACACTGTGGAGTAGTGGTGTCTCTTAGGTGGCAAGGATATCTGGCCTTTAGGGCCAGTCTGAGAAAGGCATTAAGCAGGCTCTTTTTAGGGGGCTGGAGGAAGGAGTCCCACCTCTACCCTGCTCCACATGGTCCCAGTATGGAGGTGCCTTTGAAGCAGAGCCAGGGAATGGGGGCCGCTTGCTGGGACACCCAGAGAGGGGACAGCTGGAAAGAGCAGAGATCAGCTTCCCCAAGCCCATGGCTATCCTACCATTTGTCCTGGCACCCTTGCCACCCCCAAGTCCTACAGCTCTCACAGCCGGGTGCCCCCCACATCCCTGAAAGTCCCCACCCTCTTCCAGCTTGGGCCTGGGCTGGAGTCCCCACCTCTGCCCTCCACCTGGGCCTAGGGGGCAGAGGGCAAGCTGTAGGGATCTAAGGCCCACCCTCTTCCTAGATAGGAACCAGCCCACCTTGCAGCAGGACTCCCAGGAGGGTGACAGCAGCCAGTAGAGCTACCTCGTCCTTCATGGTACCGTCGGCGTGGTGGCACGGGCTGTGTGTGAAGGCGAGCTGGGGAACGCTTAGCCCCGTCTGCTGCTCAGAGGTCGGCCCAGGAAAGGAAGAGCAGCCTCGGTGCTCTCCCCGCCCCATCTCAGTGGAGGGGGTGCACGGGGGTGTGACCATACCACACAGAGCCAGGGAGCCAGGCCAGGCCGGCAGGGAGGAAACCAAAGTCTGGGCAGGGGAGAGCAGCTAGCTGGAGACCGCCTCACCACTTCCTGCTTGTTCGTGCCCCTTCCTTGCCTAGTCCCGCGTGGCAGAGCCCAAGCTGTCCATCTGGGTCAGCTCCAGCTGTGGGTGTGCCCCCTGCTGCACCACCCCACTTTCTCCAGGGCCTTGCAGACCCCCACATCATGCTGGAGCCAGCCCCAGGCTCCCGGCTAACTCCTCCACCCACCTTATCTGTTCCCTGCCCCCATCCAGGCTGTTCCTGGCAACCCCTGCCAAACCCTCCTCTGCGGAAGCCCTTCCCAGTGCCTTTGGCTTCAGAATGGAGTCCCAGCGCCCCCCCCAGCCACACTGGGCCCCACAAGCTCTTTCTCCTTCAGGAAACCTCATGCCTGCCAGCCTTAGTCGTTGTAGGGGTTCCATGCACAAGGGCCACCCTGCCAGGAGGAAACCTGTCCAAGGCCCCCTGGGTGGCGGGAGGGTCAGCCCTTGTGGGCCATCCCTCTCCCAGGCCTCTCTTGGGCCTCCCACAACAGTCACCTGCCGTGTCTTTCTGCCCTGCAGCCCTCTTGCCTCAAGGTAACAACCCTCCACCACCTTCCTAGACGGCTGCCCTCCCCACACTCAGGCCCTGTGGTCTGGACAGTGCTGACTCCTGCCCCTTCCAGGCCTGTGAGATGGACACTGAGCCAAGGCTGACTCAAGATGGTGAGATGTAGTCCTGGAAACTTCCTTAGAACTTTGGGACAGGAAACTCGGAGTGGGGAGGGGGACTACGGCGGGCCACCCTGAGGACAGAGCCCACGCAGGGCCAGGTGGAGAGGAAAGGTGGCACCCGAGGACTCCTGTCTGGAGTTCTGGGTGTCTCCCTCGCCCCGCCTGGAGCACCCCCGGCCGCCCCCCTCGCCCTGCCTGGAGCGCCCCCGGCCGCCCCCCTCGCCCTGCCTGGAGCGCCCCCGGCCGCCCCCCTCACCCTGCCTGGAGTGCCCCTGGCCTCCGGCCTTCCCAGTTGTGCCTAACGGTCACTTCCTCTTTTGGCTTGAGTGGGTTTGCGGTGGCTTTTGGTCAGAAGTGGCAAAGTCCAGACTGACCCAGAAGCACGGGCAGGAGCTGGGGGAGGCCACAGGCCGTGCTGCAGGGGTCGGGCCGCATGGTTCTGCCCTCGCACCTGGTCCTTCCTTGCTGCCCCAAGCTCAGCTCCAGCCTGAGGCTCGGAGCCTGTCGGGCTCTCTCAGAATCCCTTCCTCCTCCTCTGGGTATCGCCCCTGCCCCCGGAAACCAGATATGCCCCAGCTGGGGGCTCTGTGAGCTCCTCCAGGGCAGGGGCCAGGGCTCAGGCCCGGCCCCTGCTTTAGACCAAGCTGTGACAGTCATCTTGGGGCTCAGTGATGGAGGACTGCCTCCTAGATCCCGGACACAGATGTAGTGCCAGGGAGCGATGGTGGCCGCGTCCTCAGACTCTGCCCACTCAGCCTCCTTCCTCCCTGAAACCTGCCCCACAGGGCCTGCCTGAAGGGTGGGATGCAGCCCACCACACAGGGGTTGACGCTGGTGCCAGTGGGCTGTGCCCAGGGTGTCTGTGTGCACCACGCATACATACCTGCATGCCCCTTGGTCAGTTGTCACACACCCATGTCTCTGTGCTTGTGGGTGTCCAAGTGTCTTCGTGAGTCCAGGCCCTCCTGTCAGCCAAGCTCTCATTTCCTCCAAGGCCTGAATGTCCTCCCGTCGGAGTTCACCCCCTCAGTCCACAGCAGGAAGCCAAAGCCTAACATCAGCAGCTTCTGAGGAAGTCCCTTGGCAGATGTGCAGGGCAGGGACCTGGGTCTTGGCCCCGAGAGCCCTCCCCGGGTCTCTTGGTTCCCACCTCCCTCCCTCTGAGCCTGCCCAGGCTGTCAGGGCCCTGCCTGGGCTCAAGCCAGCTCAAGCTGACAGGAGGGCCAGCCAAGCCCCCACCCCTGCTCGGGCCACCCAGCTTCCATCTTCCTGTCTAGCTCTGGAGGCACCAGCATCAGGAGGGAAGCGAAAGCTCCTCCCTGAGCCTCCACAGAGCCCTAAGGAGTCTCTGATGCCCACTCACCAGGACCTCTGGGCGGCAGAAAGGCCGGCAGAACCATTGCACAGAGAAGAAATCAGAACTTCTGTGGAGTGGATCATAGGCAGTGCACAACTCAGACCCTGAGCTTGAACAACAAAGTTTATTTAGAAATTATTTTATATTTGAGACAGGATCGTGCTCTGTTGCCCAGGCTGGAGTGGAGTGGATCATAGGCAGTGCACAACTCAGACCCTGAGCTTGAACAACAAAGTTTATTTAGAAATTATTTTATATTTGAGACAGGATCGTGCTCTGTTGCCCAGGCTGGAGTGGAGTGGATCATAGGCAGTGCACAACTCAGACCCTGAGCTTGAACAACAAAGTTTATTTAGAAATTATTTTATATTTGAGACAGGATCGTGCTCTGTTGCCCAGGCTGGAGTGCAGTGGCTCAACATGCCTCACTGCATCCTCAAACTCCCGGGCTCAAGCAATCCTCCCACCTCAGCCTCTCAAGTAGCTGGGACCACAGGCTCTAATTTTTTTTTTTTTTTCCAGAGATGGAGTCTTGCTACGTTGCAGGCTGGTCTCAAACTCCTGGGCTGAAGTGATCCTCTGCCTCAGCCTCCCAAAGTGCTGGGATTACAGGCATGAGCCACCATGCTTGGCTGAAATTATTTTAGACTTACAAAAAAGTTGCAAAAATCTACAGTCTCGGCCAGGCGCGGTGGCTCATGCCTGTAATCCCAACACTTTGGGAGGCTAAGGTGGGCGGATTACCTGAAGTTAGGAGTTCGAGGTCAGCCTGGCCAACATGGTGAAACCCCATCTCTACTAAAAATACAAAAATTAGTCAGGCGTGGTAGCAGGCACCTATAATCCCAGCCACTCAGGAGGCTGAGAGAGGAGAATTGCTTGAACCCAGGAGGCAGAGGATGCAGTGAGCCGAGATCACACCTGAGCGACAGAGCAAGACTCTGTCTCAAAAAAAAAAAAAAAAAAAAACTTGTATAACCAAAATTCAGTTATAAACCAAGAGATTTCCATTGATACAAGTTAGTAATCAAGTATTTTACGGATCTTATTCAAGTTTCACCAACTGTCCTACTGGAATAGTACAAAGACCTCAAAAGCTTTATGCTAAATTGTGCCAGGCTGGGCATGGTGGCTAACGCCTGTAATCCCAGCACTTTGGGAGGCCGAGGTTGTGGACCACCTGAGGTTGGGAGTTCAAGACCAGCCTGACCAACATGGAGAAACCCTGTCTCTACTAAAAATACAAAATTAGCCGGGCATGGTGGCGCATGCCTGTAATCCCAGCTACTCGGGAGGCTGAGGCAAGAGAATTGCTTGAACCCAGGAGACAGAGGTTGCAGTGAGCCAAGATCGCGCCATTGCACTCCAGCCTGGGCAACAAGAGCGAAACTCCGTCTCAAAAAAAAAAAAGAAAAGAAAAGAAAAAGAAAAAAAAAAAAAAGGCACAGAGAGGGCCAGGTGCGGTGGCTCACACCTGTACTCCCAGCACGAGGCGGGCAGATCACGAGTTCAGGAGATCGAGACCATCCTGGCTAACACGGTGAAATGCCGTCTCTACTAAAAAATACAAAAAATTAGCCGGGGGTGGCGGTGGACGCTTGTAGTCCCAGCTACTCTGGAGGCCGAGGCAGGAGAATGACGTGAACCAGGGAGGCGGAGCTTGCAGTCAGCCGAGATCGCGCCACTGCACTCCATCCTGGGCAACAGAGCTAGACTCCATCTCAAAAATAAAAAAATAGAAAAATTAAACCGTAGACTTAGAGAAAACATTTGTGAATCATATATATGATTAAAAAAATACTTTGAATTCAGAATATATAAAAACTCTCAAAACTGGATAGTAAGAAGACAGTTTCCTGAGTAAATGGGTGCAGATCCCTGTAGGGCAGAGATCACCTGCTGTACAGCTGAGAACTGAATTCAGTCTGGAAGTGGCCTGGGATCGTGAGAGCCTGAGTCTTTACTGGGGCAGCTGGCCTGGCTTCTCTCTGCTTCTCTGTTCTTCTTTTCTTTCTTTTTTTTTTTTTTTGAGACAGAGTCTCGCTCTGTTGCCCAGGCTGGAGTGCAGTGGCGCCATCTCGGCTCACTGCAAGCTCCGCCTCCCAGGTTCACGCCATTCTCCTGCCTCAGCCTCCTGAGTAGCTGGGACTACAGGCGCCCGCCACCACGCCCGGCTAATTTTTTGGTATTTTTAGTAGAGACGGGGTTTCACCGTGTTAGCCAGGGTGGTCTCGATCTTCTGACCTTGTGATCCACCCGCCTTGGCCTCCCAAAGTGCTGGGATTACAGGCGTGAGCCACTGCACCCAGCCTTTCTTTTCTTTTTGAGATAGGGTCTTACTCTGTTGCCCAGGCTGGAGTGCAATGGCGTGATCTCAGCTCACTGCAACCTCCGCCTCCTGGGTTCAAGCAATTCTCCTGCCTCAGCCTCCTGTGTAGCTGGAATTACAGGCGTGCACCACCATGCCCAGTGTATTAGTCCGTTTTCACGCTGCTGATAAAGATATACCCAAGACGGGGCAATTTAACAAAAGAAAGAGGTTTATTGGACTTTGGGGAGGCCTCACAATCATGGCAGAAGGCAAGGAGGAGCAAGTCACATCTTACGTGGATGGCAGCAGGCAAAGAGAGAGGAGCTTGTGCAGGGACACTCCCTTTTTTTAAAATTTTTTTATTTTTATTTTTGGTTTTGTTTTTTGAGATGGAGTTTCGCTCTTGTTGCCCAGGCTGGAGTGCAGTGGTGTGATCTCAGCTCACTGCAACCTCCGCCTCCCAGGTTCAAGCGATTCTCCTGCCTCAGCCTCCCGAGTAACTGGGATTACAGGTGTCCGCCACCACATCTGGCTAATTTTTTGTATTTTTACAAAAAATACAGCCTGCCCATGTTGGGCAGGCTGGTCTCCAACTCCTGACCTCAGTGATCCACCCACCTTGGCCTCCCAAAGTGCTGGGATTATAGGCGTGAGCCACCAAGCCCGGTCCATTTGATGGTTTTAAAAACAGGAGTTTCCCAGGTGGGCCTGTCCTCACCTGAGGTCAGGAGTTTGAGACCAGCCTGCCCAACATGGCGAAACTCCGTCTCTACTAAAAATACAGAAATTAGCTGGGCATGGTGGCATGCACCTGTAATCCCAGCTACTCGGGAGGCTGAGACAGAATCACTTGAACCCAGAAGGTGGAGGTTGCAGTGAGCTGAGACTGCGCCACTGCACTCCAGCCCGGGCAAAAATTCAAGTTATAGCACTTTTGATCTCTTGCCACTAAGAAAGGCACACAGGCCTTGGCGGGCCTCTGGAGGCTTTGGATGCAACACAGTTCACACTCGGGACTGCTGCTTTGACTCCTGCCAGGATGCAGGGCAAGCAACCTTCTGCTTGGTTCAGAAAATCGAGCACACCCCCTGGTGCTAGAAATAGCTGTGGTAGAGACAGGGCCAGGTGGTGTTTCTAGCAGAAGCCTCGTGAGACAGTCATAGTGCATAACCTTATGGTCCCAGATCAAGGCTGTGCCTTCCCCAGCAGGGAATGGACATTGTTCCAAAAACAAAACAAATGAAAACTGGACCTTGGGACATTGGGGCACCAAGTGACTGCGTGGCCAGGGCAGTCTGCCACAGGAGCTGGTTCTGTTGGGCCCAAGAAGTCCAACAGTGTGGCAGGCCCAAGGCCATCCTTCCTGCAGTAGAAGGATGCTCCAGCACCCACGGCGTCCCAGTGCACAGGTTAGCACAAGCAAACTCCTATGTCACCCACTGCTGTGGCTCCAGCATGCTCCCTGACAGTAGCCAAAACCTGCCCCCAGGGAGAGGCTCTCTTTCACCAATGGCTTGTGTTTCCAGGCTCCTGATGGTGTCTCCTGATGCACAGAAGCTCTTAAATTGACTGTAACAAATGAATCAGTGTTTTACCTTATGGTTAGCTCTTTTTGTATTTTGTCTAATAAATTCTTTCCAACTCTGAGGTCATCAAGATAGTCTCCTATATTCAGGTCTGCAATCTACGGTAATCCCAGCTACTTGGGAGGCTGAGGCAGGAGAATCGCTTGAACCCGGGAGATGGAGGTTGCAGTGAGCAGAGATTGCACCATTGCACTCCAGCCTGGGCGACAGGGTGAGACTCCTTCTCAAATTAAAACAACAACAACAAAAAAAACATTCATTCATGAGGGTTCTGCCCTCATGACCCAATCACCTCTTACTAGGCCCCACCTCCCGACACTGTTGCACTGGGGATTAAGTCCAACACATGAACTTTTCGGGCATGCATTCAGCAGATTTGCTTTGTCTGGATATTTCATATAAATGCAACTATACAATATGTGGTCTTCTGTGTCTGGCACAACTTAGCAAAATGTTTTTGAGGTCTTTGTAGTATTTTCACAACTTTTTTGTAAGGTTGAAAATATTTCAAAATGAAAAGCTAAAAATAGAAAACATGGCCGGGAGCCGTGGCTCATACCTGTAATCCCAGCACTTTGGGAGGCCAAGGCGGGTGGCTCACCTGAGGTCAAGAGCTGGAGACCAGCCTGGCCAACATGGTGAAACCCCGTCTCTACTAAAAACTACAAAAATTAGCCAGGCATGGTAGTGGGCACCTGTAATCCCAGCTACTCGGGAGGCTGAGGCAGGAGAATTGCTGACTCCTGCCAGGATGCAGGGCAAGCAACCTCCTGCTTGGTTCACAAAATCCGGAGGCAGAGGTTGCCGTGAGCCAGGATTGCGCCACTGCACTCCAGCCTGGGCGACCGAGCGAGACTCTGTCTCAAAAACAAACAAAAAAAAGAAAACATGAATTGCTCGTGGCCCCTTCCCGCATGGAAGGGACTCAGTTTGCACCGGGTGGTGACTGGTCTCCTCACTCAGTCCCTTGAGGAGACCAACGCTGGTCTCTGTCACTGGCAGGCTAGAGACGGGCACTTGGGTGGCAGATCTGGGTTTGTCTGGGTGAGCCAGAGCCATGATGCTGGGATCCCGCTGGGCCCCACCCCTGCCACTGCTGCTTACTGCTCTTGAGCCCGCCTTGCTGGGCCCAGCACTCGGGGGCCATGACAGAGGCTGGCTGGTGGTCACTGCAGCTGCAACTGGGACTCAACTTTGCTGTGTTTGCAGCAGACTGCTGTCAGCTGCTAGGGATCATTTGCGTTTCATTGGGTCCAGACTGGAAAATCAAATGGGCATCTATGGCCAGGCGTGGTGGCTCACTCCTGTAATCCCAGCACTTTGGGAGGCTGAGGTGGGCGGATCACCTGAGGTCAGGAGATTGAGACCAGCCTGGTCAACATGATGAAACCTCGTCTCTACTAAAAATACAAAAATTAGCTGGGCGTGGTGGCGGGAGCCTGTAATCCCAGCTTGGGAGGGTATGGCAAGAGAATCGCTTAAACCCAGGAGGCGGAGGTTGCAGTGAGCCGAGATCGTGCCACTCTACTCCAGCCTGGGCGACAAGAGCGAAATTCCATCTCAAAAAAAAAAAAAAAAGGCACCTATGAGGCAGACGCCACCCTGTGTCTGACCCACTGGGAAGCAAGGCTCCTTGTCATTTCTTCTCTGGGCCTTCCCCACTGTGGCTTCCCAGGCCAATACCCTGTGTGAGGCTTCTGTCAACTATGAAGTGAGTCCTCTTTGATTAGATATCAAGGCCAAGGAAATGGCTGGGTGGAGCTGTGGACCCAGTGGTCCCACTGGGAGCTGGGCCTAGGCCAGGGTGATTCTTCTTCCTTCCTTCTTTCTTCTCCTCTCCTCCTCCTTCTCCTCTCCTCCTCCTCCTCCTCCTTCTCCTCTCCTCCTCCTCCTCCTCCTCCTCTCCTCCTCCTCCTCCTCTTTTCTTCTTCTTCCTTCTCTTTCTCCTTCCTCTTCTTTTCTTCCTCCTCCTCCATTTTTTTTTTTTGAGATGGAGTTTCATTCTTGCTCCTGGAGTATAATGGCACAATCTTGGCTCCCTGCAACCTCTGCTTCCCAGGTTCAAGCGATTCTCCTGCCTCAGCCTCCTGAGTAGCTGGGATTACAGGTGCGCCCCACCACTCTCTGCTAATTTTTTGTATTTTTACTAGAGACAGGGTTTCACCATGTTGTCCAGGCTGGTCTTGATCTCCTGACCTCAGGTGATCCACCCACCTCGGCCTCCCAAAGTGCTGGGATTACAGGTGTGAGCCACTGAGCGCAGCCCTCCTGCAGAACATATTTGGCTGGTAGGTGTCAGGGCCATCACAAACAGAGGACAGCCGACCCTTAAACATTGTGGAGGTTAGAGGCACTGACCCCTGCACAGCCGAAAATCCACTACATCTTTTGGCCCCTCCAAAACTTAACTACCAATAGCCTACTGTTGACGGAAAGCCTTAGAGAGAACATAAAGAGTCCACAAACACCTGCTTTGTATGGGAAGTGTGTTGTCATACACTGTGTTCTTACAATAAAGTAAGCTAGGGAAAAGAAAATGTTCAGAAAATCATAAAACACATTTATAGTACTGTACTGTATCAATACCGTGCGTTTATGTCATCCATTTACAAGATGAATCGGCTGGGAGGGTGGCACCCGTGGCTGCAGACCTCAATCTATAATACCTATCAAGCAACTTAAATTGTTTTTATCGTCATGACTTTTCTTTGCTTCTTGGGGGCACTTGCAGCATCACTAATGGCACGTTGTATGGGTCCCATGGTGTTACTGAAGATTTATAGTACTGCATCAAACATGATGAAAAAACACAGGAACTGACAGAGATCCCCCCCCCTTTTTTTTTTTTTTAAATGAAGTCTTGCTCTGTTGCCCAGGCGGGAGTGCAGTGGCACGATCTCGACTCGCTGCAACCTCTGCCTGCCAGGTTCAAGTGATTCTCTTGCCTCAGCCTCCCGAGTAGCTGGGATTACAGGTGTGCGCCACCACGCCTGGCTAATTTGTATATTTTTAATAGAGACAATTAAAAGGTCAGCAGGAAAAGGTTTCACCATATTGGCTAGGCTGGTCTTGATCTCCTGACCTCGGCCACCCCAAGTGCTGGGATTACAAGCATGAGCTACTGCGCCCAGCCGAGAGATCCCTTTTTACTGTGATCTACAATTTACTGGAGGGACAAACTGCTCCCTTGGAGCTGATGAGACGCATGGCGCTTTAAGCAGATCATCGCCACTCTCAAGTCCACTGCAGTAACTACAAGAGATGGCTGTGAGATCAGCAGGGCAATACAGTATGTGCTACGGTCAATTGTATGCAGTTATAAGTTTTTTGTCAAACAATTTTAATCCAGTTAATGGTAAGCAAAGTGCAATGCCATGAAAAGCCCTGTATTTTGCATGTTTAAACTGTTTTTCATTGTCTTTGCTTGTCAGGTTTTGAAGATGGGACCCGCTCCTGTCTTCTTTCTAGTGGTAGAAAATGGCACATATTGTTCTGGGGTGCCACTCACGCTTAATTTATGGCTTGTCCAAAGAATCTGCGAGCAGGAGGTGGTTTTGTCGTTGGAGGATCATGAGTCTGAGTGAAGCAGAGGATGCCATTTGGGAGGCACCATGCTTCCAGCCACATCCCAGAATGTTTTTGTCACTCATTTCAGTATATGTGACCCATCAGCGGTAGCCAAACGTTGCTTGTTGTCTTCATAGTATTTGTTTCCATATTTTTCCTCCCCCACTTTTGTGCCAACCCTCCCATCATTTGCCCTGAAAAAAATTCGTAACTAGCCATGGAGGCAGCTGTAGCTGCTGACCTGCTGCAAGCTGGGCTTCAGGACCTGCAGTCATTTGGCCTCGTCTTTCAGGCTGCGGCTATATTTATACTGCACCTTTACATTTCTCTTAACTACAAATGTGCCACGTAGTGTTTGCACGTGTAACTTTTGACCAAAAAAACTTTTTTTTTAATTTTCTTTTTTGAGATGGAGTCTTGCTGTGTCCCCCACATTGGAGTGCAATGGCGCGATCTCGGCTCACTGCAACCTCCGCCTCCCAGGTTCAAGTGATTCTCCTGCCTCAGCCTCCCCAGTAGCTGGGATTACAGGTGCCCACCACCACACCCAGCTAGTTTTCATATTTTTAGTAGAGACGGGGTTTCACTAGGTTGGCCAGGCTTGTCTCAAACTCCTGACCTCAGGTGATCCACCCGCCTCAGCCTCCCAAAGTGCTGGGATTACAGGCGTGAGCCACTGCGCCCAGTAAAAAACATTTTTTTTGGAGACAGGGTCTTGCTATGTTGCCCAGGCAGGAGTACAGTGGTGTGACCTTGGTTCACTGCAGCCTCAAACTCCTGGGCTCAAGTAATTCTCCTATCTCAGCCTCCCAAGTAGCTAGGACTACAGGCATGTGCCACCATATCCAGCTAATTGTAGAGACGAAGGTCTCACTGTTTCCCAGGCTGGTCTGAAACTCCTGGCTTCAAGTGATTCTCCCACCTCAGCCTCCCAAAGTGTTAAGATGACACGTGTGAGCCACTGCACCTAGACTAACTTCTAACTTTCTGTAATAGATTTGTGTATATTTTATGGTAGTAAATGATAAAATAGACTAGTACCTACAAATATTTTATGCGTCCATGACATACCTAGCTTTTTCTTAATTTGTTCACTATCTCTAAGGCAACACGGTTCAGTTGTGAGTTTTTTCAAATTGTCACAAATTTCAAAAAAAATTTCCAATATATTTATTGAAAAAACCCACATGTAAGTGGCCCCAGGCAGTTGAGACCTGCGTTGTTCAGGGGTCAGCTGCATTTCCATTCTCCCACACCCGCTTCTCTGGGCGTTCGGTCCCTTCTTGCAGAGCTGCTACGGTTGCCCCTAGGTTGCTATTCTTTTCCTTGTGGGCCATGGCTTCCTGGGAAGTTTCAGAGAGCCGAGCTGGCAGCCTACGGGCACTGCTTCCTGGGGGCTCTGCAAGGGTGCTGAGTCCTAGGTCATAGCAGAGCCCCATATGGCCATGCCCTTGTCTCAGGCACACTCCTGCTCCCCCCAGGCAGCTCATCTTCTTTCTTCTCTGGCAGGCCCAGCACCCTCCTGCTGACCTTCTTGGTCCAGGGGCCAGGAGGGGTGGTGAGCACAGATCCTAAGGGGAGGTAGCAGAGGCCTGGGCATGACCTTCAAACAAGAGCAAAGCACCGGCCCTTAACAGGGAGGAGTGGGCTTAGAGGTTTCAGGGTGTGGGGGAGGGCGGCGGGGCTGGGGTGTCCAGGTTTTCTAGAGTTCTAGAGTATCGATCCAGATGTCCCCATCCCAGTGTAAGGGTCCCACATTCCTAACTAGGACAATGACCTTGGTATGGCAGACTTGGCTAGGTTGAAAGTTCTACCTTCTTGGAGCTCTGATGCCTTAGTAACAACCCCATGCCTGATCCCTTCAGCTGTGTCCACCCTCTTGCCTGGCTGCCAAGGAGGCCTCTAACGGATCTCACATCGTGTCTTTTCTAGTGATTAGTCATGATCAGCTTTTCATTACCTTTCTCCGAGGTATCACCTATAACCCCCGCAACATCTCTCTCAAGGTCACAGTCACTCCTCCACTTACACTTCCCAAAGGCCTAGTGTACTCTATTCCCTTCCCCAGTGTCCTGCCCTGGTGCCACCACAGCGAACGTTTAACAGTTCCTCTTTACAGCTGTCCCACTTGCCACGGGTGATGGGGTCATCATGGCCAGCAGTCAGCAGCGAGCCAGCTTACAGTCGGCTTCCTGGGACCACTCCACGCACCAAGTCTCTCGAGCCAGGTGCCCCAAAGGCAGATTTCAAAGGACATCAGCACCACTCATAAGGGAGCAAGGGCTACTGGATTGGGCAGGCGAGAGGTGGAACTGAGATGCAGACGCGGCAGAGGCCTCAGACGACAGCACTGGTGCAGTGGAGCCAGGATGGCTCTTTGGAGATGTCCCAAATTGAGGCAAGGGTGTTGGGGTCTCCATACTCCCATATCGACAAGTCTCCAGACATGGGCTGCCCCTGGAAGAGGGCATAACCTTGGGCAGCTCCCCTCCACTGAACACAATTCCCAGGAAGAGTCAGCTATGAGCTGGCAGCAGCTCTGAACAATGAGTGTCCAACACTCCTGGAAATGGGTCTCAGTCCTGACAGGTATCTGGAGTGTATCACAGCCTCTGTAACTGTCCGCTCAGTCTGGTCCAATCTCCCCGCTTTGGGACAGCCACAGAGAGGTCCCATACGTGGTTAGCAGTGGCACACTCAGGCTTAGACTCGCCCTGTTCTCCTGCTCTAGTGTTCCTATAATGCCATAGGTTTACTAAGAAGTGGACCCAGGGGAGGGGAATCCAGGATCAATTGGATAGAGTAGGTTAAATGCAAGGAATGACAGACAGCTGCAAAGTTTAAGGAACATGCCTGTTACTGCACAAGCAAGAATCAAAAAGAAGCCACAGATTTATCTTTTTATGTTTTAAGGGACAGGGTTGGCTGGGTGTGGTGGCTCATGCCTGTAATCCTAACACTTTGGGAGGCTGAGGCAGGAGGCTCGCGTGAGCCCAGGAGTTTTGAGACCAGCCTGGGCAACATACTAAGACCCTGTCTCTACAAAATTTTTTTTAAAAAATTAGCTTGGCATGGTGGTACACGCCTGTAGCCCCAGCTACTCGGGAGGCTGATGTGGGAGGAGTGCTTGAGCCCAGGAGGTGCAGGCTGCAGTGAGCTATGATCATGCTACTGCATTCCAGCCTGAGCAATTCATAGTGAGACCATCTTAAAAAAAAAAAAAAAAAGACAGTCTTGCTATGTTGCCTAGGCTGGAGTGCAGTGGCTACTCACAGGTAAAATCATAGCTCACTGCAGCCCCAAACTCCTGGCCTCAAGCGATCATCTCTCTTCAGTCTCCTGCGTAGCTGGGACTACAAGCAAATGCCACCATGCCCGGCAAGATTTAATTTTTCTCATTTTTCAGGCAGTGTCTCACTCTGTCACCCAGGCTGGAACATAGTGGCACCATCATGGCTTACTGCCGCCTCGCCCTCCCAGTCTCAAGCAAGCCTCCCACCTCAGCCTCCCTAGTAGCTGGGACTACAGGAGTGTGTCACCACGCTCGGCTAATTTTTTGTAGAGATGGGGTCTCACCATGTTGCCCAGGCTGGTCTCAAACTACTGGACTCAAGCGACACTCCTGCCTTGGCCTTCCAAAGTGCTGGGATTATAGGCATGAGCCACCGCACCCTGCCAAGATTTAAATTTTTTATTACTTGGGGACTAGGACCTCCTTAGGCCTCTAGCTCTAGAAAGGTCGGACGGCAGTATCTATAGCTCTTGAAGATTCTGCATGTGGTTGGACTCTGTCTTGCGTTATATAAAATCATCTGTTATTACAAGTATAGAACCAGCCTAAAACTTTAAAATTCATGAGAAATGTTATCAGTAGTAATAAATCCAGAAGTAGTGAGCAAGCAGTTGTCTCTGCTACATAAAATGTAGTTAGATCTTAATAAGGATGCAAAATTCCAGTTTTTCGTCCTCAGTCTTGAAAAGTTCTGCTTTCCAGGCACAAAGAAAAGTGGAGGCCTCCGCATTGATCCCACATAGCAATCTAACACGGCCTGCTGCTTCTCACCACAGCCCATGCGGTCAGGGCTTGCTTAAGGTCGCCCGCAGTGTGGAAATCCTCAGAGTAAGTCCGTTCTGCAGCCCTGCCTCCAGCAGACAGCTGGCTGCATTTGTTTGTTTTTGCAGCAGATGGCATCTAGTTCTTCCTAATGTACGTGACCCTTCCCAGAAGACTGACAGGGTGGTGCATCCCTGAATTCTCCCCTTGTGGCGCTGGTTTCTGCTTTGGGTGGGAGTCTGAAGTTATCTTTCCCAACGTCCATGAAATGGTTTTCATGCACTAGCTAAACTCTGCAGCTCAGCTTACTGTAAGCGTGCGAAGAGCAAATTATCCATGAAGCATAAGTAAAGCCAATCTGAAGAGTGGCCAGGACATTAACTGCTTGAACGCAAAAGGGGAAGAAAAGTCCAGTCAAGACATTTGCCACCACTCACCATTTCCTGTGCTGGCCAGGGCAGTGCCTGGAACACTGAAGTTCAGCCACTAGCTTTGGACCAAGTTCGCAGGTAGCTAACATCTTGCATCTTTCAACAGCTTTAGAGCCACATTGCCAGCTTCAGGCATCAGCTGGCTGGCCTGCAGGGAGCATTACTGATAATGCCACCAACCATGGTGTGCCATCCAACTCCAGGGGCAAGCAAGAGACCCTGGAGCTTGTCCTTGACTTACCTTGGGCATCTTCTGGGGCTGGACTGGGGAGGCGGGCAAGTCTTGTCCAGGCTGGCAGAGGTTTCAGAACAGCACAGGCCTGCACTGCAGGCTGGTTGCAGCTCACAGGCACCTGGAGGATGGCAAGAGCCACCATCCTACTAAATGCAGTGGCATATTGCTTGCTTTTAAATTTGTGGGTTTTTGTTGTCGTTGTTGTTGTTTTGGGACAGAGTTTAGCTTTGTCACCCAGGCTGGAATGCAGTGGCACGATCCTGGCACTGCAATCTCTGCCTCTTAGGTTCAAGCCATTCTCCTGCCTCAGTCTCCCAAGTAGCTGGGACTACCGGCACGTGCCACCAGGCCCAGCTAATTTTTGTATTTTTAGTAGAGACAGGGTTTTGCCATGTTGGCCAGGCTGGTCTCGAACTCTTGACCTCAGGTGATCTGTCTGCCCAGGCAGACAGATCCCTCCCAAAGTGCTGGGATTACAAGCGTGAGCCACTGTGCCCGGCCTGCTTTTAAATTTAACACGTGCAGGCATCTGTTAACTTGCTCCTCAGCACTCCTCCCTCTTCCTGTTAACAGCACTTTTTTTTGAGACAGGGTTTCTGCTGCCCAGGCTGCAGTGCAGTGGCATGATCTTGGCTCACTGCAGCCTCAACCTCCTGGGTTGAAGTGATTCTCCCACCTTATTCTCCTGAGTAGCTGGGACCACAGGTGTGTGCTACCACGCCTAATTTTTTTTTTTTTTTTTTTTTACAGAGACAGGGTCTCTCTCTGTTGCCCAGGCTGGTCTCAGTGATCCTCCCACCTTGGCCTCCCAAAGTGCTGTGATTAGGCCTATGTTGTGTGTCACTTTCTTAAGAGACCTACGTTGCTACCGTGTCTACAGTAGTCTGTGGCTCACCCCAGCCTCTGCAGCCCCACTGCCCTCTCTCATTACCTGGCTTTAGTTTCTCCCTAACACTTACCTCACCTGTGTAAGAACTCCTTCCCATGAGACTGTGAGCTCTGCAGTGCAGGGACCTTACCTTCCTGTACTGCCGCAATTTCTGCCATATTCCCTGCCTCTAGGGCAATGCCTGGCCACAGCAAGTGCTCCCTAAACATTTGCCAAGTGAACTGTCCCTTACCGAGTCCTCCTCCATCACCCCCAAGCCTGGCTGGTGACCTGGAGAGACTCGGGGTAGTGGCAGGCTGCAGGGATCTGGAACTGCCTGGGCCTTGCCACTACTGAGGCCTGGCCGTCCGACGTCTCCTTTGATTCTGAAAGTTACTGGGAACCTTAAAAATGCGCTGTAAGGAAATAATTTATAGGATTATATTAGCCAGATTTCTTTTCTACTGGCTTGCAAGTTAAGAGCCCCAACAAAACCATTATTCCAAATGACTGTCCAAAACCTTCATAAATATTTCAAATGGCTGCATCCTATCTCATGGAGTGGAAGCACCAGTTTGCTTAACCAATCCCCTAGGGCAGCAGTTTAGCATCTCATTTTCTGCGACTGTAAACAGCCATACTAAGAACACCACTGTGCTGTACCTTTTTCTATACCCAGAGTCATTTTCGAGGATCGCTTCTCAGAATTGCAACTGTCCAGGCAGACACAGCACGAACATTTTAAGAAGCTTGATAACTTCTACAAAATTTCTTCCCACGAACAATCATACGGCAGCCAGCCTCCCATCCTGCAGCCAGTGCTGGGCGCCGCTCAGCACTGTGCATCTCACAGGTAGGGCCACTCACTTCTGTTCTCGTTTGTGTTTTTAGATCACTGCACATAACGTGCATTCTTAGCCAAGAATTCACAGGGAGTCTCCGGAGTTTTCCTCCTTTACTGCGCCTTCTATGGCAAGGCCACAAACACTGTTTCCTGTGTGTCACAGATGTCTTCCCCTTTTTATTAGCATAATCTAGCTTTTTGAGTCTATCATGGCATGGTTCCTCGCTGTGGTCCCCTGAAGGCCGTTCTTCTCTGCCCTTTGAGGAACTCCAGCCTCTCCCAGGCTGCCCTGCTCCCTGCTCCCAGCAAAGCAAAGCAGGGAGAGTTCTGAGGTGAGCGGCCCCATTCACCCTTTCAGTCCAGGCTCCATCATCTGGTCCCCTTTCACAGTGTGACATGCCAGAGCACATCATTCTTACAATTAAAAAAAGGGAAAACCAAGCTCTATGCTGAAAAGCAACTAAATAGTACATGGAGCAGACAGACTTCAGGGGCAAACCTAAGGGTTCTACATGAAGCACGAGAAGCACCCAGCAGCTACGACAGCACAGTCGTCTGGCCCAGCTCCCTCCATCAGCCGCATGGATGCCCGTGAGTCCCGGAGACAGGCTGCTTTCTCAGGGTGATGCTAGAGCTAAGACAGCACAGTTGTCCGGTCCAGCTCCCCTCCATCAGCTGCATGGACGCCCGTGAGTCCTGGGGCCAGCCTGCTTTCTCAGGGTGATGCTAGCTCTAATTTAGTATCTATCAGGAGATAACAGAAGCTCCTCTGAGGCTTCAACCAAACCAGCTCCCACTCAACAATGTGCAATAAGAAAGCAGCTAAATCTATGACTCGACAAGCATTTCTTTAAAAAGAAAAAATTAAAAAACCAAGAAAAGCAAGCAGCTAAATTACAAAAGAAAACCAATCCCCAAACTTCTGCCAGCAGACCCCAGGTGACGTCAAATACAAAGGTTGTTTCCATACTAGCAAAATACTTTATTTTTATAATGATAAAACAAGGAAAGTAAAGATTTCTTTTTGGTGTATACCAGAGTTAAGGGCAGTAGAAGAATATGGGGATTAATAGGACTTTTATGCACTTTTGATGACAATAAAAAGTTAACAATACCAACCGTTTGCCATAAAACTTATCATAGCTCCCCAAAACACACATATAAAGGATCATAGTTTTAAAATCTATAAAAGTAAAAAATATACAGTTGGAAGCTCTAGCGCTTATTCCATCTTTCATATAAAATTGTAAACATTTATTTACACAAAGCAAATGTGTATAACAAAAGTCTGAGCACCCTTTTCTTCTGAGTCGTGGCTCCTGGAAGACGGGGCTGTGCACAGAAGCAAAGTCATCTCCTCCCCTGACTCCCGAAAACCAGGTTCATAAATAAAGCCATGGGCAGCTCCCTGGGGGGACCCCAAGAATCACATTTTATTGCTATGACACTGCAGCAAGTGAGGAGCCCCCACTGTGTCGCCGGCCCCAGGACTAAGGCGGAGTGCAGGGCCAGCGAGCCCCGGGGACAGGGGTGGGAGACGGGGCAGCAGCCAGATGGGGTCAGGAGAGGAACAAGGATCCACAACCAGCCTTCAGCCGATTTTTGGGAGAAAAGCCGCTGAGGTCACCCTCTTCCCCTTCAGACTGGGGAACTCCCTCAGAGGGTGAAATTTTCACTGGCTTTATGATTCACCCCTTCTTTGAGAGCTAAACTGAGTACATGGGAAAGGTAGGGAAGGTGTTTTAAGGAGAAATGGCCGACATACCACTTGGGGTGGCAAATGGCTATTAGAAAAGAAGATCTGAGGGTCCAAGTTCCCCCAGTGAGAAAGGCACTGCTGGTGCAAAATAACTACCAATGTGTGTACAACCTCTCGTCCCCTCACCGCGACTCAGGCTGGTTGCATGAGTATTTTCCTTGGCTCAATTCTCACATAGGACACTCCTGAATGATCCATTGGGAGACTCCAGGGAAACAGAAATGGGGCTGCAGTTTCTCCACAGAACACTCTGCATCTGAGCCACTTTTCAGCATTCTCTTTTCTCTCCACCATTCTGTGTAAAAGGGTCTCACCCTGTGCTTACCACTTTGCTTTCGTTACGGGGAAGTGCTCTCTCCATCTTCGTTTTCCAAAAACAGCTCACATGTCATATTCTATTTTGTGGACCCTCAGCTTAGTCAAGTCCACTTGAATCTTTAGAAAGGATGTCTTAGTGTTATAAAGCAATCTCTTTAAAAAGTGCAAGTCATCTGACATGGGAGTGGCAGAAGTTGTCAAACCAAGTGGAATTGCTTCCTCCGGGCCGGCCCACGGCCTCCTTCCCCAAAACCTTTATGCTAAGGTTCCCTTAGGAATTCTAAGACTCTTCCTTTCCCTCCAATGGAGTAAATAATTGTTTTCCATTTGGGCTGCAGAGAGGAAGGAGAGGCAGACAGAAAGGCCAACGGTAAAGGAAAGACATCTGTGCACAACTGCACAGTGACCACACTCCCACCATGGGCAACATACATGTTCAGAGAAAACTGAAGAAGGTGGGGAGACATAATACTCCAGGACACAGGACCCCCACATCTCTACCTTCCATATGTAGCCTGGGGTCCTGCTGCCAGGACATGGGAGGAAGGGATTCCTGGGGGCCTTGGGAGGGAGGAGGAGGAGCTGCTAGGAAGACCCTAGCTATGTCACCAGACCTGCTATCCCATGCCTCCTGTCCCTTTTTGGCATACGCAGTCAACAGCCTGCACTTAGGGAAATAATTTTCCAGTGGCCTCCTTCTCCCCTGAAAGCTGACAAAGAGCAGAAACAAAAAAGGCTCTTAATCAAAAGGAAACCCTAGGTTTCCAATGCCACTTAATTGATTTAAACCATCACCTACCCTAATCTGTTTAAAAACCTTTTGTAAAAAAATTTAAAAATCTTTTCTATGCTACAAATTGCAAATAATTCTGCTATATAAAGTTTCAACAAAAACTTGTCCCCAACACTGGGGTAAGTGGAGAAATCTTGGATAAAATCACCATGATGGCACAGATTTTTATAAGCCTGATATTGTGGGGTTTCACTGTTGTTACTGTTGGTTTTTTGGTCATTTGGATAGAAAACCACCTTTAGAACCCTATCCTGCTGTCCCAACACCAGGTACTGATGCCAGCAGATGGGCTGGGGCCAGCCCGATGAACCTCAACTGCTGGCCTGAGGGGCGCAGCCACAGACCCTGCCCAGGGCCAGGCCTCACCTGGAGCTTGGGCTGTACCTGCCCAGCTCCCCAGGCCATGGGCTTTTGGTCCAAAGTAGTTGCTCTTTCTTTGAATCTGAGAATAAAAATATAGGATGAATGAACACTAAAAACACTACAAATCCTTCCATTACTGAGACCCTAACAGGTCGTCCAAATCATTCATCCACTCCTCTGAAGTCCTGTTCTTCAGCAGGGAGTCGATCAGATCGGTGTGTCCAGCCACACTAGAGAGCCCACTGCCACCTGGCTGCCCGCTGTAGGCAAAAGGCAGCTCCTGGCCCGCGGTCCGCACAGGGTAGGCCTGGGTGCAGTGCAGCCCCGCCCGACCACCCATCTGAGAGGCAGGGCTCTGGCTGAAGGCCCCCAGCTCAGGCCCTGCTGGGCTCAGGCCAGGCAAGCCCTGCTGAGGGGCTGTTGGGGGTGGTGCTGGGGCAGGGGCGCTGGTCCTCTGCTGTGAACTCACTGAGGGTAGCAAGGACCCCACGGCAGCTGCTGAGCTCATGGGAGCCATGGGCCTGTTGGGCATTGCCTGGGAGAATTGCGGGCTAGACATTTTCAGGTGGGCCTGCTGCTGCATGTGGAAACTGGAGGCTGCAGTGAAGGGACTCACGTTGCTGTTCCCTGGGGTCTGGCCACTGAGGTTCGGCATTCCCTGATGCTGCCAGGAGGAATTCTGGCCTCCCATGGCTGGTGACACCCTTGGGACCGGTGGCTTTGTTAAACCAGGGTTCAGGGTCCCCTTATTGTGCTGCTGGGAGAGGCCAGAGCTTCCCAGAGAGTTCTGCCCATAGGCAGCTGAGACGGAGGTGTTCTGGCCCACGTTGGTCTGCCGTGGAATGTGGGCATGTCCATTGGTGGCCTGTGGCGGGGGCTGGGCAACTATCTGGGTTATGCCAGAAGCCATGCCATAGAGGCTGCTCTGAGGCATGTTTTGGGAGCCAGGGAACTGAGCCACACCCCGGTCCTGTTGGCCTGAGTTTGTGGGGAGAGAGGAAACTGAAGCATGTCCAGGGCCCATTGGCATCAGATTCCCAGCCTGAGGGAACACTCGAGGACAGCTGGAGTTGGATGGACCCAAGGTGTTCATGCCGGGCACGGCAGCAGAGGACCCTACAAGACAGAGAAGAGTCTGGCAGTCAGGAGTCGACCACCACTGGGTCCCTCTGAGACCCGAGCCGCAGCACCAGAAGTCTCACGTTCACGGCACACTGGGAAGAGGGCCCCGGGGGCCATGGGGCAGAAAGCCTTCCACGGGTGGAATGGAGGCCTGGTCTCTGAAACAATGATGGGGTTCAGAAAGGCACAGAGGAAGGGCAAAGCCCCAGGGGAGAGAAAACCAGTGACCTACTTCATCTAACTTTCAAGCACCCACCAAATTTCTGCTCTGTGGGGACCCTGTGGTGGGCACCGGGGACTCTGAGGTGGACCCAATGCAAGATCCGCCTCTGGGAGGCAAAGTTAGCACATGGCACGATGGGGCGCGATGGGGCGCGCCTGGCCAGCAGGCTGCAGGGTGCAGGCTGGAAGCCCTGGCATCTGGGAAGCCTTGGGCAAGGCTTGAGAGAGACAGTGATGAATCCACTAGGTTTAAAAGCACAGAAGTTTAGCAATTTAACAGTTTGGGGAAAAAGAGCATTCCAGGCAAGTGTGTGCAAAGGCAGAGTCAGAAAAAGGCATCTGTGTGGGGAACTTTCAGAGACTGGCCGTGGCCAGGATATGCAGACAGTGGCCAGCTGGTTAGAGAGAAAATGGAAGAGCTAGTTCCGGCCAGATAGGGAAGAGCTGTGGATGGCGTGTGAAGAACGGGGTTGTGGCCGGGTGCGGTGGTTCACGCCTGCAATCCCAGCACTTTGGGAGACCGAGGCGGGCGAATCATGAGGTCAGGAGATCAAGACCATCCTGGCCAACATAGTGAAACCCTGTCTCTACTAAAAATACAAAAATTAGCCAGGCGTGGCGGCGTGCGCCCCCAGCTACTCGGGAGGCTGAGGCAGGAGAATTGCTTGAATCCGGGAGGCGGAGGCTGCAGTGAGCCGAGATCATGCCACTGCACTCCAGCCTGGGCGAAAGAGCAAGACTCTGTCTCAAACAAACAAACAAAGAACAGGGTTGTAAAGCCCAAGAGTGGCTGGACTGAGAGTGTGGCTGAGACCATGCTGGGGAGAGGCTGTTCAGTCACGGAGATGAGGGAGGGCAGACCATGTGGGAATGGGGGGTGGAGGCGCAGAACTGTGTGGCAACATCTCACCAGACAATATACCATCTTATGGCACACCATTTATACTATGAAATGACAAGGTGGCCAAAGGAGGGAGGAGTCGCAGGAAATTACCAGATCTTCACTGAGTACCCACTCTGTGGCAGGTGCTGTGCTGGAGAGACAGCAGAGGGTGGAAGAGAAAACACCCCTATGCTCAGGGAACTGCTGTCTAGGCCTCCTGGCTTAAGCAATGGACATATGGCAACACCATTAACTGAATTAGGTTTTGTGGGTAGGAGAGTCATTGTTCAGGGATTGGCTGTAACTCAGTGCTTTGTTCTTCTTCCTCTCTACTAGCAACCATATAATAAAAATTGGGGCCGGGCACGGTAGCTCACACCTGTAATCCTAGCACTTTGGGAGGCCAAGGTGGGCAGATCACGAGGTCAGGTATGTGAGATCAGCCTGGCTAACATGGTGAATGCCCATCTCTACTAAAAATACAAAAATGAGCCGGGCGTGGTGGCAGGCGCCTGTAATCCCAGCTGCTTGGGAGGCTGAGGCAGGAGAATCGCTTGAACCTAGGAGGTGGAGGTTGTAGTGAGCCAAGATCGTGCCACTGCATGCAGCCTGGGCGACAGACCAAGACTCTGTCTCAAAACAACAACAATGAAATTGGGTTGAGGAAAAGAGGAGAGCTGAAACCGGCTATTTCATTCCCACCAATAATCCACAAAATGTCAGATGGGTCTGAAGGCAGAAAACATGGGTCAGACCCATGCTTCTGGGTCTGACCAGATTTCAACCCCACGTTGACCCCAGGTAGCACATACATAAAACCGTACCTGGTCTCCTCCAGGACACACAGCTGTGGTCAGTCTCTCTGGGACCCTTTATAGCAAGGTCCCAAATAAGGAAAAACAAAGGTTTCTAAGACATTCTGAGAGGAGCTAGGAAGGCGGGCAGACCAGAGCTTCCTGTATCCATTCCCTGAAATCTTTGTGCATTTCTGGAGGGATGGCCTATGAAGTTCCCTGGCACATCTCAGAGGCGACAGCTAGACTCAAGTGTGCTTCCTGCCCTTTTCTGGCCAACTGTCCACTAGTGATGCTGCCATCTGTGATATTCAAGTGAGCAGACAGGAGGAGAGAAAGAAGCCAAAGGCCACGCAAGTGCATTAAGTCCTTATCTGGAAGATAGGAGTCATTTTTTGAAGACACATAAAAGCAGAAGCAAAGAACTTTCTTGAGAATTACAGAAGCTATTTCCTGCTGATAAGATGTCCTCCAACTAGAAATGATTTTGCTTCAGAAAACTGTACAGCCAGGGACCCAGCAAAAGTAGTTCTAGTGGTTTGCCTCTGTGCCCTCTTCTCCTGATGCCGTGGAGTAAAACTAGAAAACCAGGCCCCTTAGGCAAACTGAGGTGTATATGATGACAATGCATGCAGCGTGATGAAGTCAAGGCATAGAGCTGGGCAGACAGCAGGGATTCAACCAGCACCAGGCAGCGGCCTCCCCTGTCCCTGCTCGTCACACAGACACCCCCTACCTGTGAACTGTCCAACCTGCTGTGGGAAGCTGCCTTGTGTCGGGTCTTGGTACTGGGGTGGTGGGCGGGTCAGATGGCGCTGAAACTGTTGCTTCTCCTAGAAAATGCCAAGAACAACAAAACAAAACCAACATATAACAAAATCCAAAACAAATGGAGTGAGGGAGGTCAGAGAAAAGTAACTTATCCAAGTTTGTTACTCACAAATGGGCTCCTGTGGAAATAGTGCTGATTTCATTTTGGGGTTTTTAAATAGTATGAAACAGATCTAGGGAGCAATGACTTTTTAAAAAGGTAGGTATACCTGTTTTTTAAAAATGGAGAGCTGGTTAGAAAAATGCAAATCACAGCTACAATGAGATCCCACCAGGATGGCCAGAATCAAAGTCAGATGATAACAAGTGGTTGGTGAGGATGTAGAGAAATCAGCACCCTCATACACCGCTGGTGGGAATGTAAAATGAGACAGCCTGTGGGAAACAGTCTGACAGTTCCTCCAAAGGTTAAACATAAAAATTACCATGTGATCCAGCAATTCCACTCCCAGGTATCTACCCAAGAAAAATGAAAACAGATGTCTATATGAAAACTTGTACATGAATGTTCATAGCACCAATACTCATTAACAGCCCAAACAAGAAACCCAAATGTTCATGAACAGACGAATGAATAAAATGTAACATGTCCATACAATGGAATATTATTATCAAGAGGAATCAATTGCTGTTACCTAGCACATGATTGAAAATGACATAACATAAATATAAAATGTCCAGAACAGACATTTTTTTTTTTTTGAGATGGAGTCTCGCTCTGTCGCCCAGGCTGGAGTGCAGTGGCGCGATCTCTGCTCACTGCAAGCTCCCCTCCCAGGTTCACGCCATTCTCCTGCCTCAGCCTCCCAAGTAGCTGGGACTACAGGCGCCCGTCACCACACTTGGCTAATTTTTTGTATTTTTAGTAGAGACGGGGTTTCACTGTGTTAGCCAGGATGGTCTTGATCTCCTGACCTCGTGATCCGCCCGCCTCGGCCTCCCAAAGTGCTGGGATTATAGGAGTGAGCCACCGCGCCCAGCCCAGAGCAGACAATTATAGAGACAGAAAGTAGATCAGGAGCTGGAGAGGCAGGGTGGGTGGGAGAATGGCTGCTCATGGGTATGGGATTTGTTTTAGGGTAATGAAAATGTTCTAAAATGGATTGTGGTAATGGTTGCACAACTCTGTGATATACTAAAAATGACTAAATTGTTCACTTACGTGGGTGAAGTGTATGCTGTGTGAGTTACATCACAATAAAGCTGCTTTTCTTAAAGGCAGAACTGAGGCAGGGATTGTCCTCAATGAACCTCACTGTCTGGAGCCAGTTCTTATGTCTTAAAGATGTAATTTAAGGCCAGGCGTGGTGGCTCACGCCTGTAATCTCAGCACTTTGGGAGGCTGAGATGAGTGGATCACTTGAGGTCAGGAGCTCAAGACCAGCCTGGCCAACGTGGTGAAACCCCATCTCTACTAAAAACACAAAAATTAGCCAGGCATGGTGGTTCTTGCCTGTAGTCCCAGCTACTCGGGAGGCTGAGGCAGGAGAATTGCATGAACCCATGAGGTGGAGGCTGCAGTGAGCCAACATCGCACCACTGCAGTCCAGCCTGGGTGACAGCAAGACTCTGTCTCCAAAAAAAAAAAGAACTCTCACTTGTAACCCTTAGTGCCTGCACACTACACTTGGTAACCAAGCGAGTGAACTGTGTTTCCCTCAGGGATGACTTCACTTCCCTCTTCACGTTCTGGCTTATAACAGGCTCTGTAGTGGCAGCAAAGCTGACTCCACAGTGGAATGACAGACACGTGAGCTCAGTGGCTTGGAAGCTGCTGACCTGAAACATAGGAAATTGTCCCTTCCACAAACAGTTTTAGCCCCCGAGTCTGCCTTGAGTACTCTCCACTAAGTGACACGAAGCAGCTTCTGACAAGACTACCCCTGTCTGAGAAATGCCACATTCCTGGAAAGATGTTTTTAAAAGGCAAAGCACTCTAACAACAGGCACGCAAGTCTGCGCAAATCCACACGCACAAGCAGAAGGTGTGACTGTAGCAGTGACTCAGGGTGCAGGCAAAGGTGGGAAGCGGTGGTTTCCTTCCACTTTTCTTTTTACCTGTTCTGCGAGAAGGTGCTGTTGCCTCTGAAGGAACTGCTGTTGCTGTAAATGCTTTTGCTGCTGCTCCCTTTGTTTCTGTTGGTCCAAAAGCAACTGATGCTGCTTCATTACAGCGGCCTGTTGCTGGCTGCTGAGATAGGGGGAGCTGTTGTGGGAGCTGGCCACGGACACGGCAGGCGGCTGGGTCCCAACACTGGTAGCCTGGGCTTGCACAGGGACACTGGAAGGGTTCTGCTCCTGTCAACACAGATAGGGGACTGTGAAGTCTCTAAGCTCTGATCAGACCAAATAAGCTCCATCCAGTGAATTCAAGGTTCACTCTCTTGAAGCCAAGTCTCTGCTTCCCTTCTGACCTCGAATAACAACCATCCCACAGGGCTGGAGCACAGACCAAAAGTGATGACATCTGAGCATACAGGTGCCTAGCAACGAACAATTACTCCATAGGTGTTAGTTTTACTCCCAGTGATTCACCAGTGACAAAGGTATGGTTTTACATTAAGCATATGTAAGCTTTCATATTTGCACACAATAGTTCCAGTAAGCAATCGAGGCTTAGAAATGCTCACTTATCAGGACATCTGAGTGCACAGGGGGCCAATAGGGGAAGAATACTTTTTGTTTTTTTTCAGACGGAGTTTCGCTCTTGTTGCCCAGGCTGGAGTGCAATGGCACGATCTTGGCTCACCGCAACCTCTGCCTCCCGAGATCAAGCGATTCCCCTGCCTCAGCCTCCTGAGTAGCTGGGATTAGAGGCATGTGCCACCACACCTGGCTAATTTTGTATTTTTAGTAGAGATGGGGGTTTCTCCATGTTGGTCACGCTGGTCTCGAACTCCCGACCTCAGGTGCTCCACCCACCTCGGCCTCTCAAAGTGCTGGGATTACAGGCGTGAGCCACCGCGCCCGGCCTAGGGGAAGAACACTTTGAAGGGGGCTTTGGTCAATGGAGACCACTCTGTCCCATGTGCATAAACCTTGGATTTCGGGCTATCCCTGAACGACCCGAAACTGTACATCTGCGCAAGCATTTTACTGGAAGAGACTGCTTAGCTTTTGTCAAATACCCATCCTCAAAAAATACTGAGAATCAATGAGAACTTTAACAGATATTCTCTGTCAATATATAGACCACAAGTGAGAGTCATGTCAAAGGCCACCACAATATTATCCCGTCATTACTGACACTTAGAAGAAAAGGGGAACTTAGCAGAAGATAGGCAAAAAGCAATCATTATTTAAACCAGTTCAAATTGTTGAGCTCCTTTCTAGTTATTCATTCTAAGATTCTGGTATAATTTCTTCACTCTAATCACCAGAAGCTTAAGAACTACTGAGAGTGCTTCGTAAGGTGCAAAGTGCTACCCAGATGGCAAGCACCCTCACTGTGTGCAGCTGAGCCTCTCTTCAGGGGGTGCTGAACGGCGTGAAACACCTTACTGGCTGAAGTAAGTGGAATTATCAGCACTGGGAGATGCTTAAATGGCTTACAGTTTTTGGCTATTAGAAATAACCACACAATGAATATCTTGGATATAACTTTTTCTTTTATTTTGGATTATTTCTTTAGATCAACTTGTCGGGTATATAGCGTGTCAATGCATATGAACATTTTACAGCATGTGAAAAATACATAATGTCAAACGACTTCCCAAAAGCAGTGAGCTCATTTACACACTCTCATCAATACAGGAGTGTGTCTATTTCCTCATGATATTACCGGCACTGGGCTTTTTAATTTGCAAAATTTTAGCATGTATTACAAATTCACGTTCACTGCAGGCTTATCTGCACTAGCGGAAAACAGGAAACAACCCGAAGGGCCATTTTCCATTTGATGCTACCGGGCTTTAGAACCATGATGAAGTAAGCACAGAGCTGAGCTGTGCTGGGAAGCAGCACATGCCTACAATGTTATAAGCTTACCAAAAATTAGGGAATTTTGTACATGGAGATCTGAAAGGTAGTTAAAAAAAAAAAAAAAAAAAAAAGCCAAGCCTCTAAGAAGCACGTTAAATGTAATATTTATCTGCAAAACACAGTCGCAAATTACTTAATTTAAATCCTACGGCATGAAAGAGACACTGGACTAAATGCAGCTGATTCCTCAAACCTTTGTGCAGTTAAAAATCAAGCTATGCTAGGGAACTTTACCCTATTTTTTAATTAACAATCAACCCTGGTTTATTTTATAAATTTCCACTCCCCAGAGGAGCAAAGGATGACAGCAGCTATTCCCTCCTCCCTCTTCCCACAACTACCTTGGATCCAATTAACATCCAAAGTAGTGAGTAACCTCACTGAAGTGTCTGCAGCAGAGGAACAGAAAGCAAAGGCTCATACTTACCTGGCCAGGTGGAACCAGTGATCGGAAAGGCATATTTCCTGGCTTTGGCTTCATCAGAAACAGGGAGTTCTGCTCGTGACTTATATGGGACAGCTGCTGGGGAAGATAAGCCATCAGGGCTGGCTTGCTCTGGCCAGACCCCGGGCTGCCTTGCCCACAGTCCGCTTTGTAATGAGAAAGGGGTTTTGTATTGCCGTAGTCCAGCACAGACCCCTGGTTATTCACGGAGTTCTGATTCAAGTTACTCGGTGGCTGGTGACTCAGCAGGTTCACATGGCTGGGCTGGAGGTAGGGGCCTCCGGGCCGAGGGGAACTCTTATTCACACTAGGCATCATGAGCAGTTTGGAGTTAGTGAAGTCTTGCTTGTAGCTGGAAGGGCTGGCAGGCTTCTCCATGGGGTAAGGGACATCTAAGGAACTGTGGGAGGGCCCCGTCTGCTGCCATGTGGACATCTGGCCCGGGGCTGGTGCCGGGGTGGCCTGCTGTGGGTTCTGGAGCATCTGCTCGCGCTTCTGCTTGGCAGCGATCTGCTGGAGCTGGTGGGCAGAGGACAGCTCTGAGGCCCCTCCTGGGCCCTGACTGGGCAATACCACACTTGCAAGGGCTCTTTGTGCGTTCTGGACCTGGGCTGATGCCGGCATCAGGTTTGGACTGGGATTGTCCGCCCCGGGCTGACCAGAGGTGTGGAATAAGGTTTGGGAGCCCCCTAGGCTGGGGGAATCTGTACTCACAGGGGCAGAGGAAGGCCCCAGAAAGGTCTGCCCTGCAGACCCGGCCCTCACTTGTGGAGAGCCTAACTGTTCTTGCTCAAAGGCTGCTGGAGAGAATTCCGTCTTAATATTAATGTCCTGTGCCAAGGGGGTTTGTGTGGCAGAGCCAGAAGACTCTGGGTCCTTCTTCTCCTCAAAGTCCTCATTAAACAGGTCCTTCATGTCTTCATCGGGCACCGACCTGTTCAGCTCCTCGATGAGCTCCTTCCACTCCTGCTCGTTAAGGTTGAGGTCTGGCATGAGGTTGCTTTGCGATATGGAGCCGACAGTCCCAGTGATCATGCAAGGCAGGTCTTCAACAGGCTCCTGCTTCAGTTCTTTATTCAGGCTCAGAGGAAATGACTCACTGGGGTTACTGCCTCCATTCAAGTGAAGGCTGGAGTCAGCCAGACGCTTTTTGTTGAGAGAGTCTAGCCCCAGAGAGTGCTTCCCACTGGACTGCAGGGCGTCGGCTCCAGAAGGCTTGTCAGACTGACCGAGGGGGGAGGCCGGAGGCAGTCCATTGGAAGAGATGGCAACTCCCAGAGGGGCCTCCCGGCGAGTCTTCTTATGCCCAGGAAAGAGGTCCCCGTAGCCATTCTGTTGATCGCCATTCTGAGGGGAAGTGGCGCTGTCAAGATTCCTCTTAACTGTATCATGAAGATGCTGAAAAACATTGAAAAGAATGACTTAAGATACATATGAATTTGCTCTGCTATGACAGTAACAAGCCAAGGGCTGATGTCCCTGCAATGCTCGCCAGTGGGTTCTGCTTGCGTAGTGTACGCTCCCATTTCTGGGGACACACCTCCATTTTCCCTGACGGTCCTATACCTGGCCAGTCAGAACTGATGTCTAGCTAAAGTGCTTCTGCAGTCCTCTTTCTGCAGGAGACAGGCATGAGGCTGCCCACAGCCATCTCGTCTGGCGGTATGCCCAAGAATGGAGCCAACAAAAAAATGCCAGAGAGTACACACACACACACACACATATATATATTATATATATATATATATATGTGTTTTGAGATGGAGCCTTGCTCTGCCGCCAGGCTGGGTGGACTGCGGTGGCACAATCTCAGCTAACTGCAACCTCCGTCTCCTGGGTTCAATCAATTCTTATGCCTCAACCTCCCAAGTAGCTGGGATTACAGATGTGCACCACTGTGCCTGGCTAACTTCCGGTATTTTTTGGTAGGGACGGGGTTTCACCATGTTGGCCAGGCTGGTCACAAACTCCTGGCCTCAAGTGATTCACCCGCCTCAGCCTCCCAAAGTGCTGGGATTACAGGCATGAGCCACTGTGCCCGGCCCCTCACTTTTTTTTTTTTTTTGAGACAGAGTTTCGCTCTTGTTGCCCAGGCTGGAGTGCAATGGCGTGATCTTGGCTCACAGCAACCTCCGCCTCCAGGGTTCAAGCCATTCTCCTGCCTCAGCCTCCAGAGTAGCTGGGATTACAGGCATGTGCCACCATGCCCAGCTAATTTTGTATTTTTAGTAGAGACGGGGTTTCTCCATGTTGGTCAGACTGGTCTTGAACTCCAGACCTCAGGTGATTTGCCCACCTCAGTCTCCCAAAGTGCTGGGATTACAGGTGTGAGCCACTGCGCCCGGCCGGCCCCTCACTACTTCTTATTGGGACTATTTGCTTGAACATAATCATGTCTGGTGTGACACTGTGACTCTGCTTCCCATCTGCTCCTCGATGGATTCATGCCACTAAAGTTATTAAGATTCTGCCTTGTGCCAGAGACAAGTGCTGTGGGGAACATAAAGACAAACAAGACAGCTCCTCCTCTGGTGGGCTTTCAGGACATGGGACATACACAGACAGGGCTACAGACTGACAGCAGCACACAGTAAGTACCCTGGGAATTCAGGGGCAGCGATTTCAAGATAAGAACATGTCAGAAGGGATGGGAAGGGGACAGAAGACGGACTCTTTCTACTACTTCCTCACCTGCATGTGCTGCAGTCAGGACTCAACTCCACTGCTCAGAGGAGGTGCCTATGCTCAGCTTCCAAACACATGCTGCTCCTTTCCTGTGTTTACTTTATTACGTTTTTGTCCTTTATCCCCCACCCCCAGTACCATCCCCCCTTCCCATAAACCCTAAGCATCTATAGCATGTTATTAGAAAATGTTCCAAGTAACAGCCCTCATTATTATCTTTAGACAGGATTCAGAGGAGACAGGGAGCCCCCTGTGCTAGCTTCTCCGGCTGCAGAGAAAGGCCACCTGACTCTCCACACCAACCCCAGGGGCCCAGGTGAAGTGCCCTGGCCTGGGTGTCCTGCCTGGGGCAACTCCACGGGCATCAGTTCTCAACAGCAGATTACCCACTGGACACCAGGGAGGACCATTTTCTCAACCTCTAATCCCCAATTCTAATGTTCCTGTTCTTTTCCCCACATCAAGATTTGCTTATTTCTTAACTGTTAAAGCTGACTACACAGTGCTCTATAAATCCTAGCCAAGTCAGTATTTTAAAAAATCCATATATGGGTAACTAAGTCGGTCTGAAAAAAAAAAAATCGCAGGAATGCCTGACAAATGGAACTGCAGGGCAGAGGTAAGCAACAATCCTAGGATTCAGAACACCGCCCCACAGCTGCAGGACGTTTGCTTTACTTTCATGCAGGTTCTTCTGCTTTCTCCTGCCACCTAGGGGTGGAAGGGAACCACGCACATAAAATAGACCCTTTATAAAACGCCATTATTTGAAAAGTTTTCTTTGTGGAAGGTAAATTCATACCCATTTAAATGGTCAGAGGAAATAAAAATTAGTTGCTAACATTTCCTTGATTTTCATCTTTTCTACCATTTTCTTTTCTTCCACAGTGCCAGGTCTGGGCTATCTGTAAACCTGGGAGCTCAGTTTTCCATCTTCCTAGGGGAAAAAGAAAGATGGAAATCTAAAGGGTCAAGGCACTTGATGAGTCAGCTGGTTGTCTCAGATTAGAAACAGAATCTTTCTTTGCCCTAACAATTACAAAAGCTACCACTCCCTCATTCAATATTCACATGCAAACAGCTGCAGACAAGTTCCAATGTAACAACTGAATTTTGTAATACTTATTGCTTTTAACCAAAGGAAACAGTAGGGCATTTTGTCAACTACTCACAAAATTTAACTGGAATAACGTAGGCGGGGATAGGAGTGTGTAATGTGGTGGCCCCGGCAGATTTTTAAGCCCTGAGCATTTGCAGGAGTGTCTGATATGCAGGGCAAGGATGAGTGAGCCTTGGAGCCTGAACTCCAAGAATCACAATAGAGATGGGCAAACAGCCTGAACAGATTAAAAGTTATGTAAGAACAGACACAGAAGGTGCTATAAAGCAATACTAGACTGGCTGCCACGTATAAATACAGGAGCCTGCTCCAGCACATCTGGTACTTCTGGGTGCTCAGCTCAAAGGTTCCTGTTGTAACTACTGAAGAGCTTCTGCAGTGTACAGGGTTCCAGGAGGACCCAGTCCTGGGAGATAATATGATCAGATGCTCGTGGTCGGCTGGAGAACCACGTGTGCTCAGCCTTCCACCAAGACACCCCGCTGACCTAAGTCCCATCCTAGCCTGTGCCAGCTCCCTCGCTGGGAGGCCACACTCTCCAGGCACCACCTGCCATCCTCTGCTCTGGGAGAGGAGCTCCAGGATACCACCACTGCTCTGAATCAAGCTGGAGCTGGCCACACCTTTTGGACTCCTAAGCAGCATCCTGTCAGTCTCTCACCCGCCATGCACTAGCCTTATAGGAAGGATAATCCTTCGCCTATCTCCACTTCCTCCTTCTTCAACCACCCACCGCTGCAATCCCAGAATGCTTTGTGGCCAAACTCACCAAAAAATGACAACACCTACATGCTTCCACTCTGAGCTGACAGACACAGCTGCTGAAGACAGGCGTGGTTCTCTCATCAGTGCTCCTTACACACTGGCAGCCAATGCCCCTTTCTAGCCCTACTCATCAGGAAATTTGCTTTTCCTCCTGCCTCCTCTTTTTTACCTCTTCTATCATCTTCCTGTCAGCCAAACTCCACCAGTTCCCACCCCTTAGAGCCAGCACCTTGATCTATGGCAATATGGATTACATTCCTGGCCAATCTGGAAATCAATGGGATGTGGGGAAAAGGAAGAGAGGAGTTGAGAACTGCTTTCTCCAAGGCCAGCAATGATCTTCCTACTGTTACACATAGGCCATATTTTCAGTCCTTCCTTTCCCTCTCTCCCTGCACTCCCTTCCTCTCCCTCTTATCATCTGCCACTTAATAATTCATCTTTATTATTATTATTGTTGAGACGGAGTTTCACCCTTGTTGCCCAGGCTGGAGTGCAATGGTGCAATCTCGGCTCACTGCAACCTCTGCCTCCCAGGTTCAAGTGACTCTCCTGCCTCAGTCTCTCGAGCAGCGGGGATTATAGGTGTGCACCACCATGTCCAGCTAATTTTGTATTTTTAGTAGAGATGGGGTTTCGCCATGTTGGCCAGCTGGTCTCAAACTCCTGACCTCAGGTGATCCGCTCACCTCGGCCTCCCAAAGTGCTGGGATTACAGGTGTGAGGCACCTCACCCAGCCCTTTATTAATTTTTTTTAAGAGACAGGGTCTCACTCTGTCACCCATGCTGGAGTACAATGGGTGATGATCAAGGCTCATGGCAGCCTCAAACTCCTGGGCTCAAGTGATCCTCACGCCTCAGCCTCCTGAGTAGCTGGGACCACAGGCATGAACCACCATAACTGGCTAATTTTTTTGCTTTTGTGGAGACAGGAGTCTCACTATGTTGTCCAGGCTAGTCTCAAACTCCTGGGCTGAAGCGACCCTCCTGCCTCAGCCTCCTAAAGTGCTGGGATTACAGGTGTGAGCCATTGCACCTGGCCTCCTTCCATCTTTTCTTTTTTTTGAGACGGAGACTTGCTCTGTCACCCAGGCTGGAGTGCAGTGGCGCGATCTTGGCTCACTGCAAGCTCCACCTCCCGGGTTCACGCCATTCTCCTGCCTCAGCCTCCCAAGTAGCTGGACTACAGGCGCCCGCCACCACGCCCGGCTAACTTTGTTTTTGTATTTTTAGTAGAGACGGGGTTTCACCGTGTTAGCCAGGATGGTCTCGATCTCCTGACCTTGTGATCTGCCCACCTCGGCCTCCCAAAGTGCTGGGACTATAGGCGTGAGCCACTGCGCCCGGCCTGCTTCCATCTTTAAAGTTCCCTTTTTCTTTACCACTTTTCTTGCATTCTCTTCTGCTTTTATGGTTGGTTGTTTCTAGTATCCTTTGAGAAGTCTCCCCTTCTCCTGCCCTTCTATCAAATAGTACAGTCCTCTCCCCCTTTTACTCTACATACTCTACCTGAGAGATTTCACACATTCCCATGCCTTCAAATTCCCATGACTGAACATCACACTCAAATAAACCCAACTGTCTGGGAACCAAACGCTGATCCACTCAGCCCTTGTCCCTTCCAACTTCCCTCATAGCCCTCCCTGCTGTGCAGCATGCTGGGGTCATGCGGCTGGCTTACAGCTTATAGCTTCTCAAATGTGCCTGCTCAGTGCTGCCTGGGGCCTCTGCACCTGCTCTTCTCTTTGCCCAGAGCACCTCTTCCCTCTAACTTTTCTGGGGATGACTCAGCCTCTAATTCAGGTGGCTTATCTCCTCCATCATCCACATCACCTACCACCCACACCATAGTACTTTCCTGCTGATCCCCTCACCAGAGGCACTCATCTAGTGTCAGGGCCTAACCCGACACTAGAATGCCAAGCAGAGACCCCAGTGCCTTCGACAGTGCCCAGCACTTGATAAGTGTCTGTGAATAAATGTGCCATCTGATGCCCCACCTCTGCAGAGCTCTTACTTCTGTCTATCCGAAGACCTACTGAGCCCCTGTCCACTTGAGTGATGACTCAGATGACATCTGTCCAAAGCTGAGGCCAGCCTCTCCCCAGTCCTGTTTCCTCTGTTCCCACATAAGACTGTCACTACCAGCCGCCCTGTCACATAAACCAGAAACCAGCCTCCCTCCTGCTCCTCCTTAGTCCCTACATACAACTGGTACCCAAGTCCTGTGGAGTCTACCTCCTTAATATTTCTTGAACCCACCCCCTTCTCTCCATTCATTAACACACATATCTCTCACTTGAATTATTTTAACCATGTGTTGAGATCCTGCCCTCCCAACCTGTGTTCCTCATCAGAGTCAGAGGGACTCCACCAGCGTGGCTCACTGGGACTCCACGTGAGGGTAGGACTTACAACATCAGAAGTTTCTAAGGCAATAATTGTTAACTATTGGCAATTCCAACCCAATCCCATGGTCAACATTTCTCTCCCAGCCCCTGTATGTCCACAGGACACTCGGGAGCCCTGAGCCTCTCTTCAGGTAAAGTAGGTCCATTTCATGAAACACTCAAGTTTTCAGTGACTTGAGGAAGGGAAATCCATGTCAAGTAGCAACTTGTTAATTTGATAAAGCACAAATCTGAACCAAGTGCTGTAGGAAGAAGTCCTGACTTAAGTCATGTGCTTGCTGACCCCTCATTTCCAGTTACTTATGATGTATTCCCAGTTAATCATTCTTAACCTATTATTCCCAGTTAATTCAGGATCTCACTCAACCTTCAAAACAACCCTAGAGGATGAGCATCATTGTTCCTGTTTTATTGCCACTGAAACTGAGAAAATTACACAAGGTTTCCTGAGGTTTGATGTCTCAAGAAGGATCCCTTCTGAATGCTGGGGTCTGCTGCCGACAGACCCCCTTTGTCAGAACAGACTTGGTGAATTGATCCCACTTCCGAGAGTGATGCCGAAAGAGAAGCTTGCATGTCAAACACCAGCAGCAGGACGCAGTGAGTCAGTTTCAAACCGTACAAATAGGAGCACCTTCTCCTAGGTGAAGCGCAGATACCCAGCAGCTGTCATTACCAGAAAAATGAACTGTGCTGTGAGGAAATCCCACATACCAGCGCCACAAACAATCTTTGTAATTTTTTTTTTTTTGAGTCGGAGTCTTGCTCTGTTGCCCCAGTTGGAGTGCAGTGGCACGATCTCAGCTCACTGCAACCTCTGCAGGTTCAAGCTATTCTCCTGCCTCAGCCTCCCGGGTAGCTGGGATGACAGGCGTGCGCCACCATGCCTGGCTAATTTTTGTATTTTGAGTAGAGACGGGGTTTCACCATGTTGGCCAGGCTGGTCTTGAACTCCTGACCTCAAGTGATCTGCCCACCTTGGCCTCCCAAAGTGCTGGGATTATAGGTGTGAGCCACCATGCTGGGCCAGTAAAATATTTTTTAAAAAGAAAAAAAAATGGTCGGGTGTGGTGGCTTACGCCTGTAATCCCGGCACTTTGGGAGGATAAGACAGGAGGATCACTTGAACCCAGGAGTTCAAGACCAGCCTGGGCAACACAGTGAGACGCCATTTCTAAAAAAAATAAATAATTAGCCAGGCACAGTGGGGCATATCTGTAGTCCCAGCTATTTGGGAGGTTGAGGTGAGAGGAACACTTGAGCCCAGGAGGGAGACTGCGGTGAGCCATGATCGTGCCACTGCACTCCAGCCTAGGGGACAGAGAAAGACCCTGTTAATTAAAAAAAAAAAAAGAAAAGAAAAGAAAAAGAAAAAAAAAATCAGAGAACTGTCTAAACATTCTAAAATTCCTGCTAGTAAAATTCCCACTTTTAAAGACATTATTTGTCTTACTAGTTTGGAATAGTCACTGATTTAGAATACAAACCACTCAGCATGATAAGAACTAAAGATCCCTATAAGCTCCATTCCTGTCACTGAATCCACTTGTCGAGGACATAGAGAAGGTAAGTTCCAGTTCCGGTATTTTCCAGAAAACTCTGTAGTTTGGTGCCTAAACATTTTCACATCATCTTTTTAAATTTAAACGTTTTTGAAATAATTATACATTCACAGGAAATTGCAAAGATAGTACAGAGAGGTCCTGTGCACCCTTCACCCAGTTTCTCCCAATGACTGTATTTTACGTAATTACAGCACAATATCAAACCCAGGAATCTGATATCAGTATAATGCATGTGTATAGTTCTATGTGCATATAACCATCACCTTTTTCGATGGGAAGTTTTTAAAGAGCTTTTTTTAAAGCAAAGCTATGTAAGTATTTAACAATACAATCTCTTCCTGCAGGATAAGCAAAGTTAGAATTCACTGAGAAACAAAATTGTTAAATAGATTGATTCTTGTGCTTGGCAGGCAGTCAGTATATTCTCTTCACTAGAGAAAAACCAATTTGGGAAACCAGTGAGGCTCAGAAGGTTGCTTGGTAGACATGAAAACAATGCAGGCGATTGCTAACTGGATGTGTGATGTTAAGACATAATCCATTTAGAATCTGAAGATGGCTGGGTTAGATGATCTAGAGTTCCATTGGCTTTAAAACTCCACATTGCTATACTTCTTTTTTTTTTGAGAGGAGTCTCACTCTGTCACCCAGGCTGGAGTCCAGTGGCACCATGCCGGCTCACTGCAACCTCCGCCTCCCTGCAACCTCCGCCTCCCAGGTTCGAGTGATTCTCCTGCCTCAGCCTCCCGAGTAGCTGGGATTACAGGCATGCGCCACCATGCCTGGCTAATTTTTGTATTTTTAGTAGAGACGGGGTTTCACCATGTTGGTCAGGCTGGTCTTGAACTCCTGACCTCAAGCAGTCTGCCCGCCTTGGCCTCCCAAAGTGCTGGGATTACAGGTGTGAGCAACCTCACTTGACCCACATTGCTGTACTTCTAATACCAATTTTTACTCTGAACAAGGAGACGCTCTCAGGGGCTCATAGAGTACTCATTCACCAAAGTCCTCCTATACAGCAGAAACTGCTCTGTACAGGCTGTATATAAATTAACAGTAAATAGAGTGCAAGTCATTATTCCAAACTCACAGCCGGGCACAGTGGCTCAGCCTGTAATCCCAGCACTTTGGGAGGCTGCGGGTGGGTGGTTCCTTGAGCTCAGGAGTTCAAGACCAATATGGTAAAAACCCTGTCTCTACTAAAAATACAAAAATTAGCCAGGCGTGGTGGCGCACGCCTGTAATCCCAGCTGGGTTTACTGTAAACCCAGTCCGAGCTGGGTTCTTTGCCTTCCTCCCCAAATCCATACCTTGCTCTCATGCACCCTGTCTCAGTGCATGGGTCAATCCTTGTCCTCTCCGATGACCAGGCATTGAGTTCTGATTCGCCCTTCTAAATCTCTCTCCAATGAGATACCTCCATACCACCCCCATGTTAGTTCAAGTCATTTTTTATCCTAGATGACAGAAATAACTTCATGCTGACTTCTGTTTCTATTCTCTCTCGGATCTAACACACCCTTTATGATGTTATCAGTGTGACCGCTATAAAACACATATCTGCACCATTTTAAGTGTCTTATTTCCCCATTACTTACAGATAAAGTTCAAACTCCTTAACCTGGCACATAAAGGCCTGTTTGATCTGATTCCCAATTAACTTCTCTGTTGAATTCCCTGCCATTCCCTTGGGGCCCCAACTTAAACTGAATGTCTTTCAGGACTGAGAATATACTTCCAGGCTGGTGACCGCCTACTAATTTTTTTTTTTTTTTTGAGACAGAGTCCCGCTCTGTCTGTCGCCCAGGCCCAGGCTGGAGTGCAGTGGCATGATCTCGGCTAACTGCAAGCTCGGCCTCCCAGGTTGACGCCACTCCCCCGCCTCAGCCTCCCGAGCAGCTGGGACCACAGGCGCCCGCCACCACACCCGGCCAATTTTTTGTATTTTTAGTAGAGATGGGGTTTCACCGTGTTAGCCAGGATGGTCTCCATCTCCTGACCTCGTGATCCACCTGCCTCGGCCTCCAAAAGTGCTGGGATTACAGGCATGAGCCACCGCGACCGGCCACCTCCTACTAATGTTTTAAGATTTAGCTCGGGGTGTCCAATCTTTTGGCTTCCCTGGGCCACACTGAAAGAAGAAAAACTGCCAGGCATGGTGGCTCACACCTGTAATCCCAGCACTTTGGGAAGCTGAGGCAGGTGGATCACGAGGTCAGGAGTTCGAGACCAGCCTGGCCAACATGGTGAAACCCTCTCTCTACTAAAAATACAAAAAATTAGCTGGGCGTGGTGGTGGGCTCCTGTAATCTCAGCTACTCGGGAGGCTGAAGCAGGAGAACTGCTTCAACCTGAGAGGTAGAGGTTGCAGTGAGCTGAGATCACGCCATTGCATTCAAGCATGGATGACAGAATGAGACTCTGTCTAAAAAAAAAAAAAAAAAAAAACTGTCTTAGGCCACAAATAAAATAAGCTAACAATAATAGTAGCTGATGAGCTTAAAAAAAAAAAGGTCCATGCATAAATCTCATAGTGTTTTAAGAAAGTTTATGAATTTGTGTTGGGCTGCATTCAAAGCCATCTCAGCCGCAGGCTGGACAAGCTTCATTTAGCTCAAACATCAACTCTGCAGTGTTTTCTCTCCAACCACTTACCCTACTGCTGGTCAAATTCCTTATTCTATCCCTAATGCTCTAACAGTACTTTGTATACAATACTACGTTTCATGTTTGTGGTAAAGCATTTGTGTCGTACTGTACATGTTCACTTTCTCTGCATCTCCTTCCATCCCTGAAGACCAAAGCCTTGCCCTTTTCATCCCCAGGGCCAAGTCTAATGCTCAGCAAATTACAGGTATCCAGTGAAAGTTCACAGAGTTAACTTTCCCACCTCCCCCACTGCTACAGTCAAGGTCACTCTGTTCTTTGTCTTTTGTTTCACAGGCTCGCTCTCTCTGCTCACTAACAGGAAGCAGTACTAGCTCATCACTCAATCTTCACAACAACCTACAGGGTAAGTGCTGTTCGGTTATCCTGAATTTCAAGATAAAGGCACTAAGGCTTGGAGAAGTTATACAACTTGGAATGTGAGTGTGACTGCTGAACCAGGATTTGGACACAGATCTATTTGATTTAAAGCTGTGTCTCAAAGTCCAACTTAGGTGACTCCCTTAAATATGCCTCTCTTTCACCTCAAAACATTTTAGCGTCTTATCTTTTCTTTCTCTCTTCTATAAGAGGGAAGCACTTCTCCCTGCAAAGATTAACTCCCTTCAGCTGCACCTTCTTATTCCCTCTGGACCTACCTCATCTGAGACTTTCTGTCCTTCAAATTCCTCCCCTCTTCATCTCAAAAATAACTTGAATTTGTTTTGTTCTAGAGCAGTGGTTCTCTAAGTGTGATCCCAGGCCAGTAGCATCAGCATCACCTGGGAATCTATTGGAAATGCAAATTCCCAGGCACTACCCCATACTCACTGAGTCAGAAACTCTAAGCGTGGGGCACAGAAAGTGGTTTTAGTCAGCCCTTCAGGTGATTTTGACAAAGGCCAAGTTTGAGAACCACTGTGGTAGTGGCTTCTTTCAAATATATGCTCAATTTCACATTTTTTTTTTTCGAGACAGGGTCTTGCTCTGTCACTCAGGCTGGAGTGCAGTGGGGTGATCCTAGCTTACTGCAGCCTCCACCCCCCGAGCTCTATCTTCCCACTTCAGTCTCCCCAGTAGCTAGCACTACAGGCATGCGCCACCATACTCAGCTAATTTTTTACTTTTCAAATAAATGGGGTCTCATTATGTTTCCCAAGCTGATCTGGAACTCCTGGCCTCAAGCAGCCCTCCTGACTTGGCCTACCAAAAGGCTAGGACTGCAGGCGTGAACCACCATGCCTGCCTTCAATTTCATATTCATTTATTTCTTCTTCTTGAGACAGCGTCTCGCTCTGTTACCCAGGTTGGAGTGCAGTGGCGCAATCTCAGCTAAGTGCAGTCTCCACCTCCCAGGCTCAAGTGATCCTCCCATCGTAGCCTCTTGAGTATCTGAGACTACAGATGCAGCCACCACACCCAGCTAATTTTTGCATTTTTTTAGAGATGGGGTTTCGCCATATTACCCAGACTGCTCTCAAACCCCTGGGCTCAAGGGATCCACCCACCTTGACCTCCCAAAGTGCTGTGATTACCGGTGTAAGCCATTGTGCCCAGCCCAATTTTACATTCTAAAACAATCCAAACAAGGCCAGGCAAGGTGGCCCACGCCTGTAATCCCAGCACTTTGGGAGGCCGAGGTGGGTGGATCACTTGAGGTCAGGAGTTCGAGAGCAGCTTGACCAACATGGTGAAACGCCATCTCTACTAAAAATAAAAAATTAGCCAGGCACCATGGTGTACACCTGTAGTCCCAGCTAGCTACTTGGGAGACTGAAGCAGGAGAATCACTTGAACCCGGGCCCGGGAGGCGGAGGTTGCAGTGAGCCAGTATCGCACACCATTGCACTGCAGCCTGGGCAACAAGGGCGAAACCCTGTCTCAAAAATAATAATAATAATAATAAAACAACCCAAACAGAAACACTTCTCCCCCCCGATTCATCTCATCCACTACTGTCTTAATCCTTTGCCATTCGCTTTCTTCGAGGCATCAATCACTCGGTGTGTAAGTCCAGAACATGCATGTACTCCTCAAACTCCTTTGACCAAGCTGGACATCCTTATTCCCTTTACAAATAAAACAATTGAATCTACTTGTCCAAATGGATCTGGGAGTTAAGTGCAGCAATTCTATCTTAAGGAGAAAAATTTGAAATATTATCAAACGTAGCACGGAGGGTAATAAAAGTAAAAACACATTAAAGATGTCAAGATAGACTGGTTTAATTGAGTAGTGAAATCAGAAGGCAGATTGCCAGAGGCCAAAGACAGACAATGTGAATTCAGGACTCCTTCACCCCAGCACGCGCGCGCGCGCGCGCGCGCACACACACACACACTAAAAAATAGCATCTAGGATTTAGGTGAGCAAACTGAAATCAGTAATTATAAATACAGTCTTTCCTGTTCCAATGATTGTGAAGTGACAGTGAGATAAGAGTTCCACAGATGGGCCAGGTGCTGTGGTTCACGCCTGTAATCCCAGCACTTTGGGAGGCCAAGACGGGCAGATCACCTGAGGTCAGGAGTTCAAGACCAGCCTGGCCAACATGGTGAAACCCTGTCTCTACTAAAATACAAAAATTAGCTGGGCATGATGGCGGGTGCCTGTAATCCCAGCTACTCAGGAGGCTGAGACTGGAGAATCACTTGAATCCGGAAGATGGTGGTTGCGGTGAGCCGAGATTGCACCACTGCACTCCAGCCTGGGCAGCTGAGTGAGAATCCTTCTCAAAAAAATAAAATAAAATAAATGAGTTCCACAGATGAAAGAGGACATAAAGAGTATCTAATATCCGGAGGCTGAGGCAGGAGAATGGCGTGAACCCGGGAGGCGGAGCTTGTAGTGAGCTGAGATCACGCCACTGCACTCCAGCCTGGGCGACAGAGCGAGATTCCATCTCAAAAAAAAAAAAAAAAAAAAAAAAAAGAGTATCTAATAAAGTGTTAAACTCAACACAGTACAAATGTACTCATTACTCAACAGCACTAATAGAAATATGCCAGCCACAAGTGTGGGCAAAATATGCAACTTTAAATTTGCTAGTAGCACATAAAAAGAAACAGATGGTGCTAATTTTAATATCATATTTAACCCAATATATATGACCTTTTTAACATATAATCAGTATTTTTTGAGAAAAAAATCTTAATATCTTTAATAATGTTATTTAACCCTATACATTATATATATATATATATATATATATATATATATTTTTTTTTTTTTTTTTTTTGGAGACAGAGTCTAGCTCTGTTGCCAGGCTGGAGTGCAGTGGTGCGATCTCGGCTCACTGCAACCTCCGCCTCCCGCGTTCAAGCGATTCTCCTGCCTCAGCCTCCTGAGTGGCTGGGACTACAGGCATGCGCCACCACACCCAGCTAATTTCTGTATTTTTAGTAGAGAGGGGGTTTCACTATGTTGGCCAGGATGGTCTTGATCTCTTCACCTCGTGATCCACCCACCTCAGCCTCCCAAAGTGCTGGGATTACAGGTGTGAGCCACCACACCGGGCCTATATTATCTTTTTAACATGTAATCAGTATTTTTTTTTTCTTTGAGACAAGGTCTCGCTCTATTGCCCAGGATGGAGTGCAGTGGTGCAATCACAGCTCACTGCAGCCCTGACCTCCCAGGCTCAGATGATCCTCTCACCTCAGCCTCCCTAGTAGCTGGAACTACAGGTGTACACCACCAAGCCTGGCTAATTTTTTGTAAAGATGGGGTTTTGCCATGCTGCCCAGGCTGGTCTTGAACTCCTGGGCTCAAGTGATCTGCCCAGTTCAGCCTCCCCAAGTGCTGGGATTACAGGCATGAGCTACTGTGCCTGGCCATAATCAGTATTTTTTTCTTTTTTTGAGATGGAGTCTCGCTCTGTCACCCAGGCTGGAGTGCAGTGGCATGATCTTGGCTCACTGCACCCGCTGCCTCCCGGGTTCAAGTGATTCTCCTGCCTCAGCCTCCCGAGTAGCTGGGATTACAGGTGTGCGCCACCATGCCCGGCTAATTTTTGTATTTTTAGTAGAGACGGGCTTTCGCCATGCTGGCCAGGGTGGTCTCGAACTTGACCTCATGATCCGCCCGCCTTGGCCTCCCAAAGTGTTGGGATTACAGGTGACAGCCACTGAAGTGAGTGCACCAAAAAAATCTGTGGTACTAAATTATCAAAATCCAGTGTGTATTTTACACTTTTAGCACAAGTGAAGTTTAACAAGGTGCATTCCACGTGCTTAAGAACCTGACCTGGCTGATGGCTACCCTCATGGACAGTATAACTATAGAAAGTAGCCAGCTGGGCACGGTGGCTCACGCCTGTAATCCCAGCACTTTAGGAGGCCGAGGAGGGTGGATCACCTGAGGTCAGGAGTTTGAGACCAGCCTGACCAATATGGTGAAACCCCGTCTCTACTAAAAATAAAAAATTAGCTACACATCGTGGTGTGCGCCTGTAGTCCCAGCTACTCGGGAGGCTGAGACAGGAGAATCGCTTGAACCCAGGAGGCAGAGGTTGCAGTGAGCCAAGATCGTGCCACTGCACTCCAGCCTGGTGACAGAGCGAGATTCTGATTCAAAAAAAAGTAGCCTTGAACAACTAAGTTTTCAGGACAGCACTGAAGATAAGGGAAGCCCCCGGGACCTGCCGCCTGGGCCCAGCAGCAGCTCCTTACTGCACAAAGGGCTCCATACAGCAGGCACTGTGGCTCTGTGCCAGCTGCCTCCTTGCTGGGAATCGTCATCCTTGCCCACCTTTCTCTTTCTAGCAAACTCTTCCTCATCATCTCATTCAATTTATCCAATAAGAATCTACTGAGAGCCATCAGGCCTATAATCCCAGCACTTTGAGAGTCCCAGGCAAGCAGATTGCTTTGCACTCAGGAGTTCGAGACCAGCCTGGGGAACACGGCAAGACCCCACCTCTACAAAAAATACAATAATTAGCCGGACATGGTGGCTCATGCCTGTAATCCCAGCTACTCAGGACACTGAAGCAGGAGAATAGCTTGAGCCCGGGAAGCAGAGGTTGCAGTGAGCCTAGATCGGGCCACTGTACTCCTGCCTGGGAGTCAGAGACCCTGTCTTAAAACAAAAACAAAAACAAAAAAAATCTATTGAGAGCTGACTGAGCCAGCCACTCTCTGGGCCCTAGGGATACAGCAGAGAAAACAAGCAAACAAAACCACAGGCTCTCCTAGAGCCTATATTCTAGCTGAGACGTACTCCCGAGAAAACAAATCACTCAAAGAGAGAGTTGGTGGGACTTATGATTCCAAATAAGGTGCTCAGGAAAGGGCTCACAGAGTAAGCATGTGAAGTCTAAGCAAGAATCCACAGGAGATAAGAGCACATGGCCACATCCACAGAAGATCATTTGGTAATTTTATTTACTATTTCACTATTTGGGCAGCTATTATAACTACATGTAAATGAATATCAAAGATGATTAATATTAAAGCAGAGAGCAGGTGCACACTGGCAGTGCAAGGAGAGGGCAGCACTGCCCCTGCTGGATGGAGGCTCCAGGAGGTGAGCGCATCAATCTCCAGGTTGTGATCTGACTTCTGCTTCTCCGGGAGCTGACAAAGCCCCTCCTGAGGAAGTCATGAGCAAGATCTTGGAGTTTTGGGAAACACAGGGCTCAGCACAGTCAGGCACCTGGCAGGGCCAAGGTGGGGACCAGGCGCTGGACCCGCAGTGGAAATACAGTCAGAGCAAGGGGGCTGCCCTGTACTTCCTGTTTCTAAGCTCACCATGGCCTGCCTTCACCTCTCGGTGGGTTGCACTGCTGCAGTATGGCTCAGTTGCCCTCCACGTCTGGTGCAGAGCCGCCACCCTAGGATCACTTCTCGCCATCCTCTGTGGGCCTCCCAGGCCATGTCTTCTGTGTTGGGCTCCTGTTTGCTGTATCCGTGTCTTACTCTTTCATGATTTAGTCTTTCAATTTGGTGGAACACATCTTCCAGTAGCTTCTTGAGAAGGAGTATGACATTTAAATTTTTTAAACCTTTTTCGGCCAGGCACAGTGGCTCAGGCCTGTAATCCCAGCACTTTGGGAAGCCGAGGCGGGCGGATCACTTGAGGTCAGGAGTTCAAGACCAGCCTGGCCAACATGGTGAAACCCCTTCTGTACTAAAAATACAAAAATTTGCTGGGTGCAGTGGCTCACGTCTGTAATCCCAGTACTTTGGGAGGCTGAGGCAAGCGGATCACTTGAGGTTGGGAGTTCAAGACCAGCCTGACCAACATGGAGAAATCCTGTCTCTACTAAAAACACAAAATTATCCAGGCGTGGTGGCGCATGCCTGTAATCTCAGCTACTCGGGAGGCTGAGGCAGGAGAATCGCTTGAACCCAGAGGCGGAGGTTGCAGTGAGCAGAGATCGCGCCATTGCACCCCAGCCTGGGCAACAAGAGCAAAACTCCATCTCAAACAACAACAACTAGCCAGGCGTGGTGGCAGGCGCCTGTAATCCCAGCTACTCAGGAGGCCTAGACAGGGGAATTGCTCAAACCCAGGAGGTGGAGGTTGCAGTGAGCCAAGATCATGCCACTGAATTCCAGCCCGGGCGACAGAGTGAGACTCCATCTCAAACAAACAAACAAAAAACAAAAAACAAAACAAAAACACCTTTTTCTCACTTATTCTTGTTGTATAGTTAGGCTAGGTACAGGAGTCCAGGTTAGTAATCACTTTCCTTCAGAATTTTGAAGACATTGTTCCAATTCTCTTTTTGCTTCCTATGCTGCTGCCATGAAGTCCAAAGACATTCTGATTCTTGATATGTGACCTGGTACCCTCCCATCCAGAAGCCTGTAAATCTTTTCTATCAACTCAGTGTTCAGAAATTCCATGCCTGGTGCAGGTCTATTTTCTTCCCTAGTGCTAGGCACAAGTACACAGTTTTAATCTGTTGGCTCATGTGCTTCTGTTATCAACTATTTTACAGGTCACTTCCCACCTTGTTTTCTCTCTTCCTGTAATTCCTATTATTCGGATGTCGGACCACTTACACTGGTCCTTAAATTTTATTGATATGCCTTTATTAAACAACTCTTATAATATTGTTAGAACATTTTTAGGGCATGTGGCTTATAAAATCACAGTTTCTGTCTCACTTTTCAAAAACTGTGGTCAAAGGCACAGAACATAAAATTTACCATCTTAACTTTTTAAAGTATACAGTAGTCGGCTGGGTGCAGTGGCTCATGGCTGTAATCCCAGCACTTTGAGAGGCCGAGGTGGGTGGATCACTTGAGGTCAGGAGTTCGAGTCCAGCCTGGCCAACATGGCAAAATCCCATCTCTACTAAAAATACAAAATTAGCCAGGCGTGGTGGCAGGCACCTGTAGTCCCAGCTACTCAGGAGGCTGAGACACAAGGATCGCTTGAATCCAGGAGGTAGAGGCTGCAGTGAGCCAAGATATCACCACTGCACTCCAGCCTGGGCGACAGAGTGAGGCTCCATGTCAAAAAAATAAGTAAATAAAGTATGCAATAGTGTTAACCAAATGCACACTGTTGTGTAACTAGAACTTACTCATCTAGTTATATCCATGAACAACTCCCTATCTCTTCCCCGAGCCCATGACAACTACCATTCTACTTTGTTTCTATGAGTTTATTTTAGACATCTCAAATAAGTAGAATCATGCAATATTTATTTTTTGTGACTGTCCTATTTCACTTAACATAATGTCCTCAAAGATCATGTTGCAGCATATAACAGTATTTCCTTCTTTTTTTTTTTTTTTTTTTTTTTGAGACGGAGTCTCGCTGTCGCCCAGGCTGGAGTGCAGTGGCACAATCTCGGCTCACTGCAGGCTCCGCCTCCCGGGGTTCACGCCATTCTCCTGCCTCAGCCTCCCAAGTAGCTGGGACTACAGGTGCCCACCACCTCACCTGGCTAATTTTTTGTATTTTTAGTAGAGACGGGGTTTCACCGTGTTAGCCAAGATGGTCTCGATCTCCTGACCTCGTGATCCGCCCGCCTCGGCCTCCCGAAGTGCTGGGATTACAGGCATGAGCCACCGTGCCCGGCCTATTTCCTTCCTTTTTAAGGCTGAATAATATTCTGTTGTATGGATATGCCACATTTTCTTTATCCATTCATCTGTGATAGACATTTAGGTTGCTCCCTCCTAGTGTGATCAATGAAGCCCTAAACATGGGTGTGCAAATCAGGACCTACTGCCTTACCTCTACCAACTCCACTTCCAAACTGGTCCTAGCCCAAAGCCATACAGCTTCTGACTCTTATTTCAGAGCACCTTCTATAATACCATTAACACACATTCAACAGATGCTTGATGACTGCCAAATACAGCAGGTACAATGCCAGACTCTTGGTCTTGCTCTTAAGTTGCTCATAGTCTAATACAGAACAGCAAAAACACACTAATTAAAAGTGTGAAAGCCAGGTGCGTTGGCACACATCTGTAATCCCAGCTACTAGGGAGCTAAGCCCAGGAGTTGAAGGCTGTAGTGCACCATGATAGCACCTATGAATAGCCACTGCACTCCAGGTTGGGAGACAGAGCAAGACTTCGTCTCTACCAAAAATAAAAATAAACCCAGCCTGAGACTCTGTTTCAGGTGTAGGCGGCTGGGAAATGACAAAGAAAGAAAGAAACAAGGTACCTCTTAACTGAAAGAATAGCAGGCATAATCAATAACCAATTTATAAGACTTGCTAAAGGCTTTTTGTTATATTTCTGAGAGTGAAGACTAATGACTAGATAAATCCTTTTGCAAGTCGCATGGTTTCTAATTCTTAGTTTTCAATGAAATTAAAAGACTAACCAAGTTGTCAACTAATAAGTTAATTTTTGATTATATGTAACTGTGATTTTTTGGCACACAATTCAGGTTTCAAAATATTGAGTAACATTGCTGGCTAGGTGTGGTGGCTCACGCCTGTAATCCCAGCACTTTGGGAGGCCGAGGTGGACCAATTACCTGAGGTCGGGAGTTCAAGACCAGCCTGACCAACATGGAGAAACCCTGTCTCTACTAAAAATACAAAATTAGCCGGGTGTGGTGGCGCATGGCTGTAATCCCAGCTACTCGGGAGGCTGAGGTGGGAGAATCGCTTGAACCCTGGGAGGCAGAGGTTGCGGTGAGCCAAGATCACGCCACTGCACTCCAGCCTGGGCAACAAGAGTGAAACTGTCTCAAAAAAAACAAAACATTGCTATAACTAAACTTATACCCTTTTTTTTTGAGACAGAGTCTCGCTCTGCCGCCAGGCTGCAGTGCAGTGGCACAATCTCCGCTCACTGCAATCTCTGCCTCCCAGGTTCAAGCGATTCTCCTGCCTCAGCCTCCCAAGTTGCTGGGATTACAGGCGACAGCCACCATGCCCGGCTAATTTTTGCATTTTTAGTAGAGACGGGGTTTCGCCATGTGGGCCAGGTTAGTCTCGAACTCCTGACCTCAGGTGATCCGCACCTGCCTCGGCCTCCCAGAGTGCTGGGATTACAGGTGTGAGCCACTGTGCCCAGCCGTTTTTTTTGGTTTTTTTTTTTTTTTTTTTTGCTCTGTCACCCAGGCTGGAATGGAATGGTGCTATCTCAGCTCATCGAAACCTCCACCTCCCCAGTTCAAGTGATTCTCCTGCCTCAGCCTCCCGAGTAGCTGGGATTACAGGCACATGCCACCATGCCTGGCTAATTTTTTTTTTTTTTTTTTTTTTTGAGACGGAGTCACGCTCTGTCGCTCAGGCTGGAGTGCAGTGGCACGATCTCGGCTCACTCCAAGCTCTGCCTCCTGGGTTCACGCCATTCTCCTGCCTCAGCATCCTGAGTACCTGGGACTACAGACGCCCGCCACCACGCCTGGCTAATTTTTTGTATTTTTAGTAGAGACGGGGTTGCACCGTGTTAGCCAGGATGGTCTCGATCTCCTGACCTCGTGATCTGCCCGCCTCGGCCTCCCAAAGTGCTGGGATTACAGGTGTGAGCCGCTGCGCCTGACCACGCCCGGCTAATTTTTATTTTTTTAGTAGAGACGGCGTTTCTCCATGTTGGCCAGGCTGGTCTTGAACTGCTGACCTCAGGTGATCCGCCCGCCTCTGCCTCCCAAAGTGCTGGGATTACAGGTGTGAGCCACCGCGCCCAGCCATTATTACTTTCCTTTATAGTTTATTTATGTGAGCAAGAATTTCTGGGACTTAAATTTACAAAAACAAAAACAAGAACTGAACTGAGAACTCTTACTTTGGCTACAAGTAACTCCATAATGACATGAATAAATCAAGGCAGGAAAGGGAGCCCTATCTCATTAGGGAGGGCATTTCTAATAAACTTGTACTTTTTTACATAATAATTACTTATAAAAATTTATAATGCGGCCGGGCGTGGTGGCTCACGCCTGTAATCCCAGCACTTTGGGAGGCCGAGGCAGGCAGATCACGAGGTCAGGAGATCGAGACCATCCTGGCTAACACGGTGAAACCCCATCTCTACTAAAAATACAAAAACAAAATTAGCTGGGTGTGGTGGCAGGAGCCTGTAGTCCCAGCTACAAGGGAGGCTGAGGCAGGAGAATGGCGTGAACACGGGAGGCGGAGCTTGCAGTGAGCCGAGATTGTGCCACTGCACTCCAGCCTGGGCAACAGAGCGAGACTCAGTCTCAAGAAAAAAAAAAAAAAAATTTATAATGCATGCGTTGTTTTGTACTAAATTACTATAACTCAACTTCTTGAAATAAGAAATAGATGTAACAGAATCTTATAAATGCTACATCTATTATTTTGCATGAATCAACTTGAAAGAGAGCAAAAGCAGCTGGGCGCGGTGGATTACCTGAGGTCAGGAGTTCAAGACCAGCTTGGCCAATATGGTGAAACCTCGTCTCTACTAAAAATAAAAAAATTAGCCGGGCATGGTAGCTACTCGGGAGGCTGAGGCAGAACTGCTTGAACCCGGGAGGCGGAGGTTACAGTGAGCCGAGATCGTGCCACCACATTCCAGTCTGGGAGACAGAGTGAGACTCCGTCTAAAAAAAAAAAAAATCCTGCCAAAAGGATCCAGCTTAATGGTGAAAGTAAATTTAAAATTTTTATTTTGGCCGGGTGTGGTGGCTCACGCCTGTAATCCCAGCACTTTAAGAGGCCGAGGCAGGTGGATCATGAGGTCAGGAGGTTCAAGACCAGCCTGGCCAACATTGTGAAACCCCATCTCTACTAAAAATACAAAAATTAAGACAGGCGTGGTGGCAGGTGCCTGTAATCCCAGCTACTCCGGAAGCTGAGGCAGGAGAACTGCTTAAACCCGGGGGAGTGGAGGTTGCGGTGAGCCAAGACCATGCCACTGCACTCCAGCCTGGGCAACAGAGCAAGACTCCGTCTTGAAGAAGAAAAAAAATTTAATTTTTTATACCTCTTTTTGTTGCAAAGAAATGTGCTAGAATGATAAATAAAAGGCTTCCAAACATATATTACGTTAAAATAAAACATATTATGTGGGCTAAGTGTAAAAAGAATGCAAGTTCCAGGAGAAAAAGGAATTTAAAATTTCTGTTAAAGCACTCTTTAAACAGTTGATGAAAGATAGCATATCGCTAAGATATTTGGATTCCACTGGCTACATTTTAAAAACTGATGTAACCATTTTATTTTTAAATGTTAATATTTATAATTCTCTGGAAGTTATATCCCCTGCAACTATAAATAGCACTTTTTTGCCCCTTCTTTTAAAAGAGTTGATTCAAATTAAATATATGTAGCATTTATAAGACTGTTACCTAAATGTATTATTTCATATATTTAATTTAATAACATTGAATTATGGTAACTTAGTTTACAATTGATAAACAAAAAAATGCATTATAAGTTTTCATAAGCTTAAAAACTTAAGATGAAAAGTGCTAGGTGTCAACTTAAAAATGTGTGAGCGGGGGCCGGGCGCAGTGGCTCACGTCTGTAATCCCAGCACTTTGAGAGGCTAAGGCGGGTGGATCACAAGGTTAGGAGATCGAGGCCATCCTGGCTAACAAGGTGAAACTCTGTCTCTACTAAAAATACAAAAAAAAAATTAGCCGGGTGTGGTGGTGGGCGCCTGTAGTCCCAGCTACTTGGGAGGCTGAGGTAGAAGAATGGCGTGAACCTGGGAGGTGGAGCTTGCAGTGAGCTGAGATCACACCACTGCCCTCCAGCCTGGGAGACAGAGCGAGACTCTCTTAAAAAAAAAAAAAAAAAGCGTGGGGTGGGGGGTCGGGCATGGTGGCTCATGCCTGTAATCCCAGCACTTTGGGAGGCGGAGGCAGGCGGAACACCTGAGGCCGGGAGTTCGAGACCAGCCTGACCAACATGGAGAAACCCCATCTCTACTAAAAATACAAAATTAGCCTGGCATGGTGGTGCCTGCCTGTAATCCCAGCTACCCGGGAGGCTGAGGCAGGGGAATCACTTGAACCCGGGAGGTGGAGGTTGCAGTGAGCCAAGATGGTGCCATTGCACTCCAGCCTGGGCAACAGGAGTGAAACTCTGTCTCAAAAAAAAAAAAAAAAAAAAAAAGTGTGAAGGGGTTCACAGTATTTCAACATTATTTTGTCCAAACACCCAGTCTCAAATATACTTGCCTTTAAGTCCCAAATTCAAAGAACTACTAGTGCCTTTGCTTAGTGCCCTAAAGGAAATCAAAGTCCTATTAAATGCCACTTGATAAGAGCTCATGTCTTCATGCATAGCCGCATATTAAAGATTTGAAATGTTCTTTCTTTTTAGATGGAATCTTGCTCTGTCACCTGGGCTGGAGTGCAGTGGCACAATTTCAGCTCACTGCAACCTCCGCCTTCTGGGTTCAAGTGATTCTCCTGCCTCCTGCCTCAGCCTCCCAAGTACCTGGGATTAGAGGTGTGTGCCGTCACGCCCAGCTAATTTATTTTTATTTTTTTAGTAGGGACAGGGTTTCACCATGTTGGCCAGGCTGGTCTCGAACTCCTGATTTCAAATGATCCACCCACCTCAGCCTCCCAAAATGCTGGGATTACCGGTGTCAGACACTGAATGTGGCAAAAATGTTGGTTTTTTTTTTTTTTTTTTTGAGATGGAATCTCACTCTGTCGCCTGGGCTGGAGTGCAGTGTCACGATCTCGGCTCACTGCAACCTCTGGTGCCCAGGTTCTAGGGATTCCCCTGCCTCAGCCTCCTGAGTAGCTGGGATTACAGGCACGTACCACCACGTCCGGCTAATTTTTGTATTTTTAGTAGAGACGAGGTTTCACCATATTGGCCAGACTGGTCTCAAACTCCTGACCTCAGATGATCCACCCGCCTTGGCCTCCCAAAGTGCTGGGATTACAGGCATGAGCCACCGTGCCTGGCCAAAAATGTTCTTAATAAAGCAAATTAAATTTGTTGGCCAGGTGCGGTGGCTCACGCCTGTAATCCCGGCACTTTGGGAGACCGAGGCGGGTGGATCACCTGAGGTCAGGAGTTCGAGACCAATCTGGCAAACATGGTGAAACCCCGTCTCTACTAAAAATACAAAAAATTAGCCTCAGCTACCTGGAAGGCTGAGGTGGGAAAATTGCTTGAACCCAGGAGGTGGAGGTTGCAGTGAGCCGAGATCACCCCACTGCACTCCAGCCTGGCGACAGACGGAGACTCTGTCTCAAAAAATAAATCAATAAAATAAATTTAAAAAATAAAATAAATTTGTTTAGCCAATATGTGCAGATGCTTAGAGGGAAAAAGAATTATTTAGCCCAGTGTTCCTCAAATGTGTTCCACTGTAACTTTCAACAGCCCATGAAATTAGTGTTCCACGGAACACCTCTGGGGAAAGCATCTGGCTAAAGCTTAAGATCCACCTTAAAAGTAAATTCTTTTTTTGTTTTTTTTTTGAGACAGTCTCGCTCTGCCACCCAGGCTGTAGTACAATGTCACAATCTCACCTCACGACAACCTCGACCTCCTGGGTTCAAGTGATTATCCTGCCTCAGCCTCCTGAGTAACTAGGATTACAGGTGTATGCTACCGCGCCCGGCTAATTTTTGTATTTTTTACTAGAGACGGGGTTTCACCATTTTGGCCAGGCTGCTCTTGAACTCCTGACCTCAAGTGATCCACCCACCTCAGCCTCTCAAAGTGCTGGGATTACAGGCATGAGCCACCACGCCTGGCCAAGAGTCAATTCTTTAAAGCCTTCCAAACTTCACCAAAAAGCCATCCCCCTTCCTCAATATTCTCACAGGCTTTAGCCCTGAACTCGGCTTTGCAATGACCTGTGTATCATCTGCTCCCACTTAGGCTCCGCGATACAGGTTCACCATCTACCACGATTCCTGGCTCCAGCAGGACTTCAATGTTGGTTGAAAGAACCACCAATTGAACGCTGGGAATTGTGGAAAAGGAGTGGAAAATTCCCAGGTTTTTACTCTGGATGACTGGGTTAGGGAAAATACTTAGAAGGAACATATGATTTGGTAGGAAAAAGGGAAAGTCCATTTTGGATATGTGGGAAATATATCCTGGAAAGATGAAAATGTCCAGCAGACAGCTGGAAATGTGGATTTGAAATCTGGAAGACAGATCTGGACTGGGGATTTGGAGAGTATTATTACAGGTGACAAATGAAGCTATGAAAGAATCAATAACATTACCCAGGGGAAAACAAGAGTGAAAATGGTCAGGGATATAGTTGCCTAGAGAACATTAATATTTTTAAAGTGCAAAGAAAGTTTCTCAAGCCATAAAACTAGGAATTTCCCTTGAATACTCCCCTCTCCTGCCCCCAAAACAAAGCCATCTAGTCCAGCAACCCAGTCCTGTCACCTCTGCCCTCAGGAACTGTCCAAAACCCATCTCCTCTTCTCCATCTCCACTGCTACCACCAGCCCCAGCCCTGGCATCTAGAGAGCTACAAAAGCTTTATATGCATCCACTCCTATCCACACCAACCCCAGGCATCCTCCACCTAGCACCAGAACCATCTTCAAAAACTTAAAGATCGGCCGGGCACAGTGGCTCACACCTGTAATCCCAGCACTTTAGGAGGCCGAGATGGGCGGATCACGAGGTCAGGAGATAGAGACCATCCTAGCTAACACGGTGAAACCCGTCTCTACTAAAAAAAAAAAATACGAAAAAATTAGCCGGGCGTGGTGGCGGGCGCCTGTAGTCCCAGCTACTTGGGAGGCTGAGGCAGGAAAATGGCGTGAACCTGGGAGGCGGAGCTTGTAGTGAGCTGAGATTGCGCCACTGCACTCCAGACTGGTCAGCAGAGCAAAAAAACCTAAGTTGGATCATATCATGTTTCTGCTCCCTATCCTGCTACTGCTTCCTACTGCACTTGATCTGGTCCTAGGTGCCACGCTGCTCCAGACACACTGGCCTGCTTTCTGTTCTTCATGCCAGCTCAGAAGGGTCCTAACTCAGACACTTGGTACTGGTGGTTCTCTCTAACTGGAATGTTCTAAGACTTTCAGCTGACTGACAGCCTCTCAATCATCAAGCTCAAATCAAGGCATCTTAAGCTACTACTGTCATTTAGTATCACATGACTCTGCTTTTAATTTTTGCTTAGCACTTATTATAACAAAATTAACAAAAATATTGATCTCCTCTTTCTCCATGACAGCAGAATTTTAATTTGTCCTATTCGCTACTATATACAGTAGTTCCCTTGGTATCCATGGGGACTTGGTTCTAAGACCCCTGCCCAGCCCCGCCAGGATACCAAAATCCAAGGATGCTCAAGTCCCTTATATAAAATGGCCTAGTATTTGCAGTAATATATACACATCTTCCAGTATACTTTAAATCACCTCTAGATTACTTACAATACTTCGTATGATAGAAATGCTATGTAAATGTTGTCATATTTTTATTTTTTAGTTTATTTATTTTTGAGGCAGGGTTTGGATGTCACCCAGGGGCTAGGGTGCAGTGGCGCAATCATAGCTCGCTGCAGCCTTTACCTCCCAGTCCCACGCAATCCTCCTACCTCGGTCTCCCGAGGAGCTGAGAATACAGGTGCATGCCACCATGCCTTTATAGAGATGACATCTCACTATGCTGCTCAGGCTGGTCTTGAACTCCTGGGCTCAAGAAATCCACCAGCTTTGGCCTCCTGAAGTGCTGGAATTACAGGTGTGAGCCACCATACCCAACTATATTTTTATTTTTATTTTTCTATTCTATTCTATTCCGTTCTGTTCCGTTCTATTCTATTCTATTCTATTTGAGAGATGGAGTCTTGTTATATTGCTAAGCCTGGTCTAAAACTCCTGAGCTCAAGCTATCCTCCCACCGCAGCCTCCCAAAAGTTCTGAGATTACAGGCATGAGCCACCATGCTGAGCTGCATTTTATAATTTGTGTTAATTGTTGTACTGTTATTTTCTTACTTTTTTTTCCAAAAAATATTTTCTATCTACAGTTGGTTGAATCTGCAGATGCAGAATGCGCAGATACGGAGGGCTGATTGTACTCTGGCCTACAGCAGGTGCTCAAATATTTGCTGCATGAATTAATAAGGGAAAATAGTAAGGAGACTGAGAAAAAAAGTCAGAAAGCTGAAAAGGAAATCAGAAGAGAGGAGAAGCTAAGAAAAGGAAGAAGTCACGAAGAATGATGACTAAGATGCCAATGAGGCTGGGTGTGGTGGCTCACGCCTGTAGTCCCAGCTACTGAGGAGGCTGTGGTGGGAGGATCACTTGAGCCTGGGAGGCTGAGGCTGTAGTGAGACATAATGGTGCCACTGCACTCCAGCCTAGGCAACACAGTGAGACCCTGTCTCCAAAAAAAAAAAAAAGATGCCAATAAATTTGGCAAGTCCATCCTTGGTGTCCTTTACGGAGGCAACTTCAGAGTAATAGAAGAGGTAGAAGGCATATTACCATAGGCTAATGAGTAAATGAGAAGTTCAAGTGGGAAGGGCAAAGGGAAGGAAGAATATGGAATACTATTTTGACAGTGAGAAAACACAGGACTTGTCAGTGTGGAGAATATTTGTTCATAATTTCAAGCTGAAGGGAAAGACTCAGTTGGGAAGGGAGATACTGAAGACAAAAAAGGAAAGAGGGTTCTAGACAAGGTCTCAGGCATTACAGGAAGAAATGAGATCCTAAAGCCACACTGATCATCTTTTTAAAAAAACGAATGCCCCACATGATTACAGTACAGTATCTGTTTTATATTCAGAAATATCTACTTCCTGGAAATAATTTGTTATTTCATAATTCTTACAAGAGTTTGGTCTACAAAATTAACAGCTTTCTTAACTCTTAAAAGGTACACATGGGGTGGTTTGGCAGCAGAGAGCTATGAGGTGTGCAGCATACTCTCAGGTGGTTCAGAGAATAAAAGTCTGAGAGAGAGAGAAAGAGGCAGAGAGTGGGAGAGAGAGAATGTGCAAATGATAACAAATGGGGCACAACAGTGACAACAGGTAAATCTAGGTAACCAGATGTTCTCTGTACCAAACTTAGAGCTTTTCTCTAAGTTTGACATTATTTACAAATAAAAGGTTAAAAAAGAGAGAAAGAAACTTCACACACCTAAAACTAAGTAAGAAAATCAACTTCTGGCCAGGCAAGGTGGCTCACACCCATCTCTACAAAAAACTTTAAAACCTAGCCGGGCGCGGTGGTGCACACCTGTAGTCCCAGCTACTCAGGATGCTGAGGTGGGAGGACCCCTGGAGCCCAGGAGTTCAAGGCTGCAGTGCCCCACGATCGCGCCACTGGGTGATAGAGCCAGACCCTGTTTCAAGAAAAAAGGAAAAGAAATGAAAACCTAATAGACTCATTCCTTGAAAATTAGAATAGAGAAAAAGCCTGAAACAGTGTTTCTGATTCATCTCTAACAGACTAAGCAGATAGTGGCTAAGACTTCGCTGCGGTGGGATATCCTAAGAAAACAATAATCTGAAGTGAAGTAAACTCTAGCAGTAAATCTGATCCCTTCTCAGTCATACAAATGGGTTGCTGGTGAAGTAACTATGAAATGACTGCCAAACAGTATATAGTTCACTTGGAAAAAACTTAAGAACTTATAATATTCCTTAAGTAAGAAATATTAATGAGATCAAATACATGGAGTTGTCAAAAATAACAATGACTAAGAGGTACCTTCTTTCCATCTCTTTCTGCAAAGCTGTTTTCTCCAAGCCAAAATCGTACATACTCAAGGACTCTCTTCCCCCCTGAATTGAAGGAGCCACTGTTTTCTTAATGATACTTATCTTCTGTTCCGACGACCCCATTCCAAGGCCAAAGAGCTCAGCTAGACTAACTTGGAGTCCAAATGCAAAGCGTCCCTCTTCCTAGCAGAGACACAGAAAAGCACATCCACCGTAGAGTTTAAACTCAAGAAATCCATAGGTTAAGGTTTAATGTGATAAAAAGACATCACCTTAACATGGCACATCTGATTAAGCTCTGGTATCAAAAGGAATGACTGACAAATTAGATTCAAATTCTAACACACTCAGAATTAATTTCTCTTCAAACAGCATGCCCAGTTTCCCCCACTGTCTCAGGACTAAAAAAAAATCATACAGGGTCTAAATTCTTAAAACAACTTTAAACAAAAATTGAATCATTACTAATACACCTTTTTTTTTTTTTTATTTGAGACGGAGTCTCCCTCTGTTGCCCAGGCTGGAGTGCAGTGGTACGATCTCAGCTCACTGTAACCTCCGTCTCCCAGGTTCCAGCGATTCTCCTCCCTCAGCCTCCCGTGTAGCTGGGACCACAGGCGCACACCACATGCCCAGCTAATTTTTGTATTTTTAGTAGAGACGGGGTTTCACCATGTTAGCCAGGCTGGTCTCGAACTCCTGACCTCAGGCGATCCACCCACCTCTGCCTCCCAAAGTGCTGGGATTACAGGAGTGAACCACTGCGCCCGGCCCCCCTAATATACTTTCTAGGGAGGATTCAAGGCAACTATTTGTGTATTAAACTATGATTTTTATGAGCTTTCATTAATTACTTCAATTGCAATGACCACGAACTACTCTTAAAAGTCCTTCCTTACACAGGCCAAGCGTGGTGGCTCATGCCTGTAATCCCAGCACTTTGGGAGGCCAGTGCGGGAGGATCACGAGGTCAGGAGATCGAGACCATCCTGGCCAACATGGTGAAACCCCGTCTCTACTAAAATACAAAAAATTAGGGGAGCGTGGTGGCACAAGCCTGTAGTCCCAGCTACTTGGGGGGCTGAGGCAGGGGAATTGCTTGAACCTGGGAGGCGGAGGTTGCAGTGAGCCAAGATGGCACCATTGCACTCCAGCCTGGCGACAAAGCGAAACTCCCTAAAAAAAAATAACAAAAGTCCCTTCGTACAAGAGTTGTTACTATGAGCCATGAAAGGTGGCTCATGAAGTTACATCAACTTGCTTTTTGAAGTTAGTGTACAGGAGGAGAGATTACTGAGTAAAGCACTACCAAGTTTCTATCAATAACTCAACAAACAGGCACTTAAGATGCACCTCAGATGTGTACTACCCAAGTGTGAGCCCTCCCTGCCTCCAAGAGCGACAGTCTAGTTGAAAAGATGCGACCTAAAGTAACAAGTGACCATGTGCTAAAAATAAATAGCATAGGCCGGGCGCGGTGGCTCACGCCTGTAATCCCAGCAGTTTGGGAGGCCGAGGTGGGTGGATCACGAGGTCAGGGGTTCGAGACCAGCCTGCCCAACAAGGAGAAACCCTGTCTCTACTAAAAATACCAAAATAAGCCAAGCGTGGTGGTGTGCGCCTGTAATCCCAGCTACTCAGGAAGCTGAGGCAGGAGAATCGCTTGAACCGGGGAGGCAGAGGTTGCAGTGAGCAGAGATCATGCCACTACACTCCAGCCTGGGTGACAGGGCGAGACTCTGTCTCAAAAAAAAATAAATAGGCCAGGTGCAGTGGCTCACACCTGTAATCCCAGCACTTTGGGAGGCCGAGGTGGGTGGATTATATGAGGTCAGGAGTTCGAGACCAGCCTGGTCAACATGGTGAAACCCCATCTCTACTAAAAATACAAAAATTATTAGCTGGGCATGGTGGCCAGCACCTGTAATCCCAGCTAGTAGGGAGGCTGAGGCAGGAGAATCACTTGAACCCGGGAGGCGGAGATTGCTGTGACCCGAGATCGCGCCATTGCACTCCAGCCTGGGCAACAGGGCAAGACTCCATCTCAAAATAAATAAATAAATAAAACAAATAGCATAGATAATATGTTTCCTAAATGTTTTGACAAAGGAGATTCTTACTGCTGTGGGTTAGGGTGGTCAGGAACTAGCTTTAAGGCAGAAGAAAGAGATAAGTTGGGACTGGCAGGGTGGCAGGATTCTGAAAGGGATGGAGGAGGGTCCCACAGGCGGCCTTTAAATTTATGAAATACTGTATTTTATTTATTTATTATTATCATACTTTAAGTTTTAGGGTACATGTGTACAATGTGCAGGTTAGTTACATATGTATACATGTGCCATGCTGGTGCGCTGCACCAACTCGTCATCTAGCATTAGGTATATCTCCCAATGCTATCCCTTCCCCCGAAATACTGTATTTTCATGTCCACACTCATTTCTTTTTATTCTTAAAAGAACCCTGGGGGTGGCACGGTGCGGTGGCTCATGCCTATAAGCTCAGCACTTTCAGAGGCCAAGTTGGAAGAAAGGATCACTTGAGCCCAGGAGTTCAAGACCAGCCTAGGCAATATAGTGAGACCCCATCTCTAACAGAAAAAAAACTTTTTTTATTTAGCCAGGCATGGTGGTGTGCAGCTGTGGTTGATCCCAGTTACTCAGGAGGCTGAGGCGGGAGGATTGAGGAGGCTGAGGCGGGAGGATTGAGGAGTCTTGAGCCAGGAAGGTTGAGGCTGCAGTGAGACATGACTGTGCCTCTGCACTCCAGCCTGGGCGACAGAGTGAGGGGAGGGCGGGGAAAGAACACGGGGAGATAATAAGCCCAACATGCCCCTAGTTTACAGATGAGAAAAGTGAAGATGAGAAGGCTTGACCAGTTGATACAATAAGCAATGAAATCTGAGTGGTTTTTTTTCCTTCTAACCCAGCAATTGAGGCTAGTGTGGAAGAGAATGAGAAAAATAATTCAACCAGAGCAGAGGACCTGTGAGGGACATTAAAAGATAGGTTAAGTCAGACTGGTCCCAAATGCCAAACTAAAGACTTTGAACTTCATCCTTTCAAGCAAGAGAAGGATTTCTAGCATTTCGAGAATAAGGGAGAAAGAAACTAAATGCCTACAGACTGGTTAGTTAGCTAGGGACAGGCACTGCAATAGCCCAGGTGAGAGATAATAAAAGTATGAATTTAAAAATACACATAACAAATTAGATTTTAACATTGGTTTTAAACTAAAATCCCCAAGAAAACCACTGAAAAACCTTGTCTCTTTTGTAAATCTGTTTCAGGAAGAAAAACCTCTAACCAACAAATTTCAGGAACATTTACTGAGAGCCCAAAGGGAGTAATAATTGACCAACAATCTAACATCATCAGAGATTTTAAACAGGCCTGATAAATTAAAACTAGAATTGTCAACAATATTGCAGGAATCTCAAATTCACAAAGTTCAGGCTACCTAAACAAGGAATACTTATATGCAACTCATTGAACATTTTACTAAGTTTTCCAAAGATTTCTTGATTTTCCATTCAGAGGAGTTTCAGTTGGTCAACCAAAGGCCGACTTATTTCCACATGAAAGCCCTGATCCTGCTTACAGCACAGGATCTTGTAAAGGGCAAGGACCCAATAAACATTTGCAGAATAAATGAGGCCAGGCCTACGGTGCAGGAACTCCCTCCATCACAGGCGACTCGAATGCTAGTCTATTTCGAATAAAGATCTCAACATCCCGGAATCAAGTCTGGAAGAAAAACCCTCCGGTTAGCGTTCGCCAGCCTTCCCAGGTCGGGCCTCCTGCAAGGCCCTCAAGGCGCTGTTTTCCCAAAGTAACGCCACCGTGCCACTTCCCGAAGATGACAACCTCTCAGCTCCCTGCCATGTTACCCTCTCTCCAGCCAGATCCAGGAGTCGCGGACGCCTGGGGAAGTCTCCCAGCAGCCCGATCCGCGTCAGAGGAAGCGTTTTCGGGAGAGGGGGCTGCCGCCACGACAAGCGCCTTCCCGCGCCCTACTCACCGTGGCCGGGCGGCCGTGCTCGGGGCCGTCAGCCGCGTCCAGGCGTGGGGCCGCGGCGGCGGGCGCCGGGGCCGGGGCGGCGGGCGGCTGCCTGTGCTTGCCGGCGCGCTTGGCCTTGGCCTGGATGCAGCGCTGGTGCAGGGCGAAGGTGTGTTGGCGCTCCAGCTCCAGGCGCTCGGGCGACACGGCCTCGTAGCGGGCCTCGCAGGTGCTGTGGTGGCGCCGGCACAGCTCGATGCGCCGGCGAAGGCGCTCCATGACCGCGCTGTGCCGCGGCAGCGCGAACTCCGCCATGGGGCAGGTGGGCAGCACCATGGGCCGCGGGCTGCACGGGCCGGGCCCGGGGCCGGGCCTCTCGGGGCCGGCTGGCACTGCGGGCTTCGCTCCCCGCGGCTACCCCTGTCCGCCTCACGGCCGCGCCATGCCCCCGAGGGCAGCGGAGCGGGCTCGCGCGCGGCGGCGGGTTTTCCTCCTGCCCCGCTCGGCCCGACCCCCAGCCGGCGCTTGCTGCCTACCTCAAGCCTCGGCCTGTCCCCACCGCCCCGGCCCCATTGTTTTCCGCGCTACCGCCGCGGCCGCCATCTTAAAATTGTTTTCGGGCCTCTCGGAAGAAGGCGGGGCCTCGGTAAGCGACCTTGTGCGTCACGACTGATGAGCAGGGGCCCTGGCCAATCAGAGAAGGAAGAACCGGCCGCCCGAGGGCGAGGGGAGGAGCACGCAAGAGGCGCGCTCGGGCGCCAGAGCGGTATTTAAAAGGAATTCTCAAGCGAAGGGCGGAGGGAAACCCCTGGGCGGGCCTTAGTCCTGGGGGCGGAGCTAAGCGTGACTGACAGGAGCCCGTCCAAGAGGCGGCTATTGGTTTCCTGCACAGCACCCGCTGAAGGCAGGCCCTTCCGGCTACCCCGAGAAAAGGGGAATCTGGCAGGCGAGTGCGGCGCAGCTGGCCAGTCCCTGTCGCCCGCCTGGCAGTACAGAGACCTTTTTTTTAAATTATTTTTTAAATTTCGACTTTGATAAACTCTAAGTAGCCACGCTATTTTAATGTCAGCCGTTTTACTTTGACCTTATTCCTTGTATCCAGCCCCATAATTGGTCAGAATCGTCTAGTGAGCTGGTAGTTTCCTCTTGCAACATCCCGAATCACTGGTAGTTTCCACCTATTTGTAAAAGCCCGAGCAAGTTTCAAAAGTGCAGTATTACTCACTACTTAAAAAAAAAAGTCCAGAAGATGTGAGCAAAAGCATGCAAGAGTGCAGCTCCATTAGAGGGAACTGGAAATGCAAAGGACGACGTTTCACCACAACCACCGCCTTCCAGGCTCAAGCGATTCTCCTGCCTCAGCCTCCCGAGTAGCTGGGATTACAGGCATGCGCCACCACGCGCGGCTAATTTTGTATTTTTAGTAGAGACGGGGTGTCTCCATGTCGGTCAGGCTGGTCTCCCACTCCTGACCTCAGGTGATCCGCCCACCTCGGCCTTCCAAAGTACCGCGATTACAGGCGTGAGCCGCCGCGCTGGGCCAAAAACAGTCCTTTAGGTAAAACTGAGTTACTCAACAAAACCAAACCAAGACAAATTATGCCCCATTATTAAAACTAATAGGCAAAGGGGAGTAGAGGGACTGGAGCAATCAAACAGTTGTTAGTACTAAAACTAGATAGTGTGATGCCAAAGGATATCAGGAACTCTAGATATGGGCACTCTAATTGCTAAAACGTTAAGCAGGAGGTGGCAGGAGGCTGCACATTGAGATACACCATCAGTAGTTCAAACATTTGTTACTCTAGCTTTTTACTAGGGCTCATGAGGTTTTATTTTAAAATCAAGAGAAAACAACAATCAAATATGTCTTCATACAAACGCAGCAGAAAGATACAAATCCTAATGTTTTAAATGGAGAAAGTGGGCCACCAAGGCAAAAGTGCCATAATGCAGTCCTGCTTTTTTTTTTCTAGCATTCAAACAGAAATTTTACACCAGAATTAAACTATTTCTTAATAGAAAAAATAGTAACTAGGAGCACTACATTCTGTGTACATACTTTTCTTTAGTATGTAATCTAAAAATTTAATAGCACATAAAAAACTGGGCTAACTTTCAAAAATACCCCTAAAGTATTTAAGTATATGTAAAATAATGGAGTCTGATTCTGAACAAATAATTTTCTAATAAAAATTTCAAAGTTCAATGGTTCCCCTAAGTCTTAAAGAATATTATCTACAAATTATCAGTAGCATTCCCTCCTTTTCTGAGCTGCTGTCCACACTACTATACAACAGAAACTACTGCACCGCAATCACGTGGGCAGGAAGAGGCAAGGGCTAGACAGAAAAGACTGCATCAAACTCACGTGGTGAGATAAAAGTCATTATTTCACTGTCCATAATAGTTTCTGCCTAGTAGTGAACTCTCACATAGCGGCCAATTATACGAAGATCAACCCACTAATTGAACATAGTCACACACACACACTGAAGGTTACTATGAAGAAATTCAGTCAAAAGCAGACACTTAACACAGGGCTTTAATGTAACACCATTTAGTAACATGACAAATTGAAAAGTGAGGAGTACTTTGTGGATAAGAAAATGGAGGAACACATCTGATGGAGAGTGGGCATTTGACAACAATGGAACAGGTAACCAGCATGTAAAATCAAAATATAAGTGTCTTTTTAAGAGCTGAAAGCTGCTGCTGGTCATTCATTAATGTGTCAGACATTTAATCAGGATGCTGGACCTTCAAAATAACTGAAAAAAGAACCAAGAAAAGGCGTTTTTGTTTTCAACAAACTTTACTAAATAACCCTGGAAAGGCAATGAACGATCTGACAATTTAAGCTCTAATGATTTAAAGCTCAGCTAGAAGAAAGTGAGGCATGACATATACTGTCAACGGAGGGTGAAGGAGGCAGATTTCTGGAAATGCAATGATCTCACACATTTGCTTCAAGGAGAAACCTGCAGACATATTTTCAGGTCTTGCTAAGTAACAACTGTTTATTTGTAATCAATACATTTGGGAAAGTCTGCTATGTAGCTAAGGTCACTGTGACCACAGAACAACAGATGAAAAGGAAAAAGCACTGAACAGCAAGAAAAATACATCCCATCCTCAAAAGAATTTAAGTGAACCAGTTTAAAAACAAAAAAAAATAGATACAGCCTTCATCTTTTACAAATATATTTCCTTCCCAATATCTTCCCAATATAAACACTGTGGAGTGTTTATATATTCAGTGCAAGAAACAGTATCATCGGTACATTTGAAAGCCTCTAAAGAACAACTGAAGCTAAAGTAATATCAAACTCTGAATACGTTTCAGTGTAGAGTAATAATAACATTATTACACTATAGTGGTGTGGGAGAGGCTCTGATAGCACCCATCTGCATTCCGCATGAAAAAACAAACCTAAGATCACTTTTTTAAAAATTCTACAAGCCACGTTAAAAAAAAATTTGAACAGGACTGCTTTATTGTGTAATTTATGACACAACTGTTACATGAATTGCAAATGAAGGCTTAAAATATTTAGCAGCTACAAAAAAAATCAGATAACTCATGCTTCATGTCACTCCTCCCACAAATACTTCTAGTCTGTTCAACTGCAGTCAATTCTGTATTGGCTTGCCTGTGAATTAGACTTCTAAAGTCTTTACACAGAGTAAAAGAAATGGATAAAAATTAAAGTATTTTTCTCTACTTTGTATCAATGTATTCTATTCTGTACTTTGACCCTGGAAAGGTATGGGTCTGCTTAAAAGAAAGAAGAAACACACACGTAATCACAATAAAGCTTAACATTATGCAGGGCTTATAATCATTTTCAGCAACGGACTGCAAGCTGCACTGTGAAGAAAATGCATAGCAGAGGAGAAAGCTGGGGATTTGAGGAAATAGGTAAGGAAAACAGTGTCAACACACAGTGGAAGAAGTGATGAAGACATCTATTCCGGAGCTCACGTGCCATGCCCTGCTAGCGTTCCTTAACAAGCCACCTGCTCCAGAAGGCCACAGCCTGACCCTCCCAAGTGGAATATGAATGCCCAAGTGCCACATGAAGCCACCTCCTCCACTACCTGCAAAGCTGTCTGGGAACTGAGCTACAGAACACACACACTTTCTGGTCTAACAAACATCAAGTGAAAGAATTTTTTCTTATATATCTATTTTTAATACAACTTAAACGCAACTTTTATATGAATTTGGGCTTCTATTCAGTCCCTCTCCTCAATTTCCTTAGGAGGAACTGAATAATGGAAGCAAACAAAACAAGATTCTAACCACAAATGACTGCACTTTAAACGTGATTATCAATTTTGAGGGACAGAGATGTGAATGTTTTACAATACCAAACTTTAAAAAAAATCTATTATAAAAACTGCAACTCATCTCCCTAACATTTTTAAATGGTGGTATTATGTTTGCACAAACAGATTAATACATTAAATTAAGCCAAGATCTTAAAGACTGGCAAAGTTCTATCATTCTATTTTAAAAACAAAGATGTTAAAAAAAAAAAAAGTTAGTTTGCTTCATGTTACATTTCACAACCATTATGTTAAATGTTTTCTTTTCTACAGAAACAGGGTCCTTTATATCACAACTGCAAGTATTTACTGCTAGATGTTTAAAGTTACACAGACTAGTGTTCAACTGGAGCCTGCTGATGGTGATGTCTTGAAGTTTTCTGAATGTCAACCTAAGGTGTGCCAGGTCCTCTCCTAGGACCACTCTTGCAGGGGAGGAGGGAGAAGAAATCACAGATCAAGCTCTTAAGATTGTTTCACTCTCTTCGTGGCTTTCTGTTTCTTGGTGATCTGTTCAAAATTTCATCCTCCTATGGATTGAAAAGAAAAGAAATTCATTATAATTAGCACATTTAAAAAATAATAAAAGTTCACCATATTTTCAAGATCAGCCAGGCTGAGGGTAACTTATTTGAGGAAAAAAATGAGGAAAATGATTAGAAGAAAATGCACCAAGAAGAATGGTTGTCTCAGAGGTGGTGGAATTATGCCTACTCTAATTCAGTTTAGTCTTTATTGTTTTCTATAAACATACACTTTTCTCAATCTAACCCATAAACATTTTCTTAAAAAAGGATCAGACACTGTGATTTCTTAATCTTGCTTAATCCCAAACAATCTACTGGCCTATGGCACACTAGCCCCATTCTGAGGATAAGAAACCAAGGATTCATGAAGATGGAAGGCTATCCAAGTAGACTGACTCCAAGGCTGCTGCTCTGTACTCTATCACAAGTTGCTAAGATTGTAAATTACCCTATGAAAATATTCCCTTTTTTTAAATGCACCAGCAACTTTTTAACGTGTGAGGGAGTTTGGGGGAAACATGGTCTCTACTTTTAAGAATTGCATTCTAGTTAAGACAGAACATATCCATGGAAAATATACAAAAGATACAGATAGCAATGACCTTTATTAATAGGAAGGCAGAGTTGTAGCTGAAAGTAAAACCTGAGGAGAGCTTTCCGGGAGAGACCAGATTTAGACACAGAGGTGCTGGGTAAAGGACTTTAGTAAGCACTGGTACAGACAGTGACTGTCCCCTTTCTCTCATACTGTATATATCCAATCTACCACAAAACCAAGATCCAGATCTCCAACTAGTTCTCATACCCTCTGTTCCTCTCCTGTCACCCTTTGTGGGGCCACCGTATCTTTCCTAGATGATTACAGGGACCTCCTAACTGGTCGCCCTGATTCTCCCTGGTATATAGGAAACACAGCAGACACAGTCATCACCCTGTGACACCTGTGTCCAGTAGCCTGTGATGGCTGCCCGCTTCACTAGGAGGGAAAGCCAAGTCCACACAACAGCCTGTCTAACCTGGAGCCTTCTCCACCCTTCTTTTCTCCACTCTCTCTGTCCACTCACCATACTGGCCTTGTAGACAACCACTTTAGGCCTCAATACTGGCTGTTCTCTGTGCCTGGAATGCTCTTCCCACTTACATCCCCATGGAAAAGTTCTCTGCCTCTTTCAAGTATTTGGTTCGATGTCATCTTTTGAGTAAGGTTTTAACATGGTGACCCGCCTACCTCTAGCACTTTTAGTATCTTTTCCTGTTTTAATTATTCATCGTTTCTCACTTCCTAATACACTGTGTTGTTTACTTCCTTAAAATGTTTACTGCTCATTGCCTGTTTCCCCCAAGTAGAATTTAAGCTCCCTAAAGGCAGAGTATCTTTGTCTGTCTTACTCACTGACAATGCCTGGCACAAAATGGGCACTCGACAAATGTCAGTTAAATGAATGAATGAACGCATCTATGGACAACGGGGACAAAAAGTTTAGAACACAGTGATTTGTGTAAGAAATACTTTTCAGGGCACAGTGAGGAGAGGCAAATAGACTGTTAATGACCCGAAGTTTCCTTCTTAGCAAGCATTTTATTTTCCCCCTATAACCTTCTGCTTATTTCAGAAAATGATTTTCAGCTAAAAAGATACTTCTGAGATTAATATGTAGCTTAAAATTATCAAACAAAACACTGACCTGTATCACAAAGAATCCCACTTCAACAAAATTGGCTTTAACAGAATTTTTACTGCCATAAGCCACTGTAAACTACCCTATTAAAATATTCCCTTTACATAAATGTACCTTCAACTTGGAAAAACAAAATGTGTGACCCCTTTCCTTTACCTCTGCTTTAGGTTTTCTGTCTTCCTCCTCTTGACTGACAGTGCCACCATCTTCTTCAGCATCACTTTTCTGTTTCTCTTCTAAGACAGAAGTTAAACAACTGAGCAAAACCTTATTATTTTTGGTGATTATATATTAGCATTAGAACACATCTCTAGATCTACAATTTTTTTTTTTTTTTTTTTTGGAGACAGAGTCTTGCTCTGTCGCCCAGGCTGGAGTGCAGTGGCGCGATCTCGGCTCACTGCAAACTCCGCCTCCCGGGTTCACGCCATTCTCCTGCCGCAGTGTTCTGAATAGCTGGGACTACAGGCGCCCGCCACCACGCCCGGCTAACTTTTTTTATTTTTAGTAGAGACGGGGTTTCACCGTGTTAGCCAGGATGGTCTCGATCTCCTGACCTCATGATCTCCTCGGTGGCCTCCCAAAGTGCTGGGATTACAGGTGTGAGCCACCGCGCCCGGCCACTATTTTTTTTGAGATCGACTTTGCTTGTCACCCAGGTTGGAGTGCAATGGCATGATCTCGGCTCACTGCAACCTCTGCCTCCAGGTTCAAGTGGTTCTCCTACCTCAGCTTCCGGAGTAGCCAGGATTACAGGTGCCCACCACCATGCCTGGCTAATTTTTGTATTTTTAGTGAAACGGGGTTTCACCATGTTGGCGAGGCTGATCTCGAACTCCTGACCTCAGGTGATCCACCCACCTTGGCCTCCCAAAGTGCTGGGATTATAGGCATGAGCCACCTTGCTCGGCCAACAATTTTTTTTTTTTTTTTTTTTTGAGACTCAGTCTCGCTCTGTCGCCAGGCTGGAGTGCAGTGGCGCAATCTCGGCTCACTGCAACCTCTGCCTTCCGGGTTCAAGTGATTCTCCTGCTTCAGCCTCCCGAATAGGTGGGACTACAGGTGCCCACCATCATGCCTGGCTAACTTTTTTATTTTAAGTAGAGACGGGGCTTCACTGTGTTGGCCAGGATGGTCTTCATCTCTTGACCTCGTGATCCACCCACCTCGGCCTCCCAAAGTGCTGGGATTACAGGCGTGAGCCACCATGCCTGGCCAACAATTTTTTTTTTTTTTTTTTTGAGACAGCGTCTTGCTCTGTCACCCAGGCTGGAGTGCAGTGGCCCAATCTCGGCTCACTGTAAGCTCTGCCTTCCCAGGTTCACGCCATTCTCCTGCCTCAGCCTCCTGAGTAGCTGGGACTACAGGCACCTGCCACCATGCCTGGCTAATTTTTGTATTTTTAGTAGAGACGGGGTTTCACCGTGTTAGCCAGGATGGTCTCGACCTCCTGACCTCGTGATCTGCCTGCTTCGGCCCCCCAAAGTGCTGGAATTACAGGCGTGAGCCACCGCACCTGGCCAACAATTTTTTTTTTAAGAGACAGGATCTCGCTGGGTCTGGTGGCTCACGCCTGTAATCCCAACACTTTGGGAGGCCCAGGTGGGAAAATTGCTTGAATCCGGGAGGCAAAGGCTGCAGTGAACCGAGATCACACCACTGCACTCCAGCCTGGGCAACAGGGCCAGACCATATCAAATAAATCAATCAATAAACAAACAAACAAACAAACAGCTGAGCATGGTAGCGCATGCCTGTGGTCCCAGCTACTTGGCGGGGTGCTGAGGTAGGAGGATCACTTGAACCTATAAGGTCAAGGCTGCAGTGAACTGTGATTGTGCCACTGCACTCCAACCTGAGTGACAGAGTGGGACCTTGTCTTAAAAAATAAAAAAGAGAGAGAGAGAGAGACAGGGTCTCACTCTGTTGCTCAGCTGGAGTGCAGTGGCACTATCCTGGCTGACTACAGCCTTAAACTCCTGGGCTCAAGTGATTTTCCTGCTTCAGCCTCCCAAAGTGCTGGGATTACAGGCTTGAGCCACCACGCCTGGCTAAAAACAATCCTTAACTTGACTGTAAAGGTTGAACAACATCGTAGGGTCTTGGCTTAAAGCAGATTTTCTGGACTCTGTTTCTTACCAAGTTTCTCTTCTCCTTCCTCCTCCTCATCTCCCTTATTCTTTTCCTCTTCCTTCTCTTCTTCCTCTTCCTTCACATCTGGTTGAGGTGCATCAGTTTTCTTATACTCCATAGCACTGGTCTGTTTCTGAAATGTTCCCCAAAGTACAATTTTGTTTACATGTTCATGTATTATGTTATATAATTCCTGAATGCCTACAGGCAAAGTTCTGTTCCAGGCTGTATACAGGGATAGATATACAGAAACGAATAGGATGTAATTCCTACCCTGAAGAGTGTGTATGTACGTGTGTGTATGCACATGCGCTTGTGTGTTTCAAGGTAGAACAATAAAAACAAAAGGGCCAGGCAGGAAAATAAAGGTCAAAAAAGTCAAGGTGACTGAGGCACCGATACACAGAATAGTGGCAGAGGCTGAGGCTGGAAAAGGAACTTGGGATCCAGTTACAAAGTGCTATGAATGCCAGATGAAGCATAATCCTCATTTAGCAGAAGTAGAGCCCAAAATAAGACTTTCTTTTTTTATGATAGCATGCAAAAAAGGCTAAACAAGAAAAACTAACAATAAGGCTGTGGTACCCCAACATACTGTTTTGAGAGTGGGGAAGGTGAAGGCAGAATGGATAATGAGGAATCAAAGACTGAATTACAAAGAATAGAAATAGCTATAGCAGCAGGCAAAGCTGATTATTGCCCAAGTGGCTAGTTTTGTATCTAAGTTTATTGTTTTTTTTAGAAAGTTGCTGCCAAACACTATGGAGAGTAACAGATTAGGATAAATAATAATAGCAACCAAGGGGCTATAAATCCTGCTCCCATCTGGGCACAATAAACGGCCACTGAGGAACAGTAAGTAAGGTTTCTGCAGTCAACACCAAACATGGCTTGGTCATTACTGAGCCACTACAAAGAAAACCTCAGGCAACATATCTTAGTTATTTTTAATAATCACTAGAGTGATGTCTCTAAAATTGATTCTAAAAAAAAAAACTTCCTACCTTTCCAGAACAGCAGAAGAGGATAACCAGGAACACAGGAAGGGCTACAGTTAGAATATAGACTACCCACAGCCAAGGGCGCTCTTCAGCTGCCTCGATCATCTGCCCCACAACGCCTGGCTGAAAAACAAGACAGGACTGATTGAAAGTTCCGGCTTTTGACACCAAACATAGGCCGTGCTGTTTTTCTGCAGTTCAGTTATGGCATGGCACTACGCAGGACCTTCTTTTTCAGAGAAAATGCTCATAAAATGTAAAAAAGAAATTAGAGAAGCCTCCATCCTCTTGCTCTCCTTATAATCAAGATGATTTCACTCTCATAGGTGCAAAAGCTGGCTTCTACATCACCTGCAAAAGGCTCCCTTAACCTCAGGATCCAGTGAATTTCTTATCTCAGTATCCCTGGCTCTCCAATTCTTAGATCGGCCACATGACCAGTTGTTTGAAAATTCTGTATGTAGTGTAAACCGAGATTCAACATATAAGAGTGTATTAAAATATAGCCTAAATGACAAATTTCAAAATATATACCCAGACAAATAATAATAAAAAAAAAAACCTGAACATAACACAAATAGACTCTAAAGCCACTACATTAGACTAATGAAATCATGCCCCAAAACCCAATATTGTGTCTTTTGCAGGCATATGGTTATACTTTTTATGCCAATATTGCCAAATGAAGAAAAAAAACCTTAACACAGACTTTCACAAAATAACAGCTCCTTACAATAACAGACACAAATGCACAAGCAGCAAACACGAACCTCAGCAGCCCCATCAGCAGCTTTCTTCAGGCCCCATCCATCATTGGCCCAATCATCAACTATTCTTCGATCAGCACAAATGATAAAGTTGTCAAAAAAAATGTCAGAGGTCATGGACCACAGCTCCAAACCAATAGCACTAAAAGGAGTCATTCTGAAAGGTTCCAGATCTTCAAAGAAATCTGGATTTGGTATTTTCCTGGGTTTCCAGATTCCCTAGAAAAAAAAAGTTTCAGAAAATCATTTCAGATAATGATCAACAAAAGTTTATGGTGAATCTACTGTAAGAGAAATTTTGCATGAACAATGGAGAGAAATGCCAACTTCATGAAACTTGAAATAAGCAACAGGAAAATAAATAACAAATGCTACAGATTATTTTACGCACTCTGCCTCTAAGACTGCAGGATTCCAACTACTTCCAATTTCTACTATCACCCATGACCTTGGTCCAAACCAACCCCTCAAGTTCCTGGCCCATTCAACAGCCTCCACTCTTAGCAACTGCTAATGAGAGTGGGAGCATAAGTCAGTACGTACTTCTTCAGTGGTGATTTAAAATAAAACGCACATGATCATCAACCAGCAATTCACTTCTAGATAACTACCTAGAGAAATACTCACAACATACACCCAGACATGTACAAGGATTATTACAGCAGTAGTGACTCTGAAAGCAAAAGTGACAATCCACCTAAATGGCCACCAACAGGAGAACAACTAAAGGGCAACTTCTTTTTCACTGTAACCTCTGCCTCCTGTGTTCAAGTGATCCTTGTGCCTCCGCCTCGTGCCTAAGCAGCTGGGACTACAGGCGTGTGCCACCATACCAGGCCAATTTTTGTGCTTTTAGTAGAGATGGTGTTTCACTGTGTTGGCCAGGCTGGTCTCGAATGGCTGATCTCAGGTGATCCACCCACCTCAGCCTCTCAAGTGCTGGGATTATAGGCGTGAGCCACTACGACCAGCCTAAAGGGCAACTTTTTTAAAGTCAAACTTTTATCTTATTGTTTGACTACACAATTAAAAATACATTCACATAACATCTTTAACGACTATGAGGAAAAAAATAAAAAATTTACAAACAGAAAAACATATATTAGTATTTGTATATATACATATACTATGCCAAGATCCTGCTGAAATGTTTTCACAGTATCAGACCAGCTTCTCCTGTTTCTGTATATGTATATACATATATTAGTATTTGTATATAAAGTACAAATTAATGATTATAAATAATTTTAATTGCCACTCTTTGTAGAGATTATAAATAATTTTACTTGGCTAGAAAGATAAAAGGAACAAAGGTCTGAGGGTGTACATTTTTGCATGAGGCCTAAAGCCTCACAACCTTACTACTTGTATCCTTACCATCTCTTTTGGGCCTCAGTCTTTTTATAGTTGCAAGCATTGAGGCCAAGCAGTGAGCTGACTTGATGTAGTCAAGATGCTGACTCAAACCACAGTCCTCTACCCACCACATCACAGATTGTCCAGACTCAGCTGTGGATCCTATGGCTGAAGCAACCCTGGCACCCAAGAGCAGGGTACCCAAATCAACAGTTTCCCATTTCTCTTTTGTTTTTAAATATAGTTACAAAGCAACTATGAAAGTTATTCTTGGCTGGGCACAGTGGCTCCCGCCTGAAACCCCAGGACTTCGAAAGGCGAAGGCAGGTGGATCACCTGAGGTCAGGAGTTCGAGACCAGCCTGGCCAACATGGCAAAGCCCCGTCTCTACTAAAAATACAAAAAATCAGCCAGGTGAGGTGAGCACACCTGTGAGCACACCTGTGCTCCCAGCTACTCGGGAGGCTGAGTCAGGAGAATTGCTTGAACCCAGGAGGTGGAGGTGGCAGTGTGCCGAGACTGAGCCATTGCACTCCAGCCTGGCCACTAGAGTGAGACTCAGTCTCAAAAAAAGAAAGTTGACCAGATGCAGTGGCTCACGCCTGTAATCCCAGCACTTTAGGAGGTTGAGGTGGGCGGATCGCGAGGTCAGGAGTTCGAGACCAGCCTGGCCAACATGGTGAAACACCATCTCTGCTAAAAATATAAAAATTAGCCAGGCGTGGTGGCAGGCACCTGTAATCCCAGCTACTCGGGAGTCTGAGGCAAGAGAATCGCTTGAAACCGGAAGGCAGAGGTTGCAGTGAGGCGAGATCACACCACTGCCCTCCAGCCTGGGTAGAAGAGCGAAACTCCATCTCAAAAATAAATAAATAAAGTTAAAGAAAGTTATTCACTCCAGTTTCTAGGTTTATCTTTGCAATACCTAACCCATTAAGCTCTCTTTCAACTTAGGAAGTCTACTTTCTGCTTTTAATTCAACAGCTTGAATATAATGACCAACCTGGCAGCCTTACTCTAGATAAAACTTCTATCTGAATACAAACAGATTAATGAAAGCAACTCAACCATCAAGAGGCACAAACCTGGTAACTGGGATTGTCAATCATAGGAGGCTTCCATTTGCCTTTATAATTGGGGTTGTCAATCATAGGTCGCTGCCAGACACCACATCCAGGGGCTGACTCACATTTAGGGTTGGCAATCTGAGGAGCCTCCCATTCTCCATCCATGTCTTCATCCCTATGGAGGTACAAACAACAAATTATAAACAGGTTCTGTGATGCAGGACTATGAACAGCTGGCTGGCCCAGGGCTGCCAAGATCCTGCTGAAATGTTTTCACAGTATCAGACCAGCTTCTCCTGTATTTCCAGTAATAACAGTTTTTCAGGAAAAATTTATTTTTTAAAAAAGAAGAAAATATAATTAAAATTGTCAAATTCTACCCTGAAATTAGGGAACTTGGCTATATTTAAGATTGACTTCAATAAAAACAGGTAACTTATGCTGGGTGTGGTGGCTCACGCCTGTAATCCCAGCACTTTGGGAGGCCAAGGCAGACAGATCACTTGAGGTCAGGACTTTGAGACCAGCCTGGCCAACACGGCGAAAGTCCGTCTCTACTAAAAATACAAAAAATACAAAAATTTGCCGGGTGTGGTGGCACCCACCTGTAATCCCAGCTACTCGCAAGGCTGATGGAGGAGAATCACTTGAACCCAGGAGGTGAAAGTTGCAGTGAGCCGAAACTGCGCCACTGAACTCCAGCTTGGGAGACAGAGTGAGACTCCATCTCAAAAAAAACAAACAAAAAAACCAGGTAATTAAAAAAAATTAACTGAAGTTCTTACCAATCCTCAGGTTTCTCTGCGTCTGGATCAGGTACATACTCAGGCTCATCATCTAACCAGCCTTCGGGTTTTGTGGCCTCTTCATCTGGAATCTTAGCAGGGGCATCTTCATCCCTTAAACACAAAAGAAAAAGCCAGTTATGACAACACTGGTCACCGTATAGTACCACTTTGTGGATCAGAACAGAGTATTCTAAAAAAATTTGTTTTTAATCTCAAAATTTAAAATAATTCCTCTTAGAAAATACTTGTAAATCATATATCTGCTAAGGGCCTAGTAAAATAACTGTTTACAACTCAATAATATAAAGACAACCCAATTTAAAAATGGGCAAATGATTTTAATAGACATTTCTCCAAAGAAGACATACGAATGTAAAAATATACAATACGAACACACAATAAGCACACGAAAAGATGCTTAACATCATTAGCCATCAGGGAAATGGCAAATCAAAATGATACCACTTAGTACCAAGTTGGCTCTAATAAAAAAGACTCATAAAAACAAATGCTGGAAAGAACGCAGAGAAACTGAAACCCTCATACACTGCTGGTGGGAAAGTAAAATGGTACTGCTGATTTGGAAAACAGTTTGGCAGTTTCTCAAAAAGTTAGTTACCACATGACCCAGCAATTCCACTTTTAGGTATATATACCCAAGAGAAATGAAAATATATATCTATAGCTAGACAGAGTGGCTCATGCCTGTAATCTCAGCACTTTGGGAGGCCGAGGCAGGAGGATCACTTGAGGCCACACCAGCCTGGGCAACAAGGTGAAACCCAGTCTCTAGTAAAAAAAAATACACAAGGCCAGGTGCGGTGGCTCACACCTGTAATCCCAGCACTTTGGGAGGCCAAGGCGGGTGGATCACCTGAGGACAGGAGTTCGAGACCAGCCTGACCAATATGATGACACCCTGTCTCTACCAAAAAATACAAAAATTAAGCCAGGTGTAGTGGCTCATGCCTGTAATCCTAGCACTTTGGGAGGCCAAGGTGGGCAGATCACCCGAGGTCGGGAGTTTGAGACCAGCCTGACCAACATGGAGAAACCCCATCTCTACTAAAAATACAAAATTAGCTGGGCGTGGTGGCACATGCCTGTAATCCCAGCTACTCAGGAGGCTGAGGCAGGAAAATCACTTGAAACCGGGAGGCAGAGGTTGTGGTGAGCCAAGATCACGCCACTGCACTCCAGCCTGGGCGACAAGAGCGAAGCTCCGTCTCAAAAAAAAAAAGAAAAAACATGCACAGCCAGGCACGGTGGCACACGCCTGTAATCCCAGCACTTTGGGAGGCTGAGGCTGGTAAATCACTTGACATCAGAATTTTGAGACCATCCTGGCCAACATGGTGAAATCCCATCTCTACTAAAAATACAAGAATTTTTTGTAGTAGTGCGCGCTTGTAGTCCCAGCTACTTGGAGGGTGAGGCACGAGTGCAGTGGTGCACGCTTGTAGTCCCAGCTACTTGGGACGCTGAGGCACGAGAATCGTTTGAACCCAGGAGGCAGAGGTTGCAGTGAGCCGAGATCGTGCCACTGCACTCCAGCCTGGGTGACAAAACGAGACTCTGTCTCAACAAACAAAAAACCCATAAAAATTAGCCAGGCGTGCATACCTGCAGTCCCAGCTACTTGGGAAGCTAAGGCGGGAGAGGATCGCTTGACCCCAGAAAGTGGAGGCTGCAGTGAGCCGTGACCGTACCACTGCACTCCCACCTGGGCAACACAGAGATCATGTCTAAAGAAAAGAGGCCAGGTGTGGTGGCTCACACCTGTAATCCCAGCACTTTGGGAGGCTGAGGCGGGTAGATCACCTGAGGTCAGGAAATCGAGATCAGCCTGACCAACATGGTAAAACCCCGTGTCTACTAAAAATACAAAAATTAGCTGGATGTGGTGGCATGCGCTTGTGATCCCAGCTACTTGGGAGGCTAGGGCGGGAGAATCACTTGAACTCGGGAGACAGAGGTTGCAGTGAGCCGTGATGGCGCCACTGCACTCCAGCCTGGGCGACAGAGCTACACTCCATCTCAAAAAAAAAAAAAGCAAGAAAAGAAAAAACATATTTATGTAAAAACCAGTACATGAACATTCATAGCAGCATTATTCATAATCACAGACAAAAAGGAGCAAACAACCTAAATGTCCACCAAAGGATGGATAAATAAAATGTAGCATTATCAAAACAGTAGAATTTATTCAATCATGAAAAGGAATGCAGTACTGATACATGCTTCAACACAGATAAACCTGGAAAACACTGTGCTAAATGAAAGAAACTGGACAGAGAAAGCCACATACTGTATGATTCCATTTTATATGAAATATACAAAGTAGACAAATGTAGAGAGGCAGAAAGCAGGTTAGTGGTTGCTGGGAGTTGGGGGAGGAAACAGGGAGGGGCCACTTAATGGGTACAGGGGCCTTCTTAGGTGATAAAGCTAGTTAAGGAATATAATACTGAATAAGGCTAAGTCCAAATCTAATATACACCAAATATACAAATAAACTTGGCATTTATACTAGTGCAGTACAAAAGTTCAGTTATATGTATCTTACCTTTCAAGGAGGAAAAAGATCATCTAGAATGTAACTGCTAAGCATAGGAGGATATTTTACAAAGGGTAAGAATTTCTTCGTTCACTTTCTGACATTTCTGGAGTCACTGTGTGAAGTTGCAAGTTCAAAGACAGCCATATACAAGAATACAGCCCCAGCTATCTTCATTTCTCCTCACTCTTCAATGTGCACCCTACATAAAAGGCCATGTAATTTCTCCCTCGCATGTCAAGCTCATTGCTGCTCCTCTACTTCTGCATACGACATTCTTCAATCAGAAACACCCCTTCCCATATTCACCAACTCCTTAATTCTCACCTCACTGCCAAGTCTCAATCTGATTTGCCTTGCTCCAAGAAACCATGCCTAGTTTAGGTACACCTGGTGCTCTGGTCTCCTGTGGCACCTTCTCATGAACCCTTACAATACCACATGCCAACATCATGCCTCACAACTGGACTTCAAGCTCTGTGTAGGCAGATGGTGGTGTCCTTGTGGCTTTGTATTCTACCACCCAACCCACAGCAGAGAATTGACTGTTGTTTAAATAGGAAAAAGGTTATTTTTCAAATTAAAATTTAACATTTCAGGACTTTGGCTTTAAATGTGAGTTCACAGAAGCCCTGGAGTAGCCAGGTTAAAGGACCTGAGATTCTGCCACAAACCAACAGTGTCACCACAGACAAACTCTTATCAAGTGTGGCATTCTGTGGCTTGTAAAACGGTGAGTCAATCCAGATGATGACACTATGGCCCCTTTCCAGCTATAGTACTCTATATTTTCCCTACAGATTAGACTGCATCATGGATTACTGAAATTATCAGAGCTTACTCAACCAACATTTGGTTGTTCAAGCCACATGGAATATATGAAATGCTCCCTTACACTTGAAGACAGTTCCCCAAGACTCACCAGTCATCTGGCTTGACAGCTTCCGGATCTGGGATTTTTGGTCTTTCATCCCAATCCTCGGGCTTCCGGTCTTCTGGGTCCTCAATTTCACGTGAAGGATTTACAGGAGGAGTCATGTCATTGAGCAGATTTCCACTATTCACCACAGATTGGTCAACCAGTATTTCAAAACTATTATCTGGATTCAAGACTGAAAGAAACATTAAATGGAATTAAAAGTACTTAATTTTCCAAGCTCCCTTTACCATAATACAAAAGATCATGACTTCTAACGTGAAGCAGCAGAAGTCTGACCTGAGGCTTTGGGGTAAGAACAATGCCTGGCTCCTGGGGTCTTGGGCAAGCTAACACCCATTTCCTTATGCACGAAACATAAATGATTAGTCCCTCGGCTTTCTAAGAATTACAGCAAATGATAGTTAAAATCTTTAACACCAAAGACTTGACTTATAGACACTAAAAAAAACAAAACAAAAAAACAAGAAACTACATAAACTAACACAATTATTGGGCTTACACATATACACCAGTGAGAAGACAAATACGTGGACTTATAACTACTTCCCAGTACAAAAGGTCCATTTCTTCATTTTTAATAGAGCTGGTATTATTACCACGTTACTGAAATTACACAAACCTCCAATTTATTAAAACGCATGTCCACTCATGATTCTACTTTCTACTTTTTAACTCCCATGGAGAATGAAAAAACAATTTTAAATCCATAAAAGCATTTTTTAAAATTTTATTTTATTTTTTTGAGACAGAGTCTCGCTTTGTCTCCCAGGCTGGAGTGCAGTGGTGTGATCTCGGCTAACTGCAACGCCCGCCTCCCAGGTTCAAGCGATTCTCCTGCCTCAGCCTCTGCAGTAGCTGGAACTACAGACGGCCCCGTGCCACCATGCCCAGCTAATTTTTTGTATTTTAAGTAGAGACGAGGTTTTGCAATGTTGCCCAGGCTGGTCTCAAACTCCTGAGCTCAGGCAATCTGCCCAACCTCAGCCTCCCAAGGTGTTAAGACTACAGGTGTGAGCCACTGTGCCCAGCCACATGGGCCCCATAAAAGCATCTTAAGTGTGATGTATATTAAAGCCCAGATTCCACACCTAGATATCTAATACACAGGAGACTGAGTTACAGCACATCCAAACAAGGAATCCTATGCTGCTGTGTCAGTGATAATGAAAATGAATATTTCTGTGAGGAAGAACTTCACACTCTTTTGTTGTTAAGAAAGTTAGGGCCGGGTGTGGTGGCTCATGCCTGTAATCCCAGCACTTTGGGAGGCTAACGCAGGTGGATCACTTGAGGCCAGGAGTTCGAGACCAGCCTGGCCAACATGGTGAAACCCTGTCTCTACTAAAAATACAAAAACTAGGTGGGCATGTTGGTGCACACCGGTAAACCCAACTACTTGGGAGGCTAAGGCACAAGAATCGCTTGAACCTGGGAGGTGGAGATTGCAGTGTTTCTGTCTCAAATAAAAAAGGGCCGGGCGCAGTGGCTCACGCCTGTAATCCCAGCACTTTGGGAGGCTGAGACGGGCGAATCACGAGGTCAGGAGATCGAGACCATCCTGGCTAACACGGTGAAACCCCGTCTCTACCAAAAATACAAAAAATTAGCCCAGCGTGGTGGTGGGCACCTGTAGTCCCAGCTACTCGGGAGGCTGAGGCAGGAGAATGGCGTGAACCCGGGAGGCGGAGTTTGCACTGAGCGGAGATCGCACCACTGCACTCCAGTCTGGGAGACAGAGCGAGACTCCGTCTCAAAAAAAATAAATAAAAATAAATAAAAAAATAAAAAAGTTAGATATAGCACGTAAAGTTGTATATGTGTATATACACATATTGACAAATATATATCACAATGCTGATGTTTAAGATAATTTTAAGTGACTTCTTTGTGTATGTTTTTATTGACATATCGTACTTGTACATATTTTCGGGGTACGTGTGATATTTTGATACATGTATATAATGTGTAATGACCAAATCACAGTCATTGGACGGGCCCAGTGGCTCATGCCTATAATCCCAGCACTCTGGGAGGCTGAGGCAGGCCCATCATTTGAGGTTGGGAGTTCGAGACCAGCCTGACCAACATGGTGAAATCCCAACTCTACTAAACATACAAAAAAAATTGGCCGGGCATGGTGGCGCATGCCTATAGTCCCAACTACTCGGGAGGCTGAGGCAGGAGAATTGCTTGAACCCGGGAGGCAGAAGTTGCAGTGAGCTGAGATCAGGCCACTGCACTCCAGCCTGGGCAACAGAGCGAGACTCCCATCTCAAAAAAACAAAAAAAACAAAAAGAACAAAACAAAAAAAAACAAATCACAGTAATTGAAATATCTGTAACCTTAAACATTTACCTTTTCTTTCCATCTTATAGAGACAGAGTCTCATTCTGTGACCCACGCTGGAGTGCAGTGGCCCAATCATAGCTCACTGCAATCTCGAATCCTGGACTCAAGGGATCCTTTGATACCACAGCCTCCCGAGCACCTGGGACTAGAGGTACATGCTACCAAGCCTGAATAATTATTTTTTTGTAGGAACAAGGTCTCACTATGCTGCCCGGGCTGGTCTAGAACTCCTGGCCTCAAGTGATCCTCCCACCTCAGCCTCCCAAAAGTGCAGGGATTATAGGCCTGAGCCACTGCACCTGGCTCCATTTACTTTTTCTTTGTATTGGGAACATTACAATTCTCTTCCAGCTCTTCTGAAATACACCATAAATTGTTCTAACTATAATTTCCCTACTGTACTATCAAATATTAGAATTTATTCCTTCTACCTTATTTCTGTACCAATTAACCAACTTGTCTTCAACCCCTCTCCCTCGCTTTAAGTGTTTTCTTTTTGCTTACTTATGGCTTCTGAATTTCTATACCTTAAATATGTATTACTTTTGGAAATAACAAAAAAAGGTTAAGCTGGGCTCAGTGGCTCATGCCTGTAATCCTAGCACTTTGGGAGGCCGAGGTGGGTGGATCAACAGATGGCCAAGAGTTCGAGATCAGCCTGGCCAACAAGGCTCTACTAAAAATACAAAAATTAGTTGGACATGGTGGTGTGTGCCTGTAATCCCAGCTACTGGGGAGGCTGAGACAGGAGAATCACTGGAACCTGGGAAGCGGAGGCTGCAGTGAGCCAAGATGGCGCCACTGCACTCCAGCCTGGACGACAAAGCAAGACTCCGTCACAAAAAAAAGAAAAAAAGGTTGTTATATTCTAGGCTGGGTACAGTGACTCACACCTGTACTCCCAGCACTTTCAGGAGCTGAGGCGGGCAGATCACTTGAGGTCAGGAGTTCGAGACCAGCCTGGCCAACATGGTGAAACCCGGTCTCTACTAAAAACAGAAAAATTAGCTGGAAAAAATAATAATAATAATAAAAAAAAAAAGAAAAATTGGCTGGGCATGGTGGCACAAGCCTGTAATCCCAGCTACTCAGGAGGCTGTGGCAAGAGAATCGCTTGAATCCGGGAGGCAGACGTCGCAGTAGGCCAAGATCATGCCACTGCACTCCCACCTGGGTGACAGAGCAATACTCCGCCTCAAAAAAATTAAAAAGGTAGTCCAGGCGCGGTGGCTCACGCCTATAACCCAGCAGTTTGGGAGTCTGAGGCGGGCAGATCACCTGAGGTCGGGAGTTTGAGACCAGCCTGACCAACATGGAGAAAACCCATCTCTACTAAAAAAAAAAAAAAAAAAAATTAGCCAGGCGTGGTGGCACATGCCTGTAATCCCAGCTACTTGGGAGGCCGAGGCAGGAGAATCGCTTGAATGCAAGAGGCAGAGGTTGTGGTGAGCCAAGAGCACACAATTGCACTCCAGCCTGGGGAACAAGAGTGAAACTCCAACTCAAAAAAAAAAAAGGTTATTATATTCTTCAGAAAGAGGCATGCCTATTTATGATCTCAAACTAGCAGGAAAAGCTTCAATAAACAAACAAACCAAAAAAAACCCTGTATCAAAATGATTCAACTCAATTGTCAATTGTCCAGGTATTGGAGCATCCAAATAAGTTCAACTACAAGATACTTCTGAAAAACTATTTTTATTGGATTTATGTATAATTATAAATATAACTTATTCTATTATTCAACATTTCTCAACAACAACAACAAAAAAGGAAGAAATTAGATAGATCAGCAAAGCTCTTTGTAGGGAAAAAAAAAAACACCTTTTTTTTTTGGAGTGGGGGACGGAGTCTCACTGTGTTGCCCAGGCTGGAGTGCAATGGCATGACCTTGGCTCACCGCGACCTCCGCCTCCCGGGTTCAAGTGATTCTCCTGCCTCAGCCTCCTGAGTATCTGAGATTACAGGCGCCCACCACCCCGCCCGGCTAATTTTTGTATTTTCAGTAGAGATGACGTTTCACCATGTTGGCCAGGCTGGTCTTGAACACCTGACCCCAAGTGATCTGCTCGCCTCAGCCTCCCATCATGCTGGGATTACAGGCATGAGCCATCATGTCCAGCAAAAAATACCAATTTTTTTTTTTTTTTTTTGAGACAGAGTCTTCCTGTCGCCCAGGCTGGAGTGCAGTGTCACAATCTGGCTCACTGCAACCTCCGCTTCCCGGGTTCAAGCAATTCTCCTGCCTCAGCCTCCTGAGTAGCTGGGATTACAGGCACCCTCCACCATGCCCGGCTAATTTTTGCATTTTTAGTAGAGATGGGGCTTCACCATGTTGGCCAGGCTGGTCTTAAACTCCTGACCTCAGGTGATCCGCCCACCTCGGCCACCCAAAGTGCTGGGACTATAGGCACGAGCCACCATGCCTGGCCAAAAACACCTATTCTATTCTTAAAATTATCTCGAACCTCAGTTCCTGTGGAAAAGAAGTTTTTTGAGACAGCATCTCACTTTGTCACCCAGGCTACAGTGCAGTGGCAAGATCATGGCTCACTACAGTCTCGACTTCCTGGGCTCAAGCAATCCTTATACTTATACTCAGCCTCCTGAGTAGCTGAAACTACAGGCACATGCCACTATACTCAGTTAATTTCTTAAGATTTTGTAGAGACAGGGTCTGACTATCTTGTCAGGCTGGTCTGGAACTCCTGGACTCAAGCAATCCATCCGATTCAGCCTCCCGAAGTGTTAGGATTACAAGTGTGGGCCACCATACGTGGCCAAGAAGCTTCTTTTAATGCTGACAAATTAAGGTCATTTCCCAACTAAGATACTAAAGTGAAGAGAGTCTTTTCTTTCGTGGAGGGGGTACAGAATCTTCCTCTGCCACCCAGGCTGGAGTGCAGTGATACAATCTCAACTCACTGCAACCTCTGCCTCCTGGGTTAACGTAATTCTGCTGCCTCAGCCTCCTGCGTAGCTAGGATTACACCAGCTACTCAACACCACGCCCAGCTAATTTCTGTATTTTTAGTAGAGACGGGGTTTTACCATGTTGGCCATGCTAGTCTCGAATGCCTGACCTCAAGTGATCCGCCCGCCTCGGCCTCCCAAAGTGCTGGGATTACACGCATGAGCAACCATACCAGGCTGAGATTCTTCTTGTTTGGAGGCTGGGGTACTCTCCAGATATACAATCTTTTTTTTTTCTTTTTCTTTTTCTTTTTTTTGAGATGGAGTCTTGCTCTGTCTCCTAGGCTGGAGTGCAGTGGCGCGATCTCGGCTCACTGCAAGCTCTGCCTCCCGGGTTCGTGCCATTCTCCTGCCTCAGCCTCCCAAGTAGCTGCGACTACAGGTGCCCACCACCACGCCCGGCTAATATTTTTGTATTTTTAGTAGAGACGGGGTTTCACCATGTTAGCCAGGATGGTCTCGATCTCCTGACCTTGTGATCCACCCGCCTCGGCCTCCCAAAGTGCTGGGATTACAGGTGTGAGCCACCGCGCCCCAGCCTTTTTTTTTTTTTTTTTTGAGATGGAGTCTCACTTTCGCCCAGGCTGGAATGCTGTGGCACAATGATCTTGGCTCCCTCCCAGGTTCAAGCAATTCTCCTGCCTCAGCCTCCCAACTAGCTGGGGTTACAGGCGTGCACCACCACGCCTAGCTAATATTTGTATTTTTAGTAGAGATGAAGTTTCAACATTTTGGTCAGACTGTTCTCGAATTCCTGATCTCAGGTGATCTGCCCATCTCGGCTTCCCAAAGTGCTGGGATTACAGGCGTGAGCCACAGTGCCCGGCCAGATATACAATCTTTAAATTAAATGGATGATATATATGTAATACCATAAGCCCCCAAACTAATGCTTTTTCTTACTTAGTGTGTAAAGATGTGTTTTCTTATCAGTAAAATAGGTCTTCAGATCTGCATCTGGCCTCTTAGCATGTTTTTCTTCATAGATACCCGTTTTGGGGTTTTTGTGTCGGAAGATGAAGTGCAGTTTATAGTCCTCTCCACATTTATCTGGACCAAACATAATCGTATAAGGGGTCTTGTCATGGAACTGATCCTTCAAAAACAAAAAAGGATTATTTGAAGTCACTGTACTCAAAGTGTTCAAAAGCAACGTTTCAAAAGTGTATGATAATTTCTCTTATAAAATTCCAAATATATTAGTGACAGTTAAAGGAAAAGCTAACTACAAGTTTGTTTAGTAAAAAGGAATAACCAGCAATCATCAGTAAATTTAAAATAACATTTAAGTGTCTAAAAAAAAGTAATGCACACATCTAGACAGTTATTGCTTCCTCATAAAACAAAGAAATAAGCTTGCTAAAACTAAAACTTACATAGAAGCAAAACCAGAAATTCAGATAAAAACAGTTGGTAACAACTTTGTAATTTACACTTCAAATAAAAAGCATGTTAGCGTCAAAGTCAATTTTCCCAACTCATGAAAAGAGTTAAACAGCAGGGGAGGAAGCCTTTATTTTCACAATTATTACAAAATTCTTTTTTTTTTTTTTTTTTGAGACGGAGTCTCGCTCTGTCGCCCAGGCTGGAGTGCAGTGGCGCAATCTCGGCTCACTGCAAGTTCCGCCTCCCAGGTTCACGCCATTCTCCTGCCTCAGCCTCCCAAGTGGCTGGGACTACAGGCGCCTGCCACCACGCCTGGCTAATTTTTTGTATTTTTAGTAGAGATGGGGTTTCACCATGTTAGCCAGATAGTCTCGATCTCCTGACCTTGTGATCCGCCTGCCTTGGCTTCCCAAAGTGCTAGGAGCTAGGATTACAGGCGTGAGCCACCGCACCCGGCCCAATTACAAAATTCTTACAAGGTAATAGTGGGTGTCCAGCCACATTCCAGAAATGGGAATTACATACCAGGTTGAGTTCTGGTGTTTTAGAAAGCAGTTTCACATAGGCACCACCACATTCTATTCCATTTTGGAAATTAACCTCATACCTAATGTCAGAGAGAAAAGCAGAAAACTGTATGGCATTTTGAAAGATCGAAACTCTTAATGTATTTCCTCTCTCCCTCATCTTGGTCACGTTTTATCATAGGTCAAATGTTTACCCTTACAAAGGATTCCATCTTCTATTGTTTTTGAATAGTTATCAAATGCCACAAAAATAAATAAAATTAAATTGAACATTAATGCAGATTTCCAGTAAATTTGTTCTGCAAAATCTACAAGTTATTTAGAGTCAGAAAAATGAGCAACCAGTTTCTTTCAAAATAATGCATTAGCCAGGAAAAACTATTAATTACAAGGTGTTTAAATTCACCCAAAAATCCCTACCACCACTTATATAATCTCATAATTTTTTAACATAGAGTAAAAGTTACATAATGTCTTCTAAGATTACCCTTTGCAGAAAGCTTTTATCCAACAAGCATTTCACTTACTGAACAATGAGAGGCTTGGTGTCAAACAGGAAGGGCTTGTTCAGTTTAGCAGAGATGGCATGATGCTTGGCCCGAGACATCAATACAAGTCCTTTATCACCTGGAAGCTTTGATTCCTTCATTTCATCTACCTCCCACTTTCCTACAAGACAACACAAAAAAGTTCCACTGCTTAACTCTACCTCTGAAGGTCCTTTAAATGCCAAAAAAAACACCTCCTAGTTGCATAAATATATTATACTGGGGCAGCCGTGGTCGCTCACACCTGTAATCCCAGCACTTAGGGAGGCTGAGGGCAGGCGGATCACTCGAGGTCAGGAGTTCAAGACCAGCCTGGCCAACATGGTGAAACCCCATCTCTAATAAAAACACAAAAATTAGCCGGGCGTGGTGATGGGTACCTGTAATCCCAGCTACTCGGTAGGTGAGGCAGGAGAATCGCTTGAACCCAAGAAACAGAGGTTGCGGTGAGCCAAGATCACGCCACTCTATTCCAGAAGCCTGGGTGGCAAGAATGAGACTCCGTCTCAAAAAAGTAAATAAATAATAAATAAACACACTTTATTTGGCAAATATTATTCAGATATGGCTTTTTAAAACTGTAGTGTATTATACTACTGTCTAGAAATTTCCAACATTCAGTAGCACAGGTGATTAAACAGATCTAATCCTATTAAATGTAAGGCTACACATGCACCCCTGAACCTTAAATAAAATAAAAAAAAAAAAAAAAATTAGGCAACACACAAAGGTGGCAAAACTTCCATGGAAAAATCTTTTTTTTTTTTTTTTTTTGAGACGGAGTCTCGCTCTGTCACCCAGGCTGGAGTGCAGTGGCGCGTTCTCGGCTCACTGCAAGCTTGGCCTCCCGGGTTCACACCATTCTCCTGCCTCAGCCTCCCCAGCAGCTGGGACTACAGATGCACACTGCCACGCCCAGCTAATTTTTTGTATTTTCAGTAGAGACGGGGTTTCACTGTGTTAGCCAGGATGGTCTCGATCTCCTGACCTCGTGATCTGCCCGCCTTGGCTTCCGAAAGTGCTGAGATTACAGGCGTGAGCCACCGCACTTGGCTGGAAAAATCTTAAAGCTTACTATTTCCTTTTAAACTAGTCTTAGGAAATGCCATGGAGACAACATGTCAAACCTCTATCTGCTATTATATCTAAACCAAATGGAATTCTCACCATCATATTTGGCAATTTCATCATCGGTATCATCTTTCTTGGCTTTGGATAAAATCCACCTGTAAATAACAAATCCCAAAATCAGTCTTAAAATGACAGTTGACTTGTGAGGGAAAATTATGTAAATACTCATTAAAGTAGGACCTATTGTGCTCTTAGCCTATTTAACCACTCTACTTCCAACCTTTAAATCTGTCACACAACTAATGATAATACATTATCTTCAACTCACAAACCTATATGAAAAAGTACCAAACCTATGAGATAATTCCACTGATGTTTTAACATCAAGAGAAAATTTTTTTCCTCAATCAAAGAACAAAATATAGGGTAGAGTGGGGGAGGGAAAGAAGTGGAAGTAAAAACCACAAATTCCAAAAGACTATTTTCCTGCATGGATGTTAACACTGAAGATATTAAAGCTAGAAATTTCAGGCCAGGTGCGGTGGCTCATGCCTGTAATGCCAACAATTTGGGAGGCTAAGGCAAGTGGATCACCTGAGGTCAGGAGTTCAAGACCAGCCTGGCCAACATGTCAAAACCCCATCTCTACTAAAAAAAAAAAACACACACACACAAATTAGCTAGCATGGTGGCGCATGCCTATAATCCCAGCTACTTGGGAAGCTGAGGCAGGAGAATCACTTGAACCCAGGAGATGGAGGTGGCAATGAGCCGGTATCACGCCATTGCACTCCAGCCCAGGCAAAAGAGCGAAATTCTGTCTCAAAAAATAAATAAATAAAATAAAATAAAGTTAGACATTTCACTATAAAAGATGCTATCCAAAAAGGAATCTACTATCCCATCTTATTTACATGTCTGCCTCTAACATATATTTCTCTGGAAAACACTTACCCTGACAGAGTTCCTCTGTCAAAAGAATCAGCAAAATATACTTCCCCTGTTGGAACTGGAGCTTTGTAAGTAACCTGTGTTAAATACATAAATGAATTAAAAATTTAAATTTTCAGCAACATGCCTTTTTATCTAGAATCTATTCTCCCGGTTTGCTTTCAACTGTCACAAAAATTTCATAGCTGGCCTTCAAATTCAACCCATATAATTGGCCTCTAGCAAGACAAAGGCTGCCAGAGAGATCAATAAGTATTTTCGCGAATTTTGCTTTCCCTTTGAAAACGTTCCAAATTTATCTTCACAATGTTTTTCTTTTATATTTTATTAGAGATGATATCTCCCTGTGTTGCCAAGGCTGGACTCACACTCCTGTCCTAGGCCTCCTGAGTAGTTGAGACTACATTTCCCTGCACCCGGGTATCTTCATATCATCTCAAGACGTAAAAGGAATAGATTCAAAGACCATTTCAAACCTTGGGAGATGAAGGAGGAGCAGTGGTATCTGGTTTTGAGTCTTCTACCTCTTCAATGACATCGTCAAGGTCATCCTCAATATCAATCACATCATCATCATGTCCATCATGAGCCTCAACAATAGCAGTTCCAAGCACCAGTAACATACACAGCAACCACTTCCCTTCCATGATCTACACATAAAGAGCAAAATCAGTTAAATGTATTGCCACCTATCAAACTTCATGAAGATCACTAACCTCTCTCTCATTTAAAATTAAAGCTTTTAAATCGCAGAGCTAAAAAGAACTTACTATTTCATTTCATAGATAAAGAAAGGCAGCCTAGAGAGATTAAAGGGTTTCCCTAAAATCAGTTAAAAGATTCCATTTCTGGAAAATTTCAAAATAAAACTGAAACATACACGACATCCTCATATAGAGAGGATTGGTTACACAGATGTGGGGCATTCAAATACAATTTCCAACAAACTTTTGCATTTGTAAAGTGCTTTACAACAGAAAAAAGCCCTTTCATACACTAATTTACAGGGGGTACCCGTTAAAACATTACAATGAAATAACAGAGATGGCCAGGCGCCGTGGCTCACGCCTGTAATCCCAGCACTTTGGGAGGCCGAGGCAGGTGGCTCACTAGGTCAGGAGTTCACGACCAGCCTGGCCAACATGGCGAAACTCTTCTCTACTAAAAATACAAAAATTAGCTGGGAGCGATAGCGGGCGCCTGTAGTCTCAGCTACTTGGGAGGCTGAGTCAGGAGAACTGCTTGAACCCAGGAGGTGGAGGTTGCAGTGAGCACGCCACTACACTCTAGCCTGCGTGACACAGCAAGAGTTCGTCTCAAAAAAAAAAAAAAAAAAATTAACACAGAAGATAATTCCTCTCACATTAAGGCTTAATATGGATACTGTTGCTCAAATATCATCAATAGACATGTTTTCAAATTAGTGTTTTAGAACTCAAAAAGAATATTAAACTAAGAACAAGCTACTTTTTAAAATTTATATATTTTATTTATTTATTTATTTTGTGACGGATTCTCCCTCTGTCGCCCAGGCTGGAGTGCAGTGGCACCATCTCAGCTCACTGCAACCGCCGCCTCCCAGGTTCAAGTAATTCTTCCACCTCAGCCTCTTGAGTAGCTGTGATTACAGGCACCCACCACCATGCCCGGCTAATTTTTGTACTTTTAGTATAGACAGGGTTTCGCCATGTTGGCCAGGCTGGTCTCGAACTCCTGACCTCAGGTGATCCACCTGCCTCAGCCTCCCGAAGTGCTGGGATTACAGGCGTGAGCCACTGCACCTGGCCAAAACAAGCTCCTTTTTTTTTTTTCTGAGATGAGTCTTGCTCTATCGCCAGGCTGGGATGCATTGGCACTATCTTGGCTCACTGCAACCTCCGCCTCCTGGGTTCAAGTGATTCTCCTACCTCAGCCTCCCAAGTAGGTGGGATGACAGGTGTGCACCACCACATCCAGCTAATTTTTGTTATTTTTAATAGAGACAGGGTTTCACCGTGTTGGCCAGGATGGTCTCAATCTCTTGACCTCGTGATCTGCCCGCCTCGGCCTTCCAAAGTGCTGGGATTACAGGAGTGAGCCACCGCACCCGGCTTATCTCTTCTTTTCTAACCACGTAAGCGCCCTGTGTATTATATTAGACATGTCTTGGGGTAGTGGCTCTCTTTCCACAGAGGACCACAGATCTAAAGAAATAAAAACTGAGCTACACAGATGCACAAGATGATGTGGTTGGTAGCAGGTAAATTTTCATTTTTGGGCTTGAGAAAGTACAGCTACAAGGTGGGGGAGAAAACAAGTAGAAGATACACAACTAAAAATGTGTGCGCACACACACACAAGATGTCCTTTTTTCCTCACATCCTCTGCCCACACAGTCACCCAATCAATCATAGTCTTTCACTCTTCTCCATTACTGACATCAGGATACTTAATGTTACCTTATATTACCAGGGCCTCTAGTTTCCTCCTCCTCTTTCAAGCTATCCTACAAGAAGACTCATCACCCAAAAACTATCATGAGTCCATGTTTGCAAAAATTTCTAAGTCTTTTAGCTAGTAATCAGCACCCTCTCCCTCTATAGCTGCTCTACATGCTATTCCCCCAGGAATCTTCAACTTCCTCTATTAAGACCTTATTTCCCAGCCTGGCCAACATAAACATAGCCTGACCCTGTCTATACAAAAAAAAAAAAAAAACCATGATCCTGTCTCTACAAAAAATAAAAAAAAGAAAAATTTAGCCAGGTATGGTAGCACACACCTGTTGTCCCAGATACTAAGAAGGCTAAGGTAGGAGAAGCTTGAGTCTGACAGGTTGAAGCTAAGTGAGTCGTTGGGCAGGGTGGGGTGGCTCACGCCTGTAATCCTAGCACGTTGGGAGGCTGGTAGACTGCCTGAGCTCAGGAGACCAGCCAGGGAAACATGATGAAACTCCGTTTCTACTAAAATACAAAAAATTAGCCGAGTGTGGTGGCGCACATCTGTAGCGGCAGCTACTCAGGAGGCTGAGGGAGGAGAATCGCTTGAACCTGGGAGGCGGAGGATGCAGTGACCCGAGATGGCGCCACTGCACTCCAGCCTGGGCCACAGAGACTCCACCTCAAAAAAAAAAAAAAAGACTCCACCACTCCACCAGGCGCAGTGGCTCACGCCAATAATCCCAGCACGTTGGGAGTCCAAGGCAGGCAGATCATCTGAGGTCAGGAATTCGAGATCAGCCTGGCCAACATGGCAAAACCCTGTCTCTACTAAAAATACAAAAATTAGCTGGGCAGGCTGGGCGTGGTGGCTCACACCTGTAATCACAGCACTTTGGGAGGCCGAGGCAGGTGGATCACCTGAGTTCGGGAGTTCAAGACCAGCCTGACCACCATGGAGAAACCCTGTCTCTACTAAAAACACAAAATTAGCTGGGTGTGGTGGCAGATGCCTGTAATCCCAGTTACTCAGGAGGCTGAGGCAGGAGAATAGCTTGAACCCGGGAAGTGGAGTTTGCAGTGTGAGTTGAAATCACGCCACTGCACTGCAGCCTGGCGGACAAGAGTGAGACTGTCTCAAAAAAATAAAAAATAAAGTGAGCTGTAATGGCACCACTGCATTCAAGCCTGGGCAACAGAGTAAGACTGCCTTAAACAAACAAACAAACAAACAAACAGAAAAAGAAAGCAGAGTTTCAGAGATATTTGCAGCCCGTGTTCATAGCAGTACTACTCACAACAGCCAACAGTCAGAAGCAACCCAAATGTCCATCAATGGATGAATGATTAAACCATATGTGGTATAGGCATACAATGGAATACTATTCAATCTCAAAAAGGAAGGAAATCCCATCACCGGCTATAACATGGATGAACCTTGAAGACAATATGGTAAGTAAAATAAGCAATTCACAAACAGATACCACAAAGTTTTAAAAAAGAAGGAAGAAAGGAAAGGAGGGAGGGAGGGAAGAAGGGAGAGAAAGAAAGCTGAGCTTAATTTCTGGTCTCCTGGTTGGCATCGTGGCTCGCGCATGTAATCCCAGAACTCTGGGAGTTGGAGGAAGCAGGATGATCGCTTGAGCTCAGGAGTTCGAGACCAGCCTGGGCAACAAAGCGAAGTATCTATGAAAAATTAGGAAAAAAAAAAAAAAATTAGCTGAGTGTAGCGTCATCCGCCTGTGGATCCAGCTACTCAGGAGACTGAGGCAGGAAGATCACATGAACCAATAACAGCAGGAGTTTGAGACTGCAGTGAGCAATAACCACGCCACTGCACTCCAGCCTGATGAAGAGCAAGACCCTGTCTCTAAAAAAATAAGTAAGGCTGAGCGCGGTGGCTCACACCTGTAATCCCAGCACTTTGGGAGGCCGAGGTGGGCGGACTGCCTGAGCTCAAGAGTTCGCAACCAGCCTGGACAACCCGGTAAAACCCCGTCTCTACTAAAATACAAAAAACCGGGCCGGGTGTGGTGGTGGGCACCTGTAGTCCCAGCTACTTGGGAGGCTGAGGCAGGAGAATTGCTTGAACCCAGGAGGCGGAGGTTGCAGTGAGCCAAGATCACACCACTGTACTCCAGCCTGAGAGGGAGACTCCGTCTCAAAAAAAAAAAAAAAAAAAAAAAAGTACATCTGTTGGAGTAACAAAGAATTCAACCAGGACTTTCCTGAAAAGTTTTACCAAAAGCTGTATAGGTTTTAACTGTTTAGGTACTTTTATTATTTCTTAGGAGTTATTATGAACGGCGTATTCTATTTGCACAGTTCATTACACTTTTTTTTTTTTCTGAGATGGAGTCTCACTCTGTCACCCAGGCTGGAGTGCAATGGCACCATCTCCGCTCACTGCAACCTCCGCCTTCCAGGTTTAGTGATTCTCCTGCCTCAGCCTCCCGAGTAGCTGGAGGTTAATTTTCTGTATTTTTAGTAGAGGCTTCTACCAACTCCTGGCCTCAAGTAATCCGCCCACCTCAGCCTCCCAAAGTGCTCGAACTACAGGCGTGAGAGCCACCGTGCCCAGCCAATTCATTACACTTTTTAAAGTAGTTTCATGTTCACCATTTTATCTGCCCCTCCCAATTGCCCCCTAAAGGTGAGGCACCCAGGAGACTTCTCATTCCTATTTTGAAGTTACGGAAACCAAAGTGGGACAAAAGCTACCACACTGGGCCGGGCGCAGTGGCTCACGCCTGTAATCCCAGCATTTTGGGAGGCCGAGGTGGGCGGATCACGAGGTCAGGAGATTGAGACCATCCTGGCTAACACGGTGAAACCCCGTCTCTACTAAAAATACAAAAACAAAATTAGCCGGGCGTGGTGGCGGGCGCCTGTAGTCCCAGCTACAAGAGAGGCTGAGGCAGGAGAATGGCGTGAACCCGGGAGGCGGAGCATGCAGTGAGCCGAGATCGCGCCACTGCACTCCAGCCTGAGTGACAGAGCGAGACTCCGTCTAAAAAAAAAAAAAAAAAAGGTTACCACACTGGGCACACAATTCAAGTTTCATGAGCCTGCAATTCATGCTCACCAACTGCCACTTCATCCCCTTAAGCTGTCTTCCAGGGCAAAGAGAACTCTAACTAAAAGGATGCAATAGTGTGATTGCCAAAACGGCAGCAACGACTTCTGTCAAAACACTTATCCCTTGTGGCCCTGAGAAGATAATGCGCTAAATGAACTGGGGAGTAAAGATAGTAAGGTGTCGGGGAATGCTGACAGCCATTTGCAGATAAGTCAGAAAATTTCTGTTGTGCAACACTGACCCCCACACACAGTTCACTCGAGCATTCTCATGATCCAGTTACCTGGCTTGTGTGTGCACCCTGGCTGTTGCACAGAACTCCCACATAGTCCTTTACCTCTGCTCTAAGTATAATTATACCAAACGTACAACAGTTGATCCATATGGCAGTTGCTTCTATTCATGACCCTCAAACAATGTTGGGAAAAGACTGAGATACAGAATGATTTTAAAGATCAATAAAATTCTTCCCCCTTAAAAAAATCTACTTATTAAAAAATTAAGCAAAATCTTCCATTTCCTAAATCAGAGGTAAAAAGACTTAACTATGGTTAATCTTGTCCTCTCAATCTTTTAATATTAAGCTCAGTTTAACTTCCCTCAACCAGCAATCACTTGTGTCATGCCCAGCGGTAATACACAATGCCCGGTTTCTTCCATCACCATAACTGTGACCTCAGGTCCTGCGAAACAGGACTGAACCAGTTCACTAGGATGGCAGTGTATTGGTCCAAAGGCATTCAGATTATAATAACGTACCGCAATGATCATCGAGCAGTTACTAAATATCGGACTTCCCTGTCTTATTGTATACATATCTTAATTTAATCCTCACAAATCCATCGGGTATTATTATATCCATTACTTGACAAGAACGGGGGCACAAAGGGTAAGAAAACTGCCGAAGTTCACAGAGCAACCAATGACCAATGAAAGACTCGAGCCAGGGCCTTAGCGTTAACCACTGCACGGCCTATCCCCGAACTATAATCCCGGCACCATCAGTACACTAATCGCATGACCTTGGGCCAGTCATTTCATACCTCTAGGCCTCCAGTGTAGAAAGAGATGCACTTAGATGAGCTTTCGGGGGCTTTCCTGCTTTTAACGCCCTGTCTCTCTCCAACCGGATTACTCGCCTCCAGAATAGGTGCTGTAACTGCTAAGTTTCTCAACCACTGCGTGTTCTCCTTCTGGTACATTCCCCTTTCTCTTCAGGGAACTAGGGTCCAGTCTCCGCTTTGGATTTTCAAATATTAAACTGTAACGCTAGTTGTAAACATTCCCTCTCGGTCTAATACCACCCTTCCCTACTACTAGGGGTACCTAGTAGGCCCGATTCCACCCTATACTTTTACCCAGTTACTCCAGCCCACCTCGCGGCTGCCCAGGCAGCCGGCAAAGAGGCCTAAGAAAGCCCTAGAAGCAAAGCCATAGGAATAAGTCAGCTTTCCCAGAGGTCAAAGAAGGCTGTCGGGCCACCTGCCACGCCTCCCGACCCCGGCGGCGCGGCCTGGGCCCGCAACCCAACCAAAGAGGCCCGGATTCGGGCCTCCTCGCTCACGGCGGGCGCGTCGGCCAGGGCCTGGGCCCTCAAGAGCCAGCCCGACCCCTCAGTCGCCGGCCACGCCCGACCCCTCAGCCGCAGAGGCGCTCCCAGCCCCCCGAGGTCCTCACAGGCCCGAGGACGCGCTCAGGTCTCCCCTCTCACCTCTAGCCTCCCGGGGACCGCGGGGGTGCCCGTGCCCCTTCCCGCCCGCACACCTTGCCCCGCGCCGCAGTAAAGACAGAGGCGGAGGCGGCCCGACCGTCACGTGCCGCAGAACCAAGAGGCCTCGGCCACCGCTGCCGCGCGAGCGAGCCCCACCGCACGAAGCCCGGCCCTGTGCCCGCCCCTGGCCCCTGAGTAGCCACAGCCGGCGCCAAGTCCCGCCCTCCCGCGCAAGCCCCGACATCCGGTTGGCCGGCGTGGGCATCGCTCTGCGCACCGTCCCATACGCCCCCTACGGCTATTCTTCGTGGAGTGTGAAGATTGGCCGGGAGTGAGGCAGGAAGTGGCTGTTGGTTGGGCGGGAGGTGAGGGGCGGGCCACGCTGGATCGAGACCGCCGGGCGCGCGCGTCTCGGGGCGGGGCTGGTTTAACAGGCGTTCCCGCGTCGGTTGCTGTGGTGCCTTCGGGGCGTTCCAACCCAACCCCCAGTAGCCCTCACCCGTCTGGTTCCTGGAGCCGAGACTTGGGACGCATCGCGCGCCCTTCGCTGACGGGGCAAACGGCAGCCGGCAGAAGGGGTAGGAGTCCGACGATCGGCCATCAGGGAGGGCCCGTTGCAGCGAACGCGGGCCCCTACGGGCGTGAGCAGAACCCAGCGCGAGCGCCTGGCCGGATTGGCGTGCACTGCTCCGCGCTGTGTGAGCCGGCGCCGCAGTTCCTGCAGAGTCATGGCTCGGCCCAGGAGCCTGCGCAGCCTCGTCGCCCAGCATAACACACAGTCCAGAATAATATAATCCGAGGTTATTTGAACTTTCAATTTATGTTTCCTGAAGTGAGATTAGGTGTCAGGGCAGAGAGATACAGGGATGACAGGACGAGAGAAAGGATGGTGCCATGGAAAGATTTAAGATACGCCACCATTTTAGTAACCCACTCTTAGTACATCTTCAGTTTTCAGTATGCTGAGAACCTCACAAAATGGAAGTGGCCCAGGGTTTTTCTAGACCTTTAGAGATCCTGATCTCTTGTTCTCTATTTGTTTGGACACCCAAAGGCTTGACTACTAGGGTGGAAAACACTAGAATCAGCGAATGTATCACTGATCTGAAAAGCCCTCTTGCCACCTGGAAGGGGAAGAAAGGCAGGGTTTGGTGTTTGCATGAGTTAGTATCATCCAACCCTCAACCCCCCAATTTTTTTTATTTTTATTTTTTTGAGACGAAGTCTTGCTCTGTCGCTCAGGCTGGAGTGTAGTGGTGCGATCTTAGCTCACTACAACCTCCGCCTCCCGGGTTCAAGCGATTCTCCCTCAGCCTCCCGAGTAGCTGGGATTACAGGCGCCCGCCACCACGCCCGGCTAATTTTTGTATTTTAGTAGAGACAGGTTTCACCATGTTGGCCAGGCTGACCTCAGGTGATCGACCTGCCTCGGCCTCCCACAGTGCTGGGATTACAGGCGTGAGCCACGGCGCCCCACCTTCAGCCCCAAAATTTGTGTAGGAGAATTTTGGTTTCCTGTCTACCTGGGGAAGCAGCTATTCAAAGCAGAATAAAATTCTGGATGCTACATGATCCAAATAATGAGCTTAAAATGTAGTTACAGGAAGTACATTTGTGAGCAAAAGAGCTACTCCTGCAAAGGTAAGTGCCAAAAGACTGTGGTACTGTGGAGAATTCAATGGGATTCTGAAGGGGAGGGACTGCTTCCATCCAGAATGGACTGGCAAAGAGGTTAGAATTGGCTGGGCGAGGTGGCTCTCCCTGTGATCTGAGCACTTTGGGAAGCTGATGCAGGTGGATCATTTGAGGCCAGGAGTTCAAGACTAGCCTGGGCAACATAGTGAGACCCCTGTCTCTACAAACATAAAAATAAAAAAATTAGCCTGGCATGGTGCACACCCGTAGACCCAGATACTAGGAAGACTGAGGCAGGAGTATCCTTGACTCCTGATTGAGGAGGCTGCAGTGAGCCAAGATCGGGCCACTGCATTTCATCCAGCCTGGGCAACAGAGTGAGAACCCGTCTCTAAATAAATAAATAATAAAAACAAACAGATGTTTTACATGGGCACCGTTTGTGCAGTCCAAAGCAATTACAATAGTAACATCAACCTGGATCACCATGACAGATATAATAATAATGAAAACATATTATACGAATTCCCAAAATGTGACAGACCAGAAGTGAGTACGTGCTGTTGGAAAAATGGTGCTTATAGACTTACTTGATGCAGGGTTGCCACATTCAATTTGTAAAAACACAGCATCTGTGAAAAGCAATAAAAGGAAGTGCAGTAACAAGAGGTTTACAGCCTGTTTACATTCTGACATGGAGCAACAGTCAAGATTTAGTGTCATGTGAAAAAGCACAGAGAAAGGTGTGTTTCCTTTCATACTGAAAAGGGAGATGTATTCTCATACATATAAGCTTGGCCAAACAAGCTTACTAGAAAGAAACACGAGAAACTGCTAGGAAAGGTTAATGCTGGAGAGGGGGCCTGAAACTCTAGAAGCAGAAATACTTTCTTGGCCAGGCACAGTGGCTCACGCCTGTAATGCCAGCACTTTGGGAGGCTGAGGCGGGCGATCACCTGAGGTCAGGAGTTCAAGACCAGTATGGCCAACATGGTGAAACCCTATCTCTACTAAAAATACAAAAATTAGCCGGGCATACTGGTGCACACCTATAGTCCCAGATACTCGGGTGGCTGAGGCAGGACAATCGCTTGAACCCGGGAGGCAGAGGTTGCAGTGAGCCAAGATTGTGCCACTGCACTCCAGCTTGGGTGGCAGAGCCAGACTCTGTCTCCAAAAAAAAAAAAAAAAAAAAAAAAAAAAGAAATGACACTTTCTTTAAACATGCATATGATTTTTTCAACAAAGAATCAGGCTGGGTGAGGTAGCTCATGCCTGTAATCCAGCACTTTGGGAGGCTAAGGTGGGTGGATCACTTGAACCCAGGATTCAAGACCAGCCTGGGCAACATGACAAGACCCCATCTCTACAAAATATACAAAAATTAGCTTGGCATAGTGGCTTGAGCCTGTAGTCTCAGCTACTCAGGAGGCCGAGGTGGGAGGATTGTCTAAGGCCAAGAGGTCGAGGCTGCAGTGAGCCAAGATTGGGCCACTGTACCAGAGTAACACCCTGTCTAAAAAAATAAAAATAGGCCAGGCACAGTGGCTCACGCCTGTAATCCCAGCACTTTGGGAGGCCAAGGCGGGTGGATCACCTGAGGTCAGGAGTTCGAGACCAGCCTGACCAACATGGAGAAGCCCTGTCTCTACTAAAAATACAAAATTAGCCGGGCATGGTGGCTAATGCCTGTAATCCCAGCTACTCGGGAGGCTGAGGCAAGAGAATCGCTTGAACCCAGGAAGCAGAGGTTGCGGTGAGCTAAGATTGTGCCATTGCACTCCAGCCTGGGCAACAAGAGTGAAACCCCATCTCAAACTCACGCCTGTAATCCTAGCACTTTGGGAAGCCGAGGCAGGTGGATCACGAGGTCAAGAGATCGAGACCATCCTGGCTAACACGGTGAAACCCCGTCTCTACTAAAAAAAAACACACACACAAAAAAATTAGCCGGGTGTGGGGCGGGTGCCTGTAGTCCCAGCTGCTGGGGAGGCTGGGGCAGGAGAATGGCGTGAACTCGGGAGGCGGAGCTTGCAGTGAGCTGAGATCGCGCCACTGCACTCCAGCCTGGGAGACAGAGCAAGATTCCGTCTCAAAAATAAATAAATAAATAAATGAAAGAAATAAAAATTTTAAAAAGGAATAAATTTTAGCTTTAGCTTTTGTACTTTTTTCAAAATAGGCAGTATGTTTAAAAGAGTAAACAAAATTGTTGATCCATTTATCCTTCGTATCCAGCTTCTTCTCATAGCTTGTCTCTCCATCCTTCCCTCAAAGCCACCCTCATCCTTGCTCATGCCTACCTTTTGCTTGAAGGAGAAAGTGGGCACACAGAGAGAGGGAGCACTCACATTTTTATCCATTTACTTTTTTTTTGACAGATAAACACTTTGTTTATTCATCCTCCTCCTCATCTCCTCGTCTTCATCTTCTCTTCCACCTTTTTCCAGGCAACTTTAGCAGGACGCTTTGAGCCATCAAACTTCCCTTTCGACTTAGAATCAGCAACATCCTTCTCGTACTTCTCCTTCAGCTTTGCCGCCTTAGTGATGTAAGGCTGCTTTTCACTGTCATTTAAGTTATTCCACATCTCACCCAGCTTTTTTGCCACATCTCCAACAGAGATGCCAGGGTTTGTGGATTTGATCTTGGGGCGAATTTCCGAAGAGAACAGGAAGAATCCAGATGGTGGCCTTTTGGGGGCACTAGGATCCTTCTTCTTCTTGCCTCCCTTAGCTGGTCCCTTCATTTCCCGATCACGGTGCACTTTATCCGTCTTTGCCATTTCATCAAATTTAGACTTCTCTTTCCCGGACATTGTCTTCCACCTTTCAGAGCACTTCTTGGAAAATTCTGCAAAATTGACAGGGTTTTTCTTTTTACATTCTTCTCTGCACGTCTGCACAAAGAAGACATAAGCAGACATCTTGCCCTTTGGTTTCTTGGGGTCACCTTTAGCCATCCTGGCTGTATTGTTCGCTCTCATTCCTTTTTTTTTTTTTTTTTTTTTTTTTTGAGACGGAGTTTCTCTCTTGTTGCCCAGGCTGGAGTGCAATGGCACGATCTCAGCTCACAGCAACCTCGGCCTCCTGGGTTCAAGCGCTTCTCCTGCCTCAGCCTCCTGAGTAGCTGGGATTACAGGCATAAGCCACCACGCCCGGCCCATTACTTTCTTAATAGTTAGGCTGGTAATGGTCATTTCTCTAAAGTTTCTCTATACTCATGCTAATCTGGCATTGTCAAAATGATGGACAAAGAAAAAGATATGTAACTATGTTAATTGAAGTTTATTTTATTACAGTGAAATTAAACTTTTTTTTTTTTAAGACAAGTTACCGGCCAGGCTAGAGTACAGTGGCACAATCATGGCTCACTGCAGCCTCAAACTTCTGGGCTCAAGGGATCCTCTTGCCTCAGCCTCCCAAGTGGCTAAGACTATAGGCATGCACCACCATGCGTGGCTAGTTTTTATTTTTATTTTATTTTTTTGAGACAGATTCTCACTGTTGCCCAGGCTAGAGTACAGTGCACAATCTCGGCTCACTGCAACCTCTACCTCCCAGTTTAAGCGATTCTCCTGCCTCAGCCTCCAGAGTAGCTGGGACTACAGGCATGTGCCACCTCACCTGGCTAATTTCTCTATTTTTAGTAGAGATGGGGTTTCGCCATGTTGGCCAGGCTGGTCTCAAACTTCTAAGCTCAGGTGATCCACTTGCCTTGGCCTCCCAAAGTGCTGGGATTACAGGCCTGAGCCACCGTGCCCAGCCTAATTTTTATTTTTTGTAGAGATAGAGTCTCACTTTCTTGCCCAGGCTGGTCTCAAACTCCTGGGCTCAAGTAATCTCCCTGCCTCAGCCTTCCAAAGTGCTGATATTACAGGTGTGAACCACAGCACCTGGCCAACATTTTTCATGTTCATTAACCATATATATTTTTTTTCCTTTGTGAATTCTCTATTCATGTCGTTTGTCCATTTTTCCACTATAGGGTTTGTCTTTTTTTTTTTTTTTTTTGAGACGGAGTTTCACTTTGTTGCCCAGCCTGGAGTGCAGTGGCACGATCTCGGCTCACTGCAACCACCACCCTCCGAGTTCAAATGATTCTCCTTCCTCAGCCTCCTGAGTAGCAGGGACTACAGGCGCCTGCCACCATGCCCGGCTAATTTTTTGTATTTTTAGTAGAGATGGGGTTTCACCTTCTTGGCCAGGCTGGTCTTGAACTCCTGACCTCGTGATCCACCCGCCTCGGCCTCCCAAAGTGTTGGGATTACAGGCGTGAGCCACCACGCCCAGCCTAGGGTTTGTCTTTTTCATACTGGTTTGTAAGGAATCATTATGTACTATGTGCTCATGCGATGGCTCTTGCCAGTAATGCCAGCAATTTGGGAGGCTGAGGCAGGCAGATCACTTGAGCCCAGGAGTTTGAGACCAGCCTGGGCAACATGGCAAAACCCTATCTGTACAGAAAATAAAAAATTAGTGGCATATGCCTGAGTGCCAGCTACTCAGGAGGCTGAGGTAGGTGGATAGATTCAGCCCAGGAGGTTGAGGCTGCAGTGAGCCATGATCATGCCACTGCACTCCACTAGCCTGGGCAACAGAGCAAGACCCTGTCTCTAAAAAATAAAATAATTAGACAGGGGCTCTTTGTTGCTCAGGGGCTGCTCCAAGTGATCCTCCTCCATTGGCCTCTGAAAGTGCTGGGATTACAGATGTGAACCACTGCTCCCAGACCTTTAAGAACTTTTAAACCGGGGGCTCTTTTTGGTTATAAGGAACACAGATGGCCAGGCATAGCGGCTCATGCCTGTAATCCCAGCACTTTGGGAGACCGAGATGGGCAGATCATTTGAGGTCAGGAGTTCAAGACCAGCCTGGCCAACAGGGTGAAACCCTGTCTCTACTAAAAATACAAAAATTAGCCGGGCATGGTGGTGCGTACCTGTAGTCCCAGCTACTTGGGAGGCTGAGGCAGGAGAATCACTTGAACCCAGGAGGCGGAGGTTGCAGTGAGCCGAGATCGCACCACTGCACTCCAGCCTGGGCAACAGAGCGAGACTTTGTCTCAAAAAAAAAAAAAAATAGGCCGGGCACGGTGGCTCACGCCTGTTATCCCAGCACTTTGGGAGGCTGAGGTGGGTGGATCATGAGGTCAGGAGATCGAGACTGTCCTGGCTAACATGGTGAAATCCCGTCTCTACTAAAAAATACAAAAAAAATTAGCCGGGCGTGGTGGCGGGTGCCTGTAGTCCCAGCTGCTCGGGAGGCTGAGGCAGGAGAATGGCGTGAACCCGGGAGGCAGAGCTTGCAGTGAGCCGAGTTCGTGCCACTGCACTCCAGCCTGGGTGACAGAGCGAGACTCCGTCTCAAAAAATAAATAAATAAATAAAATAAAATAAATAATAAAGAAGAGAGATATAGTGAAACTACCTCAAGGAAAGTATATAGGGATGTCAAAGAGCCCAAGGAGAGGAAGAGAGTACTGCCTCACCTCATGCTATCCCGAGCTGGGATTGCAGTGTAGTGGCTCTTCCTGTCTTCCAGAGCCAAATGACATCTGCTTCATTCTCCCTTTCATGATCAGGCAATTTCACTCATTTTTTTTTTCTTTTTTTTCTTTGCAGAGATGGGATCTCCCTGTGTTGCCCAAGCTGGTCTCAAACTCCTGGGCTTAAAGGGATCCTCCCACCCTGACCTCATAAAATGCTGGGATTACAGGCATGAGCCACTGTGCCCGGCCCACTCACTTTTTTACACAGCTTGGTCTGCCTGAAAAAACAATACACTGGCTAACATTTCAAAATATTAACCCGCCACACAGTGTTGTTTAAATGTATATAGGCCAGGCACGATGGCTCACACCTGTAATCCCAGCACTTTGGGAGGCTGAGGCGGGTGGATCACTCGAGGCCAGGAGTTCGAGACCAGCCTGGCCAATGAGGCGAAACCCCATCTCTACCAAAAATACAAAAATTAGCTGGGCATGGTGGTAGGCCCTGTAATCCCAGCTACTCGGGAGGCTGAGGCAGGAGAATCGCTTGAACCTGGGAGGCAGAAGTTGCCATGAGCCAAGATCATGCTGCTGCACTCCAGCCTGGGCAACAGAGTGAGCACAGTCTCAAAAAAATGAAGTAAAAAAATAATATATCAATGTCTATAAACATAAACCCACTATAAATTTACAGCTCATATCAATATAAAACCATGTTTATAATTTTACCTATAATACAAACCAAAAAGTCAAATTAACATTTATGTTACTTATTTTTTTTTTTTTTTTGAGAGAGTCTCACTCTGTCGCCCAGGCTGGAATGCAGTGGCATGATCACGGCTCACTGCAAGCTCCGCCTCCTGGATTCAAGTGACTATCATGTCTCAGCCTCCCAAGTAGCTGGGATTACAGGCGCATGCCACCGCGCCCGGCTAATTTTTGTATTTTTAGTAGAGACGGCTTCCACCATGTAAGTCAGGCTGGTCTCCAACTCCTGACCTCATGATCCACCTGCCTGAGCCTCCCAAAGTGCTGGGATTACAGGCGTGAGCCACTGGGCCCAGCCTTTTTTCAGATTTCTTTTTTTTTTTTTTGAGATGAAGTCTCACTCTTGTCCCCCAGGCTGGAGTGCAGTGGCGCGATCTTGGCTCACTGCAACCTCCGCCTCCCAGGTTCAAGTGATTCTCCTGCCTCAGCCTCCCAAGTAGCTGGGATTACAGGTGCGTACCACCACGCCTGGCTAATTTTTGTATTTTAAGTACAGACGGGGTTTCACCATGTTGGCCAGGCTGGTCTTGAACTCCTGACCTCAGGTGATCCACCCGCCTCAGCCTCCCAAAGTGTTGGGATTACAGGCGTGAGCCACTGCGCCTGGCCAACTTCTTTTTTAAAACTATATTAGCACAGAGAACACCATGTTGTTTCAGGGAAGGGCAAATGTCACTAACAGACTGTCTCAGAAGCCAGACTGAAATTTCCATGGGGAAAAACAAGATTTAGCTTCCTTGGTTTGGGGAATATTCCTCTTGGTTGCCAGAAGAGACCCACTGACATTCACACCCAGTGTGATTCACAGCCAGTGTGGTACAAATGCTGGTGATGTGGAAAACTCTGAAAAATCTTCAGATGCTCTTCTCCTTTCCTTTCTGCCATCAGAATAAACCTTATGTCCTTCAATTCAGACCTGTTGGGACCCGGTAGCACACCCTTCCCTTCCTCACGGGCTCCAAACCTCATCTTTTCAGTGACATTGAGATGGGGATCCTCAAAGGAACCAGGAGCCATTTTTTAAATTGTGAATCTTTAAATTCTGAAGTCTTCATTAAATGTCCTCAAAATCAAGGTCTTCTTGTGAAAGGAGTTAACATCCATTTTAAGTGGGAATTATCCATCATCTCTCCTAACATTTCCTGTTCAAATAATCAAATAAAGACTTCCAGGAGTAGGCAAGAACTTAAAAAAAAAGAAGAAAAAAAAAAGAGGCCGGGTGTGGTGGCTCACGCCTGTAATCCCAACACTTTGGGAGGCCGAGGCGGGCGGATCAGCTGAAGTCAGGAGTTTGAGACCAGCCTGGCCAACACGGTGAAACCCTGTCTCTATTAAAAATACCAAAAAATTAGCCAAGCATTGTGGCGGACGCCTATAATCCCAGCTACTCAGGAGGCTGAGACAGGAGAATCGCTTGAACCCAGGAAGCAGAAGTTGCAGTGAGCCAAGATTGCGCCATTACACTCCCACCTGGGCAACAAGAGCAAAACTCTGTCTCAAAAAAAAAAAAAAAAAAAAAAAAAAAACTTCCTTGGGTTTTGTAGCTTTCTCTTTTTGGTAGGCCATGAAATAAGGGAAGTTGTGTACCATTCCTAGTGGTCATCTATGATCTGTCTGACGTATGTTTTCGTTGGTTTTTTGTTATTGTTGTTCTTGCTGTTGTTTTTGAGACAGCTCTGTCACCCAGACTGGACTGCTGTGGCACGATCTCTGCTCACTGCAACCTCTGCCTCCTGGGTTTAAGCGATTCTCAGCTTCCCAATTAGCTGGGATTATAGGCGCACACCACCATGCCCAGCTAATTTTTTATTTTTATTTTTAGTAGGGAGGGGGTTTCACCATGTTGGCTGGGCTGGTCTTGAACTCCTGACCTCAAGTGATCCACCCGCCTTGGCCTCCCAAAGTGCTGAGATTACAGGCATGAGCCACCACACCCGGCCTCTTTCTGTTGTTTTTTTGAGATAGTGTCTCACTCTGTTGTCCAGGCTGGAGTGCAGTGGTACGATCATGGCTCACTGCACCATCAAACTCCTGGCCTCAAGTTATCCTTTTGCCTCAGCCCCTGGAGCACTCTCGCTAATTTTCGTATTTTTAGTAGGGGTTTCACCATGTTGGCCAGCCTAGTTTCGATCTCCTGAGGTCAAGAGATCCACCTGCCTCAGCCTCCCAAAGTGCTGGGATTACAGGCATGAGCCATCATGTCTGGCCAAATATCATGATTGCTAATGAAAACTGACCTTAGGCGGCCGGGCGCAGTGGCTCACGCCTGTTATCCCAGCACTTTGGGAGGCTGAGGCGGGTGGATCACGAGGTCAGGAGATCGAGACCATCCTGGCTAACACGGTGAAACCCCGTCTCTAGTAAAAATACAAAAAATTAGCTGCGCGTGGTGGTGGGCACCTATATTCCCAGCTAGTTGGCAGGCTAAGGCAGAAGAATGGCGTGAACCCAGGAGGCAGAGCTTGCAGTGAACCGAGATTGTGCCACTGCGCTCCAGCCTGGGCGACAGAGTGAGACTCCGTCTCAAAAAAAAAAAAAAAAAATTGACCTTAGGCCAGGCACCGTCGCTCACGCTCGTAATCCCAGCACTTTGGGAGGCTAAGCCAGGCAGATCCTGAGGTCAAGAGATCAAGACCATCCTGGCCAACATGGTGAAACCCTGTCTCTAAAAATACAAAAATTAGCTGGGTGTGGTGGCGCTAACCTGTAGTCCCAGCTACTCGGGAGGCTGAGGGAAGAGAATCGCTTGAACCCAGGAGGTGGAGGTTGCAGTGAGCCGAGATCGTGCCACTGCACTCCAGCCTGGCAACAGAGCGACACTCCATCTTAAAAAAAAAAAAAAAAGAATACTGATTTTATTTATTTATTTTTGAGAGGGAGTCTTGCACCACTGCCCAAGCTGGAGTGCAGTGGCACTATCTTGGCTCACTGCAACGTCCACCTCCTGGGTTTAAGTGACTCTTCTGCTTCAGCCTCCCAAGTAGCTGGGACCACAGGTGTGCGCCACCACACCCAGCTAATTTTTTGTATTTTTAGTAGAGACAGGGTTTCACCATGTTGGCCAGGCTCATCTCGAACTCCTGCCCTCAAGTGATCTGCCTGCTTCAGTCTCCCAAATTGCTGAGATTACAGGCATGAGCCACCGTGCGTGGCCGAAAATTGACTTTAATAACATAGACACACTGTGGAGGGAGAAAGAATGAATATGAATCACTGGCTTGGTTAAAACATTCCTGGGCTCTGATTCCATGTCCATCAGACAACCTTCTGGGGGTTGATTTAAGCTCTTGAGTGTCTTCATGACAAGAAGAGAAAGCTTTCAACAGTGAGCATGAGGGTTTATTTGTGAACACTGACAATCAAATCCTAAAATTTATATGGAAATACAAAGGACCTAGAAAGCCGAAGCAATCTTAAAGAATATTATTGGAAGATTTACACTACCAGGTATCAACAGTATTGGTGCAACGATAAACAGACCAAGCACAAGAACACAGAGCACAGGCCGGGCGCGGTGGCTCACGCCTATAATCCCAGCACTTTGGGAGGCCGAGGAGGGTGGATCACGAGGTCAGGAGATCGAGACCATCCTGACTAACACGGTGAAACCCCGTCTCTACTGCAAATACAAAAAAATTAGCCGGGCGTGTTGGCGTGTGCCTGTAGTCCCAGCTATTTGGGAGGCTGAGGCAGGAGAATGGCCTGAACCCGGGAGGTGGAGGTCGCAGTGAGCCAAAATCATGCCACTGCACTCCAGCCTGGGTGACAGAGCGGTAGCCGGGCATGGTGGCATGTCTCAAAAAACAAACAAACAAAAAAACTGCAGGCCGGGTGCAGTGGCTTATGCCTGTATTCCCAGACCTTTGGGAGGCCAAGGCAGACGGATTACCTGAGGTCAGGAGTTCAAGACCAGCCTGACCAATATGGCAAAACCCTGTCTCTACTAAAAATACAAAATTAGCCAGGCATAGTGGCAGGCACCTGTAGTCCCAGCTACTCAGGAGGCTGAGGCAGGAGAATTGCTTGAACCCTGGAGCCGGACGTTGCAGTGAGCCGAGATTGCGCATTGCACCCCAACCTGGGCAACAAGAGCAAAACTCTGTCTCAAAGAAACAAACAAACAAACAAAAACTGCAATTTGTGCAGGCATGGTAGCTCACGCCTGTAAACCCAGTACTTTGGGAGGCTGAGGCAGGCACAACGCTTGAGCCCAGGAGTTCAAGCCCAGGAGTTTTGCAACATGGCAAAAGCCCATCTCCACTAAAAAATACAAAAGTTAGCAGGGTGTGGTGGTGCCTCCCTGCAGTCCCAGCTACATGGGAGGATCACTGGAGCCTGGGGAGGTCAAGGCTGTGGTGAGCCATGATCACACCACCAGTAGACTCCAGCCTGGGCAACAGTGAGACCGTGTCTCAAAACAACAACAAGAAAAACTGCAATCATTAAGACAAACAGTCCAATTTTTAAAATAGGCAAAAAGACTTGAACCACTAAAAAAAAAAAAAAAAAAAAGATGGCCGGGCTTGGTGGCTCACACCTGTAATCCCAGCACTTTGGGAGGCCAAGGCAGGCAGATCACTTGAAGTCAGGAGTTCAAGACCAGCCTGGCCAACATGGTGAAACCTCATCTCTACTAAAAATACAGAAATTAGCTGGGTGTGGTGGCGCGTGCCTGTAATCCCAGCTACGCGGGAGGCTGAGGCAGGAAAATCGCTTGAACTCGGGAGGTGGAGGTTGCAGTGAGCCAAGATTGAGCCATTGCACTCCAGCCTGGTGACAGAGCGAGACTCCGTCTCAAAAAAAAAAAAAAAAAAAAGACTTGAACAACCACTTCATCAAAATAGATAACAAATACCCACATGGAAAGATGCTTAATAGCATTGGCTGTTAGAGAAATGCAAATTAAAACCTCAATTTATTAAGGATGAGGCTGGGCACGATGACTCACGCCTGTAATCCCAGCATTCTGGGAGGTCGAGGCAGACAGATCACCTGAGGTCAGGAGTTTGAGACCAGCCTGGCAAACATGGTGAAACCCTGTCTCTACTAAAAATACAAATATTAGGCAGGGCGTGGTGGCTCACGCCTATAATTCCAACACTTTGGGAGGCCAGGGCAGGTGGATCACCTGAAGTCTGGAGTTTGAGACCAGCCTTGCCAACATGGTGAAACCCCATCTCTACTAAAAGTACAAAAATTAGCCGGGCGTGGTGGCAGGTGCCTGTAATCCCAGCTACTTGGGAGGCTGAGGCAGGAATATCTCTTGAACCCAGCAGGCAGAGGTTTCAGTGAGCCGAGAACACGCCACTGCACTCCAGCCTGGGCAACAAGAGCGAAACTCCATCTCAAAAAAAAAAAAAAAAAAAAAAGCTGGGCGCGGTGGCTCACGCCTGTAATCCCAGCACTTTGGGAGGCCGAGGTGGGCAGATCACCTGAGGTCAGGAGTTCAAGACCAGCCTGACCAACATAGAGAAACACCGTCTCTACTAAAAATACAAAATTAGCCAGGCATGGTGGCACATGCTTGTAATCCCAGCTACACGGGAGGCTGAGGTGGACGTTGCAGTGAGCCAAGATTGTGCCACTGCACTTCAGCCTGGGCAACAAGAGTGAAACTCCATCTCAAAAAAAACACAAATAAACAAAAAAATTAGCCGGATGTGGTGGCGTGTGCCTGTAATCCCAAGTACTCAGGAGGCTGAGGCAGAAGAATCGCTTGAACCCAGGAGGCGGAGGTTGCAGTGAGCCGAGGTTGCGCCACTGCACTCCAGCCTGGGTGACAGGGCGAGACTCTGCCTCCAAAATTTAAATAAGTAAATAAATAGATAGATTTATTAAGGCCGGGCACAGTGGCTCAAGCCTGTAATCCCAGCACTTTGGGAGGTAGAGGCAAATGGATCACTTGAGGTCGGGAGTTCAAGACCGGCCGGGCCAACATGGTGAAAACCCTGTCTCTAGTAAAAAAAAAAAAAAAAAAAAAAAAAAAAAAATTAGCCAGGTGTGGTGGCACACGCCTGTAATCCCACTTACTTAGGAGGCTGAGGCAGGAGAATTGCTTGAACCCAGGAGGTGAAGGTTGCAGTGAGCTGAGATCATGCTATTGCACTCCAGCCTGGGCAACAAAAGTGAAACTCCATCTCAAAAAATAAATAAATAAGTAAAATAAATTTATTAAGGATGAGCTTGCTGTTAAAAATGTAAAACAACAACAAAACAACAGCAAAAACCCCACAATTTAGACACGCTACCACTATGGCTAAAATTAAAAAGGCTTGGCCGGGCGCGGTGGCTCAAGCCTGTAATCTCAGCACTTTGGGAGGCCGAGGTGGGTGGATCATGGGGTCAGGAGATCAAGACCATCCTGGCTAACAGGGTGAAACCCCGTCTCTACTAAAAATACAAAAAAGTTAGCCGGGCGTGGTGGCGGGCGCCTGTAGTCCCAGCTACTCAGGAGGCTAAGGAAGGAGAATGGTGTGAACCCGGGAGGTGGAGCTTGCAGTGAGCCGGAAAAAAAAAAAAAAAAAAAGGCTTACTAGCTGGGCCCCGTGGCTCCTGCCTGTAATCCTAGCACTTTGGGAGGCTCAGGTGGGAGGATCCCTTGAGCCCAGGAGTCTGAGACCAGCCTAGGCACCATGGTAAGACCCCGTCTCAAAAACGCCACCACCACCTTTAATTAAGCGAATTTTTTAAAAATGAAGGTTTACCAAACCAAGTGTTGGCCAGGATACAGAGAAACAGAAACTTTCACTCACTGTTAGTGGCTTAATAAAAAGGTAAACATGCACCTGCCATATGACCCAGTCATTCCATTCCTAGGTGTTTACTTAAGAGAAATGAAAGCGTATGTCCACACAAAGATGAGCAAAAATGTTCAGAGCAGTTTTATTTGCAATAGCCCCCAAACTGGAAACAACCGAAATGTGCATCAACAGCTGAATGGAAAAACAAATTGTGTGGTGTTTCCATACAATGAAATACTACTCAGCAATAAAAAGCAATGAACTGTTAATAAATGCAACAACATGGATAAATCTTAAAATAATTATGCGGCGAGAAGCCAATGCCAAAAAAAATCTATACTGAGGCTGGGCGCGGTGGCTCACACCTGTAATTCCAGCAGTTCGGGAGGCCGAGGCAGATGGATCACTTGAGGCCAGGAGTTTGAAACCAGCCTGGTGAACATGGTGAAACCCCATCTCTACTAAAAATACAAAAATTAGCTGGGTGTGGTGGCAGGCGCCTGTAATCCCAGCTACTTGGGAGGCTGAGACAGGAAAATCACTTGAACCCAGGAGGCAGAGGTTGCAGTGAGCTAAGATCATACCACTGCACTCCAGTCTGGGCAACAAAGTGAGACTCCTCTCAAAAAAAGAAAAAAAGGTAATGGATACCTCCAGATGGATACATTATCTTGATTTTGGGAATGATTTCACATAACAAATTATCGAAATACTTCACATTATACATTATAAATATATGTAGTTGGCCGGGCGCGGTGGCTCACACCTGTAATCCCAGCACTTTGGGAGGCCGAGGTGGGCGGATCACGAGGTCAGGAGATCGAGACCATCCTGGCCAACACGGTGAAACCCCATCTCTACTAAAAAAAAAAATACAAAAAATTAGCCGGGCATGGTGGCAGGCGCCTGTAGTCCCAGCTACTTGAGAGGCTGAGGCAGGAGAATGGCGTGAACCTGGGAGGCGGAGGTTGCAGTGAGCTGAGGTAGCGCCACTGCACTCCAGCCTGGGCGACAGAGCGAGACTCCGTCTCAAAAATAAATAAATAAATGTAGTTGATTTTGTCACTTATACCTCAATAAAACTATTACAGAAGTTTCCTAGGAGGTGGCACCACCACCGGGCTCTGCCCCAGCTTGTGAGCTCCTGTGGATCTGGGTCTGTCCCTTGCAGTCAGGTGGGTGGGCTTAGTAGGTAGGACTGACGTCATTTCCTTCCACTGTCCGCACACGTGGCACGTGTCCTTCAAACATGCCCAGCCACTTCCCTCCTCTACCCCCAGGTCTTCAAGGGATTGGGGTCTCCTTATTGTTCAGGTTTTAGCAAGAATGTCAAGGGCCTTCACCAAGCACCACATCTAAATTATTTCCTACTCCTCACCCTGTCCCAAAATCACTTTCTGTATTTCCCTGGTTTGTTTTCTTCACTGTACGTATCAGAATTAGGGTTGTTTTTTTTTTTTTTTTTTTTGAGACGGAGTCTCGCTCTGTCGCCCAGGCTGGAGTACAGTGGTGTGATCTCGGCTAACTGCAACCTCTGCCTCCTGGGTTCAAGCGATTCTCCTGCCTCAGCCTCCCAAGTAGCTAGGATTACAGGCATACACCACCATGCCCGGCTAATTTTGTATTTTGAGAAGAGATGGTGTTTCTCCATGTTGGTCACGCTGGTCTCAAACTCCCAACCTCAGGTGATTTGCCTGCCTCGGCCTACCAAGGTGCTGGGATTACAGGCGTGAGCCACTGCACCCGGCCAATTTTTTGTATTTTTATTAGAGACGGGGTTTCACCATGTTAGCCAGGATGATCTCGATCTCCTGACCTCATGATCCGCCTGCCTCAGCCTCCCAAAGTGCTGGGATTACAGGTATGAGCCACCGCGCCCGGCCTGGATATTCTTATTCATTTAATCATTCCTTTTTTTTTTTTGAGATGGAGTTTCGCTCTTGTTGCCCAGGTTGGAGTGCAGTGGCACAATCTTCGCTCATTGCAACCTCTGCCTCCCAGGTTCAAGCAATTCTCCTGCCTCAGACTCCTGAGTAGCTGAGATTACAGGCACCCGCCACCACACCCAGCTAATTGTTTCTATTTTTAGTAGACACGGAGTTTCACCGTGTTGGTCAGGCAGTTCTCGAGCTTCTGACTTCAGGTGATCCACCCACCTTTCCCTCCCAAAGTGCTGGGATTTACAGGCATGAAACATCGTGCCTGGCCCTCTTTTTTTTTTTTTTTTTTTAAACACAGGGTCTCTATCGTCCATGCTGGAGTGCAGTGGCACAATCACTGCTCACTGCAGCTGTCACCTCTTGGGCTCAGGTGATCCTCCCACCTCAGCCTCTTGAGTAGCTGGGACTACAGTCGCATGCCACCATGCCCAGCTAATTTGTTTTTGTAGAGATGGGGTCTTGCCATGTTGGCCAGTCTGCCCTTTCATCATCTATCCTATTACCTCCCTCCGTCCTCAGCTGGCGCCCCACTGAGATCCCTATCACTGGTGGTGCACCCGTCCCATAGGTGCTGTAGGAGCTGGTTGGTAACTCTCAGCTGCCCCGGCCAGTAACTGACATGTAGAAGGAGGGTACAAAAGACGGGCTCCCTTGCTTTAAGGAGGCCTAACTGTGGTGCCATTTGTGCTCAGAGTTCCCCATGAGAGCAAGCGGAAGCTAGTCTCCACGTGAGACCACACTCTGGCTCAGCCTTAGCCTTTTTCTCGCCCTGTCTTGCTTCCCTCACCCCCTTCTCCTGAGAGCACTTCCCCAGTAATTCACTTGAACAAGAATGCTCAGCTTAGGCTCTGCTTCTAGAGAACCTGACCCATGATACGCTCTGTTAAGCTTCCTGAGAGACTATCTTGTTAGTTCCCCTAGAACAAATTCCTGTCTTGGACTCTGCTTATGATCACTCCCTTCATTCCCCTGCCAAGAATGACAGCTCAGTGAGGGAATATCTTCTTTACTTCCCTAGAACTGTTCCTAGAACACAGTAGGTGCTCAATGATGCACTGAATGCATGCAGGGGGGAGCCCAGAGTCTATCTGACAGCTCAGCGGTCAGCACCCCTTCTTGTCCTGGGGTGGCCTGGCCTGGAGGCATTGTGAGTCATAGCAGGTGGACAAGAGCTGAGTGGGTCAGAGATGGGACTAGCCCTGGGACAGCAGCTCAGCAACTCCACCCCATCTTCCAGGTGAGGCACAACATACAGTGAGGACTAACAGGGAAACATCCTCCGAGAAGATACAATCTCAAGGGTGGGCCTGGATGTGGGCTTCCAGAGACCATCTCCCTGAACCAGATCTTGGGGATGGTATGTACCATCCAGCCTCTGTCCACCTATATGTGAGGGATAAGTGTATTATGAATTAACGAAGGCATAACAGAGGGAACCCCGCTCCAGTTCTTTCCCTTCTCACTGCCCATGGGCAGAAGAGGAATTAGAAACAAGACATAGCTCCCTTTTTCACATAATAGAATCAGCACTTACTGGGCAGGGGTGGGGGGGTGCAGAGAGAAGTGAGCAAAATGGGACTTGTGTGTTATCTGGACTTTGGACTCCCTGAGGGCACAGTTTGTTTGGAATAAAAGTCATGTTTAGTGTGCACAATCCCTGATACTTTGAGCCCTATGCATAGGTCTAGCCCATGGCACACACCCCAGGATGTCAGTGAACACACTGGACTGTGGTCTATACACGCATCTGTCTTCCAAGCTGGATTAGGAGCATCTTGAGGGCAGGCAGAGGCTGTTTCAGGTCCCCTTCCCAAGACCAGAGTCTGGCACAGAGCAGATGCTAGTTCAAGTCTATCAAATGACTGAATGATGAGGGCAATAATGCTGTTGGCTATGTTAGATATCCTCCCAGATTGCTTTCAGAATCCAGATCTACCCCGGCTTTCTAATCCTTCAGCAGTTCCCTCTTACCCACAAAAGGAAGTCTAAGCTTCCGAGCCTGCCTGTAGGGCACCTTCACATAGGGCACTGGTCCACCTTCCCAGCTTCCTCTTCTGCTCTTCCCAGCACCAATCCTATCCAAGCTCGTGTTCACATCTGAAATATGAAAGTCCTGCCCTGCCGGGTACAGTGGCTCACACCTGTAATCCCAGCACTTTGGGAGGCTGAGGCGGGCAGATCACCTGAGGTCAGGAGTTCAAGACCAGCCTGGCCAACAAGGTGAAACCCCATTTCTACTAAAAATACAAAAAAAAAAAAAAAAAAAAAAAAAAAAAAGGCCAGGCGCAGTGACTCATGCCTGTAATCCCGGCACTTTGGGAGGCCGACTTGGGTGGATCACCTGAGGTCAGGAGTTCGAGACCAGCCTGGCCAACATGGTGAAACCCTGTCTTCACTAAAAATACAAAAATTAGGTGGGGGTGATGGCAGGTGCCTGTAATCTCAGCTACTCAAGAGGCTGAGGCAGGAGAATTGCTGGAACCCGGGAGGTGGAGGTTGCAGTGAGCCAAGATCGCGCAATTGCACTCCAGCTCGGGCAACGACAGCGAGACTCAGTACCAAAAAAAAAAGAAAAAGAAAGCCCTGCTCGGCTCTTCCCTCTGCCTAGAAGTTCTCCATTTTCCATCCTCAACCCACCTGGCAAAGTCCTACTCCTCCTTCAAATACCTACTTACTTGTCTTGCTACCATTCCCTACCCCTCACCCTTCCAGCTGCAACTCAGAACAAGGCCCTCCTCCCGTCCTTCATCTGCATATCTATCCCAGGGCCTGATCCTCAGTGGTCTTTGGGGAAGATGGTTTAGGTGAGACTGCTGCCTGTGCAGCGTGGAACGACGGGCTCCTCGGTGGCCAGCAGCTGGTGAGACACAGCCGCAGCCGTAGCTGCAGGGCTAAGACGTGTCCACCGGCCTCGCGGTTTGAGAGGCGGCCTGTACCAAGCACGCTGCTCACCCGGACTCTTGTCTCCCAGCAGCGCCCCCTGGCTCGCCTTCATCATTCTGGACATCCGGGCTCCCGAGACAAGAGCGCAGCACGAGTCGCCAGCGCTCCCGAGGCTCCCCTTCGAGCACCTGCGTGCCCTACAAGGTCCACGCCCTGGCAACCTTCGAGTGCTCGGCTACGAGCCATGCCAGCCGCCTGTGGCAGACGCTGCAGCAGTTTTGGGCCGATCACATCTCGCGGCCCTTCTCGCCACGGCGGCCGCCGCTGCGCCGCATGCCCTCCCTGTCCACCTTCTACCTGCTGGACCACAACACGCGCCAGGCCGAGCTGGGCCTCGCCTACGGCGCGCCGCGCATGCGCCTCAGCAACCAGGCCTTCGTGTTCCGCGGCGGGCGGTGGACCACTGAGAGTCAGCTGGCGAGGACGCGGTCGCCGCTGCTCTCGCGGACCGCCTGGGGCTGGAAGGCGCAGGTGCAGCGGACCAAAAGCCAAGTGTTGCTGGAGGAGAACAACTACCTGAAGCTGCAGCAGGAACTGCTCATAGACATGCTGACTGAGACCATGGCGCGCATGCACTTGCTGGAGAAGAAGCTCAACCCCGAGGTGATCCCGACGGCTGCGGCGCGCGCCGGGCAGAGGAAGATGCGCAAGCGCGCAGGCGCCAGCGGGGGCGTGCTCATGATCCAGCCGTGCGCTCTGGACTCGCAGTGACGCAATAAAGGCCGCGCTACGCATGCGCGCCTCGCGCCTTGGGTCTGCCACTGCCCCAGCGCGGGGCTGGCTCCCGCGGTTCCCTGGGTCGGTCTCTGCGTGTGGGTTGGGGAGGTCTGCGTGGCCTCGGGGACTGCCCCTCGGTGCTGGGTGTCGGCAGGGGACGCAAGCCTAAGCTGCCTATCTTGGGAGGGTGTGATGGGGCCGTGGAGGAGGGTCTGCGCGTGGCTCTCCGGGAGTGCGGAGTGGAAGCCAAGCTTGCAGCCGACATGGCCCAGATAGGGTGGAGTGGCGGGTAATGGCCTTGCAGGCCATCCAGGTAACGGAGGGCGAAGTCCCGGAGACGGAGGAACCGCGGTGCTCAGGGAATGAAGGGTGTGGTGCGGAGGGAGCGGAGGACGGTGTATGGGGTCGGGGACTTTGCACTTGGTCCGTCTTCAGGGCCTCTAGGCTCAGGAGGTTTAGAAACTAGAAGTCCCAGGGTAAGTGTTATTTTACATTCCCAAGAGAAGCTTTCTGGAAACCATGGGCTGTGCGGCCCCCACTTGCCTGTGTGGCATTTTGGAGAGTCGCGTCTTTGTTACAGGCCTTTTTTTTTTTTTTTTTTTTTAACTTATTTTTAAACACGGGGTCTCGCTCTTGTCACCCAGGCTGGAGTGCAGTGGCGCGATGATGGCTCACTGCAACCTCGAGCTTCCGGGCTCAAGCAGTCCTCCCACCTCAGCCTCCCAAACGTGGGATTACAGGCGTGAGCCACCGCGCCGGGCTCAGGCCTCCTTTTCTTTTCTTTCTTTTTTCTTTTTTTCTTTTTTTTTTTTTGAGACGGAGTTTCGCTCTTGTTGCCCAGGCTGGAGTGCAATGGCGCGATCTCGGCTCACCTCAACCTCCGCCTCCTGGGTTCAAGCGACTCTCCTGCCTCAGCCTCCCAAGTAGCTGGATTACAGGCATGTGCCACCACGCCCGGCTAATTTTTTGTTTGTTTGTTTGTTTGTTTTTGAGACAGTCGCGCTCTGCCGCCCAGCCTGGCGTGCAGGGGCACGATCTCGGCTCACTGCAACCTCCACCTCGCGGGTTCAAACGATTCTTCTGCCTCAGCCTCCCGAGTAGCTGGGACTACAGGCGCTGCCACTACGCCCGGCTAATTTTTATATTTTTAGTAGAGATGGGGTTTCACCATGTTGGCCAGGCTGGTCTCAAACTCCTAATCTCGTGATCTGCCCTCCTCGGCCTCCCAAAGTGCTGGGATTACAGGCGTGAGCCACCGAGCCCAGCCTCGGGCCTCCTTTTCTACCTCCATAGAATGCAGTCTGCCTGGCCCACAGTCTTCTAAAAATTGCATTAGTTGCCAAAGTTTCAGAATTTGGAGATACCACATTAAAAATCCAGATTTCCTGCGGCCAGGCGTGGTGGCTCACGCTTGTAATCCCAGCACTTTGAGAGGTCGAGGCGGGCCTATCACGAGGTCAGGAGTTAAAAGGCCATCCTGACCAACAAGGTGAAACCATGTCTCTACTAAAAATACCAAAAACTGGCCGGACGCGGTGTCAGGTGCCTGTAAGCCTAGCACTTTGGGAGGCTGAGGTGGGCGGATTGCCTGAGCTCAGGAGTTCGAGACCAACCTGGGCAACATGGTGAAACCCCATCCCTACCAAAATACAAAAAAATTAGCCGGGTATGGTGGCGCATGCCTGTAGTCTCAGCTACTCATGGAGGCTGAGGTGGGAGAATCACTTGAACCTGGGAGGTGGAGGTTACAGTGAGCCGAGATCACACCACTGCACTCCAATCTGGGCGACAGAGTGAGACTCTGTCTCAAAGGAAAAAAAAATTAGCTGGGCTTGGTGGCACGTGCCCTACAGTCCGAGTTACTCCTGAGACTGGGACAGGAGAATCGCATGAACCTGGGAGGCAGAGGATGCAGTGAGCCAGCATCACACGACGGCACTCCAGAGCCAGACTCTGTCTCAAAAAAAAAGAAAATTTTAAAATCCAGCCGGGCACAGTGGCTCACACCTGTAATCCCAGCACTTTGGGAGGCCAAGGCAGGTGGGTCACCTGAGGTCAGGAGTTCGACACCAACCTGGCCGCCAACATGGTGAAACCCTATTTCTACTAAAAATACAAAAATTAGCCAAGCATGATGGCAGACACCTGTAATCCCAGCTACTTGGGAGGCTGAAGCAGGAAAATCACTTGAACCGGAGAGGTGGAGGTTGCAGTGAGCCACTGCACTCCAGCCTGGATGACAAAGTGAGACTCTGTCTCAAAACAAAAACAAAAACAAAAAACAGATTAGGTTACCAAGGGATGGGAGGACAAAGTGTGTGTGTGTGTAAACACAAGGGGGCTTCCTTTTGGGCTGATGAGAAATTGGCACTATAGTGGTGATAGTTTTGCAACATTGTAATAAAAGTCACTGAATGGTACACTTCAAAATGGTCAATTTTATATGAATTTTATCACAATAAAAGAAGTAAAAGGAGGAAGATGCTTTACATAAAAACATTAAGCAAAACTTACATGTAGCATGCCAAAATAGCAAAACTCATAAAGGGATCCAAGAATGCCTAAAGTTTAGGGAATATTGCTTTGGCCAGACTACTTGAAAAGAAATACAGTCCTAGGGTGGAGAAAGGTATCTGCCCCACCAAACCTGCAGAAGGCAGGGAGTCCCACAGCCCAGTGCGGGCCCTGTTTAGAAAGGTTCATCTACAGGTCAGATGCAGTGGCTCACGTCTGTAATCCCAGCACTTTGCGAGGCTGAGGTGGGTGGATCACCTGAGGTCAGGAGTTCGAGACCAGCCTGGCCAACATGGCAAAACCCCGTCTCTACTAAAAAAAATACAAAAAGTTAGCTGGGTGTGGTAGCAGGCGCCTGTAATCCCAGCTACTTGGGAGGCTGAGGCAGGAGAATTGCTTGAACCTGGGAGGTGGAGGTTGCAGGGAGCTGAGATCGCACCATTGCAGCCTGGGCGACAGAGCGAGACTCTGTCAAAAATAAAAAATAAATAAAAAAAGAAAGGGGCATCCAAGTGGATCAAGGGCCTGAAATAAAAGGAGCAGGATGATATTTTGAAATATCTAACTTTGTTCTTTCTGCTCTAGAATTTCACACCCTGGTCCTGAGCCCTGCCAAAGGGCAGCCCAACTCATTGCCCCAGGAGATGAAAGCCACAGAGCAGAAAGTCGGAACAAAGAAAGTAGGAACAAAGGACCCTGGCTTTCACCTCCTACAGCTCAGAATCCTCTGGGGAATAGAGCTTTGCAAAAATATTTCTGGGTTTGAGGAGGCAGGTCAAAAAGGCTGTGTAGGTTTGTCAAGCAAGAGGAGAGATGAGGGCCAGGTGTGGTGGCTCACACCTGTAATCCCAGCACTTTGGGAGGCCAAGGCAGGCGGATCATCTGAGGTCAGGAGTTCGAGACCTGCCTGGCCAACATGGTGAAACCCCGTCTCTACTAAAAATACAAAAATTAGCCAGGTGTTGTGGCACAAGCCTGTAATCCCAGTTACTCGGGAGGCTGAGGTGGGAGAATTTCTTGAACCTGGGAAGCAGACATTGCAGTGAGCTGAGATTGTGCCACTGCATTGCAGATTGGGCAACAGAGCGAGACTCCGTCTCAAAAAAGGAGAGATGAAGAGAAGCGTAAGTGAGGATCTCACTTGGTCTTCTATCTTGGAAAAAAATCTTTTCTTGCTGGGCACGGTGGTTCATGCCTGTAATCCCAGCACTTTGGGAGGCTAAGGTGGGAGGATCGCTTGAGCCCAGGAGTGTGAGACCAGCCTGAGCAACACGGTGAAACCCCATCTTTCCAAAAAGTAAAAAATTAGCTGGGTGTGGTGGCGCACGCCTGTATTTCCAGCTACTCTGGAGGCTGAGGTGGAAGGATCACAAACCTGGGGAGGTCAAGGCTGCAGTGAGCCATGATAGTGCCACTGCACTCCAGCCTTGCTGACATAATAATACCCTGTCTCAAAAAAAAAAAAAAAAAAAAGCCAGGCGTGGTGGCTCACACCTGTAATCCCAACACTTTGGGAGGCTGAGGCAGGTGGATCACTTGAGGTCAGGAGTTTGAGACCAGCCTGGCCAACGTGGTGAAACCCCATATCTACTAAAAATACAAAAGTTAGCTGGGCATGGTGGCAGGCGCCTGTAATCCCAGCTACTCAGGAGGCTGAGGCAGGAGAATCACTTGAACCTGGGAGGCTGAGGTTGCAGTGAGCCAGGATCATGCCATTGCACTCCAGCCTGGGCAACAACAGCAAAACTCTATCTCAAAAAAATAAAAAAGGCCGGGCACAGTAGCTCATGCTTGTAATCCCAGCACTTTGGGAAGCCAAGGCGGGCAGATCATCTGAGGTCAGGAGTTCAAGACCAGTCTGACCAACATGGTGAAACCTCATCTCTACTAGAAGTAGAAAAATTAGGCATGGTGGTGTGCATCTGTAGTTCCAGCGACTCAGGACTCTGAGGCGGGATAATTGCTTGAACCCTGGAGGCGGAGGTTGCAGTGAGCCATGATCGTGCCATTGTACTCCAGCCTGGGCAACAGAGTGAGACAAAATAGTCTTTTCTTGGTGCCACATTCCCCTTCCAGCTACTGTGTCATTTCTTTGCTTCCCTTTATAACTAAATTCCAAAAAGTTGCTTATATTCACATCCCCAATTCCTCCCTTCCCTGTTTGCTCTTAACCCCCTTCAACTTCTTTTTCTTTTTTAGAGATGGGGTCTGGCTGTGTCACCCAGGCTGGAGTGCAGTGGTGTGATCATGGCTTACTTGAGTCTCAAACTCCTGGGCTCAAGTGATTCTCCCACCTCAGCCTCCCAAGTAGCTGGGACTAGAGGCATGTACCACCATGCCTACCTAATTTTTTGTATTTTTAGTAGAGATGGGGTTTCACCATATTGGCCAGGCTGATCTTGAACTCCTGTCCTCGGGTGATCTGCCTGCCTTGGCCTCCCAAAGTGCTGGGATTACAGGTGTGAATCGCCATGCCCAGCCTAGTTTTTTGTTTTTTGTAGACCTGGGGGTCTTGGGCCAAGCGTGGTGGCTCACGCCTATAATCCTGGCACTTTGGGAGGCCAAGGCAGGAAGATTGCTTGATGCCAGGAATTTGAGAACAGCCTGGGCAACAAAGTGAATTCTTGTCTCTACAAAAAAAAAAAAGGCCAGGCACAGTGGCTCACGCCTGTAATCCCAGCATTTTGGGAGGCTGAGGTGGGAGGATCACGAGGTCAGGAGTTCAAGACCAGCCTGAACATGGTGAAACCCCGTCTTCACTAAAAATACAAAAATTAGCTGGGTGTGGTGGCACACGCCTGTAATCCCAGCTACCCAGGAGGCTGAGGCAGGAGAATTGCTTGAACCCTGGAGGCAGAGGTTGCAGTGAGCCGAGATCGCACCACTGTGCTCCAGCCTGGGCGGCAGTGAGACTCCATCTCAAAAAAAAAAAAAGAAGAAGAAAGGAAAAAAAAGTCCAGGCGTGGTGGATCATGCCTGTAATCCCAACACTTTGGGAGGCCAAGGCGGGCAGATCACTTGAGGTCAGGAGTTTCAGAGCCACCTGGCCAATACGGTAAAACCCCGTCTCTACTGAAAATACAAAAATTAGCCAGGCATCGCCAGGCATGGTGGCTCACACCTGTAATCCCAGCACTTTGGGAGGCTGAGGCAGATCATGAGGTCAGGAGTTCAAGACCAGCCTGAGCAATATGGTGAAACCCCATCTCTACTAAAAATACAAAAATTAGCTGGGTGTGGTGGCACCCGCCTCTAGTCCCAGCTACTCAGGAGGCTGAGGCAGGAGAATCGCTTGAACCTGGGAGGCAGAGGTTGCAGTGAGCCGAGATTGCACGAGATTGCGCCACTGCACTCCAGTCTGGGTGACAGAGCCAGACTCTGTCTCAAAAAAAAAAAAAAAATTAGCCAGGCATGGTGGCTTGTGCCTGTAGTCCAAGCTACTCGGGAGGCTGAGGGGAGAGAATCGCTTGAACCTGGGAGGCAGAGGTTGCAGTGAGCTGAGATCATGCCACTGCATTCCAGCCTGGGTGACAGAGAGAGACTGCATCTCAAAAAAAAAAAAAAAAAAAAAAAAAAAAGGCCAGGCATGGTGGCTCACGCCTGTAATCCCAACACTTTGGGAGGCTGAGGTGGGCGGATCACGAGATCAGGAGATGGAGACCATCCTGGCTAACATTGTGAAACCCCGTCTCTACTAAAAATATAAAAATTAGCCGGGTGTGGTAGCACGCGCCTGTAGAAGCTACTTGGGAGTTTAAGGCAGGAGAATCGCTTGAACCCGGGAGGCGGAGGTTGCAGTGAGCCGAGATCGCACCACTGCACTCCAGCCTAGGCGACAGAGCAAGACTCCGTCTAAAGAAAAAAAAAAAAAAAAAGGAAGAGATGAGGGGTCTCACTACGTTATGTTGCCCAGGCTGGTCTCGAACTCCTGGGCTCAAGTGATCCTCTCACCTTGGCCTTCTAAAGTAGTGGGATTACAGGCATGAGCCACTGCACCTGGTCTACCTTGAACTTCAGATTTCTCACGTCCCACTGTCCCCCGCCTGCCCTTGTCAAGGATGCTGTGCCCTCCCTGTGGTTAAGGCTTCTGCCTAGTTTTCTATCCTCATCGCAGTGCATCAGCAGCGTCTCGTGAGTTGACCCCTCCTCCTTGAAACCCTGGCTTCACTTGGTTTCTAGGGCACCGTGCTCTTCTCATTTCCCTCTGATTTACCTCACAGGTGTGCCCTCCCAGTGTCTTGCCAGTTTCATTCACTCTCATTTCTTTGAGGTATCTGCACAATGTATCCTCCCTTCCCGCTTCATGTTTTCTTTTTTTTTTTTTTTTTTTGAGACGGAGTCTCGCTCTGTCGCCCAGGCTGGAGTGCAGTGGTGTGATCTTGGCTCACTGCGAGCTCCACCTCCGGGTTCACGCCATTCTCCTGCTTCAGCCTCCCGAGTAGCTGGGACTACAGGCGCCCGCCACCACGTCCAGCTAATTTTTTTTTGTATTTTTAGTAGAGACGGGTTTCACTGTGTTAGCCAGGATGGTCTCCATCTCCTGATCTCGTGACCCGCCCGCCTCAGCCTCCCAAAGTGTTGGGATTACAGGCATGAGCCACCACGCCTGGCCCTTTTTTTTTTTTTTTTTTTTTGAGATGCAGTCTCACTCTGTCACCCAGGCTGGAATGCAGTGGCATGATCTCAGCTCACTGCAACTTCTGCCTCCTGGATTGCAGCAATTCTCCTGCCTCAGCCTCCTGACTAGCTGGGATTACAGGTGTCCGCCACCATGCCCAGCTGATTTTTGTATTTTTGGTAGAGATGGGGTTTCACCATGTTGGCCAGGCTGGTTTTGAACCCCTTATCTCAGGTGATCCACCCACCTCGACTTCCCAGAGTACTGGGATTACAGGTGTGAGCCACCGTGCCTGGCCCCCACTTCTTGTTTCTAGCACCCATTAACACTTGACCTACTACATATTTTATTTATTCTTAGTCTCCTCCAACTAAAACATAAGCTCTATGGGGTTTGTTGTTCTGTTCCCACCTGTATCTCAGTGTGGAGAAGTGCTCCCCACTTATTTGGCCCTCTCCAAATAGTTGTATTGTTATTTTTATTTTTATTTTTTTATTTATTTTGAGATGGAGTCTCACTTTGTCGCCCAGGCTGGAGTGCAGTGGCACAATTTCAGCTCACTCCAACCTTCGCCTCCCAGGTTCAAGCTATTCTCCTGCCTCAGCCTCCCAAGTAGCTGGGACTGCAGGCACACACTACCATGCTGGACTAATTTTTGTATTTTTAGTAGAGACGGGGTTTCACCATATTGGTCAGGCTGGTCTCGAACTCCTGACCTCATAATCCACCCGTCTCAGCCTCCCGAAGTGCTGGGATTACCGGCGTGAGCCACCGCGCCCAGCCTATTTTTTCTTTGAGATGTAGTCTCACTCTGTTGCCCAAGCTGGAGTGCAGTGGCGCAATCTCGGCTTACTGCAACCTCTGCCTCCCGAGTTCAAGTGATTCTCCTACCTCAGCCTCCCAAGTAGCTAGGATTACAGGTCTGCACAACCACGATTGGCTAATTTTTGTGTTTTTAGCAGAGGTGGGGTTTTGCCATGTTGACCGGGCTGGTCTCAAACTCCTGACCTCAACTGATCCGCCCACCTTGGCCACCAAAGTGCTGGGATTACAGGCGTGAGGCACGATGCTTGGACCTCTCCAAATACTTCTAGAATGAACAAAGCTCCACAAGAGATAGGCACCTGAATCCAGAGGAGCAGATACTGCTTAGCCATTGTCACAGATTTCTGCACCCTTAGGAGGCAGGAGAGGTGTCCAGGATGCTGTTGGGACTTCTGGTTATATCTGGTCAGCCCTGCTCTGACTGAAGCTGCAGCTGTGGCTCATGGTTCTGTACCCTGGGTCACTCTTCCCAATCTCTCTCCCCATGTTGACCAGGCTGGTCTCAAACTCCTGGCCTCAACTGATTCACCCACCTTGGCCCCTAGAGTGCTGGGATTATAGGCATGGAATTACATGGATTACAGTTTCCTGGAATGTCCCAAGTTAACTATGCCGAAGTTCCAGGATCAAGCTCTGTTTTTGTGAGGATTCAAGCTAAGGCGATGAGTAATAGAGGGAGCACTAGAAGACAGACCTAGTGATAGGAATCTAAAAGTAGATCACTTACCATTCGGAAGGCAACAAAGACACACACACACACACACACACACAGTTGGTGATAACCTTGTGTCCTGAAGCATGAGACTCTTACCTGTGGTAGATAAGGAGATAGAAGTTGAAGAGAAAGCTTGGCTTATGCAGTAGCTTTGTCACTTGAAAGATGTGGAAGCAGCTGCTGTTGCAAGGATTATGGAGGTGGCTAGCTTTTCTAAATCACCTTAGCAGCTTTGAAGCAAGAGAATGAAAGATGCAGTTCAGCCTGCTATCTACTCAGAGTATGCTGTGAAAGGCAGGAACTCTCCCAAGACAACATGTAAAGAAAACCTTGCTTCCGTGGCCAGGAGGCAGAGCATGCTGAAAATGAGAACCAATATTTCATCACAAGAGCAGCAGAGCTGCAAAAGACACTTGTGCATCCTCAGCAGGTCTCCTGTACTAAAGTGGGGGCTTCTATTTTTATTTTTGTAGAGACGGGGATCTTGCTATGTTCCTCAGGCTGGTTTCGAACTCCTGGCCTCAACTGATCCACCTGCCATGGCCTCACAAACTTCTGGGATTACAGACATGAGCCACAGTAACCAGCCCATTGGGTGCTTTTAAAGGGAATAAATGGGACCCTAGGCCTGACGTGGGATGTTTGGGTGGATGTACCAAAGAACCTTGAGCCCCCAGAGTCCCCTGAAGCATCCTGGCCAGCAGAAACTGCCTTCTTCCCATTGACAGAGGAGGACAGCTTCATCTGGCCTGGAGACAGTGCAGAGATCTCCCTGTTACAGGTGAGTACCCTGTAAGATAACACTGATCCTCCTCAAGATCCACCTCCTCTCATTGCCTCCAGACCAACAAGCAGGATCACATCTCAGCACAGCCCAAGCAGTGAAATATTTCCTACCCTAGGAGGAAATCACTCAGTCACCCAAAAAGTTGCAGGACCTGGGAGAACACTTGCGGGAGCGATCGTGAGGGTACCAGATCCAGGTGGGGTACCAGATCCAGGCGGGGAGGGGGCAATAGAAGACCGGTGGGGCATTGATTGACAAGGGTGCATGCCCCAAGACTCAGGATTTAAAGTCCTGTCAAAGGACAGCTGGAGCTTGTCTTCACGCCAGACGGCTCCCGGAAGCTTGGACACCATAGTGGCCTACCATTAATGAGGTAGAGATGAAGGCTCAGGGAAGTGGGAATGTTAGAATGGATTTATTACATGAGACCAGAAGGTGTTTCATGGAACTGCCCAGAGGAGGCGCCCTTCACTAAGGCAATGCAGAATGTGGACGTGAGGGGGCACTGGTGTCATAGAAAGCTGGTGGTGGCTGTGCTCTGTGGCTAGGAGATGCTGCCATGGAACTTGGCTCCTTAGTGTCTTGGGGATGACACAATTCTGGAAAGGCATTTAACCATTCTGGATGGCAACATTTAACCCTCAGAAGCCAAGAGGGCTCTTATACTGTGTAGCAAGATTGGAATGGCAACTGTGGGAGGGGGAGTGCTGCTCAGGGATCTATGGCAATGATAATAATAGGTCATTGATGGGCAGCCAACCAAAGAAAGGGAGGCAGACAGTGACTGACAGAAAAGGTTGGGAACAAGGATGAGGGTCATGCTGCAGAGATCTGACAGTCTTCCGCTGACAGTGCCATACCCCTGTGGGAAAGACAGGAAAACCTCCAAATTAACTGAAATTCGGTTTCTACCACTACAGTAGAGTGGCAGGTTTGACCTACAGATTGAATTATAGAAAGATATTTTAGGCCAGGCGCAGTGGCTCACGCCTGTAATCCCAGCCCTTTGGGAGGTTAAGGCAGGAAGATCGCCTGAAGCAAGAAGTTCAAGACCAGCCTGGGCAATATAATGAGACTCCCATCTCTACAAAAAGAAAATCAAAGAAAAAGAAATTTTATTTTGTTTTGTTTTTGAGAGAGTCTCGCTCTGTCACCCAGGCTGAAGTGCAGTGCTGTGATCTCAGCTCACTGCAACCTCCGCCTCCCAGATTCAAGTGATTCTCCTGCCTCAGCCTCCCAAGTAGCTGAGATTACAGGCACCCGCCACCATGCCTGGCTAATTTTTTGTATTTTTAGTAGAGACGGCATTTCACTGTGTTGGCCAGGATGGTCTCGGTCTCCTGATCTCATGATCCACCCGCCTCGGCCTCCCAAAGTGCTGGGATTACAGATGTGAGCCACTGCGCCTGGCCAAAAGAAAAACATTTTAAAACTGTTTGAGAATGTGGAGTGAGAGCTGTACCAGCCACATGGACTAAGGAGGAGGCCAGGCAGTAAGAGATGCTAAGGAATGGCCTGTGGGGAAGTAAATGTGACGTATGCATCGGAAGCAGACTCAGCAAGCAGCAGTGACGAGAGACCAGGACCTCAACCTGCAGCTAGGCACTCTGAAGCCCCTAACACAGGTGACAGGTGGCATCTGGGACTGTAACAAGTGCCAGTAAAAATTGTCAGTGGCGGCCAGGAGCGGCAGCTCATGCCTGTAATCCCAGCACTTTGGGAGACGGAGGCGGGTGGATCACTTGAGGTCAGGAGTTCAAGACTAGCCTGGGCAACTTGGTGAAGCCCCATCTCTACTAAAAATACAAAAACTAGCTGGGCGAGGTGGCGCACACCTGTAGCCCCAGCAACTCGGGAGGCTGAGGCAGGAGAATCGCTTGAACCCGGGAGGCAGAGGTTGCAGTAAGACGAGATTACACCACTGCACCCCAGTCTGGGCAACAGAATGAGACTCGGTCTCAAAAAAAAAAAAAAATTGTCAGTGGCGATTGTGCAGGGATGGTTGTCCAAAATGGAATATTAGCCAGAAAAGCACAAGAAGCACAACTCTTTAGAGGACAAACTGACCCTGCAAAGACCAGAAGTCCTTGAGGCCGTGTGCAGTGGCTCATGTCTGTAATCCCAGCACTTTGGTAGGCTGAGGCGGGCAGATCGCCTGAGGTCAGGAGTTCAAGACCAGCCTGGCCAACATGATGAAACTCCATCTCTACTAAAAATACAAAAGTTAGCCGGGTGTTATGGCATCCACCTGTAGTCCCAGCTACTTGGGTGGCTGAGGCAGGAGAATCACTTGAACCCGGGAGGTGGAGGTTGCAGTGAGCCGAGATTGTGTCACTGCACTCCAGCCTGGGCGACAGTGCGAGACTCCATCTCAAAAAAACAAAAACAAACAACAACAACAACAAAAAACAGCCTGAGCAACATGGCCAGACTCCATCTTTACAAAAAAATTTTTTAAATTAGCCAGATGTAGTGGCATGCACCTGTGGTCCCAGCTACTCTGGAGGCTGAGGCAGGAAAATCGCTTGAACCTGGGAGGTTGAGGCTGCAGTGAGCTATGATCACACCACTGCACTCCAGCCTGGGCAAAAGAGCAGGACTCTGTCTCAAAAAAATAAAAAATAAAAATAAAAGGTGCTTGAGAGAACGTGTGCAGGGTAAAAAGGATGAAAAACATATGCGACTGTGCCACAGCCACAGGTCCCATGGAGGACCCATGCATTGGCCTTGTATTGGCCAGGATGGAGCTGTGCCCTCCTTTCCGTAGGGGCCCCAGGGTGTCTGATTACAGCTGGCAGGGTGTTCTCCAGAAAGTTACCTGCCTGTCCCATGTCTGGCCAGGAGTACAGTGTTCACAACCACAGTCCCCACTTCTCTACTTTTCCTGCCTGCATCTTGCTTAGCTCCGAATGGCTTCCCACTGTACACTTTAATCTTGCTCCTGCCAGACATGGTGGCACATAGCTGTGGTCCCAGCTACTTGGGAGCCTCAGATGGGAGGATGGCTCGAGCCCAGGAGTTCGAGCCTGCAGTGAGCCATGATTGTGCCCCTGCACTCCAGCCTGGGCAACCGAGCGAGACCCCATCTCTAATAAAAAAAAAAAGACCTAGCAATGTCCACACATCTAGCCAGTTCATCCTGTGACTGCAGGGTATTTCCCAGCGGGGGAGTGCCATGCTTTTCCTCTCTGCCTGATGGAAGGGGACAGTCAGGCTGGTTCCACTGTGGGGCCCTTTCATCACCCAAGCTCTGGTTCGAGGTATAACCTAGCCCTCTCTCCTGGAGCTCCAGCTGGAGCAGCCACTGCTTCGCTGGGCAGGAGGATGAGGGACATGAGAGGGTGGCCCCAAATCAGGGCTGATGATGGAGGTGGCCCCGGCAGGTCTCTGCTCTGGCCTGGGGGCCTCATTTCTGCTCCTCAGCCCAGGTGGTGGCTCGATGGGCAGCATTACCACAGGTCTGGGGCCTGGATCTGGATCTCAGCCCGTCAGAAGTGTGAAAGCCACACAAGGAGCTCCCTGCCATGGCCGTTGCCACAGCAATGCCTCCCTGGTCCCCTTTGCAGCTATGCAGAGAGATGGGGACATCAGTACCCTGCAGACAGAGGGGAAATGGCCTATGCAAACCCAGTACAAAGCATATTTTTAAACCTATGGTAATAATTAACACTCGCCCGGCACAGTGGTGCCCACCTGTAGTCCTAGTCACTCTGAAGGCTGAGTTGGGAGGACCACTTGATCCCAGCAGTTCGAGGCTGCGGTAAGCTATGATTGCTATGAGCTACAAGCAAGACCCCATCTTAAAAGCCCCAAAAAACCTTGCTCCTGCCTCAACCATCATCTCCAGCACTTGCGTGTTGGTCTCAACTCTCCTATGACACTCTTGAGACAGTCCCACCCTTAATGACGCCCCTGGCCTCGGCAGTCTGGAAGCACCCCTTCTCTGCACGGCCTTGCTTGCTGCCTATGCTCACACGTGTCAAAAAGAGGGTCCAGGCCAGGGGTGGTGGCTCATGCCTGTAATCCAAACATTTTGGGAGGCTGAGGTGGGCGGATCACTTGAGATCAGGAGTTCGAGACCATCCTGGCCAACATGGTGAAACCCCGTCTCTATTAAAAATACAAAAATTAGCTGGGTGTGTTGGTGTGCACCTGTAATCCCAGCTACTTGGAAGGCTGAGGCAGAGAATCACTTGAACCCAGGAGGCAGAGGTTGCAGTGAGCCGAGATCGTACCACCTGCACTCCAGCCTGGGCGACAGAGTGAGACTGTGTCTCAAAAAAAAAAAAAAAAAAAAAAAAAGGAAGGTCTAGATAACTTAGAAGCCTGGCCCAGTTCTTTCCCACGTGCACATGGGAAATGATGGCTGCAGAAGCCTGGTGGCCACCGGAGTGGACTGTGTAGGGACCAAAGGCCCATGACAGCCTGCTGGGTCTCCAGGAACAGTGGAAAGAAGGAAGCCTATGCTGAGACGGGATGGGCCTCGTGTGGGGCCAGGGAGCATGAGTGGCCCCAGGCTGGGCCTGCACAGGCTGCCCCTGGAGCCACAGAGCAAGGGCTTTGGCCCCTGCCACACTGGAAGCCATCGTCAGTGGTGTGTCTGCTGCTTTCTGTTCCCTCCTAAGATACCGCACATATAAAAACCTAACAATACTGTAATATCAAATACTTAGTCTATTTTCTCCCAGTCCTGTGTATGTCCTGAGAAGGGAAAGGCAGGTGGCAGGGGCCGTGGGAGCTGGGACTCGCAAACCTCAAGCCGACCTGTGGGGAGACAGAGATCAACCAGTCACAATGCGAGGTCTTCATTTGCCTCTTGATTCAAACAAACCTAACAAAACAGAACAACATATACCACCAACAAAGGCAACACATAAGACAACTGGAGAAGAGTGAAAATGGACCAAATATATATTTTTCTTTTTTTTTTTTTTTTTTTCTTTTTTATTGATCATTCTTGGGTGTTTCTCGCAGAGGGGGATTTGGCAGGGTCACAGGACAATAGTGGAGGGAAGGTCAGCAGATAAACAAGTGAACAAAGTTCTCTGGTTTTCCTAGGCAGAGGACCCTGCGGCCTTCCGCAGTGTTTGTGTCCCTGGGTACTTGAGATTAAGGAGTGGTGATGACTCTTAACGAACATGCTGCCTTCAAGCATCTGTTTAACAAAGCACATCTTGCACCGCCCTTAATCCATTCAACCCTGAGTGGATACAGCACATGTTTCAGAGAGCACAGGGTTGGGGGTAAGGTCACAGATCAACAGGATCCCAAGGCAGAAGAATTTTTCTTAGTACAGAACAAAATGAAAAGTCTCCCATGTCTACCTCTTTCTACACAGACACAGCAACCATCCAATTTCTCAATCTTTTCCCCACCTTTCCCCCCTTTCTATTCCACAAAACCGCCATTGTCTTCATGGTCCGTTCTCAATGAGCTGTTGAGTACACCTCCCAGACGGGGTGGTGGCCGGGCAGAGGAGCTCCTCACTTCCCAGTAGGGGCGGCCGGGCAGAGGCGCCCCTCACCTCCCGGACGGGGCGGCTGGCCGGGCGGGGGGCTGACCCCCCCCACCTCCCTCCCGGACGGGGCGGCTGGCCAGGCGGGGGGCTGACCCCCCACCTCCCTCCCGGACAGGGCGGCTGGCCGGGCAGAGGCGCCCCTCACTTCCCCGACGGGGCGGCTGGCCCGGCGGGGGGCTGACCCCCCCACCTCCCTCCCGGAGGGGGCGGCTGGCCGGGCAGAGGGGCTCCTCACTTCCCGGTAGGGGCGGCCGGGCAGAGGCGCCCCTCACCTCCCGGACAGGGCGGCTGGCCGGGCAGGGGGCTGACCCCCCCACCTCCCTCCCGGACGGGGCGGCTGGCCGGGCGGGGGGCTGACCCCCCACCTCCCTCCCGGACGGGGCGGCTGGCCGGGCGGGGGGCTGACCCCCCCACCTCCCTCCCGGACGGGGCGGCTGGCCGGGCGGGGGGCTGACCCCCCCACCTCCCTCCCGGACGGGGCGGCTGGCCGGGCGGGGGGCTGACCCCCCCACCTCCCTCCCGGACGGGGCGGCTGGCCGGGCGGGGGGCTGACCCCCCACCTCCCTCCCGGACGGGGCGGCTGGCCGGGTGGGGGGCTGACCCCCCCACCTCCCTCCCGGATGGGGCGGCTGGCCGGGAGGGGGGCTGACCCCCCCACCTCCCTCCCGGACGGGGCGGCTGGCCGGGCAGAGGGGCTCCTCACTTCCCAGTAGGGGCGGCCGGGCAGAGGCACCCCTCGCCTCCCGGACGGGGCGGCTGGCCAGGCGGGGGGCTGACCCCCCCACCTCCCTCCCGGACGAGGCGGCTGGCCGGGCAGAGGGGCTCCTCACTTCCCGGTAGGGGCGGCCGGGCAGAGGTGCCCCTCACCTCCCGGACGGGGCGGCTGGCCGGGCGGGGGGCTGACCCCCCCACCTCCCTCCCAGACGAGGAGGGAGGACGCTCCTCACTTCTCAGACGGGGTGGCTGCCGGGCGGAGGGGCTCCTCACTTCTCAGACGGGGCGGTTGCCAGGCAGAGGGTCTCCTCACTTCTCAGACAGGGCGGCCGGGCAGAGACACTCCTCACATCCCGGACGGGGCGGCAGGGCAGAGGTGCTCCCCACATCTCAGACGATGGGCGGCCGGGCAGAGACGCTCCTCACTTCCCAGATGTGATGGCGGCCGGGAAGAGGCGCTCCTCACTTCCTAGATGGGATGGCGGCCGGGCAGAGACGCTCCTCACTTTCCAGACTGGGCAGCCAGGCAGAGGGGCTCCTCACATCCCAGACGATGGGCAGTCAGGCGGAGACGCTCCTCACTTCCCAGACGGGGTGGCTGCCAGGCAGAGGCTGCAATCTCGGCACTTAGGGAGGCCAAGGCAGGCGGCTGGGAGGTGGTTGTAGCGAGCCGAGATCACACCACTGCACTCCAGCCTGGGCGCCATTGAGCACTGAGTTAACGAGACTCCGTCTGCAATCCCGGCACCTCGGGAGGCCGAGGCTGGCGGATCACTCGCGGTTAGGAGCTGGAGACCAGCCCGGCCAACACAGCGAAACCCCGTCTCCACCAAAAAAATACGAAAACCAGTCAGGCGTGGCGGCGCACGCCTGCAATCGCAGGCACTCGGCAGGCTGAGGCAGGAGAATCGGGCAGGGAGGTTGCAGTGAGCTGAGATGGCAGCAGTACCGTCCAGCTTCGGCTCGGCATCAGAGGGAGACCGTGGAAAGAGGGGAGAGGGGAGAGGGGAGAGGGGAGAGGGGAGAGGGGGGAGGGGAGAGGGGGGAGGGGGGAGGGGAGAGGGGAGAGGGGAGAGGGAGCTCTATCTACCACACAGTCCTTCTCTGAATATGAGTCGGTCCCCTATTTTTCTTTTTTTTGAGACAGAGTCTCATTCTGTCACACAGGCTGGAGTGCAGTGGCGCAGTCTCGGTTCACTGCAACCTCCGCCTCCTGGGCTCAAGCTATTCTCCTGCCTCAGCCTCCCAAGTAGCCAGGAGTACAGGCGCACGCCACCACGCCCAGCTAATTTTTGTGCTTTTTAGTAGAGATGGGGTTTCACTATATTGGCCACGCTGGTCTGAAACTCCCGACCTCATGATCAGCTTGCCTCGGCCTCCAAAAGTGCTGGGATTACAGACATGAGCCACTGTGCCCAACTGGATCAAATATTTTCTATTGCAGTATTCTTAGATTTCTACTGCGGTATTGTTAGATGCATGTATGACATGTGTAGATTAGGATTATAGGTTTTTTTATCCTTTTGGAGATATTACTAGAGTGTTTTACAGATAAAGGGATATGATGTCTGCCATTTGTTTCCAAGTAGTCTGGGAAGTCAGTAGAGAAAATGGGTGGGTCTATATAGGAAAAAAGTTTGGTCATCAATTATTATAGAAACTGGATGATGAGCACCTGTAATCCCAGCACTTCGGGAGGCCGAGGCAGGCGGATCACGAGGTCAGGAGATCGAGACCATCCTGGTCAACATGGTGAAGCCCCGTCTCTACTAATACAAAAAAATGAGCTGGACGTGGTGGCAGGTGCCTGTAGTCCCAGCTACTTGGGAGGCTGAGGCAGGAGAATCGCTTGAATCCGGGAGGTGGAGGTTGCAGTGAGCCGAGATAGCACCACTGCCCTGTGGCGACAGAGCGAGACTCCATCTCAAAAAAAACCAAAAAGGAACTGGGTGATGAGTACATGAGGGTTCATAATACTGTTCTCACTAATTTTGTTTATGGTTGGATATTTTCTATGATAAAATTTTTTTCAGGCTGGGGGCAGTGGCTCACACCTGTAATCCCAAAACCTTGGAAGGCCGAGGCAGGCGGATCACCTGAGGTCGGGAGTTCGAGACCAGCCTGACCAGCATGGAGAAACCCCGTCTCTACTAAAAATACAAAATTAGCCAGGCACGGTGGCACATACCTGTAATCCCAGCTACTCAGGAGGCTGAGGTAGGAGAATCACTTGAACCCAGGAGGCGGAGGTTGTGGTGAGCTGAGATCGTGCCATTGCACTCCAGCCTGGGCAACACTGGGCAACAAGAGCGAAATTCTGTCTCAAAAAAAAAGAAAAAAAAATTTTTTTTCATTGGCTGGGCGTGGTGGCTCACTTCTGTAATCCAAGCACGTTGGGAGGCTGAGGCAGGCAGATCACCTGAGGTCAGGAGTTAAAGACTAGCCTGACCAACATGGTGAAACCCCGTCTCTACTAAAAATACAAAACTTAGCTGGGCATGGTGGTGCGTGCCTGTAGTCCCAGCTGCTCAGGAGGCTGAGGCAGGAGAATCACTTGAACCTAGGAGGCAGAGGTTGCAGTGAGCTGAGATCGTGCCATTGCAGTCCAGCCTGGGTGACAGAGCGAGACTCCGTCTCAAAAAAAAAAAAAAAAAAAAAAAAGAAAATCACCCTCAGTTCCCTCAGAAAGATAGAAGCAATTTAATTTGAAGTCAGCAACAAGAAAGCCAAATGCAAAAAACTCTACAAATTATTAGCAAACCAAATTCAACAATGTATTGAAGTGGCAATTTGTCATGAGCAAGCTGAGTTTATCCTAGGACTACAAAGGTGACTAATGTCAGGAAAAAATCTATAAATATAATATATACATAAACAGATTAAAAGAGAAAAAGCGGGCTGGGCGCAGAGGCTCACACCTGTAATCCCAGCATTTTGGGAGGCTGAGGTGGGCAGATCACTTGAGTCCAGGAGTTTGAGACCAGCCTGGACAACATGGCGAAACCCCATCTCTACAAAAAAATTAGCTGGGCGTGGTGGCATGTGCCTCCCATCTACCTGGGAGGCTGACGTGGAAGAATCACTTGAGCACAGGAGGTCAAGGCTGCAGTGAGCTATGACTGAACCACTGCACTTCAGCCTGGGCAACAAAACAAGACCCTCTCTATTAAAAAAAAAAAAAAAGAAAGAAAAAAGGAAACAAAAGGAAAACAAGAGAAAAGCCATACGATCTCAATAGATACAGAAAAATCATTTGAGGCCAGGTGCGGTGGCTCATGCCTGTAATCCCAGCACTGTGGGAGGCCAAGGTGGGTGAATCACTTGAGGTCAGGAGTTTGAGACCAGCCTGGGTAACATGGTGAGACCCTGACTCTACTAACAACACAAAAATTAGCCAGGCATGATGGCACAAGACTGTACTCCCAGCTACTCGGGAGGCTGAGGTGGGAGGATCACTTGAGTCCAGAAGGTCAAGGCTGCAATGAGCTGTGATCCTGCCAGTATGCTCCAACCTGGGTGACAGAGTGAGACCCTGTCTCAAAAAACAACAACAACAAAAGGCTGGGCACAGTGGCTCACGCCTGTAATCCCAGCACTTTGGGAGGCCAAGGCCAGTGGATCACATGAGGCCAGGAGTTTGAGACCAGCCTGGGCAACTTGGTGAAAACCCATCTCTAGTAAAAATACAAAAATTAGACAGGTGTGATGGCACACACTACTTTGGAGGCTGGGGCACGAGTTGCTTGAACCCAGGAGGCGGAGGTTGCAGTGAGCCAAGATCGTGCCACTGCGCTCCAGCCTGAGCAACAGAAGAAGACTCCGTCTCAGATAATAATAAATTAATAAATACTACAATTTGTTTATTCATTCACCCGTTGATGGAAATTATTTATGTTGTTCCCAGGTTTAGCTATTATAAATAAAGCTGCGTCATGCCTGTAATCGCAGCACTTTGAGAGCCTGAGGCAGGAGAATCATTTGAACCCAGGAGTTTGAGACCAGCCTGGGCAACAAATTGAGACTCTGTCTCTATTAAAAAAAAAAAAATTAAATTTAGCCAAATGCATGGGCGCAGTGGCTCACAACTGTAATCCTAGCATTTTGGGAGGCTGAGGCAGGCAGATTACTGAGGTTGGGAGTTCAAGACCAGTCTGGCCAACATTGTGAAACCCTGTCTCCACTAAAAATGTAAAAAATTAGCCATGTGCAGTGGCATGCACCTGTAGTCCCAGCTACTCAGGAGGCTGAGGCAGAAGAATCACTTGAACCCGAGAAAGTGGAGGCTGCGGTAAGCTGAGATCGCACCACTGCACTCCAGCCTGGGCTACAGAGCAAGACTTCTTCTCAAAAAAAAAAAAAAAAAAAATGGCTGGGCGCAATGGTTCACACCTGTAATCCCAGCACTTTGGGAGTCCAAGGCGGGCAGATCACGAGGTCAGGAGACCGAGACCATCCTGGCTAACATGGTAAAACTCCATCTCTACTAAAAACACAAAAACTTAGCCAAGTGAGAGTGGTGGTGGGTGCCTGTAGTTCCAGCTACTAGGGAGGCTGAGGCAGGAGGATCCCTGGAACCCGGGAAGCGGAGCTTGCAGTGAGCCGAGATTGCATCACTGCACTCCAACCTGGGCAACAGAGCGAGCTTCTGTCTCTAAATAAATAAATAAATAAATAAATAAAATAATTAGCCAGACGCAGTGTTATATGCCTATAGTCCTAGCTACTGGGGAGGCTGAGGCAGGAGGATGGCTTGAGTCCAGGAGTTCGAGGCTGCAGTGAGCCATGATCGTACTACCGCACTCCAGTCTAGGTGACAGAGTGAGACCCTGTCTCAAAAAAAAAAAAAAAATACATAAATAAATGAAGAACTGCTTTGAGTTCTTTTGGGTATATACACAGAAGCAGAATTACTACATATAGTTCTGTGTTAAATATTTTGAGGAGCCTCCATACCATTTTCCACAGCAGCTGTATCTTTTTCCATTCCCACCAACAGTGCACAAGAGTTCCAGTTTCTCCATATCCTTACAACACTTATTTTCTTTTTCTTTTTTTATTTTTTTGAGACAGAGTTTCGCTCTTGTCACCGAGGCTGGAGTGGAATGGCACGATCTTGGCTCACTGCAACCTCTGCCTCCCGGGTTCAAGTGATTCACCTGCTTCAGCCTCCTGAGTAGTGGGGATTACAGGTGCCCGCCACCACACCTAGCTAATTTTTGTATTTTTTTTAGTAGAGACGGTGGGGGGTTTCACCATGTTAGCCAGGCTGGTCTTGAATTCCTGACCTCAGGTGATCTGCCCGCCTTGGCCACCCAAAGTGCTGGGATTACAGGCGTGAACCACCGCGCCCAGCCAACACTTGTTATTTTCTGTTGCTTTAATACTAGCCATCCTGATGGGTGTGAGGTGGTACCCCACTGTGGTTTTGTGTTTCCTGTCTTTTGTTAATACAATTAATACTGCAATGAGGCCGGGTGCGGTGGCTCGCATGGTGGCTCACTTTGGGAGGCCGAGGCCGGCAGATCACCTTAAGTCAGATCACCTGAGGTCGGGAGTTCGAGACCAGCCTGACCAACATGAAGAAACCCCATCTCTACTAAAAATACATTAGCCAGGCATGGTGGCGCATGCCTGTAATCCCAGCTACTCGGGAGCCTGAGGCATGAGAATCGCTTGAACCGGGGAGGCGGAGGTTGTGGTGAGCCGAGATGGCGCCATTGCACTCCAGCCTGGGCAACAAGAGCGAAACCCTGGCCAAAAAAAAAAAAAAAAAAAAAACTGCAATGAAAAGCCTTGAGTATAAGGTAGGGTGCTCAATCTTCCTCCTAATCACAGAAATGTAAAATAAAAATTAAAAATAAACTAAGAGCCATCCTGGCCAACATGGTGAAACCCCATCTCTACTAAAAATACAAAAATTAAGGCCAGGCACGGTGGCTCATGCCTGTAATCCCAGCACTTTGGGAGGCCGAGGCCGGTGGATCACGAGGTCAACAGATCGAGACTATCCTGGCCAACATGGTGAAACCCTGTCTCTACTAAAAATACAAAAAATTATCCGGGCGTGGTGGCAGGCACCTGTAGTCCCAACTACTCGGGAGGCTGAGGCAGGAGAATCACTTGAACCCGGGAGGCAGAGGTTGCAGTGAGCCGAGATTGCACCACTGCACTCCTGCCTGGGCGACAGAGCAAGACCCTGTCTCAAAAACAAACAAAGAGGCCGGGGCGATGGCTCATGTCTGTAATCCCAGCAGTTTGGGAGGCCGAGGCGGGTGGATCACAAGGTCAGGCGTTCAAGACCAGCCTGGCCAACATGGTGAAATCCCGTCTCTACTAAAAATACAAAAATCGGCCAGTTGTGGTGGCGCATGCCTGTAATACCCAGCTTCTTGGGAGGCTGAGACAGGAGAATCGCTTGAACCCGGGAGGCAGAGGTTGCAGTGAGCACCGCACTTCAGCCTGGGAGATGAGAATCCGCCTCAAAAAAAAAAAAAAAAAAAAAAGGAGATCTCTGCTCTCTTGACGGATTAGCAAAAACCCAAGAGTTTGCAACATCCACTGCCAGCAAGGCTGGGGGAGGGCATTCACATAAATGCTGAAGAAAATGCACGATGGAGCAATTCCTACGGGGAGCAAAACTGCGTGTGCCTTCACCCTCTGATCAGGCAATTCCACTTCACGGAATGTATCTCAAACACGCACCGATTTCCCTCTGTCACAAATAGCCCTGAGATAAGGCGCTTGGTAGTCACTGTGGTGCTTTCCTCAGGGTCCCTTCCCACAGGCGGCCACTGAGGTCATTTTATCAGGCCCCCTGGGCTCACCTTTTGTTCCATCCCGCACAGGTGAGCAGTCTGGGCAGGCTTTGGCCAGCTTCGCGCAGGTGCCACTGCACAGACTCTCCCTTCAGAGCAGCGCTGGAGGACGGGCTCAGGAGTCAGTGCACAAATCCCTCCTGTCCTTGGGGCCGGGCAGCCACCGCGGCGGGGAGACCCCTCGCTAAGGAGGAGTGTTGGTGTTGCCTCTACTCGCCGGGTCGCCCAGGGCCCTTCACTTCCGAATCAACTCCCCACAGCCGCTGCTTTCAGGGGAAGCCAAGCCAAGTCACAGACGGCACGTGCACTGGATCAAAATAATACACGCTTCTACATGCGCCAGACGGTATGTCTAGTATTTAAAGAGCAGGGCTGAAAATGAAAGGTCCTTAGCCGGCTTCCTTGCGATTTTCCCACTGCTTCCCGGCGCCAGGGCCGCCTTCTCCGCGGTGCGCGGGAGTTCGGGGAGCGCGCGCCCCCTGCCGGCCGGGCGGAGCGCGGGGCGGGTTTCGCGCCCTCCGTGACCTGGTAGAGCTTGGAATTGCTTCGCTTGTTCCCGCCCGAGGCTACTTTGAGGTTCTAAAGGACTCCCCGTTCCCCGGGTGCCTCGCCGTCGAGAAGCCCAAAGCTTCTCCATCTCCAGCGCTGGATGAGGCTCCCCTAGTTTTCCTTCTGCCCAGATACCCTGTGCTGTCACACAGGTTGTGCTGATGGCGGGGAACCGGGACTGCAGTTGTACGTGGCCTGGAGCTCACTTCCGCTCTCCCCCTCGCTGGACCTCTGACCGCAGGTCTCTGAGCCTGTTTCTCGGAGATTTGGGATAGCTGGGAGGCCCCATGAGAGCGAGACGGTGAAGCTACCAGCAATGGGGTCTGGTTCTGATGTAGCCATTGACCCCAACTTGCACAGCTGAGCTTGCACATTCCTCCTCTCCTCCCCAGCCCCTGCCCCCGCTCCCAGCTGTGGCTGCCCCATGTCCTCTCCAGACCACCCCGCACAGCTGTGGCTGCCCCATGTCCTCTCCAGACCACCCCGCACAGCTGTGGCTGCCCCATGTCCTCTCCAGACCACCCCGCACAGCTGTGGCTGCCCCATGTCCTCTCCAGACCACCCCGCACAGCTGTGGCTGCCCCATGTCCTCTCCAGACCACCCCGCACAGCTGTGGCTGCCCCATGTCCTCTCCAGACCACCCCGCACAGCTGTGGCTGCCCCATGTCCTCTCCAGACCACCCCGCACAGCTGTGGCTGCCCCATGTCCTCTCCAGACCACCCCGCACAGCTGTGGCTGCCCTCCCAGCCTCCCTCTCACACCGCTCTGTGTGACTTTGTCCTGTGCTTGCTCCTGACACATGGACTTCGCTTTATCTTTCATTTTTATTTTTTTAATTTTAATTAAAAAAAAATTTTTTTTTTGAGACGGAGTTTCTCTTTTGTTGCCCAGGCTGGAGTGCAATGGCGCACTTTCGGCTCACAGCAACCTCTTCCTCCTGGGTTCAAGCGATTCTCCTGCCTCAGCCTCCCGAGTAGCTGGGATTACAGGCATGTACCACATGCCCGGCTAATTTTGTATTTTTAGTAGAGACAGGGGTTCTCCATGTTGATCAGGCTGGTCTCGAACTCCTGACCTCAGGTGAATCGCCCACCTCAGCCTCCCAAACTGCTGGGATTGCAGGCATGAGCCACCGCGCCCGGCCTCAATTTATCTTTTATACTTGCCCAGGGCCAAAGGGAAGTCTTACATTAGTCAAACTCACCAGATTCAGTAAAAACTCAACCCTAAAATAATTATTTGAGACCGTGCAGTGGCTCACGCCTATAATCCCAACAATTTGGAAGGCTCAGAGGTAGGCTTACTTGAGCCCAGGACCTCAAGACCAGCCCAGGGGGCCGGGCGCCGTGGCTCACGCCTGTAATCCCAGCACTTTGGGAGGCCCAGGTGGGTGGATCATGTGGTCAAGAGATCGAGACCATCCTGGCCGACATGGGGAAACCCCGTCTCTACTAAAAATACAAAAATTAGTGTGATGGCGCCCGCCTATAGTCCCAGCTACTCGGGAGGCTGAGGCAGGAGAATTGCCTGAACCCGGGAGGTGGAGGTTGCAGTGAGCCGAAATCGTGCCACTGACTCCAGCCTGGCGACAGAGTGAAACTCTTGTCAAAAAAAGAAGAAGAAGAAAAAAAAAGAAACCCAGAAAACAAAACGAGTCTTCGTCTCTACAAAAAATTTAAAAATACTTAAAAAATAATTACTTGGGTGTGGTGGCACCTGCCTGTGGTCCCAGCCAGCTGGGAAGTTGAGATGGGAGGATAGCTTGGGCCCAGGAGTTGGAGGCTCCAGTGAACTGTGATTGTGCCACTGGACTCCAGCCTGCGTGACACAGCAAGATTCCACTTCTAAAAAATAATTATAATCTGTCAAATTTCGGGACAGATAATCTTGGCCTCCCAGCCCAAGATTTGATTTGATTTCATTTTATTTTAGAGACGGAGTCTCGCTTTGTCGCCCAGGCTGGAGTACAATGGCACAGTCTCAGCTTACTGTAAACTCCACCTCACGGGTTCAAGCTATTCTTCTGCCTCAGCCTCTTGAGTAGCTGGGATTACAGGCGCGTGCCACCATACTCAGCTAATTTTTGTATTTTTAATAGAGATGGGGTGTCACCATGTTGGTCAGGCTGGTCTCGAACTCTTGACCTCGTGATCCGCCCACCTAGGCCTCCCAAAGTGCTGGGATTACAGGCCTGAACCATCCCGCCTGGCCAAGTTTTTATTTTAACAACCACTGTGTGTGAGAGAAGGGGGTGGGCTAGAGTAGGGTAATATGTACATGCTATGGCTGAAACAGAAAAATGGTAACTTTATTTTCTACATCCCAGCATGCCCTGCTCTGAGCCCTCATTCCTAGTGAAGGTGGAAACAGAGCAAACTTGCTCTGTTATGGATTTAATTTAGCCTTTTTTTGTAATTACTCAGCCTTTCAGGTTGCTTTCTTCTCCCCTGCTCATTCTGTAGCAGACACTGGGTTGCCTGCATAATCCCTTTTCCCCATTCTTTGCCAAGACCTCTGACTTTCTTTGGGATCCACCCTTGGAGAAGGTGCCTCTTGTCCTGCTTCAGGGACATATCCTGACGTGTCTAAGCCAATCACTGTAATGCCATTTCTCTCACCTCGGTTGGCTGGGGTGTGCATGAGACCAATTTCTGACCATGAAAACTCATGGATGTCTGCCATGGGGTCCATTCTTGAAAAGAAACACAAGTGGCCGGGCGCAGTGGCTCACGCCTGTAATCCCAGCACTTTGGGAGGCCGAGGCAGGCGCATCACGAGGTCAGGAGATCGAGACCATCCTGGCTAACACGGTGAAACCCCATCTCTACTAAAAATACAAAAAATTAGCTAGGCGTGGCAGCGGCATGCGCCTGTAGTCCCAGCTACTCGGGAGGCTGAGGCAGGAGAATTGCTTGAACCCAGCAGGCGGAGGTTGCAGTGAGCCAAGATCGGGCCACTGCACTCCAGCCTGGGCAACAGACAGAGCGAGACTCCGTCTCAAAAAAAAAAAAAGAAACACAAGTAAGGAAACTGAATTTGTTATCCATACTTTCCGAAAAGAAAAACCCAGGCCTGGATGATTTAACTGCTTAGTATTTTGTTTTATTTTATTTTATTTATTTATTTTAGAGACGGAGTCTTGCTCTGTCACCCAGGCTGAAGCATGGAGTGCAGTGGCCCGATCTCGGCTCACTGCAACCTCCACCTGCCGAGTTCAAGCAATTCTCCTGCCTCAGCCTCCCGAGTAGCTGGGAATACAGGTGCATGCCGCTGCCACGCCTGGCTAATTTTTGTGTTTTAGTAGGGACAGGGTTTCACTGTGTTGCCCAGGCTTGTCTCAAACTCCTGAGCTTAGGCAATGCGCCCGCCTCGGCCTCCCCAACTGCTAATATTGCAGGCCTGAGCCACCGTGCCTGGCTTTTTATTTTATCTTTTGGAGAGGTAGGGTCTTGCTATGTTGCCAGGGCTTGGCTCAAACTCTTGGCCTCAAGCAATCCTCCTGCCTCGGCCTCCCAAAGTGCTTGAATTACAGGCAAAAGCCATCACACTCAGCTGACTGGTCAATTTTTTTTTATTATATTAATCATTTGTTTTGAATCAAATATTCAGTGAAGACATCAACACCAGTCTCATACAAACGCTTTGAGAAAATAGAGGAAGTGTTCAGTTCCTTATGTGAGGCCAGCTTAACCTAAGACAAAAACCTGACAAAAGCATTACAAAAAGAAAATTCCAGGCCGGGCACGGTGGCTCACGCCTGTAATTCCAGCACTTTGGGAGGCCGAGGTGGGTGGATTACGAGGTCAGGAGTTCAAGATCAAGCTGGCCAAGACAGTGAAACACTGTCTCTACTAAAAATACAAAAAAAAAAAAAAAATAGCCAGGCATGGTGGCGGGCGCCTGTAATCTCAGCTACTCAGGAGGCTGAGGCAGAGATTTGCTTGAACCCGCCAGGCAGAGTTTGCAGTGAGCCGAGATCTCGCCACTGCACTCCAGACTGGGTGACAGAGCGAAACTCCGTCTCAAAAACAAAAAACAAAAATTTTTTAAAGATAAAAATAATTAACCAGGTGTGGTGGTGCGTGTCTGTAGTCCCAGCTACAGTCTCCAGCTGAGCCAGTAGAATTGCTTGAGCCTAGGAGTTTGAATTGCAGTGAGCTATGATCGTGCTACTGCACTCAGCCTGGGCAACAGAATGAGACCCCATCCTTAAAATAAAATTTAAAAAAAAGGATATGAATTGGATTGTGTCACTTGAGGCTTCAGTGTTTGCCCTCCAAGTAGAATCGGCTCCCTCCCTGTCCAGCTTGGGGGCTGCTGCTCCAGGCCCTTGGCCTCTTAGCCTCAAAGCCTGCTTCCCTCTGCCTGACCAGGCCACGCATCACTTTCTCAGCAACTCTCCCCAACTCCCAAATAGCTCCCAATTAGGGGCTCTCATTATAGTGCACAGCACTTGCTGAAACTTGTAGCTGTGGACGGGATTGTAAAGTTACTCATTTTTCTTCGTCTCCCTGCTAGATTCTAAGCTTCTCCAGGAAAGGGATCTTTTCTCCTCCGGTCATCCTAGGGCAAGGCAAATGGAATGTACTTGAACATTCACTGACTGGATGGACAAATGCATGAAATGAAGACACAAATGCGGAGCTAGTAAGCAATGGGCCAAGCATCCTTCCAAATGGAGAATGAAATTATGAAGACTTGGGCCAGGCGTGGTGGCTCACACCTGTAATCCCAGCACTTTGGGAGGCCAAGGCGGGCAGATCACAAGGTCAGGCGTTCGAAACCAGCCTGGCCGACATGGCGGAACCCTGTCTCTACTAAAAATACAAAAATTAGCCGGGCGTGGTGGGGCAGTAATCCCAGTTACTCGGGAAGCTGAGGTGGGAGAATCACTTGAACCTGAGAGGCGGAGGCTGCAGTGAGCCAAGATGGCGCCACTGCACTCCAACCTGGGCGACAGAGCAAGACTCTGTCTCAAAAAAAAAAAAAAAAAAAGGCCTGGTGCGGTGGCTCATGCCTGTAATCCCAGCACTTTGGAAGGCCGAGGCAGGGAGATCACCTGAGGTCGGGAGTTGGAGACCAGCCTGACCAACATGGAGAAACCTTGTCTCTACTGAAAAATACAAAATTAACAGGGCGTGGTGGCAGCGCATGCTCATAATCCTTGGCATGCTGAGGCAGGAGAATCGCGTGAACCAAAGAGGTGGAGGTTCCGGTGAGCCAAGATCACGCCATTGCACTCCAGCCTGGGCAACAAGAGGAAAACTCCATCAAAAAAAAAAAAAAAGAAAGAAAGAAAGGAAGGAAGATTGATTATGAAGGCTCAAAAATGTAAGGAGCGGCCGGGCATGGTGGCTCACGCCTGTGTTCCCAGCACTCTGGGAGGCCGAGGTGGATGGATCATGAGGTCAGGAGATCAAGACCATCCTGGCTAACCCGGTGAAACCCCGTCTCTACTAAAAATTCAAAAAAAAATTTAGCCAGGCGTGGTGGCGGGCGCCTATAGTCCCAGCTACTCGAGAGGCTGAATTGGGAGAATGGCGTCAACCCGGGAGGCAGAGGTTGCAGTGAGCAGAGCTCCTGCCACTGTATTCCAGCCTGTGTGACAGAGTGAGACTCCGTCTCAAAAAAAAAAAAAAAAAAAAAAGTAAGGAGCAACCCACAGCATGAGGGAAAATATTTGCCGACAACAAATCAAACAACTCAATTCAAAAATGCATGAAGGGGGCCTGGTGCAGTGACGCATGCCTGTAATCCCAGCACTTTGGGAGTCTGAGGTGGGTGGATCACGAGGTCAGGAGTTTGAGACCAGCCTGACCAACACTGTGAAACCCCATCTCTACTAAAAATGCAAAAATTAGCTGGGCATGGTGGCGTGCGCCTGTAATCCCAGCTACTCAGGAGGCTGAGGCAGGAGAATCGCTTGAACCTGGGAGGCAGAAGTTGCAGTGAGCCGAGATCGCGCCACTGCACTCCAGCCTGCGTGACAGAGCGAGACTCCGTCTAAAATAAATAAATAAATGAAAAAAATGCATGAAGGGGCCAGACCCGGTGGCTGAGGCAGGTGGATCACTTGAGGCCAAGAGTTCGAGACCAGCCTGGGCAACACAGCAAACCCCATCTCTACAGAAAATACAAAATTTTCTGTAGAAATTTTCTATTACAAAAATTAGTCAGGCATGGTGGTGTGTGTCTGTGGTCCCAGCTACTGGGGAGGTTGAGGCAGAAGGACTGCTTGAGGCTGAGAGGCAAAAAAAAAAAAAAAAATAGCCAGTGGTTCATGCCTGTAATCCCAGCAGTTTGAGAGGCTGATGCCAGCAGATCACTTGAGGCCAGGAGTTCGAGACCAGCCTAGGCAGTGGTGGCCAGCACCTATAATCCCAGTTACCCGGGAACCTGAGGCAGGAGAATCGCTTGAACCTGGGAGGTGGAGGTTGCAGTGAGCCAACATCGCGCCACCGCACTCTAGCTTGGGCAATAAAGTGAGACTCTGTCTCAGACAAACAAACAAAAAGGCCGAGCGGGGTGGTTCACACCTGTAATCCCAGCACTTTGGGAGGCTGAGGCGGGCGGATCACGAGGTCAAGAGATGGAGACCATCCTGGTCAACATGGTGAAACCTCGTCTCTACTAAAAATACAAAAATTAGCCAGGCATGGTGGCGGGCGCCTGTAGTCCCAGCCGCTCAGGAAGCTGAGGCAGGAGAATGGCTTGAATCCGGGAGGTGGAGATTGCAGTGAGTCGCGATCTCGCCACTGCACTCCAGTTTGGGTAACAGAGCAAGACTCCGTCTCAAAAAAATAAAACAAAACAAAACAAAACTGAGTAGTTCAACAGCTTAAGCCATGTTGGCTGAACATTAAGACTTTGTCAAATCCTAAGGAAGAAAATAATATTAAAATTAGGAAGAATTATTTTGCCATAGGATAAAATAGAAATACGGCCATACATTTGACTTACTTGTTTAAAAACCAGACCTCACAAACCTGACCCAAGTTATGTGCAAAATAATGTGCCAGTTGCACAGCCCCTGGAGGCCAGTGTGAGCCCACATGCTTCTGCTGGTTTATTTCTAGAATCCACTCGCTGTGGGTCTTTATCGTGTTTCCAAAACAAGGAAGTCACCCATCTCTAGTTCAGGCCTTGTTACCAATGAAATTTTAAAATATGACATTGATACCATTTGACTGGACAATAACTAAAATTGGACAAAGAAGATATTTTCCTCTCATTGGAGGTTGCAGCATTTTATTCAGGTTTACAATTTGTGATTCATCCGGGCGTGGTGGCTCAAGCCTATAATCCCAGCACTTTGAGAGGCTGAGGTGGGCAGATATCTCAAGGTCAGGAGTTCAAGACAAGCCTGGCCAACATGGTGACACCTTCTCTCGACTAAAATTACAAAAATTAGCTGGGTGCGGTGGCACGAGCCTGTAATCCCAGCTACTCGGGAGGCTGAGGCAGGAGAATGACTTGAATCCGGGAGGCGGAGGTTGTGGTGAGCCAAGATGGTGCCACTGCACTCCAGCCTGAGCAACAGAGTGAGACTCCATCTAAAAAAAAAAAAAAAAAAATGGTGATTGTGTAAACTGTGACTCAGGGAACTGCAGAGAACAGAAGTTTGCAGGTCTACACATGGAATCTGCAGTTCTGTTAGGAGAGACTGGCATTGCAAAAGAGCAGCAATTCCTGAGCATCTTCCCCAGCAGAGAGCCCATTCTGGGGGCAATGTTGACAATGACCCAGAGTCTCTGGGTTCTCCAGTGGGGGGCACAGCTGATGTTATCCCTCCTGTGCTGGCAGTTTTCTAAGTGAGTTCAGATCCTCTAGGAAGGAAGATCTGTGTGTGCAGCGCTGTGGAAGAGGTCTCTGTGGGAGCCAAGCCTCCCAAGGAGATTTACGGGCTCCAGGGACTGGAGGTTTGGACCCCATCTCCGTCTCTCCCAATCCATTAGAACACGCATTTCCAGCATCTGTGGGGTGCCCAGATGAGGGGACGCACCTCCAAGTTGTCCTCAGGAGATTCCCAATTGTTCGTGGATGTCGGATATTCGGTGTCCATGGGAGTGTCTGGGGTTTTGGTGTCTTGTGCGTCCAGCAGCGTTGGCACATCCAGGCTGAGGAAAGCGGGACCCCTGCCTCCACCTGCCTGCATGTGGGGTCTCCCTAGAAGGAAGCCTTTGGTAGGTGGGTGGGAAGATTAGGGTGCTTGAATGGGAACTGTGAGGAGGTGCAGTGGCACCAGGCTCTAGCAGCCTCCTGCCTCCAGGAGAGGTCCAGGTTGGGATCACTGCAGCGACCAACGCCTCGGATCACTCGAGGGCTAGAAGGCACCCACCAGGTGTGTGGACAGGAGCGCTCAGGGGCCTTGCACATTGGGCATATTATGGCGTCAGTTTCGGAATCAGCCTGTGTGGAGTCGGTCCAGGACACCCAGCCAGGATTCCGTCGTTGGGGAAGGGAACGCCCACGTGGCTTGTGTGAAGGGTGCTTCAGGGGACGCAAAGGCTCTGGTGGCTGGGAGGAGCTGAGGGATGATAGATACCCCAAGGACTCTACGGAGGTCTTCGGGACTGATGACGGCATGGAGGCCAGAGGAGCCGGGGGAGCCCATGGGGACACATGGAAGCTGGTGGGAGAAGCTTTCCCACGCCCCCCACGTGGCCGGTGGTTCCTAGCAGGTGCTGGTTTGTACACTGGCCGTGGGCGGACTTGGCGTGGAAGGTGATCGGAGCTGCCCTCCCTAGAGAGCTTCTTCAGGCACCTGCAGGAGACAGGAGGCACAGGCTGCAGCCAGGAGCACTGGGCACCTGTGGACCTCCAGGGTCCCCCCTGCCGACTTCACAAAGCTCTGCCTACCCCTGCCCAGGGCTTTAGTGACATCACGGCTGTGATCTCCCCTCCCAGATCAGCCCCAGGCCCTGGGGTGGCATCCTAGGCCCTGGTAGGAAGAAGGACATGGGAGGGAAGGGGAAGAGCCTCACTTTTTCGACAGGAAAGTGTAGATCTCAAGGTTCTCCAGTTCTTTCAAGAGAATTCTGTAATCTGGAAAGCAGGAGATGGGTTATGGTGGCGAGGGAGGGAACTGGGACTTACAGGAGGCCGAGTGCGTGTGCCCTTAGGGGAGACCCCGGGATCAGGGATTAGACCCTGGAGCCCCAGCATCCCTGTCCAAGGCCACAGGGCCCCAGGAGTGACAGCCAGGTGCCCGGTGGGCAGCGTTTTCTCATTTATAGAGTGCCTCCCGACACGCCCCATCATGGGGGTCACGACCACCTCCTGGGGAGAGAGGACGGGGTGGCCTCAGAGAGGGCTCAGCCATGTTAAACAGCTGCCCACATGGACCTGCATCCCCTCCTGCACGTCCAGATGGTCACTGGTCCCCTCCTGGGCAACACCCGCTCCCTGGATCCCATGGCTTCATCCCAGCAGGGAATCGGAGACGGATCCCGGGTTCCAATTGCCCTGCCAGGAGCTTCCCCATCAGGCCTCTGCAGATGACTTCCTAGAAGACTTGGTGCTTGTTCCTAGGGACAGGTGAAGCTGTCATCTCTGGGGCTTCTGGGACCCTCAGAGCCTTACCTTTCAAAGTGATATATTTATTTCCGATCCTGAGCCATTCCCCCACTTCAGCTTGATCCTGAGAGACAAGAAAGAGGGTGCAGGCCGGGTCTCAGTCTCCTGTCCCCACAGCTGCAGACCCAGTGCTCGTGAATGACACACTTTCTCCGCCCAGCTCATGGAGCCCTGTGTGCTTCTCTTTCACTGGTTTCTATAGTGCATAATAACCCTTTCTGGTTTCCTTCTCTGGAAAGCATGGAGGGGTTTTCTATGTGAGGCCTGCCCTGGGCATCCTCAGTCCCTGTTCCGCTGCTTGGGAAACACACACTCTTGGGTCTGCAGGTGCCTCTGAGCTGGCAGGGAGGATTCTGCTTCTGAGGAGGCCAGAGGCGACTCCAGTCTCAGGTGGGAGGCTCTCAGGGGCTCAGCACAGCCCCCTGAGCCCACACAGACGCTGGGCCCCGAGGCGCCTGCCCAGGAAGGCGGCTGATGAGCCCGGCCTCAGGGCCTGTCCTTCCACAGAGACCTCACCCCTCTCATGATCGGGTCCTCGCCACTGAGTCCTGGGGTTTGGTTTTGCTCTGACGCCTCCTGTGCACCTCCACAGATGGTCTGGGAGCTTGGGATGGAAATCCTATGCCCACTCCAACCCCTGCCTGCCCTGCTGTCCCTAGAGGGATGATGAGAGTTCCCATCACAGGAGCGCCTCTGGTTGATGTGGAAAAGTGGAAAAGAGAGCAGGAAAAATAGAAGCATTCTCTGCTGGGTGTGGGCTGAGGGCTCCTTACATTCTCGCTGTCCTCTCTGGGAGGCACTGAGGACGGCTCCCTGGGAATGTAGAGGCGTAAGATAATCAGGATCACCAGGCTGAACACAACAAAGAGGACGAAATGGATGATCTGGGGAATGGGGCTGGGGCACAGCTCTGTACCAATAACACTGTGCAGAGGAAAGAGAATATCCATGTCAACTGCACTGCTGTCCTCAGGCAACTGAGCCCTGGGCATCCCCTCTGGGACTAGTTATTAGGGCCCAGGCCCACATCACAGAGCTGGGGCCTCCCCTTCACAAAGGGCTCCTAAGGGTGGGGTGGGCAGTGGGAGGAGGAGGCTAAAGCCCAGCCCCACCCACCACCACCCACCCCTGCAGTTCCCTCCACCCTCCTGGCCTTCCGGATCCCTCCTTCCCACTCCACCTGCTCAACCTGTCAGAGACAGACCTGGCCCGTTTTCCGTCCTCTCACCCTGGCACACAGATGGTACCTGGTTCATTGGAGATCTCTGCTCAGACTCCCTCAGTTTCACCGTTTTTGAGGATCTGGATTTGTCCCTGAAATTCCTGTTATTTCCAGGGATTATTGCTCCAGGGTCTCCTCTGCCTGCTCACTGCAACCTCCGCCTCTCGGGTTCAAGCAATTCTTTGCCTCAGCCTCCTGAGTAGCTGGGATTACAGGTGCCTGCCACGACGCCTGGCTAATTTTTTTAATTTTTAGTAGAGACAGGGTTTCACTATCTTGGCCAGGCTGATCTCAAATTCCTGACCTCGTGATCGGCCCGTCTCGGCCTCCCAAAGTGCTGGGATTACAGGCGTGAACCACCGCACACAGCCTCAAAAAAGTTTTTCTAGGGCTTTGGCTAAGTACATGAAGATAAGTGATGCCCAATTCAGGTTTTGCCAAATAACACAACTCTTTTCAGAAACTACAAATTCCACTGGCTCTGGCAGAATGAATATCAACCTAGGTCAATTCTCCATAACAAGAACCCATAAATTTGCCGGCCGGGCGCGGTGGCTCACGAGGTCAGGAGATCAAGACCATCCTAGCTAACACGGTGAAACCCCCTCTCTACTAAAAATACAAAAAATTAGCCGGGCGTGGTGGCAGGTGCCTGAAGTCGGAGCTACTCGGGAGGCTGAGGCAGGAGAATGGCATGAACCCAGGAGGCAGAGGTTGCAGTGAGCTGAGATCACGCCACTGCACTCCAGCCTGGGTGACAGAGTGAGACTCCATCTCGAAAAAAAAAACAGAACCCACAAATTTGCCAGCCCACTTCACGTCTCAACTATTAGATAATAGCAGGCAAGATGCATGTTCCTGATGGGCACCAGTTGTTTACATGGTGATTCTTCTTTGAGTTATTGGTGTTTTCTCCCTTTCTTCCCTCCCTCCCCCCGTCCCTTTCCTCCTCTCCCCTCCACCTAATAGAGGGTCCATGTCTCCACAGGGTCACCTCTGTCTCCAGAATTAGAAAAGGACGTCAGAGCTGGTCACGGTGACTCACACCTGTAATCCCAGCTAAGGTGGGAGGATCACGAGGTCAGGAGATTGAGACCATCCTGGCTAACACGGTGAAACCCTGTCTCTACTAAAAATACAAAAAATTAGCCGGGCGTGGTGTCGGGCGCCTGTAGTCCCAGCTACTCAGGAGGCTGAGGCAGGAGAATGGGGTGAATCCAGGAGGCAGAGCTTGCAGTGAGCCGAGATCACACCACTGCACTCCAGCCTGGGCGACAGAGCAGACTCTGTCTCAAAATAAATAAATAAATAAATAAAAAATAAAGGGAAGTCAGAAAGCTAAGCAAGGCCTGGATCAGGAGACCTATTTATTCTAATGATGAGAAAGCACCGCAGGGCTCTGGGAAGGGAACTGGCATGGTCTGATTTACCTATTTTAAAAAATCCATGTAAAGATTGTGTGGGGGAGTGGGGGCAAGAGTAGAAGCAGAGATGCCCTGTAGGAAGCAGGTACAAGAATCCAGACAGGAAGGTTGCGGGTTGCTTGGACTAGGGTGGAAATACTGTAGACAGGTTCGGGGTCTATTTTGAAGATAAAGCCAGCTGGTCTTGCTCATGTGGGCACTGAGAGAACCTGGGGCCAGGGAACTAGGTAAATTGCGGGGTGGGTGGGGAAGGGAGGGAAGGATGCTACTTTGACTGAGATGGAAAACACTGGGGGAGCAGTTGGGTTTGAGTTGTGTGGGGGCTTCAGAAATCTTTTGACCTTAAACGTAAGATGGCGTCAGACATACCAGTGGCACTAGAAGCTGTGGAAGCACAGGAACAATCTAGAAATTGGCCGAGAGCTTTGGCTGGATATTTTAAATGTGGGAATCATCAGTTTATAGGTGTCACTGGTGTAAAACCATGGACCAAGGGCCGGGCGTGGTGGCTCAGGCCTGTAATCCCAGCACTTTGGGAGGCCAAGGCGGGCAGATCACTTGAAGTCAGGAGTTCGAGACCAGCCTGGCCAACGTGGTGAAACCCCGTCTCTTCTAAAAATGCAAAAGTTAGCTGAGTGTGGTGGCACGCATCTATAGTCCCAGCTACTCAGGAGGCTGAGGCAGGAGAATCACTTGAACCCGGGAGGCGGAGGTTGCAGGGCACCGAGATCATACCCTACATGATCCCAGCACTTTGGGAGGCCGAGGCGGCTGGATCACGAGGTCAGGAGATCGAGACCATCCTGGCTAACATGGTGAAACCCCATCTCTACTAAAAATACAAAAAATTAGCCGGGCGTGGTGGCGTGGTGGCGGGTGCCTGTAGTCCCAGCGCCTGGGCAACAGAGACTCCATCTCAAAAAAAAAAAAAGTGACTAGAAACTCAAAAAGTGTGGAGAGCGGGAGCAGGGGAAGGGCTGAAAAACTGCCTGTTGAGCACTGTGTTCACTATTTGAGTGACAGGTTCACTAGAAGCCCAAACCTCAGCACCACACGGTTTATCCATGTAACAAACCTGCGCATGCACCCACTGAATCTCAAATGTTTTAAAAAGCGATAAGCCATGTTAATAGCAGGTATCCTTGGTGTGATGTGATGTGACGAGAATGACATTTCCCCCACGGGCTTCCTCCCCATGACACAGGGGCCACCCCAGCCATGTTTACAGCCCTGGCCCCGGACAGTATTGAGCCCCTGAGCCCCCACCACTTGTGTGTACAGCTCCGGTTCCCCTGCCCCACCTCATCCAGCCGGCTCTACCTTATTTTGATGTCATAGCTGAGCACGTGCTGGGAGGTGGCCGTGGTACAGCCTGTAAGTAGGGCTGTAAATAGTCACAATGGGCCTGTAAATAGTCCAGCCCCATTACCATGTGCTGGTCCAGACAGCGGGCTGCAGGTGAGTTGTTTCTAGAACCAGAGCTTATATGATGAGAAAAATAGAAGGGACAGAACAGTGTGTTCCCAGATCACACCTGCAGTTCCCACAGGCTGGGGTGGGGGTCTGGGGCCCGGCTCTGCTGGCTCAGTCACTTTGCTTCTCCTCAAGTTCCCTCTGTGGAACTGGGCGCTGTTTCCACCAAACCGTCTGCTCTCCAGTCCCACAGGGGCTGCTGTCAGTCACCCTACGGCCTCTCTGCCTAGGCTTTGAAACTGATTCATTGTTCTTTTGCTGTTATTTTTCTTTGTAGGTTTCAGAGTTCTCTGTTTATTTATGATAATTTGGGAAGGATCCTGGGAGAGTGAAAATAAATGAAGTGTTCAATCTGCCAAGTTTCACTGGAGGCTCCACTGATCCTTCCACCATGCTCAAATGCCTGCAGGAAATCTGGGGAATCATCTTTCCTACCCTAAGACCCTGGGACTGAGCACTGGCCCTGAGGCCCCTGACAGGCATAAACTAATCAGCAAATGTGCAGGAAAAATGTGGAGCTGCAAGACCAAAGTCAGATTCCCACTCTCCCTAAAGGCCTGGATTCCCCTGGAAACCCACATCCCCACTGCCTGGAAGGAGCTATGAGGACCCAGGGGAGTGGCTCTGGGCATCAACTGGTCCAGGCAGGAGGTGGTTCCCCATGTCCCATCTTTCCAGCGCCCAAGGGAGCCTCTCAGGGGAGTCTCATCACCCCCCGCCCCACCATCACAGAGCAGCCTGCTCCTGGCCTGTATCCAAACACCCCTGGGGGCGGCCGCCCTGGGCGTGCTCCCCTTTCCCTGATGGCCGCTAGAACTCCGTGAGGAGAGGCTCGCCAGGGTCACCCAGACAGTCCCTGATCCCACATTGTCCCGACACATGAGGCTTCACCCCTGAGGAAATAGGAAAAGGGAGTGAATCCTGTGGGCTCCCCTCACAAAAGGAAAGCTACACACTATCACTTGGGCGCAAGGAGGGCTATGAGGCTGGAGAAAAGCTCCCAGGGACAACGCCTCCGGGAGCCTTTTTCTTTTTCTTTTTTTTTTTAATTGATCATTCTTGGGTGTTTCTGGCAGAGGGGGATTTGGCAGGGTCACAGGACAATAGTGGAGGGAAGGTCAGCAGATAAACAAGTGAACAAAGGTCTCTGGTTTTCCTAGGCAGAGGACCCTGCAGCCTCCCGCAGTGTTTGTGTCCCTGGGTACTTGAGATTAGGGAGTGGTGATGACTCTTAAGGAGCATGCTGCCTTCAAGCATCTGTTTAACAAAGCACATCTTGCACCGCCCTTAATCCATTTAACCCTGAGTGGACACAGCACATGTTTCAGAGAGCACGGGGTTGGGGGTAAGGTCATAGATCAACAGCATCCCAAGGCAGAAGAATTTTTCTTAGTACAGAACAAAATGAAGTCTCCCATGTCTACTTCTTTCCACACAGACACAGCAACAATCCGATCGCTCTATCTTTTCCCCACCTTTCCCCCTTTTCTATTCCACAAAACCGCCATCGTCATCATGGCCCGTTCTCAATGAGCTGTTGGGTACACCTCCCAGACGGGGTGGTGGCCGGGCAGAGGGGCTCCTCACCTCCCAGACGGGGCTGCCGGGCAGAGGCGCCCCCCACCTCCCGGACGGGGCGGCTGCCGGGCAGGGGCTGACCCCCCTCCCTCCCTCCCGGACGGGGCAGCTGCCGGGCGGAGGGGCTCCTCACATCCCAGACGATGGGCGGCCAGGCAGAGACGCTCCTCACTTCCCAGACGGGGTGGCGGCCGGGCAGAGGCTGCAAACTCGGCACTTGGGGAGGCCAAGGCAGGTGGCTGGGAGGTGGAGGTTGTAGCTAGCCGAGATCACACCACTGCACTCCAGCCTGGGCAAGATTGAGCACTGAGTGAGCGAGACTCCGTCTGCAATCCCGGCACCTCGGGAGGCCCTCTTTTTTTTTTTGAGATGGAGTCGCTCTGTTGCCCAGGCTGGAGTGCAGTGGCGCAATCTCAGCTCACTGCAACCTCCACCTCCCGGGTTCAAGCAATTCTCCTGCATCAGCCTCTGGAGTAGCTGGGAATATAAGCACCCGCCACCACGCCCGGCTAATTTTTTGTATTTTTAGTAGAGATGGGGTTCCACAATGTTGGCCAGGCTGCCTTTAAATTCCTGACCTCAGATGATCCGCCTGCCCTGGCCTCCCAAAGTGCTGGAATTACAGGCATAAGCCACCACATCTGGCCGCCTCCTGAAGTCTTTGCTGCACAGGGCTCCATCCTTTTGTGGGGCCAGGAGGGTGGGATTCTGCCCTCATCTGCTGGCCAGTGCTCCCACCTCATTTTACCAGGGGGCAGCCCGGCCAGGAGAGGTTGGCGTGGGATGCACCCACCACTTGGGGGCCTGTGGGAGGTAGTCACCCCCTCCTGGCCAGACTGAGCGCCTTTGCTTTGCAGTCCACTGATTCAAGTGTTAATCCCTCCCTCACCACCATAACCCATCTCCTGCTTTCCAGCTTGCAGAAGTCTCTTGAAAGAACTAGAGAACACTAAGGACCACACTCTCCTGCTGGAAAAGTGAGGCTCTTTCCCCTTCCCTCCTGTGTCCTCCTTCCTACCAGGACCTAGGATGCCACCCCAGGGCCTAGGGTTGATCTGGGAGAGGAGATCACAGCCGTGATGTCACCAAAGCCCTGGGCAGGGGTAGGCAGAGCTTTGTGAAGTCAGCAGGGGGGACCCTGGAGGTCCACAGGTGCCCAGTGCTCCCGGCTGCCGCCTGTGCCTCCTGTCTCCTGCAGGCGCCTGAAGAAGCTCTCTAGGGAGGGCAGCTCCCATCACCTTCCACGCCAAGTCCGCCCAGGGCCAGTGTACAAACCAGCACCTGCTAGGAACCACCGGCCACGTGGGGGGCGTGGGAAAGCTTCTCCCACCAGCTTCCATGTGTCCCCACGGGCTCCCCCGGCTCCTCTGGCCTCCATGCCGTCATCAGTCCCGAAGTCCTCCGTAGAGTCCTTGGGTCTCCATCATCCCTGAGCTCCTCCCAGGCATCAGAGCCTTTGCGTCCCCTGAAGCACCCTTCACACCGGCCACCTGCGAGCACCCTATCACCAAACCCGACCAGCTCCGCAGAATCCTTGGGGTATCTGTCATCCCTCAGCTCCTCCCAGCCACCAGAGCCTTTGCGTCCCCTGGAATGTCCTTCACACAAGCCATGTGGGCGTTCCCCTCCCCGACAAGGGAATCCTGGCTGGGTGTCCTGGTCCGACTCCATGCAGGCTGATTCCGAAACTGACGCCATAATATGCCCAATGTGCAAGGCCCCTGAGCGCTCCTGTCCACACACCTGGTGGGTGCCTTCTAGCCCTCGAGTGATCCGAGGCGTTGGTCACTGCAGTGATCCCAACCTGGACCTCTCCTGGAGGCAGGAGGCTGCTAGAGCCTGGTGCCACTGCACCTCCTCACAGTTCCCATTCAAGCACCCTAATCTTCCCACCCACCTACCAAAGGCTTCCTTCTAGGGAGACCCCACATGCAGGCAGGTGGAGGCAAGGGTCCCGCTTTCCTCAGCCTGGATGTGCCAACGCTGCTGGACGCACAAGACACCAAAACCCCAGACACTCCCATGGACACCGAATATCCGACATCCACGAACAATTGGGAATCTCCTGAGGACAACTTGGAGGTGCGTCCCCTCATCTGGGCACCCCACAGATGCTGGAAATGCGTGTTCTAATGGATTGGGAGAGACGGAGATGGGGTCCAAACCTCCAGTCCCTGGAGCCCGTAAATCTCCTTGGGAGGCTTGGCTCCCACAGAGACCTCTTCCACAGCGCTGCACACACAGATCTTCCTTCCTAGAGGATCTGAACTCACTTAGAAAACTGCCAGCACAGGAGGGATAACATCAGCTGTGCCCCCCACTGGAGAACCCAGAGACTCTGGGTCATTGTCAACATTGCCCCCAGAATGGGCTCTCTGCTGGGGAAGATGCTCAGGAATTGCTGCTCTTTTGCAATGCCAGTCTCTCCTAACAGAACTGCAGATTCCATGTGTAGACCTGCAAACTTCTGTTCTCTGCAGTTCCCTGAGTCACAGTTTACACAATCACCATTTTTTTTTTTTTTTTTTAGATGGAGTCTCACTCTGTTGCTCAGGCTGGAGTGCAGTGGCACCATCTTGGCTCACCACAACCTCCGCCTCCCGGATTCAAGTCATTCTCCTGCCTCAGCCTCCCGAGTAGCTGGGATTACAGGCTCGTGCCACCGCACCCAGCTAATTTTTGTAATTTTAGTCGAGAGAAGGTGTCACCATGTTGGCCAGGCTTGTCTTGAACTCCTGACCTTGAGATATCTGCCCACCTCAGCCTCTCAAAGTGCTGGGATTATAGGCTTGAGCCACCACGCCCGGATGAATCACAAATTGTAAACCTGAATAAAATGCTGCAACCTCCAATGAGAGGAAAATATCTTCTTTGTCCAATTTTAGTTATTGTCCAGTCAAATGGTATCAATGTCATATTTTAAAATTTCATTGGTAACAAGGCCTGAACTAGAGATGGGTGACTTCCTTGTTTTGGAAACACGATAAAGACCCACAGCGAGTGGATTCTAGAAATAAACCAGCAGAAGCATGTGGGCTCACACTGGCCTCCAGGGGCTGTGCAACTGGCACATTATTTTGCACATAACTTGGGTCAGGTTTGTGAGGTCTGGTTTTTAAACAAGTAAGTCAAATGTATGGCCGTATTTCTATTTTATCCTATGGCAAAATAATTCTTCCTAATTTTAATATTATTTTCTTCCTTAGGATTTGACAAAGTCTTAATGTTCAGCCAACATGGCTTAAGCTGTTGAACTACTCAGTTTTGTTTTGTTTTGTTTTATTTTTTTGAGACGGAGTCTTGCTCTGTTACCCAAACTGGAGTGCAGTGGCGAGATCGCGACTCACTGCAATCTCCACCTCCCAGATTCAAGCCATTCTCCTGCCTCAGCTTCCTGAGCGGCTGGGACTACAGGCGCCCGCCACCATGCCTGGCTAATTTTTGTATTTTTAGTAGAGACGAGGTTTCACCATGTTGACCAGGATGGTCTCCATCTCTTGACCTCGTGATCCGCCCGCCTCAGCCTCCCAAAGTGCTGGGATTACAGGTGTGAACCACCCCGCTCGGCCTTTTTGTTTGTTTGTCTGAGACAGAGTCTCACTTTATTGCCCAAGCTAGAGTGCGGTGGCGCGATGTTGGCTCACTGCAACCTCCACCTCCCAGGTTCAAGCGATTCTCCTGCCTCAGGTTCCCGGGTAACTGGGATTATAGGTGCTGGCCACCACTGCCTAGGCTGGTCTCGAACTCCTGGCCTCAAGTGATCTGCTGGCATCAGCCTCTCAAACTGCTGGGATTACAGGCATGAACCACTGGCTATTTTTTTTTTTTTTTTTTGCCTCTCAGCCTCAAGCAGTCCTTCTGCCTCAACCTCCCCAGTAGCTGGGACCACAGACACACACCACCATGCCTGACTAATTTTTGTAATAGAAAATTTCTACAGAAAATTTTGTATTTTCTGTAGAGATGGGGTTTGCTGTGTTGCCCAGGCTGGTCTCGAACTCTTGGCCTCAAGTGATCCACCTGCCTCAGCCACCGGGTCTGGCCCCTTCATGCATTTTTTTCATTTATTTATTTATTTTAGACGGAGTCTCGCTCTGTCACGCAGGCTGGAGTGCAGTGGCGCGATCTCGGCTCACTGCAACTTCTGCCTCCCAGGTTCAAGCGATTCTCCTGCCTCAGCCTCCTGAGTAGCTGGGATTACAGGCGCACGCCACCATGCCCAGCTAATTTTTGCATTTTTAGTAGAGATGGGGTTTCACAGTGTTGGTCAGGCTGGTCTCAAACTCCTGACCTCGTGATCCACCCACCTCAGACTCCCAAAGTGCTGGGATTACAGGCATGCGTCACTGCACCAGGCCCCCTTCATGCATTTTTGAATTGAGTTGTTTGATTTGTTGTCGGCAAATATTTTCCCTCATGCTGTGGGTTGCTCCTTACTTTTTTTTTTTTTTTTTTTTTTGAGACGGAGTCTCACTCTGTCACACAGGCTGGAATACAGTGGCAGGAGCTCTGCTCACTGCAACCTCTGCCTCCCGGGTTGACGCCATTCTCCCAATTCAGCCTCTCGAGTAGCTGGGACTATAGGCGCCCGCCACCACGCCTGGCTAAATTTTTTTTTGAATTTTTAGTAGAGACGGGGTTTCACCGGGTTAGCCAGGATGGTCTTGATCTCCTGACCTCATGATCCATCCACCTCGGCCTCCCAGAGTGCTGGGAACACAGGCGTGAGCCACCATGCCCGGCCGCTCCTTACATTTTTGAGCCTTCATAATCAATCTTCCTTCCTTTCTTTCTTTCTTTTTTTTTTTTTTTGATGGAGTTTTCCTCTTGTTGCCCAGGCTGGAGTGCAATGGCGTGATCTTGGCTCACCGGAACCTCCACCTCTTTGGTTCACGCGATTCTCCTGCCTCAGCATGCCAAGGATTATGAGCATGCGCTGCCACCACGCCCTGTTAATTTTGTATTTTTCAGTAGAGACAAGGTTTCTCCATGTTGGTCAGGCTGGTCTCCAACTCCCGACCTCAGGTGATCTCCCTGCCTCGGCCTTCCAAAGTGCTGGGATTACAGGCATGAGCCACCGCACCAGGCCTTTTTTTTTTTTTTTTTTTTTGAGACAGAGTCTTGCTCTGTCGCCCAGGTTGGAGTGCAGTGGCGCCATCTTGGCTCACTGCAGCCTCCGCCTCTCAGGTTCAAGTGATTCTCCCACCTCAGCTTCCCGAGTAACTGGGATTACTGCCCCACCACGCCCGGCTAATTTTTGTATTTTTAGTAGAGACAGGGTTCCGCCATGTCGGCCAGGCTGGTTTCGAACGCCTGACCTTGTGATCTGCCCGCCTTGGCCTCCCAAAGTGCTGGGATTACAGGTGTGAGCCACCACGCCTGGCCCAAGTCTTCATAATTTCATTCTCCATTTGGAAGGATGCTTGGCCCATTGCTTACTAGCTCCGCATTTGTGTCTTCATTTCATGCATTTGTCCATCCAGTCAGTGAATGTTCAAGTACATTCCATTTGCCTTGCCCTAGGATGACCGGAGGAGAAAAGATCCCTTTCCTGGAGAAGCTTAGAATCTAGCAGGGAGACGAAGAAAAATGAGTAACTTTACAATCCCGTCCACAGCTACAAGTTTCAGCAAGTGCTGTGCACTATAATGAGAGCCCCTAATTGGGAGCTATTTGGGAGTTGGGGAGAGTTGCTGAGAAAGTGATGCGTGGCCTGGTCAGGCAGAGGGAAGCAGGCTTTGAGGCTAAGAGGCCAAGGGCCTGGAGCAGCAGCCCCCAAGCTGGACAGGGAGGGAGCCGATTCTACTTGGAGGGCAAACACTGAAGCCTCAAGTGACACAATCCAATTCACATCCTTTTTTTTAAATTTTATTTTAAGGATGGGGTCTCATTCTGTTGCCCAGGCTGAGTGCAGTAGCACGATCATAGCTCACTGCAATTCAAACTCCTAGGCTCAAGCAATTCTACTGGCTCAGCTGGAGACTGTAGCTGGGACTACAGACACGCACCACCACACCTGGTTAATTATTTTTATCTTTAAAAAATTTTTGTTTTTTGTTTTTGAGACGGAGTTTCGCTCTGTCACCCAGTCTGGAGTGCAGTGGCGAGATCTCGGCTCACTGCAAACTCTGCCTGGCGGGTTCAAGCAAATCTCTGCCTCAGCCTCCTGAGTAGCTGAGATTACAGGCGCCCGCCACCATGCCTGGCTATTTTTTTTTTTTTTTTGTATTTTTAGTAGAGACAGTGTTTCACTGTCTTGGCCAGCTTGATCTTGAACTCCTGACCTCGTAATCCACCCACCTCGGCCTCCCAAAGTGCTGGAATTACAGGCGTGAGCCACCGTGCCCGGCCTGGAATTTTCTTTTTGTAATGCTTTTGTCAGGTTTTTGTCTTAGGTTAAGCTGGCCTCACATAAGGAACTGAACACTTCCTCTATTTTCTCAAAGCGTTTGTATGAGACTGGTGTTGATGTCTTCACTGAATATTTGATTCAAAACAAATGATTAATATAATAAAAAAAAATTGACCAGTCAGCTGAGTGTGATGGCTTTTGCCTGTAATTCAAGCACTTTGGGAGGCCGAGGCAGGAGGATTGCTTGAGGCCAAGAGTTTGAGCCAAGCCCTGGCAACATAGCAAGACCCTACCTCTCCAAAAGATAAAATAAAAAGCCAGGCACGGTGGCTCAGGCCTGCAATATTAGCAGTTGGGGAGGCCGAGGCGGGCGCATTGCCTAAGCTCAGGAGTTTGAGACAAGCCTGGGCAACACAGTGAAACCCTGTCCCTACTAAAACACAAAAATTAGCCAGGCGTGGCAGCGGCATGCACCTGTATTCCCAGCTACTCGGGAGGCTGAGGCAGGAGAATTGCTTGAACTCGGCAGGTGGAGGTTGCAGTGAGCCGAGATCGGGCCACTGCACTCCATGCTTCAGCCTGGGTGACAGAGCAAGACTCCGTCTCTAAAATAAATAAATAAAATAAAATAAAACAAAATACTAAGCAGTTAAATCATCCAGGCCTGGGTTTTTCTTTTCGGAAAGTATGGATAACAAATTCAGTTTCCTTACTTGTGTTTCTTTTTTTTTTTTTGAGACGGAGTCTCGCTCTGTCTGTTGCCCAGGCTGGAGTGCAGTGGCCCGATCTTGGCTCACTGCAACCTCCGCCTGCTGGGTTCAAGCAATTCTCCTGCCTCAGCCTCCCGAGTAGCTGGGACTACAGGCGCATGCCGCTGCCACGCCTAGCTAATTTTTTGTATTTTTAGTAGAGACGGGGTTTCACCGTGTTAGCCAGGATGGTCTCGATCTCCTGACCTCGTGATGCGCCTGCCTCGGCCTCCCAAAGTGCTGGGATTACAGGCGTGAGCCACTGCGCCCGGCCACTTGTGTTTCTTTTCAAGAATGGACCCCATGGCAGACATCCATGAGTTTTCATGGTCAGAAATTGGTCTCATGCACACCCCAGCCAACCGAGGTGAGAGAAATGGCATTACAGTGATTGGCTTAGACACGTCAGGATATGTCCCTGAAGCAGGACAAGAGGCACCTTCTCCAAGGGTGGATCCCAAAGAAAGTCAGAGGTCTTGGCAAAGAATGGGGAAAAGGGATTATGCAGGCAACCCAGTGTCTGCTACAGAATGAGCAGGGGAGAAGAAAGCAACCTGAAAGGCTGAGTAATTACAAAAAAAGGCTAAATTAAATCCATAACAGAGCAAGTTTGCTCTGTTTCCACCTTCACTAGGAATGAGGGCTCAGAGCAGGGCATGCTGGGATGTAGAAAATAAAGTTACCATTTTTCTGTTTCAGCCATAGCATGTACATATTACCCTACTCTAGCCCACCCCCTTCTCTCACACACAGTGGTTGTTAAAATAAAAACTTGGCCAGGCGGGATGGTTCAGGCCTGTAATCCCAGCACTTTGGGAGGCCTAGGTGGGCGGATCACGAGGTCAAGAGTTCGAGACCAGCCTGACCAACATGGTGACACCCCATCTCTATTAAAAATACAAAAATTAGCTGAGTATGGTGGCACGCGCCTGTAATCCCAGCTACTCAAGAGGCTGAGGCAGAAGAATAGCTTGAACCCGTGAGGTGGAGTTTACAGTAAGCTGAGACTGTGCCATTGTACTCCAGCCTGGGCGACAAAGCGAGACTCCGTCTCTAAAATAAAATGAAATCAAATCAAATCTTGGGCTGGGAGGCCAAGATTATCTGTCCCGAAATTTGACAGATTATAATTATTTTTTAGAAGTGGAATCTTGCTGTGTCACGCAGGCTGGAGTCCAGTGGCACAATCACAGTTCACTGGAGCCTCCAACTCCTGGGCCCAAGCTATCCTCCCATCTCAACTTCCCAGCTGGCTGGGACCACAGGCAGGTGCCACCACACCCAAGTAATTATTTTTTAAGTATTTTTAAATTTTTTGTAGAGACGAAGACTCGTTTTGTTTTCTGGGTTTCTTTTTTTTTCTTCTTCTTCTTTTTTTGACAAGAGTTTCACTCTGTCGCCAGGCTGGAGTCAGTGGCACGATTTCGGCTCACTGCAACCTCCACCTCCCGGGTTCAGGCAATTCTCCTGCCTCAGCCTCCCGAGTAGCTGGGACTATAGGCGGGCGCCATCACACTAATTTTTGTATTTTTAGTAGAGACGGGGTTTCCCCATGTCGGCCAGGATGGTCTCGATCTCTTGACCACATGATCCACCCACCTGGGCCTCCCAAAGTGCTGGGATTACAGGCGTGAGCCACGGCGCCCGGCCCCCTGGGCTGGTCTTGAGGTCCTGGGCTCAAGTAAGCCTACCTCTGAGCCTTCCAAATTGTTGGGATTATAGGCGTGAGCCACTGCACGGTCTCAAATAATTATTTTAGGGTTGAGTTTTTACTGAATCTGGTGAGTTTGACTAATGTAAGACTTCCCTTTGGCCCTGGGCAAGTATAAAAGATAAATTGAGGCCGGGCGCGGTGGCTCATGCCTGCAATCCCAGCAGTTTGGGAGGCTGAGGTGGGCGATTCACCTGAGGTCAGGAGTTCGAGACCAGCCTGATCAACATGGAGAACCCCTGTCTCTACTAAAAATACAAAATTAGCCGGGCATGTGGTACATGCCTGTAATCCCAGCTACTCGGGAGGCTGAGGCAGGAGAATCGCTTGAACCCAGGAGGAAGAGGTCGCTGTGAGCCGAAAGTGCGCCATTGCACTCCAGCCTGGGCAACAAAAGAGAAACTCCGTCTCAAAAAAAAAAATTTTTTTTAATTAAAATTAAAAAAATAAAAATGAAAGATAAAGCGAAGTCCATGTGTCAGGAGCAAGCACAGGACAAAGTCACACAGAGCGGTGTGAGAGGGAGGCTGGGAGGGCAGCCACAGCTGTGCGGGGTGGTCTGGAGAGGACATGGGGCAGCCACAGCTGTGCGGGGTGGTCTGGAGAGGACATGGGGCAGCCACAGCTGTGCGGGGTGGTCTGGAGAGGACATGGGGCAGCCACAGCTGTGCGGGGTGGTCTGGAGAGGACATGGGGCAGCCACAGCTGTGCGGGGTGGTCTGGAGAGGACATGGGGCAGCCACAGCTGGGAGCGGGGGCAGGGGCTGGGGAGGAGAGGAGGAATGTGCAAGCTCAGCTGTGCAAGTTGGGGTCAATGGCTACATCAGAACCAGACCCCATTGCTGGTAGCTTCACCGTCTCGCTCTCATGGGGCCTCCCAGCTATCCCAAATCTCCGAGAAACAGGCTCAGAGACCTGCGGTCAGAGGTCCAGCGAGGGGGAGAGCGGAAGTGAGCTCCAGGCCACGTACAACTGCAGTCCCGGTTCCCCGCCATCAGCACAACCTGTGTGACAGCACAGGGTATCTGGGCAGAAGGAAAACTAGGGGAGCCTCATCCAGCGCTGGAGATGGAGAAGCTTTGGGCTTCTCGACGGCGAGGCACCCGGGGAACGGGGAGTCCTTTAGAACCTCAAAGTAGCCTCGGGCGGGAACAAGCGAAGCAATTCCAAGCTCTACCAGGTCACGGAGGGCGCGAAACCCGCCCCGCGCTCCGCCCGGCCGGCAGGGGGCGCGCGCTCCCCGAACTCCCGCGCACCGCGGAGAAGGCGGCCCTGGCGCCGGGAAGCAGTGGGAAAATCGCAAGGAAGCCGGCTAAGGACCTTTCATTTTCAGCCCTGCTCTTTAAATACTAGACATACCGTCTGGCGCATGTAGAAGCGTGTATTATTTTGATCCAGTGCACGTGCCGTCTGTGACTTGGCTTGGCTTCCCCTGAAAGCAGCGGCTGTGGGGAGTTGATTCGGAAGTGAAGGGCCCTGGGCGACCCGGCGAGTAGAGGCAACACCAACACTCCTCCTTAGCGAGGGGTCTCCCCGCCGCGGTGGCTGCCCGGCCCCAAGGACAGGAGGGATTTGTGCACTGACTCCTGAGCCCGTCCTCCAGCGCTGCTCTGAAGGGAGAGTCTGTGCAGTGGCACCTGCGCGAAGCTGGCCAAAGCCTGCCCAGACTGCTCACCTGTGCGGGATGGAACAAAAGGTGAGCCCAGGGGGCCTGATAAAATGACCTCAGTGGCCGCCTGTGGGAAGGGACCCTGAGGAAAGCACCACAGTGACTACCAAGCCTGGATGGTTTTACTGCTTACTTTGTTATTTTATTTTATTTATTTTAGAGACGGAGTCTTGCTCTATCACCCAGGCTGGAGTGTGGAGTGCAGTGGCCCGAACTCGGCTCACTGCAACCTCTGCCTCCCCGGTTCAAACAATTCTGCCTCAGTCTCCCGAGTAGCTGGGAATACAGGTGCACTCTGCCACGCCTGGCTAATTTTTGTGTTTTAGTAGGGACAGGGTTTCACCGTGTTGCCCAGGCTGGTCTCAAACTACTGAGCTTAGGCAATCTGCCCACCTCGGCCTCCCAAAGTGCTAATATTGCAGGCATGAGCCACTGCGCCTGGCTTTTTATTTTATTTTTTGGACAGGCAGGGCACGGTGGCTCACGCCTGTAATCCCAGCACTTTGGGAGGCCAAGGCAGGTGGATCACGAGGTCAGGAGATGGATACCATCCCGGCTGACATGGTGAAACCGCGTCTCTACTAAAAATACAAAAAAAAAAAAAAAAAAAAAAAAATTAGCCGGGCGTGGTGGCGGGCGCCTGTAGTCCCAGCTACTCGGGAGGCTGAGGCAGGAGAATGGCGTGAACCCGGGAGGCGGAGCTTGCAGTGAGCCGAGATCGCACCACTGCACTCCAGCCTGGGCGATAAAGTGAGACTGTCTCAAACAAACAAACAAAGAAACAAACAAAAAGGCCGGGCGTGGTGGCTCACACCTGTAATCCCAACACTTCGGGAGGCTGAGGCGGCGGATTACCTGATGTCTGGAGTTCAACACCAGCATGACCAACATGGTGAAACCCCATCTCTACTGAAAATACAAAAATTAACTGGGCATGGTGGCTCACGCCTGTAATCCCAGCACTTTGGGAGGCTGAGGCAGGTGGATCACGAGGTCAAGAGATTGAGATCATCCTGATCAACATGGTGAAACCCCATCTCTACTAAAAATACAAAAAATTAGCTGGGCGTGGTGGTGGGCGCCTGTATTCCCAGCTACTGGGGAGGCTGAGCCTGGAGAATCGCTTGAATACAGGAGCTGGAGGTTGCATTGAGCCGAGATCGCGCCACTGCACTCCAGCCTGGCGACAGAGCAGGACTCCGTCTCAAAAAAAAAAAAAAAAAAAAAAAAAAAAAAATTCGCCGGGCTTGGTGGGGCGGTAATCCCACCTACTCGGGAAGCTCAGCCTGGGCAACAAGAGCGAGACTCCGTCTCAAAAAAAAAAAAAAAAAAAAAAAAAAGATATTTGATTTGGCTTTAGACAGTGAGTGACCTGGCTGAAGCCTTGGGAGGTTCGCACCCGGAAAGTTCAAAACCGGCCGCCTGCGTTGTCCGCCTGAAGGAGGCGCGCAGCGTGAACCGGAGAGGGCGTGCTCGGGTCCCGCCTCAGGTGGCCGTCGGGCAGACGGCTGGACACTGTGGGGACGCCTTTGTTTCCGCCGCTCATGGTGTCTGAATCCACAATTCGTTTACGTGGTTGTGGAGCCGGACTCGGCGTCGGAAGGACGGTCTCCTTCAACACAACAGTGGGGCTCCAGCGAAGGCGGAGAGACGCGGGGATCCCAGCCGGAAGGGCGGACCGTGCTGCCTGGCCGTGGCGGGGGAGGGGGTGCTACCCCATACCCGGGCTCTAAGCGAGACGCCCTTTTCTTAAGTCTCCGCAGCTTGCAGTGTACCACCCGAGCAGGTCCCGGAGGCGGCCGATGCTGTTTATCACTCAGAAATTTAAAGTTTGTTTGTTTTGAGAGAGGGTCTCCCCACTTTGCCTAGGTTGGAGTTAAGGGGCGCGATCTCAGCTCACTGCATCCTCCACCTCCTGGGCTCAAGCGATCCTCCCACCTCAGCCTCCTGAGTAGCTGGAACTACAGGCATGTGCCACCAGGCCTGGCTAATATTTTTTAAAAAAATTTTTTTTTGAGGTCTTGCTCTTGTTGCCCAGGCTGGAGTACAGTGGCGCGATCTCGGCTCATCGCAATGTCCGCTTCTTGGGTTCAAACAATTCTCCTGCCTCAGCCTCCTGAGTAGCTGGGATTACAGGCCTACGCCACTGCACCTGGCTAATTTTTTGTATTTTTAATAGAGGCGGGGTTTCACCATGTTGGCCAGGCTGGTCTTGAACTCCCGACCTCAGGTAATTTGCCTGCCTCGGCCTCCCAAAGTGCTAGGATTACAGGTGTGAGCCACCGCGCCCAGCATGTTTTTAACTTTTTGTAGAGATGGGGCCTCAATATGTTGCCCAGGCTGGTCTTGAACTCTTGACCTCAGGTGATGTGCCTGCCTTGGCCTCCCAAAGTACTGAGATTATAGGCGTGAGCCACCACACGGAACCTAGATCATTTTTTCTCAACTTTTTTTTTCATGATCGCCATCTTAAAAATCCTTTCTAGATCTTTTTTCCTAGTTTCCCACCACATGATATTTTAATAACATAGATATACCGTAACGTATATCTTTTCATGTCCTGTGGCCCTTTGGAAGGCAACAAACCATTATGTTACCTAAGATTTATTTCCTTCCCCCTCACAGCCTCCCCATCCCACTACCCCCATGCATTCATACCAGAATTTATTCCATACTTCATTAGACATTAAATTGTTTTCTAAAGCTTCCCTATTTCATGCTGCCATGAACAATCTTGTAATTAAATCAGTGCAAAAGTAGGTATGGAATGTATGCTTTAATGAAATGTATGTTTTTTGATTTTTGTTTTTGTTTTTTTTTTGAGATTTTTTTTTTTTTTTTGAGATGTCGCCCAGGCTGGAGTGCAGTGGCATGATCTCGGCTCACTGCAAGCATTGCCTCCCGGGTTCACGCCATTCTCCTGCCTCAGCCTCCCTAGTAGCTGGGACTACAGGCGCCCGTCACCACACCCAGCTAATTTTTTGTACTTTTAGTAGAGACGGGGTTTCACCATGTTGACCAGGATGATCTCAATCTCTTGACCTTGTGATCCGCCCACCTCGGCCCTCCAAAGTGCTGGGATAACAGGCATGAGCCCCCGCGTCAGGCCGAAATGTATGCATTTATACTGCAAATAGCCCTGAGCGAGAGGGTGTACCAATTTACACTCCAAGCACAATGTACCTTGATGGCATCTCCCTGCATCCTTTCCAGCTCTCTTAATTACTCTTTTAAATGATCATTAATTTGAAAATTAGTTGCAAAGGCTTTGCGTTATTTTATTTAATTTGCATTTCTTTGGTTACCACTCAAAGGGACACTTCTCAAGCCTATGGATCATCTGCATATTTTCTTTTCTTTTTCTTTTATTTATTTATTTTTTTGAGACAGAATTTCACTGTTGTTGCCCAGGCTGGAGTGCAATGGCAATATTTCAGCTCACCACGACCGCCGCCTCCCACGTTCAAGCGATTCTCCTGCCTCAGCCTCCCAAGTAGCTGGGATTACAGGCATCTGCCAGCATGCCTGACAAATTTTTGAATTTTTAGTAGAGACAGGGTTTCTCTATGTTGGTCAGGCTGGTCTTGAACTCCCGACCTCAGGTAATCCACCCACCTTGGCCTCCCAAAGTGCTGGGATTACAGGCGTGAGCCCGGTCATCTGCATATTTTCTTTTGCAAATCTCAGGGCTCTTTTTGTTTTATTTTGAGACAGAGTCGTTCTGTCACCGAGGCTCGAGTGCAGTGGCGTGATCTAGTCTCACTGCAACCTCCGCCTCCCAGGTTCAAGTGATTCTCCTGCCTCAGCCTCCAAGTAGCTGAGATTACAGGCAAGTGCCACCGTGCCTGGCTAATTTTTGTATTTTTTTAGTAGAGACGGGGTTTCACCATGTTGGCCAGGCTGGTCTCCAACTCTTGATGTCAAGTGATCCACCTGCCTTGGCCTCCCAAAGTGCTGGGATTACAGGCGTAAACCACTGCGCCCAGTCTACTTCATATTATTAAGAAATCCATGAAAATATAATTGTAATGGCTATAACATGTCTTCACATAAAATAATTGGAGTATAACAGTTTCCATCAAATCTAAAATATCATCAATTTTAAGTCCCATCATTATTTTCTGTACTACTACGAACAAATTCTGGCCTGGCATGGTGGCTCATGCCTGTAATCCCAGCACTTTGGGAGGCCGAGGCAGTCAGATCACTTGAGTTCAGGAGTTCCAGACCGGCCTGGCCAACCTATCTCTACTAAAAATACAAAAATTAGCCTGGCGTGGTGGCATGTGCCTATAGTTCCAGCTACTTGTTGGGAGGCTGAGGCAGGAGGATCATCTGAGCCTGGGTGGGGGAGGTTGCAGTGAGCCAAGATCATGCCACTGCACTCCAGCCTGGGCGACATATCATTATTATTATTACTTTTTTTTTTTTTGAGATGGAGTCTCGCTCTGTCACCCAGGCTGGAGTGCAATGGCGCGATCTCGGCTCACTGCAAGCTCCGCCTCCCGGGTCTCAGCCTCCCGTGTAGCTGGGACTACAGGCGCCCGCCACCATGCCCGGCTAATTTTTTGTATTTTTAGTAGAGACGGGGTTTCACTGTGTTATCCAGGATGGTCTTGATCTGCTGACCTTGTGATCTGCCCACCTTGGCCTCCCAAAGTGCTGGGATTACAGGCATGAGCCACCACGCCCAGCCGGGTTATTTATGATTGCATTTATTTTCTTTTCTTTGAGGCACAGTCTCGCTCTGTCACCTAGGCTGGAGTGCAGTGGTGTGATCTTGGCTCACTGCAATCTCTGTCTCTGGGGTTCAAGCCATCCTCCCACCTCAGACTCCTGTGTAGCTGGGATTACAGACGTATGCCACCACACCCGGTTAATTTATCTTTTTTCCTACACTTGATCTTTGCCAAAAGGATTGAGATGTGATAATGTAGTAGAGACGGGGTTTCACCGTGTTGGCCAGGTTAGTCTGGAACTCTTGACTTCAAGTGATCAGCCCACCATGGCCTCCCAGAGAGCTAGGATTACAGGGTGAGCCACCACGCCCAGCTGATATCATTGGTTTTAAAACACATTCCTGGCCAGGTGCGGTGGCTCATGCGTGTAATCCCAGCAATTTGGGAGGCTGAGGTGGGTGGATCACCTGAGGTCAACATGGCGAAACCCGGTCTCTACTAAAAACACAAAAATTAGCTGGGTGTGGTGGCAGGCACCTGTAATCCCAGCTACTCTGGAGGCTGAGGTAGGAGAATCGCTTGAATCTGGGAGGTGGAGGTTGCAGTAAGCCAAGATCATGCCATTGCATTCCAGCCTGGGTGACAGAGCAAGACTCCATCTAAAATAAATAAATAAATACAAATTTTTAAAAAAGCAGAAGAAAATAAATAAAACACATTCCTATCTTATTGAGGCTAAGCTGTACAAAATGTGTCTTACAAATGATACCAAAGATAACAAATATGTGCTCAATCTCTGGATGGGAAAGGGCTTTCTAAACTTAAAGACAAACCTCAAAGGAACATATCCATGGCTTTGACATCAAGAAATTTAAAACTTCTATATGTCCGAATATTAAAAAGCAATCATAGGCCGGGTGCAGTGGCTCACACCTGTAATCACAGCACTTTGGGAGGCTCAGGTGGATGGATCACTTGAGGTTCGGAGTTCCAGACCAACCTGGCCAACATGGTGAAACCCCATCTCTACTAAAAATACAAAAATTAGCCGGGTGTGATGGTACATGCCTGTAATCACAGCTATTTGGTATTTTTTTCCTTTTTTTTTTTGGCAATGGAATCTCCCTCTGTTGCCCAGGCTGGAGTACAGTGGCAGGATCTCTGCTCACTGCAACCTCCACATCCTGGGTTCAAGTGATTCTCCTGCCTCAGCCTCCCAAGTAGCTGGGATTACAGGCGCCCACCACCATGCCCGGCTAATTTTTGTATTTTTGGTAGAGACAGGGTTTCACCATGTTGGCCAACATGTCTGAAACTCCTGACATCAAGTGATCCACCCACCTCAGCCTCCCAAAGTGCTGGGATTACAAGTGTGAGCCATTGCACCTGGCATATCCCAGCAGTTTGGGAGCTTGAGGCACAAGAATTGCTTGAACCCGGGAGGTGGAGGTTGCAGTGAGCCGAGATCACATACCTGCACTCCAACCTGAGTGACGAAGTGAGACCCTGTCTTAAAAAAAAAAAGGCAATCATAAATCAGGGCCGAGCATCATGGCTCACATGTAGAATAATCCCAGGGCTTTGAGAGGCCAAGGTGGGAGAATTGCTTGACGCCAGGAATTCAAGACTAGCCTGGGCAACATAGTGAGACCCCCATCACTACAAAAAAAAAAAAATTAGTCGGGCCTGGTTGAAAGTGCCTTTAGTCCCAGCTACTCAGGAGGCTGAGCTTGGAGGATGGCTTGAGCCCAGGAGTTCAAGGCTGCAGTGAGTTATGATTGTGTCACTGCACGGAACAAGACATTGTCTGTAAAACAAACAAAAAATACCACCACAAAACCACAAAAATAATTAAAAGGTAAGCAAACTGAGAAGAATGTCTGGGGCAACTATCCTAAGGGCTAACAGCCTTAATAAAGAGCTCTGTAAACTGTAAGAATTATACCAAGACATTGGCCGGGCGCGGTGGCTCACACCTATAATCCCAGCACTTTGGGAGCCCGAGGTGGGCGGATCATGAGGTCAGGAGATCGAGACCATCCTGGCTAACACGGTGAAACCCCGTCTCTAGTAAAAATACAAAAAAATTAGCCGGGCGTGGTGGCGGGCGCCTGTAGTCCCAGCTACTCTACTTGGGAGGCTGAGGCAGGAGAATGGTGTGAACCCGGGAGGCGGAGCTTGCAGTGAGCGGAGATCGCGCCATTGTACTCCAGCCTGGGCGACAGAGCGAGACTCCGTCTCAAAAAAAAAAAAAAGAAGTATACCAAGACATAAAGACCACTGAGGCAAGATGATGAATTTTTTTTTTTTTTTTTTTTTAAAGACAGAGTCCTGCTCTGTTGCCCAGGCAGGAGTGCAGTGGTGCAATCTCTGCTCACTGCAACCTCCACCTCCCAGGTTCAAGCGATTCTCCTGCCTCAGCCTCCTGAGTAGCTGGGATTACAGGCACGCGACACCATGCCCGGCTACTTTTTGTATTTTTAGTAGAGACGGGGTTTCACCATGTTGGTCAGGCTGGTCTCTAACTCCTGACCTCTCGATCCACCTGCCTCGGCCTCCCAAAGTGCTGGGATTACAGGCATGAGCCCCACGTGTGGGCTGATGATTAACTTTTTATTTAAAAAAAACCTTTGGCCGAGCATGGTGGCTCATGCTTGTAATCTCAGTACTTTGGGAGGCCGAGGCAGGCAGATCACTTGAGGTCAGGAGTTCCAGACCAGCCTGGCCAACATGGCAAAACCCCATCTCAACTAAAACTTAAAAAAAAAGTAGCCAGGTGTGGTGGCACACACCTGTAATCCCTCTACTTGGGAGGCTAAGGCATGAGAATTGCTTGAACCTGGGAGGCAGAGGTTGCAGTGAGCCAAGATTGCACCACTGTACTCCAGCCTGGGTGACAGAGTTAGACTGTCTCAAAAACAAAACCAAACAAAAAAACCTTTCATTGCCAGCCATGGTGGCTCACACCTGTAATCCCAGCACTTTCTCTGCGAGGCTGAGGTGGAATGATTCCTTGAGCCCAAGAATTCAAGACCAGCCTGGGCAACAAAATGAGACCCCACTGCTACAAAAATAAATAAATAAATAAATAAATAAATAAATAAATAAATAAATAATCTGAGCAAGGTGGCACATGCCTGTGGTCCTACCTACTCAGGAGGCTGAGGCAGGAGGATTGTTTGAGCCCAGAAGGTAGAGGCTGTGGTGAGCCATGTTTGCACCACTGCATTCCAGCCTGGGTGACTGGCCGTGTCTCAAACAAACAAATAAAAAATAAAAATTTAAAAACCTTGTTTTAATATAAGTTGGACAATTTATATATGAGAATTGGCTATAAGTGTATGAAATGTATTCTACCTTACTACTATTCTTTTTTTTTTTTTTTTGAGACGGAGTTTTGCTCTTATTGCCCAGGCTGGAGTGCAATGGCGTGATCTCAGCTGACTGCAACTGCTGCCTCCTGGGTTTAAGTGATTCTCCTGCCTCAGTCTTGCCAAGTGGTTGGGATTACAGGCATGCATCACCATGCCTGGCTAATTTTTTTTTTTTTTTTTTTTTTGAGAGGGAGTCTTTGTAGCCCAGGCTGGAGGGCAGTGGTGTAATCTCAGCTCACTGCTTCCTCTGCCTCCTGGGTTCAGGCGATTCTCCTGCCTCAGCCTCCAGAGTAGCTGGGATTACAGGCGTGTGCCACCATGCCCAGATAATTTTTGTATCTTTAGTAGAGATAGGGTTTCACCATGTTGGCCAAGCTGGTCTCAAACTCCTGATCTCAAGTGATCTGCCTGCCTCGGCCTTCCAAAGTGCTGGTATTACACGAGTGAGCCACCGCACCTGGCCGGACTCTCTTCTTGATTACCTCAGCCAAAGTGCCTTCTGAAATGGTACCACAGGTGTGTGCTTCTAGTTCCGTTTGTAGTAGAGGGCCTGGTATGTACCGTCATTCACCCTGCCTGCTCCATCTGCATCCCCCTCACATCCAGCAAGAATTTTCCTTTACACAGGGTTTACGGCTCCCCTGCTGATCACCTGCCAAAGCCTTCTCTCGGAGATAACACCCTTGCCAAGGCCTAAGTGGCCTTTGAAGATCAGGCCCTGCTTAGCTCTGGGCTCCTGTCTTTCTTTTGATGTCCTCTCTACTTTTTCTCAAACCTGTCAAAACTGGATTCGGACTCTGTGGCACTGGGGTTGGAAACATGCTTTGTCCGCATCTTCCCAGGGTGGCACTCAGGCTTGCACTAGCTAAGGTAGCCCTGCGGCAGGGTCCAGCACTACCTTATTGTTAATTTGTGTATTGTCTGTGTCCACTAGAGCTGGGGTGAGGAAGGCAGCCAAATCAGACATGGGGAGGCCTGGGAGGCTACGGCATCTTAGGTTTTGGGCAGTGCTGCTAGAAACCACGAACATTAGTCATCTCGCAGCATGTGTGCACATGGGGTGACCCGGGGGCTTCCTCGAATGCAGCGTCTACGCCTGGTGAATGGACGCACTCTTACCAATTCTCCTCTGGGAGATGCAGCGGTGACCTACCGAGCGCAGAGGCCGGCGCGCACCCGTGGAGCCCGCGCTCGAGATCCCTCCTCGTGCCAGGGCCCCAGGGCATTCAAGGCCTGCCGACCGTTAGGCGGGTCAAGGGGTACACAGGGTGCCAATTCGTTAGGCAAAAGCTGGGTACAGGCGCGAGCCACAGGCACGGAAACCTCGCGCCGACCGGGGCCCTAGGCCCGACGACGGCAGGTAAGGGGAAGTGGAGGCACACAGGGCTGGGACGTGCCCCAGGCACCATCCGGGTGGCTTCGGGCGCGGGACGTCCGCAGCCCCGCAGCTCCCAGGACGTTCGACCATCTGCAGCTGACCAGCTTCGGCCGGTTTGGGGATAAAGGGAAGACAGGCGGCGCGGGGAGTGGGAACGCCTGAAGGCCGCGCCCCTCCTTTCAGGTCGGCCAAGAGCGCGCCGGTAAGAGCCTGGGGGCAAGGGGTAGAAAGACGCCCACCTCATCACAACCCAGAGCTCGGGACTCCTATACAGTCCCATAGGGAACAGGCGGCCGCCATTCCCCTCCCCCACGCTGGCGGGTAAGGCTAGAGAACGGTTTCAAGGAAGACGCATGCGCATGAAATAATTATAAACCGCTAAGACTCCCAAGTTCAATATTCGCGGGAAGGCGCAGGCGCAACAAAAAGCCCGGCGGGTTTATGGGTGGGGGTGCTGAGCCCAAAACCCAAGCGTGTAATAATCCGCCGGCGGGAGGTGGGCTGGTTCTTGAAATTACGCATGCGCCAGAGCTCTTTGTGACGCAACGGGGCGGTGCGGGCAGCTGGCTGCGCGTGCGCAGAACTCGCACAAAGGGCCTTATTTAGGTTGCGCAGGCGCCCGCTGGCCATTTCGTCTTAGCCGCGCAGAAGTCGCGTGTCTAGGTGAGTCGCGGTGGGTCCTCGCTTGCAGTTCAGCGACCACGGTGGGTACCGTTTTTGCGAGGATTGTTTGTCCCCATACCTCTGGGAGGGCCACGGGGACCTTGGCGAGCTGCGGGCTGCCGTCGAGAGCCGCGAGTGGTTCGCTGGATCTCGGCACCGCCGCTGAGGCCTGCAGGCCGCGCCGACTCTATTGTGTGAGAAGTCGGAGGAGGCGGAGCGGAAGCGGCCGCCGCCATTTCCTTTCCTCTACGCTGGCTCTCGGCCCGGGCCCCCACGGTTCGGGGCGCCGACAGCTGTTGCTCAGGACAGCTTTGGGGGTCCGGTCGCCGGACGAGGAGGTGTTGGAGTCGCCGGGGTGGGTGCATCCGCCCGGTTTTTGCTCCGTGGCGGGGCGGTGCGGGCCCGGGGGCGCCTCGGAGGCGAAGGACGGCTTAATTGGCGCTCTCAGGTCTGGCCCTCCCCGCCTTGCAGTTTGTTTCGACGCCGGACCGCGTAAGAGACGATGATGTTGGGCACGGAAGGTGGAGAGGGATTCGTGGTGAAGGTCCGGGGCTTGCCCTGGTCTTGCTCGGCCGATGAAGTGCAGAGGTTTTTTTCTGGTGAGTTAGAACTAGGACGCGGGAGTTCGAGTTCGAGTTCGAGGCCGGGGCGGGCGGCCGGGCTGGCGGGCGGCCGGGCTGGGGCGGGGCGGGGCGGGCCGGGCCGGGTCGGGTGGGACCCGGGGCGCCCCCTGGCGAGGCGCGGGCGACTACACTCACCGCTGTGCTGCTCGCGCCGGCGGCCCGCTGTTACGCAATGGAAATTTCGAAAGCCCCGCCCGTCCTCCTGGCCCTTGGGGGAGTGCGGCAGGTTTGGCATGACTTTGTTTTCTTTACCTATCTTTGAACACCAGCTTTTCTTTTATGGGTGTCTTTTTTTCTTTTCCTTTTGAGTTGGAGTCTCTGTCACCCAAGCTGGAGTGCAGTGGCGCGTTCTCGGCTTACTGCAACCTCCGCCTCCTGGGTTCAAGCGATTCTTCTGCCTCAGTCTCCCGAGTGTCTGGGACTAGAGGCGCGCACCGCCACGCCCGGCTAATTTTTGTATTTTTAGTAGAGACGGGGTTTCACTATGTTGGCCAGGCTGGTCTCGAACATCTGACCTCAAGTGATCCGCCCACCTCGGTTTCCCAAAATGCTGGGATTACAGGCGTGAGCCACCGCGCCTGGCCCGGGTGTCTTTTTTCGAAAGGATAAATTGGCATAGGTGGGATTTCCTCCTCAATCTTAAGAAAATGGCCGAGTGATTAGACAAATAATAGTAATGTTTTGCAATATCTTGAAGTGTAACCTCTTGTTTCCAGTTTTGGTGTTTTCTTAAAAAGGAGCATTCTTCGGAAAGTTAAAATGTCACGTCTTAATTTCAGTTTTCCTAATCAAGATTTGATAATTGAAGAGTGTTTTTTTATCTAGTTCTTAATCTGGCTCACTATACAGTTGAAGACACTGAAGCCCAGGGAAGTTTTTTTGCAGTACATAGGTTTCCTGAATATTTTCTATCAGAATGTCCTTGTTCCCATTATTAGACTGGGAAAAAGAAATTAGACTGATTAAAATTCTATTTGGATGAAATTAACAGCTTTTGGCAAGACGTTTGTAGTATTGACTTACTATCTGAATTTAGCGTTGGTAACGGAAAGCGACCTGTAAAACAAGAACCAAGTACGCTGGAAGCCGCCTTGCAGGGGGGCAACACTGGGTTTGGCTTCAGCTGTGCAACTTGGAGCATTTTAGCTTGGTAACACTGATCCCCTTTCAGGTGAGTATTGGGCTTGTAATTTGTATTTGAATGAGAAACCGTAATGTGGCTGCTGGTAAGGTAAAACGGATAAATGCCCCAGACCAAAACAGCTCGCAACGAAGTATGTTTGCCGTAAAGTCACAAAGTCCAGGCTTGATAATCTTCTGAGAAATTGATAAAAGATGTGTGATGTAGACATGAGTAGCAAGGACTAAAGAGAGAAATTCATTCTGAAACTGCTTTGAATATTGTATGTTGTTGATGGGTTGGAAATATATCACCTTAGGAATGAGTTTTTTTTTTTTTAATTGGAGTTTTAGGAGTTGGTAATATCGTGGTCAGTATATATAGGCTTCACAAGTTATGTAATTTGTAGTGGGGAGATGGAATAGACATTTCATCTGTGTCACCCAGAGGTGCTTTTAGGTTTTAAATTCTGTATTAACGGTTGTTTTCTTTCCAGACTGCAAAATTCAAAATGGGGCTCAAGGTATTCGTTTCATCTACACCAGAGAAGGCAGACCAAGTGGCGAGGCTTTTGTTGAACTTGAATCAGAAGATGAAGTCAAATTGGCCCTGAAAAAAGACAGAGAAACTATGGGACACAGATATGTTGAAGGTTTGATTTACATTGCCCTAGTTACAGTAAATAAAGCATTAAACAATAGAAGTCTCACCCCTTCTGAATTTTAGGTATTTGACTGCATGGAAATGGTCATCTAAGGGAGTTTGTGGCAGCTCTTCCTAGCTTATCTAAAGACCCAGGAAGTCTGAACTTTGTTATCTAATTTTCCAAAAGTGACTAATTCTAAGCACCTCTTACAGTATTCAAGTCAAACAACGTTGAAATGGATTGGGTGTTGAAGCATACTGGTCCAAATAGTCCTGACACGGCCAATGATGGCTTTGTACGGCTTAGAGGACTTCCCTTTGGATGTAGCAAGGAAGAAATTGTTCAGTTCTTCTCAGGTATGTAGTCATGTTTGTTGCTGAGCAGTGAGTTTTGGCTAGCTTATGGCAAGGTGATTTAATAGAGGTTAAAGTTGAGTAGCTTAGGTATTTCAGTAGGTTGTAAATTGCCAATGAATTAATGTTTTCTTCCTAGAGACCTTCAAATAATTTAAGCCCATCTTAAAGGTGGAAATGAAGTACTTCCAAAATGTTAACTTTGCCTATATTTAGTATTATAGTTCAGAGTAGATCTTTCATTGAGGATTGCCCTCAACAGCTTAACTACTTTCCTCACATTGGTGTCCAGCTAAGTACCTCAAGTTAAAGGTAAGATCCCTTTACCAGCAGATCAGTGCAATGAATTAGGTTGTTGTAAATTATGGCAAGTGTCTATGTTGCAAGAGACACATATTTGGGTCATGTGACCAGAAGCATCTAATGGTCTAATTCTCTTTAATGCAAAAGTCGGTTTATGAAAGACTTGGTTTAACCTGTGTGGTATAAACTTACTGAAAATCAGATGTAGTGAGAGTAGTTTGAATGCTTGTAGTCTCAGTATCTGAAATAAGTGTTTTGAAATTGTTCCTGGGCCTAAAGTATTTGAATGTTTTTATGCTGAAGAGCTGATAAGATTGCATGTTTAACAATGTTAGATAAGATATCGTATATTTTAAGTATTAATATTTATGATGTGATACACTGGAAGCAAGAAATCCTTTCATGGTTTAGTGTAGTATGTTAAAAATTGATATATGTATCGAGTCCTAATGTCAGAATTTTTAAAATCAAGTCTGTTTTGTTTTGACACTAAATTGGTGAGAACTGAATGCTATCTGTCAACGTTAAATATGAACATAATTTCATATCTTCTAGGAAAGTGCTTTAAGTCCTTTTTGTAAGCTTGGGAATGTATCCACGGAAAGGATTTTTCATAGACGGAATTTCCAGAAGTGAATCATAACTACTGTTAGAGCATAAGCATGCATGATTGTGCTGTGTAGATCAGTTTTGTTGAAAGTTTAGATTGTTGTGTTTGTCAATTATAATTTAATGTTTCAGTTTTTATATGAAATGTTGTAAATGTATACCTTTTTAAAAACTTGAAGTTCCAATAACTTAAAGCATTGAAATATAAAATGAGGTAAAAGGTGTTTTGAATTTAGTAAAACTGTTATTTAATGCTTAAAACTTAATTGAATTGTATAATTCTCAACATTAAGTTGCATAGATATGTGTTCTTAAGTTGTTGAATTCTTAATGCATCCTGTGTTCAGCAAGTTTTTTTTAATATATACTGTACCATGGGTGTGTTAAGAATAGTTATACTTTATAATAATGGAACTTCATATTATTGCAATGCATATTTAAAGAGTACTTGTTGAAAGCATACCATTCACCTAAAGTTAAAAATTCTGGTTTATTTAAAGCTATAAGAAGAATCATTTCTGGGCTTGTGATGTTAATATTGCCCCCCTACTGGGGTTATTTGTCCTTGGGTTGAAGGGTTGGAAATCGTGCCAAATGGGATAACATTGCCGGTGGACTTCCAGGGGAGGAGTACGGGGGAGGCCTTCGTGCAGTTTGCTTCACAGGAAATAGCTGAAAAGGCTCTAAAGAAACACAAGGAAAGAATAGGGCACAGGTGGGGATGGATGGTTGGTTGGATATGTCACTTTTCTTATGGTAAACAATTAAATCCATATTCTCTCTGCTTAAAAGAAGAAATTAATGTTTTGTAGTCCTAGGTAATTGATGTTTTGCCATGATTTCCAAACTTTCCTTGTGTCAGTCCCATGTTACACGCAAACTAAATTTTAGGTTTAAAATTTGTCCCTAGTTAATTGGTCTGCTTGACAATTTTGTGAGTCTTATTAACCCCAATCAATAGAGTTGAGAGACTATGGCTTTAAAAAATTAATGCAAACCTGGCTTTAGCTGTAATAACACCCACCTAGAATAAATTAATATTACCATAAGAAAATGTGATACTTTCTGATCTTGTTTTTAAAGTTGAAATGCAACAAACTTTTTCTTGCTGTATATAAATATTCTGCATAGTATTAATAAGCATAGCTTTCAAGAAATTGTCACAAAAGGTTTTATTCTCTTTGCTTGTGACTATTTTTCATTGAAGCATGCGCTTACCTATGCTGATTCTTACTAAAAGCATAGGCTGGGGTATTTATTGGCGAAAGGAAATGTGTAGTGTGGGCTGGACTGTTGGTGGAGGCTGGCTTTTTAGCCCACTTGCTATACATGCTGCCAATGGATTTAAGACTTGAAATGTTGAAAGTTGAGTGGAATTATTTCCCTCCTAAAACATTTATTTACAGTACTCCTCTCTACCCCTAAGGTTGGGCTCTGCCTCAGAGGAGTGAGTTTTTTTTTTTTTTTTTCTATAAAGTTTACATTGTCTTACTATTTATTGAGTGAATTTCTGGTCATTGCCTATGCAAATATAAGAAATCTGGCTTTAAATATTAGTCAGTTTCATGGCTATGACTAGATTGTTTTCTTGTATAACTAAATACCTGTATAAAATGAACTAATGTTTTCTCTCCCCTCCCTACCCCTTCCCTATGAACGATGCTTTAGGTATATTGAAATCTTTAAGAGCAGTAGAGCTGAAGTTAGAACTCACTATGATCCACCACGAAAGCTTATGGCCATGCAGCGGCCAGGTCCTTATGACAGACCTGGGGCTGGTAGAGGGTATAACAGCATTGGCAGAGGAGCTGGCTTTGAGAGGATGAGGCGTGGTGCTTATGGTGGAGGTACGTGAGGATTCGTAAGGTTCGGCAAGTCGTCTGTTCATTTGTCTAGGTGTTTTATTTGATTGATTGTACTTTGTCTTTCAGGCTATGGAGGCTATGATGATTACAATGGCTATAATGATGGCTATGGATTTGGGTCAGATAGATTTGGAAGAGGTAAGGTAAGAATTGAATTTCTCAGTTGAAGGATGCTTACACTCTTGTCCATCTAGACCTCAATTACTGTTTTTCAGGAATGTCTGATCACAGATACGGGGATGGTGGCTCTACTTTCCAGAGCACAACAGGACACTGTGTACACATGCGGGGATTACCTTACAGAGCTACTGAGAATGACATTTATAATGTAAGTGTGAGATGAACCCACAAGTCAATATTTCAGTATGGCAGTAAAAGTCAGCCTTATTCTATAAATGTGAGCACTATGTTAGAAATTTTAGGTTTTTTTTGTAACATTAGAAAGTTGATTTAATTCTTTGAAATGCCTTGTGTTGTAGTTTTTTTCACCGCTCAACCCTGTGAGAGTACACATTGAAATTGGTCCTGATGGCAGAGTAACTGGTGAAGCAGATGTCGAGTTCGCAACTCATGAAGATGCTGTGGCAGCTATGTCAAAAGACAAAGCAAATATGCGTAAGTGTGATCGAGCATTTGTGGGCTCTTAACAGGTGATTGTGTGACTAACATTTACAATAGAGAAATGGAAAAATAAGGATATATGAGAAGTTTCCTCTCCAGTAATAGATTAATTCTTGGGGGATGCGGGGGCAGTGTGTTGAAGGTTTGGGTTTTAAAAATTAGTATAACGGATCTGTGATATGCACATCTTGAAGTGTATATCCTTAATTGACAATACAGATGAATATGTAAAGGCTAGATTTTGGAGTTAAAGTAGATCACCTAAGAGAAGTAGCTAGAATTTCTTTGCCAAAGTATTTGAAGTTCACAGATCTGCTTGTTTAAAAACTTTATAAAAGTGCTTATCCTGTTTTGTTTCACCAACAAACATTTTCAAACTTTTTTTTTCTCATTTCAGAACACAGATATGTAGAACTCTTCTTGAATTCTACAGCAGGAGCAAGCGGTGGTGCTTACGGTAGCCAAATGCTAGGAGGCATGGGTTTGTGTAAATATCACTTTAGTGTCTTTTTTTTAAGCTAACCTTGTATGCCTTTTCTCTCATTTCAGAACACAGATATGTAGAACTCTTCTTGAATTCTACAGCAGGAGCAAGCGGTGGTGCTTATGGTAGCCAAATGATGGGAGGCATGGGCTTGTGTAAATATCGTTAGTTTTTTTAAAAACCAAAACGTTTATATTTGTATAAGTCAATTATAAGTTAAGTTAATCTATTTATTTAATAAGTTTAGCATAAGAAACTTAGGCAAAGCAGTTTCTTGATATTTGAGTTTTGTATCTGGCTTACTTAAATCCTTGTGAGTTATGAAGTTCCTTAGGATAGATAATTCAAATTAGATTTAAGTACTCTTGGGGGAGGGGACTACGGAGTGAAACTACTTAAATTTTCTAAGTATAAAGTTTAAATCTAAAATAGCAAAACAGGATTAAGATAAATGTGGGCATAATTAGGTGTATTGACATGCCTTTGATGTATCAAACTGAGGGGGAACCCACTAAATCCAGTCAAGCAGTTTCATAAGATCTTCACAAAATGCCTCTACTTACGGAATCATGTTGATTTTAGTCCTGCTGATGTGTGTGCCGTTAGCACTTTGGTTTATCAGTATTTGACTGGCTCAAATGATGGATAGAAGGGTGGCCTGGTTATAGACAGTAGGCAGAAGGAGGCAGAGGGTTACAGTAATGTAAGATCAAGACTGGAAAATGATAGCTATAGAATTACAAGCCCGGTACCACCAGGTACCACATCACATAAGAAAAAAGGTTCTAACGTTTTCTTAACTTAACAGCAAACCAGTCCAGCTACGGGGGCCCAGCCAGCCAGCAGCTGAGTGGGGGTTACGGAGGTGGCTACGGTGGCCAGAGCAGCATGAGTGGATACGGTAAAGCCTGTTTGTTACTGTACTTTAAGTTATGGTAAAGCCTGTTCATTACTGTACTTAGAGTAAGTTACGGTAAAGCCTGTTTGTTACTGTACTTAGAGTAAGTCGCAGGCAGGTGCCTTTAGTTGGGAAGATGCAGGCTCCTTTCGGTGAAATTGGGTTATGAAATGTATGCTTTCAATCCAAATGTAACTTTTTACTAGCTAATTTTCAGAAACAATCATTGGGAGGGGGAAGTGTTCTTTGAATTAAGAACTAGTCATTGCAGCTTTGGAATACTGTCAAGCCAGAAAATATCTGCCTCCATGTATTAAAACATTAAATAAAGTTGTTCACTTTTTTGTCTTTTGGTTAGCATTAAGTCAGTTTTAGACAGAGGGAGAATTTGAAATAGTAGAATGGTGGTTGGGTTCAGGATCGTATTTATTAGTCAGTTAACCTAGGATTGGTTTTATTTATTTTTTTTCAATTGGTCTAAAGAATGGTGATTTTGGTATTATAGTCTTACCCTACAAAATCCTTTTGCAGACCAAGTTTTACAGGAAAACTCCAGTGATTTTCAATCAAACATTGCATAGGTAAATATTTTCTCAAAAAATATAAATTCCCAATAGCAAATACTGATATGTTGTAATAATACTTTCTATAGCAGTCAATGGCTCTGACTTAACTCCATGGAGGCTGCCATTTGGGCACAGTGAGTTGCCTTTAGTCCAGCTTGGTTGTCTCACTTCCTGCCCACCATGAATAGGAAAAGCAAGAGACTTCTCCTGTGCTCCCTTTTCTCAAATGCCATTCGAGGGACACATTGTGAATGTTTATGTTAAATTTTTTTAAAAAGTGCCTTGTTTAGCTTTAAAAATACGAAGTAATTTTGCAATTTTTGAAAAACACTAGTTTTCCTTTAAACTTAACTTTTCATGTTGATCCTGAAGAATCCGTTAAAATGGTAGCACAAGAGTCTGGCAAGTTGGTACTGCAGAGAAAAGGGGTTAATTGAGGCTTGTTTGGAGTCGGGATTCCCCTTTCCCAAACATGCGTCTCGCCACTTGGACAGCAGCCATTTGTACTCGTATACTTTTTAAACTTTTTCTTGGAATACTATATTTTATTTGACTGGTAGTCTGATATTACTCCTAACTTGTCAAATTGATCTCTTTGCAGGTAACCAAGGAGCAGTGAACAGCAGCTACTACAGTAGTGGAAGCCGTGCATCTATGGGCGTGAACGGAATGGGAGGGATGTCTAGCATGTCCAGTATGAGTGGTGGATGGGGAATGTAATTGATCGATCCTTAGCACTGACTCTTGGTCAACCTTTTTTTTTTTTTTTTTTTTTTAAGAAAAAAACTTCAGTTTAACAGTTTCTGCAATACAAGCTTGTGATTTATGCTTACTCTAAGTGGAAATCAGGATTGTTATGAAGACTTAAGGCCCAGTATTTTTGAATACAATACTCATGTAACAGTGAAGCTGAGTAAACTATAACTGTTAAACTTAAGTTCCAGCTTTTCTCAAGTTAGTTATAGGATGTACTTAAGCAGTAAGCGTATTTAGGTAAAAGCAGTTGAATTATGTTAAATGTTGCCCTTTGCCACGTTACATTGAACACTGTTTTGGATGCATGTTGAAAGACATGCTTTTATTTTTTTGTAAAACAATATAGGAGCTGTGTCTACTATTAAAAGTGAAACATTTTGGCATGTTTGTTAATTCTAGTTTGATTTAATAATCTGTAAGGCACGTAAGTTTAAGCTTTTTTTTTTTTTTTTTAAGTTAATGGGAAAAATTTGAGACGCAATACCAATACTTAGGATTTTGGTCTTGGTGTTTGTATGAAATTCTGAGGCCTTGATTTAAATCTTTCATTGTATTGTGATTTCCTTTTAGGTATATTGCGCTAAGTGAAACTTGTCAAATAAATCCTCCTTTTAAAAACTGCACTCTGTCTTGTCTGCTTCAGTGTCATGTGGACTGAGTCTTGGTGCTCTGTGCCCACCTGGGGCCTAGGGCCACATCTCTGGCTTGGCAGTTGAGGCTGTTGTGTAGATGTCTTCAGTCTTCCCTCCAGTGCAACTGAAGGTAAACTCGTCTTCGGGGCCCTGGTGGAAGGGCTGTATGTCATTTGGCTGCACAGGACCTGATCTGAACTGCCTGTAACTCATTAAGCACTTGCACAAAACAAAGGGGGAGGCGCCAGTGCCCTCACTGCATGCCTGCATGTCTTTGAGGCCTTCATGCTTGGCTGGGAAGGTGCCGGAGGCAAGGGAGGTGTGATGACTATGTGGGTTTCTTCTAGCTCATAAGCTCATAGGTTTTTTTTTTTTTTTTTTTGAGGCAGAGTTATATTCTGTTGTCTCAGGCTGGATTGCAGTGGCGTGATCTCAGCTCACCTGCAACCTCCACCTCACGGGCTTCTCCTGCCTCAGCCTCCCAAGTAGTTGGGGTTACAGGCGCCCACCACCACTCCAGGCTAATTTTTTTGTATTTTTAGTAGACACGGGGTTTCACGATGTTGGCCAGGCTGGTCTCCAACTCCTGACCTCATGAGATCTGCCCACCTCGGCCTCCGAAAGTGCTGGGATTATAGGCTGGAGCCATTGCCCAGCCTTCACAGATGGTTTTCAAATGGAAGTTTTGAACTTCTGTATTTTTGGGTCATTCCTAAAAATCAATTCCACTTGGAAGCAAAATTCCATGTAAATCTCCTAAGGTAGAACGACAGGTAGAGATTGAGAGCTAACATGACAAGTTTAAATGAACTCTTAAATATATCCCGTTTTGGTAGTTCGAAGCTCCAACATGATGATAGCAAGTATTCAAGCTGCTTCCAAGTGGTGTACCTGAGCGAGTTAGAAACGCCACAGTTGGAGACGAGTTCAGGAGTCCTTTATTAGCCGGCGACCGAGAGACGGCTACCGCATGAAAGTATCTCGGCCTCGAAGAAGGAGCTAGATTTTCTTTTATACTTTGGTTTGGAGAGGGGAGGGGGATTCTAGCTGCAGCCATCTTACGGAAGAAAGACAAAAACGTTAAAGACAAATGGTTACAGGAAAACAGTTCCAGGTGCAGCAGCTTCAAATTCATCACAAAGTGACAGGTGAGGGGGCTCTGGGTGTTATCTACCGGACAAACATGGGGGCTTGATGGTACCATCTCTGAGTAGATTGCTGGGAACTGGACATCGCTTGCCTCAGCACCTTATCAGTTAGCTGCACTCTTTGATACTTTGAGAGCTTGCACAAGTTAAAGTCCTTGAGGAAAGGGGGGTGGGTAAGGAGCCCTTGATGTCTTGTAAATAAACGAGCCAAATGGAGTTGGCCTGGTTTTCTCAGCGAAGGGAGAGTCTTCATATTAAAAACAAGGTTAGGCATGTAAGGGAGAGTCTATTTGTGTTAATACAAGGTTGGGTATCACAAAAGCAGTCCTGAAAAGCACGCTCCCGGGGTTCCTTCGCAGATGCTCAGGGGTGCTGCAGTGTGGGAACTGCCGCTACTACTTTCATCCCATTAGATTCAAGTCCCTGATAATGAAATTAGAATGTAGTGTCTGAACTAGGCTGTCACATAGGCTTGTGCCCTTTAAAGCGAAGTGTGGATAAGCTTTCTCTTTTCTGCGATTACACGAGCTTTTCTTGAGTTTGTTGTTGGGGTAGGGCTAGGTAGGGTGGACAGAGTGGCTCAGTATCGGTCATTTCTAACCATCTGCCCACAGGAGCAGTGCATGCAGGAGACATGGAGGGGAGGGCTTTGCAGATCTACCTTGCTTGCCCTACCAGGACTGGACACTAGCAGAGGGAAGGGTCTGGAATGTGTATTGTTGGTTTTGTCTTTGGCAGGTCTAGAGAACAGCAGTTGTCGGGGGAGGCAGTGTTGAGAGTTGTTAAGCTGTGTTCTAAGCTTGGTTACTGCCCTTGAGATCTTGCGTTAATAGTTTGGTACTGAGGCCCAGTATTGAGAAAGATTGAAGGTCCCTTCTCTGGGTTCTTTAGTTAACTGTGGTACATTTAAGGATAAAGCTTGCCCTGTTAGAGAAGGGAGTAGAACTAGAAACTTGGAGTAAGGTTAAACTAAATCCAGAGCCATACGGCTAGTCTAGGGCAGGGGCGGTGGCTAACGCCTGTGATTTCAACACTTTGGGAGGCTGAGGTGGGTGGATCACCTGAGGTCAGGAGTTCGAGACCAGCCTGGCCAACATGGTGAAACCCTGTCTCTGCTAAAAAATACAAAAATTAGCTGGGCATGGTGGTGCACGCCTATAATACCAGTTACTGAGGCAGGGGAGAATTGCTTGAACCCAGGAGGCAGAGGTTGCAGTGAGCCAAGATCGTGCCATTGCACTCTAGTCTGGGTAACGAGCGAAGTTCCTGTCTCAAAAAAATGTCTAGAGGCATTATGGTTCTTTGGAATCTTAGGCTCCATAGCTTGTTTGCAGTAACTTAACCTCCTGACCTCGTCAGTTGGAATCTGCATTTTAAACAAAATCCTGACCACTCACCCCTACCTCAGTTGACTTGGGAAGTGCTGCCTTAAAACATCTATCTTTCATTTCTCAGGCCTGGGTAAAGGTGGTATGGTAGCAGACCAGGGACTGGAGATTCCAGAGTTAAGGCTTGGAATATGTTTCAGTTTCTGAGTAGGGAAGTTATCTTGACCAAATATTGCCAACTTTGAAAATTTCACTTAAACACTTGTGTTTAAGTGAAATTTATACCCAAGTGTCAGGCACAGAGGTGGGAACCTCCTGCATGTTTTTATACTGAGCTGTCAGAACAGACTTGAAGTAGGGGAGGGATAGATTATTCTGCTTTTGTGTGTGCAGATGAGAGCTAAGACTCAAGTGAACTGACTTGCCTAAGGCTGCCCAGCAAGTTAGGGGTCCAAACTGGGTGTATTGAAAAGGCACAGATGTCATATATGCCAGTTAGGGGTAGTGAGTGATTGATAGGCAGTTTTTTCTGAAAGTTTGGCCCTGTATGAGATGGCAGCTGCTATGGTGAGGGGGTGAGGAAAGGGGAGGGCTGCCAATGTGCTTGCCTAATAGGGTTGGAAACCTGCTAGGACATGGCTTTGGAGCAGGGCGGACCTCGTCTTGAAGTCTGGCCGCACAGTCCTAAGCTGTATAGGATGGAGGGGGAGTCCTTGAGTCTTGCCCAAGCTCCCACCTTTTCCATCTTCAGAGCGGTTTGAGGGGAGGGAGCGGCAGAGGAGGAATTCAGTTGAGGGTGCCATGCAAGCATCTACCAGGGCTGACCAGGTCGTGGGGGAGCCTGCTTCGGAGGAAGAGCCCAAAGGAGGAGTGGGATCCTGAGGCCTGGATTTGGCGAGGGTAGGGAGCTTGTGGGAAGGGAGGGTAGGGTCGTGGACAAGGTGTATGTATAGAAGGTGGAGAAGGATGAGGCCTGGAAGACTTGACTGTTGGCTGTCTGGACTTGATAATGCTGTTGTCTCTACCGGAAGAGATCCCCGGGCCATTGGATCTTTGGTGGTGGGGGCCTCCGAGGGAGGGACTGGAAGCCAGTCGTAGCACTGCATTTGAAATGTGAAAAATGGCTGCCTGGCAAGTGCCTTTTCACAGGTGTCTCCATCTGTAACCTATCAAACTCCCAAGTATGTACGTGAACTACTCTTGCACTTTGGTGACAGGCTTGGGGTCACCTCCTCTGCCTGTTGACGGCAGGCTGACCCTGCAAACTGCCCTTGGCTCACCAGGCTGCCCTGCAGGCTCTGGGGCAGCACCAGCAGCCTTTCACTCACACAGGGCTCGGGCACGAGGGGCGCTCTGAGGCCGCCTCCGGTGCGGTGGGCTCTTTGGAAGTTGACACAAGCTTCTGCACGCGCCAGAGTGAAAAATAAATGATTTTATTGCAGGGCCAATGATAGGTAGTCACAAGGGCATGAGATGGCAGATCTCTTGACTGAAGCAGAGAAGGCACACTGGCAGACTCCATGTGTGTCAAACGCTGTGCATGAATCAGGTTTTTAGAAGGAAGGTAGGAGAGGAAAACTACTCACTAGCAGAACTGAACTGCTGTAAAATAGGTTAAATTCTTTGAAAAGTGAAAAATGATAGTAGCAAAATCATGAAGTTGTATCTGAACCAGAGCCGTGACGTAACCAAGTAAGATGGAAGTTTCCATCCAGTGGAGTTAATTCCGAACGAGTCACAGAAAGGTGAGAGCTGCTGGTTCCGGCACGCTGTCTTCTGGAGTGCCAGTGGCCGGGCAAGAAATTTGATTCTTTCCTTTGATTCTCTTGGGAAAGAACACATTTCCCAAGCCCCTGGAGACCCACAGGGTTTGGCACTGTCCATGAGGCTGTGCTCCTGAGGACGGACGTTCAGGAGGCCGTGGAGGAGCAGCGCTGCAGGAGCAGGGTGTGGCAGCTGTCGCACACTCGCACCGGCTTGGGGTAGGAGGGCAGGGCCAGCTCGTTGCTGGAGCAGGTGTTGCAGAAGATGTGGCCACAGTTGCGGCAGTGGTGCTACAGGACGGGAAGAAGGCAGTCACAGACACCCAGGGAAAAGCCATCCGCACACCCTCCCTGCTTCCTAACCCAGAAGCGCATCATTTGTTGGGAATGGGTTATGTTTCTGTGGAGTGGTGAGGGGCTGTGTACAAACAAGGGTCTTTTTTTTTTTTTTTTTTGAGATAGAGTCTTGCTCAGTCGCCCAGGCTGGAGTGCAGTGGCGCGATCTCAGCTCACTGCAAGCTCTGCCTCCCAGGTTCACGCCATTCTCCGGCAGTAGCTGGGTCTACAGGTGCCCGCCACTATGCCTGGCTAATTTTTTGTATTTTTAGTAGAGACGGGGTTTCACCGTGTTAGCCAGGGTGGTCTCGATCTCCTGACCTCGTGATCCGCCTCCGCCTTGGCCTCCCAAAGTGTTGGGATTACAGGCGTGAGCCATCGCGCCCGGCGGCTTTTTTTTTTTTTTTTGAGTCTCTGTCGCCCAGGCTGGGGTGCAGTGGCGCAATCTCGGCTCACTGCAACCTCTGCCACCTGGGTTCAAGCGATTCTCCTGCCTCAGCCTCCCAAGTAGCTGGGATTACAAGTGCCTGCCACCGTGCCCGGTTAGTTTTTGTATTTTTTTTAGTAGAGATGATGGGGTTTCACCATCTTGGCCAGACTGGTCTTGAACTTCTGACCTCGTGATCCACCCGCCTCAGCCTCCCAAAGTGCTAGGATTACAGTCATGAGCCACCGCGCCCGGCCTAAGGGTGTTTTTAAGACAAAAAGTTTACTTTTTGCTGTACTTCATCACTAAGCCAGTGAGCTGCTAGTCCATGTTACAGGAAGAGTCTGGTTCATTCTCTTTGCTGCATTCCAAGGGGGTGGGAGTAGATCTTTCCCTTTCTAAACAGGTTCCCTGGGTGCCTGATAAGACATCAAGGTGAGCACCTGTGCAGCCTCTGCTTCTGACTCCACAGATGGGGACAGCCAGGCCTTGTAGACACATGTGATCTCAAAGGCAGCCTCAGGACGTGGTTTCTAGCTCTGAGCTTACTGCGAGGCACTGCCTGAAACTCGGGTTGGGGAGGGGGTGGGGTAGCTGTGGCTTCCTCTCTTCCACAGAGCTAGGCTGTTGATGGGAACAGACAGAACATGGCTGTGGCAGAAAGGTGGGTGGCGCTGGCAGTGTTTCCTTTAGCTCCCAGTTTTGCTTATACCCAACTCTTCCCCTACCCAGCTGGTCTTGGTGAGACTGTTAATAAGGCCCAGTCAACCCTAGACCCAAGGGTGAGCCTAGGACCTTGTTTCCAGAACCTGAAGGGCAGGGGCAAGCATGCTGCCTAGATCACTAGTGATTTTTGGTGACCTGCTGCCCTGTAGGTTCCCCATAGATTGTTTTTGCCTAAGTTGGGCCAGATTTTGTTCCTGCCGCATACAGAGAATTTTCAATGACGCTCCCCTAGAGCAGCTCTGCACACAAGGAGCCCCATCTCCCCAAAAATCATTGTCAATCACTGAAAGGATGTGCTGGAGACCAGGGGCCTATGACTGGCCAAGGCCTCCCAGAAAGAGGGTGCCAGGATGGAAAGCCATCTGCACAGGCAAACAGGAGAGGCGGGGCTGCCCATCTGCCACAGTCAGCACAGTTACCGGGCAGTGAGCCTGCTCTGATATGGGCTTCTGGAACCAGAGAAAGGGGAATCTCAGCGGGCAACGACTCAGGGCACTGGGAGGGTGGGTGGAGCCCCCACGTACCTTTCTCCGGGAAATGGAGAACTCCTTCTCACACTGCCTACAGTGTGTCGCTTCGTCATCTTTCAGCCAGGCGTGGCCCTGAAGAGGAAAGGACATTCTAGAATCCACTTTCTGTCTAAGCCCCTGATGAGTGGGTAGCTGCGTTCTGGCCACATCCATTGTCCCTTATAGCACCTGTTTCCTAGTGAGGCACTGTTTCTCCATCAGATGTGGCCTCACAGGACTGTCATCAAGGGGCTCTTTTCCGGTCTGGCCGCAGCCGGGATTTCTGCATCCTAGCTCCGTGCTCCACCTCTTGGCCTCTGCAGGCTGCCCTGGGGCCTCCAGGCGGTCTCCAGCATCTGCTCACTCAGGCACACTCCCACTTTCAATCAGTTCCCTTTGGCTGAAGTAAGCAGAGTGAGCTTCTGGTGCCTGCAACCCTAGACCCTGCCTGAGACACTGGCCGAAGTGCTAGCTGAACTGGCAGGCGCGGGAGAAGGGCCAAATCTGAGTGAGACTAAGACACTTGCTGACGCTGATCCTTGTGGAGAGACAGAAGGTGATGGACAGCGGGCACTGCGTCCCACAGGCCTGAGGAAGCCCTTCTCCATGCGGGCCAAAGCCCTGATTCTTGACCAGCCCTGGGGAGCACATGGACTCCATTCCACAGGGGAGGCGGCTGAGGCTTTGAAAGGTGGCCCCTCAGAGGGCTTTCTCTGGGTGAAGCAGCACCTGTGATTTATTCGGGCTTAGGGACTGGGGTGTTCCAGAGAAGTCAAAGGCATGAGGTACTTTTCTGGCCTGTTAACATCTGCTGGACATGATTTTCTTGCTGACAAATAGATCCTCACAGACTGAGCTAGAGTCATATACCTTTGGGGCTGCCAGTGTGTGCCCAGGACATTCATCCTGACATCACAGAGCTCTGGCGGCCCTAGAGTCCTGTTTTATGATTTCTATCCTCCCTCCGATGCTGTGAAACTGATATTACCTAGAAGTCCCGGCTGCTGTTAGTTGCTGCCCCTGACCTGGCACTTGGAAGTTAGATGCCCAGAGACATCAGGGTCCCTGCTCTGCACCATGTGGAACAGTGTGCAAAGGGACTGCTTTTGCATTGCTGCCACGGCACAGCTGAGGCCGAAGCGGGGTGCTTCTGCAGGCAAGGCTGTCTTGAAGGCCAGGCTGCCGTGCCCCCGAATGTCTGCCTCCTCTCCCACGCTCTCCGCCCTGCAGCTCAGCCTGGCACCCGCACCCACACTGGGCCACCTGCAAGCTCCTGCTCTTCGGTGGAATGTGTCATTCTGCCCTTCCCACCAGGGTGCGGAAACCTGGCCCAACTCAGGGCTTGGCTTGAGTGGTCCCTAGCAATGGCACAGGGCACTGCAGTGGGGCTGGCTGGCCTCTGGCCCCTCACTTCAACAGAAGGGCCTGTTTTTCGCTGTTTAAAGATATCCGCGGGTCCCTCCTCTCTGCCACCTGCTTCCCCCTTAAGGGATGCCCATCAGGCCTATTTTGAAAGCACAGCTGATGGCGGAGGAACTGGAGTCGGAAGACCTAGGCTCAGCTTTGGCCACCTGTCAGCATCGCCCTCAGCCGAGGGACACGTTTCTCAGCAGCGTTTGGCTTCTCTGTCAATACGTCATCACCACTGCCTCAACCACACGCTCTCACCTGACTGTTGGGATACTTAAATGTACGAGCACACGGGCAGTCAGCGCAAGCTGACAGCGAAGAAGTGGTTCTTAGCAAGCCAGTACCTTCAGTGCCTGGTTCACTTCTTTTATATCTTCCATCTTCAGCTTGGACCTAAGGAAATAAAAAGGCCATTTCGTAGCAGTGAGAGAGAGTGAGGCTGAGTCCCCACCACAGCTGGCTCTCATGACTAGCTTTGTGAGGATACCCAGAACATGAGTTGTTAAAATGCCTTCCGCCTCGGTACAATCCGAGTTGCCTCATCACACTGGCTCCCGTCTGCTGAGGGCTGAGGCTGAGCCTGGGACTGCATCTGGCACGAGAACACACTGCTTAGCCTGCAGGGGCTCAAAAAGACTTTGAGGGAGGCTGAGGCGAGAGGATGGCCTGAGGCCAGAAGTCCAAGACCTGGCCCTGCTCTGCACTAGTCTCTACCGCTCTCCCCAGCAGGAACCTGAGTCTGCAGGCTTCTCCCCGGCCTCCATTCTGCTGCCTGCTGTCTGGAAGGGGAAGGCTCAGACGGCACAGCCATTTGTTCTTGCTCCATTCTTGTTAAGTGTCAGAACAATTCCTTTGTTTACGCAAGAGACAGGACTGAACATGGTCTAAATTGGCAGAACTAAACCAAATAAAATGAAGCAGTTTGTGCAATTGAGGGAAACAGTCTGATCCTTTTTTTTTTTTTGAGACAGGATCTTGCTATATTGCCCAGGCTGGAATGCAGTGGTGCAATCATGGCTCACTGCAACCTTGACCTCCTGGGCTCAAGTGATCCTCTCACTTTAGTCTCCCAAGTAGCTGCGACTACAGGTGCCTGCCATCACGCCTGGCTAATTTTTGTATTTTTTCTAGAGGTGGGGTTTTGCCATGTTGCCCAGGCTGGTCTTGAACTCCTGACCTCAATTGACCCACCTGCTTCAGCCTCCCAAAGTGCTAGGATTATAGGCCTGAGCCTTTTTTTTTTTTTCTTTTTTTGAGATGGAGTCTCGCTGCATTGGCCAGGCTGGAGTGCGGTGGTGTGATCTCGGCTCACTGCAACCTCTGCTTCCTGGGCTCAAGCAATTCTCCTGCCTCAGCTTCCCAAGTAGCTGGGATGACAGGCGCCCGACACCACACCCAGCTTATTTTCTTGTACTTTTACTAGAGATGGGGTTTCACCATATTGGCCTGGCTGGTCTTGAACTCCTGACCTCAATTGACCCACCTGCCTCGGCCTCCCAAAGTGCTGGGATTACAGGCGTGAGCCCCCACGCCCAGCCTGGCCTGGCTCTTTCTTAAAAACTGAGATCAGTCTGAACTATCATCAGATTAGACTGATCTAAGTGACAAAATGGCAGGTCTCTAGGAAACACAGGCTAGACTTCTAAGGGAGGGATTAGAAAACAGCATCAGGGCATTTAGAAAAATCCCTGTGGCTTTTACTAAAGATCGGGAGGCAGCTCCTTCCCTTCCTGGTCTGGCTGCAGAAACAGGAAATAGGCCAGCAGATTGACAGGATGAGAAGAGGCTGCGCAGATGGACAGACCTTGGGAAGCCAGGTCAACATGGCAAACTGAACATACAAGAACTCTGGGAAACACAATTTAGGAAGAATCCAGATGTTCCCAAGACAATGAAACTGGAAACTGTTCCTGTAGCGAATGTAGGGTCTGCAAAGAGGCTTTGCCATCTCTGTCATCCGGTATAGGCTTGCAAGAGGAAGAAGGGAAGAGGGGAGAGAGCACAAAAGCAACTCCTCAGGTAGTCCCGTCTGGGTTTGCATACACCTGATGCTGTGACACCCACAGCACTCGCTGGGAGGGAATGGTGGCCAGGCAGCTCACACTGGGATTTGGAAGCTAGGTTAGCCGGTAGTGCCAGGCGGCCACAAAGTGCAACAATACATTTTTTTGTTTGTTTTTGAGACAGACTTTCACTCTTATCGCCCAGGCTGGAGTGCAATGGCGTGATCTCGGCTCACCGCAACCTCCCAGGTTCAAGCGATTCTCCTGCCTCAGCCTCCTGAGTAGCTGGGATTACAGGCACGCTCCACCATGCCCGGGTAATTTTATATTTTTAGTAGAGATGGGGTTTCTCCACGTTGGTCAGGCTGGTCTCGAACTCCTGACCTCAGGTGATCCACCCACCTCAGCCTCCCAAAGGGCTGGGATTACAGGCATGAGCCACCACACCCGGCCACAATGATACATTTTAAAGATCAGAGACCAACCACAGTTTCGAGGTCTATGGTCCACTAGGAGGGGACCTGTGACACTGCCTTGCTGTCCATCCAATGTAAAGAGGAAAACACTGGCTGCAAACCCCAGAAGCCAGCTCCACGCCAGCTCTGTTCCACATCTGCTTCTGGTGAGTGCTCTCGGGATGCCCTCACAGCTGGCCTATGCTCTGAGCATGGGGACAGACACTGGGCCTTGCGTCCCTCAAGGAGCTCCCTGGGGGTTGGGAAGGAACGGGCCAGAGCACGGCAAGTTGACAGGCCAGACGAGAGCAGCACAGGACACTCAGCTGAGTGGGTGGCAGGCAGGGCGGAGGGTGGGAGGGGAGGGAGCAGCGGCCATGGGCTAGTCTAGAAAGGTAAGGGGCACAGGAGAGATGGCGAGTGGCCAGCACCTGCATCTGGGAGTGGGCAGACCGCATTCCCACCAGAGACATCAGATTCCTTGACCAGCTATTGTTTGTTTTTTTTTTGAGATGGACTCTCACTTTTGTCGCCCAGGCTGGAGTGCAGTGGCGCAATCTCGGCTTACTGCAACCTCTGCCTCCCGGGTTCAAGCGATGCTGCTGTCTCAGCCTCCCGAGTAGCTAGGATTACAGGTGCCCACCATACCTGGCTAATTTTTGTATTTTTAGTAGAGATGGGGCTTCACTATGTTGGCCAGGCTGGTCTCGAACTCCTGACCTCAGGTGATCTGCCCACCTCAGTCTCCCAAAGTGCTGAGATTACAGGCGTGAGCCACTGCACCCGGCCTATTTTCTTAATAGTACTAGACTCTACAAATTTCTGGTGCGGACCAGGCTGTGCTGAGGTCGTGAGCCCCATCTCCTTGGTTATGGTGCTTATGTCAGGCATGGGTACTCGGGAGCAGAGTCAATCTCGGGTGATCCTGGCAGCTATGCACAAAGAAGAGGGAGTTTGTTCCTCTGATAGATGGCCTTGCTGAGTGCTGTTTTGCCCCTGCAGGGTCCAGACCCACCTGTGAGGCAGACAGGATAGCAGAGGTAGGAGTCAGAGACCGATTCCTGATGGCTTCTTTTGCTTAAGCCACTTTGAGTTGGATTTCTGTTACTTGCAACCATGCGCCCTGACTCGAGGAGAAAAGCTACCCACTATGTTGAAAACGCAGAATCATCACACAAATGGGCAAGTTCCACAGTCCGCAGTGTGATCCACCCCAAGGCCCAGGCGTCCACAGCAACCTATCTAGACTGGGACACCAAGGAGGAGAGCTGTCAAGTCAGAGGGGAGCAGAACTACCAGGGTCTGCACCCCATCAGCACCTGCAGCAGAGACAGACAGACTCTGGCGGATGCAGTGGCCAGTTCCCCGAAAGGAAGGGGGCTGTGCTGCGCAAGGCGGGTGAGTGCACCTCTACTGTGCCAGGCTTCCGTTCCCAAACCAGCCCTGCTCCCTCTGGCCTGACTGTAGGCTGACCAAGCGATCCTCTCATTGCCCATCTGTTCCCTCAGGCCCTGGATATGAAGCTAAGGAATAGGAGTGTCCTGGTCACTAGGAATGAACGTGCTTCCTGAATTAGCTAAGAGCTCACTGGCACCCCATGTGGGTAGCAGAGATCAGTGCTGGGCCCCTCTGAGGCCGGGCTTCCTGAGAGCTCATCCGTGAACGGCAGACCGAGCTCCTAAATGGCCCACCCTCCGTTCGCCAAAAGGAGGTAGGTTTGGGGCCTGAGGGATGTGGTGGGTAGCCTGGTGTGCCTGCAGTGGCAGACGAGGGGAGTGGGGTTCTTACTGGCTGAGGTGCAGGCCCATTTCCTGGAGGGCTTGTTCCTGCTCCTCGCAGATCTTCTGCAGCTCTGCCTTCTCGTCCTGAAGCTCCCGCAACTCCTAAAATGAACAAACCAACCAGATGCTGGACAGAGGATTACACGGTCCTTTTTTTTTTTTTTTGAGACAGAGTCTTGCTCTGTTGCCAGGCTGGAGTGCAGTGGCACGATCTTGGCTCACTGCAACCTCCGCCTCCTGGGTTCAAGCGATTCTCCTGCCTCAGCCTCCCAAGTAGCTGGGACTACAGGTGCCCGCCACCATGCCCTGCTAATTTTTGTATTTTCAGTAGAGACGGGGTTTCACCATGTTGGCCAGGATGGTCTCAAACTCCTGACCTCGTGATCTGCCTGCCTCGGCCTCCCAAAGTGCTGGGATTACAGGCGTGAGCCACTGCACTGGCCTTTAAAAAAAAAAAAAAAAGATTTAGCAACCAGAGCAACAAGCAGATCAGAATGTTTTTCAAGAGCAAAAGGTGGCCAGGCACAGTGGCTTATGCCTGTACTTCCAGCACTTTGGGAGGCCAAGACAGGTGGATCACCTGAGGTTCAGGAGTTTGAGGCCAACCCGGCCAACATGGTGCAACCCTGTCTCCACTAAAAATACAGAAATTAGCTGGGTGTGGTGGCAGGCACCTGTGATCCCAGCTACTTGGGAGGCTGAGGCAGGAGAATTGCTTGAACCCGGGAGGCGGAGGTTGCAGTGAGCCGAGATCATGCTACTGTACTCCAGCCTGGGCGACAGAGCAAGACTCCATCTCAAACAAAACAAAACCAAAAAAAAGAGCAAAATGCAGTCCTGTATTAATGTCATTCAAGATTATTTCTTGCTAGCTTACTCTTGACACTGGGCAGCTAGAAGGCAAGCACTCGACGAGGGCTCTGCAGCTGGGGACAGAGACATGGGACAGGATAGTTACATTCATCAGCCACATTAAAAATAGTTACCCTCAGCTGGGCGCAGTGGCTCACACCTGTAATCCCAGCACTGGGAGGCTGAGGTGGGCGGATCACCTGAGGTCAGGCATTCAAGACTAGCCTGGCCAACATGGCAAAACCCCTCCTTTAGTCAAAAATACAAAAATTAGCAGGGCATGGTGGCACATGCCTGCAATCCCAAGTACTCGGGAGGCTGAGGCAGGAGAATCGCTTGAACTGGGGAGGCGGAGGTTGCAGTGAGCCGAGATCACACCACTGCACTCCAGCCTGGGCAACAGAGCAAAACTCCGTCTCAAAAAAAAAAAAAAAAAAAGTTACCATCATAGGACAAATGAGGCTTTGCCTATTTGAGCTTCTTTTTAAAAGATAAACATTTTACAAAACAGATTGCTATCTCAAAAAATCTATAGAAGAACTGTACACAAAATCACACGAAGCTTGCATCAGCAAAGACTAGTTTGAAAGGTGGTTTCCTGTTCAACTCTGAAAAAGCTGCTGCACTGGTCAAGGATGATGAAGGGGGTGACCTGGGACCTCATTTCATGGCTAGACCACTTGGAGGCTGGCTAGACCATGTGAGGAGCCCTGCACGGAGGGAGTTCCCCAGGGGGCAACGGCACTGACACCTGGGGCCAGTGCACCTTGAGCCAGTCTGTTAAGGCCAGGATGGAGACCCAGAAAGTAACCGGGTTTTCTGGGACCACTGGGAGCAGCGGTGGAGCTCGGGCCCGAGTGGTGGGGTGGCTCTCTGCACACCCTGTGCCGTAGCTTCTGCTTCTGTGCACAGGCTCGCAAAGCACAAAGCTGTGGCTTAACTGGGGATATTAGACATTGTTTTGTTCCTATTGTTGGGGCGGGCTGTAATTGCGTAATTCGAATCTTTTGACGGAAGCATTCTGAAGCAGAATAAAGGAGGTATGCCCCGTGATGAGGTGGGACTTTCTCAAAGTCCTCTTCTGCCCTCCACTTCCTCCTTTCCACTCTCCAAGCCTGACCTGGCTCTTGAGGAAGCTCTCCCTTCCCCAACAACTCCAGGCACTTTCCAATGGAAATCAAAAGGGCCTTTCCTGACTCACTCGAATCGTGCAGTGTGTCCATTACCATGTTCAACGCAACAAAATCCAGGTCCAGAAGCCACCCTGGCCCTGAAGGCCCCTCCGGGGCAGGTGCCGAGGGGAAGCCTGCTTTGGGCTCAGTTTTCCCGCAGCGCTCGGCAGCGCAGGGGCCTGAGGAGAGGGCACGCCATCCCCACGTGGGAGGAGCCCCCCAAAGCGCCCCAGGCTGCAGTCAGCTCCATCCAGGATCGCAGAGCCTCCTCCCCTCTGGGAAAACAGCCGATGATTTTACATTAGGGCAAATGTTCCACGCGGCCTCGGAGTTTCCTGGGAGGTCCAGTTCCACAGCCACACAGTGAAGGCCTGCTGGACCCCACTTCTCTCGCCCTCTGAAGCCCACAGCATCCAGGCCATGCCTCCAAGTGAGAGGGTCCTCCACGGAACTGAGGTGATGTAGGGGAAGTGGAGGGCTGGGGTCGGTCTGCTTCCCAGGGATGACCCGACCCTGGGCACAGTGGCTGAGGTGAGGCTGGCATGTGGTAGGAGATGTTTACTGGTTCCTCCCAGCTTCCTCTCCTGCGAGCCTACCACCCACTCTCCACACAGGAGCCAATGACCATCCGCAAACAGAACGGATCCTGTCCCTCCACCAGCTGCCCACTCTGCTAAAATAAACGCACGTTCCTTCCCCTGGCTCCCAGGGCCCATGAAGGGCTTCCTCCTGCCTGCCGCCTGAGGCCTCCTCTTTGCTCCTCACACTCCTGTCTGCTCCTGCAGTCTCCACCCAAGAGGTGCTTTGCAGGGCATAACTCACTGGAGCCTCTGCTCACCGGTCGCTCCCTCCCCAGGCGCCTTGCCCACGGGTGAGGACACTGTTGTGCTGTATTCTCTTCATGGAACTCGCCTCTATCTGAGCCGCCAGCAGGCTTAGTGAGGACACTGTTCTGCTGTATTCTCTTCATGGCACTCGCCTCTATCTGAGCCGCCAGCTTAGTGGTTTGTGATTTGTCTTATGCTCCTAAAACAGGAGCTCCCTAACAGCCTCCCCACACCCTGGAGCCGCCTGGCCCCCACACAAAGGGTGCGGGGAGAGGAGCCTGCCCGGAGCATGTTAGGGGCTTCTGGAGGCTGCCAGAGGCTCTCCTCTCCCGGGACGGCCCACCTCACCTTTTTCAGTCCTTCCACTTGTTGCAGCTCCGTCCTGAGTAGAGAGGAAGTGTCTTTCTCGTGCTGTAATTCGCGCTGAAGAGCCTGTCTTTGCTCTTTTTCTGATTTCAATTCTTTCTCCAGGCTTGAGCTGTTTTCCCAAAATGAACTTGAGTTAGTCTCAGTGGGAGGCTTTCACGGAAGGTCCACAACCCAACTCACCGCCCAGGAAACAGGGAAGTCTCTGAATTGCCTCTTGAGCATCTAAAGCCTTCGGCAACGCTTCCCTCTCCCCCAGGGTCACCTGCCCTTCCACAAGAAAGAGCAGGAACCAGGGAGAGAAAAGCCTGCAGGCACACACTTGACACTTATGCAGGGGAGAAGGAAGAGAGCTCTAGAACACTTAGACCACATAAGCAGGACCCTCCCCTGACATGGAGACCTGAGGAAAGGAAGCTCAAAATTCGTTCTTTTCTTTTTTTGAGACAGGGTCTAGCTCTGTCACCCCAGCTGGAGTGCAGTGGCGCAACCTCAGCTCACTGCAGCCTCAACCTCCTGGGCTCAAGTGATCCTCCCGCCACAGCTTCCCAAGGTGCAGAGATTACAGGCATGAGCCACCTCACTGGCCAATTCATTCTGCTTTTTGTTTTTTTTGAGACGGAGTCTCGCTCTGCTGCCCAGGCTGGAGTGCAGTGGCGCCATCTTGGCTCACTGCAAGCTCCGCCTCCCGGGTTCACGCCATTCTCCTGCCTCAGCCTCCCTAGTAGCTGGGATTACAGGCACGCGCCACCACGCCCAGCTAATTTTTTGTATTTTTAGTAGAGATGACGTTTCACCATGTTGGCCAGGCTGGTCTTGAACTCCTGACCTCGTGATCTCCCTGCCTCGGCCTCCCAAAGTGTTGGGATTACAGGCGTGAGCCACCGCGCCCGGCCTCATTCTGCTTTCTAAAACCTACAGCCAGACTGACAATGAAGGATCCTGGAGGGAGAAGGCCAGGAGGGAGCCTCAGCCTGAAGTTGACTCTGCCCTTTACCAGCCGAGTGGCCCTGGGGGCACTGCTGGACCGCCTGGAGTCTGCTCTCTCTTTGTGGGAATAAAGATGTCTCTTCTCTCTTCTCTCAACATCAGGCTTTTAACTTGGCATATATATTATCTCAAAAAATCTATAGGCCAGGCACGGTGGTTCACACTTGTAATCCCAGCATTCTGGGAGGCTGAGACGGGTGGATCACTTGAGGCCAGAAGATTGAGACCAGCCTGGCCAACATGGCAAAACCCTGTCTCTAATAAAAATACAAAAATTAGGCTGGGCGCAGTGGCTCACGCCTGTAATCCCAGCACTTTGGGAGGCCGAGACGGGAGGATCACGAGGTGAGGAGATCGAGACCATCCTGGGTTAACACAGTGAAACCCCGTCTCTACCAAAAATACAAAAAATTAGCCAGGCGTGGTGGCTGATGCCTGTAGTCCCAGCTACTCGGGAGGCTGAGGCAGGAGAATGGCATGAACCTGGAAGGCAGAGGTTGCAGTGAGCCGAGATCGTGCCACTGCACTCCAGCCTGGGCAAGAGAGTGAGACTCTGTCTCAAAAAAAAAAAAAAAAAAAAAAAACACAAAAATTAGCCGGGTGTGTTGATGTACACCTGTAGTCCCAGCTACTCAGGAGGCTGAGGCACAAGAATCGCTTGAGCCCAGGAGGTGGGGGTTGCAGTGAGCTGAGACCGCACCACTGCACTCCAGCCTGGATGACAGAGTGAGACTTAAAAAATAAAAAATCTGTAGATGAACTGTGCACAAAATTCTATGAAGCTTGCATCAGCAAAGGCTAGGTGAAAGGTGACTTTCTGTTCAACACTGACAAAGCTGTTTCTTTTTAGAAAGGGTGGTTAAGGGTGATACAGGCTGTGACCCGGGACCATGGTTTGAGAGTGGCCAGATCTTCTGGAGGCGAGCTGGACCACGTGAGGAGCCCTGTGGGGAGGGAGCTCCCTAGGAATAACATACGAACCCTGCAGGGGTGAGTGCTGAAGCAGGATACCACCTGCCCCCCCCGCCCCCCTCCCCCCTCCCCCCGTTCGTGCTGAAGCAGGATACCACCTGCCCCCCTGCCCCCCCGCCCCCCTCCCCCCGTTCGTGCTGAAGCAGGATACCACCTGCCCCCCTGCCCCCCCGCCCCCCTCCCCCCGTTCGTGCTGAAGCAGGATACCACCTGCCCCCCCGCCCCCCCTCCCCCCGTTCGTGCTGAAGCAGGATACCACCTGCCCCCAGTTCTTCCCAGTCCCTCCTGAGCCACACCCCAGCCCAGGCTCCCTGCAGGGCCCTTACCATTGCTCGTGCAGCTGGGAGAGCTGCAGCTGCAGGGCGCCGATCCTCCCGCCCAGCTCCTGCTGCAGCTTGTGGCTCCGCTCCTCAGCCCCCTGCCTCGCCCGCTCCGAGTGCTGCAACCTGGATGCGACACCAGCAAGAGTGCAAATGAAGCAAATCTTTGTAAGGAAAGGATGACTTTTGCTGGCTGAAATTCATTTTTAAAATTAACATACAGTAAAATTAACTCTTGTGAGTTTTAACACGTGGAGATTCAGCTCCACCACAATCAGAATACAGGACAGTTCCACCACTCTCAAAACTCCCCACCTCAGCCCCTGGCAACCACTCATCTGTTCTGCAACAATATGGCTTTGGCTTTTTGAGAATGTAATCTCAATGTTATTATACATTATATAACCTTGAGACTGACTTTTTCTCAGAATAATGTCTTGGAGATCAATCCAAGTTTCCATGTGTATCAATGGTTCATGCCTTTTGTTTCCTCTCTGAACGTTCTGAAAGGGCAGTGATTCATTCCTTTCTACGGCTGAGTCATACTTCACCGCACAGCCGAACCACTTTGTTTATCCATCACCCAATGCAGAACATTGGGATTGCTTCTAGCTTTTGGCAGTTATGAACGGAGCTGCTATAAACATATGTACTGGTTTTGGTGTAGACATAAGTTTCATTTCTATTTGGATCATATGGTAAGAGGACGTTTAGCTTCTTGAGAAACTGTTTTCCTGAGTGGTTGCACCATTTTGCATTCCTACCAATAAAGTATGAGAGATCCATTAGCTCCGTGTCCTCATCAGCACTTGGTATTGTCATTAAAGAAACTGTAGCTGGCCAGGCGTGGTGGCTCATGCCTATAATCCCAGCACTTTGGGAGGCCTAGGTGGGTAGATCACCTGAGGTCGGGAGTTCGAGACCAGCCTGATCAATATGGAGAAACCCCCATCTCTACAAAAATACAAAATTAGCCAGGCATGGTGGCAGGCACCTGTAATCCCAGCTACTTGGGAGGCTGAGGCAGGAGAATTGCTTGAACCTGGGAGGTAGAGATTGCGGTGAGCTGAGATCGCACCATTGCACTCTAGCCTGGGCAACATGAGCGAAACTCTGGCTCAAAAAAAAAAAAAAACACCAAAAACAAACAAACAAACAAACAAAAAGAAACTGTAGCTGCCCTAACAGATGTGTGGTGGGATTGTGCCACTCACTTCTCTAATGGCTCATGATCTGAATCTCATCTCATGTACTTTTTTGCTGTCCATATGTTGTCTCTGATGAAGTATCTGTTCAAGTCTTTTGCTCCCTCCTTTTTTTGTTTTGTTTTGAGATGAAGTTTCTTTCTTGTTGCCCAGGCTGGAGTGCAATGGCATGATCTTGGCTCACTGCAACCTCCGCCTCCCGGGTTCAAGCGATTCTTCTGCCACAGCCTCCCTCCAAGCAGCTGGGATTACAGGCGTGCACCATTATACCCGGCAAATTTTTGTATTTTTAGTGGAGAGGCGGTTTTACCATGTTGGCCAGGCTGGTCTTCCAATTCCTGGCCTCAAGCGATCCACCCGCCTTGGCCTCCCAAAGTACTGGGATTATAGGCGTGAGCCACCACGCCCGGCCTGTGCCCATTTTTCTATTGGATTGTTTGTTTACTGCTGAGCTTTGAGAGTTTTTTTTTTTTTTTTTTTTTGAGATGGAGTCTTGCTCTGTTGCCCAGGTTGGAGTGCAGTGGCTCGATCTTGGCTCACTGCAACGTCCACCTCCCAGGTTCAAGTGATTCTCCTGCCTCAGCCTCCTGAGTAGCTGGGACTACAGGTGCGTGCCACCACGCCTGGCTAATTTTTTGTATTTTTAGGAGAGACAGGCCTTAACTGTGTTAGCCAGGATGGTCTCGATCTCCTGACCTTGTGATCCACCTGCCTCGGCCTCCCAAAGTGCTAGGATTACAGGCATAAGCCACCGCGCCTGGCTTTTTTTTTTTTTTTTGGAGACAGAGTCTCTCCCTGTTGGCCAGGCTGGAGTGCAATGGCACGATCTTGGCTCATTGCAGCCTCTGCCTCCTGGGTTCAAGCAATTCTCTTGCCTCAGCCTCCCAAGTAGCTGGGATTACAGGCGTGTGCCACTATGCCCAGCTAATTTTTTTTTATTTTTAGTAAAGACAGGGTTTTACCATGTTGGCCAGCCTGTTCTTGAACTTCTGACCTTAAGTGATCCTCCCGCCTCGGCCTCCCAAAGTGTTGGGATTACAGGCGTGAGCTACCGCGCCCAGCCTCTCCCCTGCACTTTGGAGAGGGACTCTGAATAAGTCTCCAGGCCCAGGGAATGCTCAGTGCCTTCCTGAGAATATCTGCCAGGGGGAAGTGATTACCTTTCTTCCATTTGTTTCATGCTGGACATAACTTGGTTGGTTTTTCCTTCAAAGGATGTGATGGCTTCATTCTTCTGCTGCAAACTGCTCTCTGCATTCTACAAAAGCAAAGGAAGGGTTCATACTCTGCCTGTCCCACATCCTTGCACCTGCTCCGGATTACAAACGGGGCTTATTTGCTTTTTTTTTTTTTTTTTTTTTTTTTGAGACCAAGTCTTGCTCTGTCACCCGGGCTAGAGTGCAGTGGCGTGATCTTGGCTCACTGCCAGCTCCGCCTCCCGGGTTCACGCCATTCTCCTGCCTCAGCCTCCCAAGTAGCTGGGACTACAGGCGCCCGCCACCACGTCTGGCTAATTTTTTGTATTTTTAGTAGAGACGGGGTTTCACCATGTGAGCCAGAATGGTCTCAATCTCCTGACCTCGTGATCCACCTGCCTCGGCCTCCCAAAGTGCTAGGATTACAGGCATGAACCACCGCGCCCAGCCATGTTTGTTAACCTTGTACCTTTGTGACACTTTCAAGAGTATTCTGCCAATTGCTGCTCTTCCCCAGAGCCCTGGAAGACAAACTGACTCAAGGCTCTCAGCTTTGTCAACAGAAGGAAAGGTAGAGAGGGAGGTCCTGGAGTCTTTGCTCCTTTTTGACAGCATGTTCCAGAGTCGGGTCAGGCTCAGTGTTCGCCAGCTGTCCCCATGTGCCAGGCACATCCACTAGTTCATCTGAGCCCTGAATGGTTCTCAAGGAAGATGTTCTCACCCCACTTTTCCCACTGAGAAACTCAGAAGAAAGCGACTGGATGAAGGTGAAGAGCAAATGAGGGGTGCAACTGGGTTCACACCCACCATCTATGTGCTTTTCTCTAAGTACGGTACAGCTTTTAGCCATGACAGACACAGAGTGGCCAGGAGGGGGCACTGTGTGTTCCTGTGTGTGTACAAGAGACACCCTTAAAAAGCCTGAAGACAGGCGGGACGTGATAGCTCACACCTATAATCCCAGCACTTTGGGAAGCCAAGGCGGGCGGATTACCTGAGGCCAGGAGTTCAAGACCAGCCTGGCCAACATGCTGAAACCCCGTCTCTACTAAAAATACAAAACTTAGCCAGGCGTGGTGGCAGATGCCTGTAATCCCAGCTACTCGGGAGGCTGAGGCAGGAGAATTGCTTGAGCCTGGGAGACAGAGGTTGCAGTGAGCCAAGATTGTGCCACTGCACTCCAGCCTGGCCGACAGCGTGAGACTCTATCTCAAAAAAAAAAAAAAAGCCTGACGACAAAAGTCCTAATAAATTCCTGAAAAATAACATACAGACTGTATTCTCTTACCTTAATGTAATAAAATCAGACATTAATAACAAAAGAACAGCTACAAACACCTCGTATCTGGAAACTAAATAGCATATTGCTAGAAACGATTGAGCTAAAAAAAGGGAAATTATGGGCCGGGCAGTGGCTCACGCCTGTAATCCTGTAATCCCAGCACTTTGGGAGGCCGAGGCAGGTGGATCACGAGGTCAGGAGTTTGAGACCATCCTGACCAACATGGTGAAACTCCGTATCTACTAAAAATACAAAAATTAGCTGGGCATGGTGGTGGGCACCTGTAGTCTCAGCTACTCAGGAGGCTGAGGCAGGAGAATGGCATGAACCCGGGAGGTGGAGGTTGCAGTGACCTGAGATTGCACCACTGCACTCCAGCCTGGGTGACAGAGTGAGACTCCATCTCAAAAAAAAAGAAAAAAAGAATAGATGATTTATCAGGAGGGTGAAACTATTTTCTTCCTATTTTTTTTCTTTTGAGATGGAGTCTTGCTCTGTCACCAGGCTGGAGTGCAGTGGCGCGATCTTGGCTCACTGCAACCCCCGCCTCCCAGGTTCAAGGGATTCTCCTGCCTCAGCCTCCCAAGCAGCTGGGACTACAGGCGCCCGCCACCACCCCCAGCTAATTTTTTGTATTTTTAGTAGAGATGGGATTTCACTATGTTGACCAGGCTGGTCTCGAACACCTGACGTCGTGATCCGCCTGCCTTGGCCTCCCAGAGTGCTGGGATTACAGGTGTGAGCCACCACACCCGGACTAGATGCTGTTTTTCAAAATCTGGCATGATTGGTTCTGTCTGGGACAGTTCCCTTGGACCACCCTGAAATGACACAGGAGAGGCAACCAGCTACCTATGTGGCCCGGAAGACTCGGAAAGATTAACTTAGTGGCAAAGTTTGAAAAGACAATACTAAATGACTTTTTTTTTTTCCCCCCGAGTTGGAGTTGCGCTCTGTTGCCCAGGCTGGAGTGCAACGGCATGATTTCGGCTCACTGCAACCTCTGTCTCCCGGGTTCAAGCAATTCTCCTGCCTCAGCCTTCTGAGTATCTGGGATTAGAGGCGTGCACCTCCATGCCCGGCTAATTTTTGTATTTTTAGTAGAGATGGTGTTTCACCACGCTGGCCAGGCTAGTCTCAAACTCCTGACCTCGTGATCTGCCCGCTTGGCCTCCCAAAGTGCTGGGATTACAAGCGTGAGCCACCGTGCCTGGCTCTAAATGACGCCTTTAATTCACTCCTCCATGCTTGGTATAAACAATAAATCATTGAAATAGAAGAAAACAGACAGTGGAGGGACAGTGAAGGTGGATGGACAAAGTTTGGGTTTGGGTTAAAAAGACCCACGTCTCCCCTTAGGAGCTACGTCACCAGGGGCATGTGACTTAGTGACTTGGCTCTGCCTTGTCACTTACATTTCCCCCCATTTCTCAGGGACCGCCATGAGGATCAAAATCATAATAGGTCCTAGGAGCAGGTCTGACACATACGAGGGGCTCTATGTGTCTACTCGCTCATTCTGTAAGAAGAATGACACAAGACTGGCGAGCAGCAGAAACCAGGCTGTGCACATACGAGGGGCTCCATGTGTCTACTCGCTCATTCTGTAAGAAGAATGACACGAGACTGGCGAGCAGCAGAGACCAGGCTGTGCTATGGACACAAAGCCAGCTCCCACCTGAGCTTTGTGAAACATCTGTAAATTAATCGCTTTGACTTCTTCCAGCTGCTGGCGGAGGGCAACTAGTGTGTCCTGCTTCTCGTGGGTGTCCTTTTCCAGTAACTTCATTGCAATTTCCATTTCGGTTTTCATTCCAATTTGTAACTCCAGTTCTTTTTCCAGTTCCTTAAAAGGATATTTACAAGGAAAATGTTATTAAAATAGATCACAGAAATGTATTTAACTGGGGTTGAATCTCAGGTAACGCTTAAAATACAAACTGAAGGCTGGGTGTGGTGACTCATGCCTGTAATCCTCAGCACTTTGGGAGGCTGAGGTAGGCGGATCACTTGAGGCCAGGAGTTCGAGAGCAGCCTGGCCAAGATGGCGAAACCCCATCTCTACTAAAAATACAAAAATTAGCTGGGTGTGGTGGCATGCGCCTGTAATCCCAGCTACTCAGGAGGCTGAGGCAGGAGGATTGCTTGAATCCGGGAGGCGGAGGTTGCAGTGAGCCGAAATCACACCACTCCAGCCTGGGTGACAGGGTGAGACTGTCTTAAAGAAAAAAACAAAACAAACAAACTGAAGGTGAGAATAGCTTAGGGAGATTGAAAAGAGTCTGTCTGGGGCAGGAGTAGATGGTGTTTCCCCTTTTCCTCACTGCACGGTTAAAGCTGACTCCACATCAAGTCAACAGAAAGCTGGTCAGTAACAGGATGAGCCTAGGTTCCAGCAACCATGTTTTCCATACCCACAGATCAGAATGCATGTTTTCAAAGAATATCTGTCTCGTTTGAGTGCTGGAAGAGATCTGATAGTGCAATGTTAGAATTTCTGGAATGGTTTGCTAGTTTATAGCAACAAAAGTGCAACCATTTCGAAATGGTTCTGTCCTGACCCAGGACATGTTTCCCTGCATCCATGCAAAGAAGCAAAGAAATAAAGCAGGTACAAGAACAGTGTTTACAAGTAACTCTGGTCACTGATGCACAGGTTGAGTGGAAATAAATAGGCCAGAGGTTATGACTGAGAGAATTGCATTGTCAAAGAAACCGTTAATCTGGTCTCATAGCAATCCCTGTAAAAGATTTATAAAATGGCCAGGCGCAGTGGCTCACGCCTGTAATCCCAGAACTTTGGGACGCCGAGGCAGGTGGATCACGAGGTCAGGAGTTCAAGACCAGCCTGCCCAAGATGGTGAAACTCCGTTTCTACTAAAAATACAAAAAACTGGCCGGGCACGGTGGCTCAGGCCTGTAATCCCAGCACTTTGGGAGGCTCAGGTGGGCGGATCACAAAGTCAGGAGATGGAGAACATCTTGGCCAACATGGTGAAACCCCGTCTCTACTAAAAATACAAATATTAGCCAGGCATGGTGGCGTATGCCTGTAGTCCCAGCTACTCTGGAGGCTGAGGCAGGAGAATTGCTTGAACCTGGGAGGCAGAGGTTGCAGTGAGCCGAGATCACGCCACTGCACTCTAGCCTGGGCGACAAGAGTGAAACTCCGTCTCAAAAAAAAAACCAAAAACCCAAAAAATTAGCCGGGTGTGGTGGCGGGTGCCTGCAATCCCAGCTACTCGGGAGGCTGAGGCAGAGAACTGCTTGAACCCAGGAGGCAGAGGTTGCAGTGGGCCAAGATCGCGCCATCGCACTCCAGCCTGGACAACAGAGTGAGACTCCGTCTTGAAAAAAAACCCAAACAAACAAACAAAAAATATTTATAAAATGGGAAAAAATATGAGTGACAATGCACAACTGAGTTGTAACCATAGACTTAAAAAAATTTTTTTTAATGAACAGCTTCTGACTTTCTATGACCATCAGGACGGTGAAGCATGTCTATGAAAAGTGTTGGCAGAATTAACACTACGGGGAAACCCTTTCTAAAGACACTCGGTCTTGCACACTCACCAACCGGACTTTCTTCTCCTCTTTTAGCTGCTTCCACACATCACTGTACATTTCATCCAGACCTTGCCGAGTTTGCTTGTAAGTCTCCAGCTCAACTTTGGTATCCTGTTTTGTTATCTGTATCAAACAAGGACACCAAGAGGAATTGTTTGCTTATGGAAAGCAAGCTAATTATGAAGTATTTCAAAATATACCACAATTTAAAAAAATGTAAGGTAATTTTTATTTTTTAAGCATGGTAGAAAAAGGTTAAAATTTGGCTGGGCGCATTGGCTCACGCCTGTAATCCCAGCACTTTGGGAGGCCGAGGCGGGCGGATCATGAGGTCAGGCGATCGAGACCATCCTGGCTAACATGGTGAAACCCCGTCTCTACTAAAAATACAAACAATTAGCTGGGCGTGGTGGTGGCGCCTGTAGTCCCAGCTACTTGGGAGGCTGAGGCAGGAGAATGGCGTGAACCCGGGAGGCAGAGCTTGCAGTGAGCCAAGATCGTGCCACTGCACTCCAGCCTGGGCGACAGGGCAAGACTCCACCCCCCCACCAAAAAAAAAACAAAAAAAAGAAGAATGAGAATAAGTCAATAGATATTTGAAAAGTTAAGTTCATAGGCTGGGTGTGGTGGCTCATGCCTGTAATCCCAGCACTTTGGAAGGCCAAGGCGGGAGATCACTTGAGGTCAGGAATTTGACACCAGCCTGGCCAACATGGTGAAACCCTGTCTCTACTAAAAATACAAAAATTAGTCGGGTGTGGTGGCATGTGCCTATAATTCCAGCTACTTGGGAGGCTGAGGCAGGAAAATCGCTTGAATCCGGGAGGTGGAGGTTGCAGTGAGCTAAGATCACGCCACTGCATTCCAGCCTGGGTGACAGAGAGCAAGACTCAGTTTCCAAAAAAAAAAAAGTTACATTCATAAAGCAATTTAAATTTAATTTTCTTTAAAACAGAACAAGACTTGGCCGGGTGCGGTGGCTCATGACTGTAATCCCAGCACTTTGGGAGGCTGAGGCGGGTGGATCACGAGGTCAGGAGATCGAGACCATCTGGCCAACATGGTGAAACCTCGTCTCTACTAAAAATATAGAAAAAAATTAGCTGGGCGTAGTAGCAGGCGCCTGTAGTCCCAGCTACTGGGGAGGCTGAGGCAGGAGAATGGCGTGAACCTGGGAGGCGGAGCTTGCAGTGAGTCGAGATCACGCCACTGCACTCCAGCCTGGGCGACAGAGGGAGACTCTGTCTAGAAACAAACAAACAACAACAACAACAACAAAAACAGAACAAGACTCCATTCGCGGGAAAAACCCTCATTCAACTCATCATCCAGTACTTATGAACATGTTTTTAGCACTGAGTGAATTTAGATGTGAATCAGATACGGTCTCTCTTTTTTTTTTTGAGACGGAGTCTCGCTCTATGGCCCAGGCTGGAGTGCAGTGGCGCGATCTCAGCTCACTGCAAGCTCCATCCCCCGGGTTCACACCATTCTCCTGCCTCAGCATCCCGAGCAGCTGGGACTACAGGCGCCTGCCACCATGCCCAGCTAATTGTTTTGTATTTTTAGTAGAGACGGGGTTTCACTGTGTTAGCCAGGACAGTCTCGATCTCCTGGCCTCGTGATCCGCCCGCCTCGGCCTCCCAAAGTGCTGGGATTACAGGTGTGAGCCACTGTGCCCGGCCCAGATATGGTTTCTATCCTGAAGTCATCATGTGATAGAGCTGCAAGCCAACAATTCTACAAAACAGCAAAGGGACTGTATCCTGGAAGGACACAAAGAGCAATGGGAATACAGGAGGATGGCCCAGGCCCGCCCACGGCTCCTGGGATGACATCATGGAGGACATGGCAGGTGAGTGGATGCTGAAGAACGAGTAGGAACTTTGGCATGCAAAGGCCCACAGGCCATGCAGGGAGTCCCCGTCCAAGGGATCCAGGTGGTCTGAGAGTGATGTGGGCAGGGACGGTGGTGAGAGGCCTTTTCTGACATAAGCAAGGCACCTTTGCATTCTGAAGAATGGGTTGTTGTTAAGCCATGAGCTTGAGATTGACAATAGGTGTGTCTGAGTGAGGAACACGCTGCCCAAATGTAGGTCAGTTTCTCACCTCTACACTCTTTTCACTTCTTTCTCGAATTAATTCATTTTGTTCTCTTAACTGCTGCTGTTCTTCTTGAAGTGAGCAAATTCGGTCTGTTGCAGCTGAAAGCTGATTAAGGAAAATTTTTACAGTTCTTAACATCAAAATTAATCTTATTGTTCAAATTAAAAACATTAATTTGGCATCTTCACAGTTGACAATGTATGTTCACAGGTTTGATATTTTATTTCCTTGTTTTCAATAGGTAATAATACATGGTTCCAAATTCCAAAGACATGAAAATGTATGTAGTAAAATCTCTCCTCCGCCCTTGCCCCTAGCCATCTCTGCCCTCTCCAGATTTTCTCCCTCCACAAAAATGATAGCATACTGCTGAATGTGGACAAAGATTTATAGACACAAAAAATTAGAAACAGCCTGAATGTTCACTATTAGGGAAATAGTTACATCATAGTGGAAGCATAAAACAAACATGTAGTCAATAAAATGTTTACAAAAGCTTTTAATCACTTGAGAACATACTTAAGATATAATACTAATAAGGAAAAAAGGTTATATGGTATGCTCTCACCTGTATTAAAAAAAAATCAACTAGGTTAAAAATGCTTAAGAAAAGATGGAGTGGCTGGGCACAGTGGCTCACACCTGTAATTCCAACACTTTGGGAGGCTGAGGTGGGTGGACTGCTTGAGCCCAGGAGTTCGAGACCAGCCTGGGCAACATGGTGAAACCCCATCTCTACAAAAAACACAAAAATCAGCCAGGAGTGATGTCTCATGCCTGTAATCCCAGCTACTTAGGAGGCTGAGGTGGGAGGATGGCTTGAGCTCAGGAGGCGGAGGTTGCAGTGAGCTGAGATCATGCCACTGCACTCCAGCCTGGGTGACAAAGCCACAGCCTGTCTCAAAAAAGAAAAAGGAAAAGTTGGGAACAATACAAATCAAATAAAAAAATGACAAGAATAGTTGTCACTTAGTAAAGGGGTTATGGGCTTTTTTCCTGACTCTTCTTTCTTTCCAGTTTTTCTAGCTAATGATCGTTAAAAGTATATTTAAATCACTAGAGGGAGAATTAAAGAATTTGCAGGGAGGAATAAAAAACAAATCATTGAAGATATGCCCAAGAGGACCTCTTATTCCCCTGGAAGGACTTCTCATGGCTGAGGGAAAAGCATAGAGAAGCAGGATGCTGTCCGGGACCTGCCTAAGGAGAGGCTGTCACAAGAGGCAAGGCAGATGAGTAAACACACCAACCCACCCCTCCTCATTCCAGCCTCATCACACAGCTTGCAGAGAGGAAGGTGCAGCTGGGGAGAAAGAAGCAAGATCTCTGTCCTTGGTGCTTGGCTGGCTCTCGGCATCATTCACTAGTGGAGGGACCTCGAAGCACTGAACTCCTCACTTTGTCTGTCAACAGTGTCTACACCCCCTGAGAATTCCTCTCCACTTAGACTCAGAACCCAGGCCTGGGGTTTCTACACATAACTGCTGTGCCCAAAAAAAGAAACACCAAGGCTTGAAAGGGCATGTTACTTGCTCGAAGGGAAGAAGCAGGCGAAAACCATAAGCTAATTCCCATTCCACTCTCTGGAGATGCAGAGAGCACACCCTGAAGAGGGCTACGCTTTTCATTAAGCACATTTCTTTGTTTTTTTAATTGAAACAGGGTGTTACTCTGTCTCACTGCAGCCTCCAACTCCTAGGCTCAAGTGATCCTCTCACCTCAGCATCCCGAGTAGCTGGGAGTACAGGTGTGTGTCACCACAGCTAACTTTTAAATTTTTTGTAGAGACAGGGTGTTGCCATGTTGCCCAGGCTGGTCTCAAACTCCTGGGCTCAAGCAAGTCTTCCACCTTGGCCTCCCAAAGAGCTGGGATTTACAGGCATGAGCCACCACACCTGCCTGAAGCACATTTTCTATTACAATCATTTGCCTTTAAAGAAAACATAACCTGGCTGGGTGCAGTGGCTCATGCCTGTAATCCCAGCACTTTGGGAGGCCGAGGTGGGCAGATCACAAGGTCAGGAGATTGAGACCATCCTGGCTAACATGGTGAAATGCCATCTCTACTAAAAAAAAAAAAAAAAAAAAAAAAAAAAAAAATTTAGCCGGGCGTGGTGGCAGGCGCCTGTAGTCCCAGCTACTCGGGAGGCTGAGGCAGGAGAATGGCGTGAACCCGGGAGGTGGAGCTTGGGAGCTTGCAGTGAGCGGAGATCACGTCACTACTGCACTCCAGCCTGGGAGACAGAGCAAGACTCTGTCTCAAAAAAAAAAAAAAAAAAAAAAAAAAGAAAGAAAAAAGAAAACATAACCGAAGCTGGGCTCAGTGACTCACGTCTGTAATCCTAGCACTTTGGGAGGCCAAGGTGGGTGGGTCACTTTAGCCTAGGAGTTTGAGACCAGCCTGAACAACAAAGCGAGATCCCGTCTCTACAAAGAGTTAAAAAATTAGCCGGGTGTTGGTGGTGTGTACCTGTAGTCCCAGCTACTGGGAGGTTGAGGCAGGAGGGTCTCTTGAGCCCAGAAGTCTGAGGTTACAGTAAGCTATGACTGCGCCACTGCACTCCAGCCTGGGTGACAGAGTGAGACCCTGTCTCAAAAAGCAGAAAAACCCCACATAACTCTGCTTAGTTTCAAAAGCTCAATTGGAGCTTCATCAAAGCACGCCATCTTGACTGAGATGCAGGGAATCTGCTTGTTCTAAAATCAAACAACTCGAGTGCTCCCACGTGGCAAGTGTTGTCCTGAGCACATTTACAAGATATTCGTCTTAATCTTTGCAACAGTAAAGTATGTATTATTACCTAATTTGGAGGTGACAAAAGTGAGGCTCAACCACCGACCTGCCTGACCTGAGGCTCAAAGGCCTGCCTACCAAGGTGACTGTGAAGCCTCCAATCCTAAGTTCCATGAAGCTTCTCCCATGACACCCCCATCTGTGACACCGTCTTGAATTTCCTTCTACTCACACAAATCTGAGCTCCTTTCCTGAAGGCCTTTCAGGGCTGGCGCCTCAGGAGGGAGCAGTCAGCTTTAAGGGAGGCTTACACGGGGTCCCTCATTACAGAGATGGGCTCTGAGGCTCTCTTCTCTGCTGTAACCCACCTCCATGCCGTGGAGGTGTTCCTTCTCAAGTCCCTCTCAGAGCCCTTGTCCTTCTAGGTGGGAGGCCTGGGCAGCCGGGGACTGCTACCTGTGGAAAGCCTCAGAAGGGCTGAGCACCCCCCTCCTGCTAACAGGAGACAAGATGTGTCCAGCAAGGAGACTGCCGGGCAGCTGGCAGCAAGCTCTCTTCCTCGGCTCAGCCCTCCTTTGTCCTGTCCTTTCATTCTCTCTTCCTAGTGAGAAAGCAGAGAAAGACCGCACTGTGGGGAGGCTGGTTGCATGCTCCTGAGGCCAAAGCAGAAGGGGTGGGCTGGATACTTATTCCTTATGACAGAGTCTGTGCTTTCTGGGGCAGCAGGGAGGCACACGGCATCATGGGAAGGGCAGAAAAAGAGGAAGACACGGCACTTCCACAACACAAGCTGGGCTCTTCCAAAGAGCAATTTTCTTCTATGGGATGACTTTGAGGTGATAAAATCTAAGTCACTTAGAACTGGCTCGTGATCCGCTGCGGTGCCTCACTGGGAGCCTCGGACAGGGCAGAACACAGACATTCTCCTGTCCCACGGGGGGCAGCTGGAGGCTAGCAAGTCCCCTTCCTACCAGCAGGAAGCTCTGCTATCGCAGACCGACTACACAGATTCTCTTAACCTTGGGTCATTCTGTTTTGTCTAAAAATTTCAGTAAAACTTACAAACCTCTTCTTGAAGCTTTGAGTTAGTCTTTTCCAAGCCATCTATCTTGGTTTGAAGATCCCCAACTGTGCAGCTGTAGAAAATAAGAATATTAAGTAAACATAAACTTCTACAAGCTGTTTTCTCAATCTGTAAACAGTAAGAGAGATTCCTAGATTTCCTGTATGAAATGGAAAGGCAGAGGGTCTCCAATTAACTCAGAGAAGATGAGAATTCTAAATATACATTTGCGACATACTTTTCAATAAGTTTTGCCCCTAAAATTTAATCTTTCTTTTTTTATTTTGAGGCAAAGTCTCGCTCTGTCGCCCAGACTAGAGTGCAGTGGAGTGATCTTGGCTCACTGCAACCTCTGCCTCCCGGGTTCAAGCGATTCTCCAGCCTCAGCCTCCCGAATAGCCTAGACTACAGGTGCGTGCCACTGCACCTGGCTAATTTTTTTGTATTTTTAGTAGAGACAGGGTTTCACCATGTTGGCCAGGCTGGTCTCGAACTCCTGACCTCAGGTGAGGCTGCCCGCCCTGGCCTTCCAAAGTGCTGGGATTACAGGCATGAACCACTGTGCCCGGCCTATTTCTTTTTTAGTCATCTGGAAAGAGAATTTTTTTCTCCCAACACAAATGGTGATAGAAACCAAAATGTGTTGGCAGTCATATACCTAAAGTAAAATTCATTAACAAGGTATTAGTATTTTTGGGTAGAAGGATCCAAGGTGTTTTTTGTTTGTTTGTTTTGAGACAGAGTCTTACTCTGTCACCTAGTCTGGAGTGCAGTGGCGCGAGCTCAACTCACTGGAACCTCCACCTCCTGGGTTCAGGTGATTCTCCTGCCTCAGCCTCCCAAATAGCTGGGACCACAGGTGCCCGTCAACATGCCCAGCTAATTTTTTGTATTTTTAATAGAGACGGGGTTTCACTGTGTTAGCCAGGATGGTCTCGATCTCCTGACCTCGTGATCTGCCTGCTTCGGCCTCCCAAAGTGCTGGGATCACAGGCGTGAGCCACTGCGCCCGGCCCCAAGGTGTTTTTAAATCCCTTTTACACCTTCCCCATTTAAAAAATATTATTTAATAACATGTACTACTTTTTTTTGTTTTTTTTTTGTTTTTGAAACAGGGTCTTGCTCTGTCGCCCAGGCTGGAGTGCAGTGGTGTGATCATGGCTCACTGCAGCCTCAACCTCCAAGGCTCATGATCCTCCCACCTTGGCCTCCCACCTTGCCACCAGGCCCAGCTAATTTTTGTATTTTTTTGTAGAGGTGGGGTTTCACTATGTCACCCAGGTTGATCTTGAACTCCTGGGCTCAGGTGATCCTCCTCCTGCCCCAGCCTCCCAAACTGCTCAGATTACAGGCATGAGCTTCCACACCTGGCCTCTAAGCACTTTAAATGCATCAACTCATTTAATCTTCCCCACAATTCAATGAGGTAGATCCTACTGTTGGCCCATTTTACAGACAAGGCAGCCATAATTTTATATAAAAGAATTCACTCAAGTTCACATATCTACAAAGGGGTGCTGGCATCTGAACCCAGGGAATCTGGCTCTAGAGCCTGTACTTCTGGGCAACAGGTCATGCTGCCAAAGACCAGTCCCTGTTGCCAGTGAGTGGGGGACAAAGAAATAAACTTAGCAAGGCTAATGAACCAAGGCTTAGGAACCAGGGGACAAATATAAAAATACAAAGACACAAAATGAAAAAGGGAAAAAAACCAAAAGATACAGAGGGAATGGAAAGTTTTAAGAGTATACAATTGTCAATTCTGTGCCAACTTGATAATTTAGAAAATACCCCCCAATTGTATATTTTTCTTAAAAATATAGGCCTGACGTGGTGGCTCACGCCTGTAATCCCAGCACTTTGGGAGGCCGAGGCGGGCGGATCACAACGTCAGGAGATCGAGACCATCCTGGCTAACACGGTGAAACCCCATCTCTACTAAAATACAAAAAATTAGCTGGGCATGGTGGTGGGCGCCTGCAATCCCAGCTACTTGGGAGGCTGAGGCAGGAGAATGGCGTGAACCTGGGAGGCGGAGCTTGCAGTGAGCCGAGATTGCGCTACTGCACTCCAGCCTGGGTGACAGTGCAAAACTCTGTCTTAAAAAAAAAAAAAAAAAAAATATATATATATATATATATATATTTATATGAGAAAAGAAAGATATATCCTCAAAAGAAAACCTAGATGAACTAAGTAAAAACTGAAAAGCTAGCAACGTATTGCCTCATAAATGCTTTCAGCTTCATAAATTTTTTTTTGAGACAGAGTCTCACTCTGTCACCCAGGCTGGAGTGCAGTGGCGCAATCTCAGCTCACCACAACCTCTGCCTCCCGGGTTCAAGTGATTCTCTTGCCTCAGCCTCGAGCAGCTGGGACTACAGATGCCCGCCACCATGCCGGTTAATTTTTGTATTTTTAGTAGAGATGGGGTTTCACCATGTTGGCCAGGTTGATCTTGAACTCCTGATCTCAGGTAATCCATCTGCCTTGGCCTCCCAAAGTGCTGGGATTACAATCGTGAGCCACCACACCTGGCTGCTTCATATTCACAAGGGGCAAATAATGCCCATGATCTAGAAGCTAACTGTTCCCAGGCATAAGGAAAAGCTTACTAATTCATTTTGCAATTCTACATAACCCTGATACGATGGCAGAGAAAGAAAACTATAAAATTTCAGCAAGTCAGGTTTATTTTTATTTATTTATTTTTTTTGAGATGGAGTTTCGCTCTTGTTGCCCAGGCTGGAGTGCAATGGTGCAATCTCGGCTCACTGCAACCTCCGTCTCCCGGGTCCAAGTGATTCTTCTGCCTCAGCCTCTCGAGTAACTGGGATTACAGGCACGCACCACCACGCCTGCCTAATTTTGTATTTTTAGTAGAGATGGGGTTTCTCCATGTTGGTCTCGAACTCCCAACCTCAGGTAATCCACCCACATCGGCCTCCCGAAGTGTTGGGATTACAGGTGTGAGCCACCACACCCAACCAGGTTACATGTTAAAAGAATAATTGAATTATGAAAACTATGATCCTGGCTGGGCGAGGTGGCTCATGCCTATAACCCAGCAGTTGGGAGGCTAACCAGGGAAGACTGCTTGAGGCCAAGAGTTTGAGACCACCTTGGGCAACAAAGTGAGACCCTGTCTCTACAAAAAATATAAAAAATTAGCCAGGTGTAGTGGTGCATGCCTGTAGTTCCTGCTACTTGGGAGGCTGAGGTGGGCAAATCACCGGAGCCCAGGGAGGTGGAGGCTGCAGTGAGCCACGATTGTACCACTGCACTCCAGCCTGGGTGACAGAGTAAGACCTTGTCTCAAAAAATCATAATAAAAAATATTATGATCAAGTGGAGTTTATTCCTGTGATACAGGAATGGTCCAGTATGAAGAAGTCTATTAGTAAAATACACCACATCAGTAGATTATGGGATGAAAACCATGATTACATTAACGGACACTAAAAGGTATTTTCTAAAATTTAATATCTATTTCTTATAAATACTCTCAATAAACTAGGAATCGACCAAAAAACTCTTTCAAAAAATAGCCAACATCACAGTTAAGAAGAGCCTCAGGCTGGGTGTGGTGGCTCATGCCTGTAATTCTAGCACTTTGGGTGGCTAAGGTGGGAGGATTGCTTGAGCCCAGGAGTTTGAGACCAGTCTGGGCAACATGGCGGAGCACTGTCTCTACAAAAAATACAAAAATTAGCCAGGAGGGGTGACGTGTGCTTGTAGTCCCAGCTACTTAGGAGGCTGAGGTGGGAGAATCAATTGCCTGAGCCTGGGAATTCGAGGCTACAGTGAGCCGAGATCACGCCACTACACTTCAGCCTGGGCAACAGAGTGAGACCCTGTCAAAAAAAAAAAAAAAAAAAAAAAAAAAGAAAAGTAAAAACAGCCCCAGAGCAATGTGTTCGTAACTGCACCGGGAGGAACATGCCAGCTTCTTCACCTGGCTTTTGGGGCCAGAGAGGTGGCCTCTGTGGAGAACTGTAATGTGCAATGTACTCTCTAGAGGGGACTCAGAAAGGGAATAACATGTCTCTCCACATTCCCCACAAATACCTCCAAGGATTAGTGTTTCATGAAACACATCCACAGATTTCCAGCAAAAAAAAAAAAAAAAAAAAAAATCAAGATAAAGATGCCGGTGATCACTAGTACATTGCTCTGGAGGGCCTAGCCCAGTGGTTTTCAACTCTTTTTTCCTGGCCTAATGCACTGGGTGCTGTGTGCTGATTCCCAGCAGCAACAGTGCTTGCCATGAAGGGATTTCCAGCCATGTGGCTGTGGGGCGAGGAATGGAGAGTCAAGGTTTAATGTAGTTACTTCTGTGTATTATGTAACTGCAAAAAGCACAGAATAAAGATTTCCCAAGAGTTTATCAAGAAGAAATCATACTTCTTCAGTTTGTACAAATAAATGTTGCCTGAATGATGACCCTTTTGTCTTGGTTTGGAAACAAGTTATTTATAAATACGTGGCAACTCAAAGAAGTTCCATGAAGCAATGACAGGATACCGAGTATGTAACTGTCACATTGAAAAAAAAGGAGTCTTACCTCAAGTGCCGGTTAAGTTCTTCCACATAATTTTTTTGATCAAGGACATCAGTAATTCTTTCATGCCTTTTAAAAGGAGCATAAGAAGGAAGAACTTTTTTTATTAATGGTTAATACTTTGTAACTGTTCCCCAATATTCCAATCACCTTGTAGAAGTACCAATGTCTTCAAGAAACCAAGAGACAGCCAGAGCTCAGTAACATCCACATCCCAGAGTACAGAGAGAAAGCCAGCCTGGGGCACAGTAGTCAGCGTCTCCAGGGCCAGGCTGCCAGGAGAGTGGGCTCCCTGCAGACCAAGGTTTCAGGATGAGCAAGCAAGGCGAAAACACCAACCTGCCACATGCAAATGGCTCGACACAACCCTTATACTACTGAAGGAAAGGAGCGCACGGGACTTTTCAAAACACGAAGCTCATCAGTCTAAAGTCTAGGCCAGTTTGGATTGAAAAAAAAAAAAAAAAAAAACTGGCCAGGCGCGGTGGCTCACGCCTGTAATCCCAGCACTTTGGAAGGCCAAGGTGGGCAGATCACGAGGTCAGGAGATTGAGACCATCCTGGCTAACACGGTGAAACCCCATCTCTACTAAAAATACAAAAAATTAGCCAGGCGTGGTGGCGGGCGCCTGTAGTCCCAGCTACTCGGGAGGCTGAGGCAGGAGAATGGCATGAACCCGGGAGGCAGAGCTTGCAGTGAGCCGAGATGGCGCCACTGCACTCCAGCCTGGGCGACAGAGCGAGACTCCGTCTCAAAAAAAAAAAATATATATATATATACACACACACACAAGGAATTTTTTGATTTGTTTACAAAAACGGGATATACGTACTCCTCAGCATCATACTTTCCTCATTCAATATAGTATAGTCTCATTCAATATACCAGTAGATACACTTTATTCTTTCTTATGTCTGCAAAATATACCACAGTGTGGAATATTACAGATGTTCCATAATTAATTCAATTATTTCCTGACTGGTAGATACTCAGTTTATTTCCAGCTTTTGACATTAAAAGTATATTCTGAGGCTGGGTGTGGTGGCACACACCTGTAATCCCAGCACTTTGGGAGGCCGAGGTGGGCAGATCACCTGAGGCCAAGAGTTTGAGACCAGCCTGGTCAACACGGTGAAACCTCGTCTCTACTAAAAATACACACAAAAAATTAGCTGGGCGTGGTGGCATGCACCTGCAGTCCCAGCGACTCAGGGAGGCTGAGGAGGAAAATTGATTGAACTTGGGAGGCGGAGGTTGCAGTGAGCCAAGATTGTGCCACTGCACTCCAGCCTGGGCGACAGAGGGAGAGATTCCATCTCAAAAAAAAAAAGAAGAAGAAGAAGAAGAAAAGGGTATATTTTGTTAGGCCAGGCACAGTGGCTCATGCCTGTAATCCCAGTACTTTGGGAGGCTGAGGCAGATGGATCAGTTGAGGTCAGGAGTTTGAGATCAGCCTGGCCAACATGGCAAAACCCTGTCTCTACTAAAAACACAAAAAATTAGCCAGGTGAGGTGGCGGGCGCCTGTAATCCCAGCTACTCGGGAGGCTGAGGCAGGAGAACTGCTTGAACCTGGGAGGCGGAGGTTGCAGTGCGCTCAGATAGTGCCACTACACTCCAGCCTGGGCAACAAGAGCGAAACTACAAAACTGTCTCAAAAAAAAAAAAAAAGAAAAAAATATATTTTGTTCCTCTGAAGTATTTGGCCTGATATGAAATAAAAGAATATATTTTGTTTAAATTTCAAGTGGCTGAGCCCTTGTACTTAGGATGCATGAAGCTTTAGTGTGGTTCTTGCTGGTCCATTCTTTGGTAAGGTGCACTGCCAGGCACTCAGACCGCGAGAGTCCTCAGGAAGACGTGGAAAGGCAGGTAACATGCGCAAGGTGAAATATTCAAACGCGATCCCAAGGTTTACAGTGAAAACCCCCTCCCATGCCTGCCTCCACAGGCAACCACTACTATAAGGTTGATACGCCACTCTAGAAATGTTCCATGCATACATATGAAAGTAAAACATACGTATGCATATCCTTTTTTATTATAACATAAATGGGGCCGGGAGCGGTGGCTCACGCCTGTAATCCCAGCACTTTGGGAGGCTGAGGCGGGCGGATCATCTGAGGTTGGAAGTTCGAGACCAGCCTGACCAACATGGAGAAACCCTATCTCCACTAAAAATACAAAATTAGCCAGGCATGGTGGCACATGTCTGTGATCCCAGCTACTCAGGAAGGTTGAGGCAGGAGAATCGCTTGAACCTGGGAGGTGGAGGTTTCGGTGAGCCAAGATCGCGCCACTGCACTCTATCTAGCCTGGTCAACAAGAGCGAAACTCGGTCTCCAAAAACAAACAAACAAACAAAAAACATAAATGGTAGTATGTTATACATTGTGTTTTTTCCCCTTGGGTAACTGATTATAAAAGAATACCCTTGTTAACAAGGGTGAGGGAGAGCTTCATAATGGCATAAAAAGATACTAGACTGGGCGCGGTGGCTCATGCCTGTAATCCCAGCACTTTGGGAGGCCGACGCAGGCAGATCACCTGAGGCTAGGAGTTCAAGACCAGCCTGGCCAATATGGTGAAACCCGGTCTCTACTAAAAATTAAAAAAAATGAGCCAGGCATGATGAGGAACGCCTGTTATCCCTGCTACTCGGGAGGCTGAGGCAGAAGAATCGCTTGAACCGGGGAGGCGGAGGTTGCAGTGAGCCGAGATTGCACCACTGCACTCCAGCCTGGGCGACAGAGCGAGAATCCATCTCAAACAAAACAAAACAAAACAAACAAACAAATCTAAAACACTATGATTACAGAACAAGTCCAAGGGCAACTTATATAATACGATCCCATTTATATTTGAACAAATGGTAAAGCAAAATAGAGGATCAACAAACAAATACCTGCAAGGCATTAAACAGTCTTCCTTTGAGGGGAGGAATGAGATTGACATGGAGGCAAGGGGACAGTGTGAATGGGGAAATTTCACCTGTACACTCTATTCTTCTGCAGAGCCAAATTCCTTAAACAATGAGAATAATGCACTGCTTCTGTATTTAAAAATAACTGAACAAAATAGAAAATCTCAAAGCAAAAACAAGAAAAGTGTTCTTTGCCAGAATTTTTTTTTTTTTTTTTTTTTTTTTTTTTGCTGCAGAGAAGAGCCTCATTACCCGTTCGGCAGGCGGGGGACACCACCCGATGTGCGCACATCCAACTCCGGCGCTCCCACCGCCTCCGCCGGCCCGACCACCGGTGAGAGTGAAAGGAGCGGACACACCTAACCTGCCCTGCCCACCCCACCGGGCCCAATCACACAGTCCAACCCGGATTTGCTCTTTCGGCCGCAATTCCCCACCCGCGCCCTCCCCTCCAGCCCCACCACGCCCGGCCTCGGAGCCTCCGCTAGTCTTCGGCAATTTCCTCCGCTAGCCCCAAAGACCCGCCTTTGCCAGAATTTTATTAAAAATGTGACGTGGCTGGGCGCGGTGGGTCACGCCTGTAATCCCAGCACTTTGGGAGGCCGAGACGGGCGGATCACGGTCAGGAGTTTGAGACCAGCCTGGCCAATATGGTGAAACCCCGTCTCTAAAAACACAAAAATTAGCTGGGCATGGTGGGGTGCACCTGTAGTCCCAGCTACTCAGGAGGCTGAGGCAGAAGAATCGCTTGAACCCGGGAGGCGGAGGTTGCAGTGAGCCAAGACTGTGCCACTGGACTCCAGCCTGGGCGACAAAGCCAGACTCTGTCTCAAAAAAAAAAAAAAAAAAAAAGTGACGTACAACGCAGTACTTACTCCTTGCCACCATCAAGATCCTGCACATCCTTAAGGTAGAGGGAAAAATCTATTACTCCAACCTAAATGAAATAAAATGCACAAGTTTAAATAAAATGTCCTATTTTTCATAAACTTTACAACCTTTGAAATTCAGGTATTTCATTCTTATCTCTTTCCTATGAACATTTATTTAGGTCAACCAGCTCTATGAAGTGGAAATCAATTGAACAAACCAAAAAAACCTAACCCTACCACCTTCTAGAAGAAAAACTTACTAGATATCAGATTTCAGAGACTATTCTGAAATTTCACGACCTAGTTTAGTTTTCTGTTTATTCAATAATCACATTATTTACAAAGATCAACAAAATTATTTGTGTACAAAGTAATTAATAATAATAATAAAAAGTTCTGGATCTCTAAAGTGGTGACCTGGCCAGGCGTGGTGGCTCACGCCTGTAATCCCAGCACTTTGGGAGGCCGAGGCTGGTGGATTGCCTGAGGTCAGGAGTTCGAAACCAGCCTGGCCAGCATGGTGAAACCCTGTCTCTACTAAAAATACAAAAATTAGCCAGGCACGGTGGCAGGTGCCTGTAATCCCAGCTAATCGGGAAGCTGAGGCAGGAGAATCGCTTGAACCTGGGAGGCGGAAGTTGCAGTGAGCTGAGATCGTGCCATTGCACTCCAACCTGGGCAACAGAGCGAGACTTCATCTCAAAATAAAATAAAATAAGATAAAAATAAAGTGGTGACCTTAACTGACATTTCTGAGTCCTTCTTCCCCCAAATCTTGGTAAAATGGTCTAATCAATATTTCAGGAAAATTCTCCATCCCTTAGGTACAAGGGAGAACCAAGACCCCTTACACATCTAAACATCAACGGCTTTGCCAAGAAATAAAGCACTTGAGAATGAATAAGTGAGGTCATTCTTATCTGAAATACAGGAAAACTGGGTGTACCCTAAATGTTCATCAATAGAGAAAAGTTGAAATCAATCATGTTACAGCCATATCACAGAACCTATGCAACTATAACAAAGAACGCAGTAGATACATTTGCAGAAATATAGAAAAGCCGGGCACGGTGGCTCATGCCTGTAATCTCAGCACTTTGGGAGTCTCAGGAGGGTGGATGGCTTGGGCTCAGGAGTTCAAGACCAGCCTGGGCAACACAGTGAGACCCTGTGTCCACAAAAATACAAAAATTAGCTGGGTGCAGTGGTACATGCCTGTAGTCCCAGCTACTTGGGAGGCTGAGGTGAGAGGATTGCTTGAGCCCAGGACGTTAAGGCTGCAGTGAGCTGAGATCATGCCACTGCACTCCAGCCTGGGTGACAGAGTCAGACACTGCCAAAACAAAACAAAACAAAAAAAACAACAAAACTCCAGGATACAATTTCAAGTCAAAGAATCATATGTACAATCTCATTATAGTAATCCTACTTATGTTGCAACCAAGGCTATGTGTAACGGTTCTAACACATGTCTGCAACCTCTCTGACACACCTACCAAAAGGAATCCATATTTCCAACCTTCAACTCTGGGGGGTCTTAGTGCCTGTCTCGATGAGTAAAATGCAGTAGAAATGATGCCGTGTGACTTCTGCAGCTAGTTAAAAAGGGCAATACAGCTTCCACCCAGCTCTTTCTCTTGAGGCATATGCGTTTGAAGTTCTGAGCTTTCATGTAAAAAGTCTTGACTTCCCTGAAGCCACAATGCTGGAGACCATGTAAACATAGAGATGTCCAAGAAACCCCTGCCATTCCAGCCCCCAGTTCCTTGGTCTTCTCAGCACAGCAGACAGACGCGGGAGAGAGCAAGTCTTCAGGTGATTTCAGCCCCAGCCATCACCTGACTGTAAGCACGTGCGCTCTTGAACAAGAACCGACTAGCTGAACCCAGTTAGCCCCCAGCTGTGAAAGATACAGTGATTGTTATTGTTTAAGTGCTGTTGCTGACTTGTTACACAGTAATAGAGGACCAGAAAATATTTAATTTAAAACAAAACCTACGTGAACATAAATGTATAGAAAAAGTAGAAAAGCTTCTAGAAAAATTTTCCCCAGAATCTTTACCATCACCTGTGGGAAAGGGAGGAGGACTGTGGCTGGGGCGGGGGGTGGGGTGAGAAGAGGAGGTTCAACTTCTCTTTTCACATTACATACTTTGGTATTGCCTAACTTTTTTCAACAAGCAAGCATTTCTTTTATAATAAAAAACCAAATCACAAAAAAATACAGCCAGAAAAAACCAACAGAAAGATGAGAAAGAATTAATACCCAAAGCAAAAATCAATGGATTAGAAAGCAAATAAAGCCCTACTCCCAAAGTAGAATTGATAAATAAGACAGCTGGTTTGTCAAAGTTCAACCAAGTAGACAAATTTCTACTAAGTGTGATCAATATTTAGCAAATACACATTATAAATGAGAACAGTGAGATTTTTCAAAAGCTGTAAGAGAATACTTTCATACAACTCTAGCTTAGTAGAGCTGAATGAAATGGTTTCTAAAAAAATTATAAATGACTTTAAAAATTGTCTTAAGACTTAGGAAACCAATAAATTGATCAAAACTATGCTAAAAGTTAAAGTGGTCAAAGAACAAAGACCAAAAAAGGCATAAGGGTGAAGTGGTCATACCAGTAAGTTCTAGCAAGCCTGCACAGAAAAAATAATTCCTGATCTAATAAGCTGCGGTAGAAAACAAGAAAAGGAAGGCTATTTTCCAGTTTATTTTATTTTTATGTTTATTTTTTTTGAGACGGAGTTTTGCTCTGTTGCTCAGAGTGGAGTGCAGTGGCACGGTCTCAGCTCACTGCAGCCTCTGCCTCCCAGGTTCCAGCGATTCTCCTGCCTCAGCCTCCTGGGTAACCGGGATTACAGGCACACACCACCACGCCCAGCTAATTGTTGTATTTTTGGTAGAGACGGGGTTTCACCATGTTGGTCAGGGCGGTCTCAACCTCCTGACCTCATGATCTGCCCACTTCGGCCTCCCAAAATGCTGGGAGTGTGAGCCACCACGCCCGGCCTTCCAGTTTATGAGGCTAATACAATTCTGACACGGAAAGGTGGCAAAGGCAGTATAGAAAATTCAGAATAGTTTCACTTACAAGCAGAGACACAAAAATTCCAAACAGTAAACATATCAAATCCAGGGTTTACAATGATCAGGTAGGGATTATTTTAGAAATTCAGGGATAGTATTCAATAAGAAACCTATGAATTAGTTCAATTATATTTATGGGTTAAAAGCAGGTTGACATGTTGATAGATCCAAAAAAAGTATCTGACAACATTCAACGTTCATCTCTTAAAAAATCACAAAGTAGGCTGGGCACGGTGGCTCACGCCTGTAATCCCAGCACTTTGGGAGGCCAAAGTGGGCAGATCACGATGTCAGGAGTTCAAGACCAGCCTGGCCAACATAGTGAAACCCCATCTCTACTAAAAATACAAAAACTTAGCCGGGCATGGTGGCAGGCACCTGTAATCCCAACTACTCAGGAGGCTGAGGCAGGAGAATCACTTGAACCCAGGAGGTGGAGGTTGCAGTGAGTGGAGATTATGCCACTGCACTTCAACCTGGGCGACAGAGTAAGACTCCATCTCAAAAAAAAGAAAAAAACAAAACGACAACAACAACAAAACACAAGGTAAACTGGAGTGGAAAGCACTCTCTAAACGTGAGAAACAGCATCCCTCAGACATCAGCAGCAAACATGTATACTTTATGTATACTATTATGTATATGATTATGTATACTATAGTGTGTTTGAAGAACACACCATAGGCACTGCCATTCAAGATAGCACTAGACCAGATTGCTCACTCATGTCTATTAATTAATTAAAATCCCAATGGCGTTTTTATTCTGGAATTTGACAAAATGATGTTCAAGTTCATCTGGCAGAATGGATGGCCCAGAAATATTTGAAACAGAAGTACAGCAGAGTAGGCAGGCGCTTAACTACCAGAGTCTAGAATATACTATCTGGCTCCAGTCATTAAAAGAATGTGTCACTGGCATAGGAACACAGATTCAGATTTACAACAGAAGAGTCCAGAAATAAACCAATGCATATTATGGATATTTCACATATGATAAAAGTGGAATTTCAAATTAGTAGAAAAAATATATTACATGATGATATTGCAAAAACTGGTTAACTATTTGTAAAAGAAATTTAGATTCCTACTTCACACTATGCCAAAACAAATGGCAAAAATGTGTAAAATTTACACATTTTTTACACATAAAGTGTGTAAAAAATTACCCAGGTAGAAGCAGAAGGTCTTGGCCTGGCCCTCCAGGGTCCCAGACTGTGGAGATTGGAGGGGCAGGTCTGGCCTTTCCTGGGTCAGCACAGGGTACCCAGTAGGGGCACAAGCTCACTATCCATCGGCCAGCCTAGTTGTGTTTGAAGAAGTATTCCTTGTCATCCACATTGGGCTTCATTGTCGCTACCAGGCTTCCAGCCAGTGGGACAAACTTCCCCGTGCTCATCTGCGTACTGGAATGCCTGGACCAGCTGCAGAGCCTCATCCATGGAGCACCCCAGAGGCAAATCATTAACAGTGATCTGGCAAAAGTCACCCTTGCCATCGATGATAAAGAGGCAGGGTAGGCAATGCCCTCATTGGTTTTCAGCACACGGTAATCCTCAGACAAGCTTCCCGTCACATCAACGGGTGGGGGATGCTCGGGAGCCTAAGCCTCCCTACTTCTGGGGGTTGTTGATCCAAGCCAGGTGGGTGAACTAAGTCCACCCAGACACCCAGCACTTCGCAGCCCAGCTTGCGGAAATCCTCGGCATGGTCGCTGAATGCGACGTTCTCCATGGGCCACAGAAAAGTGAAGTCCAGAGGGTAGAAAAAGAGGATGACGTACTTCCCTTTGTAGCCCACAGCTTCACCTCCTGGAAGGCGCCATCCACCAGGGCGATGGCCTTGAAGTCAGGGGCTGGCTTTCCGAGCTGCGACTGACTGGAAGCCATGACTGAAAGCTGTGGCGGTAAAGGCTGGACAGACGGACAACCAGACGCGTGGACCCAGGTTCCAGCTCCCCACATTTGATATTAAAAGTTAGGGTAATTTTTAGATAGGGAAGGACCTTCAAAGCACAATACCTTAGAAGGTATAAAGGAAACATCTGCTAAATCTGGTTGCCAAAAACTAAAAATAAAAAACTTACAGGGCAAACCACCACTGAGAAACCAGAAAAAAAATTTATAACAAATAATTCTGAAAAAGGGTCAATGTGCTTAGTCTTTAATAAAGAAGTAGAGAAAGAAAACTCAAAAATGGACAAAGAATATGAAAAGATAATCACAAATGCTGAACCACCAATGGCAAATAAAACAGGAAAATACTTGTAAATTTGAGATAATGAGTTGTTTTGTCCATGAGGCTGAAAAAGACTGAGAATGCTCATCACATCCAGTGTCAGGAGGAAATGTGTTCTCTCCCACACTGCTGGTGGGTGTATATAATGAAGACCTTTCTGGAGGTCCGTTTTACGTTATCTAGCAAAATGTAGCCTGTATACTTTGACACAACAACCCCAAATTTATCCTAAGGAAATACACGGACAACAGTACAGAGAACTTCAAGGATGTCTATAATATTGGTGTTTTTTTTTTTTTTTTTTCCAGACAGAGTCTGACTCTGTTGCCCAGACTGGAGTGCAATGCAGTGGCATGATTAGAGCTCACTGCAGCCTTGATCTCCCAGGCTCAAGCAATCCTCCCACCTCAGCCTCCAGAGTAGCTGGGATGACAGACAGCATGCCACCATGCTCGGCTAATTTTTTTTAAATTTTTGGTAGAGACAAGGTCTCACTATGTTGCCCGGGCTGGTCTCAAATTCCTGGGCTCCAGTGATCCTCCTACCTTGGCCTCCCAAAGTGTTGGAATTACAGGCGTGAGCCATGTGCCCAGCAACAGTATTGTCACAATATGGAAACAATCTAAATTAATAAGGTACTGGTTACATAATGGTATGTTAAAAAATGAAATACTACATAGTCATTTTAAATGGTTTATATCTCTCGTTATTGAGAACTGTGTGGAACATACTGTTAAATTTTTAAAAATTACAAAATGGTGTGCTTAAAATAATCATAGTTTGGTTTCATAAAAAAAGAAACGCTTCAAACATCTCACTCTAAAATACACAAACATATACACACACACATGCATGCACACACCTTTATTCATCTGCTGGAAGGGTGTATACCAGAATGTAACACTGAATTATCGGTCTAAGAGTAATGAGAATATGTGTGATGTTTAATGTCTCTTCAAAAATACTTCTCTGAATTCAAAAAAAGATATTTTTCAACATGCAAAGACAATCGAACTTTTTTTTTTTTTTAAAGGGAGGAGAGGTTACAAAAAAACACTGACCTGCACATGGAGGGATCAGGGAATCTTTAGATTCACCAAACACAATGCAGGAAAAAGGCTGGGAATTTTGCTAGGTGGTGTAAAATAATCTCTTTTTTCTGGGCAGTGGCCCAGCCACAGCTGCGGATGCCCCGAAGAGGGGGTGGAAGTGAGGAATGGGTTAGGGTACCTATTCCCCTCACACATTTACAGTCCCTGCCACCAGGAGTTTAGGCCTTGGCTCTGGTCACCAGCTCCCATCCCAAAAGGGCTGTCCTTCCCACAGAGCACTCTACACCTTACTGGTTACTCTCCTTTGTGCCATTTTATCAACCTGACTTCCCAAATCTCTCCTGACTCTATCTTCCTACTCCCCATCCAGCCTTGCGGGACTTCTAGACTAGTCTCCTGAAGGCTTTTGCTGTATCTATTCTTGGCCACTTCCAACTCATAACCTGAATGGCTGCTAGATTGAGCTTTCTCAAACCCAGGCATGATCATTTCAGTGTACGTTTAAAACCTCCAACAGCTCCCCAAAGCTCAGGATAAAAGGGGATAAAAGCTGTACCCTTCAGGCAAGGCACAGTGGCTCACACCTGTAATCCCAGCACTTTGGGAGGCCGAGGCGGGTGGATCACGAGGTCAGGAGATTGAGACCATCCTGGCTAACATGGTGAAACACCATCTCTACTAAAAAAAAAAATACAGGCCGGGCGCAGTGGCTCACGCCTGTAATCCCAGCACTTTGGGAGGCTGAGGCGGGCGGATCACGAGGTCAGGAGATCAAAACCATCCTGGCTAACACGGTGAAACCCCGTCTCTATTAAAAATACAAAAAATTAGCTGGGCGTGGTGGCGGGCACCTGTGGTCCCAGCTACTCGGGAGGCTGAGGCAGGAGAATGGCGTGAACCCGGGAGGCGGAGGTTGCAGGGAGCCGAGATCGCGCCACTGCACTCCAGCCTGGGCGACAGAGCGACACTCCGTCTCAAAAAAAAAAAAAAAAACAAAAAAGCTACACCCTTCAGCATAGCACCAATGGCCTAACAATCAGGCCCAGCCTCCACTTTCACTTCGCCCACAGAGCATCCTCTACTCCAGCCATGGAGAGCTGTCTGCCTGTTCCCAAACCTGCCAAGCTTTCCGTGTGTACCTCTGGCTATGCAACTTCTTCACCCTTCCGAGACCTTCCCCAGCTGCATCCCCACCTGCCCCTGGCCGGTCCTCTACCAGTGGGCTCTTTGCCATTTGCCCTTCTTTGGGTTCAGTACCTGTTTGCAGATCCTATGTAAAGTCCCTGGACTAACCAAAGTGTTCATCTAGAGCCAAAATTCCATTTTACCTGAGAATCCAAGTCTTCTCCTTTCAAGCAGAGATTGGCATCGAGAACACTGAGCCCCACCAGCAGACCAACGATCACCATCCCTTCTTCCTCCATCATTAAAGCCTCAGGCTCATAGAACTCGCTGAAAGAGATGGACAGGACAGGGCGATGCTCAGAAACAGCTTCACCATCCCCACTCCTTCCCCACCCTGAGCTGCCTTTTCACCTGTGCCCTGGAGCCAGAAGATACTGCTGTGGATTTCCTCCCTCCCTTTCATTTCTCTTCACTGCTTCAACGGCTGCTTTTTCTCCCCTGTCCTCTCCTCTCTTCCTGTGGCTCAGAATGGGCTCGCCTCTCCTCCTGTCTAAAGTTAACTCCTCCATGCAGACCCTGGACCCCAGTTCTCCTCATCTCCTCTTGACTCCTGTCACTCTCCCCTCGACTCCTGTCACTCTCCCCTCCTGTGTCTCCACTGGCTCCTGTTCTGTGTTGATATGAATTACTTCTCCACTTATGCTCATATAAACAGGAAATGGGATCCCACATCCAAGAATAACACTCCTCCTTCTTGCGTCCCACGGAGCAACATCTGTTGCTTTACTTCCTTATTGCCCAGTTATCGCGGCCATTTGCAGGGGGTGGTCCATCCCCTGCCTGATATTGCTCTGGTCAGCAATGACTTGCTAATGTACCAAATCCAGTGGCATCCAGGCCACTGTGTGTGTGTGCATAAGACTTTTCTCTTAAGAATTAGTTCATTAGTAAAGTGAGGGATATGGTAATTACCCTGATTTCATCATTACATAGTGTATACATGCATAGTATCCCATAAATATGTATAATTTTGTATCGATTATAAATAAAAAATTGAAAAATAATTTGTTCATTAGAAGAAAATCTGTAACTCAAAGTTACTCAGTGTAACTACTCAGAGTATGTGAAATATTGTAAATCAGTATTTGTCGTGTAAAGATATGTTCAATAATGAGCCATGACTTGAAAACACTGAAAGGCTTGGGTTTTAGGCTATGCTGTAAAATATATCTATTTCTCAATTACAAGAAAGCTTTAACTCTGGAAAGAGTCCTTCCTCGTAAATCATCACAGTCTAGAGAACATTCCTTTTATAATGATTATTGCTTACTTATAAGTATCAAAAATGAACCAGTCATAAATTTCTGTAAATATTATATACTTATTTTTTTATTTTTTATTTTGAGACAGAGTCTTGCTCTGTTGCCCAGGCTGGAGGTACAGTGGTGTGATCTTGGCTCACTGCAACCTCTGCTTTCCTGGGTTCAAGCAATCCTCCTGCCTCAGCGTCCTGAGTAGCTGGGATTATAGGCATATGCCACCATGCCCAGCTAATTTAGTATTTTTAGCAGAGATGGGGTTTTACCATGTTGTCCAGGTTGTTTTTGAACTTCTGACCTCAAGTGATCAGCCTGCCTTGGCCTCCCAAAGTGCTGGGATTACAGGCATGAGCCACCACACCTGGCTGATACACTTATTTTAATTCAAAATGATCTACAGAACTATGTTCTAATTATTATTTTTTTGAGAAGGAGTCTCACTCTGTCGCCCAGGCTGGAGTGCAGTGGCGTGATCTCGGCTCACTGCAACCTCCGCCTCGCGGGTTCGAGCGATTCTCCTGCCTCAGCCTTCTGAGTAGCTGGGATTACAGGCACCTGCCACCACACCTGGCTAATTTTCGTATTTTTAGTCTCTACTAAAAATACGACACCATGTTGGCCAGGCTGGTCTTGAACTCCGGACCTCAAGCAATCCACCTGATCTTGGCCTCCCAAAGTGCTGGGATTACAGGTGTGAGCCACCGCACCGAGCCTATGTTCTAATTATTTACCAAGCAAAAGATAAGCAAACATGGTTGATGAAATACCTTAAGAGATGTTTATTGTCTATAAGCACTTTCAGATAATCTGCCAGTTTCTTTTGCATGAGTGCAAGATAAAGCCACGCTCGGCCTCTTCCCACAGCTGTCCTAGAATTCAAACAGAGAATCAACTATTGTGGCATAACAACAACAAACACAGAAAAGACACCTGATTTAGCCAGGGAGACACATAGGAAACACACCCTTGTAAATGCAGACGATACTCTAAGAATGGCTGTTTGGGGTTGGGGAGGGATGCACACGGCCTGGGCAGGCAGCGAAAATGGGTCACCACACACCTTTGAGTACTATTACAAATACAATTAGATAATGCTTTGCTTATAGTCATAAAATATCACAGGAAAATATCAGGTTAGATTTGTGTAATGGATAAACATTCCTTCAAAAGACGAATAGAGAACTTAGTGCTTGTTAAAGTGCTGAAGCTTATAAAATCTCTAAGGGGTTAGGGTTAGCTCAAACGTACTTTTTATTTTTTATTTTTTTTGAGATAGAGTCTTGCCTGTTGCCCAGGCTGGAGTGCAGTGGTGCAATCTCAGCTCATTGCAACCTCCGCCTCCTGGGTTCAAGCGATTCTCGTGGCTCAGCCTCCTGAGTAGCTGGGATTACAGGCATGCATCACCACACCTGGCTAATTTTTGTTTTTAGTAGAGACAGGGTTTTGCCATGTTAGCCAAGCTGGTCTCAAATTCCTGGCCTCAAGTGATCAGGCTGCCTTGGCCTCGCAAAGTGCTGGGATTACAGGCATGAGCCACTGCACCTGGCCTTAAAGGTACAATTTTATGTTTTATTATTAATTGTGGTAAGATACACAGAACATAAAATTTACCACGTTAACCATTTTTAATCTTACAGTTAAGTAGTGTTAAGTACATTCACAATGTTGTGGAACCAATCTTTTTTTTTTTTTTTTCGAGATGGAGCCTCACTCTGTCACCCAGGTTAGAGTGCAGTGGCACAATCTTGGCTCACCGTTGTGATCTTGGCTCACTGCATCCTCCACCTCGCAGGTTCAAGTGAATCTCCTGCCTCAGCCTCCCGAGTAGCTGGGATTACAGGCACCTGCCACCACACCCAGCTAATTTTTGTATTTTTAGTAGAGATGGGGTTTCCACCGTGTTGGCCAGGCTAGTCTCGAACTCTTGACCTCAAGTAATCCACCCACCTTGGCCTCCTAAAGTGCTGGGATTACAGGCCTGGCCCCAATCTTGAAGGTGTAATTTTTCTGTATTCTAGCATTATCTCCAGAGAAGCAGAAAAGAAAGAAAAGAAGAGAAAAGAAAAGAAAAAAGGAAAAGGAAAGAAAGAAAGAACAGGCCTGCATTAAACATTAAAAGAAAAAAGGCCTCTCAAGTGCTGCTTGGTGAGACTGTAAACTTCACAACTTTCTTTTTTTTTTTGGAGACAGGGTCTTGCTCAGTCGTCCATGCTGTTGAATGGCATGATGGCTCCCTGCAGCCTGGAACTCCCAGGCTCAAGTGATAACCCTGCGTTAAGCCTCCGGAGTAGCTGGGACAGCAGGCACGTGCTACCACACCCAACTAATTTTTTTTTTTTGTAGAGATGGGGTTTTGCCACATTGTCCAGGCTGGTTTCAAACTCCTGGGCTCAAGCATTCTTCCCACCTCAGCCTCTCAAAGTGTTGGGATTATAGGCGTGAGCTGCTGTGCCTGGCCAACTGTGCAACTTTCTAGTGGCAATTTGATGACAACAGGTTACCAAAATTCTACATTTAGTAATATATCCTAGGGAAATAACTGAAGACGGACACAAAGAAGTATGTTTCGGGATGGTCACCTCATCATTATCACGGTTTGTGGTAACAAGAATTTGAAGACAGCCACAAGGGGGGTTAAACAAAATTAGACAGACAACAGAATATTATTTGGCCATTTAAAAAATGATACTGTAAATGAATATTCGATACACAAAGAGATTTAAAATCTAATATTAAGTGGAATAAATGGAAAAAAGGCTACAAAACAGTATATGCACTTTAATGCTGAATTTTTTTTGAATGGGCAATATCTTCACTTGGTTTAAAACCTAGAAAGTAGGCCAGGTGTGGTGGCTCACACCTGTAATCCCAGCACTTTGGGAGGCCGAGTGGGGTGGATCACCTGAGGTCAAGAGTTTGAGACTAGCCTGGCCAACACGGTAAACTCCCATCTCAACTAAAAATGCAAAAAATAGCTGGGTGTGGTGGCTCATGCCTATAATCCCAGCTACTCAGGAAGCTGAGGCATGAGAATGGCTTGAACCCGGGAGGCAGAGGCTGCAGTGAGTCGAGATTGTGCCACTGCACTCCAGCCTGGGCGATAGAGAGACTCTGTCTCAAAAAAAAAAAAAAAAAAAAAAAAAAAAAAAAAAAAAAAAAAAAAAAAAAAAGAAAACCTAGAAAGTATTAAAAGGCATATACTTGTCTCCTTGTCCTCCACCTTCCCATCCCCCTCCCCTATACACTAATATAGTGTCCTCTGTTTAAGTTCATTTCCAAAACATGTTTCTACACATGAAAACAGGTACCAAATATAAATTATTTTTCTCTCTTTTTACAAAAAAATTTAACATATTTTACATGCAGTTCTCAACCTGCTTATTTCGCTGAGTATCTGTCATCTTGAAAATCTTTCCATATCAGTACACAGAGGACTTTACTTTTTTTATAGCTTTAGTGTGTCATTATCGGACAGCACCATAATTTCTTTAGCTGGGTTAAAAAAAACTAGGGTGGTTCTAATCTCCTGTTACCAATAACGACTGCAATAGATCATTCTGTACATGTGTCATTTTCATGTGTTACAAGTGTAGGATAAAATGCATGTGAGTGGAATTGCTCGGTCAAAGTGCAGATGACTTTTTTTTTTTTTTTTTTGAGATGGAGTCTCACTTCACTCTGTCATCCAGGCAGGAGTGCAGTGGCGTGATCTCTGCTCACTGCAACCTCCACCTCCTGGGTTCAGGCAATTCTCCTGCCTCAGCCTATAGTCCCAGCTATTTGGGAGGCTGAGGTGGGAGAGATCACTTGAGCCTGGGAGGTGGAGCTTACAGTGAGCTGAGAGACTGCACCACCACTGCACTCCAGCCTAGGCGACAAAGAGACTGTCTTAAAAAAAAAACCCCCCAAAAAAAAACAGCCAGGCACAGTGGTTCACGCCTATAATCCCAGCACTTTGGGAGGCTGAGGCAGATGGATCGCCTGAGGTCAGGAGTTGGAGACCAGCCTGGCCAATGTGGTGAAACCCCATCTCTACTAAAGATACAAAAATTACCTGGGCCTGGTGGCAGGCACCTGTAATCCCAGCTACTTGGGAGGCAGAGGCAGGAGAATCGCTGGAACCCAGGGGGTGGAGGTAGCAGCGAGCCGAGATCGCGCCACTGCACTCCAGCCTGGGCGACAAGAGTGAAACTCTATCTCAAAAAAAAAAAAAAAGAAAGAAAACATCAGGACACTGTCTGTGTAGGTGCTTTACTCTTGAGGGAGTGAGTGAGCTGGACAGGAAGGGTATGAGAAATTGTACCATATAAAGAACAACTGAAGACGCAGGGCAGTAGACTTGAGAGGCTCATGAAAAAGGTCATTAAGGCCGGGTGTGGTGGCTCACGCCTGTAATCCCAGCACTTTGGGAGACCGAGGCAGGTGGATTACCTGTGGTCAGGAGTTTGAGACTAGCCTGGCCAACATGGCGAAACCCTGTCTCTACAAAAAATACAAAAATTAGCTGGGTGTGGTGGCACGTGCCTGTAATCCCAGCTACTCAGGAGGCCGAGGCATGAGAATTGCTTGAACCTAGGAAGCAGAGGTTGCAGTGAGCTGAGATTGTGCCACTGCACTCCAGCCTGGGCGAGAGTGAGACTCCTTCTCAAAAAAAAAAAGGTCATGAAATAAACATTTGAAAGCTTGGCAGGTGCAAAAGGCTTTAAATATATGTGATGTAGGCCGGGCAGGCAGAATTTGCATAGAGGGCTTAAATCTAATCTTGAGAAGAATGCACAGGGCTTGGCAGCAATGGAGTTTCATGGGATTTGGAGGGCTTCAGGGCATAACAGACCTGTGTCCTCTTCCTGCTCCATCACTCACCTGCCAAGGCACCTCGGGCAAGTTACTCAACCACTCTAAGTCTCAGTTCCCACACTTGTAGATGAGGACACTAACAGCTATCCTAGAGGATAGTTGTGGAGGATTAAATGAGATAAATGAGAAGGAATGTTCTCAGCACAATGCCTGTCATTAAGCAGGCCCTGAGGGCAGTGGCTATTATTATTATCTGAAAATGGAATAGGCAGGCTCCCTAGAAGGGTCAAATAAACGCTGAACAGTCCAGTCCCGTCTGGGAAACTCTGAGAGGGTTCTTTTGCATTGGCTCAAGGATCCCTAAGACGCTTTCTAGATGCCAAATTCCATGAAGATGACTTATTTGTGTTCTGGACTGTTTTTGATTTTGAGCCTAAGCATAGCGATCCCAAGGACAAATCCAGACATGGCAAATAATTCGTTAGTCCCACCCTAACAAATTACAAATGTCCTTGGGCCTAGAATCTACAATCTGGCCCAAAATGTATTATTCAGAAAACTGCCCACCTGTGCCTGAAGCAGTGATTCCGGGAGTGTACCAGTAGTTCCTTTTCCTCCTGTGAGTGCCCTTTGGTTGACAACACCTTTTCAACCTATTTGGCCTGTGTGGCAAGCAGGAATCACTGTCCCCATTTTAAAGAAAAGGAAACTGAGGCTCAGAGAGAGTCAAATCTTGCTAGAGATCATGTGGATAATGAGCAGCGAGCTCTTTCCAATTAGAAAGGGCTTCATCAGCAAGGAATTGAGAAATGAGTAAATATGAGGAGTTTTAAAAATCATCAAATTGGCAGAACTACTTCTCACTCACTTTAATTCTGGAAGATTTCTGACACTAGTCGCTATATCTGATGCTTCCGGACAAAGTTTCTCCACCAGCTCCAAAGGACCAAAGAATGATTTATTTTGGCCAATAAAACTCTTCTTAACTAAAAGGAAAAACAAAAGTGTTATTCATAAGAACAGGTTGCAAAATTTCTTCAGGGACCCACAGCCTCTCCCCCCAAAAGCCAAGTGGAAGTGAAAGCTGCTAAACTTCACTGCTTAATCCTTTTTTAAAAATCTTTTTTGAGATGGAGTCTCACTCTACCGCCCAGGCTAGAGTGCAGTGTGCAATCTCAGCTCACTACAACCTCTGCCTCCCGGGTTCAAGCAATTCTCTGCCTCAGCCTCCTGAGTAGCTGGGGTTACAAGTGCCCACAACGCCGGGCTAATTCTGTATTTTTAGTAGAGACGGGGTTTCACCATGTTGGCCAGGCTGGTCTTGAACTCCTGACCTTGTGATCTGCCCGCCTCGGCCTCCCAAAGTGCTGGGATAACAGGCGTGAGCCACAGCGCCCAGCCTGCTTAATCCTTCTTGATTTACTCTTGGGGACTGGGAGAGGCCATGTAATAAATTAGTCTCTCTTTCTCTGGCAACAGAGTTTCTCTGATATGCTTACTGTGCTCTTTCTGGAAGTATGTATTGCCCATGGAATAAAACAGGTGCCTCAGCCGGGCACAGTGGCTCACACCTGTAATCCCAGCACTTTGGGAGGCCGAGACAGGTGGATCACGAGGTCAGGAGATCGAGACCATCCTGGCTAACACGGTGAAACTCCGTCTCTACTAAAAATAAAAAAAAATTAGCCGGGAGTGGTGGTGGGCGTCTGTAGTCCCAGCTACTCGGGAGGCTGAGGCAGGAGAATGGCGTGAACCTGGGAGGAGGAGCTTGCAGTGAGCCGAGATTGCACCACTGCACTCCAGCCTGGGGGACAGAGTGAGACTCTTCAAAAAAAAAAAAAAAAGAAAAAGAAAAAGAAAAAAAGTTGCCTTATAGGCTCATCTATGAAATTCTTCCCCCTTTTTTTCCTTGATGGCAAAATCAAGGATTGATTTTTTTTTGTTTTTTTCAGATCCTCATCATCTGTACTGCTGTAATTGGTCTTCCTGCTCCTAATACTGTCACCTCCCCACCATTACAATCTGTTCTCTACATAGCTAGAAGTTCTTTTAAGAACTGAAGTTAGGACACATTTCTCCCTTTAGGATCTTCCAAAGACACTAAGAATAAAATGCAACTCCTCATCTGACCTTTAAGGACATATATGGTCCAGCCTCTCCCTACTCCCCTGACCTCATGTCCTCCCCTCCTCTCCCTCAGCACACTTAGCACACCTGTTACCTGGAGTCTTTCTCAAGCTGAGGAAGGTTGGTCTCACTCAGGACCTTTGCATCTGTTTTAATTAATTAATTAATTTATTTATTTATTTTTGAGATGGAATCTCACCCTGTAGCCTTGGTTGGAGTGCAATGGTGCAATCTCAGCTCACTGCAACCTCCGCCTCCTGGGTTCAAGAGATTCTCCTGCCTCAGCCACTCGAGTAGCTGGGATTACAGGCACGCGCCACCACGCCCGGCTAATTTTTGTGTTGTTAGCAGAGGCAGGGTTTCACCATGTTGGCCAGGGTGGTCTCCAGCTCCTGAGCTCAAGCGATCCTTCCGTCTCGGCCTCCCAAAGTGCTGGGATTACAAGGCGTGAGCCACCGCGCCTGGCCTAATAAGGCTTTTAAATATTGAATATGTGTTGAATGATATTTTGGATATACGGGTTCCATGAAATATATTATTAACACTAATTTTAAAACATTTTAGCAAATTAGGTTAACTTTTTTTTTCTTAATTTTTAAAAGTTTTATCCCCACAGAAAGGCATCTCATCTAACACTTTTTTTTCTTTTTTCTTTCTTTTTTTTTTTTTTGAGACGGAGTCTTGCTCTGTTGCCCAAGCTGGAGTGCAGTGGCGCGATCTCAGCTCACTGCAACCTCCGCCTCCCGGGATCACGCCATTCTCCTGCCTCAGCCTCCCGAGTAGCTGGGACTACAGGCGCCTGCCACCACGGCCAGCTAATTTTTTGTATTTTTTTTTTTTTTAGTAGAGACCGGGTTTCACCGTGTTAGCCAGGATGGTCTCGATATCCTGACCTCGTGATCCGCCCGCCTCGGCCTCCCAAAGTGCTGGGATTACAGGCGTGAGCCACCGCGCCCAGCCTCATCTAACGCTTTTAAAGTAACCTGGCTACCAGAAACTTTAAAATTGCCTATATAGCTTGCATGCTATTTCTATTGGCCAGCGCTGCTCTAGGACGTCGCTTCTGAATACAGGAACCTGGCCTGTTCTGTACACTGCTGGCATTTCAGCATCTAGAAGGATGTCTGGCACTGATGAAAAAGTGCTGAGCAAACACCCAGCCCGAACTTCCACGCTCCCAAACGCCCCCTCAGGCTCACCTTTCAGCCCATGTTTGAGGCAGTGCTCCATCACTACAAAGAACTGCTGCAAGGGGGCATGGTCCGCATCCAGGCTGCGGCCCAGGCTCAGAGCCGACTGGAGCAACACCTTGATGCTGAGTTTCATCATGTGCATCAGGTTGGCACGCTCCTCCATCATCTGGCACTTAGAAGCTGTGGGGCAGGAGCAGGGATAGCTTCGTTAGTGGACTGAGTGTGGGGAGGTCAGACTCCGGGCAACGGTGAGAAGACGGGTCAGGCAGGAGGCCAGGCGGTCTGCTTAGGGAACGGACGTGCTGGCGGGCGGGCAACCGGGATTCGCAGGTAAGTAGTCCCTGATCCCTAGAGGCCACAGCCCCCTACCTGGACGGCGGGGCCTTGGGTCAGAAGAGCCACTGGGCCTCCTGCTCCAGAGGCCTCTCCCAGACGGCTCCGCGCGTTGCTACGGCGACGGCTTTAGCAAGACTCGCCGCGTTTGGGTTCTCCCGCAACCCCGGTTCCATTTTTGACCAATGGAAGGGCGCTACCTACAGGAAGCCCTGCCCCAAGCTCTTAGAGGGCGTGCTGGGAAAGCGTCCCGCCCCCAAACATTCCTATTGGGCGAGTCCACCTCAAGGCCTCTCCTACGGAGCTAGTGGGCGCCATTTTGCAGCCTCTGTCCCGGACGGAGGAGGATGCGCACCCCGCCCAGAAGGCTTTTCCAGCCTTCTCTCTTGCCGGATAGTGCCAGCCGGGTGCCTGCAGGGAAGCATCTTCCCCTCAGTTCCAGGCTCAAATTCTTGTTGCCGATCTTTCGTCCGCTACTAGTGGACAATTTTAGGTTTTACGCACACTTTGTTTTTTGGTAAGGAAAACCGTTGGAGTCAAATGAATTCAGAGAGTTCCATTTCAACTCCCATTATCTTGTCGCATTGCTTTGAGGGTGTAATAAAGACTGTCTGCAATTATCATCAGATATCTATACGTGCTGGCCAAATGTTCTCTCAAACCCAGTAAGCTGGTATCCTAGAAACTAAAAGTTTAGATCCCAAAGTAAGAGTCCTGGCAGGAAAGTCCCAGGTACGAAGCGCGGCCCTCACCCGGGCGCGCGCGCGCGCTTACATTGTCTTGGAAATATTTGCCAATTGGAATGGGGGCGGGGGATCGTATTGTTTTTGGTTTGCAGCTGTCCAATTACTACTGAGGTTAAATAACTTCTGTTTATTGTCTGCTAGTATTTCTTCTGTGAATTGCTTGCTCAATTGACTTTCGTGTTGAATTGCTTGCCTTTGTCTTACTGACCTGTATATTTTGGATACTAATCCTTTACCTGTTTTATTTCACCAGCATTGATTAATATGGACAATTAAAGAGCATATTTATACGTGCTATATTTTTATATAGTTAATTACAGTTAAATCTGAACGATAATATTATGGCCGTGAACTTGTAGTAAAGGTCTTAAATAAATACTGAGACATCCTGGGACTAAAAATTCAAAATTATCTCAGCAAAACCCAAGAAGGTAGGGGGAGAGCTGCTGGGCAAGAAGAAACAGCCTAAGCATTTCACCTTGGTTGTGGAGAGGGTTAAAAGTGGCTTAAGTAAAGCATTTCGTTGGGGGTGGTATAATTTTTTTTTTTTTTTTTTTTGAGATGCTGTTTCACTCTTGTTGCCCAAGCTGGAGTGCAATGGCGCCATCTCGGCTCACTGCAACCTTGGCCTCCTGAGCTCAAGCGATTCTCTTGTTCAGCCTCCCGAGTAGCTGGGATTACAGGCATGCGCCACCACGCCTGGCTGATTTTGTATTTTTAGTAGAGACGGGGTTTCTCCATGTTGGTCAGGCTGGTCTCGAACTTCCAACCTCAGGTGATCCGCCCACCTTGGCGTCCCAAAGTGCTAGGATTACAGGCGTGAGCCACCATGTCTGGCCAGTATAATTATTTTTATATTTTGAGAGAAGCCTATGTATTATATTTATAAATTTTAAAACTGTAATGGATGATTGGCAAAGGAAATAAAACTTGTAAAACTTCATCAAGGGAGAAACTCTGAAGACAGCAATAACCATAAAAACAATTCGTAAAGATTTATCTTTAAAGAAGACACCAAGCCCAGTTCTATCATCTAGTGGTCTTGAAATTGGAATACATATACAGCAGTCTTGCCAAAGCTAGGTATGCCCAGATGTTTTAAGGAACTCAATTTCCAGATTTTCAAGTTTCACAGGCACTCTTTCTCCTCCCTCTAAAGAAGGGCAACCCACTCCATAACCTGTCTTCCTCTTGATATGGTGACCTGGGGTGCCCTAGGTTCCATACACCAAATGGAGGTGGTGTCGCCCTTGATGATTAAGTAATCAAAAACGTGAAGACCAGCCTTTTACTGCTTTATGGTATTCAGTTAAGCTTGGTCTTGGGGCAGAGGGGTGGTCTCTAACCCTCTGCTTGGGTATCCTAAATTTAGAAAATTAAAATTTTCTCCCTACAAATCTATGTAATTATGTTCAACCAGTCAATATTTACAACCCTAAGATGTGCCATTAGCTTGATGGCCATTTTCCGTAAATTAAATGAGCCCAAACTGCAGCTAAGTATTTGATGAAAATGGATTTGAAATACATGATAAACTAAAAGTATTTTTGTCAAAAAGTACTGTATTGGCAAAGGTGAATGAAATAAGCAATACTCAGATGTCTCCAACCATTCTGAGTATTCTGGGTTAAACAAAGTGCCTAAGTGAAAGAATAAGAAGTGAAATTATCCCTTGATAAGTCTTTTTTTCTTTTGAGATGGAGTTTTGCTCTTGTTGCCCAGGCTGGAGTGCAATGGCACGATCTTGGCTCACTGCAACCTCCGCCTCCTGGGTTCCAGAGATTCTCCTGCCTCAGCCTCCCCAGTAGCTGGGATTACAGGTGCCCGCCACCATGCCCAGGTAATTTTTTTGTATTTTTAGTAGAGACGGGGTTTTACTATGTTGGCCAGGCTGGTCTCGAACTCCTGACCTCAGGCCATCCACCCGCCTCAGCCTCTCAAAGTGCTGGGATTACAGGCATGAGCCACCGTGCCTGGCTCACACTTGATAAGTCTTGGTAAAACTTTTGTTTTGGTAACTCCCAAAAGTTGAGAAATTTTCTTAATATGATTAGGTTGCAGGTCAGGTAATTTTCAATTATTTGCTTTGAATGAAAATAAGGGAACAAAAAATAATTTTTGGCTTTAGATCAGTGTGATTTGGGGCATATAACTTGGAAAGAGTTCAAAGATGACCAACATTACTAAAACAAGCAAAAAACAGGACTAAAACTGATGCTGAATTCTATCACGCTTTAGCAGTAAATCATATATATTCATCTACAGATATATGCTAATGACAAAAACCAACACCATTCATCTCATTTAGAGATGCAATTCATTGGCTGGGCGTGGTGGCTCAGGCCTGTAATCCCAGCACTTTGGGAGGCTGAGGCAGGCAGATCACCTGAGGTCAGGAGTTCGAGATCAGCCTGGCCAACATGGTAAAACCCGTCTCTACTAAAAATACAAAACTTAGCTGGGCGTGCTGGCGTGCACCTGTAGTCCCAGCTACTGGGGAGGCTGAGGTGGGAGGATCACTTGAACTCGGGAGGCGGAGGTTGCAGTGAGCCAAGATTGCGCCACTGCATTCCAGGCTGGGCAACAGAGTGAGACCCTTCTCAAAAAAAAAAAATGCAATTCAAGAAAAATTTATGTATAATTCTTTATAAAAATTATATTTATGTTCCTGTTACCAATGTAGCATTACTAATAAACTTAATGATAATTCACTCCAGAAGAAAAATTTTTATACACTTAGAGCTTTAGTCACAATAAAAATTTATTAAACTTTAACTTATTTACATACTTTTTTCTGAGACTTATAAGATGACCAATAACACTTTTAAAAACATACAAATCTATTACATTAATTCTATGGCAGAAGTGGAATGGAAATCCAAGTTCAATGAATAAAAGGGAAAATGTAAAATTTTCAAATATTAAATAACTTGCTATTTTAAAGATGGATGGTGGTAATTATCAATTCATTAAGGTATTTACATACCACTTGATACATTTCAAAAAACAATGTAACAGTTTTATTTTAAAAAGTCAATATTTACACTATGCCAGAAAATGAATTCTGAGCAACTTTAAAATATGATGAATAATCTTATACGTTAACTTTAAAAGTTAAATTTTCGGCTGGGAGCAGTGTCTCATGCCTGTAATCCCAGCACTTTGGGAGGCCGAGGTGGCCAGATCACTTGAGGTGGGCAGGTCACTTGAGGTCAGGAGTTTGAGACCAGCCTGGCCAACATGGTGAAACCCTGTCTCTACTAAAAATCCAAAAAATTACCTGGGCGTGGTGGTGCATGCTTGTAATCCCAGCTGCTTGGGAGGCTGAGGCAGGAGAATCGCTTGAACCTGGGAGGCGGAGGTTGCCGTGACCCGAGATCACGCCATTGCACTCCAGCCTGGGTGACGAGCAAAACGCCGGCTCAAAAAAAAAAAAAAAAAAAAATGTTGGGAGTTTTCTTAGGGGGTTACATGAGCAAAAAATGTTAAGACCAGTGTTCCAGGCAATCAGCGCTGGGTGGTGCTGTCTCTGGAAGTGCTGCTGGCAGTGTTTTGCCATCTCATGCATCCCCTACTATATGGGGTTACCTGTACCCATTAGCACTCAAGTTAGAGGCATGGAAAATTAAACCTGGAACGATCTTTTAGCGGTTCCATCTCTCAATTTTACTGGCTTTGTGACCTTGGCCAAACTATTACATCTCTAAGCTTCATTAATAATAGTTCAACATGACACAGAGAATATCGTGAAGTTCTACACCTACTGAATTGCCAAATAAATTGCCAGGCCAGTATCAGACTCCTGGGCTCAAGCAATCCTCTCTCGTTGGCCTTTCAAAGTACTGGGATTACAGGCATGAGCCACCTGCACCCCGCCAGCATGTTAATTCTTAAAACACGCATGTTTGTTACTCATCCTTTAGGAAGCGTTACTCTAAAAAGCAAGATACATTCCTTGTGGGTACATCCTATTGCTTGCGTGAAAACAGCCAGTGTTGAGAGAGGAAAGCACATGTGCTATGTGCGGAAACGCTCAAAGATACAATAGTACTGGGGAAAATTTCTGGGAAGGAGGATTTAGTATTTGTCCTTTTTTTTTTTTTTTTTGAGACAGAATTTTGCTCGTCACCCAGGCTGGAGTGCAGTGGCGCGATCTTGGCTCACTGCAACTTCTGCCTCCTGGTTTCAAGCAATTTTCCTGCCTCAGCCTCCCGAGTAGCTGGGATTACAGGCGTGCGCCACCATGCCCATCTAATTTTTGTATTTTTAGTGGAGACGGGGTTTCACCATGTTGGCCAGGCTGGTCTCAAACTCCTGACCTCAAATGATCCGCCCGCCTCGGCCTCCCAAAGTGCTGGGATTACAGGCATGAGCCACCATGCCTGTCCGAATGTTCTTTTGTATGGTTTGATTTTTAAAAATCATGTTCGCTTATTACCTTAAAAAAAAAATCCCCCAAAACCAAACAGGACACCTATGGACAATGCAATCACATACCAGACCCCACATGGGAAAACTTTTTTTTTTTTTTTTTGAGACAAAGTTTTGCCCTTGTTGCCCTGGCTGAAGTGCAATGCGGCGATCTTGGCTCACAGCAACCTCCACCCCCCAGGTTCAAGAGATTCTCCTGCCTCAGCCTCCCGAATAGCTGGGATTACACGCCTACGCCACCATGCCTAATTTTGTATTTTTAGTAGAGACGGGGTTTCTCCATGTTGGTCAGGCTGGTCTCAAACTCCCGACCTCAGGTGATTCACCCACCTCGGCCTTCCAAAGTGCTGGGATTATAGGCGTGAGCCACTGCGCCCGACCGGGACAACATTTTAAAACAAGTATTCAAAATATTCCGCAGCATTTCCTTTAGCTTCTACCATTGAAAAAATATCATCCGGCAAGAGTGCTGCTCACATTCAATCTCTGCTCCTAAACTGCTCCCTCTGAAAGTCCTGCCTGTCCTCATTGCTTGTGTAGGCAGATCAGTGGGGAAAGAGACCATGAGTCAGCCTTGGGCCTGGCCCTGGCTGAAGTGGTGTCACTGTCTTTCTCCCATCCTGTTCTTGTGTCGCTGCAGAGCGAGCCGCCCTTGGCCCATTTCCTTTCCCCACCTCTGCTCCTGTCCTACCTGATGGCTTCAAATCCCGGTGACCTTCGGGACCAGCCTCATGGCTCTACCCAGCAGTTCCCCAAATTTCATCTCTTTGTAAGCCATGGGTCACCATTTTGCTAGATTGAGTGGTAGTTATTAATACTTTCCTTAAATTGAGTTAATTATTATTATTTTTTGAGATAGTCTCGTTCTGTTGCCCAGGCTGGACTGGAGTGGAATGGTCTCGGCTCACTGCAAACTCCGCCTCTTAGGTTCAAGCAATTCTCCTGCCTCAGCCTCCTGAGTAGCTGGGATTACAGGTGCCTACCACCAAGCCCGGCTAATTTTTGTATTTTTTTTTTTTTTAGTAGAGATGGGGTTTCACCATGTTGGCCAGGTTGGTCTCGAACTCCTGACCTCAGGTGATCTGCCTGCCTCGGCCTCCCAAAATGCTGGGATTACAGGTGTGAGCCACCATGCCCAGCCTAGTTTTTTAAATCCATATGGGATATATATATTGACATTTTGCAGTTGAAGTTACTTCTCTTTAATACTCTCTTTATAAAATAGGGATAATAATGGTAATCATCACCCTGTGCCATCTACATAATTTACAAGGCCCAGTGCAAAATTCCCGGCCTGGAGCAGAGCACAGAAGTCAGACTCCCCCTTACTACAGCTCTAATGGATTGCAACTTCCCTGCAGGGATGGGACGGGTGAGAGGCCCCTGCCCACTTGCCTGCCTAATGTGCTGTGGTACCAGCCACCCTGCCCTGAGATTTGGAGGGTGCAATCCCAACGCTGCCTGGGCAAGAGTGGGATCAGGGAGGGTAGGGAGAAGCCCCAGGGCAGCTCGAGTGGGCCAGGGCAGCTGAGAACCTGTCCCATTGGACTTCACTTAAAAAACACAAATTCAAAGATAAAATTAAGAATTTCAAGCATGGGATACTTCTGAGTGCCTGGCCCTTTCCACCAGAGTGATCAAAGCCTGCATTGACCGTCCACCCATGAAGCTAGTCCTGTTATCACATAGGGTTGTTGTGAGGAATGAATGAATACTTGTACAGGTTTAAGACTAATGCCTGGCACCTTTGAAGGACAATATAAGTGTTGGCTATTGTTTCTATCACTTCCATAGATGGAACACAGGTATTTTTCAAATATGCATTTGTTCAGCAAACACTTATTATTCTGTGCCAGGTACTGACACATTTCATTTTATCTTTTTAATTTTTTCCTTGATTCTGCATTAAAGGAAAGAAATTCTATCAGGGAAGAACTTTTATTATTTGCTTACTCCTGCCACGAAATATCTAAGAGGCCTCCAGGAGACGCCATGCCTTGACTTTCAGTACTGACTGTCAATGAGTATGCAACTCAGCATCCACTGATGTGTGGAAAAGTCTCGGGAAAAGGTGTCAAGCTAGAGGGCAGTAGGTTCCCGGCCTGCCCAGGCTCTCATCATCCTCTAATGCTATTTTCCACTGCCAGGATCTCAAAACGAGTCAGCCTTTCAACTTTACTCAGTAATTATTCTTGACCACTGAAAATCTCACAATTCACTACCTGGGGTCGGTGCATCTACAGCAAAGGTACCAGTGGATGGGGAGGAATCAGGAAGCCTCAAGTGTGTGCTATGATGCTCCTTGGAAGGCACCACAACCTTTCCTCAGCTCTGTCCCAGCATTTTCTATGAAGTTGGCAATGTTCTATTATGTGCTATCTCATACAGTAGCCACTGGCCACACACAGGCTACTGAGCATTTAAAATGTGGCCGCTGTAATCGAGGAACAAGTTTTCTTTTTTTTTTTTTTTTTTTGAGACAGAGTCTCGCTCTGTCACCCAGGCTGGAGTGCAGTGGCGCGATCTCGGCTCACTGCAACCTCTGCCTCCCAGGTTCAAGCGATTCTCCTGCCTCAGCCTCCTGAGTAGCTGGGACTACAGGTGCATGCCAACACACCCAGCTAATTTTTTGTATTTTTAGTAGAGACGGGGTTTCACCATGTTGGCCAGGATGGTCTCGATCTCTTGACCTCGTGATCCACCCGCCTCGGCCTCCCAAAGTGCTGGGATTACAGGCGTGAGCCACCGCTCCCGGCCGAGGAACTCAACTTTTAATTCAATTTAAAAGTACTGAATTTCAATTTGATTCAGTTAGAAATTGAGGAATCCGGCCGGGCGCGGTGGCTCAAGCCTGTAGTCCCAGTACTTTACGAGGCCGAGGCAGGTGTATCACAAGGTCAGGAGTTCAAGACCAGCCTGGCCAAGATGGTGAAACCCCGTTTCTACTAAAAATATGGGGGGGGGGGGAGGAGGGGGCGGGGAACTTAGCCGAGCGTGGTGGTGGGCACCTGTAATCCCAGCTACTCGGGAGGCTGAAGGCGGGAGGATCGCTTGAACCCGGGAGGCAGAGGGTGCAGTGAGCCGAGATCGCACCACTGCACTCCAGCCTGGGCGACAGAGCAAGACCCGGTCTCAAAAAAATAAAAATAAATAAAAACAAAAACACACACACAAAAACATATGCGTGCTGTTGTATTGGATAGCACAGCTCTGGATGTCTGGCGTTAGAGGGTTAAGTTACTTAAATCTTACTATCACTGATATGCTGGCACTCTGTTCATTACAAGGGCTGAAAAGGTCTTTAAGAGATCATCGGGTGACTTTAAAATCCCCATCTCACAGGCAGAGGTGAGCGGAGGCGCCGCTGGTCCGCTGCGCGCAGGGCCCACGCCCTCCCGACACCCGCCGGCGCTCCACTCCCGCACTGAACGGTTGAAAAGCAGAACAGTGCTGGCTCCGTTTCGTGTGTGGAGTTACCACAGAGTTCCGAAGCCCGGACGCGCACACGTCCTCCACCTAGTTAGCGGGAGAGCATAGAGGCGCGGGTGCGGGAGCGCGCTCAGGCACGCGGGGCTGCGGGGGGCGGTCTCGGCTGGGCCGCCGGAGTAAAGACCCAGGCGCAGCCAGGCGCCGCCCGCCGGCCAACAGCTCGCGTAACCTCCCGGAACGGCCAGTGCCCTCCCAGCCCGGCCCCCACCGCGCCCGCGCCGGCGGCCAGCGGGGACACGCGAGTCCGCCGCGGGACAGACCCGGCCCGAGCCTACCTGCGCGCGCCGTGCCGTCCCCGCTGTCCCCGCCGCCCAGCCCCGCGGCCGCGCGCAGCGCGCTCCCGCAGCTCGCCGACAGGTTCCCGGTGGCCCTGCGTGCCAGGGTCAGGATGGGCGCCGACCAGCCCTCGGCCGCCCGCGGCCTCGTTGCGCTCCGCAGGTCGCCTGGGCCGGGCAGCTGGCTTCGGTCCACGATCTCAAACTCTTCTCCCGGCTCAAGCGCTGACCCGGGCCCCGGCCCCGGCTCCAGCTCCGGCTCCAGCTCCCGCCCCCGCCCAGCAGCGCAGCCGCCTTCCCCGTCGGCCATCTTGGCCGTGTCATGTGACCCAGCGGGCGGGCGCGGGGTGGGTGCGGCCGGGCACCGCCTTTCCCTTCGGTGGGCAAGGTTTTTCTCCCTCTTCACCGCCTCGCCTTCCCTCTGTTTCGAAAGGTTCGGGAAAGTCCAAGTCATAACATAAAAAGTGTGCGTATTCCCGGCCGCCGGCAGGACCTGTTCGCGGGGAAGTTCCTCTTGAACTTTCTCCGAGGACAGTTGTGCACCCTGCCCGGCGCTTCACGGGGTTTCCTGGCCGTCGTTGTCTTTGTGACACCATTTCCTCTTTTAAATTTTCATTTCATGGTCTATATTTTCCACTTCGTCATTTTTCTGTAGCACTCATTAGAACAAGCCCCGAAAGGGCGACTAAGGAAACGCACAGGCGAGGCAGGAAAGCAGGAATTTTTTTTTTTTTTTAAATCTAATGACTATGACGGCTTGGCAAGAAAGAGTGCACGATAGTGGACTGGAAATCAGAGCTGGCTTCTCCTATTGATTAGTTACGTGGGATAACAAAAAGCCGACCTCATTATTAAATAAGATTTGCAGTAAGGACCACATGGCAGATGTTAGCGATTGTGACTACTATCTCTAGTATCCAACTGTGTGGCCTGGGTAAGTCACTATACACTCAGTCTGTTTCTTCACTTGGAAAAGAAAGGAATTTGACTAAGTACAAAGGAAAATTTTGGCCGGGCGCGGTGGCTCATGCCTGTAATCCCAGCACTTCGGAAGGCCCAGGCGGGCCTTTAGTAGGACGAAACCCCGTCTCTACTAAAATACCAAACAACAACAACAACAACAACAACAACAAAAAACCAGCCAGATGTCGTGGCGGGGCAGCTCTACTCCTAGCTCCTTGGGGGGCTGAGAGGGAGGATCACTTGAGCCCGGGAGGTCGATCCCACAGTGAGCAGAGATCATGGCCACTGCACTCCAGGCTGGGCGACAAAGTGAGACCCTGTCTCAAAAAAACACTAAAATTTACTAGCACTTAACACTTTGCAAAGTGAGGCGACATGAGCCACACCAAACCAGCAGAGCTGTTTTGATTCCCAGAATGTTTACAAATCTTAAAACTTGTTGCCAATATTTAGAAATCAAAAGATTTCACATAAGAATCTGGATTTTAGCTTTCTCTGGAATCACTGGAATATTTGGTAACTCATGGCATATTCCCTGATGGCAACAAACTGTTGGGAATAAACTGTGCTGCCCCTTTAGACGCCCAGCTGCTCCCTGGACCTGTCTTGGTCCAGCCCACTTCACTAGGTTGCATGATATGTCTGGTCCCTGAAAGGCCAGTTCTCAGTGAAGGGATACCACTTCATCCAGGAGTGTTTTGGGAATTTGTGGAGTTGGTGTTTGAGTTGTGTAATGATTGAGGGCATACTACCAGTCTTTTTTGTTTGTTTGTTTGTTTTCAGACGGAGTCTCGCTCAGTCGCCCAGGCTGGAGTGCAGTGGTGATCTCGGCTCACTGCAAGCTCCACCTCCCGGGTTCACGCCATTCTCCTGTCTCAGCCTCCCGAGTAGCTGGGACTACAGGCGCCCGCCACCACGCCCGGCTAATTTTTTTTTTTTTTTGTATTTTTAGTAGAAACGGGGTTTCACCGTGTTAGCCAGGATGGTCTTGATCTCCTGACCTCGTGATCCGCCAGCCTCGGCCTTCCAAAGTACTGGGATTAGAGGCGTGAGCCACCGCGCCCGGCCTGGTCTTGTTTGTTTGTTTTTGAGGCCAAGTCCTGCTCTGTCACCAAGCTGGAGTGCAGTGGCGCAATCTCGGCTCACTGTAACCTCTGCCTACCGGGTTCAAGCGATTTTCCTGCCTCAGCCTCCCAAGTAGCTGGGACTGCAGGGGCGTGGCGCCACACCTGGCTAATTTTTGTACTTTTAGTAGAGACGGGGTTTCACCATGTTCGCCAGGATAGTCTCGATCTCTCGACCTCGTGATCCGCCCGCCTCGGCCTCTCAAAGTGTTGGGATTACAGGCGTGAGCCACTGAGCCCGGCCCTACTAGTCTTTACTGGATGCATAGACAGGGATGAAGATAGTCTAGAATAACAGAATTGTCCCGAATCCTTCATGACTTTCCAATGCTACTGGACATTATGTAGGTGAAAAGTTTGTTTATAATGATTAGGGCGTGGAACCGAATTCCATTTTGTATAAAAACATTAACTCTTTTTTGGGGGAACAGTTTCAACATTTATCAGGCAAGGTTATTCTTCAGTAACAACCCCCAAATCTCAATGGCTTAACCTAAAAGCTGGTTTCTCATCATGCTACATGTCAATGTAGATGGGGTGAGTACTCTGCCCAACTCATTGTAGTCTCTCAGGACCCAGCCTGTTGGGAGTTTTGCATAAATATTACGTGCTCCAGTCCTGCATGACAAAGGTCACTTATGCACATTTCATTGGTGAAAGCAAATCACATGGCCACGTTTAATTTCTAGGGAGTTGGGAAGTTCAGACCTATTTCTGTCTGGGAAAACCACAACTGGGAATCTTTGTGAGCAGTGTAATGACTACCATAAGTGTACCCTAAATTTTCCTGGAATGTAGCTAAATTGATTTGTTCAGAATTACACGTACAAATGTCTATGTTATTTCAGTGGTAGTTGTGCCTCGTTTACATATTGAAATATATCTCATTTTATAGTGCTTCGCTTTATTGCTTTTTTGACAAATTAAAGTTTTTGGCAGCCGGGCACGGTGGCTCACGCCTGTAATCCCAGCACTCTGGGAGGCACAGGTGGGTGGATCACCTGAGATCAGGAGTTCGTGGCCAGCGTGGCCAACATGGCGAAACCCCGTCTCTACTAAAAACACAAAAATTAGCCAGGCGTGGTGGCGGGAGCCTATAATCCCAGCTACTCTGGAGGCTGAGGCAGGAGAATCGCTTGAACCTGGGAGGCAGAGGTTGCAGTTAGCCAAGATCAAACCACTGCACTCCAGCTTGGGCAACAAGTGCAAAAAAAAACTGCGTCTCAAAAAAAGAAAAAGTTGCTGTTGGCAACCCAACAGCACGTGCTTATTTTGTGCCTCTGTTTCACATTTTCGTAATTCTCAAAATATTCTAAACTTTTAAACTACTCTTACATCTGTTATATGATTTGTGATCGGTGATCTTTGGTGTTACTATTATTAATTGTTTTGGGGCACCACAAACTGCACCCATATAAGATGGTAAACTTAATTGATAAATGTTGTATGTGTTCTTACTGCTTCACCAACCACGTGTTTCCTTCTCCCTTACCCTCTCCTCGGGCCTCCCTGTCTCCTGAGACACAATATTGAAATTAGGCCAATTAGGCCGTGGCTCAAACCTGTAATCTCAGCACTTTGGGAGTCTAAGGTGGGCAGATCACTTGCGATCAGGAGTTCCAGGCCAACATGCTGAAACCCTGTCTCTACTAAAAATACAAAATTAGCTGGGTGTGGTGGCAGGCACCTGTAATACCAGCTACTGGGGAGGCTGAGGCACGAGAATTGCTTGAACCTGGGAGGCGGAGGTTGCAGTGAGCTAAGATTGCATCACTGCACTCCAGCCTGGGCGATAGAGTGAAACTCCATCTCCAACCAAAAAAAAAAAAAAAAAAAAGAAAAGAAAAAGGAAAAGAAATTAGGCCAATTAATAACCCTACAACGGCCTCTGAGTGTTCAGGTAAAAGGAAGAGTTGCATGTCTCTCTCTTTATATCAAAAGCTAGAAATGATTAAGCTTAATGAGGTAGGCACGTCAAAAGCCGTGATGGGCCAAAAGCTTGGCCTCTTGCACACAGTTAGCCAAGTTGTGAATGCAAAGGAAAAGTTCTTGCTGGAAATTAAAAGTGCTACTCTGGCCGGGTGTGGTGGCTCATGCCTGTAATCCCAGCACTTTGGAATGCTGAGGCGGCCAATCACATGAGGCCAGGAGTTTGAGACCAGCCTGGCCAACATGGTGAAAACCTGTCTTTACTAAAAATACAAAAATTAGCCAGGTGCAGTGCTGCGCCTGTATTCTCAGCTGCTTGGAAGGCTGAGGCATGAGAATCGCTTGAACCAAGAAGCAGAGGTTGCAGTGAGCCAAGATCAGGCCACTGCACTCCAGCCTGGGCAACAGAGCAAGACTCTGTCTCAAAAAGGAAAAAAAAAGTGAAACAGCCTTATTTCTGATAAGGAAAAAGTTTTGGTGGTCTGGATAGAAGATTAAATCAACCACAACATTCCCCTAAGTCAAAACGTAATCCAGACCAAGGCCCTCAACATCAAGGCAACACCCTCCACTGGCAAAAAGATTATGATTCACTGAAGGCTCAGGTGGTCTTTAGCATTTAAAAATTTTTTTTTAATTTTTAATTTTTTTTTGCGATAGAGTCTCGCTCTGTCACCAGGCTGGAGTGCAGTGGTGCCATCTCTGCTCACTGCAGTCTCTGCATCCTGGGTTCAAGTGATTCTCCTGCCTCAACCTCCTAAGTAGCTGGGATTATAGGTGTGCGCCTCCATGCCCAGCTAATTTTTTGTATTTTTGGTAGAGACAGGGTTTCACCATGTTTGCCAGGATGGTCTCGATCTCCTGACCTCGTGATCCACCCACCTCAGCCTTCCAAAGTGCTGGGATTACAGGAGTGAGCCACTGCGCCCGGCCAGCATTTTTTAGTTATATATATATATTTTGAGACAGAGTCTTGCTGGGTTGCCCGAGCTGGAGTGCAGTGGTGCGATCTCGGCTCACTGCAAACTGTGCCTCTTAGGCTCAAGTGATTCTCCTGCCTTAGCCTTCTGAGTACCTGGGATTACAGGTGTGCACCACCATGTCCAGCTAATTTTTGTAGTTTTAGTAGAGACGGGTTTTTTCCATGTTGCTCAGGCTGGTCCTGAACTCCTGGACTCAAGCGATCTGCCCGCCTCAACCTCCCAGAGTGCTAGTATTACAGGCGGGCGTGAGCCACCGCACCTCGCTGTAAACCATCTTTTTTTTTGAGACGGAGTCTTGCTGTCGCCCAGCCTGGAGTGCAATAGTGCAATCTCAGCTCACTGCAACCTCCGCCTCCTGGTTCAAGCAATTCTCCAGCCTCAGCCCGTAAACTGAGACTACAGGCACCTGCCGCCACACTGGGAATTTTTTTATTTTTAGTAGACACAGGGTTTTACCATGTTGGCCAGGCTACTCTCTAACTCCTGACCTCAAGTGATCCGTCCACCTCGGTCTCCCAAAGTGCTAGGATTACAGGTGTCAGCCACCACGCCCAGCCAGTGAAATCATTTTCTGAACGATGCTATATGAAGTTTTCTTGCCAAAAATGTTTGCCTAGGCTGGGCACGGTGGCTCACGCCTATAGTGTCAGCACTTTGGGAGGTTGTAGCGGACGGATTTCTTTGAGTCAGGAGTAGAGACTAGCCTGGGCAACATGGTGAAACCCTATCTCTACAAAACACAAAAATTAGCCAGGCGTGGTGGCTGGCACCTGTGATCCCAGCTACTTGGGAGGCTGAGGCTGGAGGATCGCTTGAGTCTGGGAAGTGGAGGTTGAAGTGAGCCAAGATCGTGCCACTGCACTCCAGCCTGGGCAACAGAGCAAGACTCTGTCTCAAAAAAAAAAAAAATTAAGTCTGAGGTATGATCATGAAAAGCAAAATGGTAAAAAAAAAAAAAAAAAGTTTGCTTAAAAACACATCAGGTATCTGGAGCAGCACTGTCCAACAAAACCTTCTGAGGTGATGGGAATGTTTTCCATTTGCACTGTCCAGTATGATAGCCAGTGGCCACAAGCAGCTACTGAGCACTTGACATGTGGTTGGCATGACTGAGGAGCTGAATTTTACTTCAGTTCAATTAATTTAAATTTATATGTGCCTGGTGACTACTGTACTGGCCAGCACAGCTTGAGATCTAGCTTCCAGTTTGCAGAAAACATAGAGGAGAAAGGAGGAAGTGAAAACAGCACCTGTTGTAAACCCCAAGAGACAACCCTGATGAGATCAGAGCAATCTGCTGGGAAAGACATTTTTAAATTGGGGAACTTTGAATATGGGCTAGATACTAGGTGATATTATGGACTTACTGTAAATTCTTTTAGATGTGATAATGGATTGTGCTTGCATAGGAAAATTCCCTTCTTTTTAGGAGCTGCATTAGTGTCTTAAGTAGCAGCATGTCAGGATGTCTAGACCTCACCTTAAAATACTTCCAAAAAATAAAATAGATGACGCAAAAATGGCAAATTGTTGAAAACTTTTAAATTTAAGTAATGAGTATAAAAGAGTTATATTCTGTTTACTTCTCTGAATGTCTCAGTTTTCATAATAAAAAGTAAAATGGGCCGGGCACGGTGGCTCACGCCTGTAATCCCAGCACTTTGGGAGGCCGAGGCGGGCGGATCATGAGGTCAGGAGATCGAGACCATCCTGGATAACACGGTGAAACCCCGTCTCTACTAAAAATACAAAAAAATAGCCGGGCGTGGTGGCAGGCGCCTGTAATCCCAGCTACTCTGGAGGCTGAGGCAGGAGAATGGTGTGAACCTGGGAGGCGGACCTTGCAGTGAGCCGAGATCGTGCCACTGCACTCCAGCCTGGGTGACAGAGCAAGACTCCGTCTCAAAAAAAAAAAAAAAAGTAAAAATGATGGGCTGGGTACAGTGGCCTACGCCTATAATCCCAGCACTTTGGGAGGCCGAGGCAGGTGGATCACGAGGTCAGGAGTTTGAGACCAGCCTGGCCAACATGGTGAAACCCTTTCTCAACTAAAAATACGAAACTTAGCTGGGCATGGTGGCTCACACCTGTAGTCCCAGCTTCTCAGGAGGCTGAGGCAGGAGAATTGCTTGAGCCCAGGAGGCAGAGGTTGCAGTAAGCCAAGATCGCACCACTGCACTCTCCAGCCTGGGCGACAGAGCAAGACTTTCATCTCAAAAAAAAAAAAAAAAAAAAAAAAAAAGGCCAGGCGCGGTGGTTCACACCTGTAATCCCAGCACTTTGCAAGGCCGAGGCAGCAGATCACGAGGTCAGGAGATCGAGACCATCCTGGCTAATACAGTGAAACCCCGTCTCTGCTAAAAATACAAAAAATTAGCCGGATGTGGTGGCGGGCGCCTGTAGTCCCAGCTACTCCGGAGAGGCTGAGGCAGGAGAATGGTGTGAACCCGGGAGGCGGAGCTTGCAGTGAGCCGTGATGGCACCACTGCACTCCAGCCCAGGCAAGAGTGGGAGACTCCATTGCAAAAAAACAAAAAAAGATGTATAAAAAAGTGAGTCCATATGAAACAAGAATCAATGTTTCATAAATGGTGAAAAGCCCCTACAAAAACCTTGACTGAGATTTTATTTTGGATAATAAAAACAAAAATTATGAAAATAAGTTTATCTTATATATAACAAAATTTAGAATATGTTTGCAACTGTGTGCTAGTTTTTAGAACGAATCAAGAATGAACAAGTGTTGACTTTTGTGCATAATTTTTCTGGAAAATTACATGATTCAAGATATCATTCATTTTACATCTGACTCACGGTAGAGTCAGAAAGAGAGTCTAAAAATATTTAGACTTCATTTTCCTCTCAAAGTCCTCTTTAATTCTTTGGTAGCCAATTTTTTGGTGTCTCTATTTTCATTTTATTCACATCTCTTTGGATTTAGCTAGTCCTCAGCTAATTGACCAAAAGTGGTAAAGTAATTATCCCATTCACCATGTTATTAGTCATTCTGGATTTTTTTTTTTTTCGAGATGGAGTCTCGCTCTGTTGCCCAGGCTGGGGTGCAGTGGCGTAATCTCGGCTCACTGCAAGCTCCACCTCCTGGGTTCACACCAGTCTCCTGCCTCAGCCTCTTGAGTAGCTGGGACTACAGGCGCCAGCCACCACGCCCGGCTATTTTTTGTGTTTTTAGTAGAGACGGGGTTTTACTGTGTTAGCCAGGATGGTCTTGATCTCCTGACATTGTGATCCACCTGTCTCAGCCTCCCAACGTGCTGGGATTACAGGCGTGAGCCACCGCACCTGGCCCATTCTGGATATTTTTATGGGATATCTCATAGAAAAAGCCATTTTATGATATTGCTGCTCCCTTTATATTTTGAGCCTAAGCTCACTCTTCACTTTAATTCATTTTAAATTTATTGCTTTTTTCAAACCATTCTATTTTGAAGCTCCTGGTGAGTCATCAGCGTTAATTTCCTTCTGTTCACTTGTTGATTGGTCCATAACTCTGCTGACCTCACCTGTCGGTGGCTTTGTGTGCCACTCGAGTGGGGCTTTAATGTCACTTGTTGATTCTGTGAAATCTTGCATTGTGTGTAAGATTCACAATTTAACTGTCCAAATGACTGGCATCCTAGACATCTGAGAACGAGTGAGAGGCTGGCTGGCCATTGGTATGGGACATGGGGATCGATGCTTTGGGGTTCAGCAGGGAGTAAATTTTGAATAGGGATCAGTTTTTAAGTGGTTAATTCATTAGTGAATATGTTATCATTATGAATACCTTTGCTTCTCCAAATGGTCTTGTAGCTGCAGGGACTTGGGGAAAGTATCTTCAGATAAAGAGGACCCTGTCTATCTTGAGTTTGGAACATCAGAGCTTTTTGTGGTGGTTGTAACTAAATGGGGTGTAGGTGCTATTGCTAGGATAAATCAGAACATGGCAGTTATTTTATGAAAATAATGTTGTATTTATTAAAGAACTTGCAAAAAAAGTTAACCTGAGGATTTGTGTAATGTGTCTCTAAGAGAGAGCTGCCATTACGTTGGTGAAGTGACCGATCCTTTCCCTGTTTGGCACCTCATACCAGCCACAGGGTAGTAAGAATCTCAAGTGCAGCTGAACTCCTGCTTTCAGAGGAAATACCGGGAGACAGTATGAAAAGAAAGGTGGGCTTTACGCCCCTTCCAGTGGCTTCTACAACAAAAGACTTCCTGATTTGGTGACATTTTTCCATGACACGTCATATTGATTTGTCTTGTTCTCCTCTCTGCTCCACACCATTTTATTATAAACAAATCTGAGGCTGGGCGAGGTGGCTCACGCCTGTAATCCCAGTACTTTGGGAGCCGAGGTGGGCGGATTACGAGGTCAGGAGTTCAAGACCAGCCTGACCAACATGGTGAAACCCCGTCTCCACTAAAAATACAAAAATTAGCTGGGCGTGGTGGCGCGTGCCTGTAATCCCAGCTACTCAGGAGGCTGAGGCAGGAGAATTGCTTGAACCTGGAAGGTGGAGGTTGCAGTGAGCTGAGATCGCACCATTGCACTCCAGCCTGGGCGACAGAGTGAGACTCCATCTCAAAAAAAAAAAAAAAAAAAAAAATTGAAGATAAGCCGGGTGCGGTGGCTCATGCCTGCAATCTCAGCACTTTGGGAGGCCAAGATGGGTGAATCACTTCAAGTCAGGAGTTTGAGACCAGCCTGGCCAACATGGTGAAACCCCATCTCTACTAAAAATACAAAAATTAGCTGGGCGTGGTGGCGCATGCCTGTAATCCCAGCTACTAGAGGGGCTGAGGCACAAAAATCGCTTGAACCCGGGAGGTGGAGGTTCCAGCGAGTCTAGATTGTGCCACTGCACTCCAGCCTGGGCAACAGAGCGAGACTCTGTCTCAAAAAAAAAAAAGAAAATTGAACAGAGATTATAACACTTTTACCATATCTATCCATTTATCATTCCTAATTTCATCTATTACTCTTACTCTTTGGTGTATTTCAAAGGAAATTCCAGACCCTAATAGTTTAAAAAGCTTTTTGTTATTTCAATCCTACAGAAGAGTTACGAGAATAAAGATGGCACAAAGTACAACTGTATGCCCTTGACCCCAATTCACCTGGAGCTCACGTTTACTTCATTCATGTCATCATCTGCATGTGCTCCCTCTCTGGATCTGTATGGATATAAGCACATTTTTCCTTGGACTTTGTGAGGGTGAGTTACATACATCATGACCTTTTATTTTTAAACTTTTCAGGATATATTTCTTTTTAAAAAATTATATTCAAATTTTATTGCATTAAGATGATGCATTGGTTAGGACTTGAAAAACTTTGTTTTGGCCAGGCGCGGTGGCTCATGTTTGTAATCCCAGCACTTTGGGAAGCCAAGGTGGGGAGATCATGAGGTCAGGAGTTCGAGACCAGATTGGCCAACATAGTGAAACCCCGTCTCTACTAAAAATACAAAAACTAGCCGAGTGTGGTGGCACGTGCCTGTAGTCCCAGCTACTTGGGAGGGTGAGGTAGGAGAATTGTTTGAATCCGGGAGGCGGAGGTTGCAGTGAGCCGAGACTGAGCCATTGCACTCCAGCCTGGGCAACAGACTGATACTCTGTCTCAAACAAAAACAAAAACAAAAAAAACCCTGTTTTATAGAGATAAATCTCTTTTTGTTATTTTTCAGCTTTATTAAAGCTTAACAGACATATAAAGATTATATATATTTATGGTATATGATGTGATGTTTTGGTATATGTATGATTAAATCAAGCTAACTAGCATATTCATCACCTCACATACTTTTCATTGTTTTGTGGTGAGAACATTTGCAGTCTACTCTCTTAGCAATTTCTTTTCTTTTTTTCTTTTTTCTTTTTTTTTGAGACAGAGTCTTGCTCTGTCACCCAGGCTGGAGTGCAGTGGCACAACCTTGGCTCACTGCAGCCTCTGCCCCTCGGGTTCCAGCGATTCTCCTGCCTCAGCCTCCTGAGTAGCTAGGATTACAGGCGCCCGCCAACATGCCTGGCTGATTTTTGTATTATAAGTAGAGACAGGGTTTCGCCATGTTGGCCAGGCTGGTCTTGAACTCCTGACCTCACATGATCTGCCTGCCTCAGCCTCCCAAAGTGCTGGGATTACAGGTGTGAGCCACTGCACCCGGCCAGCAATTTTCTTTTTTTGTTGTTTTTGAGATGGAGTCTCGCTCTATTGCATACACTGGAGTGCAGTGGTGCGATCTTGACTCACTGCAACCTTCACCTCCTGGGTTCAAGTGATTCTCCTGCCTCAGCCTCCTGAGTAGCTAGGACTACAGGTGTGCACCACCACACCTGGCTAATTTTTGTATTTTTAGTAGAGATGGGGTTTCACCGTGTTGCCCAGGCTGGCCTCGAACTCCTGACCTCAAGCGATCTGCCGACCTGGGCCTCCCAAAGTGCTGGGATTACAGGTGTGAGCCACGACGCCTGGCCTCTCTTAGCACTTTTCAAGTGTACAATACACTATTACATATAGTCACCATGCTGTATGTACATTAGTTCTCCAGAAACTCCGTTCCTTTCATCATCATCTCCCCATTTCCTACCCCCATTCCCCAGCCCTCCCCTGATAACCACCATTCTACTCTGTCTTTCTATAAGTTTGAGGTTTTAGATTCCACATGTGAGATCATTAAGTATTTGTTTCTCTGTGCCTAGTTTATTCTACATAGTATGATGTCCTCCGTGTTTATCCAAGTTGTCACAGTGACAGAATTTCCTTTTTTTTTTTTTTTTTTTTGAGGCTGGGTCTTACTCCCTCACCCAGGCTGGAGTGCAGTGGCGCTGTCTTTCCTCAGCTTCCCCGAGCTCAAGTGATTCTTCCATCCCAGCCTCCCAAGTAGCTGGGACTACAGGTGTGTGCTACCACACCCAGGTAATTTTTGTATTTTTTGTAGAGACAGGGTTTCTCCATGTTGCCCAGGTGGTCTCAAACTCCTGAGTTCAGGTGATCCACCTGCCTCAGCCTCCCATAGTGCTGGAATTACAAGCATCAGCCACTGCGCCTATTGGATTTCCTTCTTTTTAAGGGCTGACTTGCATTCCTTTTTAAAAAAGAGATGGGATCTTACTGTATCACCCAGGCTGGAACTCTTGGCCTCAAGCAATCCTTTGACTCTCCCTTCCAAGTAGCTGGGACTACAGGCACGAGCCACCTTGCCTGCCTTCCTTCACATTTACACACAACACATTTTCTTTATCCATAAATCCACTTAGGTTTTTTCAATATCTTAGCTACTGTGAATAACGCTGCAAGGAACATGGGAGTGCAGATAAATCTTCAACATACTGATTTCATTTCCTTCGGGTATATACCTAGAAGTGGAATTGCTGGATCATGTGGGTAGTTCTATTTTTAATTTCTTGAGGAACTTCCATACTGTTTTCTATAATGGCTGTACTAATTTACATTCCTACCAACAGCAGGACCTATTTTTCGAGAACTGGGATATTCTCTTATGTAACCGTGATAAAGTCTCACCTTCAGTACATTAAACATCGATACATACTTTTAATGTAATCTTGCATTTTATTCAATTCTTAATTTAAAAAAATGATTATATTGTCTGGGCACGGTGGCTCACACCTGTAATCCCAGCACTTTGGGAGGCCGAGGCGGGTGGATCACGAGGTCAGGAGATCGAGACCATCCTGGCTAACAGGGTGAAACGCCGTTTCTACTAAAAATACAAAAACAAAATTAGTCAGGCGTGGTGGTGGGTGCCTGTAGTCCCAGCTGCTTGGGAGGCTGAGGCAGGAGAATTTCTTGAACCCGGGAGGCGGAGGTTGCTGAACGGAGATCGCGCCACTGCACTGTCACCCAGGCTGGAGTGCAGTGGTGCAGTCATGGTTCCTTGCAGCCTCAAACTTCTGAGCTCAAGTGATCCTCCCACTTCAGCCACCTGAGTAGCTGGGGCTACAGGCATGAACCATCATGAGTGGCTATTTAATTTAAATATTTATTTAGAGATGGAGCCTCACTCTGTCATCCAGGCTGGAGTGCAGTTCTTGGCTCACTGCAACCTTTACCTCCTGGGTTCAAGCAATCCTCCCACCTCAGTCTCCTGAGTAGCTGGGATTACAGGCATGCGCTACCACGCCTGGTTAATTTTTTTCATATTTTTAGTAGAGACGGGGTTTCACCATGTTGACCAGGCTGGTATTGAACTCCTGACCTCAAGCGATCCACCCACCTCAGCCTCCCAAAGTGCTGGGATTACAGGTGTGAGCCATCACCCCCAGCCTATTTTTTTTTAAACCTTTAACCAATTTTATTCTTCATATTTGGGTAAAGGTACAGATTCTAGAGCATGTCTATGAAGTCATGGTGATATCACCGTGCTAAAGATGATGGCTGTAGGCGAGGCGCAGTGGCTCACGCCTGTAATCCCACCACTTTGGCAGGCCGAGGCGGGTGGATCACAAAGTCAGGAGATCGAGACCATCCTGGCTAACATGGTGAAACCCCGTCTCTACTAAAAATACAAAAAATTAGCTGGACGTGGTGGCGGGCGCCTGTAGTCCCAGCTACTCGGGAGGCTGAGGCAGGAGAATGGTGTGAACCTGGGAGGCGGAGCTTGCAGTGAGCCGAGATTGCGCCACTGCACTCCAGCCTGGGCGACAGAGCGAGACTCTGTCTCAAAAAAAAAAGAAAAGAAAAGAAAAAAGAAAGAAAGAAAAGCGGCCCGGCACAATGGCTCACGCCTGTAATCCCAGCACTTTGGGAGGCCGAGGCGGGCGGATCGTGAGGTCAGGAGTTCAAGACCAGCCTGGCCAGCATGGTGAAAGCCTGTCTCTACTAAAAATACGAAAATTAGCCGGGCATGGTGGCCCGCGCCCAGGCAGGCTGTTCTGGGAGAGAAAACTTGGCTCTCCAATGCGGTGTGGCCATTTGGTTATGACATCACACTGCATAGTTTAATGACTGAAATCAGACCTCTTCTTGTTATTGGAGATGACTGGAGGATTTTTATTTTTATTTTCCTGAATGTAAGTAGGTAAGCCATGAAGATCCCAGATTTCATTCAGGGACTCAGAACCAGCAGCAAGGAGCAGGCTGCGTGGAGAAAACAGAGTTGGCTCTGGAGTACCCCATGAGTCCAGCTTGTTCAAATAAAAGTGGCAATGGCTTTGGGATCACAAAACAGCCCTTGAACATCAAAGTCAATTAGTAGAAACCCCTAAATATCATGGGGTAAAAAAATATTTGAAATTTACTTAAATATTCGGTTTATCAGATGGGACTCACTTTTTTTTTCTTTTTTTTTTTTTAAACAGAGTCTCACTCTGTTGCCCAGGCTGGAGTGCAGTGGCGCCATCTCGGCTCACTGCACCCTCTGCCTCCCGGTTCAAGCAATTTTCCTGTCTCAGCCTCCTGAGTAGCTGGGACTACAGGCACGAGCCACCACGCCCGGCTATTTCTTGTATTTTTAGTAGAAATGGAGTTTCACCATGTTGGCCAGGCTGGTCTCAAACTCCTGACCTCAAGTGATCTGCCAGCCTGGACCTCCCGAAGTGCTGGAATTGCAGGCGTGAGCCACGGTGCCCTGCCGGGACTCAATTTTTAACACCTATTTTTAACACTAGCTTTTGTGCTAGTAAATTAAATTGATTAATTCTTTTAAAAAAACCCAATTGTGTGTACTTTAACAAGTAAAACAAAGTTGGTTATAATGTGACAAAAATACAAGCAGTAATAATAGCAAAATTATCCAATAGGAACCATGCAAAGAGCTTTATATTATAACTCATGTCCCCTTTCCTGCAATGTTATTAACTTCTATCCCCATTTTCCACATCAAGGAAATTAAGTTTGGAGACACAGAGTGACTTACCTAAGTCACAGGTCTGGTAGGTGGAGAGTTTCTCTCACTCCAGCGACCACAATCTACAAAATAAACTTGCACATTCTACAAAATATTTGTTACCATTGGAAGTAGGTAGGCAGAGTGTTACTAGCATCAAATTATGGCAGGAATAAAAAGAAAGGGTGGTGGGCTGGTCTTGCTTCTGCAGTTTAAGGGGGATCCCTGCGCCGAGATGTCTGGCTAAGTGGTCGTTGTAACAAGTGGCAGAGATGGTGAAAACATCAGGGAGCAGGTGGTGGCCGTTCCAGTTTCTTATCTCAGGAGGGAAGAGCTGCAGATGTCTTTACTGTGAATGAGGGAGAGAAATGCTAAAGCACAGAAATGCTCAGAACCAAAGAGCTGGATCACTCATGCTTCTAGAAAAGACATTGGCATCTTCTCATTGCTCATCTACTGTGCCTGGCACAGTCTTATTTTCTAGCTTTCTGAATGTGAGTTCCATCCATATCCTTTGCGTAACGGTGGTACTGGGCTGTGGAGAGCTTGGAATGTGTGTCCATGGGGAAATGGGCTGTTCTGGTTATTATAAAACGGCCAAGGGAGGGCTCCATGGCACACCTCTGAGTAACCCAGGACACTCCTGTTTGGGAAATGCAAACCATCCATATGGCAGGGGCACAATTATAAAGATTGATCCTGTCACGGGAATGGTTTCAAATCTGACCAACCTCATGGCATACATTGGGGAAGCAATTGTGAAACCCCTTGATTCTCTGGATCTGGACATGCTGTACTGTGACAATGGTTTGTGTGTGACAGAAAATGTAGCTGTGTCTACCGGGAAAGACTGGGGAAATTTCTTCCTGTGGAGTTCTTTATAAAGCAAAAGTGCATGAAACTGTCAGTAATATTGTAGTGTATAAAGGGAAATTGCTCTTAGAGGCTAATATTGCACAATGACTACTTTTTTTGCTTATTTGGAAAAGATCTTTATCTCTTGGAGTATTAAGAAGTCAACATATAATTGCCATCCTATACATTGTGTTCTGGAGTGCCTGATTTATTGAAATCAGTGTGAAACCTATTTTAAATAAAAATCTATTTCAAAACCAAGGCCAGACATGGTGGCTTATGCCTGTAATCCCACACTCTGGGAGGCTGAGGTGGGAGGATCACTTGAGGCCAGGAGTTCAAGACCAGCCTAGGCAACACAATCTCCACCAAAAAAAAAAAAAAAAAAAAAAAAGCAATTAGCCAGGCATGGTGGCACATACCTGTTGGTCCCAGCTACTCGGGAGACTGACGCAGGAGGATTGTTTGAGCCCAGGAGTTCAAGGCTACAATGAGCCGTGACGTGCCACTGCACTCCAGCCTGGGTGTGAGACCCTGTCTCCAAAAATAAAGAAGTCTGGAAATATTGACAGTATTTTTCTAATAGATTGAACCCACTTGTTAGTTGTTCTGGGGTAAAGGCATAAGTTTACACCCTGGAAGTTGGACACATAAATCATCTGCAGCAATGTATGGTGGACGCAGGTGCAGCAGATGATGGGAACGTTGCTTTAAGGCACACCATGCATTGCGGTTTTGCACAACCTATTGAACTAAGAATTCCTAGTGAGGGGCAGCACATTAAACATGTCATAACAATAAACTATTTATTATGGACAGTACTCTGTTTTCAGACATTGTGGCTACCCCAAACAACTTTAAGTCAAAAGACATGATCATTTAGTTTAAACCTGTATTAAAAGTCAGTTTAAAAAGGGTGCAGTACGCTGTAATGTATTTTCTATGTGGAAATCTTTCCTAATTGGTCCGTTTTTCTGGTGATTAAACATCTGGCGCACTATAAAAAGAATATAAGCCAGTGGTGTGCCAGAGGATCCTCATGACCGCGTTTCATCATTTTGAGATTCAATGACATTGAAGGGAGTAAAATAGAAAATATAATAGGTACAAATTTGTAATTATAAGGAATAGGAGAGAAGTTCTTGTTGGAACAAATCGGCTGCAAGGGCCCTCGTGTCGACTTTGCTCCTTTTGAAGAAAGGAGTGTGATGCTTTCACCCTGAGGGATAATCTGAGAGACTTCACCAGTGACACATGCTTGACAGATGATATTAAAGCAGACTTTAACAAGCCAACGACAATGTGTTACTTACGAGCAGTAAGAAATACGCAGTCTAACCAAAGTGCACCCTTTAGAAAGTGCTGGGCATATAAGTAGTGAGGCCTTTCATGATTCTAATACACATGTTGACTAAATGGACACTTTCTTCAATTCGGATGATAAGACGCCTCTTCCCAGCAGTTGGAATGGCTGTGTGTCTGTCTCAGGCATACATTCCGTGAGAAACTGTGTAAGATTTCAGTTTATTTGGAGCATCACATCCTTTTTTAACCCTTTACTGAATATAAAATGAAGCCTGACCTCCTGAGTCTTGGAAAATGTGCATTTCTTAGAATTATTTAAACAATGAATCCTCCGGCTGGACTTGGTGGCTCACGCCTCTAATCCCAGCACTTTGGGAGACCAAGGGGAGTGGATCACCTGAGGCCAGGAGTTCGAGACCAGCCTGGCCAACATGGTGAAACCCCGTCTCTACTAAAAATACAGAAATTAGCCAGCTGTGGTGGTGCATGTCTGTAATCCCAGCTACTCGGGAGGCTGAGGCAGGAGAATCGCTTGAACCCAGGAGGTGGAGGTTGCAGTGAGCCGAGATCGTGCCACTGTACTCCGGCCTAGGTGACAGAGCGAGACTCTGTCTCAAAAAAAAAAAAAAAAAGAAAAGAATCCTTTTAAGTAGTTCATCAGCTTAAGCCATGTTGGCTGAACATTAAGACTTTGTCAAATCCTGGAAACATAAGTAATATAATTTGAAGGTATTAAATTTTAAGGAACAAAATAATATTATAATTTTATTTTGCCATAGGATAAAATAGAAATACTGCCATATATTTGACTTATTTGTTTGAAAATCTTTATGTGATTGTTGCTTCATTTGAAAAATCAGACCTCACAAACCTGAGCCAAGTTATGTGCAAAATACTGTGCCAGTTGCATAGCCCTGGAGGCCAGTGTGAGCCCTGCCTCCATCTGCCTGCATGTGGGGTCTCCCTAGAAGGAAGCCTTTGGTAGGTGGGTGGGAAGATTAGGGTGCTCGAATGGGAACTGTGAGGAGGTGCAGTGGCACCAGGCTCTAGCAGCCTCCTGCCTCCAGGAGAGGTCCAGGTTGGGATCACTGCAGCGACCAACGCCTCGGATCACTCGAGGGCTAGAAGGCACCCACCAGGTATGTAGACAGGAGCGCTCAGGGGCCTTGCACATTGGGCATATTATGGCATCAGTTTCGGAATCAGCCTGTGTGGAGTCGGTCCAGGACACCCAGCCAGGATTCCATCGTCGGGGAGGGGAACGCCCACGTGGCTTGTGTGAAGGGTGCTTCAGGGGACGCAAAGGCTCTGGTGGCTGGGAGGAGCTGAGGGATGACAGATACCCCAAGGATTCTGCGGAGCTGGTCGGGTTTGGTGATAGGGTGCTCGCAGGTGGCTGGTGTGAAGGGTGCTTCAGGGGACACAGAGGCTCTGATGCCTGGGAGGAGCTCAGGGATGATGGATACCCCAAGGGACTCTACGGAGGTCTTCGGGACTGATGACGGCATGGAGGCCAGAGGAGCCGGGGGAGCCCATGGGGACACATGGAAGCTGGTGGGAGAAGCTTTCCCACGCCCCCCACGTGGCCGGTGGTTCCTAACAGGTGCTGGTTTGTACACTGGCCCTGGGCGGACTTGGCGTGGAAGGTGATGGGAGCTGCCCTCCCTAGAGAGCTTCTTCAGGCGCCTGCAGGAGACAGGAGGCACAGGCGGCAGCCGGGAGCACTGGGCACCTGTGGACCTCCAGGGCCCCCCTGCTGACTTCACAAAGCTCTGCCTACCCCTGCCCAGGGCTTTAGTGACATAACGGCTGTGATCTCCCCTCCCAGATCAGCCCCAGGCCCTGGGGTGGCATCCTAGGCCCTGGCAGGAAGGAGGACACGGGAGAGAAGGGGAAGAGCCTCACTTTTCCAGCAGGAAAGTGTAGATCTCAAGGTTCTCCAATTCTTTCAAGAGAATTCTGCAGTCTGGAAAGCAGGAGATGGGTTATGGTGGCGAGGGAGGGAACTGGGACTTACAGGAGGCCGAGTGCGTGTGCCCTTAGGGGAGACCCCGGGATCGGGGATTAGACCCTGGAGCCCCAGCATCCCTGTCCAAGGCCACAGGGCCCCAGGAGTGATAGCCAGGTGCCCGGTGGGCAGCGTTTTCTCATTTATAGAGTGCCTCCCGACACGCCCCATCATGGGGGTCACGACCACCTCCTGGGGAGAGAGGACGGGGTGGCCTCAGAGAGGGCTCAGCCATGTTAAACAGCTGCCCACATGGACCTGCAGCCCCTTCTGCATGTCCAGGTGGTCACTGGTCCCCTCCCCCACACGGTCCCCTCCTGGGCAACACCCGCTCCCTGGACCCCATGGCTTCATCCCATGGAGAGGGATCCCGGGTTCCAATTTCTCTCCTAGGAGCTGCCCTTCAGGCCTCTGAAAATGAATTCCTTGGAGACAAGCAGCATGTTCCTAGGATCAGGTGAAGCTGTCACCTCTGGGGGCTTCTGGGACCCTCAGAGCCTTACCTTTCAAAGTGATATATTTATTTCCGATCCTGAGCCATTCCCCCACTTCAGCTTGATCCTGAGAGACAAGAAAGAGGGTGCAGGCCGGGTCTCAGTCTCCTGTCCCCACAGCTGCAGACCCACAGTGCTCGTGAATGACACACTTTCTCCGCCCAGCTCATGGAGCCCTGTGTGCTTCTCTTTCACTGGTTTCTAAAGTGCATAATAACCCTTTCTGGTTTCCTTCTTTGAAAAGCATGGAGGGGTTTTCTATGTGAGGCCTGCCCTGGGCATCCTCAGTCCCTGTTCCGCTGCTTGGGAAACACACACTCTTGGGTCTGCAGGTGCCTCTGAGCTGGCAGGGAGGATTCTGCTTCCGAGGAGGCCAGAGGCGACTCCAGTCTCACGTGGGAGGCTCTCAGGGGCTCAGCACAGCCCCCTGAGCCCACACAGACGCTGGGCCCCGAGGCGCCTGCCCGGGAAGGTGGCTGATGAGCCCGGCCTCAGGGCCTGTCCTTCCACAGAGACCTCACCCCTCTCATGACCGGGTCCTCGCCGCTGAGTCCTGGGGTTTGGTTTTGCTCTGACGCCTCCCGTGCACCTCCACAGATGGTCTGGGAGCTTGGGTTGGAAATCCTATGCCCACTCCAACCCCTGCCTGCCCTGCTGTCCCTAGAGGGATGATGAGAGTTCCCATCACAGGAGCGCCTCTGGTTGATGTGGAAAAGTGGAAAAGAGAGCAGGAAAAATAGAAGCATTCTCTGCTGGGTGTGGGCTGAGGGCTCCTTACATTCTCGCTGTCCTCCTCTCTGGGAGGCACTGAGGACGGCTCCCTGGGAATGTAGGGGCGTAAGATGATCAGGATCACCAGGCTGAACACAACAAAGAGGACGAAATGGATGATCTGGGGAATGGAGCTGGGGCACACCTCTGTCTCAGTAACACTGTCCAGAGGAAAGAGAATATCCATGTCAACCGCACTGCTGTCCTCAGGCAACTGAGCCCTGGGCATCCCCTCTGGGACTAGTTATTAGGGCCCAGGCCCACATCACAGAGCTGGGGCCTCCCCTTCACAAAGGTCTCCTAAGGGTGGGGTGGGCAGTGGGAGGAGGAGGCTAAAGCCCAGCCCCACCCACCACCACCCACCCCTGCAGTTCCCTCCACCCTCCTGGCCTTCTGGATCCCTCCTTCCCACTCCACCTGCTCAACCTGTCAGAGACAGACCTGGCCCGTTTTCCGTCCTCTCACCCTGGCACACAGATGGTACCTGGTTCATTGGAGATCTCTGCTCAGACTCCCTCAGTTTCACAGTTTTTGAGGATCTGGATTTGTCCCTGAAATTCCTGTTATTTCCAGGGATTATTGCTCCAGGGTCTCCTCTGCTTGCAATTCTAACCTCCCCACACAATATGTTCTTGCCTTGCTTCAACTCAGACATAGAGCTTACATTTTTATACTTGTTTATCATTGTGAGTTTTGAATAAATTTTTATAATTTTTGCTTCAATTAATCTTTACTGTCTTCAGCTAGACTTAATCAAAAATTAAATCAATTCTTTATAATTAAAATTCATAGGACTAAAAAAGTATAAAATTGAACTAAACCTTCGAAGAATATTTTTATATATTTGCAATATTTTTGCTTCTAAAATCAATAAAAGTTAAAGTGCATGAGAAATTTTGGAATATTCGGCATACACACACACACATACACACACACACATATACACACATACCCTGTGACAAATCAATTCAGTATTTTCAAATAGAAGAATCAAGCCTTTCTTTCAGTTCAGAAGCTTTCTTTTAGTGTTTATGAGGTAGGATGGCTGGCAGCAAATTTTCTGTCTTTATCTGGGAATATCTTTATTTTTAAAAGATAGATTTGCTGGACATGGCATTTTTAGTTGACAATTTTTTTTCTTTCATTCTTTGACTATGCCGTCCCATTGCCTTCCCATCATTCATTCATTCATTCTTTTTCTTTCTTTCTTTCTTTCTTTCTCTTTCTCTCTCTCTCTCTTTCTCTCTTTCTCTCTTTTTGAGACAGAATCTCCCTCTGTTTGTTGCCCAGGCTGGAGTGCAGTGGTGTGATCTCAGCCCACTGCAAACTCTGCCTCCCAGGTTCAAGCGATTCTCTGGCCTTAGCCTTCAAGTAGCTGGGATTACAGGTGTGCACCAACATGCCTAGCTTATTTTTTCTTTTTTTTTCTCTTTTTTTGAGACGGAGTCTCACTCCGTCGCCCAGGCTGGAGTGCAGTGGCGAGATCTCGGCTCACTGCAACCTCCACCTCCCGGGTTCATGCCATTCTCCTGCCTCAGCCTCCCAAGTAGGTGGGACTACAGGCGCCTGCCACCACGCCTGGCTAATCTTTTGTATTTTTAGTAGAGATGGCGTTTCACTGTGTTAGCCAGGATGGTCTTGATCTCCTGACCTCGTGATCTACCCACCTCGGCCTCCCAAAGCTCTGGGATTACAGGCGGGAGCCACCACGCCTGGTCTAATTTTTGTATTTTTAGTAGAGATGGGGTTTCACCATGTTGGCCAAGCTGGTCTCGAACTCCTGACCTCAGGTATTCCACCTGCCTTGGCCTCTCGAAGTGCTGGGATTATAGGCGTGAGCTGCCGTTCATGGTCTCACCATTGTTTCTGATCAGAAATCAGTGGCTAATTTTATCGTGGTGCTCTTGTACATGAGGAGAAGTTTTTGTCTTACTGTTTTCAATATTTGCTCTTTGTGTTTTCGTAGCTTGACACAAGGTGTGTAGGAGTGGATATATTGGTATTTATTTTACTGAAAGTAAACATTGATTCTATAGATTAATGTTTTATATCAAATTTGGTAAGTTTTCAGCCATTATTTCTGTAAATAGTTCTTTCTTTCCCCTTTTCTTTCTTTCTGAGACTCTCATTCTACATATGTTGTGCTTGACGTTTCATAAGTCATTTTTCTTTTTCTTTTTTGTTGAGACAGAGTTTCACTCTTGTTGCCCAGGCTGGAGTGCAATGGCGTGATCTCGGCTCACTGCAACCTCTGCCTCCCAGGTTCAAGCGATTCTCCTGCCTCAGTCTCCTAAGTAGCTGGGATTACAGGCATGCACCTGTAACCTCAGGTGATTTGCCCGCCTCGGCCTCCCAAAGTGCTGGGATTACAGGCGTGAGCCACCGTGCCTGGCCCTTTTTAAGTTCTTTTAACATAAGTAACTGCTTTGAAGTCTTTGTTTGCTAAGTGTGACATCTGGGGACACAAAGACAGTTTCCCCCCACACTTGCCTGTTTCTTTTTGTCTTGTAACTTATCATTGAACACTGGATACTTTAGGTTATAGACTCTTCAACTCTGGATTCTGAATCTTTTCTGCTGAGAGTTGTTACTGTTTGTTCGTTTGTTTGTAACCAGCCTGTACTAAATTTGTAAATTCTGTGAGCAGCGTGTATCCGGAGCCATCTCTGCTCATTTTTTGTTTGTTTCTTATGCATGGCTTCCCAGGAACCGCTCCTTTATCTGCGTGCTTGGTATTCTGCCAACAGTTGTCTGAATTTGTATACGAACACCTTGAGTCGGTGAGGCTTCCACTGTTGCTGATGGATCTACCCGTGGACTAGTGCGTGCACACAGAGCTCAGGCCATCTGCTTTCCACAGGCATCTCCCCTCGCTGTGTCTTCTCTTCGCATGAGCTCAGGCACCGTCATCAGTCAGTGATGCTGGGTGGTTTGGGCAGGTTCTGGTCTCTGAGGAGAAGAGCAGAGCTACTGGTCCTTCCTGTTTGTTTGCATCAATATCCCTATTTGAAAATTCTCCAAATCATGTGAGTCCCTCTGGTGGTGACAGCAAAGCTGCTGGTTTCATGGCGTTCAACAAATGTGTTTTATATTTAGGTCTCTGGGCCGGGAGTGGTGGCTCAGGCCTGTAATCCAAGCACTTTGGGAGACTGGGGTGGGGGGGGGGGGGCGGATCACCGGAAGTCAGGAGTTCAAGACCAGCCTGGCCAACATGGTGAAACCCCGTCTCTACTAAAAATACAAAATTTAGCCAGGCATGGTGGTGGTCACCTGTCATCCCAGCTACTCAGGGGGCTGAGGCTGGAGAATCGCTTGAACCTGGGAGGCAGAGGTTGCAGTGAGCCAAGATTGCACACAATAAATAAATGATTTAATGTCCATAAAATGGACTGCCGTGCAGCTCTTAAAAAGAATGCCACGAGGATGGTCAACACATGCTGTTCTCCTGGATGAGGATTATTACCATCAGCTCCATTTTTCAGGTGAGAAAACTGAGACTTAGGGAGGCTACATAATTTTCCGAAGGTCACTCCCTACTGACTGTAGGAGCAGGGATCTCACAGCCACCTAATGACACCCTAGAACAGCACTCTCTCCTCCGCTCTCCTCCATGTCCCCCTCTGACTCCCGGGAGACCTCCCCAGCTTGCAGTCCCCAGGGCCCTGGTGTCCATAACCCGAGGAAGGGGAGGGGCCCATGAGATCTTGGACTTTCTCACTCTCTGAAAATGAGCAACTGAGAATGAGACTTGACTTTGCTTAGAAGTATAAACAAATGCGACATTTATTGCCTATCAAATATTAGAAGCAGTCCGTCTATTTAACATGTGTGTTAGTATCGGTGTTCCTTTTTATTCAAACTCTCCCTATTGAGCTCAGGAATCAAAGTCAGATAACTTTGTCGATAAATCCCTTCCTCTCTACACCCTTGCTACTCACTGTCTCAAGACCCAAACTCACTGGGACAAGGCGCTGCCCCTCCTGATTCAAGCCTGGTGTCTGCCTCTCACTATGCAAATCAGGAGCCAGACAGTCGCGGAGAGGGGCGGAGTGCACAGAGCACACGCATGCGTTCAGCTTGCCCCCACGCCGCCCCCATTATCTCTGTGGGTGTGAAGATGAGAAATTTTCACTTTTCCAGTGAGTTACTGTACTGCTTTGACTCTCACGAGCGTGTCGACTTGATGGATCCGCCGTCAGCGGATGCCTCTTGTCCCCATCTCGGGAACCATAACCCAGATTCCCAAAGGGGAGCTTGCCCACATGGATGGAAACTGAGGCCCTCAGAGAGGCCATCGGCCTTGATCCCTTGCTCCTATTCAAAGATCTCAACATTATTGCAGCCTTCCTTGGGGCAGCCGGACATTCCCGTGTGGAGGAAGCGTCCACTCACGTGCCATGGGAACTTTGTAGATTTCACTGTGATGCAAACAGCTCCCCGTGAGGCCCTCAGTGCCCAGGGCCCGTTGTTGGGTGCTTTTGAGGGTGGGAGGTGGAGGGGTTTCCATTTTGCTTGGGGGATCAGCATCACCCTTTCTTTCTCCTTTTCCTCTGGGCTGGTGCTCAGATGGTGAGAGCACTGTGCTGATGAGGTGGGCCCTGGGGTGGAACCCATGGCCCCCTCTGACTCCCAGGAGACCTGGCCAGCTGCAGCGGCCCCCGTGGACCAGCAGAGGGACAAGAGAGGAGCTGACGTGGAGGAGCCGAGGCCCACTGGGGGCTCCTGGAGAGTCCGTCCGCCTATGGACAGCAGCTCAGGGCTTCAGCTCCTTCAGGAGAGGAAGCACCTCTTCCTAGACTGAGGCATCGTTTTGATTAAAAAAAAAAAAAGTTGATTTTTTTCACCTTGGTGTAAATTTTTGTTTGTAACTATATGTTAGTTGTGACAGTTACCACTATTTGTTTTTCTTTTCTTTTTACGTTTTTGAAATTATTTATAGAGATAGGCTCTTGTTACGTTGCCCAGGCTGGTCTCAGACTCCTGGCCTCAGTGGTCCTTCCACCTTGGCCTCCCGAAGTGCTGGTACTGCAGGTGTGAGACGTGGCACCTGGCCTGTTTTTCTTTATTACCACAGATATTATATGGAGCCTTAAAGCCTCCTGGAGTGAGAGCTAGTTCATAACCATGCTGTTTGGAGAGAAGAAAACTACCTGGAATTCTTGTTCTCCAAAGATGTGGAATTATCATCCCAACAACAGCCGTCCTTCACTCTGTCCGGGGGCCTTCAGGTGTGGTCCATCCATCCCCTCAGTGTTTCCCGCTGTCCTGAGGATGCTCAGGTGTGGCCCATCCACCCCCTCAGTGTTTTCCTCTGTCCTGAGGGTGCTCAGGTGTGGCCCATCCACCCCCTCAGTGTTTCCCTCTGTCCTGAGGATGCTCAGGTGTGGCCCATCCACCCCCTCAGTGTTTCCCTCTGTCCTGAGGATGCTCAGGTGTGGCCCATCCATCCCCTCAGTGTTTCCCTCTGTCCTGAGGATGCTCAGGTGTGGCCCATCCACCCCCTCAGTGTTTCCCTCTGTCCTGAGGATGCTCAGGTGTGGCCCATCCATCCACTCAGTGTTTCCCTCTGTCCTGAGGATGCTCAGGTGTGGTCCATCCACCCCCTCAGTGTTTCCCTCTGTCCTGAGGATGCTCAGGTGTGGCCCATCCATCCCTTCAGAGTTTTCCTCTGTCCTGGGGATGCTCAGCTGTGGCCCACCCCCTTAGTGTTTTACCTCCCACGTTCTCTATTTTTTGTTGCCAATCTTCCCACACAGGTGGAGAGAGGAGGAGATCCCATTGCCTGTGAGGAGGACACGGCTCCTGGGTGGACCCTGCAGATTGTGAAGTTCAAGTCACAGCTCCTGGGAAGGTCTCTGTGTGTAAAGATTGTGGGGGCGAGATAGATTCAGGGACCACACTCTGCTCTGCTCTATATCTCTGAGTGTCGATCCAGCTGCCTTGTGACCAGGACACTTGGAAGAACCATGGACCCTGCAAGAGGGCAGGTTCAGAGAGTGAGATGAGCACGCTTGAGGGATTAAAGTGTAACTTGAACCACTGCCTTGCAAACTGCGTGAGGGCATGCAGGTGTGTGTCTGTGCGTGTGTGTGCTGGGAAGATGTTTAGCAGCCTCGTGGAGGGGTAACTGACATACAAGAGAACAAGGCCAGGCATGGTGGCTCACGGCGTAATCCCAGCACTTTGGGAGGCCGAGGTGGGTGAATCACCTGAGGTCAGGAGTTCGAGACCAGCCTGACCAACACAGTGAAACCGCATCTCTACTAAAACTACAAAAAATTAGCCAGGCATGGTGGCGGGCACCTGTAATCCCAGCTACTCTGGAGGCTGAGGCAGGAGAATCACTTGAACCCAGGAGGTGGAGGTTGCAGTGAGCCGAGATCATGCCACTGCACTCCAGCCTGGGCAACAAGAGCGAAACTCCATCTCAAAAAAAACAAATTTTTTTTGATCAATGTTGACACACGTACGCACCCGCAAAACCATGACCAGGAGCATCACGACTCCCAAAGCTTCCTCGTGATTCTTTGGAATCCCTCCCTACAGCCCCTCCCACCCCACCCCATCCCAAGCAGCCACTGATTTGCTTTCTGTCACAGTCAGTAGATTTGCAATTTCCTTAATACCATTTCTGAGCCCAGGAGGCAAATACTTTCTTTTTATTGGGTGGACATTTTGTGGCAGGCATGTTCAAGCTTTTGAATTCAGAGAGTAAGAGGATGAGAAAGAAAAGGCTGGTCTGGGTCACTCCTGGGAGGCCTGGCCCTAAGCACAGTGTGGCTCACGTGCCCTGGAGCCCCTGTGCACCGGACAGCCCTGACTGCCCTGCTGCAAGCTTTATAGCTCCCCCATCACCTTTCCTGGACCAGCTGGTACAATCTCAGACTTTTCACCAATTCTGACATCTAAACAACTAACGCCAGAGACAGGCTCTGTGGGACCAGCAGCTGCGACCTCACCTCCGGTCACTGGAACACTGAGCTGTTAAATGAAAGGTGCGTCCTTTTTTCTCCCTTTTGAGGGAGAATGCTCTGCTCTTCTTCCTGCTGGATCCCTCCTCTACCTGCTTCTCTCCCACCTCCTGCAGCCCCCGGAGCCCCGTGGCGATGCAGGCAGACTATCTGTACCCTCATTCTGTTTGCAGAACCACATCTCTGGGCTGGCTCTGCCCAAGGAGACCACACCTTCTCCATTCCTCATGCCCTGTCCCCATGGGGTGCAGGTGGGGCTGGGCCCACGATGGCATCAGGCCCACTCTCTCTAATGCAGGAAGGGTTCAGATGCCGGGAGCCGTGGAGATAGTCCTCATCCCGATCATCTCCCAGCTTAGCAAATGATGATGAAGACAGTTTTCCCACAAGATAGGCATAGCCTCTGGGACAGTGCCTCGTTTATTTCTAGCACAAAATAGACATTAGAACAGTGGGGCTTTGTGGGCATATGGAGATTTTTAAGGCTCCTTAGGAGGCAGGTAAAAATTTCTTCAATAAGACAAAACACTATCCCCAAAGAAAATGATTGATACATTGGATGATAGTAAAATTAAGAATTTTTTCACCAATAAGAGTAAAAAGATGGGGCCGGGTGTGGTGGCTCACGCTGTATCCCAGCACTTTGGGAGGCCAAGGCGGGAGGATCACTTGAGGTCAGGAGTTAGAGAACAGCCTAAGCAGCTTAGCAAGACCTCGTCTCTACAAAAAATGAAAAATTGGCTGGGCGTGGTGGTGCACGCCTGTGGTCCCAGATACTTGGGAGGCTGAGGCAGGAGGAACACTTGAGCCTGGGAGGCTGAGGCTGCAGTGAGCCATGATTGTGCCACTGCACTGCAGCCTGGGTGACAGGGTGAGACTCTGTCTCTTAAAAAAAAGAGGTGGGGAATGGAGGAGGGCGAAAAGATAAATCCCATGTAGAGTATAAAGAGAATTCCTGTAAGTTAATAAGAAAAATGCATGCGGGACTTAATACCTAGGTGACGGGTGGATAAGGGCAGCAAACCACCATGGCACATGTTTACCTGTGTAACAAACCTGCACGTTCTGTACATGTATCCCAGTACTTAAAGTAAAATAAAGTTTTTTAAAAAATTAAGAAAAAAGCTGGCAGACCAATAGGCCAATGAGTGAAAGAAATGAAGAGGGACAAAAAAGGGAAGGAAGAGAGGGAGGGAGGGGGGAGGGAGGAGGGGGGAAGGGAGAGGAAAGAGCAAATGAACATCCTAATGGCCAGAAAGCATTTAAAACATGCTCAGCCTCATAAGCCATCAGATTTAAACCACAGTGAGAAACCAATATTACACCTACCAGAATGGCTAAAATTAAAAACACTGTTGATACCAAGTTTGGGCAAGAATGTGGAGTAACTGAAACTTCGTATACTATTGGGAATGTAAAATAGCACAACTACTTTGGAAAACCCTTGGGTAACACCTACTAAAGGAGACCACACCTGTGATCCCCACATTCCACTCTTACACATAGACCCAAAAGAACTGTGCACTGTGCACGTGTTCACCAAATTGCGACGTGCGACGTGCACTAGGATGTTTATACCAGCACCCTTCACAATGGCCCCAACTTCCAACAGGAGAGTGGATAAGTACCTCTCAGTGTATTTATAGAGTAAAATTCTTACAGCACTGAAAATGGATTCACAGCCGCCATGCACAGTTGGTGAATCTCAGCCACATACTGTTGAGCAGGAGCAGCCAGACACAAATGAATGCGTACGGCACGATTCTGTTTCTGCGAAGCTCTAAAACAGGCCAAAGAAACATCTGGTGAGAAGTCAGGATAGCGATTATCTTAGTGCTCTGGGGGAGGGTGGCTCTGGTAATATTCTATTTCTTGATCTGAGGGCTGGTGTCCCAGACGTATTCACTCTACGATAATTTACCAAGCTGCCCTCTGGGGATTGGTGGCTTCTCTGTATGAATATTACACGCAATTAAAAAAACATACTCAATAACAAAAACCTAACAATCAAATTCAGAAATGAGCAAGGCTGGGCGCGGTGGCTCACGCCTGTAATCCTCGCACTTTGGGAGACCGAGGCGGGCAGATCACCTGAGGTCAGGAGTTTGAGACCAGCCTGGCCAACATGGTGAAACCCGTCTCTACTAAAACTACAAAAATTAGCCGGGTGTGGTGGCACGTGCCTGTAATCTCAGCTATTTGGGAGGCTGAAGCAGGAGACTCGCTTAAACCTGGGAGGTGGAAGTTTCAGTGAGCCGAGATCACGCCACTGCACTCCAGCCTGGGTGACAGAGTGAGACTCTGTCTTAAATAAAAAAAAAAAAAAAAAAAAAAAAAAAAAAAAGGCTGGGCGCAGTGGCTCACGCCTGTAATCCCAGCACTTTGGGAGGCCAAGGCGGGCGGATCACAAGGGCAAGAGATGGAAACCATCCTGGCTAACACGGTGAAACCCCGTTTCTACTAAAAATACAAAAAATTAGCCAGGCGTGGTGGCGGGCGCCTGTAGTCCCAGCTACTCAAGAGGCTGAGGCAGGAGAATGGCGTGAACCCGGGACGCGGAGCTTGCAGTGAGCCAAGATCGCGCCACTGCACTCCAGCCTGGGTGACAGAGCGAGACTCCCTCTCAAAAAAAAAAAAAAAAAAAAAAAAGAGCAAAGGACTTGAATGGACATTTCTCCATACTCAGCATCACTAATCATTAGGGAGATGGAAATGACAACGAGATTCCATTTCACTCCTACTACATTGACTAGTATCAAAGAAAACCCAGAATATAACAAATGTTGGTGAGGATGTGGAGAGACTGGAACCCTTGTGCACTGCTGGTGGGAATGTAAAATAGTGCCGCCCCTCTAGAAAACAGTAAGGCAGTTCCTCGGAGATTATACCTAGGGACGCTCCAGCAATTCCACTTCTGGGCATATATCCCCCAAAAATTGAAAGCAAGGAAATAAAGAGACACTTGCCCATCCCTGTGGATAGCTGTGTTATTCACAATAGATAAAAGGTGGGAGCAACTCAGCCGGGTGCGGTGGCTCACGCCTGTAATCTCAGCACTTTGGGAGGCTGAGGCAGGTGGATCATGAGGTCAGGAGTTCGAGACCAGTCTGACCTACATGGTGAAACTCCATCTCTACTAAAAATACAAAAAAAATGGCCAGGCGCGGTGGCTCATGCCTGTAATCCCAACACTTTGGGGGGCCGAGGCAGGCAGATCACCTGAGGTCAGGAGTTTGAAACCAGCCTGGCCAGCATGGTGAAACCCTGTCTCTACTAAAAATACAAAAAAATTAGCTGGGCGTGGTGGTGGGAGCCTGTAGTCCAAGCTACTCAGGAGGCTGAGGCAGGAAAATCACTTGAACCTGGAAGGTGGAGGTTGCAGTGAGCTCAGATTGCGCCATTGCCTTCCAGCCTGGGCAACAAAAGTGAGACTCCGTCTCAACAGAAAAAAAGCAAAAAAATTAGCCAGGTGTGGGGACACGTGCCTGTAGTCCCAGCTACTCAGGAGGCTGAGGCAGGAGAATTGCTTGAACCCGGGAGGCAGAGGTTGCAGTGAGCAGAGATCGTGCAAATGCACTCCAGCCTGGGTGACAGAGTGAGACTCTGTCTCAAAAAAAAAGAATTCTAGCTTGTTGCTTAGTGTGTGTGTGTATACATATATGCGCGTGCACACAAACACACACATATAAAACGGTGTGTTAAAATACATTATTTCATATGAATGCAGGAAAATCATACTTTTTTTTTTTTTTTTTTTTTTTTTGAGACGGAGTCTCGCTCTGTCGCCCAGGCTGGAGTGCGGTGGCGCCATCTCGGCTCACTGCAACCTCCGCCTCCCAGGTTCACGCCATTCTCCTGCCTCAGCCTCCTGTGTAGCTGTGACCACAGGCGCCTGCCACCACGCCTGGTTAATTTTTTGTACTTTTAGTAGAGATGGGGTTTCACCGTGTTAGCCAGGATGGTCTCCATCTCCTGACCTCATGATCTGCCTGCCTCAGCCTCCCAAAGTGTTGGGATTATAGGCGTGAGCCACTGCGCCCAACCAAAAACTTAGTCTTTTAAATAATCATTAATAATAATGATAGGCTGGGCGCGGTGGCTCATGCCTGTAATTCTAGAACTTTTGGAGTCGAAGGTGGTCAGATCACTTGAGCCCAGGAGTTCAAGACCAGCTTGGGCAACATGGGGAAACACCATCTCTACAAAAGATACAAAAAAAAATTAGCTGGGCATGGTGGTGCATGCCTATAGTCTCAGCTACTGGTAGGAGGCTGAGGCAGGAGGATCAGTTGAGCCCAAGAGGTCGAGGCTGCAGTGAGTGCTGATCTGCTACTGCAGTCCAGCCTGGGTGACAGATTGGGACCTCGTCTCAAAAAAAGGGAGAGGGAGAGGAAGAGGGGAGAAGAAGAGGAAGAGGAAGAAAGAAGAAGGAGGAGGAGGAGGAGGAGGAAGAGGAAGAAGAAAAAAGAAGAAAAAGAAAGAAGAAAGAAGAAGAAGAGGAAGAAGAACAACAACAACAAGAAGAAATTAATAATAATAATAGTAATCATCATCATCATCATCATCATCTGGGCTTACTTCCAGTGTCACGATGGTTCTATTATTCTGGAGAAAATAAGTCTTGTTTCTCATTTACAACAGAATACATACATGAAATAGGCTAGAGCAGACTGGAGAAATTATTTTGAACCCCTGGGTCTTAGGCAAAAACGTTGTTTGCTAAACTATGTCATTCCTGGAGTCTTGGATGTCGGCGCACCCAGCACTGCGATGCTCTGCACACCTTGTGCGTTTGTGTTTGTAATTCGAACATTGTGTTAGAATGGGCTGACACTGTCACAGTGGGGGACATCACTGGCTAAGCCTTATTTATTCTGGGAATCTGCCTCTTGGGATCTAAATTTTTACATGTCAGAAACAAATGTTATAGGGAAAATTACACCAGTGGACTTCTGAAAACTAAATGCAATGATCATATTCTGAAACACATGTGTCTAGAGGGTGGGCATGTGATCAAGTAGATTCTAGGTACTGCATAACGGTTGCACTTACTCTGTTTCACTAATAGCTATTTCCAGACGTATGTTTTGAAGTGTTTAAGAAGCAATTGAGAACTCCAGAGAGCATACATTAGGACACTGGAAAATCTACAAGAAACTGGAGCAACTTGTTTTTGAAGAATGCTTCATGTTAACATGGAGCTGTCAACTGTCTTTGTGAAAGTTGCTGTTCCGATTGCTGTATTTTTCTTCATCTTTCCCAATGAGTACAGCAGTTTTTTTTTTTTTTTTTTTTTTTTTTTTTTTTTTTTGAGACGGAGTCTCGCTCTGTCGCCCAGGCTGGAGTGCAGGGGCGCGATCTCGGCTCACTGCAAGCTCCGCCTCCCGGGTTCACGCCATTCTCCTGCCTCAGCCTCCCGAGTAGCTGGGACTACAGGCACCCGCCACCACGCCCGGCTAATTTTTTGTATTTTTAGTAGAGACGGGGTTTCACCGTGTTAGCCAGGATGGTCTCGATCTCCTGACCTCGTGATCCGCCCGCCTCGGCCTCCCAAAGTGCTGGGATTACAGGCGTGAGCCACCGCGCCCGGCCGAGTACAGCAGTTTTATGTCTACGTTGGCTTCTTTCTTTCTTTCTCCTATCAAAAACATTGTAGCTTTATGAGAACTTTATTTTGTCTTGTTATGGTTCTTTACTACACCAAAATAAATGCAGATGATTTTCTATTGACATAGGACATAGGAAGTCTTTTCTACTTACTTATCAAGTAATGTAGATTTACAGTCTATTTTCATGAGGTTCTTTCAGAGGATACAAGTTTTTTTGTTTTTGTTTTTGTTTTTGTTTTTTTTTGAGATAGAGTCTCGCTCTATCGCCCAGGCTGGAGAGCAGTGGCGTGATCGCTGCTCACTGCAAGCTCTGCCTCCTGGGTTCACGCCCTTCTCCTGCCTCAGCCCCCTGAGTAGCTGGAACTACAGGTGCCCGCCATCACGCCCAGCTAATTTTTTTTGTATTTTTAGTAGAGACGGGGCTTCACCATGTTGGCCAGGATGGTCTCGATCTCCTGACCTCGTGATCTGCCCGCCTTGGCCTCCCAAAGTGCTGGGATTACAGGCATGAGCCACCGCGCCCGGCCCAGAGGATACAAGTTTTAACTCTCACACCAAAGCAAAACTTCATTCAATTAATTCATCCAATCATATTTTTAAATATGTTGGGTTCAGCAAAGATATATACATAGTTATACAGGCATTTACCCTTCATTGCTTCTTATTATTTTTATTCCATCTAGATATCACCACATAAAAATTCCATTATCATTAAGAAATAAACACAGAAACATCTGCTAGAAACATTTGAACTCACATAGTTGAACTCTAGTTAATGTTTTGATCCTTGAGTAGTTTGAATATGGAGCATGGAATCAAGCCCTGGACAACACTGCTTCTGCACTCTTTTTTTTTTTTTTTTTGAGACGGAGTCCGCTCTGTGGCCGGGGCTGGAGTGCAGTGGCACGATCTCGGCTCACTACAAGCTCCGCCTCCCGGGTTCACCCCATTCTCCTGCCTCAGCCTCCTGAGTAGCTGGGACTGCAGGTGCCTGCCACCACGCCTGGCTAATTTTTTGTATTTTTACTAGAGACAGAGTTTTGCCATGTTGGCCAGGCTGGTCTCGAATCCCTGACCTCAGGGGATCTGCCCGCCTCGGCCTCCCAGTGTGCTGGGATTACAGGGGTGAGCCACTGCGCCCAGCCAGAAGAAAGTAAGCTTTTTAAGGTAGGACTGTGCATTTCACTTCCTTGTTTTTACCTAGTGATTTCTTTTCTTTTCTTTTTTTTTTTTTTGAGACGAAGTCTCGCTCTTCTCCTCCAGGCTGGAGTGTGTTGACGCGATCTCAGCTCACTGCAACCTCTGCCTCCTAGGTTCAAGCGATTCTCCTGCCTCAGCCCCCTGAGTAGCTGGGATTACAGGCACCTGCCACCATGCCCGGCTAGTTTTGGTATTTTTATTAGGGACGGGGGGGGGGTCTCACCATGTTGGCCAGGCTGGTCTCGAACTCCTGACCTCAGGTGCTCCACCCACCTCGGCCTCCCAAAGTGCTGGGATTACAGGCATGAGCCACCGTGCGGGGCCACCTACAGTGATTTCTACATAACAGGCTTAGCAAAATATTTCTTAACTGTAACAGACTTTTCCAGACAACACTGACAGGATTATTGCCTTCAGATCCCACATGGACCAGGTAAGATTCTTAGGAAAACCTGGCAAAATCAGTGACAGTGATGGTCGCCCTCCCAAAAAAATTGCACTTAGGGGTTATTTTATAAAAAGTACTGTTGTTTGGCTGGGCGTGGTGGCTCACGCCTGTAATCCCAGCACTTTGGGAGGCTGAGGCAGGCGGATCAAGAGGTCAGGAGATCCAGACTATCCTGGCTAACACAGTGAAACCCTGTCTCCACTAAAAAAACACAAAAAAATGGCTAGGCACGGTGGCTCACGTCTGTAATCCCAGCACTTTGGGAGGCCGAGGTGGGTGGATCACGAGGTCATGAGATCAAGACCATCCTTGCTAACACGGTGAAACCCCGTTTCTACTAAAAATACAAAAAAAAAAAAAATTAAATTAGCCAGGAGTGGTGGCGGGCACCTGTAGTCCCAGCTACTCGAGAGGCTAAGGCAGGAGAATGGCGTGAATCTGGGAGGCGGAGCTTGCAGTGAGCCAAGATCGTGCCACCACACTCCAGCCTGAGCGACAGAGCGAGACTCTGTCTCAAAAAAAAAAAAAGTACTGTTGTTTGTACCCTTTAAAATCTACTTTGAAATGTTACTGATTAATATATATGTATATATAACATGTATATTTATATATGTATAATATATATGTCTATGTATATATGTATATATCTTTTTTTTTTGAGATGGAGACTCACTCTGTCACCCAGGCTGGAGTGCAATGGTGAGATCTCGGCTCACTGCAACCTCCGCCTCTCAGGTTCAAGCAATTCTCTGCCTCAGCCTCCCAAGTAGCTGGGATTACAGGTGACTGGCACCACGCCTGGCTAATTTTTTTTTTTTTTTTAGTAGCGACGGGGTTCCACCATCTTGGCCAGGCTGGTCTCGAACTCCTGACCTCACGATCCACCTGCCTCGGCCTCCCAAAGTGCTGGGATTACAGGCGTAAGCCACTGCACCCGGCCTATATATATGTATATATCTTAACTTGAGGCGTATGAGGGGGATTTACACAGGAGAGAAATCCCTATATTTTCCTATTCAGTAGCCTTTCCTCCTATACTGAATAAATAGCAACATAATTTAACAAAGAAATTTTCATAAATATTTCTGTTCAATTTTCCAAGAAATAGAAAAACTGTCTTTTTCTCGAACCAGCCAGTAAAATCCACACAGTGTAAAGGGTGTCAGGGTCTCCAAAGCAGCCCAGAAACCCCATGCTCCTGGAAGGAATATGAGCCTCAAGACAATGCTGAGAACCCCCAGGCTGAGCCCTCATCCTGCACTGAAGCATGGGGAGACCAGGAAGAGGAGCGGCCAGCCCAGGGCCACGAAGGCATTGGGAGCAGTGGCTGCAGTGCTGTCCTGAAATTCTCTGTCCAGCCAGCGAGTCTTTCTCCTGTCTGTTCACACAGGGTGGTGGCTCACCAGGGGAGCAGTCCTCCTGCGCCTTCCTCTCAGGCTTTCCTCCAGCATGGCTCTTTTCATGGAATCCGGTGTCTTCAGGGCCAAGGGGAGGTGCCCACCTGGAGCCCTCTCCCACAAACCCTGGATCATGCTCTGGGTACCCCAGGCCCCACGGTTCCCTGCCCCAAAAGCCCCAAGCCCCTTTCAGGGCCTAGCGCAGGCCTCTTGCATGGATCTCTCCTGGAGGGTGGACCACAGAGCTAGTAGGCCTGAGAGGTGGGCATAAAACAGCTGTTTGCAGGGCTGCTTGGAGCCGGGGCTGACCAGAGGTCGGGGTGCTGGGCCCTCCCCACTGCAGTCCAGCATAGAACCCGGCGGCGGCCAAGAATTCTCAATGGGAATAAAGTCACTTTAACAGCAGATTTCTCCAGGGTGGAGCTAGAACATATTTTATTTACCAATTTGTTCATTAATTTATAAGTTGATTTATAAATATTTAGACCGGCAGTTCTCAAACGTTTTGTGCTGAGGATCCCATTGCATTCTAAAAGATTGTTGAGAACCCCAAAGAGTTTTTGTTCGTGTGGGTTACATCTCTCAATGTCTATATTGTAATTTTAAACTGAGGCATTTTAAAAATATTTATTCATTAAGTTTTAGAAAAATAACAATAAGCCCATTATACAGTTATACAAGTAACACACTTTTTGTTTTGTGTTTAAGAAAACTAACTCTATTTTCCAAGACAACCAAAAAACTGTAGTGAGAAGAGTGGTTGGAGAGCTTTGCAAATCTCTTCACGGCCTGGAGGAAGAGCAGACAGCTGAGTTCTCATCTCTGCTCGGCCTTCAGTCCGTGTTGCGATGTGTTGTCGGGCTGAAGCCTACGAAGAAATTCCAGACTCCCGCAGAGAGGAAACTAGAAAAGGGAGCCATGTTTCAGAGCTTTTTCAGAGAGCTGCGGGTGTTCTGATTTGATGCTACTCCAGAACTCAACGAGTAGCAGTTTCCTAAGGATTAGCTGCTGGGGCCAGAGAAGGGTTTGGAGAGTGAGGCCCAGGGTGCAAACTCAGGAAGGCGCTGGTTCTCAGGGGTGTGCAGCTGCTGACCCAGCGCTTCGTTCCCTTCAACCTAATACCCACCCTGCTAGATGCAAAGTGAAATTTGAATCCAGAGTGATAAACTTTTGCTCTCTGCTCCATCAAAATTCATTCATTTTTCTTGGACTTTGAGTGGATCTTTTGCCCATGCATGTTTGCACGGGCATGGAACCGTCAGGACTGGGATTTCATCTTACTCCACTACAAACTAATCATTAACTTGTTACTGTTGCATGGATGCTGGCAAAAGAGTTGAGATTCCTGTGTCAGAGACAAAGGACTTTATTATTCACAGCATGCTCACACAGCAAGCAGAGCGGGCAGCAGCCTGTTTTGCACTTGTTCCCTCTGTCCCCCAAGTCCTGCAGAGGTGATGCAGAGGAGCTGAGATAGATGCTACACACACAGTGGGTTTGCGTTGCAGCTGAGGAGCACTGAGCTTGGAGGCCCATCGCTTTTGTAGCATGCAGTAAGCAAGCCTGCTGTTTGTCCCGGAGGGAGACAGTAGCTCATTCCTCAAGGCTGCTCACTACAAATATAAATCTTAGAAACAGTTTGGATGAAAAGAGTGCCCAAGCTTTGCATTCTTGGCACACCCAGCAAGACCTGTGGGAGCGTGAGAGATCCACAGAGGATGATCGTCTTTTCCTAACGGAAGCATGAAGCATTGGTCATCTGGAAAATATTGGTTCACTGAGTTATGTGGATCCTCCAAATGTTGACACATTTCTTTGCACAACATCAAAAAAGCACATTTATTTTTATGTATTTATTTATGTATGTACTTTTTTTTTTTTTTTTTTTGAGATGGAGTCTCATTCTGTTGCCCAGGCTGGAGTGCAGTGGTATGATCTCGGCTCACTGCAACCTCCGCCTCCTGGGTTCAAGCCATTCTTCTGCCTCAGCCTCCCGAGTAGCTGGGACTACAGGTTAGCGCCACCACACCCAGCTAATTGTTGTATTTTTAGTAGAGACGGGGTTTCACCATGTTGGCCAGGATGGTCTCGAACTCCTGACCTCAGCTGATCCACCTGCCTCGGCCTCCCAAAAGCAACTTTTCTTGACATTGGGAGTGTAGAGCAGGAAGGAACACAGAGCTGGCACATCGGGGATCCACTGCCTTGATCTGAATTAGTTTTACCCACCGTCATTTTGTACGTTTTACACTAAATGTCAACATGATGAAAAGGGCAAATAATGTCTTCATAGTCACATGAAAATACTTTTACTTCACAGACCTCTGAATAAGTCGTGGGAGCCCTAGGGTCCTGCAGACCACAAGGGAAGAACTACTGATGTTCACTTCGGAGACCCGGGTTTCTGATTGCACCCTTGCCCCAGGCCCTGTGAACTCCAGGAAAGGATCTTCCAGGGATACAGACAACAAGAGAACAAAATACTTGTTTGTCTTCAAGGACTTCAGGGTCTTCAGCATGTTCAAAACCACAGGTGCCTTCAGGGACCAAGAGGCAGAGAGATGGGAGGAGCGGCTGGGTGGGGCCCGGGCAGAGCGGAGGACACAGGTGTGAATTTGTGCACAGCCGCTGCTCCCTCCAGCCAGCCGTGGCCAAGTGGACATTTGGACCCAGAGCAGCCAGATCTTGTAATTTCCAAGAAAGCCAGAAACCCAGATTTTTATATAAAATTTCTGAAATGTTGAAAGTTGGCAACTAATTGTCTTTTTTTTTCCTTTGAGTCGGAGTCTCGCTCCGTTGCCCAGGCTGGAGTGCAGTGGCACGATCTCGGCTCACTGCAAGCTCCGCCTCCCGGGTTCACGCCATTCTCCTGCCTCAGCCTCCCAAGTAGCTGGGACTACAGGCGCCCGCCACCACGCCTGGCTAATTTTTTTGTATTTTTAGTAGAGACGGGGTTTCACTGTGTTAGCCAGGATGGTCTCGATCTCCTGACCTCGTGATCCGCCGGCCTCGGCCTCCCAAAGTACTGGGATTACAGGCGTGAGCCACTGTGCCCGGCCGGCAGCTATTTATCTTAACAAAACAAATCTGTGAGGCTAAACAGAAGACCCCCAGGCTGGGTTCAGGCTATGGGTGCCAGTGTGCAGCCTCTGGTCTCGAGGGAGAGCCAGACACATACATCATTACAACATGAGCTGATGTGGGGCTACAAGGTACCCTGGGAGCAGAGAGAAAGAAGGGCCTGATAATCACAGCTTCCCTTTCCTGAGAACTTGCAGGTACCGGGGGGTCTACACACCACGACTTCACGTAATCCACTTGGCAACCTCACAAGGTAGGAATCATGATGACCCGCTATTTTATAGACGAGGAAACTGAAACTTAAGGTGCATAAGTAATCGACCAGGCCGCAGCTCTCCCCTCGCCTCCCGCAGCTCTCCCCTCACTTCCACCTGTCTGTCTCTCTGGGTTTCTTGCTGCACTCATAGGAAGCAGGCTTCTGCCTTGGGGCCTTGGCATATGCTGTCTCCTTCTGTCTGGATGGTTCTTTCCCCAGAAGAGCTTCCCCCTCCACTGCATTCAGGCAGCTACTGAAAACCACCTTCTCACAGAGCCCTTCCCTAACTCCCTGTCCCATGATAACCACACACACACACACACACACACACACACACACACACACACACACACTGTACACCCTCACCCTGCTTTATTTCCTTCTGTGTATAATTTCCAGAAATTACTGGATTCCTGTTCCTGTTTATTTTCTATCTGCTGTCCCCGCCAGTGCCATCCCCACTAGAATGCAGCTCCGTGCGTGAGGTCACCTGGCACCTAGGACAGCGCTGGGCCCCGTGAGTGCTCCCTAACTGTGCCGCCTGGATGGAGGGAGACCTACCGCTGGGCTCAAGACGCAGGAACACGAGGCACACACAGTTATGACTCATCAGACCCTTGCAATTTACTTCAAAAGAGTCTAATGACAACGAAATGTAAAACGCTGTGAGAAATCGGCACAGGGAGGGAGAGGTGAGCTGAGTGTGAGATCGGGACAGGCCTCCTCTGGGGGCATGTGGTGCTTGGGCTCCAGAACACCCCCCCGGGGTCTTTCCCACAGGCACAGGCACCCAAGGAGAGCTCACCTCGGCCGGCCACAAGCAGGTTACCTACTCAATTCTTCATGCACAAACAGTAGTGACAGACTCACAATATGAAATTGACTGACAACCCAATTTCAAAAATAACTTACGGGAGCCTTCCCAAAAGAAGATAGCAAGTGGCAGATACATGTAAGAAAAGGGACTCAACCTCACTCTTCATCGGGGAAACTCAAATGAAAACCACGCTGAGATACTGCAGTGCTCCAGCAGAATGGCTGAAATTAAAGGCTGGCTGTACCCCGTGTGGGTGTAGATGTGAGGCAGTTAGGACCCCCGGGCACGGTTGGTGAGCATATTAATTGGTACCACCACTGCACAGAAATGTCTGGAAATCCCTCCTCTTCCCTAACATATGCGGGTCCTTTGACCCACATGTTTCTCTCTTGTTCTATATTGAAGAGAAATGAGTGTGTATGTTACAGAAACACCAGGGGTTTGTCTAGGTGCTGCTGCTCGCCACACAAAAAGCCAGTCACTGAGACAAGGAGCATTGCCAGAGAAGAAGCTTTAATCCCGTGCTGCAGCCCAGGAGATGGGAGATCAGTCTCAGCCCATCCCCTGACCCACGAAAATCAGGGGTTTATGTAGCAGAGAAGAAATGTAACCATGTGTATGAAAACAGGAATCAGGGAGGGGTGAGGAAGAGTCGGTCACCAGGAAGCAGGTGGTGGGTTAGGCAATTTCCAGGCTGGAGGGTTGTGGGGGTCTCGTAAGTTTCCTTGATTCTATCTGGGAGGCAGGGAGGGTGTGGTGGTCTTGGGAGTTTTTTTTGATTCTATCTGGGAGGCCTGATAGGTGGTTTCTTGGGAAAGGAACTCAGATAAGACAAGGAGGATCTTATCTTGTGAGACTGGGAGGATCATTTCTATGTTTATTCAAAGAAACCATAAACATCAATTCTATGGGGCAATTGGGCCGGTTTCACTTCTCTCCAATAATGAACACATTGAAGAATGTTCATCATAACTTTATTCCTAATAGTCAAAACCCCAAACACTCATCAGTAAATGAGTAAGTGAACTGTGGCCTGTGCATCTGAAGGAGAACTACATACACACAGCAGAGAACAATCTCAGCAGCGTGGTGACGCTCACGCTGGGGAAAAGAGGCCAGACACAAAAGGGAATGTACTGAAAGATTCCTTTTATATAAAGGACAAGAGTAGGCAAAACTGTTATGTGGAAATGAGAACAATGGTTACCTCCTAGGGCAGAGGAGCGTACAGACCAGGAAGGCAGAGGAGGGGCTGTCTTGAAATGCACCTGGGACTTTGTTTTCCTCAGCTCTGGTCAGATGACAGCCTGGGAGACACTGCCTTTGAATGAAGAGTTGATGACTTTCCAGCATGGGGAAGCACCAGGTCAGTCCCGAGGCAGAAGGAGCAAGGGGAGGGCCCAGGCCGGGCCTTCACTGGGGTCTCTGTGGGAAGGAATAGATGAGGGTGGAGGTGAGCTTGAACAAGCTTCGGGTGGGCCCGTTTGCCTAATGTTGGCAGGCCCGGGGCTATGGGGTGGTCCCTAGTCATCCAGTACCATGCTCTGGAGTGAGATGGGGCAGGGAGAATATTCCCTGGGTGTGTGAGTTAGATAAAGGGTGTGGTGGGGGCAGGGGCTTCCGACTGCTGGTTTGCATAGGGAGGTGTGTGCTGTCTCCAGAACTAGCCAGCCCTGGGAGGGGCAGTCCCTTCCCCGCCAGCAAAGCCTCCTGCGATGCCAAAGCGCCATAGAACACAGAAACCAGAAAGCGTGGTTAATCCAGGAGCCGCACGAGGACTGATGCCTTCCATATCGGTGTCCTGTATGTGCTCTGCCGTATTCTACCTCCTCTTTTTAAAATGCAAATAGAGAATCCAATCTGAAGAAATAATGCAAAGAAACTCTTTTTGTTGTTGTTTGTTTGAGACAGTCTCGCTCGGTCACCCAGGCTCTAGTGCAATGGTGCGATCTCGGCTCACTGCAACCTCTGTCTCCCGGGTTCAAGCGATTCTTCTGCCTCAGCCTCCCGAGTAGCTGGGACTACAGGCACGTGCCACCACGCCTGGCTAATTTTTGTATTTTTAGTAGAGATGGGGTTTCACCATTTTGGCCAGGCTGGTCTCGAACTCCTGACTTTGTGATCTGCCCGCCTCGGCCTCTCAAAGTGCTGGGATTACAGGCGTGAGTCACCACGTCCGACCGCAAAGGAACTCCTTAGCGCTCCTCAACTACCTCCCTGCCCCTCGCTGTCTTTCTTTCTTTTTTTTTTTTTTTTTGAGAGGAAGTCTCGCTCTGTCGCCCAGGCTGGAGTGCAGTGGCGCCATCTTGGCTCTCTGCAAGCTCCGCCTCCCAGGATCATGCCATTCTCCTGCCTCAGCCTCCCTAGTAGCTGGGACTACAGGCGCCCACCACCACGCCTGGCTAATTTTTTGCATTTTTAGTAGAGACGGGGTTTCACCGTGTTAGCCAGGATGGTCTCAATCTCCTGACCTCGTCCACCCGCCTTGGTCTCCCAAAGTGCTGGGATTACAGGCGTGAGTCACTGCGCTCGGCCTCGCTGTCTTTCTGGTATCAGCATCCGCCTCCTCCTCCCTCCCAGACTCCAGGCCCTGGGCTCCAGGCACGGTCCATCCCTGTGGCCTCAAGCCACTGGGCACATCCATGCCAGTTTTAGTCTCTGTAACTACACAGCCATGCAGCTGTGAGCTGAGAATTTAACACACTGTCCCTTTGAGTGTCTGTTTCTCCTTCACTTTCCTGTAGCAAAGCAAAAAGGAGGGAAAATGCATCCCAGGTGCCGCCAGCTGCCACTGTTTTTCTTTGTGTGGTGTGTGTGACAGAGTCTTACTTTGTTGCCCAGCCTGGAGTAAAGTGGCATGATCCCGGCTCACTGCAACCTCCGCCTCCCGGGTTCAAGCAATTCTCCTGCCTCAGCCTCCTGAGTAGCTGGGATTACAGGCACATGCCACTACATCTGGCTAATTTTTGTATTTTGAGTAGAGACGGGATTTCACCTTGTTGGCCAGGCTGGTGTCGAACTCCTGACCTCAAGTCATCCACCTGCCTCAGCCTCCCAAAGTGTTGAGATTACAGGTGTGAGCCACTGTGCCTGCCCTGCTGCCATGCTTTCAAGCCACTGTTAGGCTTTTCCACATCCCCCAGCATGCACCCACTCTCCCGGGATGGTTAGGGGGCTCCATCACCATTTTCTGGAAACTGCCTCTAGTCAGAGGTTGCCTGGGGCTCTCCACACAATCATGGAGACGTAGAGGACACAGCCTGATGCTAGACTGCACAGGACCCTCTTCCGCCAGATTCCCTGGACACCTCCATCCCCTCTTCTAGCAATCATGTCAGTGCACGGTAGCGCCTGTGTCCTAAGGTTCCCATGCCACAAGGCTTGAACCCTTCACGCCTGTCTCCCGAGGCCAGGATCGAGCCTGCTTGGCCCAGGGGAGGGGGCGGTAAATGTCATGGTTGGAAGCATCAGGTGGGAGAGGGCTTAGTGTGGGGTCGTCAGAGTGACACTGAGAGGCTAAGACACACTGTCTGACACAGCCTAGCCAGGCGCTGCCCACAGCTGAGTTTCCAAAGGACACGTTCTGTGTCACCATATTCCAGGATTCAAATCCTTCCAGCCTGGGACAAGTTCCACGGGGTGCCATGAGACTGCCCCAATTTGATTTTGAAATGTACAGTGAAATGCCTACCTTGGTGGTGGCCAAGGCAGGGTGGGCCCAGATGCCCCTGCTGATGGACACACAGGCACGACACCCACAGTTCAGGGAGCCCGCTCCAGCCTGCCGTGGAGCCCTGGGCCAGGTCGTGAGCCATGAGCCTGCTCGGGACAGTCCTTCCCGATCCTGGAAGGGAGCGGCCCAATTATAACGGCTCCCTCCGGGCTCTCAGTGGAGCCGAGCCCAGAGAGGAGGCCTGCACTGCCAGATGGGCAAACTCATTAGGACTGTGGCATTTTTTATGCAAACGAAGGCAAATACATCCATGGGAGAAATGTAATGTCAGCAGACATGCACAAGAGCTCGGACTTCACCGGGTTTCAAGAGGAGAGAGAGCTGGGACAGGAGGCCAGGAGAGATCCCCACCCCCAGCACTGCCCTGCAGTGGCCTAGCCCAGGCCTTCTGGATCTGCCTACCTGGGATGCCCAAGAGGGAAACTGAGGCCCCACGAGCCCTGCACGTGGGCGGAGCCTGGCCTGACCTATAGCTCCTTGGGAGGCTGAGGGAGAAGCATTGCTTGAGGCCAGGAGTTTGAGACCAGCCTGGACAACACAGTTAAACCCCATCTGTACAAAACACTAAAAAATTAACCAGGCATGGTGGCGCATGCCTGTGGTCCCAGCTATTCAGGAAGCTGAGATGGGAGGATCACTTGAGCCCATGACTTAGAGGTTATGGTGAGCTGTGATCGTGCCACTGCACTCTAGCCCGGGCAACAGGGTAAGATCCTGTCTTTTAAAATAAATAACATACAATAATATAAAATAAATAAAAATTATAATAAAAATGACTGTAGCGAGAACTCTTAAGGAGAGTCAAGAAGATATTGCAAAGAAACAATATGAAAAAACCAATCTCTTTAAGGGTTCTTCTCATTACAGTTTTTTTTTTCTGATTCTGTCTTGTTTCTTCACTGGACCCCCCCGCTCTGATGCTTAGCCTGGGTCCCTGCCGCTCAAAAGCTACTGTGTCCTTCCCATCCGTGCTGCTCAGTGTAGTCTTGGACCCATGGCATTCTGGCATCCCCTGGGTGCCTGTTGGAAATGCAGATTCTTAGGCCCTGCCCCAGACCTCCTGACTCAAATCTCTGGGGTGGAGCCCAGGACTGCATATGCTCCAGCTCCCCAGGGGATTCTGTTGAGACCCGGCCTCTATTCTCAGTGGCCTGGCTTTTCCTGCTTCTGTTGGGGGTGAGGCCCCTGCAGACTGAGCTGATCAGGATCTAGGCTCTTGGCAGCCTGCATGAGGCAGGAGGCAAGTCCCTCTCTCGGGGAAGGCAATGGCAGGTAAGCAATGGCAGGTGAGTCGGCCAACAAGGCCCTTGCCACTGAGCTGTCCTATGGAGAAGCCCCGTGCCTTTTTCTCAGGGCACTCTGCGGGTGTGCCTGGGGTCGGACTGAGCCCCAGCAATCTCCCTGCATGTCAGTTACTGCTCTTACTTTCACTGTGGTCCCCGTGGGCTTTTTCAAGGCTCTGTCCTGGCCCAGGGAAAGATGGACCATGAGACCTCACAGCCAGAAAGAAGCAGCAGCCAACTGAGTTTCCGAATGGATTTGAAGAGCTCACAGCAGAGGAGATACCAGTTTGAAAATCAAGATGTGTTTGATTTGCTTTGGCCGTCAAGAGACACATCCTGAAGGACTCTGTCTCAACATTTTTCTACATAAAGAAAGAGTGGGGAAGAATGCAGGTTGGTGGGAGCTGGGGGATAAGGTCCACAGGCCAGGAGAGGGCCCCAGGCTGGGTTGTGTGAGGCGGTGTCCATCTGAGAAGGAAAGTCTGCCGGCTGCAGGGCCCCAGCACCCAGGAGCTAGAGGAGAGCAGGTGGGAGGGAGAGCAGCTACGCGTCCCTGGGTTTCTTGAGCGAGGACTGGTACACCCCAGGGGCACGCGTAGCTGCCACAAAAGCATGCACCTCGAGTGCTTCCCCCTCCTAGCCGGCGGGAGAGGAAGGGACCAGGATGGAGGCGAGCTTGGCAAAGTCTTTCTGGAATCAGCATCCTCCTCCTCCTCCTTCCCAGACTCCGGGCCCCAGGCTCCAAGCACGGTCCCTCCCTGCGGAGGACTTCCGTGGATGCCGGTGGGCACAGATGCCAGCCCATCATGTGCTACCCAGGCAGATGCTAGGGAGCCAGGGGCCAGTCATCGCTCTCCCTGATGCCAGGGCACCACTCTGAGGAAAGGGGGAGAGGTACAGGTCGGTCTAAATCCACCTGCAGGATCTGAGTGGCCGTACGTGGGGCTGGGGGCTGAAATTTTCTGAGAGGGACTGGATTACATTTTCAGAAATTGGAATCAGAAATTAAAACTGTGTTATGAAAAATAATGAGTTACATTTTGCACATGTGATGTTTGAGCCGGATAATTTGTGTTTGCCACGTTTATACTTGAACGTGAAAGCACCTTGCACAGCACTTGGCATAAAGTCAGTGCCCAGTGATTACTAGTGAATGCCTTCCTAACTGTGTACATGGCCTGAATGCACACGAACACACGATGGAAACAGTCAGGGAGTGGAGAGGGTGTCCTGCTGATTACTAGTGAATGCCTTCCTAACTGTGTGCATGCCGAGTGATTGCTAGTGAATGCCTTCCTAACTGTGTGCATGCCGAGTGATTACTAGTGAATGCCTTCCTAACTGTGCGTGGCCTGAATGCACATGAACACAAGATGGAAACAGTCAGGGAGCGGAGATGGTGCCCCGCTGATGCTGTCCTATTATTTTTATTCAGAAGTCTGTTTGCCTTTTTACACATTTTTGATCCTACCATATAAACGATTTTTATAACATTCATGTTATGTTACATTCACATTTATTGCTAATTTTTATAACATTAGCACAAGATGATTGAATTCCTCCTTGGTCAGAAGACGCACGTCTGAATCCTGGATCCACTACTTGTTAGTTGAAGCAAGCGACTGTGCCTCTCAGTCTGTGAAAAGGAGGCAATGCCTAGCTCAGGAGGCTGACAGGATGAAGTCGGAGAGGAATGAATGGAAGTCTCTTGGGACTCAGGCCTGCCTGATACTCTCTGGGCAGCTTAAAATATGTTTTCTGAATGTTAAGGGAAGCACAGAGCAGGCATGCATGCAGATAGGGGTGAAATATTACTTCCATTCTTCCATGTGTGAGCCCTAAACACACACCACCTCCCCCACACACAAACAGACCTACAACACATGCCACACATAACACAGGCACAGGCACACGCACACGCACTGCAGCAACACACACTGCACGCACACACAACACAGACTGTAACACATACACATGTATACCACCTACCACACTACACAAGGCCCCACATTCACATGATACACATGTACCACATGCACATATATGACCCGCATCACCAACAAACACACGTGCCTCATGTGTACACATACACATCATAGGTACACATCACATGCACACATGGCCCACAGGAACACAAACATATGCCACATATTGCATGCATGCACATCCACACCACACGCAATACAGGCACATACAAGCCATATGTAGACACTGCGTGCACACACATTTACACCACACTACATGCACACACCATATTCACACATACTCGCACACACACCACTGATACACATATTTCCACACATGTCCGCAGCCTGCATGCACAAACCATATTATGCACACACACCCCATATACTGTTAGTTTGGTGCAGAAGTAATCGCAGTTTTGCCATTACTTTCAATAGCAAAAACTGCGATTACTTTTTTTTTTTTGAGACACAGTCTTACTCTGTCACCCAGGCTGGAGTGCAATGGGGTGATCTCAGCTCACCGCAACCTCTGCCTCTGGGGTTCAAGTGATTCTCCTGCCTCAGCCTCCCCAGTAGCTGGGATTACAGGTGTGCGCCACCACTCCTGGCTAATTTTTGTATTTTTAGTAGAGACGGGGTTTCACCATGTTGACCAGGCTGGTCTTGAACTCCTGACCTCAGGTGATCTGCACACCTCGGCTTCCCAAAGTGCTGGGATTACAGGCTTGAGACACCATGCCCAGACAAAAACCGTGATTACTTTTGCACCAACCTGATACGTGGGCACAGACAAGTTCGGTAAGCAGGCATTGCAATAATTAAAGATGACACGAGGTGGCACCATGACACTTTTACTCAGAAATTTTATTTGCCTATTTTTGTACAGTTGTGATTATACTCTATATTAGTAGTTCTCAAAGTGTAGCCAAAACTATTTTCATAATAATGGTAAGATGTGATTTGCCTTTTTTCATTCTCATTCTCCCATGAGTATACAGTGGAATTTTCCAGGGATGCTGTGATGTGTGACATTGTAACAGATTGAAGGCAAAAGCAGATCTGAGAATCAGCTCAGACATCTACCTAGAGATTTGCCAGCGGAAAACAATGCAACTCACTAATTTTGCAGAAGATATTGTTGCTTTCCATACAAAATTATTTATTGTTAACATACAACAATGGGTTTGTTGTTTTTAATTTAAAAAATTGAGCAATTTGGATTCTTTTTAAAGCTTATTTTTAATTGAAAATGAAATTATTTAACGTGTACAACATGATGTTTTGAAATATGTAGACACTGTGGAATCATTACTATTTTAAAATAAGTAAATATTTCAAAACCTCCTCAAATTTAATCTGTATTACAGTAAAATTGATAGATGCAATTCACGTAAAGTTCCTTAGGGTCCACAGGAGATTTTCAGAGTATAAAGCTATCCTGAGAAAGAATATTTAACAATCACTCTTCTATATGTAATCACATGTCCACAGATACATTTGAGGTTAATCATTTATTTTAAATTTATAAGGAACCAACAAGAACAAAGAAAAGGAAAACACTTGTAATCCTATTGCACGGGGACAAGAGACAATCACGACTGACATTTGCCAGGTTTTCTCCTAGTTGTGTTTCAGAGCATCTGTTTCCAGGTTAGTGTGTTCTGAATACAGGCTCTGTGTCCTACGCTCTGAATATGAGCCCTGCGTCCTAGGCTCTGGGTATAAGCCTGGGGTCCTAGCCTCTGGGTATAAGCCTTGTGTCCTAGGTTCTGGGTATAAGCCCCGGGTCCTAGGTTCTGCATATAAACCTTGTGTCCTAGGCTCTGGGTATAAGCCTTGCTTCCTAGGCCCTGGGTATAAGCCTAGGGTCCTAGACGCTGGGTATAAGCCCCGGGTTCTAGGCTCTGGGTGTAAGCCCCGCCTCCTAGGCTCTAGGTGTAAGGCCTGGGTCCTAGGCTCTGGGTAGAAGCCCTGGGTCCTAGGCTCTGGATACAAGCCTTGTGTCCTAGGCTCTGGGTATAAGCCTTGTGTCCTATTCTCTGGTTCTCAGCCCCTTGTCCTAGGCTCTGGGTATAAATCTTGTGTCCTAGACCTTGGGTTAAACCCCATGTCCTAGGCTCTGGGTATAAGCCCTGTGTCCTTTCTGCATATAAGCCTTGTGTTTCCTAGGCTCTGGGTATAAGCCCCATGTCCTAGGCTTTGAGTATAAGCCCCATGTCCTAGGCTCTGGGTATAAACCTTGTGTCCTAGGCTCTGAGTATAAGCCCCACGTCCTTTCTGGGTATAAGCCTTGTGTCCTAGGCTCTGGGTATAAGCCCCATGTCCTAGGACCTGGTTATAAGCCCCGAGTTCCAGGCCCTGGGTGTAAGTTCTGTGTTCTTTCTAGGTATTAGCCTTGTGTCCTAGGCCCTGGGCATAAACCTGTGTCCTAGGCCCTGGGTATATGCCCCAGGTTTTAGGCCGTGGGTAGAAGCCCCAAGTCCTAGGCTCTGGATAGAAGCCCTGGGTTCTTGGTCCTGGGTATGAGCCCTATGTCCTAGGCCCTGGTTATAAGACCCGAGTTCCAGGCCCTGGGTGTAAGTTCTGTGTTCTTTCTAGGTATTAGCCTTGTGTCCTAGGCCCTGGGCATAAACCTGTGTCCTAGGCCCTGGGTATATGCCCCAGGTTTTAGGCCGTGGGTAGAAGCCCCAAGTCCTAGGCTCTGGATAGAAGCCCTGGCTTCTTGGTCCTGGGTATAAGCCCCATGTCCTAGGTCACCTACCAGATTGAGAGCCCAAAGTTCTTTCTCATGGTGTGTCTAGGACGTCAGAAAACCTAGAGATGTGGCCGGACTCTGAGCCCCCTGAAAAGGGTTCCCAGACCTTTTGTGAGAGGGAGGCTTTGTCTGCCCAGAGCCCACCTAGTCTTGGAGTCTTGGAAGGCTGCCCGGCACCTCAGGTAGGCCTGTTTGCACCTCAGCCTCACCCTGGTCTGGGTATCCACTCCATACAGACATGTTTTTAAAAATTGAGGAATAGCTTTGTGCAGTGGCAGTATCATAGCCAATGAGGTTTATCCGAGGCGTGATTATTGCTAATTGAAAAATTGAGGAATAGTTTAGTAAAACACACAGATCTTAAGTATATAATTCAATGGCTTTTTACAAATATCTATCTGTAGCCAACACCCCAATCAAAGCAGAAAACATTGCCACCATTGTAGAAAATTCCCCCCAATCCCTTTACAGTCTGCTCAACTTCCCTTGTCCCCTAATCCCCAAGCAGCCACTATTCTGATTTGTATTCCAGAAAAGTAGTTTTTCTGGATTTTTTTTTAACTGACTTTCGCTCTTGTCGCCCAGGCTCGAGTGCAGTGGCGCAATCCTGACTCACTGCAACTTCCACCTCCTAGGTTCAATCAATTCTCCTGCCTCAGCCTCCCAAGTAGCTGGGATTAGAGGCGTGCACCACCACGCCTGACTAATTTTTGTATTTTTAGTAGAGACGGGGTTTCACCATGTTGACCAGGCTGGTATTGAACTTCTGACCTCGGGTAATCCGCCCACCTCTGCCTCCCAAAGTGCTGGGATTACAGGTGTGAGCCACCGTGCCCAGCCTGGTTTTGAATTTAATAAGTCTGTATGACATCCTTTGTATGGCTCCTTCAGTTCAAAACACTGTGTTTTTGTTGTTGTTGTTGTAGAGATGGAGTCTTGATCCATTGACCAGCCTGCTTTCAAACTCCTGGGCTCAAGCAATCCTCTGCTCTTGGCCTCCCAAGTGTTGGGACTGCAGGTGTGAGTCATTGCACCAGCCAGAGTCCAATCGTGTCTCTAGTGAGAGCAGCCACTTTAATATAAAGGCTCAGGAATTCCTCCTCATGTTTGCTGCAGTGGCACTTGCCCTCTGAGTATCAGTTAGCTATTGTCACAGTTATGCTGTGTAACAAACCATCCCCACATCTCAGTGGCAAACAGTAATAATCATTTATTTCTTACTCATGAGTTTGTGGGTTGGCTGGGCAGCTCTGCTCCACATGCCTCTCATCCTCTTCCTGGGACCAGCCGGGGCAGGTTCATCTCTGGCTGATGGCAGGGCCCTGAGAGACGGCACATCTAACCCCACAAACACATTTCCAGTTTTGCTGTGTCATGCCTGCTGGCATCCCTTTGGCCAAGCCCAAAGTCAAGGGGTGGGAAAGGGAGGCTATGGCGAGGGTGTGAGTGTGGGTGAAAAACTGGGGCGGGTCATTCAATCTATGTTACCAGTTTCCTGACAATGTAAGTTAAGAGAAAGAGCTTTGTGGCTGACGCCTGTAATTCCAGCACTTTGGGAGGCCGAGGTGGGCAGATCACAAGGTCAGGAGATGGAGACCATCCTGGCTAACACGGTGAAGCCCTGTTTCTACTAAAAATACAAAAAATTAGCCAGGCGTGGTGGCAGGCACCTGTAGTCCCAGCTACTCGGGAGGCTGAGGCAGGAGAATGGCGTGAACCCAGGAGGCGGAGCTTGCAGTGAGCTGAGATCACGACACTGCACTCTGGCCTGGGCGACAGAGCGAGATTCTGTCTCAAAAAAAAAAAAAAAAAGGTAAAACTGGTTTGGTTTGCTAGTCCAATTATTTAGTGAATCAGTCCAGTTTATTAGAAATCCCAATGAGGTTGTTTTCAGAAATGCGGCAGGTCTGACCGGATCATTTGCAGAAAGCTCTGTTCTTGCTTTGGGACAGTCCTGCCTGCACTGGGAATGTGAATTTAATCGCTGTTCTCTCGCCGCTGCTCCTGCCCGCCTGTGACCAATTCCCTACCACACTGAGCTCATTGGAGACTTTAGTTTCATATTTTAAAGACCAGTTTAGTGCATCATCTCTGTCTTTATTTCTCCCTCCAGCACTTACTGTAGTTGATCTCTTTTATTTTCTTAGATTCTTTGGGGGGAGTTTATAGGTGGGATGAACCCATATATGCATGAAAATGTCTTTATTTTGCACCCCCAATTTAAGGCTAGATTGGCTGGGTCTTGGATCCTAGATTACAAATAGTTTTTTCTTTGGAATGTTAGAGAAATTGCTCTACTATCTTTTAGGATTCGAGATTGATGATAAGTCTTGATGTCAAGCTGATTTTATTCTATTGTGACAACCTATTCTCTCGGTCAGAAAACTATGAGGATTTTCCTTTTTTCCTTGGTATTCCAAAATTTTGCTGCAATGTGCCTAGATTTCTAAAATTCCACTTTACTTTTTTTTTTTTTTTGAGACGGAGTCTTGCTTTGTCGTCCAAGCTAGAGTGCAGTGGGGTGATCTCAGATCACTGCAACCTCTGCCTCCTGGCTTCAAGTGATTCTCCTGCCTCAGCCTCCCAAGTAGCTGGGATTACAGGTGCGCCACCATGCCAGGCTAATTCTTGTATTTTTAGTAGATAAGGGGTTTTGCCATGTTGGCCAGGCTGGTCTTGAACTCCTAGCCTCAAGTGACCATCTCAGCCTCCCGCTTTATTTAATTAATTTATTTTGAGACGGAGTCTCTCTCTGTTGCCCAGGCTGGAGTGCAGTGGCGCGATCTCGGCTCACTGCAAGCTCTGCCTCCTGGGTTCACACCATTCTCCTACCTCAGCCTCCCGAGTAGCTGGGGCTACAGGCGCCCGCCACCATGCCCGGCTAATTTTTTTGTATTGTTTTAGCAAACACAGGGTTTCACCGTGTTAGCCAGGATGATCTTGATCTCCTGACCTCATGATCCACCCGCCTCGGCCTCCCAAAGTGCTGGGATTACAGGCGTGAGCCACCACACCTGGCCATGAGTTCCCTCTCCTTCTCAGGGACAGGGAGTCAGTGATTCCTGGGGAGACTGTCTTTCTTCTCTGGACCAAGTATTCACACTTTCTATATCAACTGGGGGCAAATGCTGTGCGATGCTGGTGACCTTGCTGATTTATTCCCAGAACATGATGCATTTCCTTCCCCTTTCTTTCCCTTTTGTGCTACTTCTAATTAAGGAAGATGTTTCTGTCATTTATGGGATTTTGGTTCGGAGGGAGGTCAATCAGGGGTGCTTGTTCCTCCATCTGGCCCTGATCTGCATTTTTAGCAAAACAACTGAGTTTGGAAGTTTGAAACTAATGACATTAGGGCTGGGAAATTTCTTAATGTAAATATATTTTAGCAGAGTTAATGAAAACTTGGAGTGCTTACAAAGTTGGATATCTTACATGTGTGACAAATTATATATAAACCAGATTTCATTTCCTGTTTTTTTTTTATTTTTTCTTCTTTTTAATCAGCAAAGGAAAAATGGCAAGAAAACCAAGTCTCTTATCTTATAACTACACATTTTAGGGGAGAATGCATATTGAAACATTTTCAACATTTGCTGTTAAAATGAATACAATTTTACAAAAAGAAACCCGCCCCCCCCCACAAAGCATAAAGTTCTAGGCGATGATGAGCCCCTCATTCAGAAATGGTCCAGGCTTTGCCTCCGGGAGCCCGTTGGCCCCAGCCTGCTGCTGTTGGCAACCGCAGTGCCGTTTCCCTCACACATCTCTCATCACTATGGTGATTCTTGTTAAATAAAGTGAGCAGTCCCGATCATGTGCACTAGTGCCTTCTTCTGCGTTTAATCTGTGGCTGTCAGTTTCCACAACCCATCTATTCAATAAAGATTTGTTGATTATCTACTATGTGCTTGGGCCCAGTGATGCAAAGATGAATAGGACAAGATGCTTGCCCTTGAGGAAGCTTCATGTAGGGGAGAAGAGGCAGAACAGTTAGATTCCATGGATCCTCTGGCATTTGGAGTCCAACTTTACATGTTTTTGTGAAGTGACTGAATTTAACAATGTCTTATGCTTGTATAATTTTTCAAAAAATATGTTTAACTTTCAAATGGGAGATGCATGACATAGTTCAAACCATCGAAATGATATGAAAAGATAACCCCACCTGCTCATTCTCCTTCCCCCACCTCCCCCTCTAGGCAACCTTTTTCTTTGAGACAGTCTTGCTCTGTTGCCCAGGTTGGAGTGCAGTGGAGCGATCTCGGCTCACTGCAAGCTCCGCCTCCCGGGTTCACGCCATTCTCCTGCCTCAGCCTCCCGAGTAGCTGGGACTACAGGCACCCCCCACCACGCCCAGCTAATTTTTTGTATTTTTAGTAGAGATGGGGTTTCACCATGTTAGCCAAGATGGTCTCAATCTCCTGACCTTGTGATCCGCTCATCTCGGCCTCCCAAAGTGCTGGGATTACAGGCGTGAGCCACCACACCTGGCCATATATATATATATATATATATATATATGGAGTGTCACTCTGTCACCCAGGCTGAAGTGCAATGGTGTGATCTTGGCTCACTGCAACCTCTGCCTCCCGGTTTAAGCAATTCTTCTGCCTCAGCCTCCTGAGTAGGTGGGATTACAGGCATGCGCCACCACGCCTGGCTAATTTTTGTATTTTTAGTAGAGACGGGGTTTCACCATGTTGGCCAGGCTGGTTTGAACTCCTGACCTCAGGTGATCCGGCCGCCTTGGCCTCCCAAAGTGCTGGGATTACAGGCGTGAGCCACTGCGCCGGGCCGAGTCAGAATATTTCTAACCCTTTCTTATTTCCCAGTACCAACAAATATTTGCACCCTTTTTTTCAAAGTACTGTATTTGTTTTTGGGTACTATTAAAGTTTCTATTCGCAAAAGGAAAGCCACCCGTCAGTGGACAATGTGGTACACTTGCTGTGTGGTGTTCAGATGAGAACGCACTGAGGGAACTAAGTGTCGCAGGGGTGATGTGGAGGGCAGGCTGGCTGGGGTCCACATTCAAGCTGTCGAGCACCCGGAGGGAAGATCAGGGCCAGACTGTGAAGAACGTGAGCTGCCATGCACTCAGAGCTCTGGGATTTTCCTGCAAGCAATGGGCAGCCATGGAGGGTTTCACAGAGGAGGAAGGAGGAGGCCAGAACTCCGTTAAGGCAGATGTGAATTCCAGTGGCTGTGAAGGATGGGGAAGAGACTGCAGTGATTCTGTAACTTTTAATTGCTCCATTTACCTGCTATGGTAGCACACGAATGCTACCACTCCTTACATGACATGGAGGGGCCTGGGGAGAAACCCTAGGGACGAGGAATCTCTCTACGATGCTTTCCGACTGCAAAGGTTGAGGGCCACTTTCCCACTGGCTTCCTCAAGAGCGGTCCTTGTCATCGCCATGCAGTGCATGTTGATTCAAAGACTATGTGTGTCACTTCAGGCTCACAGAGCAGCTGGTGCCTCGGAACCAGGGCTCCGTATCCTCGAATCGAAGCGTGAGATTGTTTATCTCTTTCAAGGGAGCAAATAATTAGCGGGGCAATACCTTGTTCCAGACACAGTGAAGAGGGGGCGGCAGGGCTGAGAAGAGAAGCCCAGCTTCCCGAGGCTCTGCTCAGCTGCCTTCTGCCCACCCAGTGGCCCTGCCAGCCGTGTTCGTCTGGCTCCTCAAGCAGCGATGCTGTGTGCGGTTTCCATGGCAGTGGGCCCCGGAGGGCAGCCGGGGACACAGCCAGGTGGCTCGCAGCTCACCTGACTGGCTGTTGGCAGGAGGCAGGCGGCCTCCTTCTGCTCCTCTGTTCCTGGAGCTTTCAGAATGTCTTCAGTTACTCCCTTTAGGAGTCTGATCTCTGTGTGAGAGAAACTTAAAGTTCTGGGCTTATAAAGGGTACACTTTATCTCCGAGCGATTGCCTGGCAGTCATGCAGAATGCCAGGGCGGAAAAGTACCGGGAAAGCGCACATCTCTGCAAGGGAGGCTGGAACTCAGGGGCCCAGCTTCCCACGGTGGGCAGCAAGAGCATGCTTTGCACAGAGGAAAGACAGGCTCCGCCTGCAAGGGCCACAGGATGACCTTCACAGGGTCATTGGCACCCGGCCCTTGGGGCTCAGGGTCTGGCATCTTTGATTCATGAACTCAAGAAGACTGTGTGGGTCCGAGTTGCCTCCTGCAGCACACAACTGCTGGCTTACTCACTGTCTTCGCTCCAGGGAGGACTCATCACAGGGTTATTAGGAATCCAGAATCTAGTGGGGGAAACAAAAGCTCTCAGAGAAGAAGTCAAAGTCAGGTCCAAGTTCACGTTGAGCCTTTTCAGCAAGTGCTTCCGGCTCCAAGTTGTAGGCTGTGGCTGCTGAGCTCCCAGCCTGGGGTACTGGGCAAGCCAGGCATGGGGCTCGGCCCTCAGGGTGGGTTCTGGCAGACCACAGGCTTCATGCGAGGAGCTAACACTTAAAGGAATTGCTTGAGAGGGATGGAGAGAAAGACCTGGGGCCAAGGACTCAGGCTCTGTCTCCAGAAATGAAGATGTTCCAGCAGTTTCCATCCAATAGAGACATGAATGTTGGGTCCGCTGGAACATAAGACAGAGCAAAGCTCTTCCTATCTGCTTAGGACCCTAAAGAAATGGCCCTGGGGCCACCTGTTCTTCTAGACTTGTTGAAGGATCAACAGCGGAGTGAAGCATATTTTAGTATCAAGCACCACTGGGAAACAAAAAATAAAACTCACTGGGAAACAAAAAATAAAACTCACTGGGCCGGGCGCGGGGTCTCACGCCTGTAATCCCAGCACTGTGGGAGGCTGAGGCGGGCGGATCACGAGGTCAGGAGACCAAGACCATCCTGGCTAACACGGTGAAACCCCGTCTCTACTAAAAATACAAAAAATTAGCTGGGCGTGGTGGCGGGCGCCTGTAGTCCCAGCTACTCGGGAGGCTGAGGCAGGAGAATGGCGTGAACCTGGGAGGCGGAGCTTGCAGTGAGCGGAGATCACGCCACTGCACTCCAGGCTGGGTGACAGAGCGAGACTCCATCTCAAAAAAATAATAATAATAAAAAAAGAAACTCACTTGAAGACCACACACGAGACAAAAGCAGATTTCGTTTTCTTAAGGGGCAACATCCTTTTTGCGCTAATCACCTACCATTAAATCATGAACAAAGACAATGAAATTCCTGTTGGTAACCCCCAAACTAATTAAGTACATTTCTTGGGTTCTGTATTATGAGCAGTTAGAGGAGACGGAGAGGGAGGGATAAGTCCATTCAATCGCACTGCAGGGAAACAGTTTTTAAGTACTTACTAGGTCTTAGGTTCCAAAGTAGGAACTGAGAGACCCAGCCCATGCCCCCAGTGGCTGGGGTTTTCTGGGCATTCAGGAAAGCAAGCAGCCAGCCAGTAGGTAGTTGGAGGCCCAATGCCCTGGTCCTGGGGCAGCGGCTGGAATGAGAGGGCCGGCCGGCATGGGGGTGTGGACTCCACGTTGCCCACAGAAGAGGGCTTTAAACGGGACAGATGGGATTCTCAGAGACCACCCTGGCTGGTGGCTGGGGCAGGGGAGATGAGACTGTCATGGAGACAGAGAATCTAGTGAGATGTCTGCAGTGGAAAGCCAGAGGGCAAACAGTGGAGGCGTGAGTGGAGGGTGGGCGCGAATTCTCAAAACCCCTGGGCTGGCCCAATGCCTGGGTATAGGAGGAGAGAGAGGGAGGAGCCTGGCCAGACTCCGCAGCTTCTGGCCTGGGCAGCAGCAAGGAAGACCATGCCATTCACCAGGATGAGGACTAGGAGGGCGCCTCGGGGGGTGTGATGGTGTAGGATAGTGGGAGAGAGAATGATGAGTTTGAATTTAATTGATTTTATTAGGTAGTGTATTGGTCAGGGCTCTACCACAGAAACAGAAGCAGTATGTATGTCCATATATACAGAGAGAGAGAGATGCATTGCAAGGAACTGGTTTCCCCAAAGGTGGGGCTGTCAGGGCAAGTCAGGAATCCGTAGGCCAGGGCACTGGAAGGGCAGGCGGGAACTCTCTGGCAGGCGCCGACGCTGCAGTCCAGACAGGGTTTCTCCTTCCTCAGGGAAGCCTCAGTTCTGCTCAAGGCCTTTCATCCTATTGGATGAGGCTGACCCAGGTTACCAAGGATAATCTCCTTTTCTTAAAATTGGCTGACTGCAGACGTGATTTGCATCTACAAAATGCCTTACAGAACACCTAGGCTAGTGTTGAGTTTGTTAAAGTCAATTAAAATGAAGACCAGGTCTGAAGAATCCTTGAGCAGACAAAGCCAGTTAGGCCTATATGCGACCTTCACCTTGTTTGATTTGCAAACATAAGTGAAACTTAACTTGAGCTATTTCTTATAAATGTCTATGTTAAAGAGAAACAGAACTTAAGCTCAACTAGTCAGAATCAGCCAAAAAACTTCTAATTATATAACTAAGGACTTTCCAGTGGGATAGACCAAATAAGGCAACTTATAATTATAACCAATTAAATATTTTCTCAGCATCACTTCCACATTTACCCTATAACATCTGTGCCTTTGCATCCTCAGTGCAACCCTCTAACCACCTCTGGTTTGGAGCTGCCTGATTCGTGAATCACTCTTTGCTCAAATAAACTCTTTAACATTTTATTGTCTTGGTTTACTTTTTTAACAGATTAAATAACCGGGTACTATTGTCTAGCCAAGTTGACACCTAAAGCTGACCATCGTGGCCAGGTGCCGTGGCTCACATCTGTAATCCCAGCACTCTGGGAGGCTGAGGTGAGAGGATCACTTGAGCCCAGGAGTTCAAGACCAGCCTGGGGAACATGGCAAAACCCCGTCCCTACAAAGCATGATTAGCTGCATGTGGCGGTGCATACCTGTAGTCACAGCTACTTGGGAGGCTGGAGTAGGAGGATTGCTTGAGCCCAGAGCAAGGCCTCCCCACCCCCCCGCTTTTTTTTTTTTTTTTTGAGATGGAGTCTCGCTCTGTTGCCCAGGCTGGAGTGCAGTGGCACAATCTTGGCTCACTGCAACCTCCGCCTCCTGGGTTCACGCCATTCTCCTGCCTCAGGCTTCTGAGCAGCTGGGACTACAGGTGCCCACCACCACGCCCGCCTAATTTTTTTGTATTTTTAGTAGAGACGTGGTTTCACCATGTTAGCCAGGATGGTCTCAATCTCCTGACCTCGTGATCTGCCCGCCTTGGCCTCCCAAAGTGCTGGGATTACGGGCGTGAGCCACCGCGCCCAGCCAGCCCTGTCTTAAAAAAAAAAAAGGACAAAAACACAAAACCAAGTAATTATAATCTGTTGCCCAGGATGAAGTGCAGTGGCGTGATCATAGCCCGCTGCAATCTCAAACTGGGGAGAACTAGCAGGAGTTTGAGATGGGAGGAAAACACTTATAATCACCCTCTACAATGTGTATATATCACTTTATGCTCCTCACAGCCCTCCCTAAAGGAAACCACAGTGAAAGAGTTTCTGTGTCTCCATCCACACATGGGAGGGGGATTTGGACAGGAAACAGAAACTGGGGGTCCTCAGCAACTGGGTAAGATGGGAAGCCATGGGACCCAGGGAGGGTGTGAAAGTCACGAGACGCAGAGGAGAAGGGCAGAACTCTGGGGACACCATGAATAGGCGACAGGGTGGAAGGGAAACCAGGAGTGGGGGCACATGGAAGGCTCAGTCAATAGAATCCCAACGAGCTGGTGCACGCTGAGTCCAGAGCAGGTGGCCAGGCAGCCCCACTGGCTGCACGGCAGAGGGACAGGGAGCAGGGGTGCCAGGGTGGATGATGTTCTTCACACCCAGTTCTGCAGGAAGAAACACCCCACCCTGCAGTCAAGGTTGGGGGCCTTGCTAAGAGCAGGTCAAGGGTATGCTGAAGAAGAAGGAATCAAAGCTTCTATGTTGTGCTGCTGACAGCAGGGGGCAAGGGTCGTTGACACTTTGTTTAAGGTTCACCATCATGAGTTTCTGGTTGAGCAAAGGTTTTCCTGGAGCCTTATTTGGGATTGTGCATAAGAATTTGAGGATGAGGGGTTGACACCATGTAAGAAGGGAGGAGGAGACCCAGCCTATGGCAAGAGGTATGAGGAGTAAAGACGATCAGTGAGATCATCTCGCATAGGGTGGTGGTTCAGGGGCTTGGCAGACGTGGGCCACTCCTCAGTTTTACACTGCGCCCTGTTGTGTACAATGGTGGACCCAACCCTACGCCCCTACTTCTCCAAAAGCTGGAGGGACAGTCTGTATAGCATGACAAAAAAAGTGTCTACCAAGTGTATGTGAAGGCCTTGGCCACTGTGCTGGGCCCCTGCCAGTTGTGGCGACCCTTACAGGTGCCCTAACTCCTCCCTGGAGCGGGATCTTTCCAGGCCCCACATCAAATGAAGGCCCAGGGCACTTGCAGATATGGTGGTTACTGGCTTAGTCCATCAATCTCTCAGGGGGATTCGAATGGGAAGGAGTACTTCCCTCTAACACGCAGCCCATGTCCTGGACCTGGAGTTGCCTGTTTCCAGTCGTCTTCTGAGGCCCAGAGGAACAAGTGCCATGACTTATGTATCTCTTTATGGAGACAGATCTCCTGTCTGCCATCTTTTCTTTCCCAGGCCTTCTCTCTTGATACCCTTGGCTGTTCTGATAAGCTTTGGCCTTTCACTTCCTTAGGCATACTAATCAGAAAGTCCCTCTGTTTTATGGTAAAGATTTTTTTTTTCCCTAGAGTTCATGGGATGAAGCTTCTAAAGCTCTTGGAATTCTCCAAGTGACAAGCATGTGTTTGTTATTCATGGTGACCCTTGGACCACATCTGAGGTTATGCTATCAAGACACAGGATGGGCCAGGCGTGGTAGCTCACACCTGTAATCCCAGCACTTTGGGAGGCCAAGGCAGGAGGATTGCTTGAGGCCAGGAGTCTGAAACCAGCCTGGACAACATAGATCTCATCTCAAGCAAAACAAAACAAAACAAAACAAAACAAAACAAACCACCACCCAACACCCAGGATTCTCCTGCTAATAGCTGGTCTGGGATCAAAGAACTTACCCAAATATTAGTAACATAATAGCTATAACTTCAAATTCATACAAAATACTGTAAGAAAAACCCTGAAAAAGAGAATTTCTCTGCAGACGAAGAAAATATGTCAGAAAAGTGTTGCCAAAGGCGGAGGAAAATTGCACTCCAAACTTCCAACATATATTAAGAAAAAAAACCTCAATGAAATAGTTGCAACTATAAAGACCACAAAGCAGAAATGCAAGAACTTACGATAGAAATAGCCAGACAAGAGGAAGAGATGACCAGATAGCAGGTGGACATTATGGACTGGTAGAATTAGAAAAAAAATGAGAAGAAAAGGCCAACCTATTTCAGAACGAACATGAAGTTAAAAGGAGTTTAAGAGATAGAGTTGAAAGTATGCTAAGGCACATAGATGACAGAAATGAGGAAAAAGCATGAACTAGAAGTAAAGGGATGAAGCAGGTTAGAAATACCAGGAAAGGTGGTAAAAGCCTTTGAAATGGACCAGAAGAATGATTAGGTGTCTTCAGTGGAAAACTGCTTTGGATCACAGTGTAAAATGAAGCACTCTCTTCTGGGCCACCCACTTTTGGGTTTGTGCTTTTCATTGTCTTTGTGCTGTTTTGTAATTTTGTAAACTGTAGATAAGCAACAGCAATGCAAAGGATTTTTATCTGTAGATGTGCAAATTAATTCTTTCTGGTAGAAAGAACACTTGATTCCCCATCGTGGCAGGCAGAGTAATGGACCCCCAAAGATGTCCACAGTTTGAGTATGTTACTTTACGCGGCAAAACAGACTCTGCATATGTAAATTAGGTAAAGATCTTGAGGTGAGGAGATTACCCTGAATTATCTCGGAGGGCCCGGTGTAATCACAAGGCTCCTTCTAGGAGGAAGGCAGGAGGGCTGGGGTTAGGGAAGGAGATGTGGCTTTGGAAGCAGAGGGTGCAGTGAGGCCTGGCCATGAGCCAAGGGATGAGGGCAGCCTCTAGAAGTGGGAAAGGCAAGAAAACAGGCTCTCTCTTTTTTTTTTTTTTTTGAGGCAGAGTCTCGCTCTGTTGCCCAGGCTGGAGTGCAGTGGTGCAATCTCGGCTCACTGCAAGCTCTGCCTCCTGGCTTCAGGCCATTCTCCTGCCTCAGCCTCCAGAGTAGCTGGGACTACAGGCGCCCGCCACCACGCCCGGCTAATTTTTTGTATTTTTTTTAGTAGAGACGGGGTTTCACCATGTTAGCCAGGATGGTCTCAATCTCCTGACCTCGTGATCTGCCTGCCTCGGCCTCCCAAAGTGCTGGGATTACAGGCGTGAGCCACTGCGCCCGGCCAGAAAACAGGCTCTCATGGGGCCTCCCGAAGGAACTCTGCTCTGTCCACCCACTTTGGACTTCCCATCTCCAGAACTGCAAGACAATACATTTGCTGTTTTAAGCCACTTACATTTGTGATAATTTGTTATAGCAGCAAGAGGAAGCTAATGCAAACCCTACCAAAAAAGAGCCAATTTGATATATATTTATACATCCACTTCATGATCCATAGGTGTCTCTGTTCTTTGAATTCTCCTTTGGATGGATGGATGGATGGATCTTTGAGTAGTGAGTAGGTAGTGGGTAGGTATATGGACAGGTGAAAGAAAGGTAAACACATGGGTGGACAGATGAAAGGATTGAGAAATGGATGGATGGATGTGTGGGTGAACAAATGGATGAAGGAATGGTAGCTTACTGATTTTTTCATTCATTCACGAGTTGAGTCAAATATTTTAAATGTGTGTATTTTTATTTATTTGTTTATTTATTTCGGAGACAGTCTCACTCTGTAACTTGGGCTGGAGTGCCGTGGTGTGATCACGGCTCATGGCAGCTTTGAACTCCTGCACTCAGGTGATCCTCCTGCCTCAGCCTCCTGAGGAGCTTGGACCACAGGCACATGCTACTATGCCCGGCTAATTATTTTTTAATTTTTGTAGGGACAGAGTCTCAGCATGAATGAGAAGAGACAGCAGACACGAACACTGAGATGACACAGATGTTAGAATTATCTGATAAGAATTTTAAAGCAGCTGTCATAAAATGCTGCAATGTGCACATTATGAATGCGCTTGAAACCAATGAAAAAGGAGAAAGTCTAGGCAAATAAATAGATGATATTAAGAAATAAATGAGGCCAGGCACAGTGGCTTATGCCTGTAATCCCACCACTTTGGGAGGCCGAGCTGGGCGGATCACCTGAGGGAGTTTGGGACCATCCTGGCTATCATGGTGAAATCCCGTCTCTACTGAAAATGCAAAAAAATTAGCCGGGCATGGTGGGGTGCACCTGTAATCCCAGCTCCTTGGGAGGCTGAGGCAGGAGAATCACTTGAACCCAGGAAGCAGAGGTTGCAGTGAGCCAAGATTGCGCCACTGAACTCCAGCCTGGGCGAAAAAGAGTGAGACTCCATCTCAAAAAAAAAAAAAAAAAAAAAAGTAAGGATAAAATATAGAATAACAATATAAAAACTCAATGGATGGGTTTAACAGCAGAATGGAGAGGACGGAGGAAAGAAATCCATGAACTTGGAGGTACAATGATATATATTATCCAATCGGAATAGCAGAAAGAAAATAGCCTGGAAAAAACCAACAACCCATTAGCAAGTCACTGCTCAAGGGCAGGGCCTTCACCTTCCTGTTCACTGAAGTATGCCAAATGCTCTGTCCAGCACCTGGCATACGGTAGGCACTCATATTTGTTGAATGCTCTAATGCCCTGTGTGTGTGGATTCCCCTTTGTCAATGTTTTTGTTTGTTTGGTTTTGGTTTTGCTTTTTACCAGTTTAAGTGAAGTGTTTTTTCTGAAGGCTCTGAGACAGAATTGGATTCATGCCTCTCTCCTGGCTTCTGGTGGCTGCTGCAATCCTTGACCTTCTTTGGCTTTTGGACGCGTCACTGCCACCTGTGTCTCCGTCTCCACATCGCCTTCTCCTCTTTGCCTTTTGTCTCCAATGTCCTTCTTCCTTTTCTTACAGCTGTCATTGGATTCAGGGCCCACTTTGACTCCAGGATGATCTCAACTCGAGACTCTTCATTACAGTTGTAAGGACCCCTTTCCAAATAAGGTCACACTCACAGTTCCAGGGGTTAGGAGCTGGACATACATTTTTGGAGGCCTATTCACCCCCTACAGAGATGGAAAACAGATGAGTGGCTGTCAGAGGTTAGGGATGGTGGGGACATGGCTGTGTAGGTGACTATCATGGGGTGGCTCCCAAGGGTGATTTTTGTGGCAATGGGACAGTTTTGTATTTTGATTGTAATAGTTACATGAAACTACACATATGATAAGATGACACACATTGGGTCGGGCTTGGTGGCTCACGCCTGTAATCCCAGCATTATGGGAGGCTGAGATGGGCAGATCACCTGAGGTCAGGAGTTAGAGATCAGCCTGGCCAACAAGGTGAAACCCTTTCTCTACTAAAAATACAAAAATTAGCCAGGCGTGGTGGCGGGCTACGTATAATCCCAGCTACTCAGGAGGCTGAGGCATGAGAATGGGTTGAACCCGGGAGGCAGAGGTTGCAGTGAGCTGAGATCGCGCCACTGCACTCCAGCCTGGGCGAGAGAGTGAGACTCTGTCTCAAAAAAGGAAAAAAAAAAAGATGACGCACATTGCACCAATGTCAATTTTCCCGGTTTTGATGTTGTACCATAGTTATGTAAGATATTGTCACTGGGAGAAACTGTGTGAAGTGTAAATGGGGACATCTCGATACTATCCTTGCAACTTCTGTGAATCTATAATTGTTTCCAAATAAAATGTTCAACAAAACCCTACGTGCACATGCACACACAGACACAAACATAAGCAAAGTCAAAAGACAAATGACAAACAGGCAAAAAAATTCTTTTCTTTCCCAGAACAAGACCCAAATTGATTCAGCAGACATTTTAGTTAGGAAATCCTATAAATCAGGTCCACTCTGAATTTCAGACACTCCGTTATGAAGCGTACATCTACATCTGGAGGATGAACAGGCCATTGAATCTCTTGAAAACTGGCTTTGCTACCTTTGCATTTGGGGGTAGGACCTTCGTAAGACACCATTAAGCTTCAAAGGGCAAAGCCTGTGATTTCTCCTCGGGGAAAGCCACATTTTAAAACCAGCTTCGGTCACAAAGAACAGCTGCATGGGAGAAGGAGACAAACCGCACGGGGAGGACGTGCAGAGGCTGAGGCCCACAGCTTCCCAGAGGCCAGCACAGAGCAGAAAAACATCCAGGGTCTCTTGTCCATTCCTACAGACACCAGCAAGGGTGGAATAAGAAAGTTGGGCTGGGAGGATAGGAGAGAGGCTCAAGAGATTGTTTAGGTGGGCACAGTGGCTCACGTCTATAATCCCAGCATTTTGAGAGGCCAAGGCAGGAAGATTGCTTGAGGGCGGGAGTTTGAGATCAGCCTGAGCAACATAACGAGATCCCATCTCTACACAAAAATACAAAAATTAGGCGGGTCGCGGTGGCTCATGCCTGTAATCCTGGCACTTTGGGTAGCCGAGCAGGGGGTGGATCACGAGGTCAGAAGTTCAAGACCAGCCTCGCCAAGATGGTGAAACCTCGTCTCTACTAAAAATACAAAAATTAGCCAGGCGCTGTGGCAGGTGCCTGTAATCCCAGCTACTTGGGAGGCTGAGGAAGGAGAATCGCTTGAACCTGGGTGGCAGAGGTTACAGTGAGCCGAGATCATGCCACTGCACTCCAGCCTGGGCAACAGAGTGAGACTCCGTCTCAAAAAAAAAAAAAAAATTAGCCAGCATGGTGGTGGCATGCACCTGTGCTCCCAGCTACTAGGGAGACTAAATCAGGAGGATCACTTGAGCCCAGGAATTTAAGGCTGCAGTGAGCCAAGATTGTGCCACTGCACTCCAGCCTCAGCAACAGTTTTTAAAAACCAGTTTTTAAAAGATTCAATGGCTTATCCATCCCCTAGAGGTAGATGTACACTTCCGAACGGAGTGTCTGAAATTCAGAGTGGTCCTGATTTATAGGATTTCCTAATCAAAATGTCTGCTGAATCAATTTGGGTTTTATCTTGGAAGAAAAAAGATTTTTTTTTTTGCCTGTTTGTCATTTGTCTTGTTGTTTGTCATTTGTGAGACCTTGTCTGAAAACAGAAAAAGGGAAAAGATTGTGACTGCTTCTGAGAAAGCTCCTGGTGTGGCTAGAGTGGCCTTGTGGGAAAAGAACAAATTCTGTAAAGAAGAAAGCAAGAAAAAGCAAGTACTTCTCCCCACACACCCCCTCGCCTGTTTGCGTCCTCTGGAGACTCCAGGCAGTAGCGGAGCACAAACAGGGCTCTTCTCGGCGTGAGACAGAAAAGACACCGCGGTGAGTTAGCTTTCCCAGGAACTGCACGGCCTCTCACCTACAGCCAACCCTGATCTTGAACCGCGACTGGCAGGGTTGGGTCCTTTACAAGCGCAGTCTCAAATTCAACTCTCAAGTTCCCCTTCAAAACTGTCCAGGTCCCTCCAGTCCCTTAAATGGAGTTGACATCTCCCACCTTCTCCAGCCATAAACCGGTGGGAGAAAGGGTCGGCTCCAACCCACACACGGCCAAGCTTTTACATTTTCTCCCTGACCCCATAACACCACCTTCACTAAGTTCCTCCACCGAAAATCACAACGAAATGTATGCGTGTCCTCAGTTTTTAGTATTGTTATAGCCCCTCAAGATTCCCAACCCTCGGAGCCCTGTCTTTAAAGAATCCAACCTCACGATGCCCCCAAGGGCTAAGACAGGCTCACGGTGATGCCAGCAGCTGCCCCCGTTCTCCCCGTTTATCCCAGGTCTTTGGCCCCGATGGCCACCAGTGCATTCCTTCCCTGTAGCCCACGCCACTTCTTCCACCCAGAGGTGGGGTCTATTTCCTATTCCTTAAATCTGGGCTGACCTTGTGACTTTCTATGACCAAAGGAATGCAGAAGTGACATTTCCTGACGTTGGAATCCAGGCCTTATGAGGACTGGCAGCTTCTGTTTCCCCCCTCTTGAAAGCCAGCTGCTATGTAAGAAGGCTGACTTCCCTGAGACCACCACGCTGTGAGGAGGCCCCAGCCGAGGTGACGTGGCTATGCAGACGAGCACAAAGGCACTCGACAAGTGAGTGAAGGCTTCGTGGACCATCCAGCTCAGCCAAGCTGCCGGCCAAATGTAGCCGAGTGAGTAAGCCCAGCTGGTAGCAAGTAGAGCAAGAGCCACCCAGCTGTGCCCACTCGACCCGCAGAATCCTGAGGAATAATAAATTATGTCGCTTTAAGCCATTAGGTTTTGAGGTAGTTTGTCATGCAGTAATAGATAAAGATAGCTTTTACTTTCCTAAGAAAGAGACCAAGGACTACAAAGAAAAAATGGGCAAAAGAAAGAAATCATACAGAATGAAATGCAAATGATCCTTAAACATCAAGAGACGCTCAACCCCAGTTGTAATAAGAGAAATGCAAATTAAATTGCCCTTAGACATCATTTTGCACAATTCAATTTGGCAAAAATCCAAAATTGTAAAATACATCGTTGGTGTGGCTGTGAGGAAACAGGTTTGGTTGTGGAGAATACAAAATTGTACAAACCTTATGGAGAGCAGTTTGGCATTGCTTATAAAAAATACAAATGTATTGGCCGGGCGCGATGGCTCATGCCTGTAATCCCAGCACTTTGGGAGGCTGAGGCGGGTGGATCACGAGGTCAGGAGATCGAGACCATCCTGGCTAACACAGTAAAACCCCGTCTCTACTAAAAATACAAAAAATTAGCCAGGCATGGTGGCGGGCACCTGTATTCCTACCTAGTCAGGAGGCTGAGGCAGGAGAATGGCGTGAACCTGGGAAGCGGAGCTTGCAGTGAGCTGAGATGGTGCCACTGCACTCCAGCCTGGGCGACAGAGCAAGACTCCGTCTCAAAAAAAACAAAAAACAAACAAACAAACAAAAAAATGTGTTTATCCTTTGACCCAGCAATCCTACCTCTGAAAATCTATTCTACAGACAGATATTCACGAGTATAAAATGACCCATGAACGAGGTCATACACTACAGCACTGTTTGTAATGGTAAAAGCTTGGAAACAAGCCAAGGGCCTGCCCATGGGGAGCTGGTTGAATAAACATGAAACACAACTGGAAGAAAGAATAAGGAGCTACTTCAGGATATAGTAAGAAAAAAAAGAAGGTGCAAGATACTGTATCAATGACGTTACCTTTCTGTAAGAAAAGAGTGGAAAATAGGAATAAATATATTTGCATTTCCTTTTTGTAGTTGTATAAAGAAATACAGAAAAATAAACAGAAAATGAATAAAAATGGTTATGTGAGTGTGAGAGAGACAGTTGTGGGGAAGATGAGGTTGGGAGTTAGAATTTTTTTTGTATATTTTTATACCCCATTTTAATTTTTAATTTTTTAGAGACAGAGTCTTGCACTCTTGCCCAGGCTGGAGGTGCAATGGTGTGATCATGGCTCACTGCAGCCTCGAACTTCTGGGCTTAAGCAGTCCTCTTGCCTCAGCCTCTCGAGTAGCTGGGAATACAGGCACACACCACTATGCCCGGCTAAATACAGGCACACAGCACTATGCCTGGCTAAGTTTAATTAAAAATTGTAGAGATGGGGCTTCGTTATGTTGCCTAAGCTGGTCTTGAACTCTTGGCCTCAAGTGATCCTCCTGCCTTGATCTCCCAAAGTGTTGAGGTTATACGTGTGAGCCACCGTGCCCAGCCTATACTTATTTTATGCCTCATCATGTCATTTTGACTTTTGAACCATGCAAACATGCAACAAATTAAAAGCCAATCTCGGCCCGGCACTGGTGGCTCATGCCTGTAAACCCAGCACTTTGGGAGGCCGAGGCGGGCAGATCACGAGGTCAAGAGATTGAGACCATCCTGGCCAACATGGTGAAACCCCATCTCTACTAAAAATACAAAAATTATCTGGGCGTGGTGATGGGTGCCTGTAGCCCCAGCTACTCGGGAGGCTGAGGCAGGAGAATCGCTTGAACCCGGGAGGCGGAGGTTGCAGTGAGCCGAGATCACGCCACAGCACTCCAGCCTAGGTGACGGTGTGAGACTCTGTCTAATAAAAAAAAAAAAAGTCTCAGGTGGAGAATGAAACAGAAGGGAGTGGCTGTTGATGTCGCTGGGATTTCTTTTAAGGATGCTGAAAATGTTCTAAAATTAGATGGTGCTGTTGGTTGTACCACTGTGAATATTGTAAAAACGATTAAACTGTATGCTTTACATGGGTGAATTTTATGGTATGTGGAATATATCTCAATAAAGCTGTAAGAAAAGAAGTAAGGCACACATACACCTCAAAACTTTCAGGAGTGAAAAAGAAGATACATCTCAGGTACAGCAAAGATTAAAATGACAGTAAAAAGTACTATGGCTTTGATACAGAAGTGCTGGGAAGGGAAGGGCACGGTCCCTGGCTAGGGCTCCACCCCCAGGCCTGCGCCCACGGACCTAGGTGAGGACAGGCATTTTTGTTTTCCTGCCCATATATTGCATTTTCCAAGACTACCCTGGCCGGCCACGTCCCTATCCTGTGCCTATAGAAACCCGAGACCCTAGCGGGCAGACACGCAGGTGGCTGGACAGAGGAGCACGTCAGCAGAGGAACACACGGGCGGCCGGACGCTGACAGGAGCACATGGGTTGAAGAGCACGCCCATAGGCACAGGCAGAGGCCGGCACGCCAGCAGGCCATTGACCGGGGGAATGACATGGAGTTTGGCTGAAGTGGTTGGAGAGAGTCCAGCCGCTGAGTGGCTGACTCCAGGGGAAAACCATCTCCCTTCTGGCTGTGCCATCTTCTGACAGCTACTTCCACTCAATAAAACCTCGCACTCATTCTCCAAGCCCATGTGTGGTCCGATTCTTCTGGGACACCAAGGCACCTGGTACACACCTGGGACACAGAAAGCCCTCTGTCCTTGCAACAAGGTAAAGGGTCTAATTGAGCTGGTTAACACAAGCCGCCTATAGATGGAACACCTAAAAGAGCACATGCAGCACACGCCCACTGGGGCTTCAGGTGCTGTGAACATGCACCCCCAGATGCTGCCTGTCTGTATGCTCTCCTAGAGGCTTGAGCAGTGGGGCCCTGAAGAAGTGAGCCACACCCCCTGTCACATGCCCTGTGAGGAGGACAAGGGAACCTTCCCCATTTCAACCTGATGCTCATAAACTCAAAACTGTCTAAAACACCTAGAAAATACAATTAATAAAAACCAGCTTAAGGATAAATAGAAAACCTGAATGAAGAGTCTGATAAAATTTAAAGAAATTAGATTATTAATAAACAATCTTTCACAAAAGAAACAGACCGAGGTAAGTTTAAGACATCTTTAAAGGAGAAGATGGTTTTGGTTTTATATATAAAGTGTTCTGGAGACAAAGAAGAAACATTCTCCAATTCTTTTTATAGTTCGAAAAAGAGAAAATTGGGAGAAAAGTCATTACAGGCCAATCTACTTATGAACATGGATGTGAAAACCCTCTAGGTAAAATATTGCGCAAATCAAATCCAGGCAAAACACATAGTAGTATAAGAGCTCAGGCCGGGCGCGGTGGCCCACACCTGTAATCCCAGAACTTTGGGAGGCCAAGGCGGGCGGATCACCTGAGGTCGGGAGTTAGAGACCAGCCTGGCCAACATGGTGAAACCCCGTCTCCACTAAAAATACAAAAATTAGCTGGGCGTGGTGGCACATGCCTGTAATGCCAGCTACTCAGGAGGCTGAGGCAGGAGAATCCCTTGAACCTGGGAAGCAGAAGTCGTAGTGAGCCGAGATCGCACCGCTGCACTCCAGCCTGGGCAACAGAGCAGGACTCCATCTTGAAAAAAAAAAGAAATATAACAGGTCACGTCCAGGTTGTTATGTTCCAGAAACTCAAGGTTGATTTAACATTAGAAAATCGACCTGTGAAGTCACCATATTAATAGGCACAGGGAAAAGAGAGCAGATGATATTCTTTTTTTTTTTTTGAGACGGAGTCTCGCTCTGTCACTCAGACTGGAGTGCAGTGGCGCGATCTTGGCTCACTGCAGGCTCTGCCTCTCGGGTTCACGTCATTCTCCTGCCTCAGCCTCCCAAGTAGCTGGGACTACAGGCGCCCACCACCACGCCTGGATAATTTTTTTTGTATTTTTAGTAGAGGTGGGGTTTCACCGTGTCAGCCAGGATGGTCTCGATCTCCTGACCTTGTGATCCGCCGGCCTCGGCCTCCCAAAGTGCTGGGATTACAGGCATGAGCCACCGTGCCTGGTCAAGAGCAGATGATATTCTTAATAGATGCATGAAAATAAATTGATAAAATGTAAAAACCACTCATGATTGGAAAAAAACTCAAACTCTTAGCAAATCTGAAGTGAAAGAAGATATATACTAACAATCTATGGGAAACATCACATTTGACAGTGACATACTAGTCGTCATCCTCAGCCAGTCAGGAATACAATCAGATGCCCAGCACGCTGTTTCCACTGGAGATTGTCCTGAGGGCCCCAGACAGTGCAGACAGAGAAGAAAAAGAAACTCAATGTTTGAGAATGAGAAGAAGGGAAAGCAAACTGTAATCACTGTCTAATGATATGATCATATAAATAGAACCTCCCCCAAACTTACAGACAGATGACAGAATTAATAGGGTGGTTGAGCAAGTTGCTTGATCAATAAACAAAAATCAATTGCCTTTCTACATTCCAAAAAGCAACGAAAAAATCAATTTACCAAAGTAACAAAAAGTATAGGGTGCCTAACAATAAAGCTAGCAAGCGTTCTGCAAGGGACTTCTAAAGGTCCCAGTTTCAACGGCCTCAGGTCCAATCCAAATGTGGCAACAGAGGAGAGAGACGGCGGAGCACGGACTGACATCTCAGACCCACCCTATAGCTCCTGTCAGATTTCCCCTTCATCAGCCTCCAGCATGGTGTCAGAAGGTGTCGAGTTAAAGAGAATATTAAACAGAGCGTGTAGGCAGCTCCCCAGCAGCCACCATCTTAAAAGCCGGCCCCTCATCCTGCCTTCCCCAAGGAGCAGCTGGCGGCGCTGACCCGGCCCAAGGCCTCTGTGTCCCCCAACAGGTGTCTCCAATGACACCTGGTCCCACTCACAGAGCAGGGGGGCACCAGCCGTGCCTGCTGGGTCGGAGGGTGATAATGGACGCAGCAGCTGGCTGGGGATGCTTCTGCCTCATGCTTCCACCTGCTTTTTTTTTTTTTTTTTTTTTTTTTTGAGATGGAGTCTTGCTCTGTCACTCAGGCTGGAGTGCAGTGGCACGACCTTGGCTCACTGCAAGCTCCGCCTCCTGGGTTCATGCCATTCTCCTGCTTCAGCCTCCTGAGTAGCTGGGATTACAGGCACCCGCCACCACACCTGGCTAATTTTTTGTATTTTTAGTAGAGACAGGGTTTCACTGTGTTAGCCAAGATGGTCTCGATCTCCTGACCTCGTGATCCGCCTGCCTCGGCCTCCCAAAGTGCTGGGATTACAGGCATGAGCCACCGCGGCCGGCCTTCCACATGTATTTTTAAGAAGAATTTTATTTTGCCAATGGGTAATCCTATGGTCTGAATGTTGGTGTCACCCCCAGCTCCATATACTGAAGCCTAGTCACCAGCGTGATGGTATCGGGGGTGGGAGAGACCTTTGGGGGGTGATGAGGGCAGAGCCCTCATGAATAGGGCTAGGGGCTATCTATGAACCAGGAAGCAGCCCTCACCAGATGCTGAATTTGCCAGCACTTGATTTCGGGCTCCCAGCCTCCAGAATTGCAAGAAAGAAATTTCTGTCATTGATAAGCACCCAGTCTATGGTATTCTGTGATGACAGCTGAACGCACTAAGAGAGGCAAAGCATCTACATTGTTAACAAAACAAACCTCGGGGCAGGTGACAGAGGGGACCCACGGCACATGTAGGAAGTGGCCTGAGCTGCACGCGCCCCACCCACCCCAGGGCCCCACTTGTCCAGCATCTCTCTCCTCTGGAGAGGCCCCTGTCCCATGCCTGGGCTCGCCCTGCCTCCACCTTGAACAAATCTCCTAGAGGAAATGGAAGAAAGAGAGCATTTCCTTGGGCAACCTCTCCACCCTGAGAAGCCCACCTAAGCTCCATGATGCCCATTCCCTATCCCACCCTTTGCTCTGAACCTGGTGTGACCCAGGGGCCAGTGGGGGGTCTTCCTGACCCCCAGGGCAGGTCTCCCTATGCTCCCATCCCCAGCCTCGCCCCCACTTCATGATAGAACGTGGCTTTCCCTACAACGGGCGGGGACAGGCCATGGCAGACCACAGCAGTGTGTGGGAGCCTGTAGGGCCTGTCTGCATTAGCAACACAGGGTCCCCAGAGCTTAGGTGCCTGACCTTCCTTGGCTGGTGTGGTGCAGGTGAGGGGTGGGGCAGAGAGTGGGGGTCATTCCGGCCTCATAGAGCAGCTCCTGCCAAGGCATGAAGTGGGAGGGTGTTTGGGGGCCCACACCTCAGACACCTTTCAAAGCCACCCTGGTCAGAGATGCATGGCTTGGGCCTTCAGACAGAAGAGGCCTGCGGGGTTTACAGAGCATCCTGCCCTGCCATGGGTACCCCCGCTGGGGACCTGGGAGAGAGCAGGAGGGGCCTTGGGGAGATCCCCCTGTGTGCCTCAGAGGCTAGGCTCCCAGGATGGGGATGTCTGGGAGCAGGGATTCCGCAATAAGCCGGGCGCCTTCCTACGCCCCCCAGGCTCTTGGATCCTGTTTAGCGACCCTGGGCAGAGATGATGGCTGGATCCACCATGGGCTGGGAGCTGAGCTGGGGCAGGGGTGGAGGCTCTGCTCACCCAGGCTCGTGACCTTGTGTGGCCCAGAACCTGAACTATCTGCTGTGCAGACACCAACTGGCCAATAACAGCACCCAAAATTGTCCAGAGCGAAAATGTAGTTTGTTGTTATCGCAGCCTGAAATTTCAGGAGTGGGCTGTGGCCTCAGGTGGGCGTCTGTGTCATCCCGAGAACAGGAAGAGGCTTGTCTCTGTGGGTGCTGATGGAGTGGGACAAACTGTAGGAATTCGGGTGCCCTTGCCCTTCAAATCAAGCCCCAACACGGAATTTAGCATTTTTACACTGATTGGAATTTGTGGCTTATCACTGCTACTCACACCATCCCAGCAAGCACGGCTTAAATGTCAAGATATATTTTTCAAGTGCATAAGACACCAAAGATCACAGCTGCCTGGAAGAGTGAATTTTAATTAGCGAAGGGATCCCATAAAACCGCCCAGCCCCACTGGAGCAGCCCTGACATGCTTTGTTCGGTGCTGGGTGTTTGTTACAGACTCAGATGGTTGGCGATAGTGTCCAGAGGACCTCGGGGCTGCCTTAGTGGGAACTGGTTTTAACTTTCAAACCTTATCAGTTAAGTCACTCATGCCAAATACCTCTGGAGAAAGAAGTGGGCACACAAAGCACTTCATGAGTAGCTAATGGTGTGGGGCACCCCAGAGCCTTTCACGCACCCTGGTTGCTTAGCAGTTAATTCACACGGTCTAGAGTGAACTCATTACCCCATAGGAAGGCTTGGTGGGCCACTGCATTTGGAAAGGCATTCCCTTACCAGTTCCCAGCTCATGTTCCCTCCTGCCTGCTCCCACTTTTTGCCTCCTAGGTATCAAAGAAGGGGGTGCCAGAGAAAGCCAAGGGCGCCCCCTTCTTTGATGCCAACAGAGACTCACGTAGTTCAGTGACAGTCGGGCTAGCCTTGCCCCAGCAACTGGGCACTGAGATGAGGGGTGAGGTCCTGACCTCTGGCGAGCTCACAGATTCCTGACATGGAAGCATGCAGGCTGTGACAGGGTGACCAGGTACCCGGGTGACAGCGTGGCCACGGTGGACAGCGAATGCAGAACACAGTGGGGAAGGCACGTGTGGGCGTGTTGGGAAGGTGGTGAACTGGGTCAGTATTGGATGGATTTTAGATGATGAATACGAACTTCCTAGGCAAAGGGGGACAGCAAGGCCTGGAGGGAGGGCTGGGGCCTATCGGTCCTCAGTGCTCACAGCTGACGGGCGAAAGTGACAGTAAAGAGCCAGAGGCAAGAGTCAGTGACCCCGAAGAGCACGTGGGTGTTCCCAGCGGCTCCACAGGTACCTAGGGTTAAGGTAGGAAAAGTTAAACAGGTCACTGATACCGAGAAGTCAGTGTTGATCAATAACTTTGAAAGGAGAGGATAGGGCTGAGCGTGGTAATCCCAGCACTTTGGGAGGCCGAGGTGGGTGAATCACCTGAAGGTTGGGAGTTTGAGACCAGTCTGGCCAACATGGTGAAACCACCGTCTCTACTAAAAATACAAAAAAATTAGCTGGGCGTGGTGACGGGCGCCTGTAATCCCAGTTGCTGGGGAGGCTAAGGCAGGAGAATCACTTGAACCGGGGAGGCGGAGGTTGCAGTGAGCTGAGATCATGCCATCGCACTCCAGCCTGGGCCACAGCAGTGGAAAGGACAGGTCCAAGTGACAGAAAGGGAGGATTGGAATTCATTTTTTTTTTTTTTTGAGACGGAGTCTCGCTCTGTCCCCCAGGCTGGAGTGCAGTGGCGTAATCTCGGCTCACTGCAAGCTCCGCCTCCCGGGTTCATGCCATTCTCCTGCTTCAGCCTCCCGAGTAGCTGGGACCACAGGCCCCTGCCACCACGTGTGGCTAATTTTTTGTACTTTTAGTAGAGACAGGGTTTCACTGTGTTAGCAAGGATGGTCTCAATCTCCTGATCTTGTGATCCACCTGCCTTGGCCTCCCAAAGTGCTGAGATTACAGGCGTGAGCCACCACGCCCGGCTGGGGAGGATTGGGATTCTTACTGAGTCCTTTGCATCTAGGGGAAATGATCAATTCCAGCCTAAGGAAAATGAGTGCAAGGTGAGCTGGGAACAGCTTGTTGTACCCCAAAGCAAGGACATTACTGAGGATCACGAGGTCACATTAATAAGGCTCAGGGGGCCACTTGAAGAGTTCCTCCTGCCCCAAACGGGGTCAATTTGAGCATCAGTAATAATAACTGCAATGGACTGAAACTCATCATATGTGTTTGAATCCATGTTCATAAAAAAAAAATACAAAAGCCCAAAGCAGCACACCCAATTTGTGGCAGATTAAAGATGGCCCCAGAGTTTTTGACAGTCTTCCTTCCAATGGTGGGGCCTTTGTCCCCATCCTCATGAATGTGGGTGGGCTCATTGACTGCTTTGACTGGTAGAATACAGCAAAAATGAGACATGAGTGGGCCCAGGCCTTAAGAAACTAGCAGCTTCCACTTCCTCTGTTGGAAGCCTGCAGACACCCTGAATTGCCCTGTGGGAAGGTGCCTGTCCCAAGGCCCTCATGCTTCAGTGGCTGCGGGTGGGCGCTGTGTGGCAGTGCAGCTGCATCTGGCCTTCCCGTCATGCCCACCAATGTGCCAGCCAGGTGAATAAAGCCTTCTGGGGTCTGAGACCATCCATCTGCTGGTGAAAAACCATCCAGTGACCTCAGTCGGTGCGATGAGGAGCAGAACAATGCTCAGCAGGGCCTTGCTGCATTCTTGGCCCACAAAACCATAAAAACCATAATGACAGTTGTTGTCTAAGTTGCTGACATTGGGGTAATTAGTTGTACAGTAGCAGATAACCAGAATGCAGTGTGTCACACACCTAGGGAGGTGGTAGGTAGCCAGTCATTATTTTGAAAACTGATGAATAAAGGAAAAGACTCAAGCTTTAAAAAAAGAGAAGGGGCAGCCGGGCGCGGTGGCTCATGCCTGTAATCCCAGCACTTTGGGAGGCCGAGGTGGGCAGATCACAAGGCCAGGAGATCAAGACCATCCTGGCTAACACGGTGAAACCCCGTCTCTACTAAAAAAATACAAAAAAATTAGCCGGGCGTGGTGGTGGGCGCCTGTAGTCCCAGCTACTCAGGAGGCTGAGGCAGGAGAATGGCATGAACCCGGGAAGCGGAGCTTGCAGAGAGCCGAGATTGTGCCACTGCACTCCAGCCTGGGTGACAGAGCAAGACTCTGTCTCAAAGTAAAAAAAAAAAAAAAAAAAAAAAAAAGAGAGAAATACAGAAATACAAAGGATTGCAAAGGAATATCTGGACAAGTATTTGCTGAGAAATTAGATAACTTAGATAAAATGAACAATTCATAGATGGAGACAAACTACTGAAACTGACTAAGAAGAAATAGAAAATTCTAATAGACCTATGGCACATAAGCAGATTGACACCAACAGCACAGGCAACACAAATCAGTAAAGCTAGAAAAAAGATGAAAAACAGGCTGGGCATGGTGGCTCATGTCGTAATTCTAGCACTTTGGGTTCGAGACCAGCCTGGGCAACATTGTGGAACCCCATTTCTACAAAATAAAAAGTGAAAAAATTTCCATTGTGCACTTGCTTCTGTGTGTACTCAGCAATGAAAGGAAATAATAGATAAATTGGACTTTGTCAAAATTAAAAACTTTCGTGTTGCTGATATGGGAACAGGGCAGGGAAGTGCTGGGTAGAGAAGGGCTGAGTCCCTGGCGAGGCTTCCACCCTCAGGCCTGTGCCCACGGACCTATGTGAGGACAAGCATTTCTGTTTTCGTGCCCCAAAAGTTGCTTTTTGGCCCATCACACCCCCCATCCTGGGCCCATAAAAACTCTGAGACCCTAGTGGGCACACACACAAGTGGCTGGACACTGAGAGGAGCAGAGGACCAGAAGAGCACATCGACGGACACCAGCAGACGTTGGTAGGCCATCAATGGCGGGACGACGTGGAATTCAGTTAGGGGTGGTCGGAGGAGAGTCTGGCTGCTGGGCAGCTCAACTCCAGGGGAAGACCACCTTCCCACTCCATTCCCCTTCTGGCTCCCCATCCATCTCACTGACAGCTACTTCCACCACTCAATAAAACCTTGCAGTCATTCTCCAAGCCCACATGTGATCCAATTTTTCTGGTACACCAGGGCAAGAATCCGGGATACAGAAAGCCCTCTGTCCTTGTGATAAGGCAGAGGGTCTAATTGAGCTGATTAACACAAGCCACCTGCAGATGGCAAAGCTGAAAGAGCACACTAACACACACCCACTGGGGCTTTGGGAGCTGTAAACACTCAACTCTAGTCGCTGTTGTGGGGTCGGAGCCCAAAAGTGCTCCCCACGACCTGCCCATTTGCATGCTCCCACTAGGGGTTTGAGCAGTAGGGCACCAAAGAAGTGAGCCACACCCCTGTGAGGGGAGCAAGGGAACTTCTCCCATTCATTGCAAATGACACCATCAGAAAAAGTAAAAATATTTGCATATCTGATAAAGGTCTTGTATACAGAATATATAAAGAACCCTTACAACTCAATAAGAAAAGACAAGCCAATTAAGAATGGGCATATGATCAGAATGGAAATTTCTTCAAAAAATATATGAATGGCTAATAGGCACATATAAAGATGCTCAACATCATTAACCATCTTGGAATTATAAATCAAAACCATAGAGAGACACCACTTCACACCCAGTGGCATGGTTACAATAAAAAAGTCAGATAACAGCAAGTGTTAGCAAGAATGTGGATACATTGAAACCCTCTTACACTGCTGATAGGAATCTACAACTGTGCTGATGTTTTGGAAAACAGCCCAGCAGTTCTTCAAAAGGTTAAACATAAAGCGACCATGTTACCCAGCAATATTGCTTTTCGGTGTATACCCAACAACAATAACAAAAAATTTTTGCGGGGGCGTGGTGGCTCACGTCTGTAATCCCAGCACTTTGGGAGGCTGAGGCTGGTGGATCACGAGGTCAGGAGATCGAGCCCATCCTGGCTAACATGGTGAAACCCCATGTCTACTAAAAACACAAAAAATTGGCTGGGCGTGGTGGCGGGTGCCTGTAATCCCAGCTACTCGGGAGGCTGAGGCAGTAGAATGGCGTGAACCCGGGAGGGGGAGCTTGCAGTGAGCTGAGATCGCGCCACTGCACTCCAGCCTGGGCAACAGAGCGAGACTCCGTCTCAAAAAAAAAAAATTCGCAAAAAAAAAAACTTGTACATGAATGTTCATAGCAGTGTTAGTCATGATAGTCGAACAAGAAAAACAACGTTCAAATCCATCAACTGGTGAATGGAACAAGAGGTGCTATAGTCACATGACACATACTACAACATGGATGAATCTTCAAAACATGCCAAGTGAATAAGAAGCCAGCCTGAAAAGACCAGTGATATGATTCCATTTATATGAATCGCCCACGGGAGGCAAATTCATAGAGCCAGAAAGTGGCTTACAGGTTGCCTAGGGCCAAAGGGTGAATGGGGAGGGACAGAGGGGTGAGGGCTAATGGGACATAGGGTTTTTAGGGGGTAATGAAAGTGTTCTGGGTCTGGTGTGGTGGCTCATGCTTGTAATCCCAGCACTTGGGGAGGCTGAGGCGGGTGGATCTCTTCAGGTCAGGAGTTCAAGACCAGCCTGGCCAACATGGTGAAACCCTGTCTCTACTAAAAAAAAAAAACAAAAAAACCCCAAAAATTAGCCAGGTATTGTGGTTCACTCCTGTCATTCCAGCTACTCAGGAGGTTGAGGCACGAGAATTGCTTGAGCCCAAGAAGCAGAGGTTGCAGTGGGCTGAGATCCTGCCACTGCACTCCAGTCTGGGCAACAGGCTCTGGAGACAGGAGACTCTGTCTAAAAAAAAAAAAAAAAAAAAAAAAAGTTCTAAAATTGTGGTGATGGTTATGGTGATGGCGAATATACTAAAAACCATTGAATTTACACGTTAAAATGGTGTGAAATGGTGAGTTTTATGGTATATGAATTGTATCTCAGTAAAGGTTTTTTGTTTTGTTTTGTTTTGTTTTGTTTTTGAGACAGAGTCTCACTCTGTCACCAGGCTGGAGTGCAGTGGTGCGATCTCCACTCGCTGCAGCCTCCACCTCCTGGGTTCAAGCAATTCTCCTGCCTCAGCCTCCCGAGTAGCTGAGACTCCAGGCACGCACCACTGTGCCCAGCTAATTTTTGTATTTTCAGTAGAGACGGGGCTTCACCATGTTGGCCAGGATGGTCTCCATCTCTTGACTTTGTGATCCACTCGCCTTGGCCTCCCAAAGGGCTGGGATTACAGGCATGAGCCACCGCCCCCAACCTCAATAAAGTTTTTATTTAAAAAGGAACTCACCAGACTGTGTAGAAGGTGTGCCGGGCTGGAGAGCAGTGTGGTCCAGGGGTGTGAGGAAGCACACGTGGTGTATTTGGGACCCGGTGTGCTGATGGCAGCCTGCAGTGTGGGGGTGGTGGGGGGAGGGTGGCAGACAGGGACTGTGGGGACAGCAGGGACAACAGGCCGTGGCGTCAGGATTTTCTCTGGAGGCCGCAGTGAGCCTGTGAACAACTGGAACAGGATAGGGAGAGCAGAACACTTACCCTTTAGACAGCTGGTCCTGGAACAGGAGTATGCGGCTGAAACCAGGGCTGAACCGGGACGGCGGTGCCAGGCATGGGGTGGAGGGAGTGGATTTGAGAGTTCTATGGAAGGCCTAATCAATGGGGTGTGGTGCGTGGGCCCAGGGCCCAGGAGAGATTCCCCAGGACACCCCAGGGAGGAGGCAGGTCCTGGAGTGAGAATGGCCTCTGTCCCCTGCCCTCAGGCTGCTAATTACTGAATCAATGAATCCAACCAACAGGGCCTGAGTGTCACTGCTGCCTGGCCCCATGCCAGGTGCTGGGATGTGGACACAAACCCCATCACCGCCCTGGGGAGGTGCATTTGGGAACTCAGTCTTGAATGGTGTAGGGGATCAAGGTGGAGGGTCCCAGCGTGGCAGACGAGCCATCGGGTAGGTGTCCTCAAGTGGGGGCTGGGTGCTGATCCTTTTACAGATGTCTTTTCTTTTTTTTTTTTTTTTTTGAGACAGAGTCTTGCTCTGTCGCCCAGGCTAGAGTGCAGTGGCGCAATCTTGGCTCACTGCAACCTCCGCCTCCTGGGCTCAAGCCATTCTCCTGCCTCAGCCTCCTCAGTAGCTGGGATCACAGGCGAGTGCCACCACGCCCGGCTAATTTCTGTATTTTCAGTAGAGATGGTGTTTCACCATGTTGGCCAGGCTGGTCTCAAACTCCCGACTTCAGGTGATCCACCCGCCTTGGCCTCCCAAAGTGCCGGGATTACAGGCATGAGCCACCATGCCTGGCCCCTTTCACAGATTTCTTGTGGATTTTCTTTTAATTGGAAAAGATAATGGAAAAACTCAAGATGAAATTTGAAACCAAACCAACAAATAAAAAGCCCCTAAACCACCTCCCCTTTTCCATGACTGCTGTTCCCTTTCCTGCTGCCTTTGGAGCTTTGGCTTGGGGCCCGCAGCCTGGGTTTGGGACCCCCTTCTTGACCATGGTCAAGCGATGGACTGCTTGATGCCTCAGTGTCTTCCTTTGCAAAATGCACCTGCCTCAGAATGAGAGTGAATGTGACACGTGACAACACAGGTGAGCCATGGAGCACCAGACCTGGCACAGGGTAGCGTGCAGTGAACACCTGCCATCTGGACCATCTTGGCCTACCCATGTGGCTCCTTTTCTATAGCCGGAAGCACCGGACGGGATCCTTCAGGGCTCTGCTTTCCCTTAACTGGGAATCATGTGTGGTTTGTTTTTCCATTTTTCTTTTCTTTTCTTTTTTTTGAGGCAGAGTCTCACTCTGTCGCCCAGGCTGGAGTGCAATGGCGTGATCTTGGCTCACTGCAACCTCCACCTCCTGGGTTCAAGCCATTCTCCTGCCTCAGCCTTCTGAGTAGTTGAGATTACAGGCATGTGCCACGACGTCCAGGTAATTTTTTGTATTTTTAGTAGAGACAGGGTTTCATCATGTTGGCCAGGTTGGTCTTGAATTCCTGACTTCAGGTGATCCGCCCGCCTTGGCCTCCCAAAGTGCTGGGATTACAGGTGTGAGCTACCGCACCCGGCCTGTTTTTCCATTTTGCTATTAGTCTTTGTATTATTCTGTTGTGCTGACATGTCAACATTTTTTTAGCTAGTCTTGCGCTGTAAGCCGAGGTGGTCTCTAATCTTGCACAGGTGTTGTAAGCATCTCTGTGCACTGTCCTTGTTTAGTCAGGACTCCTGGGTTCCGAATGACAGAGACGACCTGAGCTTGCCAAGGGGAAACTGGAGAGTTACTGGTTTCTATGCCTTCTGGGGAGAAGGCCCGTGCTCAGCAGCCCTGTGTGCCTGTGTGTGCCAATTTCATTGTGTCCTGGCCAGAACTTTCTTATTCTTTGCTAATTTGGTGGATATAAAACAGGACTTCAACGGTGCTTTAACAATAGCAAGGGGTGAATGTGTTTGGGTTGCCTGGTCCAGGCTCCTTCCCCATTGGTAATCCACAGTGTTTATTCCCTGGTTCGCTGCCCACGGGGGCTGCCTCCTGACGCTGTTGGGGAAAGGAGGAGGAGGTCCCGGCTTGCACACAGATTCCCTGTTTCTCAAGAATATACAGCACGCTCTCCCACGGTGCAGCCAAGGCCGAGGTGTTCGGTGCGGCGCCACGGGGCAGTCTCTGTTTCTGCAGGCTGCCCGAGAGGGGCCGGGGAAGTGATAAGTGAAAATCCATCACAACTTCTAGAACCAGCTCCAAGGACACACTCAGCGGCTGGGGCACCAGCAGGACTCGGTAAAACTCAGCAATGCTTCAGCAGAATGATTACATTTCAGCCCCGTAGTCCTCGCTGGGGAAGGGCTTTGGAGGACAGCTTACAAAAAGCCTGAGGACTGTTGGAAAGGAATTTTCGTAGGGGGAGGAGAAGGGGAAGAAACTTGGGCTTTGCCTGAAACCCAGTGGACTGGGTTTCTCCCCTCTGTGGAGTGTCCGAGTAGTGGGCGCATCCCCGGGGGTTTATTTTCTTTGTTTGAACAAACCACGAGCAAACGTGGCAAGTGGTCCTGGGGGTGCGGAGAGTGTAAGTCAGTGTGTTTTACACAGGTTCATGTATTGTATTATACAAGGGATGTTGGTCTACACCAATAAAAAGCCTTTGAATTTGGGGAATTTCCATTTGATTCATTTTCCCCAAATCTTCGCAAGAGGAGGATGATTTTTGCAAAAGGGGGATGAACAGAAAGGTTACTCCATTAGTCATTTTTCTCCTTATTAGAGTATTGGGTTTCATCTCCGAGAATGAGCGGCACACGCCCTGGGACTCAGGTATGTTGTGATGTCGAGAACCCCTTTGCAAGAGGCACCAAGGAGATTTGGTGGGAAAAATGAATCCTCCCTCTAACATGAAACTTCCTCTGCTCTGGTTTCTCTTATAAGTTTGATATAATTTGCTGTTTTCCAGAAATCCTCAAAATATATGGCTCACCAAGAGCATGATTCTCATATCCCTATGCAGCTGGGGGAACTTATTCCCTCGAAAGTGATGTATTATCTGGCCATTTCTTAGCTATTTGGGGAGTGAAGGATATGATACAAATATGGTCTGTCATCATGAATTGGACATCTCTGAATCATTTAGCTTTTTTTTTTTTTTTTTTTTTTGAGATGGAGTCTTGCTCTGTCACCCAGGCTGGAGTGCGGTGGCGCGATCTCGGCTCACTGCAAGCTCCACCTCCTGGGTTCACACCATTCTCCTGACTCAGCCTCCCAAGTAGAGGGGACTACAGGCACCCGCCACCACACCCGGCTAATTTTTTTGTATTTTTAGTAGAGACAGGGTTTCACTGTGTTAACCAGGATGGTCTCGATCTCCTGACCTTGTGATCTGCCTGCCTTGGCCTCCCAAAGTGCTGGGATTACAGGCGTGAGCCACCATGCCTGGTCTGAATCATTTAGTTTTAAAAATTTGATCCATCAGGACTTTGAGTGAAAGGAGTATAGCTGTGACCTGGCATTAATAATAATAATAGGCCAGGCACTGTGGCTCACGCCTGTAATCCCAGCACTTTGGGAGGCCAAGGCAGATGGATCACCTGAGGTCGAGAGATCAAGCACAGCCTGGCCAACATGGTGAAACTCCATCTCCACTAAAAATACAACAATTAGTCAGGCGTGGTGGCACGCGCCTGTAATCCCAGCTACTTGGGAGGGTGAGGCAGGAGAATTGCTTGAACCCAGGAGGTAGAGGTTGCAGTGATCCTAGATTGTGCCACTGCACTCCAGTCTGGGCGACAAGAGCAAAACTCCACCTCAAATAATAATAATAGTAATAATAATAAATCATTAACCAATCAACTTTATAGTCTTCTCAATGCTCTTTATTGAAAGATCTATGTTTGGCCAGGCGCAGTGGCTCACGCCTGTAATCCCAGCACTTTGGGAAGCCGAGGTGGGTGGATCACCAGGTCAGGAGATTGACACCATCCTGGCTAACATGGTGAAACCCCGCCTCTACTAAAAATACAAAAAAAGTAGCCAGACATGGTGTCGAGCGCCTGTAGTCCCAGCTACTCGGGAGGCTGAGGCAGGAGAATGGCGTGAACCCGGGAGGCGGAGCTTGCAGTGAGCCAATATCGTGCCACTGCACTCCAGCCTGGGCGAGACTCCATCTCAAAAAAAAAAAAAAAAAAGAAAGATCTATGTTTGCCCACTGATTTGACATTCCTCCCCCGTCGTGTACTAAATCCCCGTTTATACTTAGCCTATTTTGGAACTCCGTCTTCTGTCCCGGGGCCTCCCTCTCAGCAGCGGGGCCACTCCCTGGAAGGGAGTGCTGGTCCTGCTCTGTTACTTCTCTTTTTCAGAAATTTCCTGGATCTAACTCTGTTTTCACTCTGATACGTTGACATTTAAGTCTCTTACCCTTCCATAAAAGCAAAAACAAGAGGAAAAAAATAGAAAACACTATCTTAAACCAAATAAAAAACCAACCAACCAACTGAACAACAAGTCAAAGCACAAAACCTCAAACCCAAACAAACCTTTTTAGGACTTTGATCAGGATCGAATTAACCTTGTAGCCAACATGGGAAGAACTGAGATCCTTATTAGTGTGCTAAGACTGCCGTTAACAAATGACCGCAAACTGCGCGTCTGAAGACAGTAAGAATGTATTCTCTCTCAGTTCTGGAGGCTGGAGTCCAACGTGAAGGTACTAGAAGCCCATGGTCTTTCTGAAGGTCCTAGGGGTGAATCTGGTCCATGCCTTTCTCTTGGCTTCTGATTTTGCCGGCAACCCTTGGTGTTTCCTGACCTGCAGACACATCACTCCAATCTGTGTCTCCACCTTCACACAGCATCTTCCCTGGTGTTTCTCTGTTTCTTGTCCTTGTCTTATGAGGACACCAGTTGTGTCAGATTAAGGACACATCCTGCTGTACTAAGACCACATCTTAAATTACATGTGCAATGACCCTGTTTCCTAATAAAGCCACATTCTGAAGTTACAGGAAGGACCTGAATTTTGGGAGAACAGTACTAAAACTGGTATAATATTTTTAAAATTCGTGTTGACATTGTATTAAAAAACAAAATATATTCTTTAACCAAGACTTTCACATCATTTAGTATAATTTTATTATTATATTATATTATATTTGTTTATTTTTGCTCTGTTACCAGGATGGAGTCCAGTGGCGCAATCTTGGCTCACTGCAACCTCCGACTCCCTGGTTCAAGTGATTCTCCTGCCTCAGCCTCCCAAGTAGATTATCTTATTATTTTTAATACCTTCACAGTCCATTCTTGTGAGTTTTCCAGGTAATAAATGTAACATCTACATTATAGTAGAGACAGCTCTTTCGAATATTTAAACGTCTTATTTTGTCCTCGTTGTGTGGTCCTGTACCTGTAGAACAATGGGATATCATGGCCACCACCCTTCTTTGTCCTGACTTCATGGCTTCTGCCTTTGGGGGTTGGTGGAGGGTGGGGTCAGGAGAACGTGTAGGGAGCTGCTGCATATTAAGCTGCTTTGCAACCGAGGCTAGATTCTGGCTAATGGGGCTCTTTTGACCACGTTGAGCCTTTTGCATTACTTCACATCTGGGTGGTGACTGAGGTGGGAAGAAGACAGCTCAGGTTTTCCGGGGGAGGCAGGTTACCTCTCGGGTCAACCCTGGTCAGTGCTGGGACTGCTAGGCCTCTTGGGAGTGGTTCCCACACCCCTGGCGGGCACCCCAGCATGGACAGCTGCTCAAGTTGAGACAGCCAGGTGGGAGGGGGTCCCTGGAGAACCAGCCCGCCCGCTGAGACGAAGCCTCGAGAAGTTTGTGACCTTTGCAGCAGGGAGGAGCCTTGCCCCGCCTCTTCCTGTGTGGAACCTGGGAACCGCCTCTTCCTGTGTGGAACCTGGGAACCGCCTCTTCCTGTGTGGAACCTGGGAACCGCCTCTTCCTGTGTGGAACCTGGGAACCGCCTCTTCCTGTGTGGAAGTTGGGAACCGCCTCTTCTTGTGTGGAAGTTGGGAACCGCCTCTTCCTGTGTGGAACCTGGGAACCGCCTCTTCCTGTGTGGAAGTTGGGAACCGCCTCTTCCTGTGTGGAAGTTGGGAACCGCCTCTTCCTCTGTGGAACCTGGGTGTCTCTTCCTGTGTGGAACTTGGGAACCGCCTCTTCTTGTGTGGAACCTGGGATTAGAATGGGGCGGGCAGGGAGCACTCTAGCAGGAGACTCTGGCCTTGTGGAGAATCCCTGTTACCCACCGTCTTTTTTTCCCTTTTCACCCAATAAAACACTGCTTTACTCACCGTTTAAAGCGTCTGTGAGCCTAAATTTTCATGGCCGTGGGATGGACAAGATCCCGTCTTTAGCTAAACTAAGGAAAATCCTTCAACAAAGCCAGCCGCGTATCTGCACTGAGGTATCAGGCTTCACTTGCCTTCCATCCGAGTCCCGTGGCTCAGGCGGACTCCGTTTTCTGGGGCTGGGAGTCCCGTATTCCATCCCTTGGAGGGTGACTCGGCTGGGGGCACCTGATTCAAGCTGGGCCCAGGCAACCTAATATCGGAAGTCTTCTTCAGAGGAGCTCTGCCTCAGGGATTTGAGCGGGGAGGGGGCTGGCTTGAAGCTGTGGAGCCGCACAGGCTCAAGGCAGCAGGAAAGAGCTCAACCCGTGACCACAGCATCTGCTTGAATGGATCCACCCATGCCTGCAGCTAATTCCTCTTTATTGCCTGAGCCAATAAAGGCTTGTTACATCATCTTGCATTAGGACACGTTAAACTAGAAGATTCTTGAAAAATACCCGTCCTGCCGGGAGCAATGGCTCCTGTCGGTAATCCCATACCTTGGGAGGATGAAGTGGGAGGATAGCTTGATCCCAGGAGGTGAAGGCTGCAGTGAGCTATAATCGCACCACTGCACTCCAGCCTGGGCAATGGAGCAAGATCCTGTCCCAGACAAAAATAAAAAAGAAAAAATACCCATCCTACTAATCTCTCTCCTAAGAGTCAAGCTTGGAAAGTTAGTTCGACCCAGAGCTGTACTCACCTAATGCTCCTAAGCAGAGTGGTCATGGGGCATTTCATGTGTATTCATTCAGCTCATCTGTACTTATTATGTAACAGTATTATTCAAGGAACTTGGGACACATCACTGATCAAAACAGATCAAAATGATCCCTGCCTTCAGGGGGCTCATATTTTAGTAGGAGAGAACAGCTAATGAACTATAAGCGTGATTAGTCAATACATTACTTCATGTGCTAGGAAATGATTGGTGCTATGGAAGAAAGATGAAGAGTGGGGTGAGGGAGTAGGAGGTAGGCTTCAGTATGAAACAGGGTGGTCAGGTTGGGCATCACTGAGAAGGGACCTTCTGGGCAAATCCTCAAGCTGAGTGAGGGAGCTGGCGGAGTGGGGAAGAGTTCCCGGCCCAGGGGAACTGCAGCCCAGCACCCAAGACTGGACCAGGAGAGAGATGGGTGTGGCCCGCTGGAAGTGAGCCAGGGAGAGTGACAGGGGGTGGGGCCAGAGAGATAAAGCGGGCTGGCCCTGATGGTCTCAGGCTGCAGAAAGGACTTCTGCTTTTACATGAGAAAATGGGGAGCCATGGTGGGGGCCATGAGCAGAGGAGGGAAGGAGCAGAAGCAGGTCAGAGGTGGTCAGAGTCTTCCAGGCGAGAGGTGATGGTGGGCCAGAACCGGAGGCTGCCATGGAGACGGTGGGACGGGGTGAGTATGGGAGTGTACTTTCAAGGTAGAGCCCAGAGAATCTGCTGATGGATTGGATGGGGGGCCAGGGGGCGGGGGCAGGGGTGTGAAGGAAGAAGAGGAGCTAAGGCAACTGGAAGAAAGATGTTGCCATCAACTGAGATGCAGAAGTTGATGCCTGGAGCAGGTGGGGCCGGGGAAAAGCAGAAATGCAGCTTTGGGCTTATTTCATTGGAGTCAAGGATGAGACATCCGGGAGAGATGCCAGCAGGCAGCTGGACATTTGACCTTGGGCTTTGGGAGCAAGGGCTGGGCTGAAGGCATGCACCTGGGGGTGGGAGGTCTATAGATGGCATGTAAAGCTGTGAGCTGGGAGATCAGTGTGGAAGTGAGTGCAGTTAGAAGAGAGGAGAGGACTGCACTGTGGCAGTCAGAAGCTGGGGAGAAGAGTAGAACCAAGCCAAGTTGGAGGGGAAACAACCAAGGCGGAGGGCAAATGCCAGGGTGGATGTCCTGGGAGCCAAGTGAAGACCGTGGATCCATGAGGAGGGCGCCATGGGCTGGGCCAAAGCCACTGACTGCTGGAGGAGGATGACCCAGAGGCCATGAGCCTGCATGAGAACAGCCTTGGTGGAGAGGTGGGGAGAAGCCCGGATGGAGTCACTGAAGGGAGGGTGGGGGATGCTGCTGCAAAGGGCGGGAACTGCATGGAAGCTGGGGGTGGGATCTGGAGTCATCTCAGTTGTGGTCAAGACGGGTGACAGAAGAGCCTATCGATCTGCTTATGGGATGATACAACAGAGAGAAACTTGCAGAGAATTGCTGGGCAGCGCGTTGGAGTTGGTGAGTGGATGGGGATCCAGGCCCAAGAGGAAGAATAGAGCAATGTGTCCCTGCCTAGTGCACTCATGCTAACAAGTGAGAGGGCAGAGCAGGGAGCGATGGTGACGGGTGGGAGGGTAGGAGGGTGGTGTGTGGGGATGATGGTGATGGGTGGGAGGGTGGGAGGGTGGTATGTGGGGATGATGGTGACGGGTGGGAGGGTGGTGTGGGGAGGATGGTGACCAGTGTGAAGATGATGTGTGGGGAGGATGGTGATCAGTGTGAAGATGATGTGTGGGGAGGATGGTGATAGGTGGGAGAGTGGTCTCTGGGGGTGCACGTGCTGGGGAGGGGGCTGTTGCGGGTGAGAGCTATGGAAAGCCTCTCCTATTGTTGCAGTGAGCTGGGCGGCCAGGTCCAAAGCTGAGGTTGTGTGTGTGGCTGTTAGGTCCTGGGAGCTGAGCAGAGCAGAGGGTGTTCAGTCGCCAGGTGGGACGGCAGAGTGGGAGGGACCGGGGGTAGGTCAGGCAATTGTGTGTCTTCCCTGTGCCCGCCAAGGGTTCTAAGGTATGGGTCCATGACCCCGGGCCTGGCCTGGGTGTTGTCTGTTCGCCTGCAGAGGGTGCTGGAAGGCAGAGGTGGGGGTACCCAGGCCTTCGGCTTTGCCGAGGGCTTCGCCTAATGAGAGTGGAAAGTGTGTCGAGAGGCACAGTAGTGGAATTCAGCAGGGACGGGCATGATGGTGGACTGCAAGTCCCGGTTGAGGGTGTTGGTGTCTGGGTTGTGATGGTGCAACCTGGACAGACGGGAGCTGGCAGAGCAGAGGGCGATGCCTGCAGCGATCAGTGATGACAGTGCTGAGAAGGCCCTGTGCGCCCTGAGCCAGGGCAGGGCACTCGAGAGTGGGAAGGAGCCCCAGGAGGATGCTGGAACGTGAGGATTGGACAGGGTTGGGGGGCAAAGGGACTGGTCAGCGGAAGGCAGCACAGACCAAGGGCCAGGGCGGCAGCCTTGAGGGAGCTGCAGTTGCCAGGGAGGAGAGAGGGGGCTGAAGGCGGCCATGGTGGGCAGGGTGAGCAGGCCGCAAGTGCACTGGGAAGGGACAGGGAAAGAGATCTGAGGTCTGCAGAGGCGTGAGGCAGGGAGGGGCAGAGATGGGAGAGGCAAGGGGCGTACTGTGGATGTGTAGGAGCAGGGGCTTGCAGGACCCTGAGGGGCAGGAAGCCGGGGAGAGGGCTCAGAGGGTGTGCGCCCAGTCCTAGGTCTGGACTGTGGGTCATAGGATGTGGCAGAACGGAAATGGAGCAGGTGCATCTGGCCAGTAACCCAACCTGGGTGAGCCCAGAGTGCTGAGCTGTGGAGTCTCTGAGGCGCAGGACAAGCCCTGCCTCCTGTGGGGTGCTCCCTAAAACTGGGCCCTGGTGCTTCTGTTCTGGGTCCCTTGGCTATGGTCTACATCTGGCCTGTGTCCCATTTGCTGGGGCATCTCCCTCCCCTGGAGCCTGGCCAGGATTGTGGACCTGGCCTTGCACCTGTCCCTCTGCCCAGTGACTTCCTGCCTGCCTATAGGCACCCGGGCAGCTCTCTGTTCCAGGATGCAGGTCAGGCCAGCCTCCACCCATATGCAGGGCCCCTGGGGCCTCAGTTTCTCTCTTAAGCATCCCACGTAGGCAGATCCAGAAGGCCTGGGCTAGGCCACTGCAGGGCAGTGCTGGGGGTGGAGATCTCTCCTGGTCTCCCGTCCCAGCTCCCTCTCCTCTTGAAACCCGGTGAAGTCCGTGCTCCTGTGCATGTCTGTTGTTCACATTTCTCCCATGGATGTATTTGCCCTCATTTGCATAAGAAATACCACACTCCCATTCTAATGAGCTCGCCCATCTGGCAGTGCAGGCCTTCTCTCTGGGCTCGGCTCCACTGAGAGCCTTGCCGGCCGGGAGCTGTTATAATTGGGCTGGTCCCTTCCAGGATCAGGAAGGACTGTCCCGAGCAGGCTCATGGCTCACCACCTGGCCCTGGGCTCCACGGCAGGCTGGAGCGGGCTCCCTGAGCCGTGGGTGTTGTGACTGTGTGTCCATCAGCACGGGGCATTCGGGCTGGCCCTGCCGCTCCCAGACTGTCCTTGGCAGGCCAGGGCTTGGCCACCACCAAGGTAGGCATTTCACTGTACATTTTAAAATCAAACTGGGGCAGCCTCATGGCACCCCGTGGAACTTGTCCCAGGCTGGAAGGATTTGAATCCTGGAATATGGTGACACAGAAGGTGTCCTCTGGAAGCTCAGCTGTGGGCAGCGCCTGGCTGGGCTGTGTCAGAGAGTGTGTCTTAGCCTCTCAGTGTCACTGTGACGACTCCACATTAACCACTCTCCCATCGCTGCTTCTGTCCACGACATTTACTGCCCCCTTCTCTGGGCCAAGCAGGCTCGATCCTGGCCTCGGGAGACAGGAGCGAAGGGCTCCAGCCTTGTGGCATGGGAACCTTAGGACACAGGCGCTACCATGCAGTGACATGATTGCAAGAAGAGGGGATGGAGGTGTCCGGGGAACCTGGCGGAAGAGGGTCCTGTGCAGTCCGGCATCAGGCTGTGTCTTCTATGTCTCCATGCCTGTGTGGGCAGCCCCAGGCCACCTCTGACAATAGGCAGTTTCTAGAAAGTGGTGATGGAGTCCCCCAGGCATCCCAGGAGGATGGGAGGAAACTGGCAGGGGTTGGCCAGCCTAACGGTGGCTTGAAAAAGTGGCAGCTGGAAACCCCTGGGATGCATTTTTCCCCCTTTTTGTTTTGCTACAAGAAAGTGAAGGAGAAATAGTCAGAGGGACAGTCTGTTAAATTTTCAGTTACAGCTGCACAGCCGTGTCGCTGGAGAGGATGAAGCTGGCATGGATGTGCCTGGTGCCTTGAGGCCACAGGGATGGACCTTCTGGAGCCCAGGGCCTGGAGTCTGGGAGGGAGGAGGAGGAGGATGCTGATACCAGAAAGACAGCCAAGGGCGGAGGGGTGGCTGATAAGCGTTAAAGAGGTCCTTTGCATTAGTTCTTCAGATTGGATTCTCTATTTGCATTTTAAAAAGAGGAGGTAGAATACGGCAGAGCACATACAGGACACCGATATGGAAGGCATCAGTCCTCGTGCGGCTCCTGGATTAACCACGTTTTCTGGTTTCTGTGTTCTATGGTGCTTTGGCATCGCAGGAGGCTTTGCTGGCGGGGAAGGGACTGCCCCTCCCAGGGCTGGCTAGTTCTGGAGACAGCACACACCTCCCTATGCAAACCAGCAGTCAGAAGCCCCTGCCCCCACCACACCCTTTATCTAACTCACACACCCAGGGAATATTCTCCCTGCCCCATCTCACTCCAGAGCATGGTACTGGATGACTAGGGACCACCCCATAGCTCCGGGCCTGCCAACATTAGGCAAACGGGCCCACCCGAAGCTTGTTCAAGCTCACCTCCACCCTCATCTATTCCTTCCCACAGAGACCCCAGTGAAGGCCCGGCCTGGGCCCTCCCCTTGCTCCTTCTGCCTCGGGACTGACCTGGTGCTTCCCCATGCTGGAAAGTCATCAACTCTTCATTCAAAGGCAGTGTCTCCCAGGCTGTCATCTGACCAGAGCTGAGGAAAACAAAGTCCCAGGTGCATTTCAAGACAGCCCCTCCTCTGCCTTCCTGGTCTGTACGCTCCTCTGCCCTAGGAGGTAACCATTGTTCTCATTTCCACATAACAGTTTTGCCTACTCTTGTCCTTTATATAAAAGGAATCTTTCGGTACATCCCCTTTTGTGTCTGGCCTCTTTTCCCCAGCGTGAGCGTCACCACGCTGCTGAGATTGTTCTCTGCTGTGTGTGTGTAGTTCTCCTTCAGATGCACAGGCCACAGTTCACTTACTCATTTACTGATGAGTGTTTGGGGTTTTGACTATTAGGAATAAAGTTATGATGAACATTCTTCAATGTGTTCGTTATTGGAGAGAAGTGAAACCGGCCCAATTGCCCCATAGAACTGATGTTTATGGTTTCTTTGAATAAACATAGAAATGATCCTCCCAGTCTCACAAGATAAGATCCTCCTTGTCTTATCTGAGTTCCTTTCCCAAGAAACCACCTATCAGGCCTCCCAGATAGAATCAAAAAAAACTCCCAAGACCACCACACCCTCCCTGCCTCCCAGATAGAATCAAGGAAACTTACGAGACCCCCACAACCCTCCAGCCTGGAAATTGCCTAACCCACCACCTGCTTCCTGGTGACCGACTCTTCCTCACCCCTCCCTGATTCCTGTTTTCATACACATGGTTACATTTCTTCTCTGCTACATAAACCCCTGATTTTCGTGGGTCAGGGGATGGGCTGAGACTGATCTCCCATCTCCTGGGCTGCAGCACGGGATTAAAGCTTCTTCTCTGGCAATGCTCCTTGTCTCAGTGACTGGCTTTTTGTGTGGCGAGCAGCAGCACCTAGACAAACCCCTGGTGTTTCTGTAACATACACACTCATTTCTCTTCAATATAGAACAGGAGAGAAACATGTGGGTCAAAGGACCCGCATATGTTAGGGAAGAGGAGGGATTTCCAGACATTTCTGTGCAGTGGTGGTACCAATTAATATGCTCACCAACCGTGCCCGGGGGTCGTAACTGCCTCACATCTACACCCACACGGGGTACAGCCAGCCTTTAATTTCAGCCATTCTGCTGGAGCACTGCAGTATCTCAGCGTGGTTTTCATTTGAGTTTCCCCGATGAAGAGTGAGGTTGAGCCCCTTTTCATACATGTATCTGCCACTTGCTATCTTCTTTTGGGAAGGCTCCCGTAAGTTATTTTTGAAATTGGGTTGTCAGTCAATTTCATATTGTGAGTCTGTCACTACTGTTTGTGCATGAAGAATTGAGTAGATAACCTGCTTGTGGCCGGCCGAGGTGAGCTCTCCTTGGGTGGCTGTGCCTGTGGGAAAGACCCTGGGCGGGGGTGTTCTGGAGCCCAAGCACCACATCCCCCCAGACGGGGCCTGTCCCGATCTCACACTCAGCTCACCTCTCCCTCCCTGTGCCGATTTCTCATAAGTTTTACATTTCGTTGTCATTAGACTCTTTTGAAGTAAATTGCAAGGGTCTGATGAGTCATAACTGTGTGTGCCTCGTGTTCCTGCGTCTTGAGCCCAGCGGTACTTCTCCCTCCATCCAGGCGGCACAGTTAGGGAGCACTCACAGGGACCAGCGCTGTCCTAGGTGCCAGGTGACCTCACGCAGGCAGCTGCATTCTAGTGGGGATGGCACTGGCGGGGACAGCAGATAGAAAATAAACAGGAACAGGAATCCAGTAATTTCTGGAAATTATACACAGAAGGAAATAAAGCAGGGTGAGGGTGTACAGTGTGTGTGTGTGTGTGTGTGTGTGTGTGTGGTTATCATGGGACAGGGAATTAGGGAAGGGCTCTGTGAGAAGGTGGTTTTCAGTAGCTGCCTGAATGCAGTGGAGGGGGAAGCTCTTCTGGGGAAAGAACCATCCAGACAGAAGGAGACAGCATATGCCAAGGCCCCAAGGCAGAAGCCTGCTTCCTATGAGTGCAGCAAGAAACCCAGAGAGACAGACAGGTGGAAGTGAGGGGAGAGCTGCGGGAGGCGAGGGGAGAGCTGCGGCCTGGTCGATTACTTATGCACCTTAAGTTTCAGTTTCCTCGTCTATAAAATAGCGGGTCATCATGATTCCTACCTTGTGAGGTTGCCAAGTGGATTACGTGAAGTCGTGGTGTGTAGACCCCCCGGTACCTGCAAGTTCTCAGGAAAGGGAAGCTGTGATTATCAGGCCCTTCTTTCTCTCTGCTCCCAGGGTACCTTGTAGCCCCACATCAGCTCATGTTGTAATGATGTATGTGTCTGGCTCTCCCTCGAGACCAGAGGCTGCACACTGGCACCCACAGCCTGAACCCAGCCCAGGGGGTGTCTTCTGTTTAGCCTCACAGATTTGTTTTGTTAAGATAAATAGCTGCCGGCCGGGCGCAGTGGCTCACGCCTGTAATCCCAGTACTTTGGGAGGCCAAGATGGGCGGATCACGAGGTCAGGAGATCGAGACCATCCTGGCTACCACAGTGAAACCCCATCTCTACTAAAAAAATATAAAACATTAGCCGGGCATGGTGGCGGGCGCCTGTAGTCCCAGCTACCCGGGAGGCTGAGGCAGGAGAATGGTGTGAACCCGGGAGGCGGAGCTTGCAGTGAGCCGAGATCGCACCACTGCACTCCAGCCTGGGCGACAGAGCCAGACTCCGACTCAAAGGAAAAAAAAAGACAATTAGTTGCCAACTTTCAACATTTCAGAAATTTTATATAAAAATCTGGGTTTCTGGCTTTCTTGGAAATTACAAGATCTGGCCGCTCTGGGTCCGAATGTCCACTTGGCCACGGCTGGCTGGAGGGAGCAGCGGCTGTGCACAAATTCACACCTGTGTCCTCCGCTCTGCCCGGGCCCCACCCAGCTGCTCCTCCCATCTCTCTGCCTCTTGGTCCCTGAAGGCACCTGTGGTTTTGAACATGCTGAAGACCCTGAAGTCCTTGAAGACAAACAAGTATTTTGTTCTCTTGTTGTCTGTATCCCTGGAAGATCCTTTCCTGGAGTTCACAGGGCCTGGGGCAAGGGTGCAATCAGAAACCCGGGTCTCCGAAGTGAACATCAGTAGTTCTTCCCTTGTGGTCTGCAGGACCCTAGGGCTCCCACGACTTATTCAGAGGTCTGTGAAGTAAAAGTATTTTCATGTGACTATGAAGACATTATTTGCCCTTTTCATCATGTTGACATTTAGTGTAAAAGGTACAAAATGACCGCGGGTAAAACTAATTCAGATCAAGGCAGTGGATCCCCGATGTGCCAGCTCTGTGTTCCTTACTGCTCTACACTCCCAGAGCCACAAAAAAAATGACTTTACTTAAGAACGTGCTGGGTTTTTTTGTTTTCTTTTGTTTTTAAGACGGGATCTCATTATGTTTTCCATGCTGGAGTGTAGTGATGGGATCCTGGCTGGTTGCAGCCTCCACGTCCTGTGCCCCAGCGATCTTCCTGCCAGAGCCTCCCAAGTAGCTGAGACCACAGGCATGTGCCGCTATGCCTGTTTATTACTTTTTTTGGAGAGACAGGGTCTCCCTTTGCTGCTCAGGCTGGCCTGGAACTCCTGGGCTCAAGTGATCCTCTTACTTGAACATCTCAAAGTTCTGCCATTAGAGGTGTGAGCCACTGTGTCCAGCAAGAATGTCCCTGATAGCAAAGTAAAACTTATTAGTTTTTAAAAATCTTGACCTCTGGGCACGTGTCTTTTTAGTGTTTTGTGTCATGACGTGGGAAGTAGGAAACATTTCTGCTACGTTCTCAACTACGTTTGTCTCAAAGAAAAGCACGTGTGCAATTGTTTGAGTTGCAAGCTGAACTAGCCCCTTTTCTCAGGGAATACAATTTCTACCTGGAGGGCTGGTCAACGGTCATACGATGGTTATTCAGACTTGGCTATTTGGAGGACATGCTATTGAGAACCAGCAAAGTAAGCATATCTCTTCAAGGAAAATAACTGACAGCACGGAACAGTTATTTTTAAACAACTCCTAAAGATAAAATTTGAGCTCATTCTCAAGATGAAATTTGGGCTTTCAAGCGAAAATTAGAATTTTGGCAAACCTGTGTCTGCCACTGTAAGCTTGCTGGTTTGTCGGTACTTAAAGACTTTTCTGATGAGGTTAATGATGATGTTAATAAATGTGGTTTTTGATATTGTGCAAAGACATGTGTCAACATTTGGAGGATCCACATAACTCAGTGAACCAAAATTTTCCAAATGACCAATGCATGATATTTCCGCCAGGAAAAAACAATCATCCTCTGTGGATCTCTCACACTCCTACAGGTCTTGCTGGGTGTGCCAAGAATGCAAAGCTTGAGCACTCTTTTTATCCAAACTATTTCTTTCTTTTTTTTTTTTGAGACAGAGTCTCACTCTGTCCCCCATGCTGGAATGCAATGGTATGATCTCGGCTCACTGCAACTTCCACCTCCTGGGTTCATGCAATTCTCCTGCTTCAACCTCCAGAGTAGCTGGGACTTCGGGCACCTGCCACCACGCTCAGCTAATTTATTTATTTATTTATTTATTTATTTATTTATTTGAGACAAAGTCTCACTTTGTCTCTGAGGCTGGAGTGCAGTGGCATGATCTCAGCTCACTGCCACTTCTGTCTCCCTGGTTCAAGTGATTCTTCTGTCTCAGCCTCTCAAGTAGCTGGGATTACAGGCGCACACCAGCACGCCTGGCTAATTTTTGTATTTTTAGTAGAGATGGGGTTTCACCACGTTGGCCAGGCTGGTCTTGAACTCCTGACCTCAAGTGATCCGCCCGCCTCCCAAAGTGCTGGGATTAAAGGCATGAGCCACTGTGCCTGGTCCATCCAAAGTATTTCTAAGATTTATGCTTATAGTGAGCAGCCTTGAGGAATGAGATACTGTCTCCCTCTGGGACAAACAGCAGGCTTACTTACTGCATGCTACAAAAGAGACGAGTCCCCAAGCTCAGGGTTCCTCAGCTACAGCACAAACCAACTGTGTGTGTAGCATCTATCTCAGCTCCTCTGCATCACCTCTGCAGGACTTGGGGGACAGAGGGAACAAGTGCAAAACAGGCTGGTGCCTGCTCTGCTTGCTGTGTGAGCAGCAATAATAAAGTCCTTTGTCTCTGACACACGAATCTCATCTCTTTTGCCAGCATCCACACAACAGTAACAAGTTAATGGATTAGTTTGTAGTAGAGTAAGATGAAATCCCAGTCCTGATGGTTCCGTGCCCATGCAAACATGCATGGGCAAAAGATCCATTCAAAGTCCAAGAAAAATGAATGAATTTTGATGGAGCAGAGAACAAAAGTTTATCACTCTGGATTCAATTTCACATTGCATCTAGCAGGGTGGATATTAGGTTGAAGGGAACGAGGTGCCGGGTCAGCAGCTGCACACCCGAGAACCAGCGCCTCCCTGAGTTTGCACCCTAGGCCTCACTTGTCTCACCCTAGTCTGGCCCCAGCAACTAATGCTTAGGAAACTGCTACTCGTTGAGTTCTGGAGTAGCATCAGATAAGAACACCCGCAGCTCTCTGAAAATGCTCTGAAAACACGGCTCACTTTTCTTTCTTTTTTCTTTCTTTTTTTTTTTTTGAGACGGAATCTTGCTCTCTGTCACCCAGGCTGGAGAGCAGTGGCATGATCTTGGCTCACTGCAAGCTCCGCCTCCCAGGTTCACGCCATTCTCCTGCCTCAGTCTCCTGAGTAGCTGGGATTACAGGCGCCTGCCACCACGCCCGGCTAATTTTTTGTATTTTTAGTAGAGACAGGGTTTTACCGTGTTAGCCAGGATGCTCTTGATCTCCTGACCTCATGATCTGCCTGCCTCAGCTTCCCAAAGTGCTGGGATTGCAAGCGTGAGCCACCACACCCGGCCACAGCTCCCTTTTCTAGTTTCCTCTCTGTGGGAGTCTGGAATTTCTTCATATGCTTCAACCTGAGAACACATCGCAACACAGACTGAAGGCAGAGCAGAGATGAAAACTCAGCTGTCTGCTCTTCAGGCAGTAAAGAGATTTGCAAAGCTTTCCAACCACTCTTCTCACTACAGTTTTTGGTTTGTCTTGGAGAATAGAATTAGTTTTTTTTTTTTAAAACAGACACACACAAAAGTGTTACTTATATAAGCATGTATTATTGTTGTTTTTATTATTATTATTAGGCTTATTATTGTTATTAAAAATAACTTAATGATTAAATATTTTAAAACTCCTCAATTTAAAATTACAATATGGGCCAGGTGCGGTGGCTGACACCTGTAATCCCAGCACTTTGGGAGGCCAAAGTGGGTGGATCACCTGAGGTCAGAGGTTCGAGACCAGCCTGGCCAACTTGGTGAAACCCTGTCTCTACTAAAAATACAAAAATTAGTCGGCCATGGTGGTGCATGCCTGTAGTCCCGGCTACTTGGGAAACTGAGGCAGGAGAATCGCTTGAAACCAGGAGGTGGAGGTTGCAGTGAGCCGAGATCACACCACCGCACTCCAGCCTGGGCAACAGAAGGAGACTCTGCCTCAAAAGAAAAGAAAGATATATACATAGATATATAGACATATATGTTATACATATATATAAATATACATATATTACATGTATATACATACACATATTATATATACATATATATGAATCAATAACATTTCAAAGTACATTTTAAAGGTTACAAACTACAGCAGTTTTCATAAAGTAGCTCCTAAATGCAATTTCTTTTTGGGGGGGTGGCCATTATAAAGTTACTCCCACTGATTTTATCATTTTTTCCTTAGGATCTTATGTGGTCTATGTGGGATCTGAAGGCAATAACCCTGTCAGTGTTGTCTGGAAGAGTCTGTTACAAGGAAGAAATATTTTGTGAAACCTGTCATGCAGAAATCACTGGAGATAAAAACAAGGAAGTGAAATGCACAGTCCTGCCTTAAAAAGCTTACTTTCTCCTACGAGAAATCCATCTATTTTTTTCATCCATTAAATGGTCATCCATCCACCTACCCATCTGTCCATCCATTTCTCAATCCTTTCATCTGTCCACTCATGTGGCCACCTTTCATTCATCTGTCCATCTAGCTACCCACTACTCACTCACTACTCATTCATCTATCCATCCACCCCAACCATCCTACCACCCATCCCTTCATCCATTCATTCACCCACACATCCATCCATCCATTTCTCAATCCTTTCATCTGTCCACCTATGTGTTTACCTTTCTTTCACCTGTCCATATACCTACCCACTACCTACTCACTACTCAAAGATCCATCCATCCATCCATTCATCCAACTCAACCATCCTACCACCCATCCCTTCATCCATTCATTCACCCACACATCCATCCATCCATTTCTCAATCCTTTCATCTGTCCACCCATGTGTCTACCTTTCTTTCACCTGTCCATATACCTACCCACTACCTACTCACTACTCAAAGATCCATCCATCCATCCATCCATCCATTCATCCAACTCAACCATCCTACCGCCCATTCCTTCATCCATTTGTTCACCCACACATCCATCCATCCATTTCTCAATCCTTTCATCTGTCCACCCATGTGTCTACCTTTCTTTCACCTGTCCATATACCTACCCACTACCTACTCACTACTCAAAGATCCATCCATCCATCCATCCATCCATCCATTCATCCAACTCAACCATCCTACCGCCCATTCCTTCATCCATTTGTTCACCCACACATCCATCCATCCATTTCTCAATCCTTTCATCTGCCCAACCATGTGTCCATCTTTCATTCATCTGTCCATCTATCTACCAACTACTGACTCAGTCTTCGAACATCCATCCATCCATCCCAACCATCCTACCACCCGTTCGTTTACCCACACTTCCATCCATCCATCCATTTGTCCATCCATCTTTATCTTTAGCAGGTATTTGGATGGTGGCCCTGAGGGGGGTGCAGCCTAGTATATAGTTCATGTGGAGACAAAGGTGGTGGGATGATTAGAAAAGGAGGGTGTAGGCCGGGCGCGGTGGCTCACACCTGTAATCCCAGCACTTTGGGAAGCCGAGGCAGGTGGATCACGAGGTCAGCAGATGGAGACTATCCTGGCTAATGTGGTGAAATGCCATCTCGACTAAAAATATAAAAAAATTAGCTGGGCATGGTGGCTGGCACCTGTAGTCCCAGCTGCTCCAGAGGCTGAGGCAGAAGAATGGCGTGAACCTGGGAGGCGGAGCTTGCAGTGAGCCGAGATTGAGCCACCGCACTCCAGCCTGGGCGACAGAGTGAGACTCCATCTCAAAGAAAAAAAAAAAAAAAGAAATGCAGGGCATGAGAAAGTATCTGTGCATCTGTGCCCTGGCACCTTTCATTGAGAGTTTTGGGAAGGAAGTATCGCCATGTGACACAGTAGGGGAAGGGGCGAGTGTCTTCCCCATTAGCCAAAGGAGCAACGTTGTTATTCATTCACCAGGAAGAACATCAGAGTCACGTGACTAGGAGGCATATTAACTTCCCGTATGGACCTGCTGATGGGAGAATGCAGAATGCATCTTACTCTGCAACAAGGCTTGACTTAGGCAGTGTTTTTCTTTTTTTATTTGTCACAGGGTCTCACTGTCTATAGCCTAGAGCTCCTGAGCGTGTGTGATACTCCCATCTCAGCTTCCTGCATAGCTAGGGCCATAGGCCTGTGCCAACACCCCAGCTAATTTAAAAATTTATTTATTTATTTATTTTTATTTTTATTTTTTGAGACGGAGTCTGCAACTGTTGCCCAGGCTGGAGTGCAGTGGTGTGATCTCCTCTCACTGCAAACTCCGCCTCCTGGGTTCACACCATTCTTCTGCCTCACCCTCCCGAGTAGCTGGGACTACAGGCGCCCGCCACGACGCCCGGCTAATTTTTTGTATTTTTTGTAGAGACGGGGTTTCACCGTGTTAGCCAGGATGGTCTCGATCTCCTGACCTCATGATCTGCTCGCCTTGGCCTCCAAAAGTGCTGGGATTACAGGCATGATCCACCGTGCCAGGCCCCAAAAATTTATTTTATAGAGACAAGGTCTCACTATGTTTCCCAGGCTGGTCTCCCACTGTGGCCTCAAGCTATCCTCCCACCTCAACCTGGGGTTACAGGAATGAGCCTGAAGTGCTGGGATTAAAGGAACGAGTCATCACGCCTGGCTCAATTTAGGGTGTTTTTGAAGTGAACCCCCTGTGTCCTAGAGAGGAAGGCCCTGTGACTCTCATTCTTTCCTCCGCCCACAGACACAGGACTACTCCCAACCCCAGACCCAGCAGATCATGGGATGAGGTGTCCAGTGGAGGGAAACACTTCTGTTTCCCATGGGCTGGGAATGCCCAGGGCTTGGCGGAGCTTGGGTCACGTGCCACTCACGGTGGTGACAGGAGTGGGGAGGACCTAACATCAGGGAACGGACTACAGAGATGGGCCAAGCTGGAAACATAAGCCCAGCCTGGAGGCCAGGGAGGTGGGTTCAGTCCCACCCCAGCTCAAAGTTCTGAGTGGAATCTTTATGGAATGGTGGGGCTGGGGAAGCGGGGGGCGATCCTAAAGAAAGGCAAGTGGGGCAGAGAACAGTGCAGCCACTCTCACGGCCACCCGTGGGCAAGGGGCCCTGGCGCCTGTGATATGGTTTGGATATTTGTCCCCGCCCACATCTCAGGCTGAAATGGAGTCTTCAGTGTTGGAGGTGGGGGGTGTTTGGGTCATGGGGCAGATTCCTCATGGCTTGGTGCTGTCCTCGCCATAGTGAGTTCTTGGTAGACCTGGTTGTTGTAAAGTGTGGCGCCCGTCCCCTTCTTTCTCACTCCTGCTTTTGCCGTGTGATGTGCCTGCTCCCCCTTCACCTCCCGCCATGACTGGAAGTTTCCTGAGGCCTCCCCAGAAGCAGATGCCAGTACCATACTTCCTGTACAGCCTGCAGAACCATGAGGGAATTAAAATGCTCCTTCTTATAAATGACCGAGTTCCAGGTGATTCTTTACAGCAGCACGAGAACAGCCAGCACAGCCTCCTGTCTTAGCCCTGTCCAACCCCGCAGGACCATCTGGATTGCTGCCTTCCCTTTGGTCCCCTCCTTGTCTCCAGGACTCTCTCCCCTCCCACTGCCAACAGCCTGGCGCAGCTCCTTCTACCTTTTGTGGTGGATTTTTGCTCCAGCTGCCATTAGCCCTACCGAGGTCCCTTCTGGGAGGGCTGTCTCTCCCCTGCAAGACCGCCTCATGCAGCTGGAGAGAAGCACGGCTGCTCCTCCTGTCCCTGCGGGCGCAGTCGTGTCAGAGGCGAGGCTGCTCCTCCCTGCAGCACCCTGGCCTTGGAGGGAGATGAGATCAATAGGCGGCCGCCTGCTGGCTGCGGTTCTCCTAGACTGGGGGCTCGCACCGCCGTCTCTTCTTGCTTGGTATTTACCAAGTAAAAGTCATTTCCCTGGAGACGTCCGATTTATTGACACTGAGAGATGAACGCTGTCTGGTCTTGGATAGGCTCAGAAAGCCTCTGGTGTTTCTGAGCAGAGTCTCGGGGAGAAGGAGTCTGCCTGGGCCCAGAGGTTGGCAAAGGAGGCCGGCCTGGCTCCCACCCTGGCCTGGAGTGGGGTGGCCTGGGCACGGGGAACAGGTGGTGGCAGCATCTGAGCTTCGCACCACCTGGAATCTGGGGTGTGTGGGGTGATGCTGCCTGCAGATTGAGCCTGGGTGGCTAGTCCAGGCTCCAGGGAGCTGCCCCCTTGAGTGTCCCTTTCATCCCAGGCCAGCCCTTCCTCTGTCCCTTGTGTCTGGCTCAGCCCTGGCTCTTGGGAGGGAAGGGTTGGGATGCCCTCGGTCCTGTCACCTGGGGTCTTCGTAGTCAGTATTGCTTTAGACCTGGGTGGTGGGTGCCCTGCCCTGGGATCCTGGGCCCCCGAGTTTGGAATACAGTTCTCAGAAATTCCAAGACCCCCTCCAGTGCCTGAGACCAGTCAGCACTGCCAAAGGTGCCGAGGGGTAGCTCCCCAAGCCTGAGTGGGGAACCATGTGGGGCCTGGTGGCCCCTGTTCCTCTCCACGGAGCACTGTGTGGCCCCGTGCCCGGTGTGGAAAGTTGGTTGCAGGTCTGAAGGAGCTTTGGAACTCAGGCTGATGGTGGTTGTGAGGACTGTGTGGCTGGGGTCCAGTTCTGGAAAGGGGGCCTAGGAACAGATGGTTCCCTGCTAGCCTGTGTGGGCTTCCTTTAGTTGGATCACGTGAGGTTGGGCAGCCAGCATGGTGCTGTCTTGTTGGTTTTAGGAAAACCTGATAGTTTATGAAACAAGGACTCCCGCCTTAGAATATATTTGCCCAGGGTCCACATGCCCTAGGGGAGGCCTCTTCCACCCACCCAGGAGCTTGTCTGCTTCCTACCTGGAAATGCCTCAGGGCCCAGGCCTCCCTCCTTGAGACCACACCCTCCTTCCCAGCACAGTCCCTGGGCGGATGGTTGTCTGCCTGTCCCACTTTGAGTCCTCCCTCTGTAGTTGAGGACTGGAGAGGGAGGACACGCTGCCTACCCGATTGTGACCAGCCGTCGGGCGACCGTGTGCTCCAGGGGAGACTGGGCCCCTCTCCGTGGCCAGGCTGGCAGTGAAGAGGGATCCTGGGGGTCCTGGGGGTCCCAGGCAGGCTTTGCTCCTCCTCAGGCCCAGCCGGGAGGCCCCTGCCCCGGCTGCTCCCTGCCCCTCCCTTCTCCACGCTCCTCAGCCCCTCTGTGTGCCGGGCACCAAGGGATGGGAGGAGTGAACAGAGCCCGGTCACCCAGGTCCCGTGGTGCCTGCATCTGCCTCCTCCCGGCCTGGGCTGCGTCCCAGAGTAGCTGACGGCTCTGGTTGTTGCTTGACCCCAGGGCCGGCCCTGCCCCCAACCGTGGTGTCTGGGAGGACTGGTTCCAGCATGCGGGGGCCACCGAGTGGAGCCCTGGGAGACTGGGAGGCTTTACACTGGTGACAGATGCTTCCTTCCAGACAGCAGATAAAGGTCGCTCCCAAATTCCAGAATAAAAACATCCACTTATCTGGAAAATGTCAAGAAGAACAGCTGCCCTGTGCGGAGTTGAGCCCACAGGGTGCGGCAGGAGCCAAGCAGGGGCTCAGGCCTAGGCACATGCGTCCTGGAGGGGCAGACAACAGCCGCCCCCCACCCCCAGGCTCATGTGAGAACACGGGCTGGGATGGGTCCCTGTGTCAGGGAGGTGGCAGCCCGCGGCAGGAGAAGCAGGCAGCGCAGATGCCAGATCTCGCGGCAAGACGCATTCTGCTTGCCACCACCCACGGTGGCGCATCCGCAGCTCCACACCCCAGCCTCGATGCTCTGGGTCTCTCTGAAGACGCCCGCCCTGGGGCCGACATCCTTGTGTGCTGGAAGGCCCTGCTTAGCTGGCTTCACCCACCCGCTGCTGCCCTACGGGCCCCCTTGGGCATCTGACCCTTTCCGTGAAAGGAGCTCCAGGCAGTGCCCTGAGACCAGGGCTCGGGCAGAGCGGTGGGACATGAGAGCTCACAGGCACGGCGGCAGCCTTCATCCTGCCTTGAGGAGTCACAGTGCTCCTGGCCCCGAGCTGCAGAGAAAGCAGGGCGTGGCCGCAGAGAGTGGATGTCTGTCTTGGTGGGTGGTCGCTGTCCTGCTAGCCAGCAGCCGAAACGGGGGCCTATGGCAACAGTCCAGATGTCAGACCGCGGGCTGGTGGGGAGGCCTTGGGAGGCAGAGTGGCGAAGGTAGAACCTTGCTCCTGGCCCTGGGGGCAGCGTGCAGGGGCCATAGAGGCTGCCTGAGCAGGTGGGGCCGGAAGCCACCGCCAGCCGCCTTTGCCAAAGTCACCCTGCTGATGATGCCTTATTTCTCCATTGCTTGCTGAAACCATAAAACTGGACATTTTATGGAGAAAAAAGCAAGCTCCATTCTCCTGAACTTTAAATGCCCATGTAGCTCTTTCATGAGAAAGACATGTGTCTGCCATTGCATAAATGCACACATATATGGACATTTCAGCCAGGAAAATTAGCCATGTTGAGCTGACGGGAAAGGCTCATCTTTACTCTGCCCAGGCATTTTTATTAAGGATGGAAGGATGCAGGCGCCCACCCTCTATTCCCTGCCTCCCCGGTACTGGCATGAAACGCCTTTTGTATGTTATTTTGCTGAGTGTGCAAAACAACTTCCTGAGGCACATTATAGTTTTGTTCCCATTTTATAGACTAGGAAGTTGAGGCCGGGCATGGTTAGCACCTTCCCAGGGTCACATGGCTGGACAGTGCTGGGGCCTAGCCTCTGCAGCAAGGACCAACGAGGCCCTAGCTGGGGAGGTGGGAGTCACCGCAGCAGCTCCGACCTGCCACTTCCTTCACCTCGACACGTCTGAGTGCAAATCCTGAAGCTGAATTCTCGTTTCTGGCTCTGGACAGCTTCACTCATCCGCTCTGATCGTCATGTCAAAGCTCAAGCAGGCAGACAGACTTGATTAGATTTGACTTTATCCCTTGTTTGAATTATTCATGCCTCTCCTCTAATCTCCCCGGGAATAATTTAATAATGCACGGCAGCAGGAGGGCGCCTGGGTGAGTGGCGTCTGCGACGTGCTGGCCAAGAACTGCCGCCATGGCTGCCGAGCAGGGGCTGCCCCACACTCTCTACTTTAAAGCAGAGCCTGCCCTGAGTATGCAGCACCCAGGACCCTGCTTGGGACAGTTTCCGGGCAGGTAGAGCTCCAGCACCTGCACAGTCCTGCATCCTGGTCCCTGACACTTCGGCTTCCAGCACTCTCCCTAGTTCTGCGCCTGGACCCCTGGACTCTGCTCCTGTCATCTCCCACCCAGGCCACGTTCCCACAGCCCCAGACTGTGGAGGACAAAACCCCAGCCACAGTGCTCTCCTGTCCAGATCCTTCCGGAGGTACCTACGTATTTCTCCTGGGCAAGGTCCCAGCTCGTTGGCCTGGGACTGTGGTTTGAATGTTTGTCCCCTCCACAGCTCAGGTTGAAATCCAATTGCCATTGTCAAAGTGTTGAGAGGTGGGGCCTTTACAAGATGATTAGGCCTCAAGGGCTCCACCCTCAAGTGTTCAGCTCCTTTCCTCTAGGAGCTGCTCCCCACCCCTCCCAGGCATGGGCCACAGCAGCCAAGTTCAGGCCACGTGGTCCTGTCGCCTCGGCCACATTCATCTGGCTGGGGTGGATAACTGACCCTAGCGTGGCCAAGCAGATGCCTTCTTCTAGGAATTTGTAATGGAAGCGAAGATTCTAATTGAGTCCGGGCTGGGGGGTGAACCCAGGTGAAGGGAACTCAGGCCCCAGGTCATCAGCCCTGCATCACACCCTCAGACAGGCGGCAGAAGGAAGGGACGGAAGGCGACGTGCTGGGAGCTGCAGACGGGACCTGGGGCCTGGGCCTCACATGCATTGGCACAAACTTACTTGTTCATAATCATCTCTTATCTTTTTTTTTGTTTTTTTGCAAAATTGTTTTTGAGACAAAATTCATATGACACAAAGTTCACTATTTTAAAGCATACAATTCAGTGGATTATGTATATTCACAATACTGGGCAACCACCACTACAGTCTAATTCCAGAACATTGTCATCCCCCCAGCAAAGAATCTCTGTACCTATCAGCAGTCACCCACCCCTTGCCCTGCCCCATCCCTGAGCAAACACTGATGTATTTCCTGTCTCTAGATTTGCCTGCTCTGGACATTTCATGTAAAAGAAGTCATCCCACATACAACATGGGACCTTCCGGGAGAAACTGCAGCCGCTCAGCACCGTGTGTTTGAGATCCATCCTGCTGGAGTGTGCGGCAGCACTTCAGTTACTTTCAAGAGTGAATGATACTCCATTGCAGAGAGGGACCACATTTGGTTTCTACGTTCATCAGTTGGTGGGCACTTGAGTTGTTTCCCCTTTTTGGCGTGTGCGAACAATATTGCTGTGAACATTTGGGTACGTTTCTGTGTGGACGTGCGATTTCAATGCGGGGTTATCTGGTAACTTTCTGTTTGATATTTTGTCCTCTTATTTTTTGAATGCCTGTAAGACCTATAGTGAGCTCTCCCAAACATTTCTGACGGTATCTTCTTGCCCCATCTCTACTGTTTTTCTGCTCAAGTGCTTAGCAGGGTTTCCTCATTTTCTTTTGCTTTTTAAAGAACTATCTTTTGGCTTTGTCTATCCTCTTTATTGGATGCTTTAAAAATTTGATCAACTTGGCAGGGTGCGGTGGCTCACGCCTGGAATCCCAGCACTTTGGGAGGCCGAGGCGGGCGGATCACGAGGTCAAGAGATCGAGATCATCCTGGCTAACACGGTGAAACCCCGTCTCTACTAAAAAATACAAAAAATTAGCCGGGCGTGGTGGCGGGCGCCTGTAGTCCCTGCTACTCGGGAGGCTGAGGCAGGAGAATGGCGTGAACCCGGGAGGCGGAGCTTGCAGTGAGCCGAGATCACGCCACTGCAATCCCGCCTCAGTGACAGAGCGAGACTCCGTCTCAAAAAAAAAAAAAAAAGAAAGAAAGAAAATAGAATAAAATCAAATTTCCTCAACTTAATAAAGGGTGTCTGCTGGAAATCTCAAACAAATGTTATATTTAATGGTGAAATAATTAGACTCATTCCTGATAGTCACTCAGTATAAGTTCTTCGTTATCACTTCTAGCTAAAAAGTGGAGTTGGCCATGAAAAAATTAAAATTGCAAAGGAAGAGAAGAAAAGCTATCATTGATTCAATCACCTGTGAAATTACTATTGTTTGAGAGTTGAGCAAAATGGTGAAATATAAGATCAACATAAAAAGCCAGTAGCGTTCCTAACCACAGCATTAACTAATTAAAAGCACAACAGAAACGAGATGCCAGTCACAATAGCCACAGAATCCAGGCAATGCCTCGGGATGAATCTAACATAAAATGGGAGGATCCCACTGTGGGAAATCATAAAAACCTTACTAGAGAATGTATAAAAAAATCTGAAGTGATGGTAAGAAATAGCATATGCAGCCGGGTGCGGTGGCTCACGCCTGTAATCCTAGCACTTTGGGAGGCCGAGGCAGGTGGATCACAAGGTCAGGAGTTCAAGACCAGCCTGGCCAAGATGGTGAAACCCCGTCTGTACTAAAAATACAAAAAAATTAGCCAGGCATGGTGGTGGGTGCCTGTAATCCCAGCCACTCGGGAGGCTGAGGCAGAGAATTGCTTGAACCCGGGAGGCGGAGGTTGCAGTGAGCTGAGATCACGCCACTGCACTTCAGCCTGGGCAACAGAGTGAGACTCGTCTCAAAAAAAAAAAAAAAAAAAAAAGAAATAGCACATGCAGGAAGCAAATAGCTAATATCGCAAAGACTTCCTTCCTGAATTCATATAAATTCAATAAAATCTCAATTAAAATCTTCCTAGGGGCTGGGCGCAGTGGCTCATGCCTGTAAACCCAGCACTTTGGGAGGCCAAGGTGGGCAGATCACGAGGTCAGGAGATCGAGACCATCCTGGCTAACACGGTAAAACCCTGTCTCTGCTAAAAAATACAAAAAATTAGCCGGGTGTGGTGGCAGGCACCTGTAGTCCCAGCTACTCGGGAGGCTGAGGCAGGAGAATGGCGTGAACCTGGGAGGCAGAGCTTGCAGTGAGTGGAGATCGCGCCACTGCATTCCAGCCTGGGTGACAGAGCGAGACTCTGTCTCAAAAAAAAAAAAAAAAAAAAAAATCTTCCTAGGAAAGATGTTTCATGAAGCTCATCAAACTGATCCCAGAATTCACATAGAAGAAAACATGGGCAAGAAGAGTGGAACATGCTTTACAGAAACAGCAGCAGCTACTCACCTCACCGTTATGTGGGGAGTAGCAGCCAATGGGCACTACCAGGTGCCTCTGAGATGCTGGAATCCTTAGGCTTGGACTAGCGTGCTGTTGGTACAAGACACAGAATGGACAGTGAGCCAGGAGAGAGGCCGGGACACATCTCTGCATTTATGGGAATTTACTGCAAGGTGGAAGTGGCATCTCCAAATGGTGGGAAGAGCTTTTTTTTTTCTTTTTCTTAAAAAGAAAAATAAACAGGGTATGGTTATTGCTATTTGTGTTAGTCAGGGCACACACAGGAAAGGAATACTGAAAATAGGAGGAATCGAACACAGGGAACTGGTTACACAGGAGATGGGAGAGTTGAGATGCCGACAGGGTCCAGAGACACAGCAGTCCCAGCAGAGGCTGGATGGATGAGGGGGCGGGGGCTACTGGCAGAGGGTGGGAGTGCAGGGGTGCTCCCCCTGGGGAGCTAGAGCAACCTGGGCAGGGCACGAGGAGTGGAAACACCTGGCTCCCCCTGCCCTTGCCCTCCAGTCTCTTGCTGGTGCCTTCCATGGACTGAGCCCAGCTGGACACAGCCTGGAGGTGGGGAACGTGACCTGCAGGGGGCTGCTCCCTACAGGCCGTGGCTGAGCAAGGGAAGGGCCGGGTGCAAACAGGCCAAGGCTGGTGTACCATGTTCTCTGGATAATAGAAACCGAGGTACCTCCTCACGGCTTTCAGAAGATAAATTCTTCATTGATCAAAGATTGAGACATAAGAAACAAAAGAATCAGAGTACTGACAGAATATAGAATATGGTCATAGCATTTGAGTACATGATGCTTTAAAGAACATTCAACCTAAAAATAAACCAGAAAAGAGAGTTCATACAATTTTTAATATGGACCTGAAAATTCTCCTTATGACAAAAGATGCCATAAGCAACAAGAAAATGATAGACAACGTGAAACTATTTGCAACCTATAAAAAAGAGAAAAGATGAATACTAGAATATGTAAGCATCTTGCAAATAAACCATTGAAAGACAAACCAATCCAAAAGAAAATGTGGGAATTCCAAAAAGAAGAAATTCAGGAAATTCCAAGATGGGAAACCACAAATAGACAGGAACGATGAAATGATGGCCAAGGTCACTAATAACTGAGGAAATGTTCATTAAAACAACAGCAAGTCTGGGCGTGGCGGCTCACACCTGTAATCCCAGCACTTTGGGAGGCCGAGGCGGGCAGATCACAAGGTCAGGAGATCAAGACCATCCTGGCTAACATGGTGAAACCCTGTCTCTACTTAAAATGCAAAAAATTAGCTGGGCATGGTGGCGGGCGCCTGTAGTCCCAGCTACTCGGGAGGCTGAGGCAGGAGAATGGCGTGAACCTGGGAGGCTGAGCTTGCAGTGAGCTGAGATCTCACCACTGCATTGCAGCATGGGTGACAGAGCGAGACTCCGTCTCAAAAAAAAAAAAAAAAAAAAAAAGAAAGAAAGAAAAGAAAAGAAAAGAAAAGAAAAAAAACAGCGAGACAGCATCTTGGGTTAACATGAATGAAGTGGTAATCAATGTCAGCAAGGGCTATGACGGAGACTCAGACACACTCCCATCACCCACGTCTCTCTTTCACCATAACTACGCCCACATTTTTAGCAGGGCACAGGCCCTTCCAGAATAAAGGCTGCATTTCACAATGTCCTTTGCAGCTAGGTACGGCCATGTGACTAGGTCCAATGACATGAAATACAAGTATGGAAGGGGGATTTCTGGAACTTCCTTAACAGATGGCTGGTGCATGCTCTTTGCCCCTTCTTCTCTGCCCCTTCCTCTTTCCCAATGGTGGGAATGCAGCTGTGATGGCTGGAGCCACAGCATCAGCCAGGTGACCTGGGGAATGGAGGCTAGGCATGATGGAGCCACTAGGCCGGGTTCCTGGGGATGTTGGGGAGCAGAAGTGCTGAGCGACATCAGCCTGCCCAGCTATGGTCTGTAATGTAGGAGAGGCATCCACCTCTGTCTTGTTTATTTTCCATTCCTGCTACTCATTACCAAATGGATTCTTAATTGGTGCAGGGCATAGATGAGCACAGGCACTGCTATGGGCTGAATTGTGACCCCCAAATTCATAGGTTGAAGTCCAAACCCCTGGTGCCTCAGAACGTGGGTGTATTTGGAGATAGGGCCTGTAAAGACATAGCGAAGGTAAAATAGGCCCTATGGGTGGGCCCTAATCCAATAGGACTGTTGTCCTTACAGAGGAGATGAGGACACAGACACACACATGGGCGGCCACCGGAGGACACAGGTAGAGGCAGCGTCTGCAAGCCAAGGAGATAGGCCTCAGGAGAACCAGCCCTGCCCATGCCTTAATCTCGGAGCTCCAGCCCCCAGGACTGTGAGGGAACACATTTCTGTTGTTCAGGCCCCATCTGCGGTAGTTTATCATGATAGCCCTAGTTCAGCCAAAGACACTTTGGGGGCAACAGTTTACTAAAATCAAAACCGCTCCTGCTCTTTGATGCTGTGTATGGAGGAGGCTCAGATGCCCAGCACCCAGCAGGTGCTCAGCAGACAGTTGTCCTTCCCCGTGGACACGTGTATGAGGCTTCTTGCAGCAGTGGTCTCCGTGCGTGTAAACTCGTGGACAAGTGTCTGTAGGAACAGGTTCCATGCTGGCAACGCGGTCACCTCTGCAGAGAGCTGTGCTGGGCTTGGGCTGTGAGGTGCCACGGCCGGAGCTCCACGGGGCAGCCTTGTGCCCACCTATCTGCCCCATCGCCTGTGGCTTCGGCCTCCCCACCTACCCTCCTGCCCATCTCAGCCCATGGAACCTGCTCTTTCTGTCTTCTGCCAGCCCTTCCCTCCAGCCTTGGATGAGCTCCTGCCTGGAGACCCCTGCCCTAGCAGCCTCCCTGGCCCGGCCAACCTCATTCCTGCAGGTGAGAGGGTGCATGTTTCTGAGAGTTCCCAGCTGGGTTAGGGCCCGGAGAGCAGCCAGGATATCACAGCAGCTCCTGAGTGGCTGAGGAGCCCACTGACCCCCATGCAGAGGCTTTCAAAGGACTGACCAAGCAGAGGTCTTCATTCACGCACGGCTCAAACCTTCAGGAGTAAATCCTCACTGAGAGGCCCACCCGGAGGTGGGAATGAAGCAGAGAGGTGGCTTCCAAGGCCTGGTCCCAAAACCTTTCAGAACGGCTGTGTCCATAGAGCCCCTGCCAGGCAGAGGGCAAACAACCAGGGCCACAGAGGCGCTCCCAGTGTGGACAGCCTGTGTAGATGGGGTGTTGGGTGGCGCTCCCAGTGTGGACAGCCTGTGTAGATGGGGTGTTGGGTGGCGCTCCCAGTGTGGACAGCCTGTGTAGATGGGGTGTTGGGTGGCGCTCCCAGTGTGGACAGCCTGTGTAGATGGGGTGTTGGGTGGCGCTCCCAGTGTGGACAGCCTGTGTAGATGGGGTGTTGGGTGGCGCTCCCAGTGTGGACAGCCTGTGTAGATGGGGTGTTGGGTGGCGCTCCCAGTGTGGACAGCCCGTGTAGATGGGGTGTTGGATGACGCTCCCATGGTGGACAGCCTGTATAGATGAGGCAGGGGACAGTACTTCCAGTGTGGACAGCCTGTGTATATGAAGTGTTGGATGGCGCTCCCAGTGTGGACAGCCTCATGGTTGGGTGGTGAGCGATGCTCCCCTGTGGACAGCCTGTGTGGCTGGCCCCTGTCCCAGGTAGCATGCTGTCACCATCTCTGCTATGCTCACCTCCACTGAGCACTTAAATTACTCTTAGCAATTCGTTTACCTGAAGAAAATGGAAATGATCTCAAATCCCCTGCCTGTCACCAGGAAGAAGAATTAAGCAGAAAACAACAAACAAACCCATTCTTCCCTTTCTTCTGAGAGCCTGGGGGTCCCGAGCACAGGAAGGGAAGTGAGCTGCTGGCCCCCTTTGATCAGAAGCTGCCTTTCTCTGGGAGCCTTATCCCAGCTCCCTGTCTAAGCCCTGAAGCTCTGGGAAGGGCAGAGAACAGTCGCTGCATGAATGAGGCAGTAGCCCCATGTCTCTTCCCTTGCAGGCCTGTGGTATCCCAGGCCCTGGCCCAGCTGCCAGTGCAGCTGCCTGGGGTGTGAGCTGCACCGTCAGTCCCTTGCGTTTCCAGAGCCTCGTGGTTTGCCCTGCGCCCCAGCTTGCTTGGCGGGGCCTGGATATGGTCGCCAGTGCGTCCTGCTCTGATGAGCGATACCCAGGGATCCTCCCAGCCCTGATGGTCTCCACCCATCCTGCAGCCTGCTAGGACCCAGCCCATGCCTCCATCCTATCTGGGACACTGGGCAGGGTCCCCTCTCCTTGTTAGCTGGAGTGGCTCCTTCCATGGGCCCTGCCTGGGCTGCCCTCTGTCATCCCCACCGGCTGAAAGGGGCTGCCCCTGGGGACACACAGGTGGGCTGTCAGGGAGAGCATGGGGCCGGCCAGTGGCAAGGAAGCCCCTGGACTTGGCAGCTTGGGCAGCAAGGGCAGGAGCCTCCTCAATCTGAGGTGTGCCCAGAAGCCACCGTGGCAGCTTCGGAGGGAAGCGAGGAAGAGCAGCGGCCCTTTCCTCGTCCTGCTGGGTGGGGCCGGGCTACCCTAAGCTGCTAGGAAGAGCTCCTCACGCGGCAGGCGGGTGTGGGACAGGGCCCTGGTGGGCCAGGGTTCCAGGATAGTCAGAATGCGAGAACTGGTTCCCGGTGTGGGGGGCTCATTCCAGGAAGGCTCTTTGGGATCCAGGGAGGCCAGGCGCACTGAGCTGCAGGCCGAGGGGTGCGTGGATATGAGTCTGAAGCTCTGTCCAGACCACCTGCTGTAGCCAGGGAGGTAGGCCTGGGCACTCTGAGCCTCTACTCTTCCATCTGCCAATTGCGATGGCGATTTCCTTTTTTCTTTTCTTTTTTTTTTTTTTTTGAGACGGAGTCTTGCTCTGTTGCCCAGGCTGGAGTGCAGTGGCGTGATCTCGGCTCACTACAAGCTCCACCTCCCGGGTTCACGCCATTCTCCTGCCTCAGCCTCCGGAGTAGCTGGGACTACAGGCGCCCACCACCACTCCCGGCTAAATGTTTTTGTATTTTTAGTAGAGACGGGGTTTCAGCGTGTTAGCCAGGATGGTCTCAATCTCCTGACCTCGTGATCCGCCCGCCTCGGCCTCCCAACGTGCTGGGATTCCAGGCGTGAGCCACCGCGCCCGGCCTGCGATGGCGATACTGACCTCGGAGCTGGCGCAGCACCTCCGCGAGCTGAAGGCTGTAAAGTGCGCAGCCTTGGCCTGGGGCCGAGACTACACAAGGCGCTGTGCTCTGCAGGTCCCAGGAGGAGCTGGCAGGTGCAGGCAGGAAACTGCGGATGCCGCTCAGGCTGGCCCTCGCCTGGGGTCCCTCTTGGCGCCTCGCCCTCTCCATGGCGAGCTTTTGCTGTGTGTGCCAGGTGCTGTGTGAGGGGTCTCGCCTGCCGTCATCTGGCAACCCCCAGAAGCCGGAGCTGGGAGCTCTGGGGTTTTCAGATGAGGTCCCTGAGGTCAGGGAGGCCCTGCCTGTGGCCACACCATGGGGACACACGGAGGCGGATTTGGAGACGGCCTCAGAACCAGCGCTCAGCTTAGGACAGCCCCGCTGAGTTAAATGCGGGAATCCCAAGAGGAGCTTCACAGCTTTCACTCTGATGGACTGGGGAACGGGGTCCCGGGAGCCAGGTTCAACACGGGGTCGCGGGACCGGGGGAGGAAAGGAGACCAGGACTGGCGTGCGGAGCTTGCTGCAGAGGCCCTGGGAGGGGCCCAGAGGCAACCATGGGGTTTTCTGAAGCTTCTTCCTTCTCGGGGTCCCAAAGAGGCTCAGAGACTCACTGATTTTTATTTTCCCTGAAACTAATTACTATTAGAAGACTCCGTGAATTTGAGCTTAGGGAGATGTCCGAGTGCCTGGGAGTGGCCTGCAGGTGCCCAGCGAGCTTCCCTGCTCTGCTCCTGCTTGGAGCTGCTGAGTCCTTTCTGCCTCCCCCGTGAGAGTCGCTGATCTCAGGGCCGAGGGCACGGGCTGCTGACAGAGGAGAGAACCAGGGCCTCCGCCTGCTCAGGCCTGCTGCGACAAAACACCGAACACTGGGTGGTTTATACACAGCAGAAACTTCGCTCTCACAGTTCTGGAGGCTGCGACGGTCACGATCAAGATGTGAGCAGACTGGGAGCCTAGTGAGGGCTTGTTTCCTGGTTCAAAGAGGACATCTTTTTGCTGTGCCTGGAAGTAGTGGATGGGGCTGGTTGACTCTCTGGGGTCTCTTTGATAAGGGCATTAATCCCATGTATGAGGGCTCTGCCCACGTCACCCAATCACCTCCCAAAGGCCCCACTCCTAACACCATCCCATTGGGGATGAGGTTGCAACCTGTGAAGTTTGGGGGTCACACACATTCAGGCTGTAGCATCCAGCCTCGCTCCAGGTTAGGTGCCCGGGAAGGACTGGCGCTCACGGAGGCCCAAGTCTACTAAGTTGTTTCCTGAGTTCCACGAAGCTGAGCGGGGGAAAAGGAGGGGGCTTGTAAATAAAACACAGAGAGAAAAGTCCTGCATGCCCTCTTCACCTGCCCCATCCCCCACCGAGCCCCCGTTGACTGACAATCACCTTATCACCCTCCTGTGGGTCCTTCCTGCACTTCTTTATGCAAATACAAGCAGATGCAGCTACCTGCTCTCCCTCTCCCTCCACCTTGCTCCCATAAAGGTAACTACTATATACTCGTACTTAAGAATGTACCTGGAAATCTTTCCAGATTGATGCCTGGAGTGTGTGCTCATCCTTTTATAAATGGCCGTGGCATCAGCCAGGGGCCCACTAGGAAACAGACGGCTCACCCAAATTGGGCAATTCGAGGAGCATTTTCTAGAAGACTCTTTATAGGGTGTGAGTAGGACAAGACTCTTGTCCTTATCACCTTAGGCCTGGCAGGAATTGTGACTTTCGGTCTAGGATGCAGCCAGCCTGAAGGGCTCTTGCAGGGAGGGAATGAACTCTACTGCCTCTCTCCCCACTGGCTGAGCCCAGCTGGAAGTCAGAGGGCAAGGGGACCATTGTCACAGTCCCACCACAGCCTCCATGGGTCGTGAACAGGAGGGACCATCTGGAATCTGGATAGGCAATGGGAAGATGGCTAATGGGTTTCCAGATCTTTCCATGCATGCTGTTCCATATACATTTGTTGTGAAAATAAGTCTCCTGTGGCTTCACTTAGTTTCCAAACTATTGCTCTTACTCATGGAGGTATATCCAAAGGATTCATTTCCAGAAGGGAATTGCTGGGTCAAAGGGTAAACGCACGCACAGCTTTTTGATAGTCATTACCAAAGTGCCTGCCACTTGGATGCTGCTCTCCCCACAAAGTTCACCTCCCAAGGGTGCTGTCAGGTTTGCATTTCTGCCAAGCTCACAGTGAGGAGCCACTGCGGGGCTAATCACTCTTTTGAGTGAATTGGGTATCTTTGCTTATGTCTGAGGCCATTTGTATTTCACTATGTATTCATTTTTTCCTATTGAGTCGTTGACGTTTTTCTTATTAGATTCTAAGAGCTTTTTACATATTAGAGATTTATCCCTCTGACAGTGATCTGGGTTGCAAATATTTTTTTTTTCTCAGTTGTCATTTGACTTTGCTTACCGTGGCTTTTGCCCTGCAGAAGTTTCCAATTTCTGTGTAGTCTATCAATCTTTTATGGTGGCTACATTTTGAGCTATATTGCAAAAAGTCTTCCTTCCTTCACCTTGTAAAGGAATCCACCCATATTTTTTCCCGTACATTCATGGTTTCATTTATACATTTAAACTTTTGCTCCATTTAGAAATTATCCGGATGTATGGTGTGAAGTATGGATCTTACCTGATCTTTTCCCAGAAAGCTGCCAATTTATCCTGACATCATTTATTAACACATTCATCTTTACTTCACTGGTTGAGATGCTGCATTTATCATTGACTAACTTCCTGCATGTATGCGGATCTCTGTCATCCCTGTTGGTCTGTGGATTGTGTCTGCGTGGTGACACTCTGTCTTGATATTAAGGTTGTATAACGTTTTAATATCTGATAGGGTGGATTCCTTCCATTGCTTCTCCCAAGTGTTTTGGGTACTTTGAAAATCAGCACTTGCAAACTACAGATTGTTTACGTGTAAGATTTCCCCCTTCCTCATTTCCCTGGACTGTCCTTGCCTGACCTCGTCCTCCAGGTGAACATTCAATGATGGAGGTTGCCTTTAATTTGGCAGGTGTGCAATATTTCTAAGCTACTGTGTGTTCAGTATTGGATAAGGAAGGAAAATAACACTTTTGGACACAGGTGTTCCTGATATAAGATGCGAGCTGGCCCCGCCCTCTCCAGCTGTGCTCTCTTCCTCTCCATCCCACCCCAGCTCTCCTTGGGTGGGCAGATGCACCGGCAGCCTCTCTGAGAGACCTCTATGCCTTCTTAAAAGACAAACTTACACAAATTAAATTTAGCAGAGTTTAACTGAGCAAAGAACGATTTTCGAATTGGGCGGCCCCCAATCAGAGTAAGTTCAGAGTGGCTCCAGCTCTGCCACTTCACTGGAGATTTATGAACAGAAGTAGGAACGTGATGTACAGAAAAGAGAAGTGAGGTACAGAAGCAGCTGGATTCCTTACAGCTTGACGTTTGCCTTATTTGAACAGGGTTTGAACAGTTGGCTGCCTTAGGCTGCAGCTCAGGGATTGGTACAAGAGTAGGTTACAGTCTGTCCCACACCCAGTTCGGGGACAGTTCACTATGTATGGCGGAACTTTGTCAAGAGTAGGTTATAGTCTGTCACACATCCAGTTCGGGGACAGTTCGCTATGTATGGCGGAACTTTGTCAAGAGTAGGTTACAGTCTGTCCCACACCCAGTTCAGGACAGTTCACTATGTATGGCTGAACTTTGTGTTTTTTTTTGAGACGGAGTTTTGCTCCTGTTGCCCAGGCTGGAGTGCAATGGTGCAATCTCAGCTCACTGCAACCTCCACCTCCCGGATTCAAGCGATTCTTCTGCCTCAGCCTCCTGAATAGCTGGGATTACAGGCGCTCGCCATCAGGCCTGGCTAATTTTTTTTTTTTTTTTTTTTGAGGCAGATTCTCCCTCTGTCGCCCAGGCTGGAGTGCAGTGGCGTAATCTCGGCTCACTGCAAGCTCCGCCTCCCGGGTTCACGCCTTTCTCCTGCCTCAGCCTCCCGAGTAGCTGGGACTACAGGTGCCCGCCACCACGCCTGGCTAATTTTTTGTATTTTTAGTGAAGACAGGGTTTCACCGTGTTAGCCAGGATGGTCTCGATCTCCTGACCTTGTGATCTGCCCACCTCAGCCTCCCAAAGTGCTGGGATTACAGGCGTGAGCCACCACGTCGGGCCATGCCTGGCTAATTTTTGTATTTTTTAGTAGAGACAGGGTTTTACTGTGTTGACCAGGCTGGTTTCAAACTCCTGACCTCAGGTGATCCACCCACCTTGGCTTTCCAAAGTGTCGGGATTACAGGCATGAGCCACCACGCCCGGCTGTATGGAGGAACTTTTAGGCCAAAGTTAAAATATACAAGGAGACAGCTTTCAGTTAAACCTAATTCACACTCTGCTGCTCCTCTGTTCTGGAGACTCTCTCCCCTACACCCCCAGCAGCCCTCAAACTAGGAGCCGTTTTTCTGGAGGTCACTGTCCTGTATCCATGTGGGTAATAGGCAATTGTCTGCCTCTGCACTGTGGGCAGGTCTGTGTCTCCGCCCAGCTGTAGCTAAGTGCCAGGCCTGAGATGCATCTTCTGCTCCAGTGACCTCAGCTTGCCTGTTGGACATCTCTGCATTCTGCAGGCACCTAAGACTCAATGTGCACATACATGCTCAATGCACCCCTTTCATCTCCCCCAGCGGCCCCTCTGTCCAAGGTGCTCACAGTGGAGTGCCCACTGACACCTGCCCGCTCCTGGCCCACCAGTCAGCTGCTCATTCCACTGCTCGGTCCTCTCGATTCCATCTCTCAAATGCATGTTGTATGTGAATCTGCACAGCGCTTCCCCGACCTAGCCACTCTGGATTGCTGTAATGCTCCTTCCTGCTGAGGAGACTCCTGCAGGCTGCCAGCATGATCCTTCCAGAATGCAGAGCTGTTGATGTCACTTCCCTGACCAGTGCTCCCTCACGGTCTCCTGTAGCTGTCAGGATGACATTCAGACCCAGTGGCCTGGCATCCTGGGTCCTTTGTGGCCCCGCCTCAGGTGACCTCGTCAGCACCCCCATCAATGCCTTCACCCCACCCATCCTGGAGGAGGCTTCCTCCCTGCCCATTGTCTGACCAGCAGCCCCTCAGCCCTCAGGTCTCAGCATCTGCATGGTGTCCTCGGGGAAGACCCTCTGGACTCACAGGTCTGGCCTGGGGGCCCACGGATCTTCCAGGTGTGCGGCACCACCACGGCCCATGAGGACATATCTGTGGCGGTGACATGGCTCCCAGTGCCTGGCAGGGAGGAGCTTATTCTTGCTCAAATTAAGAAATTAATGCCCAGAAACCAGGACAGCAGCCATTGATAGAAAAATATGTTTTTCAGGAACATCCCTGAGTTTTCCCCTTGGCAATGAAATGCTCTCAGTCTCTCAAGGGCTTAAAGAAGAGTTGGCACAGAGCCAGCCTGTAGAGAAAGGAGATGAGCCCAGGCAAAAGCTTCCATAATGCATGTGCCGCACTGCTGGCCCCCAGGGACCCATGAAAGGATGGATCATGTTTTTCGCAGGAAAAACGGAAATTTATCATCTCCTCTAGTGCTGGGAGCCAAGGCCACTCCGACTCTGGAGTCACCTTTGTGATGACACCAGGGGCATCCTTGGGTGTTGGGAGAGGCTGGGGCTGGGCTTGGGGTCTCAGAGGCCACTGGGACCTGGCGCTGCCCAGTGTCTTGGGACCTCTAGCCTGGGAAGGTGCTGCCAGGGAAGGTGCTGCCACAAGCTCGAGGGCGCCAAATCATGCCCAGCAGGGCTGAGCAGGGTTGCGGGAAAGCCCCAAGCTCCTTCTGCCTCCTCTCATGGGGGCCTCTCATGCATACGTGCCCCTCACTTGTGGCAGCAGTGGCATCTCTGGAGAACCATGGTTTCCCCCACCTCAGCTCTCAGTGCTGCTGGGGTCTCCATCCCCTCTTTGGGGACCGTGCTCTCATGGGCACATGGTTGAGAGTTGCCAAAACACAAGTTGCCAGAGAGCATGGCATGAGATAGCCAAGCTGGCCAGTCACTGAACACGGTCAGACACTGTTAGAATCCAACATTCCCACTCACTTAAATCCCCGTGAATCTGCCTTCCCCCTTGTCAGACTTCTCCAGGGCTTCACTCTCCTCCCCACGCAGGCTCTGCTTCTTACAGAGAAGAATCCCTAGTGGGAGTTCTACCTTCTCTTGCAGCCCAGGGGAAGATGCTGCTTGGTCTCGGAGGCTGAGTTTCCCCAGGAGAGCTGACAGCAGCAGGAGGCACGAGCCCAGGTCTCTGGTCAGACAGTCCTGGGCTCAGTACAGCTGGCTCATGGGAGGTGGCTGTCCTTGGTGCTACAGCTCCAAGGGGCGTGTGGGCAGGGGTACAGTCCAATTCGTCCCTGGTGCCCTGGAGCCCTCACTGGATAGTAGGTGCCCAGGGAACGTTGTTGACATGGGGTCTTTAGATGGGGGCAGTGGCCAAGCCGTGGTCCTGCGGAGTAAAGCGAACAGCTGGCGCAGACAGCGGGGGCACAGCCATGCAGACCTGAGTGTTGAACCAGGACCAAAGCGGCAAGTGCCTCAAGCCAAGAGCTGCGGGAAGTCCGGAATGACTGCCTGGGGGAAAGGTCAGAGCGGGCCATTTGACCTTGAAGGATGGTAAGTTTTGACAGCTGTGGGTATATAAAGAGCGATCTTCAGGCCTGAGCCAAGAGCGAGTGCAGGAGGGTGCTGGGTGTGTGCAGGTATACAAACAGGCGTTTTGGGTTAGGTGAGTAATTGGGGAAACAAACACATGAAAAAGCCTCAACCCAATTAGTCATCAAAGGATGCAAATTCAAGCAATAGCAAGCCACTCCCCCAGGCCCCTCCAAATCGTTAAGTAGGTAAAGATAAAATTACATCGCTATCTAGGTTTGGAAGGGAGTTGGAAGGCTGACCCTCTGGCCAGTGTAAACTGGGTCAAATATTTTTTAAGGCCATGCGGTGACCTGCATACTAAGCTATAAAGTACCTGTGCTTTATCCAGAGGGCTACTTCTAGGATATTATTCCAAGGATAGAATTAAAGCTGGCCACCAAAATTTAGCTCTACTGATTTTCATCAAAGCATTGTTCATGACAATGAAAACTCTCAACGTATAACGGTGAATCGGTTGAGCAAAATCTTTGGTCATTAAAAACCATGCAGTCAAGGAGCAAAAGCTATTGACATGTGAAAATGTTCCCGATAAGCTAGTAAGTGGGAAAAGCAGGCTATAAAACAGCGTGAACAGAACGAGCCAAGCTTTGCTCATCTGAATGTCAGTGAAAGTAGGTATGTGTGTGGTGGGCCTTCCCCCTCCCACCCACAGGACACGGTGCTGCAGGTCCTGGCTCTGGATGTGGCGGCCTCCTTCCTGGGTGGCTCTGGATGGGTGAACCTCCTGGCTACAGGTTTGCAGGAGGCCAGGCCTGCCTCTTGGACTGTCATGCCACCGAGCTCTCTCGTGCCTCCTGTCCTCGAAACTCTGGAGGGCCTATACCTCCTCCCTTGGGCTGGTGCCTCCTCCCTCTGGCTGTCTGCAGGACGATGGCACCAGGGAGGGGGTTAAGCCTCAGCCTCCACCTCGAGTCCCAGCCCTGTTCTGTCTGGGAGGAGCTGGGCACACACTCAGCTAATAATAAAAGGGGAGCTTCCATGTGCCTTTGACATTGTCCCCCTCCCTTCCCACAGCCTCCCTGAAAGCCTCATGGGCAGCAAGGTGGCAGGGCTGAGGCAAGGTTCTGTGATTCCCCAGTCCCACTATATATATATATATATATATATTTTTTTTTTTTTTTTTTTTTTTTTGAGATGGAGTCTCGCTCTGTCACCCAGGCTGGAGTGCAATTGTACGATCTCGACTCACTGCAACCTCTGCCTCCTGGGTTCAAGCAATTCTCCTGCCTCAGCCTCCAGAGTAGCTGGGATTACAGGCACATGCCACCATGCCTGGCTAATTTTTTGTATTTTAGTAGAGATGGGGTTTCACCATGTTGCCCAGGCTGGTCTCGAACTCTTGAGCTTAGGCAATCCACCTGCCTCAGCCTCCCAACGTGCTAGGATTACAGGCGTGAGCCACTGCACCCAGCCGCACTATGATTTTTGTGAATATTTTTGAGTATGTGCTTTCTGTTTTAAAGTTCAAAAAACACAAAAGGGTATTATACAGCAATAACTACGATTTCTAACTGTGTCTTCCAGCCCCTCAGAGCCAGTTATTTATTTCTTGTGGGGTCTCCCACGGTTGTTTTCTTTGAGAAGTTGTATGATTATCCAGACAAACACGTGCATGTAATGCCTCCCTGCAGCTGCTCCCGCGGACACTGCTCTGCGTCCTGCTTTTCACTCGATGTGTCTTGGCTCTGATTGCACAGGGGTCTGAGAGCCTCGTTTTCACGGCTCTGCAATACCCTGCTGTAGGAAGTACCGTTATTGACCTAACGAAGGACGCTCAGGCTGTTTCCCCTCCTTTTTGATGAAGGTTTTGCACAGTTAATTTGGCACCTGTGTGTGTGATGATATTTGTTCACACTTTTGTGTGTGATGATATTTGTTCACACTTTTGTGTGTGATGATATTTGTAGATAAAGTTCTAGAAATGTGTGAAGCTTTGTATCCAGAAATTTGGGTTGAAATCACCAAAGCACCCTCCACGGCAGACACACCAGTCACACTCCAGTAGGAGCGCGTGGACAGCGCGTTTCTCCACGCCTTTACCAACACAGTGAGCTCTGGCATTTTTGATCTTGGAAAAAGAGTTGACATTTTGTATCTTATTATGAATGGCATTGAGCACCTTTTAATATTCTTTTAAAAACTTGTGACTTAGCACATGGGATGAGCAGGGCGTATGAGGCATTTGCACAGTGCAATGAATGTCCTCAGTGAGACTGAGATAAACCAGCAGGCAGGGCAGGAACAGAAGCACGCCCAGCACGCGGACCCGCTCCACTGCGCGAGCCCTCTGTGTCGTGATTTCCTCCTCCCCACAGGCAGACACTGTCCTGAATTCTGTAAATCCCACTGAGGAGTCATTCTGGAAATCACACACTCGTCCTTAACTCAGCAAAGTTGGTGTCGACCAACACCCTCATCTTCCTCCCAGATGACACGGAGACCGTGGAACACCCTCATCCCCACTTATGTGCCACTGCTGTTGCACATTTAAATTGTGTCTTTTTCCTGTGACTTCCAGGGTGTGTTTCTAGTGTCTTTGTCAGTGATATCAGATCTAAATATTTCCCCCAGTTTGTCTTTTTTTAATTCTTATTTTGGCCATAGAGGTTTTGCCACACAGTTTTCCAAAATACATGCTTTTGTTTGTTTGTTTGTTTTGAGACAGAGTCTTACTCTGTTGCCCAGGCTGGAGTGCAGTGGCGCGATCTTGGCTCACTTCAACCTCCGCCTCCCGAGTTCAAGTGATTCTCCTACCTCAGCCTCCCGAGTAGCTGGGATTATGGGCACCTGCCACCACACCTGGCTAATTATTATTATTATTATTGAGATGGAGTCTCTCTCTGTTGCCCAGGCTGGAGTGCAGTGGCGCGATCTCGGCTCACTGCAAGCTCCGCCTCCCGGGTTCACGCCATTCTCCTGCCTCAGCCTCCCCAGTAGCTGGGACTACAGGTGCCCACCACCGTGCCCAGCTACTTTTTTGTATTTTTAGTAGAGATGGGGTTTCACCGTGTTAGCCAGGATGGTCTCAATCTCCTGACCTTGTGATCCACCCACCTTGGCCTCCCAAAGTGCTGGGATTACAGGTGTAAATTTTTTTTGTGTTTTTTAGTAGAGACGAGGTTTTGCCATGTTGGTCAGGCTGGTTGTGAACTCCTGACCTCAGGTGATCCGCCCACCTCTGCCTCCCAAAGTGTTGGGATTACAGGCGTGAGCCACTGCGCCGGGCTACGTATTAACGAAGAAAGACTAGCAGGTCACACACCAAACTGAGAGCCACCCCCAACACAACACATGGTGGAATTGTGGCTGATTTTTGTGTTTTCCCTTTGCGTTTTTAAAGTTGTTGTTGTTGCTGATGCTGAAGGCACATTACATTCGCAACCAGAGAAAGATGTAACAGGTGCCATGCAAGTAGAATTGTTCATCTATGGCAGGACTGCCCAGGGCCTTGTGGGCCTCGGGTACCAATGAATTCACTTGGCATTAAGGCCCACGTGGCCTTGGGTCCTGCCTCCCCTCCCTGAGCCCATGGCAGCCCGAGGGTCTCACCTGTCCCATGGTCACCCAGCTGCTTCTGGGAGACCTACACAAGGCTCCCAGAACTTTGCCTGTTACCCATGCCACCCGTGCTGCTGGCCTCTGCCCCGACCCTCTCCACCACTGTGCCCCTGGGGCATGCCATTGGCCCTGTCCTCTGGGCACCTTCCTGAGGTTTGAGCCATGAGACCTGGGCACCCTCTTGACCCTGTGCCACTTCCCAAAAGACTGAAGTGGCTGCAGGCAGCTTTAGTTGAAACTTTTCTCTCCTTTCCTCTATAACCTTCACATCCCCAGGCTGCATCCTGCAGGTGCTTAGTAAATGCTTGTGCACTAAAGATACGAAAGGGGAATGAGTTGGGGCCCAAAGCAGGAGCAGAAGGGATTTCCTGGGTCCCAGGATGCCCTGAAGAGGGCCAGTGAGTGCTCTGACCCAGCCATCAGGAGTGACCCAGGACAGAGGGCAGGTGCCATGGCAGGACTGAGCAGGTGCAGGAGAGGCTGGTGGGGCCCAGGTGCTGCCTGGGCTGGACCCTTTGCGCCCATAGAGAGCCCAGCATCACAGGCCAGCACCTGCCCAGCAGGGCACAGCAGTTGTGGGGTTTCCTCACTGCCCCAGTGCAGGCAGCAGGGTGGCCAGAACCATCTCATTCCCCGCCTCTTGCCCAGCATCCCAGCTTCCAAGCCCACAGCCCCGGAAGGAAGCCCATCAACCCCCTCCTTCCTAACCGTCCTTGCTGTCTGCTCCCTTGGGAGACATTCCTGTTGCTGCTGGGGTGTCTCCCGGGTAATTGTGTGTGCGTTTTAATGTTACCGGCCCTGCTGCTTCCAGCCCCTGGTTTGCTCTTTCAGGCCAGCTGCTGGAGAGCCATGGGGCACGCTGCGGCCACCCAGGCAAGCCCATAGCTCACATGGCCTTTGTTTCCACAATAGCCTCCTCCCCTGCTCGATGTTATGTCCCCATCCCCGTTTTCCTGTCTTTTTTGGCTCCCACATTTAATTTATGCAATCCTGTTATATGTGTGTGTTCTCGTAAGCACCTTAAATCCTTTCCAGAAACGTTGGGTAGAAATCATAAATACCATTTCTATCTTCATCTGGAGTCTGGAGGTGGGTAAACATCTCATCTCAGTGACAGCTAATCTTATTAACCCTTACCTGGGCGGACAGGGGCATGGGTCCCGAGTAGAGCAGGGCCCTCCGAGCCCATGGGGAGGCTCTGGGAGGGGGCAGTGGAGAGGAGACTCGTCAGGCTGAGTGAAGCAGGAGGGTCTGCCAGGCCCCTTGTGGCGTGTGGCGAGGGTATATGGAATATGACGGCGGGGCCAGGAGCCGGTGTCAGTGCTGCTGAGGACGCCATTGCCACTGAGGATCCTGGATTTTCGTAGGGGAGCCACGTCAGTCCCCTGGTTATTTGAGAAAAGGCCCATTTTCACCCCTCGGGAGCAAGGCTTTGCTGCGCTTGCCTGGCAGGGTTGCAGACGTCCTGGCGGGAGAGCCGGTGGGCAGCTGGACCTCTGGTTCCAGGCTGAGTAGGGAAGGAAGAGAGGTGGGGGCAGGTGTGGACAAGATCTGGGTGTGGGGAGGGGCGTGGGCTGAGAGAGCCCTGGCTGGCTGGGGTGTGAGGTTTGACATTGTCTCCGAGGTGGTGCTGTCCTGGTGACGAGTGGTTTTCAGGGCGGCTGTGGGAGACGCTGGTTGCAGCGGTGTGGCAGGCAGGCTGTGACCCTGTGGATGCTCCTTAGGGTGGGCACTGAGGAGGGAGGCAGGGTGGCAGTGTGGGGTGGGGCTGCCCTCCTGGGGCTGGAGGGAGGGCACTGTTGGGGCCGGGGCTATGGGCTTTGCCTGTTGGTCAGCCATCCCCTCTTCTCCTAGGAACAGTGCCCAAGAGCCCTTGGGATGCAGCCTCCATCCCACCTCTCTTTGCAGACCCTGTGGTCTCTGTGGGGCTCCAGCCCCTCTCCACTGGCTCATGGTAGGTCCGAACATCAAGCTGACTCAATTCTACTGAGTCCTGGGGCTGGTGTGGGAACTTCTGGGAAGAACAAGGCCTGGAACAATGTGGTGGCAGCCACGTTGCCACCATGAGGAGGCTGAAAGCAAAACCATCCGGAATAGACTGGAGAAACAGAGAATACCTAGGGACTGGAGGTGTTGTTTTGAGCCTGTAAATCCAGCTGTACTTGAAGATGATTTATAGAGTCATCGAATTAAAGTTTCATACAGGTTATGTGGACTTCAGGAGAGGCTTGATCGAGCAGCTCAATGGTGTCATGAAAAACACAGATCCCTTCTGGCTGTCTGCTTTTCACCTCCAATGGTGCCAGCCTCATCCTAAGGCTGGCTCTACTCTTGGTAGCAGAGTGGCTGCCAGCAGCGACTGCAATCACGCCCTTCCTCATTCAGTGAAAACTGCCGTCCTACCCCACCCCCAGAAGCTCCTGGGGAATAGGGAGGCATTTCTCGCACAATCCCTGCAGACACCTCGTCATTCTCATTGGCCTGACTTGGGTCATATGCCTGCCCCTGGACCAATCCGTCTGGTCAGAGGGCTGAGATGTTCTGACTGAGCAGCACCAAGAGGCCTCAACTTGAAATTTTGGGGTCCTGTTAAGAATGATAAATATGATTCCTACCTTCATCTGGAGCATAGAGGGGGGTAAGATGGGGGGCTGTATCCTTGGGGGGCCACCTTGCAGTGCTGGCAGAGCAGACCCAGCTTCCTGTGAGGCCCGAGTGACCCCGCACTGGGTGTTCCCTTGGGTGGGGTCTCCTGGCAGCAGAGCCGGTGAGATCTGGGCTCTTCTCCAGCTCTCGCCTCTGGTCAGTGTCTTTGGTCTGACTCCAGTTACAGGGGAACAGGGGTGCAGTGCTGCACTGGTGGCAGCTGGAGGGGCACCCCACTCAGGATGAGGCTTAGAGAAGTCATCATGGGGTCGGGGGATGGCAGGGGAGGGGAGCTGTCACGGCTCTAGCTCATCTGCCTTCCTCAGAGGGTTCTGTGGACAGATGGGGGCTGCATCCATGGCATGGAAGAGGCCCTGTGCCTGGAGCCAAGGGGCCTGCCTTAGTTCCTCCTCCACAAATGAATCTCAACCCTGTGTGACACATGTGTCACTGAGCTCTGTAGAAACAGGAATGGTCCACGTCACTGAGGCTGACATTTCTTGTTCTGATGTGATGAAATTAATAACTGTGGCTTAATGGATATGAATCAAAGTGTAACTCATCTGTCAAAGGTCCCTCGGCCCCATTAACTCTGAAGTCACTGTGGGTCACTGACCGTGGCTGGGGTGGGTGGGGCTGAGCCCAGCTGAGGGGGCCCCATGTGCTTCCAGAGCTGGCCGCCCCTGATGAGGCCAGTGCCAAGCAGCTCCCTGGGAAAGGTGCTCCGGAATCCCATGCACATCTGAAGTTGAGTTTTATCGGGAGGGTCTCCTGCCTGTGGCCCGACAGCAGGGGCAAGGACAGAGACCCTGGGCTGTGCCTGAGGGTGGCCCTGTACTTGGGATCACACCATGGTAGTCTGTGTGCTCTGGAGGCAGGGCTGCCATGTGCAGAGTGAGGTGGTGGCAGGGGCTGCCCGTGACCTTCCTGTGGTGTGGAGATGTGCCTGCATTTCCACCATCACTTTACCCCGTTTCAGAAAGGGTTTTGCAAGCGAACATGGCTGTAGATGTCTTGGGGCTGCCTCCCACAGCAGCTCACATTCCTGCGTCCTGCGTCCCACCCTGTCTTGCTCTGGCCCCCGCAGCCAGGACAGCGCTGCTTGGATGGGCTTCTGTTCCCTTTGAAGGGACTTCCCTTCATAGCCTCCTCCCTTCCTTCCCTGGATGCTGCTGCTGCCCCGAGAGCCCCAGGTCTGGCCTTCTCTGTGCCAGGCACAGGATGGGGTGGCCCACAGCATGGACACAGCCCTGCCTCCCTGGAGCTGACCTTCCCAGGGGGACAGTGACAAGTGATTGTCCGAGGGAGGCTGGCAGGCAGGTGGGGAAGCTGCTCTGGGGAGGGGCCCTGAGAAGCACTGTGTACCTGGAACTGCCAAAGACTAACCTGGGAGCTGGGCAGAGTGTGGGGAGCGGGCAGGGGACCTTGCTGCCAGGGGGTGCTGCTCTGAGGAGAGTGCATAAGAAGCGTGGACAACCTGTGGCCGGCTCCCGGGTGCTGTGCCGTGCTGGGAGTACGGCTGTGACAGACTCTCGGATGGGCAGGATCCTGCCCTCGGGGAGCTGCTGTCCAGTGGGGAGAGCAGGCACTGTCTGGCCCACCAGATAGTCAACACTGAAAGCCACAGAGTGAGGATGTGGGGACGGGCACCTGGTGGCTCTGCTGAGGGATGGAGATGGGCACAGCCCTTCCGAGAGCAAAAGGGCCCTGCCAGTCAGACAGAGCCCAGCTGGTATCCCTGCAGAGCCCAGCCATGCCACTCCCGGTGCAGTTTGTCCATAGCTTGTTTGGGCACCTTTTGTGGGGGTGGTGTTGGGGACACCCTGAGCTCTGCTGCCGTGAGAAGCAGCAACCTCAGAAATTCACAGTGACATGGCTGGGCCCTCACTCGGCAAGGGCTATTCCACACTGTGTGGGAACGAGGGGTCCACCTAGAAGTAGCCCCCATTTCACAAGGGCGCACACAAGGCAAAGACGTGGCAAAGGTATGGAGTGTTGGCCGTGCATGGAAGGCTTTCTCAGCAGGAGCTGGAGTGTAGGGGAAAGGGGCCGGTGAACTCAATAGAACAAGGCAGGGAACTTGGGGCCCCTCGTGGGACGCAGGCATAGACTGAGGAGTGTGAATGCAGTTCCTTCCTTCCAAAGCTCAAACCATGACAGGCAGACAGCACAGGGCTGTGTGTCTCATAGCTGCTCTGAAGAGGGACGGGACGGGAGTCCCAGCATGGCCGTGCTGGGGGAGGGTGGAAGGTCGGTGGGGGGAGGGCAGAAGGTCGGTGGGGGGAGGGTGGAAGGTCAGTGGGGGGGAGAGTGGAAGGTTGGGGGGGAGGGTGGAAGGTCGTTGGGGGGGAGGGTGGAAGGTTGGTGGGGGAGGGTGGAAGGTCGGTGGGGGAGGGTGGAAGGTCGGTGGGGGGAGGGTGAAGGTCGGTGGGGGGAGGGTGGAAGGCCGGTGGGGGGAGGGTGGAAGGTCTGGGGGGAGGGTGGAAGGCCGGCAGGGGGGAGGGTAGAAGGCTGGCTGGGGGGAGGGTGGAAGGCCGGCTGGGGGGAGGGTGGAAGGTCGGTGGGGGGGAGGGTGGAAGGCCGGTGGGGGGGAGGGTGGCGTGCTGGCGGAGCAGTAGAGTGAGTGAAGGGAGCCATGGCTGGTGAGGGTTCCTCAAGCTGTGTGGACTCAAGCCATGATGCTTGACATGGGCCCCTCGTTTGGAGCCTCCACCATGCAGGTCACAGGGGGCTCTAGAGGCTGACTCCTCCCCATCCTGGGTTCACTTGCTGCTTCGCCCACCTGAGGCTCTACACTGGAATTATTTTATCCTCCCTGACTTCACAAGTGGGGTTTAGGCCCCAACTAGTGTGGTTTACGCCTTTGGAACTCAGGGCTATTTTATGTCAAGTTCAGGCCGAGGCTCTGGCTGGGATTTGGGATCTGGAGGGTGGCTGTGTCCTATGGCTCTGCTCTCTGAAACTGAGGACCCCACCCTCAGTTGGGTCCCAGCCTGCCTGCCCTCCCAGAGCTGGCCCTCCTGCCTGCTCCTTGGGGTAGGGACCCCCTGGGTTTCAGAGTCATCCCTCAGGCCGAGGCCGCAGAGCAGTGCCAGGCAATAGCTGTGGGGGCTGTAGCGGCTTCTGACAACACTACTGAATGGGGACAGAGCCTCCTCATGCTTCCACCCATGCTCACACAGCTGGGGGCATGAATGCCCACACTTTACAGATGAGGGAACTGAGTCTGGGGACAGCGATCACTTGGGAAGTTCATGGGGACCCTGGGGGCAGCTGTCAGACTGGAAGCCAGGCTCCCGCTGGCTCTCTTGCCCGTGGCTTGTCTGTCCCAGCCTCCAGGCGCAGGGCCGGGGGGAAGCTGTCAGGCTGCCAGCATCCCAGGAGGGGTGACGAAGCTGCGATGGGATCTGCATCCCGTCCTGGGCCTGTAATTGCTGGGAGCTGGCCGGCCCAGCACAGGATGGCTATTGCAGGCCTGGCGGAGTGTCCTGCTCCTCTCTGTGTTATTTTTTCCATTGCCATGGAAACAATTTCAGTCCCTCCTTTGGGGCTGGGGCCAGCCTCCCCAGGCCTCCAACGTCTGAGCTGGCCCCGGAAACTCTGACCCAGCCTGGGCCGCCGGTCAGCGTGCTGCCATCACATCTTCAGCACTGCGTCTAGGGGTGACCTCAGGGCAGGCCCCGGCCAAGCACTGGACCCTGGGCAGAGGTCTGAGTCTGGCTGCCTGGTCCTGAACCTCCTGCCGGGGCCTGTGGTGGTCATCACCTTCACCTTCAGCTACACAGTGCAGAACACCTGGCCTCGAGTATCCGCCCAGCCCGGGCTCCCATCTCAGGCTTTGTCCAGGTTCTTGGAGATACTCAACCAGTTTGTTGAATCCCTGTGAAGTCCTGTAAAGGCGACCTGGAACAAACAGCGTCAGCCAGGGCCTCGCTGTGACTGTGTCCCCATCCTCTGGTCCTCCCTGGCTCCAATCAGCTCACAGGGAAGGCACCCTCACCTGGGACGGAGCCGAGAGAAAGGCGGCCCTGGCTCAGCCTGGCCCTCCGACCCTGAGCAGGCATGAGCCAGGCCCCTCCTCTGGGCGTGGGAACAGGGAAGTGGGGAGATGGGCCCCATGCCCGCCTGACGCAGGTCTGTGAGCCTTTCTTTGCACCAACATGGGCCAGGCCTCCCGTTTGCTCTCTGGTGCCCACGCTATATGTTCTAATCCTTGGGCTGTTGGAGAAAGAAGGCCTGATGCCCAGCACTCAGCCCACATTAGGGCCCAGGAAGCTGGGAAGAGGACTGGAAGGGGACATCCACCCAGGCCTGGCCAGCCAGAACCCAGGGAGAATCAGCAAGGTAGGAAACCATACCTTGGAACCTTGCCTCCACCATCTCTGTGACTTTCCAGGACCTCAGACCCTCCTGGCCTCCACCGAGGGCCAATGTGGAGGAGTCAGCCTCCCACCGGGACACACAGGGCCACTCAGATGGCGCAGATGGAGGCTGCTGAGTGAGGCATGACTCACAGTGCTGCAGGCAGGAGGAGGCAACCCGCAGGCAGGGGGTCGGGGAGTTACCATCAGGGGCTGGAGACAGCAGAGCCGTGGCCACCTTAGGCAGCAGGGCCAAGAAAGGAAGCAATGTTGACCAAGCATCTTTTTTTTTTTTTTTTTTTTTTTGAGATGGAGTCTCGCTCTGTCACCCAGGCTGGAGTGCAGTGGCGCGATCTCGGCTCACTGCAAGCTCCGCCTCCCGGGTTCACGCCATTCTCCTGCCTCAGCCTCCCGAGTAGCTGGGACTACAGGCACCCACCACCACGCCCGGCTAATTTTTTGTATTTTTAGTAGAGACGGGGTTTCACCATGTTAGCCAGGATGGTCTTGATCTCCTGACCTTGTGATCTGCCCGCCTCGGCCTCCCAAAGTGCTGGGATTACAGGCATGAACCACCACGCCTGGCCGGCCAAGCATCTTTTAATGAAATATACTAAACACACTTCCATCAGGTTTGCATAGATGGTCTCTGAGGTGCAGAGCAGAGAAGCAGCCAGCGTGTGTGTGTGTGTGTGTGTGTGTGTGTGTGTGTGTGTGTGTGTGTGTGTCTGGGCAGTGTGGATGGTGTGAATGAGTGGGCGACAGTGTGCCCACCTGGAATACCTTCCCCCACCGCCACTTCTTCCACTTGGCCTTGAAACCTCCCTTTCCCCGTCCCACTCCCGCAGCTGAACGGCCTCCTCCTGCTGTCCCCTTTGTGTGGGATTTCGGGGCAGGCGCCCGATCCCAATTCCGCAGTGCCTTCCATGAACACTGCACACAGCAGCTCATCTGTAAGTATCTGTGGAGTAGATGATTTAATCAATCCATGAATTAGTAATTGCAGCAAAGTGGACAAGGTGTCAGTTGGATATGTAAGGGAGAAAAGGAAAGGAAAAAAGACAAAAGCACATGAGAGAAATACGAAGGCATTGGAGGGCGGGGCGGGTGGAGCGGGAGCAAGGTGTTCCATAGCATTCGGAAGATGCCACGAGGGGCCCCTCACGCCGACGGAGGGGCGGGCGGTTGCAGCTCCCTGTGCTGACAGCCGCACGTCACTCGGCTCTTGAGTGAGCTGCTCCCTCTGCGTGGAATATCCGACATCCTGCCCCGGTTGACCTTCCGACTTCTCCCTCAAGATCAAGTCAAATGCCTTTCCTCTGTAAAACGCTATCCCTGCATGCATCCCTCCCCTCCCACCTGACCCCAGCCACGACAGAATTACCTTTCCCCCTGGCCAAGTGGGAGGAATGTGGCAGTTCTTACATCCTTTCAGTAAAGCCTTTACCCTAATCCATCCCAACTGTCAATGTTTCATCCCATGTCTTCCTCAAGGACAAGGGCATTATCCAATTCTTCTTGTAGATACTCAACAAGTTGGTTGAATCCATTTGAAGTTTGGCTATTTAGTCTCAGGTATTCCAGAAATGTGGCCAGTGAGAGTCGTGCCCCAGGAGTGTAATATATTTGACGTTTACTTTCAAAGGTTTAAGACGTAAGACCTGTAAAGGCAGGGAACTGGCTTAGCACAGCTCAGAGGACTCTGTCCAGCATTAGACCAGGGCGCTTAGCAGGAAAGAATTATTCGATAGTGGCAACTTCTCGAACTGTTAAATTGGGCCTGCTGAAAGCCTAAGGCTACTCATGTCAGCTTTACTTTCTTCTTCTTTCATTTCCCTGCTTTAAAAGAGTCATCCATCGTGGTTTAATTCAAGACAGTCTCCAACCTTCAATCAGCGCAGTTCCACCCGTGTTTACTGAGCCTGTGCCCTCATCAGGCCTCTGCGGGGTGCTGGGCTCAGAGGTGGGGGAGGCAGGGAACTGTAGGATGAGGGCATGTTGGGTGTGCTCAGTGGTGGGTTCAGCCCCACAAAGGCCAGGGGGCTTGGGCCAAGCTTGGGAGGCTGGGGATGGACACTGGCCGAAGGCGGCAGCTCCGGGTATGTGGTGTGCAGTGGAGCTCCGAGCTCTCTGAACTCCAGGCTCCTGCTGGCTGGTTGAGATGGCTGTTCTCTTCTCTCTGCCTTGATGTAAAGTGGGGCTAATAACAGAACCGCCCCATGGGGTTATGGTGAGGCCTTGGCGAGACAGTGAATGTGGTGGAGTGCTTAGCCCAGGCCTGGCCCCAGGCGGGACTCAGGACACAGGGCTGTGCTTATTATGAAGTGGTCTGGGATGACATCACCGTGGAGGGGGAGCCATGGGTAGCCCATGGGGCAGGACCAGGGCCGAGGCACAGGCTCAGCCTGACTCTCTGACCCTAGAGCTCTGCTCGTTACCATCACCTCCCACTGTCATGCCGCCCTCCCACCCACAAGCCCAGCCCTGCTGCCTGGGCGAGCCTGGGGGTCCAGGCTGCAGCCCCAAGGTGAAGGGCAGTCTGTGGCATGCTCATCCTCTGGGTTCTCTGGTGTTCAGGCTTCAGCAGAGGCTGTGAGGGAATCCAGAAGCCTTCAGGGAGGGTGAGAAAGAGGCCAGGAGCTGGAGGAATTTCCCCAGCCAGGCGCAGTGTCTGCCAGTGGTGTGGCGAGGAGCACAGCCAAGACTTGCCCCAGTGTGGGAGCCATCTGGAGCCCAGGGCTCTGCCTTATTGTCGGCTACATCTGCTTGCAGACACTGCCCATCTCTCCCTTTCCAGGAGTCCATGGAGAGCTTGGACCCAGCCCGGGGCCCCGCCGTCATCTGATGCTTCAAGGTCCCCAGATCCCTGAGTGTGGAGCTGTGGCCAGGTGGCCTGGCCGAGACCAAAGCTAGCCTTTGACAGTGCTGCTGCAGTCTGCACGGGGGCTTTAGGGACCCTGGCCTACCCATGATGGGCCTCTGAGAGAAGCTCTCGGTGATGGAGCAGCTTTTACAGATGGAAGCACTAATTAAGACGTTTGAGTGTCTTCCATATTCCTAATTCTTTGTTCTTCTCCTTTATGTAATAGAGATGATCCTGCCTAGCTCGTTACCAGCTGGTTTAGTAAACATCTAGAGACTACAAGGATATTTTATTTTAATTGCCTGAGCCTCAGGATTATGGAAACAAGATGGTAGGGGGAAGGGCTGAGGAGTGAGACTGGGAAGAAAACGCTTGACCCGGAGTTCTCATCTGGAAGAGGGAGGCCTGGCTGCTTTGGCTGTTGGAGCAGGTTTAGCGCTTTTGACCCAGGCCCAGGAAAGACTGAGAGGCACCTGGAGGAGCCTGTGCCTCTGCCGGCTGATGAGAGGGCAGGTCCTGGGCCAGTCAATGAAACACATTTCTCCTTCATAAACGTGGCAAACAGCATAAAAATATGTCTTATTTTCTAAGTTGCATGAATCAAAAGCTGGCAAGGGGCCCGAGAGGCAAGAGCTGTTTGCTCTGCAGCAGACGTGTGCATGGTGTCCTGAGGCCTGGCTCCGGGTTCTTCCCACGGGAACGCTGCTTCCCAGACCAGGGCTCCAAGCTAGCCTGGGAGGGCGGGGGACAGGTGGAGGGCTGGCCTGAGGGCCGGTGGGAGAAGAGCAGGGTGCAGGAGCTAAGTGGGGGGTTACCAACAGGGAGGAGCTACAAGCGAGGGGCCACTGGCAGGCCAGGCACCAGATCAGCTGCAGTGGCCCTGCAGTGAGGCCTGTGAGTATCCCCTGGCCAGCAGAGAAGCTGATTAGCGGTGTCCTCCGGGGCCCAGGGCTCGCTGCACAAATGGACCTGAGGGCCCCAGCTTTACCAGCAACAGCTGAGGGTAGCATACAGGGGCCCAGTAAGAAGCTGGAGACCGAAGCTCCCCCGGGGCCTCCTGGTGGGCTGCTCCCAGGCCTGTTGCTGGGGCCGGAGGAACAGCGCCTGCCAACAGCCTGCCCTGCTGACACCTACAGCGGTGTGCTGAGCGACCTGTCCAGCTTCCCCAGGTCCAGCAGCAGCAGCAGGTCCACATCCTGTGGTCTGGCTCTTGGAACGTTTTGACACCTCTGCAAACAAACCTGGTGTGTTGTTCTAAAAGTGGGTTCCCCAGGACTGTCACTGCCCTGCGGGGGAGGGGGAACAGCATCTCCTGGAATCGCCATCCTGCCTGCGGTCATCACTCCCTGGGGATACCCTCGGACCTCGTAGCCTCTGCATCCCACCTTGCAGCTGTAGCTGGCAGGGCTGGTGAGGGCTGGTCAGATAGCCTGGGGGTGGGGGCGAGGCTGGGAGCCAGGGCTGAGGAAGCGGGTGAGAGAGGATGCTACCCACGTGGGAGAGGCCGGATGTACCACCTCATGGTCATGTCACTGTGCTGAGCCACGCAAATCATGCCCCTGTCCCTGCCCTGCCACAGGTGGCATTCTCTGGGCTTACCTGAAAGAGTCCCTGCCTGACCTTATTAAAACCGGGATCCACCATAAATGCCAGTTCTCCATCCTTGACCCACAGCATGTGCATTTATGGCCGAGAAAAACCCATTAGGGCCAGAGCACTTCCCAGCTAAGGAAGCGCTGGCTCATTAGGGAGGCTGAGCTGGTCCTGGCAGTTCTAGTGAGCTGTGAAAACCACTCGGGAACGGGGGAATTAGCAGAGAAGGTGCCTTCAAATTCCCAGAGGAGCTGCTTCTGTCTAATTTTGGAGTCTGCAGGCCCAGGTGTTTCATGGGAAGGGGCTAACAAACTGGATCTTATGTTTTGAGAATCTAAACAGAGTGTAGGGGATAAATCCCCCACAGAGGAGCTGTCACTGACCTAGGTCTCCCCAGCTTTTGGTTGGGGAAGGTGAGGTGGGCTGGGTGGGGCCAGGCTGGAGTCTGCTAGGTCCTCAGAACATGTGGAACGTGGGTGTGGGCGCAGACAGTGGCTGCCAGGAGTCCAGACAGAGCCTGTCTAGGACTCTGGCCTGTTCCCAGGTCAAGGAGGCAGGTCCAGCAGGGAGAGAGGCCCGGATGGAGGGATGGGAGGCCGCTGTCAGTTTATTCTCGGGCACCTACCCCAGTGGCTCAAGTGGGGGAGATGAGCCAGTGACAGGAGGGCCTAGTGCAGCCAGGCCAGGGGCTCCCACAGTGTCAGCAGGGTCCTGTCCTTCGGTCCTTCTCACCCTGCTCCCCACACAAGACCTCAGGAGCTCCAGGCTCCTTCTGCTGGCTCATTCACCCCAGTGGGTTGGATGCCCAAAACTTCCAGGCAGCGTCCCAGCCCTGATGATTCTCAGAAGGAAGTCAAGGGGCTACAGACACCAGTAGACCTATGGAAAGGGACCCTTGAGCAGAAACACATAACACTCCAGGGCACCTGGTCTCCTCACCAAGGACTCACCACTGGGGACACCAAGGCAGGCAAGGAGAGAGCCCCAATTCATGCAGGAAGGCAGCCAGTTTCCTCTGCTGGCCCTCCGGGGCAGTGGTCTGTGCTCTTGACCCAGGTCAGCAAGACCAGGTGTCCACGGAACAAGTGGCCTGAAGGCCCTGTGCTCCCCGCTGTGTGTGGCGTGAGCAGCAGAGGCCAGCAGGGCTCCAGCTCAGTGGATATGTCTGTGCTGTCATCTCTCAGCTCACAGATCCCAGAGCTTCTCTTTCTGGATCTGTCATTCTCTCTGCGCCCCTGCCCCAGCACTTTGTTGCTTTTCTTTCTACCTGGTTGACTGCCCCTTCTCTGTCTCTCCCTCCTTTATACAATCTTTAAACTCAGCCCCTGTCCTCAGCTCTTGTTCCTGCTCACTTTAAACCATCTCCAGGCAAAGCTGTATGGGCTGATGATTCCCAACTCAGGAACTCCATCCTTGAGCTTGGACAGGCCACTTACCATTCCAGCTACTCTAAAGCTTGAACTTACTCTCCCCCATCCATCTGCTCCTCCTCCAGTCTTCCCCATGGGAGCATATCCTCCCCTTGCTCCATCTCAGGACTGGGAACAAGATCTGCACCAGCCACCCCTGGAGCTGGTGGAGGGTTTTGCACAGGCATGGCCCAAAGCAGACCCACCGTGGGATGGAGCTTTCCAGGGGCTACCCCCTTCTAGCTCCCATTATCAGTCCCACAATCTCCAACAGGCCCAGGGGAGGGAGATTCTGAGGGCCGGCCACTGGAACAGGAAACCTGTGCAAAGAGTTTGGGACTTCTTGATGCCCAAGCAATGAAATGCTGATTTGGAGGCACTGGCTCTTGTCACAGAAGCTGAGAGGTAGGTCAGGAAGTCACCCTAGGTACCTCTCCTTCACTGTCCACACCCAAACAATCCCCAAGTCCTATTTATTTGACCTCCAGAGGAGTCTCAAATCCATGCTTTCTCTTCCTCCCCACTACAACCTCCTGGCCAAGTCATCATTCTCTCCCACCTGGACTCTGAGTTCCCTCACTGTCTCCCCAAGTCTTCTTCAGCCTGTTCTCCACTCAACATCAAACACAGTCCCTGGCACCTAGTAGGGGCTCAGCTCACACTCATGCCGTGGACGGACGTGGCTGCTTTTACCTTCCAGCAGGCCTTGGTGCAGGAGCTTTGCTTCTCAGGGTGTATGTCATACCCCTGGATGGTGGGGATTATTGCTGCTATTTTTGGCTTGCTGGGAAGAAAAATAACAACTTGTCCTCATTATTAAAACTGGAGGAGAAATACTACTTCACCAGAGTAGGTAGGAATCACAGTGAGAACACCTGGTGTTTTGGCCACAGGTCCACTTAGTAAATGGTCTCTGGTTGGAATTATCATTGCTCATGTCCTACCCTGTGGGGAAAAAAACATTTTATTTTGAAATAATTGTACACTTGTAGGAAGTTGCAGAAATTGTACAGAGTCCCTTGTAAGCTTCCCTCAGCTACTCTTAATGCTGACATCTTATATAACCACAGCACAAGATCAAAATCAGGGAATTGACATTGATATTACAATGCTACTAGACTCTAGACCTTATCAGTTCTCATTATTGTTGAGATGGCAATCATTCCTCTCTCTCTCTCCGTTTCTATGCAATTTCATCCCGTGTATAAATTTTGATAACCACCACCACAGTCAAGACACAGAACTGTTCATCATCACAAATGCACACCCTTGCACTACCTCTTCATATTTGGTATTTGCAACCTCCCCCTCCCTGTCCCTGTCTTCTAGCAACTACTAATCTGTTCTCCATCTCTATCATTTTGTCATTATGAGAATGTTGTACAAATGGAATCACACACTACATCATCTTTTGAGGTTGACTTTTCACTCAGCGTTTGTTCTCTTGAGATCCATGTAACAATAGTTTGTTCCTTTTTACTGCTGAGTAGTGTTCCATTATATGCATGTACCAGAGTTTCTGCAAATATGGTGAATAAAAATTCTATCGATAGTCACGTATAGGTTTTTGCACAAACGTCAGTTTTCATTTCTCTGAATAAATGCCCAAGAGTGTGAGGGCTGGGTATTATGATGTGTGCTTAGCTTTGTGAGACACTGACAATTTTACATTCTCACCAGCAATGGATAAGAGAACCACTTTCTGTGGATTCTTGTTAGCATTTTTTTAACCATAGTTGTTTTCATAGGTGTGTAGTGATATTTCCTTCTGCTTTTCATTTGCATTTCCCTAATGGTCAATGATGAGGAACATGTTTCTGCATGCTTTTGTTTTTTTTTGAGACAGAGTTTCGCTCTGTCACCCAGGCTGGAGTGCAGTGGTGCCATCTGCAAGCTCCACCTCCTGGGTTCACGCCATTCTCCTGCCTCAGCCTCCTGAGTAGCTGGGACTACAGGCGCCTGCCACCACACCCAGCTAATTTTTTGTATTTTTAGTAGAGATGGGGTTTCACCGTTTTAGCCAGGATGGTCTTGATCTCCTGACCTCATGATCCGCCTGCCTCGGCCTCCCAAAGTGCTGGGATTACAGGCTTGAGCCACTGCGCCCAGCCTCTGCATGCTTTTTGGCTATCTCCATCTTCTCCTTGGTGAAATATCTGCTCATGTCTTTGCCCATTTTGTAACTGAGTTGTTTGTTTTTTTACTGTTGAGTTTTTTATGATGGTAGTAAAAAACATAAGAGCCAATAAACTTTGCTTTTTTCTTTTGGTGTTTTTCACAGTAATAGAAGTGGATACACACCCAAAAGTCTGTGTGACATGCCCGTGTCAGGGATTAGCTAGGGTAACAACCTCCAATTCTCAGAGTTTAGACACAACAAATATTTATTTCTTGCTCACAGAAAGCCAGAAGTAGGTTGGGTGTCTCGTCTCCTCACAGCTTTTGCCAAGCAGTGACTGTGGAATCTGGGCCTGTTCCATGCTGAGGCTCCACCACCTGGATATCCAGCCACCCGGCCTCCAAAGTGGTAGTGGAAGAGGAAGAGAGCTGGGAAGTGCATGGGAGTTTGTTTTTATGGCCTGTTCTAGAGGTGGTGTACATTATTTTCACAACATCTTATTGGCCAGGATTTAGTCACATGGTCCCCACACAACTTTAAGGAGGCTGGGAATGTTGCCCTCCTGGGTATCCAGGAAGAGGGGTTAGATGGGGTGAACATTACCTGTATTAGTCTGTTCTCATGGTGCTATAAAGAACAGGCTGAGACTGAGTAATTTATAAAAGAAAGAGGTTTAATTGACTCACAGTTCCACATGGCTGGGGAGCCCTCAGGAAACTTACATTCATGTTGGAAGGAGAAGCAAACATGTCCTTCTTCACATGGTGGCAGGAGAGAGAAGTGCCAGCAGGAGAAATGCCAGATGCTTATAAAACCATCAGATTTCATGAGAACTCATTCACTATCATGAGAACAGCATGGGGAAAGCTGCCCCCATGATTCAATTACCCCACTCCATGTCCCTCCCACAACATGTGGGTATTATGGGAACTACAATTCAAGATGAAATGTGAGTAGGGATGCAGCCAAACATATCATTCTGCCCATGGACCCTCCCAAATCTCATGTCCTCACATTTTAAAACACAACCATGCCTTCCCAACAGTCCCTCAAAGTCTTAACTTATTCCAGCATTAACCCAAAAGTCCAAGTCCAAAGTTTCATCTGAGACAAGGCAAGTCCCTTCCACCTATGAGCCTGTAAAATCAAAAGCAAGTTAGTTTCTTCCTAGACACAATGCAGGTACAGGCATTGGGTAAATACACCCATCCCAAATGGGAGAAACTGGGCAAAACAAAGGACCCTATGCATGTCCAAAATCCAACAAGGCAGTAATTAAATCTTAAAGCTCCAAAATAATTTCCTTTGACTCTATGTCTCACATCCAGGTCACAATGTTGCAAGACATTAAGTTCCCATGGCCTTGGGCAGCTCCACCCCTGTGGTTTTGCAGGGTATAGCCCCCCTCCTGGCTGCTTTCACAAGCCAGTGTTGAGTGTCTGTGGCTTTTCCAGGTGCACAGTGCAAGCTGTTGGTGGATCTACCATTCTGGGATCTGGAGGACAATGATTCTCTTCTCACAGCTCAACTAGGCAGTGCCCCAGTGGGGACTCTGTGTGGGGGCTCTGACCCCACATTTCCCTTCCACACTACCTTAGCAGAGGTTCTTCACAAGGGCTCCACCCCAGCAACAAACTTCTGCATTGACATCCAGGCATTTCCATACATCCTCTGAAATCTAGGTGGAGGTTCCCAAACCTAAATTCTTGACTTCTGTGCACCCAGAAGCCCAACCCTATAAGTAAGCCACCAAGATTTGGGGCTTTCACCCTCTGAAGCAATGGCCTCAGCTTCACATGTTGGCCCCATTAACCACAGCTGGGACACAGGGTACCAAGTCCTGAGACTGCACAAAGCAGTAAGCCCTTGGGCACAGCCCACAAAACCATTTTTTCCTCCTAGGCCTCCTGGCCTGTGATGGAAAGGTCTGCCGTGAAGTCCTCTGACATGCCCTGGAGACATTTTCCCCAGTGTCTTGGCGATTAACATTTGACTCCTCATTACTTATGCAAATTTCTGCCACTGGCTTGAATTTCTCCTCAGAAAATGGGTTTTTCTTTTCTATCGCATTGTCAGGCTGCAAATTTTCCAAACTTTTATGCTCTGCTTCCCTTTTAAACATAAGTTCCAATTCCAAACCATCTCTTTGTGAATGTGTAAAACTGAACACTTTTAAGAGAACCCAGATCACCTCTTGAATGCTTTGCTGCTTAGAAATTTCTTCCGCCAGATACCCTAAATCATCTCTCTCAAGTTCAAAGTTCCACAGATCTCTAGGGCAGGGGCAAAATGCCACGAGTCTCTTTGCTAAAAGCATAGTAAGAGTTACCTTTATTCCAGTTCCCAACAAATTTCTAATCTCCATCTGAGACCACTTCAGCCTGGACTTCATTTTCTATACCACTATCAGCATTTTGGTCAAAGCCACTCAACAAGTCTCTAGGAAGTTCCACACTTTCCCATATCTTTCTGTCTTCTTCTGAGCCCTCCAAACTGTTCCAACCTCTGCCTGTTACCCAGTTCCAAAGTCAATGCCATATTTTTGGGTATCTTTTCAGCTGCACCCCACTCCCAGTACCAATTTACTGTATTAGTTTGTTCTCACCCTGCTATAAAGAAGTCCCTAAGACTGGGTAATTTATAAAGGAAAGAGGCTTAATTGACTCACAGTTCTGCATGGCTGGGGAGGCCTCTGGAAACTTACAATCATGGTATAAAGGGAGGCAAACAGGTCCTTCTTTACATGGTGGCAGGAGAGAGAAGTGCCAGCAGGGGAAATATCAGATGCTTATAAAACCATCAGATATCATGAGAACTCACTCACTATCATGAGAACAGCACAGGGAAAACCACCCCCATGATTCAATTACCTGTGGCCATGTCCCTCCCACAACATGTGGGGATTATGGGAACTGTAATTCAAGATGAGATTTGGGTGGGGACACAGCCAAACCATATCAGGCCCCATTTCTGTCACTACAGCAGCATAAGATGGAGCTGCATGGAGCATGCCTTGTTTGTTCAGATGATGCTTGACTCACAAGCCTGGGAGCCTGAGGTACCAAGCCTCAGGCTGAGGGGGGTCACCCCATTGCATCTGTGGCAGGCCACACCAGTCACCTTCATTTGGACCAAATAAGGAGTTGGAGCAGATGGTAACTGGTGTCTCCCTCCCTTCCCTTCCCTTCTTCCTTCCTTCTGTCATTCCCTCCCTCTGTCTTTCTCTTTCTTTTTTTCTTTGTCCCTGCACCTCAATAAAGAACCTTAAAAATGAAAGTGTCTGTCCTAAGAGCACATAATGCAACTGGCCCACATGTACATGGTCAGAAGGATTGGGGGACTGACCTTCACCCCATTTGATTCTCTAGCTCAGTTTGCAAACTGGTAGTGTGTGAATCACATTCAGTCAACAAACATGCTTTATTTGGCCTATATGATTTTTTTTTTTTTTTTTTTGAGACAGAGTCTCGCTCTGTCCCCCAGGCTGGAGTGCAGTGGTGTGATCTCGGCTCACTGCAAGCTCTGCTTCCCGGGTTCACGCCATTCTCCTGCCTCAGCCTCTTGAGTAGCCGGGACTACAGGTGCCCACCACCATGCCCGGCTAAGTTTTTAGTAGAAATGGGGTTTCACTGTGTTAACCAGGATGGTCTCGATCTCCTGACCTTGTGATCTGCCTGCCTCGGCCTCCCAAAGTGCTGGGATTACAGGCATGAGCCACCATGCCTGGCCTTTTTTTTTTTTTTTTTTGAGACAGAGTCTCACTGTGTTGCCCAGGCTGGAGTGCAGTGGTGCCATCTCGGCTCACTGCAAGCTCCACCTCCCAGGTTCAAGCCATTCTCCTGCCTTAGCCTCCTGAGTTGCTGGGACTACAGGCAGCTGCCACCATGCCTGGCTAGGTTTTTTGTTTTTTTTTTTGTATTTTTAGTAGAGACAGGGTTTCACCATGTTAGCCAGGATGGTATCTATCTCCTGACCTTGTGATCCGCCCACCTCGGCCTCCCAAAGTGCTGGGATTACAGGTGTAAGCCACTGCACCTGGCCTATGATGTTTTTAAAAATCAAGCATATTAGGATATAGTTTACATGTAATAAAATGCATTGATTTTTAAGTGTACAGTTCAGTGAGTTATTATATATGTATACACACACACACACACACACACACACACACATATATATATATATATTAGTCTGTTTTCATGCTGCTGATAAAGACATACCTGAGACTGGGAAGTAAAAGTTGTTTAATTGGACTTATAGTTCTACATGGCTGGGGAGGCCTCAGAATCATGGGGGGAGGTGAAAGGCCCTTCTTACACCGTGGTGGCAAGAGAAAATGAGGAAGAAGCAAAAAGCAAAAACCCCTGATAAACCCATCAGATCTCATGAGGCTTATTCACTATCACAAGAATAGCACAGGAAAGACCAGCCCCTATGATTCACATACCTCCCACTGGGTCCCTCGTACAATACGTGGGAATTCTGGGAGATACAATTCAAGTTGAAATTTGGGTGGGGACATAGCCAAACCATATATATATATATATATATATATATATATATATATACACACACACACTATATACATACACACTTATGTAACCACCACCTCAATCAAGATAAAGAAACCTCCCTCATCCAGGAAGCTACCTGTGCCACTTCCCAGTCTATTCTCCTCCCTGGCAGCAGAACTGATTCCTGGGACATCGACCACTCCAGCTCAGTGCCCCCTGACTCAGAACGTCATGGAAATGGACCCTAGAGTACTCTTTGTGCCTGGTTTCTGTCACTCAACATAATGTCTGTCATCTGGGTTGCATGCCACATTTTTTTTATTGCTAATAATTATTCCTCTGTATAAAAATGCCACAATTTATCTGTTTAAATGATGACAGACATTTGTATTATTTCCAGTTTTTGGCTATTATGAATAAAGCTCATATGAAAATTCTTGTGCATGTATCTTTATGAACACATGCTTTCATTTTCCTTGGTTAAATACCTAGGGGTAGATTGCTGGCTCATAGGGAGGGTGTCTGTTCAATTTCTTAAGAAATTGTCAAACTGTTTCTTGAAATGTTTGCACCATTTTCCACTCTCATCAGCATTGTATGACAGTATCAATTGCTGTATATCCCCTCCAATATTTGGTATTTTCAGTCTTTTAAATTTTAGCCATCCTGGTCGGTATGTGGTGATAATTCTTCATTGTTTTCACTTGAATTTCACTGATGAACATGTTGAACATCTTTTCATGTCCTTATTGGCCATTCATGTATCTTTTTTCATGGAATGTCGGTTCAAATATTTTGCCCATTGAAAAAAATTGAGTTGTTTGTCTTCTTGCTGTTGAGTTGTGAAAGTTTTGTGTGTATTCTGGATGCAAAACCTTTCTCAGATATATGTACCACAACTATCTTTCCTTTCATATTATTTTATTAATGATGACTTTTGGAAATCCTAAGTTTTTAATTATTAGAAATCAATATCAGTTTAAAAAATTTTATGGTGGCAGAGTACTTTTTTGTATCTTAAGAAATCTTTAGTTATCCCAAAGCCATGAAGATTTCCACCTAACTTTTCTTGTAGAAGTTTTGTAGTTTCACCTTTTTAATTGAGAGAATTCAAAACAATAATTCAGTAAATTTTTTTCTAATGAGGAAAATAGAATTTTGGAGGAGGGATAACATTTTCACTTAACTGGGATGAAAGTTATGTTTCCCATCATCAAAATCTGTTGCAAGTGCTGCCAGTAATGATATTTTATGCATTTCATCTTTGAAAATGTCTTTCCACTGAGACAGGTACTGCTAAATCCTAATACCATCTATAAGCACAATAATTTTTCCCATTACTTTTTTTTACTGAGATATAATTTACATAATGTAAAGCTGACCATTTTAAAGTATACAAGTCAGTAGTTTTTCCTATATTCATTATGTTGTACAACCATCACCACTATCTAATTATGGAACACTTCCATCACCCCGAAAAGAAACCCTGTGCTTATTGGCAGTCATTCCCAATGTCCCTCTCTCCCACTCCTGGCAACCACTCATCTACTTTCTGTCCCTATGGAGCTGTCTATTCTGTAAATTTTATATAAATGGAATCATTCTATATGTGGCCTTTTATGTCTGGCTTCTTAACACATCTTCACAGTTTATCATGTTCCAACATATAAAAGTTCTTCATTCATTTTTATGATGAAATAACATTCCATTGTGTGGATGTACCATGTATCATCATCAGTTGATGGCCATTTGGATTGTTTCTATTTTTTGACTATTGTAAATAATGCTTCTCTGAAGTTTGTGTACAAGTTTTTGTTTGACATGTTTTCAATTTTCTTTGGCATATTCCTAGGAATGAAATTGTTGGGTCATATGGCAATTCTATGTTTAACTGACAAGCCACCATATTGTTTTCCACAGTGGCTGCACCATTTTAAATTCCCACCAGCAAGGTCATGAGCGTCCCAATTTCTTCACGTCCTCACCAACTCTTTCTGTCTTTCCTTCCTTCCTTCACCCCTTCCTTCCTCCCTCCCTTTCTTTCTCTTGCTCTCTCTCTCTTAATTGTAGCCATTTTAGTGGCTGGGAAGTGGTATCTTGTGATTTTGATTTGCATTTTGCTAATAACTAATGATGTTGAACATCTTTTAATGTTCTAATTTGTCATTTGTATATCTTTTTATAGCTTTAGTTTTGATGTTTATATTATTACAGTGTTTACATTTACATCTATTATTATTATTATTATTATTTTTTTTTTTTGAAGCAGAGTCTTGCTCTGTCACCCAGGCTGGAGTGCAGTGGTGCTATCTCAGCTCGCTGCAAGCTCCGCCTCCTGGATTCATGCCATTCTCCTGCCTCAGCTTCCCCAGTAGCTGGGACTACAGGTGCCCGCCACCACGCCCGGCTAAATTTTTGTATTTTTTTTTTTTAGTAGAGACAGAGTTTCACCATGTTAGCCAGGATGATCTCGATCTCCTGACCTAATGATCCACCCACCTCGGCCTCCCAAAGTGCTAGGAGTACAGGCATGAACCACCACGCCTGGCCTACATCTATTATTAATTTAATTAATTTTTGTGTGAGGTAAGAATTGCGTTTTACTTTTTCTCTCTACAGATGATCTAACATCATTTGTTTAAAAGATTACTGTCTTTCTGTGGTAGGAAAAATTCTAAGATGTCTCCTAGGGTAGGCAGAGTAATGGCCCCACAAAGATGTCTACTTCTTAGTCCCTGGAACCTTGAATATCATGGTACATGTTAGAAACAAGTCAAGGTAGCAGACAGAACTAAGGTTGCTGCTCAGCTTGATACAGGGCAGATGAGCCCCCAAATTGGGGCTTAGCCTGGGAAGGTTCTTGGCTTCATCCAGGAAAGAATTCAAGGGTGAGCTGGTGCTGTTATACAGCAACTTTTATTGAAGTGGTAGTGTACAGCAGCAGCAGGGGCTTTGTTCCTTCAGAGTAGGGTTAACCCACAAGCAGTTTGCCCAGAGTAGCAGCTCAGGGGCAGTTCTGCAGTCATATTTATACCCAGTTTTAATTATACACAAATTAAGAGTTGGGTTATTAGAAATTTCTTTAAAAAAAAGGTGTGGTAACTTCCGGGAGTTGCCATGGTACTGGTAAACTGTCATGATGCTGGTGGGAATGTTATGGAGAGGTGCTTTTGGGGCCTCTTCCCTGTTTCAGCCAGTCTTCTATCTGGTCTGGAGTCAGGTCCTGACTCCTACCTCAAGCTGACCTTAAGATAGGGATATTATCCTAGACTATCTGGGTGGGTTCAATGTAATCACAAGGATCCTTAAACGTGGAAGAGAGAGACAGAAGAGAAGGTCAGATGATGTAATGTGCTAGGAATTTGGCCTACTGTTGCTGATTTTGAAAATGGAGGAAGGGGCCATGAGTCAAGGAAATCAGGCCGGCTCTAGAAGCTGGAATGGGAATTAAAGTCTTTTATCAGTTGACTTTGGGTTAATCAGAAGTAAGATTATCCTTTCTTGGCCTGACCTTAAAAGAAGTCAAAGAAATTCAAAGCGTGAGAGCTTGTCGTGGAGAAGGCCACATGGCAGGGAACAGGGAGCGGTCTCCAGGAACTGAGGGCTTCAATCCTATGACCAAAAGGAGCTTGCTTGGAAGAGGAATCCAAGTTCCATATGAGAGTACATGCAGGCTGACAGCTTGGTTTTAGCCTTTTGAGACCCTAAGACGAGAACTCACTTACACAATGCAAAGACTTCTGACATATAGAAAAATGTGAAATATATAATTATATGTGAAATAATAAATCAGTGTTGTTTTATTCTGATAAATTTGTGCTAATGTGTTATGCAGCAATAGAGAAAGAATGCATTTTCCCCATTAAATTGCCTTAGCACTTTTGTTGAAAATCAATTAAGGGTCTATGTTTGGGTCTATTTCTGGACTCTATTTTTTCCTGTTGATCTATGTGTCTATCTTTTTGCTACAATGATTCTAATTTGGATTACTATAGCGAGTCTTGAAAATTAGATACTGGGAGTCTTCCAACTTTGTTTTTCTTTTTCAAGTTTGTTTTGCTATTTTAGGTCCTGTGCATTTGCATATCAATTTCAGAATTTTAGCTTTCTCTCTCGAAGCCAGCCACGATGTAGAAAGTCTGATGACTCTGAGACCACCATGCTATGAGGAAGCTCCCATGGGGAGATCATGTGGAGGAGCACTGAGGTACCAGACATGTGACTAATGCCTTCTTGGACTTTCCAGTTTGGCCCAGCTGCCAGTAGAAAGCAACAGAGTGAGTCATCCCAGACAACACCATTTAAAAAAGAACCACCCAGCTGAGGTCAGTTAACTTAGCAACAACAAAATAATTGTTAAGTTACTAAGCTTTGGGACTGGTTATGAAGCAATAGGATACTGAAAAGTAGGGCTATTCATTTTTTCTATTTTTTCTTGAGTCACTTTTGGTAAGTTGTGTTTTTCAGGGAATTCATCCATTTCATCTAAATTGTTGAGTTTATTGTCATAAAGTTGTTTATAGTATTTAGTAGTTTTTCTTTTGGTATCTGTAGGATCTGTAGTGATAGCTTATCTTCCATTTCAGATATTTTGAGTATACATATATCAAAACATCATGTTGTACAACATAAATACAAAGAGTTTTTGTTTGTCATACAGAAAGTTATTTTGTAATTTGTGTTCTTTTTCTTGATCAGTCTTACTGGGATTTTTCAATTTAATTAATTTTTCAAAGAGGTATCTTTTGGCTTTGTTATTTTTATCTCTTATTGGTTTGTTTTATATTTCATTGATTTGGGCTCTTTATTATTTCTTTCCTTCTATTTACTGTGGGTTTAATATGTTCTTTCTTTTTAGATTGCTAACATGTACACTTAAACCATTAATTGTTAATTTTTACTTTTTCCCTATTATGAACATTTAGAGTTATATGTTTCTTTCTAGAAACCGATTTAACTGTATCCCATAAAATTTGATTTTTTTGGTTTTCATTATCATTCAGTTAAAATTTTTTCTAATTTCTCTGCTGATTTCTTGCCATATAAGTTATTTAGAAGTATATTGTTTATTTTCCAAAACTTTGGAGGAATTTTCTAGATACATTATTGTTATTGATTTGTAACTTAATTTTGTTGTCACCAAGAAACACTTTGTAAGATTTTGATGTTTTGAAATTTATTGAGACATTTTATGGTGCAGAATATGGTTAATTTTGGTGAACATTCCATCTGCACTTGAAAAAAATGTGTATTTTTGAAGTTGTATAGTAAGATATTCTGAAAATGTCAATTAGATCGTTTGTTGATAGTGTTGTTCCAATCTCTTATATCCTTACTGACTTTTTGTCTCTTTGTTCTATAATTACTGAGATAGAGGTGTTAAAATCTCCAGTTATGACTGGGGAATTGTCTATTTTTCTCTGTCTTTTAATCAATTTTTGCTTTATGAATTTTTAGACAATTATTAGGTGCAAAGTTAGGATTTTTATAACCTTCTGTTGAATTAACCATTTTGTCATTGTGAAGTGTCCATCTTTATTTGAAGAAATACATTTTGTCTTGGTGCCTACTTTGCCTTCTTATAATATAACCACACCATGTTTCTTATTTTAACCATTTTCATGCTATATCTTTTTCCATCTGTTTACTTTCAACCTATCTGTGTCTTTATATTTTATACTCATATAGTCAGGCATTGCTTTAAAAAATCTATTCTGACAATCACTGACTTTTTATTAGTATTTAGCTCATTTATACTAAATTATTGGTGTAGCTGTTTTTAAGTCTAATATCTGCTACTTGTTTTATATTTGCCCTATGTGCTTTGTACTCCTCTTCCTCTTTTATAACCTTTTTTTTGGGAATAACTGAATATCTTGTTGTATTCTTTTGGAAAATCTCTGTCATTGGCATTTTAGCTACTATTTTTTATTTTTGTATTTTAGTAGTTTAGAGATTACAATATGTGTCCTTATCACAGTCTACTTATAATTAATACTGTTTCATTTCACACATTACTATTCACACTTCATAAATCTAAGAAAATAATAAGAGTACAACTTCATTTTCTTCCCCATCCTTTGTACTATTGTCATAATTTTAATTATATATATATATAAAATAAACCCCACCTTATAATGCTATTACATTTGCTTTAAATGGACATTTGTCTTTTAAGGTAATTAAGGAAAAAGCTAGTGTTTTAAATTTACATGTTTACTTTTTTTTTTAGCACTGCCATTTCTTCCTGTAAATCTGTTTCCTCTGGTGTCATTTCTCTTCAGCTTAAGAACTCTATTTAGAGTTTCTGGTGGTGAAAGTCTGCTGGCTTTTAATTCTTTCAATGTTTAGTAATCTAAAATCTCTTCATTTCATCCTCACTTTTGAAGAACATTTTTGATGGACATAACAGTCTTGGATTATAGTTCTTTTCTTTCTTCATCCATGTCATTCTGTGGTTGGTTGATTGTTTCTAATGAAAAGACAGCTGTCATTTGTGTCATTGTTCCCCTGCATTTATTTTGCCATTTTGCTCTGCCTGCTTTCAAAATTTTCTCTTTATTTTTGGTTTTCAGCAGTTTGACTATAATGTACTTATTTGTGGTTTTCATTGTATTTATCCTGCTTGGGGGTTCATTTAGTTTCTTGGATTGGCAAGTTGATGTTTTTTGTTGTTGTCATTTGTTTTTACCACATTTGGAAAATTTTAAATCATTATTTCTTCAAAATATTTTTCCTTTCCATTCTCTCTCTTTGCTTTCTTGTGAGACTTGAATTACATTAATGTTAGACTGCTTAACATTGTCACACAGGTCATTGAGATTCTGTTCATGATTTAACAATTATTGTTTGGTCTCTTTTCTTCAGAGTGGAAATTTTTATAAATCTGTCTAGTTTATTGACTTTCTTCTGCCATCCTAAATTTGCTTTCAAGCAAGTAAAATTTTGATTTCTGATATTTTGTTTTCAGTTATAGAATTTTCACTTGTTTCCTTAACAGAACGTCTATTTCTCTGCTGAAATTTCACATCTGTTCACTCATAAAGATCATGTTTTTCTTTAAGTTCTTAAACATATTTTTAATATAGCTTTTAAAATCCTTGTCTGCTGATTCCAACATCTTGGTCATCTGAGGATCTTTTCTATCAAGTGCTTTTTTTATTTTAAAAAATTGTGCCATATTACTTGCTTATTTTTGTGTCTGGTAATTTTTTACTATATGCTGGTCATTGTAGATCATACACTTGAAGGAATCTGGATTATGTTTTCTTCCTTTAAAGAGTTTTGAGTTTTGTTCTGGCAGACAGTTAATTTACTGGTGGCTCTCCCTGATCGTATCAAGGCTTAGTTTTAGGCTTTGCTAGGGCCGGGTTGTGTTAGTAATCTATTGCTGTGCAACAAATTACCCAACAAAATAACACCTTAAAACAAAAGCATTTGTTGTCACATCATTTCCAAAGATCAGGAATCTGAGCATGACTTAGCTCAATGGTTCTTGCTCAGAGTCTCTAAGGATGTTGCCACCCAGCTGTCATTTGGAGGGTGCAGTCATCTAAGGCTCAATTATGGCTGCAGAGTGTGCTTGCAGACCTACTCATATGCTTGTTGGCAGGCCTCTGCTCATTGCTGACTGCTGGCCAGAAGCCTCTGCTCCTCCCACTTGGACCTCTCCATGGTAGGGAGGACTATACAAGGGTATGAACAAAAGGAGGTGAGCATTATTAGGGTTCATCTGGAAGGCTGGCTACCAGTTCCCACAGGGGTTTGGGGTAGCACTTACTCTAGGATGAGATTTCTTAACCTCAACACTATTGACATTTTGGGCTGGAAAATTCTTTGTGGTGGGGGGGCTGTCTTGTGCAATGTGGGATGGTTAGCCGTATGTCTGGTCCCTACCCACAAGATGGCAGGAAGTAGCACCTCCCCTGATGACAGTCAAAAATGTCTCCAGACATGGTCACAAGGGGAAAAAGCAGCCCACCCCGAAATCGAGAATGACTTCTCTAGGATGTGGGCCTTATTCATAAAATGTGGGTTATATAGTGGCTTGGCCGAATGTCTTAAAGATGGCTCTTCATTCCAGTTGGGCCAGAACCCCCATGTCTCCTAGCAGGGCGTGAACTTTGGTATCTCAGTTCTGCCTCCAGCTGTGCATCAACTGCCCTCTGCTGGGTCTGTCAGTCTTCCCCTGTGCATGAGCCATCCAGCTCTCAGCCAGAAATCTGCAATCTCTCTCTACATAATTCCCTCCTCTGTGTCATCCACCTCTTTAAGTTTCAGGTGCTTCATCAGCCCAGAACTCTAACCTCTGCCTCAACTCAGTACCTGCATTCTCTCTGCTGGGCCTGCTGGGCTCGGCCTCCTTGCTGTGGTCAGGTGAGACTGTTCTAGGCTGGGAGTTTGGGTGTGCATGGGCTACCCAATTGTGCTTCCTTCTTTCAGGGGCTGGCTCTTGTCCAGTGCCTGATAACATTAGCTTTAAGTACTTTGCCCATTTTTAAAGCCATTGAAGGCAGAAGGACAAGGGTGGTGCCAATCACACCATCATGGCTGGAGAGAGAAATCCCCAACATCATGTGTGTGTGTGTGTGTGTGTGTGCGTGTGTGTGTGTATGTGTGTGTGCGTGCGTTTTAAAAGAACCAACTTTTTTTTTTTTTTTTTTTTTTGAGATGGAGTCTCTCTCTGTCACCCAGGCTGGACTGTAGTGGCTCGATCTTCGCTCACTGCAAGCTCCGCCTCCCGGGTTCACGCCATTCTCCTGCCTCAGCCTACCAAGTAGCTGGGACTACAGGTGCCTGCCACCATGCCCGGCTAATTTATTTTTGTATTTTTAGTAGAGACGGGGTTTCACCATGTTGGCCAGGATGGTCTCGATCTCCTGAACTTGTGATCCGCCTGCCTCAGCCTCCCAAAGTGCTGGGATTACAGGCGTGAGCCACCGCGCCCGGCCAAACCAACTTTTTTTTAAAAAGAAAGATTTCGTTTAAAAGTTAGCCTCTCTGCCGCTCTCGAAAATCCTGGCCTTCCCATGGGATTGCCCACCCCGTGGCAGCATGTGTCTGGCCTGACGGCTCCATTCACCTTCACACTTATGCTGCTATTCTCATTTCTACCTGACCAAGTCTCTCTACCCATGTCTGTTAGAATAATGCAAAGATATGTTGAGTGGGCAATAGATATGTTGAGTGGGCAATAGATATGTTGAGTGGGCAATGTTATTTTCCTCACACGTGTCCCACCTCTAACCTCACTTGCTTCTGTCACCCACATTTGAGTTGGTGACCCCTTCTCCCCAGGCCTTGGGAGCACATGAAATCCTGGGAAGGATAACATCCTGGTGTCATCTGTCTTGTCCATAAATACATTTTGGAGACTATTTGATTGAAGCCAGTGCATCTCTCACAGATTCACCAGGCTGGGGTTAACCACACGGCCATCACCAGGCAATTAAATAAACAGACTCGCCGAGGGGTTTGCTCTGATGTGGTTGTCTGAGCTCCATCAGAAACTTCATTTTCCTGAGGGCTCTGGCAGGACATCCTTCGGTAGCAAGCGACTGGAAGAAAACTCAAAGTGGCGCGAGACGGTGCTTCACACGTGTCAGGGTCATCATCTGGTTCCATTCCCACCCCGCCCTGTATGGTGCTCTGGAGAAGAAGGAGTAGCTCTACCCTAAACGGAGATCATGCGGCTTGTCTCGGGGCAGACGCTGTGCACAAAATCACACTGTCACCATTATTAGATCAGTAAAGGCAGGAGGAACCCGAAACTGGGCCTCTGTGGGACTTGCAAATTCAAATCCCCAGAGGGGCCAGGTAGGAAACACGAATCAATCAGGTTAGATGCTGAACAAAAGGGAGTGGCGGGGTCTGTGGCCTCTGGAAAGCACATTCCCTGCTGAGGCAATCTGTTTCCAAAAGTTTAGACACCTGTGTTTACCTGTGGGTGGTCGTCAGCAGTGTCTCCTGGGGGATCAGTTACCTTGTCTGAGGCTGAGCACTGTGTCGGGGGGACTAGTTTCAGCAGCTCGGGATGTTTCCGGTGGATTTGGGAAGAGGGCGTGCCCCAGGGCAAAGAGCCCAAAGTGAGCCCCACAGTCTAGGCTTGATGGCCACTCTGAGCTGCCTCCAACCAAGTGGCCCTGCCCCTCACAGACCTTCTGGATCCAGCAGCCTGGGAACTGCTGTCTTCCAAGAGCCTTCCCCTTTGTCTATAGCTGGCCAGTGCTCAGTGAGGGCAGGGGCTGTGTGGGGAGGGAAGGGAAGCTCCGGGGCCAGCTCACAATTCTCCCTGTGCCAGCTCTTACCTGGGTTTCACTCTAGAGGACCTGATCCCACTCTCCCACCTGCAGGACACACTGAGGTTGCTGTTCTAGGTCCTGTAACAGTGTGGGGCTGGGGGAGAGGCAATGGCTCACCTGAGGCCATGGGGCTCACACTGGACTCTGCCCCCTTGGCCACAACCAACAGGCCCCCTCCACCCACCCTAGCAGCCACCTCCCCTCTGCATCAGGCAGAAATGCCCTCTCTTCCTGCAGTCTCATTTTGATTCTTCACACCCAGAGGCTTCTCCACTCCCGCACTGGGTCCCCAGCTAGGCTGAGGGTGGAGCTGGTGGCCCAGGCTGGTTCATCACCATCCTTACCTGACTGGTTACCTTACAGTGTCTACAGTTGGTTCCCTTAGATTTTTTTTTAGCTATTACTGAAAAAAAAGTGCACTCTTGGAAATTTAAATACATATATCTCAGCTCACTGCAACCTCCACCTCCTGAGTTCAAGCAATCCTCCCTGCCTCAGCCTCCCAAGTAGCTGGGATTACAGGCGCCTGCTATCATGCCTGGCTAATTTTTGTATTTTTAGTAGAGATGGGGTTTCACCATGTTGGCCAGGCTGGTCTTGAACTCCTGACCTGAGGTGATCTGCCCGCCTCGGCCTCCCAAAGTGCTGGGATTACACGCATGAGGCACTGTGCCTGGCCAATTTTAAAACATATTTTTAAGAATGCTGATATCAAGTATCTTCATAGATTGAGAAAACCACAGTTTGGTGCTTATATATGACTTTTAAAAACTCTCAGGAAACTAAGAGTAGACAGAAAGTTTCTTAACTTCATAATTGCTACACCCCAAAAGCCGACTGCACCAAGAATCCTGGCGAAGATGAATCTTCTCACTGTGAGCCCATATGGGCCCCACTACTAAGGGGGTGGACTAAGGCTCTGAGGGATGAAAGTGGCAGAAGACCCATCAGGATCAGAAGGGAAAAGATAGGGCCTCATTCCTTGCAGATGATAACATCACATAAACCCATGGAATCAGCAGGCAAGATAACAGAACTAGCAGGGAGCTTAGGCAAGGCTGCTGGATATGTGGCCAACTCACCGGCCCACCAGCTTCTCTTTACACCCGTGACACAGCCAACTAAAAACTAAGTCATGGTGCTTTCTGGACGGCGAACGCAGAGAGTGCTGGGAGGCAGCGTGCCCGGGAAGAGAAGCAGGAGCTTCACCCCGCCCAGCCCCGCCCTTGCTGTGTTAGGCTGTTCTCTCTATTATTCATTCAATTTGGGCACTGGAAAGTACAGACATCTGGCTTCATAGTCTTGTAAGAGAATCAGTACTTACCACACTATTGCCCTTTCAAGTTTTGAAGTAACAGGAGAATTTCCCCTGGACTACAGATTTACACAGCTCTCTTCAAACAATCCACAAACAGCTGGTCTAAACCCTCCACTGGTCTTATCGATGATGAGACACTGGCAGCCAAATAAATTATCTTTACTGAAAAATGGAGTAAAGAAACATATATGGCAAATGTACTACAAAAATGTTAATATTTCAAAAATACTGTGAAGTGCTTCATAGGAACAAATTATTAATGAAAAGTGACCAATACATTGAAAAAAAGGTCACCATTTGCAATGCCCGAAAACCTAAAACGCATCCTGGAATCCACATAACAAAGAATGCACGTGGCTTTTCTACAAAAAATGGAACATTCCAGTAGAGAACATAGCTGGAGTCGTAGGCCGGGTGCGGTGGCTCATGCCTGTAATTCCAACACTTTGGGAGGCCGAGGCGGGCAGATCACGAGGTCAGGAGATTGAGACCAACCTGGCTAACACAGTGAAACCCCGTCTCTACTAAAAATACAAAAAATTAGCCGGGTGTGGTGGCAGGTGCCTGTAGTCCCAGCTACTCGGGAGGCTGAGGCAGGAGAATGGCTGGAACCCGAGAGGCGGAGCTTGGAGTGAGCCGAGATCGTGCCACTGCACTCCAGCCTGGGCAACAGAACGAGACTCAGTCTCAAAAAAAAAAAAAAAAAGAACATAGCTTGAGTCATTATTAAATGAAGAGATACTTTAATGTTACAGGTTCCCAACAGTACCAGATTCACCTATGCATTAAATGTAATCCTGATCAAAATTCCAGCTGGAATTGTCGAGGAAATGAATAAACTCACTGTGAATTTATGTGGAAGGATCAAGGTGTAAGACAAATGCTATAATCTGAATGTTTGTGTTCCCCCAGAATTCACATGCTACCACCTAGTCCCCACTGTGATGGGATTAGGAAGTGGGGCTAGTAGAAACTAATCCAGTAGAAAAATGGGAAAGGAGAGGTATTTGGGAGGTGATGAGGTCATGAGGGTGCTGCCCTCCCGAATGGGACGAGTGCCCTTATACAAGAGGCCCAGAGAGCTGCCTTGCCTCCTCCACCACGTGGGGACACAGTGAGGAGGGCTATGAGGACGTGGCCTCACCAGACACTGAAACTGCCGGTACCTTGGCCAGGCGCAGTGACTCACTCCTGTAATCCCAGCACTTTGGGAGGCTGAGGCGAGCAGATCACCTGAGATCTGGAGTTCGAGACCAGCCTGGCCAACATGGTAAAACCCCGTCTCTACTAAAAATACAAAAATTAGCCAGGTGTGATGGCACATGCTTGTAATCCCAGCTACTTGGGAGGCTGAGGCAGGAGAATTGCATGAACCTGGGAGGCAGAGCTTGCAGTGAGCTGAAATCGCACCACTGCACTCCAGCCTGGGTGACAAAGCAAGACTCTGAAAAAAAAAAAAAAAGTAAAATAAAATAAAAAGAAACTGCCAGCACCTTGATCTCGGACTTGCCAGCCTCCAGAACTATGAGCAACAATTTTTTGCTATAGGCTAGGCACAGTTGCTTATACCTGCAATCCCAGAACTTTGGAAGGCCAAGGCAGGCGGATCACTTGAGCCCAGGAGTTGGATACTAGTCTGGGCAACATGGCAAAACCGTGTCTCTACAAAAAACAAAAAAAATTAAAAAATTAAAAAATTAGCCAGGCATGATGGGATGTGCTTGTAGTCTCAGCTACTTAAGAGGTTGAGGTGGGAGAATCACTTGAGCCCAGGACACCAAGATTGCAGTGAGCAAAGATCGTGCCACTGCACTCCAGCCTGGGCCACAGAGTGAGACTGTCTCAAAAAAAAAAAAGAAAGAAAAAAAGAAAAATTTCTGTTGTTTATTAGCTATCCTGTTTATGGTACTTTTTAAATAGCAGCTCAAATCGCCTAACACAAAAAACTAAGTCAGTTTTGAACCACAGAGCGGAGAAGGGGCAGGGCAACTCCTGAGCAGGCGCCATTGTGTGGTGCAGAGGCCGTGGTCCTGGGAACAGCATAGGCCAGGCGTCAGGACCATGGAACAGAGAGATCAAAACAGACCTGGGGTAGACAGGAACTCGATAAAGGTGGCAGCACAAAGGGAAAGGGCAAGGATGGTTGTTTAGTGAATGAGGCTGGGAAAACTGGCTCCCTTTGAAGCCGGACTTCCACTTCACCCCAGTATCCCAGGTGGCCCCCAGCTGGATTAAAGGCCTACGGATGGAAGGGAAAGCTTCAGAGCTGATCAGTGAATACTCAGGATAACATCTTTGTGACCTATAGCAGGGGAAAGTTTTCTTAAGCAAAACTCCCCACATGCAAACTGGGGCTGAAAAAAGAATGGATTTGGCTAAATCAAAATCAAGGCTATCTGTTTAGTAAAGAACACCACAGCCCGGCCGGGAGCGGTGGCTCACACCTGTAATTCCAGCACTTTAGGAGGCTGAGGCGGGCGGATCATGAGGTCAGGAGATCGAGACCATCCTGGCTAACATGGAGAAACCCTGTCTCTACTAAAAATACAAAAAATTAGCCGGGCATGGTGGTGGGCGCCTGTAGTCCCAGCTACTCGGGAGGCTGAGGCAGGAGAATGGCATGAACCCGGGAGGCGGAGCTTGCAGTGACCTGAGATTGCACCGCTGCACTCCAGCCTGGGCGACAGAGCGAGACTCCATCTCAAAAAAAAAAAAAAAAAGAACACCACAGCCCCACGCCAACAGAAGGCAGACTGGGAGGAGATACTTGTGATGCCTACAAATGCTAAGGGATTACTATTAGAATATAGAAAGATCTCCTGCTGATCAATACCAAGAGACGAGTAACTCAGTAGAAAAATGAGAAAGGAGAGGACGAGGTGGTTTTCAGAAATGGATGCCCAAATGGCTAGCAAGTGTTCGAAGAGACTCAAACACATCCGTGGGCAAAGAAATGCAAATTAAAGCAACAGTGAGATGCCACTGTCCATCCAGCAGGGTGGTGATGTTGAGAAGGTGGGTGGTTCCAAATAGTAACATGGATGTGTGCCAGAACATCAGGCACAACTGACGGGAACGTTCCTCTGGGCAATTGGGCACCATTTAGCAAGACTGAGTGTGCATGCGCCCTCTGACCCAGCAATGCTAGAGAGGTGATCACAGGACGCCTGAGGGAGTGTGCGTAGCTATGGTTTGTATGTGTGGCATTGATTCTGAGGGCAGGGCTGGAGACGGACTCTGAGTTCATTGCCAGGTTCAAGGTGGATGCGGAGGAAACACTGAATCTGCTGTTCTATAGTTCTACAGACAGAGCTCAAAAACAACGATACAACAGAAAAGTGAAATGGAAGAGAGTCAGAGCACGACATTGTTTGTGCAAGTCAACAACACGCACGCAGTGGTGCTCCGAGTACTTCACAGGGAAGCATGCGTCTTTAAGGAGACCAGACTTAGAGTAAGCACCTTTAGAGGTCATGGGAGGGATGATATGAGAAGACAGGAAAAATTAAGTAGAAAAAAAGAAGTCAGAGGTGTCTGTGAACACACATCTGTGTTAACAAAAGCTGTGATCCGAGGAGTATGGTTTCAGCACAAATCTCTGCAGCAGAGGTCAAAAGAAATCCATGAATCATCAAGCAAGTTCCAGATTTGCAACTGAATTTACAAGGTCATTTCTTTCTATATGGGGAAGCCATTAAATAAATGTAGATGGGAAAACTGGATTTTAATCTAGAGAAAAAGAAATTTTAATCCATATCATATCCCAGACATCACGATGAATTCCTGATGATTTAAAAGGTAATTTTAAAAATTACAAGGAAAAGTAGTTGCATGTCATCTCAACTCTGGAAGAAAGAGAACCATAGGCCACAGTTGTGAGGCCGAGACACAGCTGTTGAAAATGCTCGGCAGTGTCAGAAGCTACGCGTGGAGCAGTGAGTCGCGTGGAGCAGTGAGCCGCGTGGAGCAGTGAGTCTCGTGGAGCACTCAGCCATGTGGAGCAGTGAGTCTCATGCAGCACTGAGCCGCGTGGAGCACTGAGCCGTGTGGAGCACTCAGCCATGTGGAGCAGTGAGCCTTGTGAAGGCTGTTCTTGCTATTGCTTGTGGCCATCGCCTACTATTTCCACTTAACAGATGAGGCTCTTGGCCCTTGGTGAGGGAGGTAAGGGCCTGGCCTGAAATCCTGGAGCAGCATGTGAACTGGTCTTGAGCCCAGGCCGGCAGTCTCAGAGCCCATGCCTTGGCCCAGCCATGTGGCAGGGGCCCGGGTAAGAGCCACATAAAGGAATGGGACATAATCAAGAGAAAAGCAGCCACAGATGGGAAATAACAAGCTCCATAAAGATGATGGGGAGAACTAATATCAGTGTGAGGGCTTGTTAGAACTCGAATTCTCCCGAATAAAGTGTTCAAAGCAAGTGAAAACAGAGGTTGTTTAAAAGGAAACAAACCAAGCCAGGTGCAGTGGCTTACTCCTGTAATCCCAGCACTTTGGGAAGCCAAGGCAGGTGGATCACTTCAGGCCAGGAGTTCAAGACCAGCCTGGCCAACATGGAGAAACCCTGTCTCTACTAAAACTACAAAAAGTTGGCTGGGCGTGGTGGTGTGCACCTGTAATCCCAGCTACTTGGGAGGCTGAGGCAGGAGAATCGCTTGAGCCTGGGAGGCGGAGGTTGCAGTGAGCGGAGATTGTGCCACGGCACTCCAGCCTGGGTAACAGACCAGGACTCCATCTCAAAAATAAACAAATAAATAAAAATAAAAATAAAAAAAGGAAACACACCAAAAACCAGTGTCTAAAGAAGTGTTTCAGTTTGTAAGTCCTTAAAGATATGGCAACCAATAAGGCGTTATCACCTTGCACAGTTATTAAGTTACAAAAAAAAAAAAAAGATGCATGTTGTAAAATGCCATATTGGCAGAAGTATGAGGGACAGGCACATTCACGTACAGCGGGTGGGAGCCAAACGCATGTTCATCTGGACGGGTGAGCAAACGCCCCCCGCAATGAATCGAAACACAACGGCTTTTCTCCCACCGGCCCCTTAAATGCATTTGGTTGGAGAAGGTGTCGCCTTCCCCATGTGAAAACTGGCCTGGTCTCAGCACCTTTCAGCTCATGCTCAAGCAAGAGGTTCTCACAGACACCATTCAGAAATAAGGACGTCCAGCTCATGAGAATGGCCTACACTCCAAATGTGCCTGCATGTCCCCTCATGGTGGGGCCGCCTTACTGTTTCTCCAACTGGAGCCCCACCTTGCCACCAGGTGGGCCGGCTTCCTGTCGGCCGGGTGGGTATGGGAAGCTGCCTCTCTCAAGGGGCCGCTCCATGGTTCCTCGAAGGTTTCCTGCTGGAGTTTTTCACCTGCAGATGCCGTGATGGGGCTGATGTGTCTCCTCTTCTTCAGGCCCCTCTGGTGTCCTCAGCCTCAGTTTTCTTCTGCAAGTTCATTGCATGCAGCCCCCTCGTGGAGTCCTCATATCTGCTTAGGCTGAGGGCCCCAGGAGCACCCTACATCCTCAGCCCCACGGGACTCCGGGAGGCAGGCTGGCCGCGCACAGTGCCGCAGTTGATTCACAGTCTGCTCCCACGGCGATGACTCGGCTGACACTGGCTCCCATGTGAGAAGCTGACCCCAGCCCTCAGTGTACAGGGCCTCTGAGTGACACCATGGAAGCGCTCTCAGGAGGCTAGAGGTGAGGGAGGTCGCACCTCACGCTTCCTCCTTGGAAGGGGAGCATGCACAGCATAGCAAAGGCTCTCTCCAAATAAATGCACCCTAAACTCTTTTCTTCAGAATCCTCTTGTACACCTTGATATTCTCCTGGATGCTGAGGGGCTCAGTAGGAATTGGCACACAGGCTGAACTTTGACGTGCTCACCTACTTTTCAATTTCACATTGCTTGCATCCTGGAGTGACCATTCACTCAGCTTATGTGTTTGAGCATTGGTGTGTGTTGGGCATTGGTGTGTGTTGGGCATACCACACCAAGGTTCTGAGTATGCAAGGGTGCCTGAAAATAGTCTCTTTCTTGAGAATTCAAGGATGCAGATGGGACAGGGGTGGGCAAAGAAGACATCTGCCTTATGACCGCAAGGCGAGCTTCCTGGAATAGGTGCCGCTGACTGCACGTGTGCCATGCTCAAGCCGAGGTGAGGCAGCAGCGTCCACTATGCATCTGCATTGTAAGCAACAGAAATCCACGTAAACTGGCTTCAACTCTAAAGGGAATTGATGGGCTCCTGTTCCTGACAAGTCCAGAGGTCATCTTGCTGGCTGCAGGTGAGGCTTGATCCAGCCATTCAAATGATGTCACCAAGAACCAGCTGCAGTCCTCCTCTGGGATTCTCTTGGTTCTGCTACTGGATTCATCCTTAGCCTGGTGCCCACCACAGAGGCAAGTAACTGCGCCATTGCAGCCATCCACCTGCACCCAGCTGCCTCCTGGAGAAGAGTGTTTTGTGTTCCCAAGGCACCCACGGGAGAGAGGGACTTTCCGTCCCAGGAACTTCGAGGCTCACTCTGATTAGACCCACTAAAGTTGCTTGAGAAATCCCTGGGACCAGTGACATGCAATGTGATAACTGTCTTAAGTCCTAGTCTATGTCAGGAATCTAGGACAAGGATTGAATGTCCTGAATTTGACCACAAGTCTTCCTTGTTCCAGGAAAGAATGCACCAGACCCTGCATGATTGTTTGGGAAAATATTCACATCCACTTAGCAGGCAGTGGCAGCCTGCAGAGGAGGCGGCAGAACAAGAACCAGGATGCAGGACCAGGACGGGGGCGGGGGCACAAGATGGACACAGGATGTTCCCCAATCAAGGCTGCTCGGTGGGTTTCAGAAATGGGAACACCCGTCCCTTCAAGCATCCATAGCGTGTGAACTGTAGGACTGTAGGGTGAAGGTCATCCCAGAGCTCAGCATTGAAACCAGCCGGAAATTGTTCAGTTGGGGGAACTAGGGGAAAGGGAACAGTGATGTGAAGGGCAGAGGCAGTGGTGGGAAGCCTGTGTGTGGCCGACGCATGCTTTTACGCTGTCATCACGGCCTTGCTTTCTATAGCAGGGATCTGAGAAGCAGGCAGGCAGCTGCTCTGCCTGAGACTGTCAGGAGTTGGTGGATATGAATCCATGTCTGAAGCCCAAGCTCTCGCTACTCTGCTGTCTCCCTGAGGGGTGCATGAAGGCCCCAGCCCAGTCAGTGACACAGAGGTTGGGAAGACCAGGGCATGAAGCTTCTGTGCTTGGAGAACAGGAGGGCTTGTGGAGCTGTGGTTGATGGCATGTCCAGGAAGCCTGGCCAGGGTGAGTAACAGGCCTTGTATGTCAGGCTAAGAAAGTTGCCCTTGACAGTGCGGGACGTGGGGAGCCATGGGCAGGTTTTCAGCAAGGACATAAAGAGATCAATTCCAGGCTTTGGAGAGAGCACCAGGGTGCTGGGTGCAAGGATAGGAGTTGGGGTGGGTACTGAGGGTGCCAGCCATGAGGACAATGGTGGCACCTGGAAGCATGCATCCCCAGGCTGTGGTGAGCAGCCTCGGGTGCCAGGCACCGGGCTGGGCACTGAACCCCCCTTACCACACTGACCTGCACTACTGAGCTATGGAGCTGGGGGTTGTCACACCATCTGACGAATAGGGAAATGCAGGCTCCAGGTTCTGAGAGCAGGTGGAGTAAAGCACATCCGCTGGGGGTGGCCCTGTGTGCCTGGCTCTGCGTCAGGCACTCGGGCCATAGAGCCTCACCCAGTCTCAGAGGACACCGTGGCCTGTCTGCTGCTGCCCCTGGTGCTTCCTGGCATCACTGGCTGGAAAGGAGGCTTTGGGGCCTCTGCACATTTTCACCACCCCCCCATCCTCTAATACCTCTTTCCTCCTCCATGGCTGGGCCTGGAGGATCTTTGTTTCCAGCTGGGGTCTGGCAACAGCCTCACCACGATGGCATGGCGGTGGGCCCGGCCTCTACCCGCTGCGCCACAGCTCCTGGCTCCTGGCTCCAGGTCATCTCTGCCCACAGCCAGCGTCTCTGGTGAGCCTGGGCAGGTGGGAGGCCGAACCTGTGCCCCACTGGTTTGGATGCTGAGCTCTGGGGTGACCTGCACCCTGTAGTCCTACAGTTCACACGCTATGGATGCCTGAAGGGATGGGTGTCCCGTTTCTGAAACCCACAGAGCAGCCTTGATTGGGAGGCGTCCTGTGCCCATCTCGTGCCCCCCGTCCTTCTCCTGCGTCCGGGTTCTGGTTCTGCCGCCTCCTCCGCACGCTGCTCACCAGCCTGCTAAGTGGATGTGAATAAACAATCATGCAGGGTTTGGTGCATTCTTTCCTGGAACAAGGAGGACTTGTGGTCAAATTTAGGACATTCAATCCTTGTCTTGAATTCCTGACAAAAATCCTCCCAGGGTGACAGCTAAACCCTTAGGCTGGCTGAGTTCCGTGCCCCCATTTTTCCAGCCGCATTCGTAGCCCCTACACAGCTACGCACCCCGGGCATCCAACACTGGCCCTCTCCCCACCAGGTCATGTGCTTTCACACCTGCCTGCCTTGGCACAGGTGCCCCACCAGAGCGGTGCCCTGCGGGGACTGAATGTGTCTGTGCTCCTCTGACTCTGCCGGCTGTTTCGGGCGCAGCAGCCTCCTCTAGGCACATCTCCCTTGCTCCGTGAGGGGCTTCTCTCTCAGTTATGTAAATGGCAGGAGACATTTTCCTGGTCCTGAGACAGGAGTGAGAAGATGGCTTTAAAACCTGCCTCACTGCTTGTGGATCTAGATGGTGCCTGGGGAGGAGTGGGTGGCTCTGGGTTAAATGAGTATAAAGACAGGGATGTTCTTCCTTCCAGCAAGCCTGCTCTAGAAGATCTCTCTGCAGTCTCCCAGGAGGCAGCCCTGCCAGTGTCTCTGGATCTGGCCTGGTGGGTGTTGCCTCTGCGAGCAGCATCTCCCCTGCATCCACCTGAGGGTCACCGTGGCTCCCTTATAGGGGTGAGATGTGCTCCGGACTGCTTTGTGGACGGAGAGTGGGGCACAGGTCCATCGCCACCCACACTTTTTTTTTTTTTGAGACAGAGTCTTGCTCTGTGGCCCAGGCTGAAGTGCAATGGCGCGATCTCAGCTCACGGCAACCTCCGTCTCCCAGGTTCAAGCGATTCTCCTTCTTCAGTCTCCCAAGTAGCTGGGATTACAGGCATCCACCACCACGCCCGGCTAATTTTTTTTTTTTGAGATGGAGTCTCGCTCTGTCACCCAGGCTGGAGTGCAGTGGCGCGATCTTGGCTCACTGCAAGCTCCACCTCCTGGGTTCACGCCATTCTCCTGCCTCAGCCTCCCGAGTAGCTGGGACTACAGGCGCCCGCCACCACGCCCGGCTGATTTTTTTTTTTTTTGTATTTTTAGTACAGACAGGGTTTCCCCGTGTTAGCCAGGATGGTCTCGATCTCCTGACCTTGTGATCCGCCTGCCTCGGCCTCCCAAAGTGCTGGGATTACAGGTGTGAGCCACTGCACCTGGCCATGCCTGGCTAATTTTTTATATTTTTAGTAGAGATGGGGTTTCACCATGTTGGCCAGGCTGGTCTTGAACTCCTGACCTCAGGTGATCCACCCACTTCAGCCCCCACAAAGGGCTGGGATTACAGGTGTGAGCCACTGCACCCGGCCTGTCCACAATTCTGGTGGGACCTGGTAGTATAGACATGGCTGGTCTGGCTGGTAGCCACTCTCATGCAGTACAGCCCAGGAGGGGGCATTGGGCTGAGCTCCTCCCCCTTTCCCCTCCCCCAGCCGGACTCCTCCCTTTTTCCCCTCCTCTGGCTGGACTCCTCCCCCTTCCCCCTCCCCCACTGAGATCCTTCCCCTTCCCCACCACCCCTGGCTGGGCTCCTCCTCCCCAGGGGCTGGAGTCCTCCCTCTTCCCCCTCCCCCAGTTGGACTCCTCCCCCTTCCCCCTCCCCCAGTTGGACACTTCCCTCTCCCCCTCCCCTGAATGGACTCCTCCCCCTTCCCCGCTCCCCTGCTGAGCTCCTCCCCCTTTCCCCCTCTCCTGGCTGGACTCCTACCTCATTCCCCTCCCCCACTGAGCTCCTCCCCCTTTTCTTCTCTCCCCCAGCTGGACTCCTCCCCCTTCTCCCATTCCCTGGCTGGGCTCCTCTTCCTTGGGACCTTCATAGCTTGATGAGAAGACAGTGCCCTCTCGGCCAGACCAGGACATTATTTGACAGTAGAGAAACTGGAGTGTAGACAAACACCATGGATGCTGTGTGGAAGAGTTGTTCCCAGCTGAAGATGTCCCTCCTCAGTGAAGCCCTGCCTGAGCGCCTCCGGTCCTTCTCAGCAGCCAGAGGCTTCTCAGCACTTCTGCGTTCCCATCTGGGTGGGAACTGCATGGCCTGTTTAAGCACAAGGAGGGGGAGTGTGGGGAAGGGGGAGCAGAGTGAGTGGGGAGGCCAGAAAGGCAGGCACTGGTTCATGTAGGGTGGTTGATACAGTTTGGATGTTTGTCCTCTCCAAATCTCATACTGAAATGTGACCCTCAATGCTGGAGGTGGGACCTGGTGGGAGGTGCTTGGGTGACATGGGCCAATCCCTCATGAATGGCCTGGTGCCCTCCCTGTGGTAATGAATTCCCATGAGATCTGATTGTTAGAAAGAGCCTAGGTAGCTCCTCTCTCTTGCTCCATCTGTCACTGTGGGACACCTCTGCTACCCTTCACCTCCCACCAGGAGGGGAAGCTTCCTGAGGCCCTGACCCCAAGCAGATGCTGCTGCCATGCCTCCGGTACTGCCTGCAGAACTGTGGACCAAATAAACCTCTCTTCTTTATAAACGGCCCAGTCTCCGGCATTCTTTTATGGTAACGCAAAACGTATAAGCACAATCTTGTGGAGAAACTTCCCTACCACAGCGGCCTTGGCAGTCGGTCCTGCTCCTGATGAGGTGATAGAGAACAGCACCTGAGATGATTAGAGGAGAGGGCCCTGACATCCTCTGTGCCCTCTGCCCTAACATCCTCTGTGCCCTCTGCCCTGGCATCCTCTGTGCCCTCTGCCCCGACGTCCTCCGAGTCCTCTGCCCCGACGTCCCCCGTGCCCTCTGACCTTATGTCCCCCGTGCCCTCTGACCTTACGTCCCCCGTGCCCTCTGACCTTACGTCCTCTGTGCCCTCTGCCCTGGCATCCTCTGAGTCCTCTGCCCTGACGTCCTCCGTGCTCTCTGCCCTGACGTCCTCTGTGCCCTCTGCCCTGACGTCCTCCAAGTCCTCTGCCCCAATGTCCTCTGAGTCCTCTGCCCCGATGTCCCCCGTGCCCTCTGCCCTGATGTCCTCTGTGCTCTGTGCCCTGACGTCCTCCGTGCCCTCTGCCCTGATGTCCTCTGTGCTCTGTGCCCTGACGTCCTCCGTGCCCTCTGCCCCGACGTCCTCCATGCCCTCTGCCCTGACGTCCTCCGTGCCCTCTGCCCTGACGTCCTCTGAGTCCTCTGCCCCGATGTCCTCTGAGTCCTCTGCCCCGACGTCCCCCGTGCCCTCTGCCCTGATGTCCTCTGTGCTCTGTGCCCTGACGTCCTCCAAGTCCTCTGCCCCGATGTCCTCTGAGTCCTCTGCCCTGACGTCCTCCGTGCCCTCTGCCCCGACGTCCCCCGTGCCCTCTGCCCTGACGTCCTCCATGCTCTCTGCCCTGACGTCCTCTGAGTCCTCTGCCCTGATGTCCTCTGAGTCCTCTGCCCCGACGTCCCCCGTGCCCTCTGCCCTGATGTCCTCTGTGCTCTCTGCCCCGATGTCCTCTGTGCTCTGTGCCCCGATGTCCTCTGTGCTCTGTGCCCTGACGTCCTCCAAGTCCTCTGCCCTGACGTCCTCTGAGTCCTCTGCCCCGACGTCCTCCGTGCCCTCTGCCCTGACGTCCTCCGTGCCCTCTGCCCCGATGTCCTCTGAGTCCTCTGCCCCGACGTCCCCCGTGCCCTCTGCCCTGATGTCCTCTGTGCTCTGTGCCCTGACGTCCTCCAAGTCCTCTGCCCCAATGTCCTCTGAGTCCTCTGCCCTGACGTCCTCCGTGCCCTCTGCCCCGACGTCCTCTGTGCCCTCTGCCCTGACGTCCTCTGAGTCCTCTGCCCTGACATCCTCCGAGTCCTCTGCCCTGACGTCCTCTGTGCCCTCTGCCCCGATGTCCTCTGAGTCCTCTGCCCCGATGTCCTCTGTGCCCTCTGCCCCGACGTCCCCCGTGCCCTCTGCCCTGATGTCCTCCGTGCTCTGTGCCCTGACGTTCTCCGTGCCCTCTGCCCTGACGTCCTCCGTGCCCTCTGCCCTGGCATCCTCTGTGCCCTCTGCCCCGACGTCCTCCGAGTCCTCTGCCCCGACGTCCCCCGTGCCCTCTGACCTTATGTCCCCCGTGCCCTCTGACCTTACGTCCCCCGTGCCCTCTGACCTTACATCCTCCGTGCCCTCTGCCCTGGCATCCTCTGAGTCCTCTGCCCTGACGTCCTCCGTGCTCTCTGCCCTGACGTCCTCTGTGCCCTCTGCCCTGACGTCCTCCAAGTCCTCTGCCCCAATGTCCTCTGAGTCCTCTGCCCCGATGTCCCCCGTGCCCTCTGCCCTGACGTCCTCTGTGCCCTCTGCCCTGACGTCCTCCAAGTCCTCTGCCCCAATGTCCTCTGAGTCCTCTGCCCCGATGTCCCCCGTGCCCTCTGCCCTGATGTCCTCTGTGCTCTGTGCCCTGACGTCCTCCGTGCCCTCTGCCCTGATGTCCTCTGTGCTCTGTGCCCTGACGTCCTCCGTGCCCTCTGCCCCGACGTCCTCCATGCCCTCTGCCCTGACGTCCTCCGTGCCCTCTGCCCTGACGTCCTCTGAGTCCTCTGCCCCGATGTCCTCTGAGTCCTCTGCCCCGATGTCCTCTGAGTCCTCTGCCCCGACGTCCCCCGTGCCCTCTGCCCTGATGTCCTCTGTGCTCTGTGCCCTGACGTCCTCCAAGTCCTCTGCCCCGATGTCCTCTGTGCTCTGTGCCCCGATGTCCTCTGTGCTCTGTGCCCTGACGTCCTCCAAGTCCTCTGCCCTGACGTCCTCTGAGTCCTCTGCCCCGACGTCCTCCGTGCCCTCTGCCCTGACGTCCTCCGTGCCCTCTGCCCCGATGTCCTCTGAGTCCTCTGCCCCGACGTCCCCCGTGCCCTCTGCCCTGATGTCCTCTGTGCTCTGTGCTCTGACATCCTCCGTGCCCTCTGCCCTGATGTCCTCTGTGCTCTGTGCCCTGACGTCCTCCAAGTCCTCTGCCCCAATGTCCTCTGAGTCCTCTGCCCTGACGTCCTCCGTGCCCTCTGCCCCGACGTCCTCTGTGCCCTCTGCCCTGACGTCCTCTGAGTCCTCTGCCCTGACATCCTCCGAGTCCTCTGCCCTGACGTCCTCTGTGCCCTCTGCCCCGATGTCCTCTGAGTCCTCTGCCCCGATGTCCTCTGTGCCCTCTGCCCCGACGTCCCCCGTGCCCTCTGCCCTGATGTCCTCCGTGCTCTGTGCCCTGACGTCCTCCATGCCCTCTGCCCTGACGTCCTCCGTGCCCTCTGCCCTGACGTCCTCCGTGCCCTCTGCCCCGACGTCCCCCGTGCCCTCTGCCCTGATGTCCTCTGTGCTCTGTGCCCTGACGTCCTCCGTGCCCTCTGCCCTGACGTCCTCCGAGTCCTCTGCCCTGACGTCCTCTGTGCCCTCTGCCCCGACGTCCCCCGTGCCCTCTGCCCTGACGTCCTCCATGCTCTCTGCCGTGACGTCCTCCGTGCCCTCTGCCCTGACGTCCTCCGAGTCCTCTGCCCCGATGTCCTCCGAGTCCTCTGCCCTGACGTCCTCCATGCCCTCTGCCCCGACGTCCCCCGTGCCCTCTGCCCTGATGTCCTCTGTGCTCTGTGCCCTGACGTCCTCCGTGCCCTCTGCCCTGACGTCCTCCGTGCCCTCTGCCCTGACGTCCTCCGTGCCCTCTGCCCCGACGTCCCCCGTGCCCTCTGCCCCGACGTCCCCCGTGCCCTCTGCCCTGATGTCCTCCGTGCCCTGTGCCCTGACGTCCTCCGTGCCCTCTGCCCTGACGTCCTCCGTGCCCTCTGCCCCGACGTCCTCCGTGCCCTCTGCCCCGACGTCCCCCGTGCCCTCTGCCCTGATGTCCTCTGTGCTCTGTGCCCTGACGTCCTCCGTGCCCTCTGCCCTGACGTCCTCCGAGTCCTCTGCCCTGACGTCCTCTGTGCCCTCTGCCCCGACGTCCCCCGTGCCCTCTGCCCTGACGTCCTCCATGCTCTCTGCCGTGACGTCCTCCGTGCCCTCTGCCCTGACGTCCTCCGAGTCCTCTGCCCCGATGTCCTCTGAGTCCTCTGCCCTGACGTCCTCCATGCCCTCTGCCCCGACGTCCCCCGTGCCCTCTGCCCTGATGTCCTCTGTGCTCTGTGCCCTGACGTCCTCCGTGCCCTCTGCCCTGACGTCCTCCGTGCCCTCTGCCCTGATGTCCTCTGTGTCCTCTGCCCTGACGTCCTCCGTGCCCTCTGCCCTGAAGTCGGGGCCGCCTGACTGGACCATGACTTTCCACCTATGCCTGGCTGCTGAACAGCGTGAGGGCACTTCTGAGGGGGCAGAGAGTCCCCTGATGGGCCTGCCGCAGCCCTGGGCCTGGTGTGTCTCCCTTTGTCCCTGCTGGCCTCGTCCATCTGACTGCACGCCTTCTGTACCCTGTGTCCTGGCTCCCTGCCTCAGCCCCTCTCTTGCAGTGAGACAGGGCACACACCCTGGACCCCGACGCTGATTGGCTGAGTGCAGACCTCGTACCCCAACACCCACAGCCCTGCCCTGTTCCCAGCTCCCAGAACACACCCTGGTCTCCTTCCTAGGGATTGAGACTCAGAATATGCAGTGTCCTCGTGAGCCACCTAGATGCCCTACTCACCCAGGCCTGTGGGGCCCTGCTCTCAGGCACCCCTTGCCAGGGTGTCCTCCTGTGTGAAGGAGCCTGCCTGCTTGGGGTGTGGAGCCACCCCAGGCTCCAGCTTGTGAGCTGGTCCATGAAAATTTGGTGCCTTCCTGGAGAGAGAAGCCTGCCGGCTTGGTAAGTGGGCTCAATCATGTGTTCCCTGGGGAGCCCTCCAGAGTCTGTCTGAATTGGAGAGGGAGCTTAGGTTATGGGAACCCATCTTGGCGGCCTGGCAGAGCCGTGGGCGTTTGAGTTAGGATTCTTGGCTGCAACTGTCAGAAGCTGGCTCAGACCAGCTGACGGGCTCTTAGAACCAAACTGTTGCTGCGTCCAAGGGGCCCTGGCAGTAGGCGCAGCATGTCCAGACCCTCTCTCGTCCACTTCTGGGGCCTGGCCCAGGCCAGCTTCTTCCCCTCTAGGCTCCTGACAGTGGCAGACCCTTGCTTCGGAGCCGCTCCTCCAAGAGGAAATGTGCCTCAAGCCTTAGGTCCAGTCGGAAAGCACTGGGGAAGGATGCTGATTGGTCCAGCTTGGGCCGAACGTCCAATCCTGCCGCAGGAGGTGAGGCACTGCATTTGATTGACAGCTCTCCCCCCTACCACTACGAGAGCGCGCAGTGTCCCCAAGAGGGCGAGGGGTGGTGTGGACAGCTCTGTCCCTTATCGAGGGGGAACATTGAGGCTCCTGGCGTGTGGCCAAGACCCTCCTCACGGCTGTTCAGGTGTGGGACGGGAAGACAAAGAAGACCACTGGCCTCACAATTTGGGACACACCGGAAGCCCACGCTCCTGGTGCCAGCGTTGACGTGTGCTAGCAATGACCGTGCCCCCATAATGGACAGGCCCTGTGCCAGGCACTTTAAATGAACAATACCGAATAGGCCTGAACCTTCCCACAGGTATGACTATTCCTATTTTTAATAGGAGGAAACTGAGGCTCAGAGACTTAAAGTGACTGTAAGAGGCCAAAAAATTACCAGCCTAGCAGAGCTATAGCTGGGTCAGGGTCTGCCCAGCGCCAAAACCTGGGCCCTTCCTCCAAAAACGCTACCACCCACAGACAAGGCCAAATAGAGAGAAGATTCTTCAAAATACAATGTGATGGAAACAAAACAACACACTGTAAATGTAAAACAAGAAAAATATGCCAGATGAAATGAGCCAACAGCTTCCTCAATCAATGGGCGAGATAAAACAGGAAAGGAGCTACAAAGATTTCTGAAAACTTTAAAGTCAGGGAGTAAAGAGCACTAGCAACGGAGCAAACAAGGCCAAGGAAACTGAAATAGGGGACCTGAACATACGTGAGCCCAGAGCCTCGGGAAGGGCTGGAGCTGTGCGGTCTCCGGGAGTCTGGAGCTGGGCTCCGGCCTCCTGCTCCCCTTCCCCGGGGCCCAGGGCTGGCAGCCCCACACTGGCAAGGGGCTCAAGGAAGTTCTCACAGCCCGCCAGGCTCCCTGGCTCTGGAATTGGGCACCCTGACCACACAAGCTGATGACACAGGGAGCGGATGCACTGGGCTCTTGCCCAGGTCTGGGTTCAGTGCCCACTTCTGTAGCTGATCTAGGTGAATGAGGATGATGCTTTCCTGGTTCAACTACTTTGTATCTCCATGAAGGATCCTGCACATGCATCTGCTTACAGACTCCTGTCAAATCATAACTGCTCACATGGCAGACAGGCTCCCTGCAGTTTGCCCTGATCTAAGAGGATTAACTAGGAGGGCAGCAGACCTGGGGGCCTGTGGTGGTGGGTGGGGTCTTTAACCTGGATCCCATTCTCAGCCTCCCCCACAGGGGTCTGTCTCTGGCCCAGGAGGCCTGCCCAGCCCATACCAGCCTGGGTGGAGGCTGCAGGTTCAGTGGCTCCTGAGTCAAGCTGGGACTAGCTGGGCTCTGGTGTCTGGGAGCAGTATCTTCTCAGGAGCTTGCAGACAAGGGGATGTGCGTGTTGTTGCTGGGATACCGTAGCGCTCTGGGAAGCTTGGCCCAGCTGCTCACTGGCAATGGCATTGATTTTTACCAAAGGGCTGTGCCGTCTGTGTGGCCCTGCGTCTGCTGTGTCTGGGCAGGCCTGGGGCCTGGGGAGCAGGGGCTGGTTGCCAGGGGGCCAGAGAGCTCAGCTCTGAGCTGAGCATTGAAAGGGAGGCCTCTGCGGGGCTACAGTCCTTGGAGGGCAGCTCCTCTCTGGCCACCACTCCCTCGCTCAGCACTCTCTCTGTGCCAGGCATTGGGAATGGTGCAATCAACTGCTATCCTCACGGGGCACAGCTTCTAGCTGGGGACACCAATGAGGCACACACAAGCCAGTGTAGGTGCTGGCGACCTTGGACAATTGTTGTCATGGCTCTGAGCCTTAGTTTTTTCATCTGTAACATGAGGATGGTTAAAATAGTTCCCACCTCTGAGGGATGTTGAGAGAAATGAGGGAGTTAAAGCATTTAGAATACTGCCTCACATGTGGTCAGTGCTGGACCAGTGTAATGGGGCGAATTGTGTTCCCCTACAATTCAGCGGTTAAAGTCCTACCACCAGTAGCTCTGAGTGTGCGTAGATTAGGAGATAGGAACTTACGAAGTCATTAAATTCAAATGAGGTTACTCATCCAAAATGACTGATGTCTTTATAAGAAGAGGAGTTTAGGACACAGACACACAGGGACAACTATGTGTGGACGCTAGGGGAAGGCGGCCACCTGCAAGCCAAGGAGAGAGGGCTTGCAAGAAACCAACTCTGCCAACACCTTGAACTCGGACTTGCAGCCTCCAGGACTGCTAGACAATGGTTCTGCTGTTCTAGTCCCACAGTCCTTGCGGCTCTGTGATGAGAGCCCAGCTGATGAACACACAGTCCGTGTGGCTCTGTGATGGGAGCCCAGCTGATGAACACAAGTGCTAGGCATTGTTGTTAGGTCCTGGGTGCTCAGCCCAAGGCAGCACAGCAGGCACTGGGAAGTCCGGGGGCTGAATCCTCAAGAGGAGATGACCAGACAGGGTGGCTGCAGAGAGAGCGAACGTCCTCCGGAGCAGAGGGCCCTCTGTGTTGAGGGAGTGGCATGGAGCTGCTCCCTGGGGAAGAGGGGGACTCTGCTGTTGCTGGGTGTGGATGGGGTCACCCGGAGATGGCTCTGCACCTCGCGCTCCTTCCTGGCGTGGGAGTGGAGCCGGTGTGCGGGTGGCGTGTGGGACCCCCTCTCGGTGGGGGCCCGGCCTGCTCAGTGGTGCTGTTGTCTGTGCCATGTCCATCGTTCCCAAGGTTTTGCTGCTACACACAACCCTGCAGGCACATTCGTGTACGGCCCCCTCTTGGGTACATGGTCGAGGTAGAAAAATGGGCATGTGGATTGTGAATTTTAATAGATTTTTCTTTTAGACTCATCTTTTTAATGACATCTTAAAGCAGGGCCCGTAGGGCCTCTGGGCTCAGCAGCTGTGATGGAGGAGGCCCCCAAAGTCCCCCAAGGCAGGTTACTGCAGGAAGGCGCTTTGAGGGGGCTCTGAGCTCCTTCTCCATTTCTTCCTATAATATCGGTGGGGCTGGGATGGGGGTAGTGCTGAGGGTGAGGGAGACAGGAGACCACCTCTTCCAGCATATGGATAGAAGAAATGAGAAGGGGGCTGGGGGCTAAGAACTGGGAAAAGAGAAACTGCTAAGCTGGGGTCTGTCCCCCACACCTCTAAAATCTGCAGCCAGCACCCGGGAGTCCCACGTTCAAGCCCCCAGCTCTTCTCCCGTCCAGCTGGTGCCAAACTGATAATCGCCACAGTGGATGGGTGAACCCATGCTGCTTTTTTTCAATGCTCTTCCTGCATCAGACCTGGAGCTCCAAGGCAGTGAAATTGGGGATCTCCAGCTTGACCCTCATAGGAGGCCAGCCCCCATCTCCTTCTCCACACTGGGGAGGCTAAACAGAGCAGGCACACATCAGGTGCTCCTTGCCCCTGGGGAAGGCCGTGTGACTCCAGATGACTCCAAAGAAATGTAACCAGACAATTGTCCCTGATCTCCATTCCCTCAGCAGCGCTGGAGAAGACCCTTTTCCTGAGGCCGGGCACTGCTGTCCCAGTTGAGGAGGGACAAATGCCAGGGGTTCGTGTGCACATCCCTGGAGAGGGGTTGGGGCCCCACATCTCTGCCAGGGTTTATGGCCTCTCCTTCTCTTGAATGGGTAGGATTGGGCTAGAAATCAGAGGGGACCTGGGGGTGCCACAGGATTGGGCTCTGGGCCTAGGCCTGGGAGAATGAGATGGGGCCTGCAGATGGGGGTTAAAGGCCCCTCCCCCAGCCCAGGAACGGCAAAGGAGAAGTTGGAGAAGAAGAGCAATAATTGAGCGCCTGTTATGTATGGATGCTGTGCCAGGCACTGGCAGCCGAGATCTGGGTGAGACCCCTCATGCCCCATCTGGGGGGCACACAGGGGCTTCCTCAAGGTCTGCACAGAAGGTGATGGGCGCTGAGATAGCTGTGAGCCTAGTCCTTTGTGTGTGGGGACAGAGCGAAGGTGGCTTCGGGAGGGGCTGGCCCCTGCACTGGTCTTGCGGGAGTGAGAGGCAGGAGGCCACCTCCGCTTTGGCTTTGGCTTGCTGCATCGAGGGCTTCCTCTCCAGCCTCAGCCTTAGAGTCACCTGGAGCTGTGAGCCCAGGATGCCAGGAGCGCAGGGCTGGATTCCATGTGATCCAGGTTCCCAAGGGCTCCTGTCACCCATATGCCGCGAGTGGATGTCGGGAAGTGGAGGGTGCGTGCTGGAGCCGTTGAGGATCACCCTGTCCTTGTGCCCTCACTGCATATCCTCCCCATGGCTGTGGGGTGGCACTGGATCTCTGGCCAGGCCAGGTACAGGGCTGGGCCTAGCATAGCAGGGGCACAGGAAGGAGCCCCTGACTCCAGCCAGGGGAGGCACGAGGCTGTGCCTGGGGAGAGGTGCACGGGGTACAACAGAGGCCCACTGGGACCAGTGGCTCCAGGCAGAACCTGGCACATCTGCTCCTTAGCTCACCCATCTGTTCTGCAGACGAGTGTGTGGCCAGGGTGAGGAGGCGGGAGACAAGGCCTGGTTTGGGACTCCCGGCAGTGTCCCTGAGAGTTGGGCCTGAAGAACCTCAGGCCTGTCTTCCCCGAGGCAAGCCACGATCCCAGAGCACAGAAGAGGAGCGGATCACCTCCTGCAGAGCCGCAAGGGTGGCTTGGAGATAGCTGCTGCAGGCAGGCCTGGGAACGGCCGTGGAGAAGAGAAAGGCCCAGGTCCTGGCTGGAGGTGGTGACGAGCCATATCCTGGGACATTCCGTGAGTCCAAGTCCCACCCTCAACCTTGAGAATGAAGCTGGCGGTGCTGTTCCTGGCCAGTCTTGCATCCTCTGCACACACCCGGGGCCGCCTCATCCTCTTTCTCTGCTGCGGGCTGGGGCCTCCTCTCCCAAGTCTGTGCTCTGCTGGGTGCGGGGACCCTGCCTGGGGATGTGGACAGAGGAGGGCAGGTCCCTAAAATACCCAGGCTTTTTGCCCAGCGGGATCCATTAACCTTTTCACTAATGATCTGGACAGCTGAGGAGGCCATCGCCATGAGAGCCTGAGTCAGCAAAGGAGAGTGTTCCGAGGGCTCATTAGAGGAGAAATGCCAAGAGGTGCTGGGCTGGCAGGAAGCAGGGCAGGGGTTCGAGGGTGGGGCTGAAAGCCCTCCTCCCTGGGAGGACCTGGCATCTCGGGCCAGCCTGGAGGCCCCTGGAGAACGCTTGGCCCCATAGCTAACCTGTCCAGTCTGCTGACCTCATCCATGTCCTCACCCGGCCTGGCCCTTCAGTAATAAACAGTCTCACAGCCACTTTACATCTCAAATGCCATCGCTTTCCAACCCCTTTAGACGTCTAGTCCACAGTATTCGTCACCATCTCAACCGTGCTCCGTGGCTTGCTGGGCGCTCACAGGCTGGGGCTGCCGTGGAGAGGCGGTCGGCAGCCCACGGGTTCCTGGAGCCACTGCCCAGAGCTTCCTGGGCTCTGCACTCCTTGCTGTGCGGGGAGGGGCGGGTTGGGGGAGTCTTCAGGCGGCTGGCTGCTGCCAGCTCCCCTCTGCATGGCAGGCACCTTCTGCGGCAGGACCCCATGTGAAAAAACCCTGGGCAGGGTGCCCCACGTCAGCCTCCCACCTGGCCCTTAGGACCTCCGTGCCTTGGACCTGCTGCTGGAAGGAGGTCACCACCCCTGCACACTCCGTGGCCTCCGGATCTCCCAGGCAGGACGCAGCCACCATTACCGCCACACCTTCTCCTGGTCTTTTCAACAGGAGGAGTGAGCAGGACCTTTTCCTTTGGTTGAATGGGGCAGAGGGAAGGGGAAGAGATGAGGACACCTTTTAGAATCCTGGCCTGGGCACCTGGGACGTGTGGCATTCCTGCCACGCAGAGGCCTGGAGGAAGGGGTGGCAAGCAGTCCCCTGACCCCAGCCTCATGGCCCAAGTCACGCAGAGGCCAAGCTCTCACCAGCCCTCTCTTTAAGGTTCCGCACATTCACCACCCGAAGTGGGCCCCAGGGTCAGGGAACGAGTGCTTGGGAATCTCTGATTATCCACAGGATTCCCCCTGGGACCCCCACAGCCTTTAACATTGTTCGTGAATTAATGTTTATAGAAGGGGCTGCTAGCGCAGGCTTTTGCTGACCACTCAGAAGATGCTAGAACTGAAAGGACTGAGATCAACTGGGCCAGCTCCCTGAAGCTAAAGATAGGGAAACCGAGGCCCAGAGGGGCAGGGGCGCTCCTGAGATGATGGTCAGATGATGACCGAGCTGGGTTAAAATGGAAACCCTAGAGAGTGCCTTAGTATAAGCCCGGCTGTCCCATTTAAAGGCATCTACGTGGAGGTCTTAGGCCACACTCTTGTCCTGTGCACAACCCCTGGCCATTGCCCATCCTCACCCCCAATCTCTGGGTACACTCTGGACTCCCCTCAAACCCAGCTTGAGCCCTCTCAGAGCCCCTCAGCTTCCACCTGGCTGTTCTGCACTGCTCTCCTCCCCTTCTCCAGCCTAAGCCATCTCATCCATACTCAGAGTGCCTGGCCTCAGGAAAGCTTTCCGCAACCCAGGCTCCATCCGGTGCCTCAGCGGCCTGTCAAACAAAAGCAACAGTGCTCAGCCTCACACCTTAGGGTCAGGAGGTGCAAATGAAAACAGTGAGGCACTCTGTGCAGGAGTGAGCGTAGCAAAGACCGGAGAGAGCAGCGGCGGACTGAGCCAGCAGGGAGGCAGAGATGCGCCCCCATGGGATCTCACTGACAGGTGAGTGGCTCAATCCCATTGAAGACTGGCCGGCAATGTCTGTTCAGCTTAAAAGACACATTAGCTTGAACCCACAATCCCACTCTAGGGATTTTATCCTACAGAAATGAGAGCACCAGTGTACAAAGAAGCAAGGATGCTTACTACAAGATTGCTGGTAGACACACACACACACACACAACCTGCAAACAACCTACAAATGTCAATAAAAAATATGGGAGTGGCTGAACACATCACAACTATGGGCTTTTAAGCACCTGCTGGAGAAGGCAGTAGATCTCAGGCTACCATCCTCAATAGACGGCTGCGATGTGTCAGGAAGTGAGAACTGTTGGCTGCTGATACCTATGGAATGATTCCATTTTTGACCAAAAGACCCCTCCACAGTTGCTCACATGTCCATGAATGTGGTTTGTGTCTCAGCCTGGGGTTACCAGGAGGTAAGGGCGGGGCAGTGTCTTAGTGTTGCTCTGAAGGAATTCCAGAGGCTGGGTAGTTTATAAAGAAAAGAAGTTTATCTGGCTCGGAGGTTGACTTGATGTCTGGAAAGTTCAGATTTGGGCATCTGGGGAGGGCCTCCGGCTGCTTCCACTCATGGAGGAAGGTGGAGGGGAGCTGGTGTGTGCAGACCACATGGTGAGTGAGAAGCAGGAGAGACAGGGGACGTGCCAGGCTCTCACAAGAACTAAAAGAGCAGGAGCTCACTCACCCTGTCCCACACAGGGAGGGAATTCATGGGGACGGGTGCGGGGGACTGGGTGTCCCTCATGAGTAGAAAACCCTAATAGAAAGATTTCTTTATTTTGTTTTCTTTTTTGTTTCAGTAGAGACAAGGTTTCTCCATGTTGGTCAGGTTGGTCTCGAACACCCGACCTCCGGTGATCCACCTGCCTTGGCCTCCCAAAGTCCAGGGATTACAGGCGTGAACCACTGTGCCCGGCCAGAAAGATTTCTATTCATGAGGGACACCTGCCCCATGACCCAAACACCTCCCTTAGGCCCTACCTCCAACATCGACACCAAATCTTAACATGAGATTTGGAGGTGATAAAAGGCCAGCCTACAGCAGGTATAGAGAAAGGCACATGGGGTAGTGGCTCTGAGGGAGACGAGGGAGCCCCCAGGTTGGAGTTCTGAGACTGGACTCTGAAAAGAAGTGGGTGCAGCCACTGGGGCTGGGGTTGGAGGCCAGGGTGGGCCTGGCACCTGGCTGACCTGAGCCAGCTTGCCCTATAGGCCCTGGCCTCTCCACCAGGCCTGGGGTGGTCCTGGAGCAGGGTGGGCTGGCTGGGGTGGTGTGTGGGAGGGAGGAGGCACAGGCCGGAAGCAGGCAAAGCATTTCCACCTCCAGCTCCAGCTCCAATTTCCGCGGGGCTGTTGAGTTGGTGTTTCTTGGGATAACAAGCCATGCTGACATAGGACCCAGTGGAAATACGCAGTTACCTTGTTAGTTTGACCATTGCATGGACTAAACTGTGCTTCATCCACCAGATGATGAAACCCTAGCCCCAGTGTGACTGTTTGGAGATAGTCTTTAAGGAGGTGATTAAGGTTAAGTGGGGTCATAAGGGTGTGGCCCTCATCTAATAGAACTCTTGTCCTTATAAAAGAGGGGGCAGTGTGATGGCTCACACCTGGAATCCCAGAACTTTGGGAGGCCAAGGTGGGAGGTAAGATCCCTTGAGCCCAGGAGTTTGAGACCAGCCTGGGCAACACAGTGAGACTCTGACTGTACAAAAAAAAAAAAAAAATTAGCCAAGCATGGCGGTGTGCAACTATAGTCCTGGCTACTCGGGAGGCTGAGGTAGGAGGATCACTTGAGCCCAGGAGGTCGAGGGTGCAGTGAGCCGTGTTCGTGCCACTGCACTTCAGTGTGGGTGACAGAGTGAGACCCTGTCTCAGAAATAAATAAATAAACAAATAAAAGGGGAAAAGACACCAGAGTGCATGCTTGAGCTAAGGCTCTTTCCCTCTCTCTCCCCCTCCATCTTTCCCTCTCTCTCCCCCTCCGTCTCTCCCTCTCTCCCCCTCCGTCTCTCCCTCTCTCCCCCTCCGTCTCTCCCTCTCTCTCCCCCTCCGTCTCTCCCTCTCTCTCCCCCTCCGTCTCTCCCTCCCTCTCCCCCTCCGTCTCTCCCTCCCTCTCCCCCTCCGTCTCTCCCTCCCTCTCCCCCTCCGTCTCTCCCTCCCTCTCCCCCTCCGTCTCTCCCTCTCTCTCCCCCTCCGTCTCTCCCTCTCTCTCCCCCTCCGTCTCTCCCTCTCTCTCCCCCTCCGTCTCTCCCTCTCTCTCCCCCTCCGTCTCTCCCTCTCTCTCCCCCTCCATCTCTCCCTCTCTCTCTCTCCTTTCTTGCACAGAGAAGAGGTTGTGTGAAGACATGGTGAGATGTGCCTACAAGCCAGAGAGGCCTCAGCAGGAGCCGACCGTGCAAGCACGCTGGTCCCAGATTTTCAGCCTCCAGAACTGTGAGAAAATAAATTTCCGTTGTTCAAGCCACACAGTGTGTGGTGTTTTTTAATGGCAACTCTTGACTAATAGAGCCATTAAACTGGATGATCCAGACTATAAGGATTAACTGCTTTTCTGACTTACTAGAGGCATTTTGAGTCAGACCATTAAAGTAGCATAGGAGACACTTACTATTTAGTAGCCACTCATGCTCTTCCGTGGGGCATGTAACTAGGGTGAAGCTAACCCAGCCCTTAGCTTTGGGGGGTGGATTGTTCGGCCAAGTCCTGGCCCCTCAGTGAATTCTTGGCCATTAGATTGGTGCAAGGATGGGCCCCTGGCCCCATCTAGGCCCACTAGATACCTGGGACTCAATATGAGTTGTTGGGGAAGAAGCCTGTTTCCCCTCAGGGCTTGAGGTTCTGAGAATGTGAAGCTGGAGCTGTGGCAGCCCCATTGGTATCATGAGGACATTTCTTGTTTGAGATGGGATCAACCCATAGGAAGAGGGACAGAGAGCTGGAGGGAAAGAAACTGGGTCCTGAGGACAACATTTCAGCTGTCCAAGGCCAAACTACCCCTGGATTTTTAATTTTGTGAAACAATAACTTCCCTTTTGCCCAAGTCAGCCCAAGTCAGTTTCTGTCACTCGCCATATAACCATATTTAAGCCACCAGTTCTTATCCACATCTGAGCCCTTGCTTGGAACGGCCCTTTCACGGTCCTGAGACAGGCTGATACAGATAGAACCGCTCACTGATCTCGTGACTAGTTCTTGGCTCTCACTGGTGGCTTCCTGCCTTCCACCCCCAGAGCTGAAACATGGGTGGCAGGCAAGATTGTATCCAGGCACGGTGGCTCACGCCTGTAATCCCAGCACTTTGGGAGGCAGAGGTGGGCGGATCACGAGGTCAGGAGATCGAGACCATCCTGGCTGACACTGTGAAACCCCGTCTCTACTAAAAAATACAAAAAAAAAATTAGCCGGGCATGGTGGTGGGCGCCTATAGTCCCAGCTACTCGGGAGGCTGAGGCGGGAGAATGGCGTGAACCAAGGAGCTGGAGGTTGCAGTGAGCCGAGATCGCGCCACTGCACTCCAGCACTCCAGCCTGGGCGATAGAGCCAGACTCCATCTCAAAAACAAAAACAAACAAACAAACAGAAAAACCAAAAACAAAAACCAACAAAAAAAGATTGTATCCAACCTCAAAGAGCTTTGCAAGAGGAGGACCTGTTGCGGGGAGGCGCATCCGAGCATTTTCCTCCAGGAAGGCAAGCTGAGCGCTGAGTCTCTGTGGCCTGACTTTAATTTAACTGACAACTTAAAAAATCAAAACCAGTGTCGGGGGGCGTTTAGAACGTCTGTCTTCCCGGTTTAATTTCACAGGGATCCTGTTATGGCTTTTAATACAATGTTTCATTTTAAAGAACTGGTTTCATCAAAGCGCGGCTTTCCTGTAACAGGGTCAGGTCCACCGAAGAAAGGCATGTTCATTAGGGAAAAGCGGCCCCTGGCTTGGGCTTAACTGTAGGTTCAGAGAACAGAACGGAAAGCCCATGCCCTCTGGCGATCTCTCACGGTCTGAAGGAGGCGCTATGCGGAAATGCGACTCATTTCTGAGGAACATCACGCGTGCTCTCCCTCTCCAGTGCCTCAGGTTGTTACCTGTCACCGATGCCCTTCCTCGTTCTCGGCAGGCAGATCCCACCCTCCATCACCTGGCTCCCCTGTTCTGGGCGTGGCTGTGGAATGATGGTCTGCAAAGGTGTAAAGGTTGCCTCACTTGGAAAAAGTGTCTTTGAAGATGTGATTTGATGGATGATTTTGAGAGGAGAAGATTATCCTGGATTATCTGGGTGGGTGCTAGATTGGATAAATGTCCTTATAAGGAGGAGGCAGAGGGAGGTTTGACCCAGACACACACCCAGAAGAGGAGGCGGCGATGTGACCAGGGAGGCAGAGATGGGAGGGAAGCGCCCGTGAGCCAAGGAACGCCAGCAGCCCCAGGAGCTGGGCGAGGCAGGGAACAGATTCTCCCCAAAGCCTCTGGAGGGAGTGTGGCCCTGCAGACACCTGCTTTCTGCTCTGAGACTCACTTCGGACTTCTGCCCTCCAGAGCGGGGAGAGAATAAGTTTCTTTCGGTTTAAGCCCCGCTTACACCAAGTTGGTGTTGATTTGTTACAGCAGCCACAGGAAGCTAATACAGAAGAGAAACCCATCTAAACTGTCATGCACAAATAGGGTCCTTCGGTGTTGAGAATGAGGGTGGTGCGGTTTCCATGACATCCAGAGTGGGAAAGCGCATGGAGCCTCTGGCGGGGCTGGGACTGGGGCAGGGGAGACGCCAGCCCTTTCCCTGCTTCAGTCTTGCTTCCTCCTCTCTCTTCCTGGCTTCCTCCCCCACCACGGCTCCATTCTTCTCTATCCGCAAAGAAGGCGATGTGGGAGATGCACAGGGAACAGATACTTGCTTTGGTTCACATGATTTGGAATCATTTCACTTGTTACAAGAACTAGCACTTTCATAATGCGAAAACTGGCAAGTAATGAAACTTCAATGCAGGCTGTGCTGGGCTGCACTGCGGTTCCCCGGGCCTCCCCATCCCTATGTCCGTGCCCTCTGACACATGACTTTGCAGCTTCTCCCTCTAGGACAGGCTGGGCAGTGAGTTTTGCCTGGCCAGTGGTACGTGGGCGAAGTGACATTTTCTGGCAGCTTCTGACCTCACCCATGGGATGAGCTTCCCGTGGGAGCTGCTGCCCCCTCAGCCCGGGCCCCAGAACGCACACACAAAAACCGAGCTGTGAGCCTGAGAATACGTTCTTGCTGTTTGAGGTTGCCAAGTTTTAGGGTGGTTTATTATGCAGCGATATTATGGCAGTGGTGAACCGCTATGGAAACCGGTACCTAGAACAGAATTGGCTTTGAAACCAGAAACTGTTATAGGAGGCTGCAAAAATGATGGCCTGTGTTATGCAGTGGTGAGACATTTGCTAAAAACTGTCACTCGCAGTAAGTTGAAGGTTAGAAAAGGTACTTGGTACACTCACGGCTTTGGGCTGGGTGTGTCCAGGTAGGACGTTGAAGGCATGAGCTGGCCTCTGCTGCCCACAGTTGATATGGAACCACAAACAGGAGACATCTCCGGAAAACACTGGCTGCTTGTCAAGAAGAATTGAGAGGGAAAACAGAGCCTGGAAATTCTGGAGCTTTCTGGGTTGGAAAATAAAACTATTTCTTTTCTCTTTTTTGTTTTTTGAGACAAGGTTTTGCTTTGTCTTCTAGGCTAGGGTGCAGTGGCATGACCACAGCTCACTGCAGCTTTGACCTCCCAGGCTCCAGCGATCAACCCACCCCAGCCTCCCGAGTAGCTGGGACTACAGGCGTGTGCCACCATGACTGGCTAATTTTTATTATTTTTAATTTTTTATAGAGACAGCATCTTGCTGTATTGCCAGGGTTGGTCTTGAACTCCTAAACCCAAGGCATTCTCCCATCTTGGCCTCCCAAAGTGCTGGGATTACTGGTGTAAGCCACTGTGCCCAGCCAAGAAAACTATTTCTAATCTTCAATCTCTCCATCCAATAAAAGATTTCCCACTTAAGATACAGCCTGGAAGAAAATTCAAGTCAATGAAGATATAGCTTGGGGACAAAAATCAAATCAAAGACACAGCTATCACACCTTGTGTGAAGACCTCTGAAAGAATTAAATGATGCCCAGCAGTTACTAGAAAGATCAGCGGTGGGTCCTGAAGCAGCTTAGGGGGCTCACAGTACCTGCAATTAAGTGTGGAGAAAGGCATGTCTTGTAATACATTGTGAATATGGCTTTTGGCACACAGCATCCAGTTTTTTTTTTTTTTTTTTTTTTGAGATGGAGTCTCTCTATGTCGCCCAGGCTGGAGTGCAGTGGCATGATCTCGGCTCACTGCAAGCTCCGCCTCCTGGCTTCATGCGATTCTCCCGCCTCAGCCTCCCAAGTAGCTGGGACTACAGGTGCACGCCGCCACGCCCAGCTGATTTTTTTTTTGTATTTTTAGTAGAGACGGGGTTTCACCATGTTAGCCAGGATGGTCTCGATCTCTTGACCTCGTGATCTGCCCCCCTCGGCCTCCCAAAGTGCTGGGATTATAGGCGTGAGCCACCGCGCCAGGCTTACATCATTTTTGAGAGAGCTGTTTTGGCAAAAGCCCACCAGTCTGGACTAAAAGAGACTAACGGTATTTAATGTGGAAAAAAAAATTTGGGGGCCACTGACATTTTATGAACAAGACCCTTCAGCTGCCAGGAAGGGCATATTTTCCAGGGTCCTTCTCAGAGGTGACCAAGGAGAAGGATGGGAAAGGAAGGATCTCCTAGAGAGTAAACAGCCACAGAAAACAATGGATTGAGGGTCAAGTCCCAGAGGGTGAACCTGGAACCTCATCCCAGAACATTCTCGACCCCCAGGGGAGCAGCACCTGGCAACATTTTTCCAACAGGATTTAAGGATTGCTATGAACCAGTGACTGCTATGGGCTTCCTGTCCTTCCTTCCTTTGAATGGGAGTGTTGATGGGGTGTGTGTGAGGTGTGGAAGGTAGGAGGGGTGAACATAACTTCTCCTTGTGTTCCACAGGTCTCTGGAGCAAGAGAAGCCACATCTGGATGTGACGTAGGATGGGGTATTCTGGACTTCAAGCTTGAATCATGAGTGGTTAAGGCTTTCAGGGTCTTAGGATGGAGTGAGTATATTTTGGGAGCAGGCGTGTCTTCGTCCATTTTGTGCTGCTGTAACTGAATACCAAGATTGCATAATTTACAAAGAACAGAAATTAATTCTCTCACTGTTCTGAAGGCAAGATCAAGGCACCAGCATTTGATGGGGGCTTTTTTGCCGTGTCCTCATGTGGAAGAAGAACAGAAGAGAGAGAACCGATTTTCACAAGCCCCTTTTATCAACAGCTCACCCCTCAACACTGTTGCATTGGGGATTATTTCCAACACATGAATTTTGTAGGGGACACATTCAAACCACAGCGGGAAGCCTCTTGAGTAATTGGGTCCAAGAGGACAGTCTGTGGTATATTGTCTTATTGTTTCCAATTCCTCACCCATCCTATATTAGAGCTGCCATAACGGATGATCACAAACTCAAATGACTTAAAACAATAGAAATCTACTCTCACAGTTCTGGAGGCCAGAAGTCTGTAATCAAGGTGCTGGCTCATTCTGGAGGCTTTGAGGGAGAGTCTGTTCCATGTGTCTCTTCTGGCTTCTGGTGACTGCTGGCTGTACTAATCAGCCTGGGCTGCCACTGAAATGTCATGGAGGGGCTTACACAACAGAAATGTATTCTCACAGTTCTGGAGGTGGGAAGTTCAAAATCAACATACCATTCAATTAAGTTCCTGGTGAGGGCTCTCTTCCCAGCTTGTAGCTGGCCGCCTTCTTGCTGTGTCCTCAGGTGTTGGAGAGAGCCAGAGTGAGAGCAAGAGAGAGAGGGAAAGGGAGGGAGGGAATGAGGGAAGGAGATAACCCTTCCTCTTCTTATAAGGACACCAATCTTATTGGATTAGGGCCCCACCCCTATGACCTCATTTAACCTTAATCTCCTCCCAAAAGCCCTGTCTCCAGATACAGTCCCATTAGGGGTTAGGGCTTCAGTATGTGAATTTGAAGGGGGCACAGTTGAGGTCATAGCTCTGGCAACACTTGCTGTTCCTTGGCTGGTGGTGGCATCACTCTGATCTCTGCCTCTGTCACCATATGGCCTTCTGTCTGTGTATCTGTGTCTCTGCATCTCCACTTCTTAAAAAGACACTCATCATATTGGACTGGGGCCACTCTGATCCAGTGTGACCTCCTCTTAACTAATTACATCTGCAAAGAGCCCGTTTTCAAATGAGATCCCTTTCTAAGATTCCAGAAGGACATGCACTTTTGGAGGACCCTGCTCAATCCAGTACACACCCCTCTTCCACATCCACTGTTGTGTGACTTTGCAGCTTCTCCCTCTAGGATGAAGTGTCCCTCCTCACCCCACTCCCATTGGGCTGGGCGTGCATCTCTCCTGGCCAGTGGAACACAGGTGGAAGTGATGGTGTGCTGGATTTGAGCCTGGACCTTAAGCATGAGGTCTTTATGCTCATCTTTCTCAAAGATTCTGACCTCCTCCATGAGATGGGCTTCCCCAGGAGCTGCTGTCCCAGCACTTTGGGCTCCACATGAGCTGACATGGAGCTGAGCTGCCCCAGCTGCAGCCTGGACCGGCGGAGCTGTGACCGCAGGATGGCTCTTGTTCCCTGGGGTCGGTGGCGAGGTAGTTCTCCTGTGCCTATAGCTAATTGATACAGGTGAGAAGGGATCTGAGATGGATAGGCAGCCCCTTCTGAGCCCCTGGTCCCACTGCCCTGCTGGAGTGCAAGCCCTGTGTTGTCAGGACATTTTGTTTTATCAGTTTTATTTTCTCAGCCAAGAATCTAGATTTCTAATCTGAAAGCACCTAGTTTTTCACTTATGCATCTAATTCAAATTTTCAAAGTGACCGTGCTGTCCCAGCCAAACATGCCCATGGGCAGCATTCTGCCTGCAAACCTCCAGCTTGTGGCCTAGGGTGTGACCTGTCTGGCCCTGCAGGTCCCTCTGCTCAGCATCTTCCCCGTCACAGGCCCAGCCATCCTGGGCAGATCCTGCTTCTAGGAACAGAGTGGCCTCCCTTGTGCAGGTGACTTTGGCAGGACCAGCAGAAACCCAGGTTTCCTGTCAGGAGGAAGTGCTCAGCTTATCTCTGTGAAGGGTCGTGATAAGGCACGAGGAGGCAGGGGCTTGCCAGGATGTTGCCTTTCTGTGCCATATGGGACATCTCAGCTTATGTTGTTAAGAAATATTTGGCAAGAAGATGCACACAGAATTTCTGTAACGAACAGGATGGAGTTTTAAGGGTTACTACGAAAAAAAGAAAACTACTGGAGAAGAGGGAAGCCAAACACCACCAAGTTTGAAATCGATTTTATTGGACGAATGTCTCACTTTAAATTTAAATGGAGTCCAACTTCCTTTTCTCACCCAGACGTCGAGAAGGTGGCATTCAAAATGTTTACACTTGTTTCATCTGCCTTTTTGCTAAGTCCTGGTCCCCTACCTCCTTTCCCTCACTTCACATTTGTCGTTTCATCGCACACATATGCTCATCTTTATATTTACATATATATAATTTTTATATATGGCTTGTGAAATATGCCAGACGAGGGATGAAATAGTCCTGAAAACAGCTGGAAAATTATGCAACAGTGGGGAGATTGGGCACATGTACATTCTGTACTGCAAAGTTGCACAACAGACCAAGTTTGTTATAAGTGAGGCTGGGAGGTTTTTATTTTTTCTCTAGGACAACAGCTTGCCTGGTGGAGTAGGCCTCCTGCAGAAGGCATTTTCTTAGGAGCCTCAACTTCCCCAAGAAGAGGAGAGGGCAAGACTGGAGTTGTGCTGGCAGCACAGAGACAAGGGGGCACGGCAGGACTGCAGCCTGCAGAGGGGCTGGAGAAGCGGAGGCTGGCACCCAGTGGCCAGCGAGGCCCAGGTCCAAGTCCAGCGAGGTCGAGGTCTAGAGTACAGCAAGGCCAAGGTCCAAGGTCAGTGAGTCTAAGGTCCATGGTCAGTGAGGCTGAGGTCCAGGGTCCAGTGAGGCTGAAGTCGAGAGACTGGTGAGGCTGAGACCCAGGGTCCAGTGAGGCCAAGGTCCAGGGTCCAGTAAGGCCGAGATCCAGGGTCCAGGGAGGTCAAGGTCCAGGATTCTGTGATGCTGAGGCCCAGGGTCCAATGATTCTGAGGTCCAAGGTCCAGGGAGGCTGAGGTCCAAGGTCCAGTGAGGCTGAAGCCTAGGGTCCAGTGAGGCCAAGATCCAGGGTCCAGCAAGGCCAAGGTCGAAGGTCCAGTGAGACTGAGGTCTAGGGTCCAGGAAGGTCAAGGTCCAAGGTCAGTGAGGCCAAGGTCCAGGGTCCAATAAGGTCATGGTCTAGGGTTTAGTGAGGCTGAGGTCCAAGGTCAAGCAAGGTCAGAGTCTGAGGCCCAGCAAGGCTGAAGTCTAGGGTCTAGCAAGGCCAAGATCCAGTGAGACTATGGTCCAGGGTTCAGTGAGGCCAAGGTCCACAGCCTGGCAAGGCCAAGGGCCAAGGTCCAGTGAGGCTGAGGCCCAGGGTTCTGCATGGCTGAGGTCCATGATCCAGCAAAGCTGACACCTGGGCCTAGCGTGGCCACTGCTCGGTGAGATGGAGGACCAGGGTCCAGCCTGGGCAGAGGCTGAGACCTGGGACCGAGCAAGGCCAAATCCCAGTTTCCAGTGAGAGTGAGGTCTTTCGGAGACATTTGTTTCCCTGCTGCCATGTTTCAGGTGGATGGAATTATCTGCTAACCTCTGATGAATCTTGAAGCAATTTGCCTCTCACTCCCTGTTGATCCCAGGGCTTAGGGTCTTCCTCTGCAGGGATGGCTTGTCTGGGACCACCTGGCTCTGCAGTTCTCAGGTCCAGCCACTGTCTCTCTTGTGCCCAGGAGGATGCAGGGGAGGAGGGGCTTGGTCATTCAGACCAGGGTTGGGTCATTCCTGGAGCCACCTGGCCCGGGGACTCTGCTCTTTCTCAGCTATGCACCTCATCATCGCACAGATTCAAACCAATAAAGGGAAACCAGTGATAGCTCCAATCAGTTCAAAGCCTCCATTGTCAATGTCCACTTTCGGTGTGAGAGACGTGCTTTACTATGTTTATGAGGAAGATCTGAGGGTCTCAGGTGACCTCCAGGATAACAGTGCGGCTGATCATGCAATTTGTCTGCTCTATCATTGAAGACAATATTATGGCCAACAGCATCCTTCTGTCTAGGCTGTGTCTGAAATGCCGTGGAGAATAAGGGGTCTGGGGGAACTTCCAATCAGAGGGTCTGTGGAGTGGCTCAGGATGGGAAGAGCCTCAGGAGGAGAACACACTGTGGCACAGACCCATAGGAAGGGATCTTCTGGGCAGCAGCTTCTCATCCTGTAGGCACAGGGTCCTAGGATGCACCAAGCATGGGGCAGGGGCCCTGGGCTCTATAATGATGGGAAATGCTGTGGTCCTGCGCTTTGGGGTGCCTTGAGAACAGAGAGACACTGTAGTCTCAGCTGCCCCAGGAGGCAGGTCAGTGGCCCTTATCACCACTGCAAGCCCTAGATGAGCTGGCAGCTCCCGTCCATAGCAGGCGGCTGGCCGAGGCCAGAGACAGCTTGCAGTGTGGCCCATGCTGAGGGTTGCTAAGGAGTCTCAGGGCTCAGACGGAACTCCAGACAGCCTTGCTGCTGTGGCCTCTCTGAACGGAGATGGGAAATCGCCATGGGGTAACGGCAGCCGCCTCAAAGTCATTCGATTTCCTCTATCTCATTTTCAGAAATGCAATTAGGGAGGCCGGGGCACTGTGTGGGCTCTGGAGCGTGCGTCTGCGTGTCTGGGTCTGTGGGCGTTTGCGGGCTGCAAGTTGGCGTGTGTCTGCATGCCTGCTAGTGCACGTGCATCACCACATGTGTGTGCCGTGGTATGAGTGTGTGCATACAGGCGTGTGCAAGTGAACACTCTCGCCTCTGGGCTCCTGGAGAAGTCACCCATTCAGCACCCTGAATCAGCTTCTGTTCCCTTTCACATCAATTTGCTGGGGAGTCCCCCAACCTTGAGACGACCGTATTCCTGTGGCACTCCCCTCCACCCCTGCACCCCTACCTCCCCATCCTCCCTCCCAGCAGCCTGTGCATTCAGACTTAGGTTTGGAAGGCCTTGGGGATGGTCTCTTCCTCAGGTCACTGTCCCTGTCTGCAGCCGAAGAGCAGGACCTCTTAATAGGTAGCAGGGGGCCACCGGTGCCACATGGGGACAGGAAAAGGAGCATTTTGGAAAGTTCTAGCAGCTGAAGCCATCATAGAGGTCCCTGTGTGAGACAGCAGAGAAGCCTGGGCTACAGAGGTTCCCCTGGGCTGCCCCAGCCATGCAGGGACCCCTGACCCAGCTTCTCCAACCAACAAGGCAGAGGTGGGCTCTGCAGCACACGGGCTGGAGGCCACAGGCCCAGGGGCAAGGTGGCTGTGTGCAGAACGTGAGGGTCTGGAAACCTCCGCTCCAGCTTGTGGATGCCCCATGGCACAGTGGGCCCAGAGGAGCCAGTTGGGCTTTTTTTTTTTTTCATGGAAGCCAGAGCTGCATGTTTTCATGGGCAGTCTTTTGCTTTTTTAAATCTTAGCAAATAATTTGAGTTAAAAAATAAAACCCTATAGGCCACCAGTGGGCAGCCCCTTATGCAACACTTAGGATAGGATGCTTGAGTTTGTGAGTGACAGTAAATGACTCCATGACCCTCCAGGCTGAGTGGGGCTTCACGGGAAGATGCTGGACCCCAGAAGGCCTGGGGTCTCAGAAGCCTCTGGACACCCCCATATAGGGTGAACGTTGGAGTCTAGGGGTTCGATCTGCCTTTGAACCCTCAGGGTCTGCCATCCCTGAGTGTCAGCCTCTTCACCCGCAAGTGGGATGCTGCAGTTCCACCTTGCAGGCAGTCATGAGGCTCAGGGGAGGCAGTTTATGAAGACCTTGGCTAATTCACCTGCAGCGGTGCCCAATGACGGCATCTTTCTGCTCTGGTGGGAGAGGAAACTGCAGGGTCCAGCTGACCCAGTCACCTTTGATCTGGGCAGATGAGGGTGGTTTTGGGGTAGAAACGTGCATGATCCTTCTCCTGAGAAGAGGGCTGGGGACCCCTCAACCAGTGTCCCAGTGAGAGATCTTAGTTCCCAGGGCATTTTGCAGTGAGCATGATCTTGCTTCCTTCCTCTACTTTTTTTCTTTCTTTCTTTCTTTTTTTGAGACGGAGTCTCGCTCTGTCACCCAGGCTGGAGTGCAGTGGCGCAATCTTGGCTCACTGCAAGCTCTGCCTCCTGGCCTCACGCCATTCTCCTGCCTCAGCCTCCCGAGTTGCTGGGACTACAGGTGCCTGCCACCACGCCCGGCTATTTTTTTTTTTTTTTGTATTTTTAGTAGAGACGGGGTTTCACTGTGTTAGCCAGGATGGTCTCGATCTCCTGACCTCGTGATCTGCCCACCTCGGCCTCCCAAAGTGCTGGGATTACAGGCGTGAGCCACCATGCCCGGCTCCTTCCTCTACTTTAAACTCTCCGCTTAGAACAAAATGCAAACTCCTGGCTGAGACCCACAAGGCCCTGCCTCCTCGACAGTTTCCTCTCTCACTCCATCTCCTCCTGCTCTCTCCTGTTCTCACCACCCTTTTGCTGCGCTGCTCTTGCTTTTCCTGGAGCACAGAAAGCTCTTTCTTGTCTCAGGGCCTCTGCATGTGCCGTCTCTCTGCTTGAGGTGCTCACCGTGTAAGCCACTCTTCCCGGGAAATTCTCTCTGATTAGCTTTTAGCCTAAACCTCCCCCTTCCACCCTCCACCACCTTTGTCACACGTGTTTGATGTCACCTGCCTCTTTTATCTCCTTCATGACATCTATCTTTGGAAATCATTTTATTTGTTTGATTGGTCCTACAAATATTTACTGCACACCTACTATGTGCCAGGCTGTGTTTTGTCAATTGCCATATTTTCTACAAGACTTTGGCAAGGTTACCCGTCCAAAGTCAACCCTGGCATCCTACCATTAATGTCCTACGGTACCGTCAGGGTTTGGTTCTAAAGTCAGTGGCGGCATGAAGAAGGCCATGGTCAAAATACTCTGCAAATTTCCAGCGTCCACAGTGTTGTGTTTCTGGCCCAATACTGCACTATGGGTACAGCCATGTACAGGAAGTCATGGAGAGCAGTACTAGCAAAGGTACCAGTGCTGACTCTGTGAGGATCAGTTGTGAGCCCCACATATGTGGTCAATCATTTGATTCTCAACCAGGTATGGTAGCTCACACCTGTAATCCCAGCACTTTACGAGGCCATGGTAGGTGGATCACTTGAGCCCAAGAGTTCAAGACCAGCCTGGGCAGCATAGCAAGACCCTGTCTCTACAAAATATAAAATATTAGCCAGGCACAGTGCTACACGCCTGCGGCCCCAGCTACTTGATTGGCTGAGGTGGGAGGATCACTTGAGCCTAGAATGTTGAGGCTGCAGTGTGCTGTGATCATGCAGCTGCACTCAGTCTGGACAGCAGAGTGAGATCCGGTCTCAAAAAAACATATCATTTGATTCTGAAAACTGCCCTGTGATGAGGTATTATTATGCCCAATACAGACTTTAAGAAACTGAGGCACGAGAGGTTGACTTTCCCAAGGGCACACGGCTGGAAAGGGGAGTTGAAATAATCTAAGCCAATGAGCCCTGGTGGAATTCCCCTCTCAGCAACCCCAGGAAACCAGGCTCCCTGCTACCCAGGACAGCTATGCCCACAGGGTGGGGCAGGAGCCCTCCAGCTAGGAGATGGGCCTCATTATTCCAAAGAACATTGGCACTTTCAGTCACCAACCTGTTTTAGGGGCTGCTGACATCTACCCTCTGTTGAAAACAAATATAAGTCATGCTCAAGCTTTGCTTAAGACTGGGAGGGAGGTGTGCAAGCCCCCTCCAATGAGGAGACAGAGGCAAGCATGAGAAGATGCGTGCTGTGTGCAGGTCATTGTGTGTGGGGTGCCATCCTGGAGCCACCCCCTTCTGACTAGCAGGAGAGGAAGTCACTTGAGCCCACGGGCTCAATTTCAGGCATCTAGTGCCCAACGGGGCTGGTCCTGTGGGTGCTCCATCATGTCAGGGAGGGGTATCGAGGCTGGGGTAGAGGGGGTGGTAGGGAGGGGGTGCGGACTGGAGAGTGCTTTCATGTGGGGGTAAAGGAATGGAGGGGACCGAGATGCCCCTGGGTCCCTGGCTGCAGGGAGCCTGCAGGGAGAATGGAGACGCCGGATGCTGAACCCAAGGGGACTGGGCCGAGGCTGGGGCCAGGCTGGAGATGGGGCAGTTCTGGGTGGGTGGGTTGGTGAGGCTCTGAGATATCTTGATGCAGGTGGCTGAGGGAGCTGCATTTACGGTAGAACGAACCCAGCGGGTGGGCAGTCATCAGCACACCGGCTCTCACGAGCCTGTGGGAAAGGATGAGATTGCCCAGGAAGCGGAGGGCTCAGGGACCAGCCCTATGGACTGGCCTTGGGTCAGTATGAAGAGAAAAGGCTTCTCCTCCTGAGGGGTGGCCCAGAGCCAGACCTGTAGAGAGCTGCAGAAACACTGGGCACAGGGATGATTTCGTTCATTTTCAAAAACCCAACAAACTTTAAAAAAATTACCAAAAGGATACAAACATATCTTTTCTTTCTTTCTTTCTTTCTTTTTCTTGGAACCCTCAGAGGAAGGGGACACCATTTTGCAGGGAGCAAAGGTACCAGTTCCTCCAGGACCCCCACTTTCAGTGTCCTGGGATTTGTGTCCAGTCTCGGTGTTTCTGCAGAGGAAGAAGGACCCCTGGAACTGTTAGCAGGAGCAGCTAAGAAGGTCGCTCCTACCAGCGAGAGGAGGGACCCTTCTCCCTCCTAGAGGAGAAGTGGGAAGTGGGGTCCCCAAGGCTATAGAGATGGCTGGAGCCCCCCAGCCATGCACCCAGAGTTTTCCTCCCACCACGGTCTTCGTCTTAGGGCTTCATCATGGGCACCGTAGCCCTGAAGTCCCAGCCAGAAGCTTTGGTGTCTTTAAGGCCCACATCCTTGATCCCGTGAACTGGGAAGGGTCAGGCTGGACTGGATGGAAGGACATTGCCACCGAGGGTGACCTAAAGGTAATGAAGCCCCAGAGGCCAGGGATCCTGGGGATCTAGCAAGGCCTGGGCTGAGGTCACCGATGGCTTTCCTCAAAAGCTAGGAAGTAAGGAAGCGTCCAGACAGGCTTAGAAAGGGCTTTGAACACAGATCTCCATAATGTAATAGAACTGGGCCCTTCACCAGTTACCTACAGGATTTACATAAAAAGAAAGGAATTCTGCATGCTGTACAGATGGTGTAGTATAGGAGTGGGACACAAATATAGCGCCACATGGGAAAAACTTCTTTTGCCAGGCAGGAGGATGCCTGGGACTATGCAATACTCTGATTTGGAAATAGAGACAGAAGGCAATGCTGGGGGCACTGGGGTAGACGCGACGGTTAATCCAGGTTGGTCCCGGTCACCCCTTCACCCACCGCCTGTCAGCAACTGGTTCGGCAAACGACCCAGCCTTGGCCCACAGACCACAGGGGAGACAGCGGTCCTTCTGGGAGAGGGCAGTGTGCCTGTGCTTTGGCCGTCCTTCTACCTGGTTGGGGCAAAGATGCTAGGCAGGCAGCAGAGCCCTTGGTGCTGCGGTTAAGCTCCGCGGCCACCACACCTGCAGACTTCCGGGTGCGTGAGCTGATGCATTTCCTCATGGTTTAAGCTGGCTGTCTTACTTGCAGCCAGGAGCATCCTGAGGGACCCAAAGGCCTTTCCCAGATGAGGGGGCTGGACAAAATGGCCCCCGACCCCTGACAGGGGCCAGACACAGGTGAACCCAGAGATTCAGACCCCAGCTCAAGTGGCGTCACTGCCTGACACATCCAGATAGCCCCTTTAAAATTTTTCTCTGTTCTCTCTGCTAGGCTGAGCGTATGTGTAAGTGGACAATCACAGATAGGCATTAAGCTACATCCTTCCCTGGGCCATTAATGCTTAGACTGAGTCTGAGTCTCCATCTTGCATCTCCATGTAGAAATGTTAACTGAGCCCTGATCCCCAAGCCTCCAAACCTCAAGCACTTTGTCTTCCACTTCCAGGCAGAATCGATCTCAGTGGCGAGGGGACGCCTCCGTGCCGCAATGGCAGTAAAAACAATTGCTACTGAAACACCACCCACGTTTCCTCTTTTGCTGGACACGGCTCCCTATTAAAGTGTGTACATGGTGTAGGGGAGGGGCACGCTCTCGACACAGCAAGAACCACACTTCCTAGAGGCCACCCGGCCTCCACATTCTGTTCAATCAGCGTTCCCTTGACATATGGCTCACCAGGGCCACTCCCGGCCAGAACTCCGCCAGAGCATCTGATGGGACCACTGCACCCGCTGTTTGCCAACAGCAAAGTTGGACAGAGCTGCTGTCCTCAAGGCCCCTCGACAAGGTAACTAGCTCCTCATGCTTGGCCCGCTCTGCACACAGGCACCAGTGAGACTAAAAGAGTCCAGCTCCTTTCCCACAGCCCCTAAGAGCTTGTTTGTCATTAGGGAGGGCACTGAAACCTCCCTGCCTCCATCTGCTTGGCAGGTTGTGCCAAGAAAGGTGACTTTGTCAAAGGGCAGGAGACCTTCTCAGGGGCTGGTTTCTGTGCAGACATTAGGAGACAGCAGTGGCTCTCAAATGGGCTCCTGTCTTTAATGAAGTCTGTGCTGACAAATGTGACCTGGAAGCCTGAGCCAGACCAGGGAGCCCGACCCTCCTCTCAGGGCAAGGCAGGGCACCCACCCACTGAGAACTGCGGTGGGCAACGGCAAACATTCCTCCTCCTTAATGTTTCTTCTGCCAGGGATGTGGGGTGACTCGTGGCACCCAAGATGACCCGGAAAGGTCCTCACCTCTTTCTGCACTACACAACTTTGGGAAGGTTTTAAGGGGGTTGGGTGTGTAAGGCCCGAGCTGACCCTGACTTGTTCTCACTCCTCCCTACAAACACTGGGCTTCTCGGTGAGGGTGACAACTCCAGGTTTTCAGGGACCATGGTGCTGACAATCATGAGCAATAGGCAGGTGTAGGGCAACAGGGGGTGGTGAGGACTGCGGTAAGCTGGAGAGCACAGCCAGACCTGAAGACATTCAGGCTCCAGTAGAAACGAACGCACGTGGCATGCACTCAACAACACATCCAGCGGCGTTGGCCCAGTGGCCCTTAGTTTTTGTCTTTGGGACCTAGACTGAACATGCAGAGGAGCAGAGAGCCACTGGGGACTTCTATGTCCCGTATTTTACCTGGAAGAGGAAAAGGGGGACCAGAGAAAGAGGCAAACACCAGTACGGGGGGAGAGGCAAGATTTGAATCATGGAGGTTTGAAGAAGTAGCAAGATTTTTGTTGTTGTTCTTTGGTTGTTTTTTGTTTTTCTGTTTGTTTCTGAGTGGAGGACAAATGTTCACGGGCTGGGATGTGTCTGCAAGTCTCCTCCACCTCCCCGAGGGTTTAACTGTGAAGTTAGGTGCATGTGAGCCTCGTTCATCCACCACCCTGGTGGGTGACAGTGGGGGCACTAAAGGATGGGCCAGGCAAGGGTGCTGCTCCGTCCCCAACTCATCCCTGGTGGCAGGGGCACGGGTGATGTGGGAAGAATCAGCTGCCAGGGGTTATTCAGTGTCCAGGGGACAAATTCTTTCTCCAAAAAATATCCTAAAGCAAGTATCCCAAAGTATACAAAATAATTTAGCTCCGTGAACCTGCTAGAAGATGCCATCAACTCATAAAGTCAGAGTTACTCCTTTTCGGGTCTCCTTTCATCCTTCCAATCACATCAAAACAACGACCTCTGTGCTAGTCCATCTCAAGGCTTTTGTAACACTTGCTAATCAGCTTCAGCCTTCGGTATCTTTAGCAGGTCGACGTATCTGGAATTTGATAACATTTCTCTTCTTGTTGTATTTATTTTTAGCAATTATCTTTGATTTATGGAAACATGGTGAGATGCTGGCTTTTCCATTTATAGTAGTGATTTAAAGTATCCTTTAAAAAATTGAATAAAGTTTTAGGCGCTGTGTAAAGAAATACCCAACCATAGACACGGCAGGAAGGTGTAGAACATGCCCCTTGAAGTAGGGGCGGCTGCTGGTTGGGTTTCACTTGTGTTTTGAAGAGGACGGAAGCACTGACAACCACAGGAGGAATGTGTCATGGGTTCCAGGACAGCAACTGGCTGGACCCAATTCTGGGCTGCCTGGCTCCCCCAGCCTTCACAATTCAACTCATGCCACCTCTTACAGGAAGTCCTCCTGGATGCCCAGCTCTGGAGTCATCTCTGTGGTATACTAGGATTCCAGTTCCAACTTTCTCTGGAACCAGCTGGGTCATCAGAGGTCACGAGAGCAGATGCCTACAGAGAGTGAGGAGAGGCGGGACCTGCCACAATCTGCAAGGTAAGTGCCCATTTAATGGTTGCTAAGCAGGACTGTGGGGCTAGCATGGCCACATCTTCCAATATCTCAAGAAAAGTTACCAATCTAAATTTCCATGTGACATCTCACCATGCCTGGGAGCTGGATCCAGCCTCGGGCACCCTTAGGTGACACAGAAAGAGTACAGCTTGCAGGTGAAGATGGCTGTCCAGCTGCGATGCCCTCACACCCAGGACCCAGAATCGAAAGAACCAAGGACGTGAGATCACAGTTAGAGCCTGCTGTGTAAGTCTTGTTTCCCCCAACGACTGGGACCTCCTGGCCAGCAGGGAGAGGCCTGAGTCATCTCCGGGTCCTCTGCCCCTGGCCAAGGCAAAGACCAAAGCCCTGGCCACACAGGCCTGGGGCAGGGCAAATGAGAAAATCAAAGGGGTGGGTGTTCACCCTCTGGGGAAGTGAGGCAGAAATTGGGGGTCCCAGGGCAGAGATGTCCAACAGCCTGAGAGGGGGCTCTCAGGCAGGCCCTGGAGAGAGGCCGCTGAGCTCAGACAGCATGGGAGGATCAGGGCCTTGCTGGAGAGGAGGGACTGGGGAGGGGTCCCGGTTGGCAATCGGCTCTAACAGCAAACTGGCCCCAGAATGGGCCCAGGTGTCCTTGGATGCTTGGGTGGAAAAGGTAGGCAGAGCTTGGAGAGGCCATTTCAGGTTGGGGGCCGGGAGTGCAATGGCGGGAGGACAGAATGCATACGTGGGGTTGAGGACAGGTGAGGGCAGGAGCCTGACTGTGCTCATGGGCAGAGAGCCCAGGTCTGGCAGGAAGAGGCTGTGCTGAGGCTGCAGCGGAGGGATGGGAAGGCAGATGGGGGACAGGGGACAGGGACTTCAGAGGAAGAGGAACTGGGGACTGAAGGAGCCTTGCCTCTCTCAGTAAGGGCAAAAGTTGATCTTTGGGGTCGCGCCCTGGGTGTACCCTCCTAACAGCATCTTCTGGCCTTTGCGGCCTCTATTTGGGCATTCGGCCTGGCTCAGACCTTGGACCCAGTAGTCAGTCCCCCCTCCCCTTTCATTCCCTCACCCTGTCCTGCCCCAGAGCACAGAGACAGGGGGATGCACCCCTTGAATTCCAGGGCTGATGGGTGGGACCCGGCACCCCAAGGGCTCTCTAGGTGGGGACGTTCGGCCGGCGCCGCTCCTCGGAGGTTGTGCGCTTGGGGTGGCTGGCGGCGGGGCTCCCCCGGCCCGGCCCGCGGCGCTTCTCTGCCGCCGCCTCGGGGTGTCTCTGCTTCGCTGCGAGCCCGGCACCGCGGCGACGGCGGCGCGAAGAGGGAAGCGGGCGGCGGCGGCGGCCGCGCCAAGATGCGCCGGGTCACCGCAGGCTGAGGCGCCCGCCGTCCCCGCCCTCCCCCTCGCTCGCCTCCCTCCCTCCCGCCTGCCTCCCTCGCTCGCTCGCTCCTTCCCTCTCCCCGCCTTCCCTCTCCCCGCCTTCCCTCCGCGCTCCCCCGCCCTCCCCTCCTCGCCTCGCCTCCTCCGCCCCGCGCCCTGCGGTGCTGCAGCTGCGGGCGGCTCCAGCTGCCCCCAGATGTGGGCTGGGCGGCTCGCGGGGAACTTTCGCGCCGGCTGCGAGTGCGGGGCCCCGGCTGCAGTCCGGCTGCCATGGATCCGCCGGCGGGAGCCGCTCGCCGCCTGCTCTGCCCCGCGCTGCTGCTGCTGCTGCTGCTGCCGCCGCTCCTGCCGCCGCCGCCGCCGCCCGCGAACGCCAGGCTCGCCGCCGCCGCCGACCCCCCAGGTAGGTGCGGCCCGGCCCCTACTCCCCGGGACCCCCGCCGGCCTGGCCCTGTCCCGCGTGCCCCGCCGCCCCCTCCCCAGGCGTCGTCCAGCCTGACTTGGGCAAACTCCGCGCGCCCCGCCCGGGGCCAAGTTGGCCAACTTCGGGGCCGGGTTGGTCGCGCAGGGGGCGCCCCGCACCGCCCCCGAGCGCCTTGGGCCGGGGGAGCCTCGGAGCACTGGCGGCTCCTGAGTCGCGGAGGGTGGGGACGGAGGGCCGGGAAAAGCCCCGCGGCCGAGAGCGCAGAGTCAGCCCCAGCGGGTCCGAGGGGGGAGCCAGGGCGAGGCGGCGCCCGGGCTCGCGTCCGGGGACGCTCCGGAGGAGCCGGCTGCCGAGCGCGTAGCCTTGGGCCCTAAGGATTGCTTGGGGCGCCCCGGAGGGAATCCCCGGAGATCGGAGGGACCCTGTTCCACCCCTCCTAGTCCTCGGGCGCTCGGGAAGACGGGGCCGGCAGCGGGCTGAGCGGGAGCTGGACAGGCAGGACAGGCCGCTCGTGCTCGGGGAAGCCGGGACTCCGCCGCTCCGGAGGCTAGCGGTGAGGGCACTCGGGCGGCAGGGGCCCGCCGAGGGGTCGTGGCACACGGGTAAGGGGGCCAACCCGGAATGGCTTCCGAGCAGCTCCACGTCCTGCCAAGGACCGTAGGTGCAAGGGTCGGGGGACTCTCGGACGGGGTCGTCCCTTCGGGCACGGGGAGGTTCCCACCGAGCCCCAACCCTGAACGGGGCAGGGGGCAGAGCTCTTGGCAGGCAAGGTCTCCGGAGGAGGGAACGGCTGGGGAGTGGCGGAGCCCCGGAGTGGTGGCCCTGTTAACGCCCCTTCCCGGTTGCAGGAAAGCCGGGGAGGTGCAGGCTGGCTTCTGGGGTCGCCTGGCGGAATGCCCCTTCCCTTCGCAGTGGGGCGGGGTCTGGGGGGGCGTGGCTTGCCGGCGGGTCTCTGAGGCACTGGGGCTCCGTGGTCTCCGCCGATCTAACGCCCCTTCCCGTTGCAGGCGGGCCCCTGGGGCACGGAGCGGAGCGCATCCTGGCGGTGCCCGTGCGCACTGACGCCCAGGGCCGCTTGGTGTCCCACGTGGTGTCGGCAGCTACGTCCAGAGCAGGGGTACGAGCCCGCAGGGCCGCCCCGGTCCGGACCCCGAGCTTCCCCGGAGGCAACGAGGAGGACCCTGGCAGCCACCTCTTCTACAATGTCACGGTCTTTGGCCGAGACCTGCACCTGCGGCTGCGGCCCAACGCCCGCCTCGTGGCGCCCGGGGCCACTATGGAGTGGCAGGGCGAGAAGGGCACCACCCGCGTGGAGCCCCTGCTCGGGAGCTGTCTCTACGTCGGAGACGTGGCCGGCCTAGCCGAAGCCTCCTCTGTGGCGCTCAGCAACTGCGATGGGCTGGTGAGTACGCACTTCTCTAGCTCCTTTCTCTCCGCTGCTCTCGCCTGGGCTTTGGAAAAGGGTTACCTGGGAGTCCCTTGGGAGGGCAAGGCCTGCGCTGAGGACTTTCCGCGCCCTTCCCGTGCTTTAGTGAGCCTCGTGCTCCAACTGAAGGGCTTGGCTGGAAAGCAGGTTGTTTTGACTGGTCTGAGCAGGGGGCCATTTATGCATGGGGAGCGCCCGGGTCTCCAAAAGGCTCAGCAGGCAGGAGCGTGCGCCTCTCTCTTTTGCCTGCCTGAACAGGTCTCTGGCTTGCATCCGGGGGTGGGTCCGTGTATGTGTGTGTACCTTTGTGAGTGTGTGCACATGTGTTGTGGAACGTTGGTGTGTACCTGCATCTGGGTGCCTGTGCACCTGTGTGAACATGTGCGTGTGCCAGTGTCTCTTGTGCACGTATGTGTCTGGGTTTCTGCACATCAGTGTGTTGAGCATCTGTTGAGTTTGTGTCCGTCCTTGTGCATACTGGCGTGATATGTGTGTGGTGGACTTATGGGCTGGCAGTCAGTCTTCCTGTTTCCCTGCGTGCGGGTAATACCAGCCCAGGGAGCTGGCAGTGATGCTGAAATGCCCAGTTAGCCCTCTGCCCCTTGGCTGACCGGGAATCATTGGTTTTTCTGCTGTGGTTTCCTGTTGAACTCCAGCTGGTTCTTTGAAAAGTTGGTTTTCTCTATTTTGAGCTGAGGGGTGCATTTGGAAATGAAGGCTCTAGTGCTCGTGAGCTGCTCGATCTTTTGGGGGCAGCGCCTGAAGGACAAGAGAGAGGCTAGGGGATCCCTTTTGAGACTGCCTGCGCCTCTCTAGTCCTGTGACTGGAGCTCTGGGAAGCTCTGCTTCCTGGAGAGGGCAGGAGGGACCGTGGCTCAGCACAAGGGGGCCTCAGAGGAAGCCTGGATCGATGCTGAGGGAGGAGACTGACATTGGCGGTGCTCTGTCCGGCTGCCCGGGGCCTGGCACACAGCAGAGGCCACTGCAGTTTTCTATTTTGGATTGGGTGTGTGGTGGTCAGGCTGGCTGTGCTGGCCAGACATCTGAAGCCGCCCACCATGGGTTCCGCTCTAATTGCTACTCAGGGCACTCCTGCCCCGAGTGAGTGGCCACTCTCCCAGCCCCCGTGGCCCCTGAGCACGCCCGTACTCGGGCAGCTGAGGCTCATCCTACAGTCTGCAGAGCTGGCAATTACACCAGGGCTCTGCAACCACTGTCATTCTTTTTATGGAGACACAGAAAATATCACTTGTTGCTTTGGAAAATCACTGCCTTTGGCTGGATTTAGTTAGAACTTGGCCATATTGCAAACAACTGTAAATATCCCTGGAGGAGCTGGGTTAAAATGGCGAGCCCTTGACATCGCCCACTGTCTCTGAGGACATCCTGGGCCTCAGAGGTGTGTCCCATTTTACGCTGGAGGTTAATTTCCTAAATGAAAGGAGATGCTTGCTGCGGACTTAGGGTGAGGTAAGGTGGTGGGAGTTGACATGGGGTTGCAGTCTGTTGGTGGGCCAACACCTGTGTACTATGCATTCCTGATGGAGAGCATTTTGGGGAGGACTTGTCACTGTTTCATTCATTCAGCAGTTCATTTGGTGATTCATTTTTCAGCCAGCACCTTCTCATGTGTTTATCCCCTGTACTGGTCAGCAATGAGGCAGGTCTGGTACCCACCCAGGGCTCCTGTCGTCAGGGTGGCTGACGGACACTCTGGCCAGGACTTGGAGAGTGTGCTCCTGGGGGGCTGCTTGAATAGGGGCTGGAAGAATGAGTGGCCAGCTGGAAAAGACGCAGGTTGGCAACCCGGGCAGAGGGAGGAGCGTGTGCAGAGGTACCAGGTGTGGATTGGCCTGGGCAGGACAGGCCTGCTGAAGTGTCCCATGTACCAGACAGAGCTGGGAAGAATATTGGGGTTGGAAGAGGAGCTGGGACCTGCCTGAGCGGCATTGAATGCTGTCACTGAATAATGGCCTTGGACAGTGGGACAGCACCATCGGTTCTCTTTACTTATTTTTTTTTTTTTTTTTGAGACGGAGTCTCACTCTATTACCCAGGCTGGAGTGCAGTGGCGCGATCTCGGCTCACTGCAAGCGCTCTGCCTTCCGGGTTCACGCCATTCTCCTGCCTCAGCCTCCCGAGTAGCAGGGACTACAGGCGCCCGCCACCACGTCCAGCTAATTATTTTTTATTTTTTATTTATTTTTTAATTTTTAGTAGAGACGGTGTTTCACCGTGTTAGCCAGGATGGTCTCAATCTCCTGACCTTGTGATCTGCCTGCCTCGGCCTCCTAAAGTGCTGGGATTCCAGGCGTGAGCCACCGCGCCCGGCCTCTTTTCTTTTCGCTTGTCCTTTTTCTCTTCTCTTCTTTTTCCTTCCTTCCCTCCTTCCTTTTTTTCTTTCTTTCTTTCCTTTTGATCAGGCTGGTCTCAAACTCCCGACCTCAAGCGATCTGCTCACCTTGGCCTCCTAAAGTGCTGGGATTACAGGCCTGAGCCACCGCGCCCGGCCTCTTCTTTCCTTTTCTGACTTTGTTGCTGCGTATGTGTCTGTCCTACTGTTAAATCCCCCTCTGCTGCCACCACGATAGGCTTCTTTGCTAAGGACCCGGGGCTTTACACAGGGTGCCTCTTGTCCTCACAGAGCCCTGGTCGGGGAGGCATCTCATCCCCGGTTACAGGTGGAGCACTCAGGCTCTGGGAGGTTGAGTGACTAGATGGAAGTTATTCATAATAATACCCACAGCGAGGGGTTATATCCACAGCAAAATGTCCCTTTGCACAAGGCATGAGCAAAACAGGCTGCGCAGAGTGGTGTTGTGCCTCACGTTGCTGCGGAAGAGTTTTCCAGTATCTCCTGGGCAGTGTGGTAGGCGTGCTAATTTCACATGGTTTTTACACGCCCATTAGAAACCCAATGAGAAGCCTTTTGGCGTAAAAGGTAATGATGGTAAGTGACAGTTGACTGTGTTCCTATTAACGTTGTGTGCCAGGCTCTCAGCTGAGCCCCCTGTGCCACCTCGCCTTAATCCTCACAGCACCCTATGGAACGTATCCCGACATCATCCCCCTTCTACAGATGAATAAACTGAGGCTCCAAAAGTCAAGATAGCTTGCTTCAAGCTTCGAAGCCAGTATTTGAACACAAATCTGATTCCAAGGCCATGCTCACTATGTTTTCTTGCCTTTTCCTGCATGCCTACAAAAAGAATTTTAAAAATGCATTTCTTTAAAACATTTCCCACCTTTGTTATTTGACTCCTGGAGACGTTCTCATTGTGGGTTTGACCATCGTCAGTGTGAGTGGAGCCGGGAGCAGGCCTGGGAGCTGAGTGGCCTTGACTGGCTCGTGACCTGCGCTGGGCTGCAGCTCCTATGGGTGGCCTAAGTCCTCACTGGTGGGGGACTGCAGCTGGGACTTCCGTGGGATGGAAGCAACCCTGCCCGCCTCTGCCTCCCCACTCAGGGCAGCACGGGGATCCTCTCCTGCCAGGCTGGGCAGCAGTGGATGAAGCCTCCATGGGCTGGGCGGTGGAGACGGTCTGCCCTCCAAGGCCTGGTCCAATCCTGGGGCCCAAAGGAGGAAGTGTATGCCCTTCCCTGGATGCTTGATGCGAACCCCACAACCCTGTGAGACAGGGCTGCCCCACTGCATGGCTGAGGCTCAGAGAGACCCAAGGTTGCATGGCAAGAAGAAAGCCAGGGCTGCTGCCTTTCAGGCTGGGGCTCCCCTGTGGGGCTGCTGTCTGGGCCAGGCACCCACTCTGTCTTGCTGGACATTAAGAGTCATAAAGGCCACAGAGAGAAGTCAGAAGCTGGCCTAAGGGATCGAGATGAGTTTCATTTTTCCCAGCAAGGCTGCTGCCTTCGAGGCCACACACTGGGCTCCAGCAGGCTCAGGTGCTAGAGCAGATCAGGCAGGTGTGGGGGGGCCCTGGGACTGTGCAGTGGGGTGAGGGGCACCTGGGATTTGCAGCTGCCGCTGGTAGGGTTTTCCTTCCTCCCACTCCACCTTGGCACTGCCTGGATCGCAATGAGAGGTTGTCAGGAAGACTAAAGAGGGGCTGCAGGAACCTCTGGGTTCCCTAGGGTGTCGGGGCTCCCCAGGTAGGAGCAGAGGCTCCTGTGGGCCCCAGCTGCAAGCAGCCTACACAGCTGCTAAGGCCAGTCTCAGCCTCCACCATACTTGTCACCTTAAGACTTGCTCAGTTTAAGTGACAGAAACCCCTGCTCATATTGGATGAAACAAACAAGGGACACCATGGCCCCAATTATCTGGGGGTCCTGAGGAGTGTTGGCTTCAGGCCTGGCTGAATCCAGGGGCTCAGAGCATGCTATCCATTTCTCAGCCCTGCCTCTCAGTGTTCATTTCAGAATTGCTCTCCACCCCTCAACCCCCGGCCCACCACATCGGGCCACCAGCGGCTCCAGGCCTAACTCGTTTTCCAAGGAGGCAACCTTTGAGATGGAAAGCCCTCCTCTCTGGGTGACACCTGTGAGAGTTGGGGGAGGGATTGGAGGCCCATCTTCAAACCCATGGCTGTGGTGCGGGCCTAGCCCAGGTCTCCTGCCCACCTTTGGGACTGAGGGGGAGGGACAGACTCCCAAACTCTGGAATGAAGAGGGGCCTAACATACAAGAAGGAAGGAGGACAATTGTGCAGGGTGGTGAACACGGTTGTGGCCACCCTTCTCCTGGACTCCAGACCCCATGTTGGGCTTAGAAGTCCTCCTGGGCTCCAGGCTTGCCTGCTCGGCTGCCTCTGGAACCCCCTTCCCTGGATGACCCCATACTCAAGTCACGTGGCTCTCCCCACTCTCCTCCAGACCCCACCCTTCCAGGATCGCCCTCCCCTAGCCAGCTCCAATTCTAGAGCTCTCTCAGGGCCCGGCTTCCCTCCACGCCTGGCGCCAACCCCTGCCTTCTGCTCTTGTGCCCCCCACTGCCCCATGGTCTCTCCCCGACGACCCTTCTCCACTCTGCAGCCAGAGGGATTTTTAGAAACCATGCAGCAACTCATGTCACGCCTTCACTTAAGACCTCTCAGTGGTTCTTACTGCTCTTAAAAACATCCAAACCCACTGGCCTGGCATTCAAGGCCCCCGTGACCTGGCCAGGGCCCTCCAGCTCCGGCCTGAGTCGCCTGCTCTGCTGGTCTGGAATGAGACTCCGGGAGAAAGGGCTGCAGGAGGCAGAACTCCAGCGTTCCCCTCAGGTGCCCCTGGGAGGGTGGGGCAGTGACTCCCTCCCCTGCTGCCTTACGTGAGCTGAGGGCCCCTACAGAGATGCCTGAGGGATCCAGCAGTGCAGCGCAGTCCCTTTGGAGGCGGCGGCCAGCCTCAGGAGGGGGTCCGGGGAGCAGCATCCACACCATCTACCTCTGCTTGGGGCTTTGAACCCAGTCCCTGCGGTTTTCCTGTGAGCCAGCCACCGTGGCCCCATTTCACAGGTAGGAAACCAAGGCTCTAGGAGTTACATATGCAGGTTCTCTCTGTGTGGGCTGGCGTCTCTCCTGGAATCCTTTGGGGAGGGGCAGAGTGGAGCCGGCTCCCAGCCCCTCATGAAGGCCGGCATGGTCAGCGCTGGTCTCAGCCGGAGCCTAGCAAGGCCAGCTCTCCCTGGGACCCCCGCATCGTGTTGCCCAGCCCCGGCCTGCCCTCCATTGTGTGGCTGGGTGTGTTTCTGGCACTGGTCAATGTGCGCAGCCATGTGCTCATTCAGGTGTGGCAGGCTTCTCCTGCCCAATGGCTCGCCGTGGCTTCCCTGTCGCCCATGTCTCCAGCATTTAGCGAGTCATGCCTGAGTGAATCCAGGCCCTCCTGCAGAGTCAGCTGGGAGGTGAAGGCCAGGTCCTCACCCAGGCCTGCTGTGAGGCTCACAGGGGCCACACCTGGGTGGGTGAGTGAATTCAGGCCCTCGTGCAGAGTCAGCTGGGAGGTGAAGGCCAGGTCCTCATCCAGGCCTGCTGTGAGGCTCACAGGGGCCACACCTGGGTGAGTGAGTGAATTCAGGCCCTCGTGCAGAGTGAGCTGGGAGGTGAAGGCCAGGTCCTCACCCAGGCCTGCTGTGAGGCTCACAGGGGCCACACCTGGGTGAGTGAGTGAATTCAGGCCCTCGTGCAGAGTGAGCTGGGAGGTGAAGGCCAGGTCCTCACCCAGGCCTGCTGTGAGGCTCACAGGGGCCACACCTGGGTGGGTGAGTGAGTGAATTCAGGCCCTCATGCAGAGTCAGCTGGGAGGTGAAGGCCAGGTCCTCACCCAGGCCTGCTGTGAGGCTCACAGGGGCCACACCTGGGTGAGTAAGGGAATCAGCCAGGGACATCCGCTCAGCAGCGAGGCTGGCTTTGCTTCGTGGCTGCCTGAGCTATGGTCTGGGCCTGCCCACTGTGGTATCTGAAGACCCAAAGAGGCAAGTGTGCATGGCAGCCCTCCTGGGACCCTGGGTCTGTGCTGGCAGGCAGACATGTCCTTCTTTACCCCACCTGCCTCTCTGGCTTGGGCAGCCCTGGGGGTCCCTGTGTTGCTGCCGGCACAGCAGGCTGCTGGCTGCATGTGGACGTGTGTATGTCCTGGGCCTGTGCATGGCGGGAGTGTATGCATGTACATGTTGCCTCTGCATGTCTTGCATGTAGGAGTACGTGCATATAGTGTGCGTGTGGGGGTGCATATGTTCGTGCACGTCTGAATGAGTGTGTACACGTGTGTGCACATGAGTGTGTCTGCATGGGAGGGTGTGCATTTGAGTGAGCATGGGCCAGCATGTGTTTATGTATTTCTCGGGAGGGGTTTCCTGCACTCTATAGAAGAGGGGCCTTAAGTGGGGTTGAGGTACTCAGGGGAGAGGAGGACCCCAGCCCCCTCAATCTTGGCGCCACGTTAGACACCCCCATCCCCTACTGGTGGTTACCCCGGAATGGGAGGATCCAGGTAGGAGGTGCACACTCTGCTGCGTATGTTTCATATTAAATATCAGCTGTCCACAGGGTCTGCGGTGCTGCCATTAATATGGAGAAGTTATTACCGAGCCCGGAGCTGGCTCCTCGGGCTTGTCCATGAATTTCAATTACACTGCACGACGACTCCAGGGCTGCAGAGTGGGGTGCACAGCTTCCGCTCAGAGGCACAGGGAACCCTAGTGTCCAGGACCAAGGCCTGGGTGCTGCTGAAGCCAGGCAGGCTCTACGCCATCCCCACCCTGCCTTGTGCATTTCACGGGTTAACCCAGGGAAGGCAGGGGCCTATTGTGGGCTGGAGGCTGTTGCGGGTCACATGGTCCGCTGTGCCCCTCGTGACCGCGCAGGGTGGACAAGCACCACGATGCTGAGAACCTTAGTTCCTCCAATAGCAAAAGATGGGTTCTGTCCGCATGCACTTCAGTGGCAGTGAAAGGGTGGGTGTGCAGCAAGCGCCTACCCCAGGCCCGGGGGTGAGAAAGCGGTGCCGTGTCTGCATATCATTAGCTCTAAGGTGCCATCGGTTACAGGACACACCATTACTTTATACGCCACCAAGAAAGAGGAGACACTCCCATTTAAACTGCAACTCTGTGCCTTGTGGTTCCCTGGAGGCGCGGGCCCCACTGCCACAGTTCTTGGTTTCTCTGATGCTGTCTGCAGGTTTCTCTGATGCTGTCTGCAGCCTAATGGGTGGGCCATTTCTCCTGCCTGGCCGTTGCTTGTCACGGCTCCCGGGAACTGAGTTCGGTTGGCTTCGTCCGCCTCCGGGGGTCTTCCTCTTGTGAATTACGAAGTAGCGGTCCTTCCTCCAGGGATAGGTATTTGCCTCACCAATGCAAAGCTACATGCGCCTTTCTGCGTGCACCCTAACTTTTTGACTTCACAGTGTGACTCTTCAAAGACATTTTGAGTGTCCAGGGTGTTGACAGTGAGGGACTGCGTTGGAAGTGTCGTGGCCCAGGAGGCGGGGGCCAGGGCCAGGGTGTGAGACCCGCCGATTGCATCCTCAGTTCAGGGGTTGGGAAATGGAAATATGCGTGTTGGAGGGACCAGCCCTCACCAGCTCTGTGCAGAATGTCCGGGATTCCTCTTTAAACCTGGGTATTTTTCCTTTGAAAGCCCTAATCTGAAATTTCAATGTATTAAAAGTATTTCCAAGTGTTAAAGCCTGTCATCTTTACACCTGGGTATTTTTCCTTTGAAAACCCCTAAACGACAAGGTTTGGAGAGCTTTGGGTTGGTGAACAGGTGAGGTGCTGGGAGGGTGAGTGCCCAGAGAGGGCGTGGAGGCTCTGCAGCCCTTCCCGTTACCTTGCCCTGCCCATCCCTCCCACGCAGCTGTTTGAAAGCAGGGATTGGGAGCACATGGAAAGTAGGGTGTCTTTACGTTTCATGCAAGGCTTGTCTAAGGCTTGCTAGTGGCCATTCTGATTGGGACAGAGCTTCTGGACATATGATGAAAAGGGGCTTGAGAGCTGTGAGCATATTGGTATATATTTACATCTGTCTATTTTATGGGTTATAGTATGTACCATTGCCAGTCAGTTGCAAATGAAACCTCAGGTTAAGCAGTACCACAGATACATTCTACTTTTCCATCTTTCTGTTCGTGTACCAATATTAAGCTGTGTTTATTATTAGAACTGTAAGGCTCTAATAATCAAAGTATTAAGTACTTTGAAGCTTCGCTGTCCAATACAGTAGCTATAAGCCACACAAGGCTATTGAAGACTTAAAATGTGTCTGGTCTGAATTGAGAGGTACCCTGAGTATAAAATATACATTGGATTTCAGAGACTTCGTACCCCCCAAAAAGAATGTGGAATGTTTAATAGATCATTTTAAAGTATTGATTACAGGTTGAAATGGTAATATTTTGGGCATACTCAGTTAAATAAAATATATTTCTGAAATTAATTTCACCTGTGTCTTTTTTTTTAAAAAAAACATGGCTACATATAAAGCTCGAGTTCTATTTCTGTTGGACTGTGTGGCTTTGGAACATCTGGCTGGATACGTCCCCCTTTGCTGGTATTCTCTTACAAAATTTTCTTGGCTGGTCACATATGTTTATTCTTTCAAATGAATTTTAGAATTGTTTTGTCGGGTAGAAAAATCCCTCGTGAATTTGATTGATAGTAAATTAAACTTAGAAACTAATTAAAGGAGGAATTGACATAATTTACAGTATTCATCAGGAACATAGTATATTTTTTCAGCTTATTTCATTCTGTTTTAATGTTGTACCATGAAGTATTATATATACATATTTTTATACAGGTCATCCATTTTTAAAAATCAGGATTATTTCAAGGATTTTTTTTCTTTTTGCCATTGCTCATTGAATACTTTCCATCTATTGTTGGTACGCAGGAAGGCTATTGATTTTTATAGAACTATCTTTTATCAAGTAGCTTGATTGAACTCATTAATTCTAATAGATCTTTGTGGAGTCCCTTGGGTTTTCTAGGTATACAGTTGCACTCTGTAAACACTGATAATTTTGGATCCTCATCTCCAATCTGCACCGTCTGGAACCTTCAGAGCGATGTTAAGTCACAGCCGTGGCTACATGCATCCTCATCTGTGCCTGGCTTTAACAGCAACGCCCCCGGTATTTCTCTGCTTAATACAGCGCTTGCTGTGGATTAAGATGGATTTCATGTGAAGGCAATATCCTCTGAATTCTCGTTTTCTAAGATCCCATTTTTATCAGTAAAGGAGCTGAAATCAAGATAAAATGTGTCTTAACTCTTAACGCTCCCTTCTCTCACCTCCAAAAGCCAGAGGTGTTGCGATTCCGGGGTGTTTGTGTTCTCAGCCTCGGCCTCAGCTGTCCACTTTGCTGGGCCAGGAATGAAACCCAGTCCCCATTTATGCACCATGGGAAGCCCTCGTAGGGAGGGGCAGCTTTCCTGCAGAAGGTGGGGGAGCCAGCACCTCCCGGCCACACGGGTGACTTCTGGAAGAACAGGACCCTGTTCTTGGAAAGCCCTTTGGGCCATGTGTGGGGGCATTTCCACTTTCATCTGTGGGTTCTTTCTTCCCTCCCAGTGGCGTCTCCCTCCCTCTGTCCAGTTTCTCTGGAGCAATCCCTCCATTCTCCTCCTGTGTCTTACAGCGGACTTTGCCCGCTGCTCTGAGGTGGTGGCACTGTCTGCACAGTCTCCTGCTCTTCCAGTCCCACTGTTATCTGTTATCCCATGTGCTTCTAGAAGGTGTTTTTCCAAGCAAAGACATTTCCCTCCTTAGAAGAAATCTGTAGGCGGGGCACAGTGGCTCACGCCTGTGTAACTTGAGGAGGCTGAGGCGGGCAGATCACTTGAGGTCAGGTGTTTGAGACCAGCCTGGCCAATATGGTGAAACCCCATCTCCATTAAAAATACAAAAATTAGCTGGGCATGGTGGCACACGCCTGTAGTCCCAGCTACTTGGGAGGCTGAGGCAGGAGAATCTCTTGAACCCAGGAGGCGGAGCTTGCAGTGAGCTGAAATTGCGCCACTGCACTCCAGCCAAGCAGCAGAGTGAGACTCTGTCTAAAAAAAAAAAAAAAAAAAAACCCAGAAAAAAAACAAATCTGTGGCTTGTCTTGCAGAAGAGCTTTTCCATTGTGTGATCTATCTGCCTGCCCACTGATGGGCATGGGATTTGAGGAGCTTTGAACAGCATCTGTACATAGGCCCCATCCTGAGAGATTCTGCTTTATCAGACCTGCGTGAGCCCTGGGGTGTGTACTTTTCAAAAGCTACACAGGAGAGTCTTTTGTACAGCATGACGGGTGCTCACTAGCGAGGGCTGTGGGGAGTGGGGGCTCACAGACCAGACTTGGGGCCTTGGCTCTTCTCTTGCTGGCCTGTGACCCTCCATTTTCCCAGTTAAGACACCACCTGCCTCACAAGGCGTGTGTCAGCGAGGGAGCAGAGGGGGATGAGGCTGGCTGGCCTCCGTCAAAGGGAATTCCATGGGGGGCTTGAGGTGGAAGGAAGCGATGGCCAGTGGGCATGGCCCGGCCTGGGATGCGGGAAGCTGCCACGGCGGTGTCGGCTCCTGGCCCTCTGCTCTCGGGTCTGTCACCTGGAAATTCAGAGCCCCGGCAGAAGGAAGGCAGCCGCCGTCGCATGGCTATCCCCAAGGCCACACAGTAGGGAGGGGTCCTCACAGGCAAGCGGGCAGGATAAGGGGGTGAGGGCTCCCAGGGCAGTAGCTGGCCTTCGCTGCAGGGCTGTCCACACTTGGCGGCCACCTGGAGATCCGTGGGCGTTGAGCACTGACCCTGCAGACCTGATCAGGGCAAGGTGGGGGCAGCAGTAGGTATCCTCCTTGGTGCTCCTCAGTGCCCTCCCAGGCAGGTGCCCAGGCCCTGGGAGGCTCCTGGTCTCCTCTCCTCCCCTTCCTTCCCCTCCCTTCCTCTCTCCACTCCTCCCTCCCTTCCTCTCCCATCCCCTCCCTCCCTCCCCTCTGCCCTCCCCTCTCTGCACGATGGCTGGCCACTGGCCGCTTATCCCAGCGCACTGGCCCTGAGCTGAGGTCTGGGCCTCTGGGGCAATGCAGGTTGGGTCACAGACTGAGGTACTGTCTGAGACCCTGTGATAGTGGGAAATTATAAATGTATGTTTGTTCTTCATCTCTGGTTCCTGCCTCAGAGCCTAAAACCTTTGTAATTTCCTGAGTGTTAAGGGTGATAGAAACACCTTTTATTATCAGATTTGGTCTGAGTCCCCTGGTTCCTGATATAAGAGTTTCTGGATTGTTGGATTGAGAATTCAGCCTCACTCCCCCAACGTCTGGGGATGGGAGTCTTGGAACTTCCATGAAAACCCCTAAATGACAAGGTTTGGAGAGCTTTGGGTTGGTGAACAGGTGGAGGTTCTGGGAGGGTGAGTGCCCAGAGAGGGCATGGAGGCTCTGCAGCCCTTCCCGTTACCTTGCCCTGCCCATCCCTCCCATGCAGCTCTTCCTGGGTTGTGTCTTTAATAATCAACTGGAAATAGTAAGTAAAGTGCCTCCCTGAGTTCTGTGATCTGTTCTATTAATGAACACATGTCTGTCTGATTCCAAGGTCACAATTACTTTTGCACCAACCTAATAGCAAATTACAGAACCTGAGGAGGGAGTTGTGGGACCCTCCCAATTTATAGCCGCCTGGTCAGAGGCACAGGTGGAAAGCTGGAACTTGCCACCGCAAGTGGGGCTGCCGTGTGGGACTGAGGCCTTAACCTGAGGGCTAAGCTGACCCCAGGTAGTTGGCGTGAGCATTGCACTGAACTGTGGGGCACCCAGCTAGCGTCTGGAGGTTGGAGAACTGGTTGGTGTGAGGGAAACTACGTGTCTGGTGTCAGAAGCATTGTGAGTGAAAACAGATCCCAGTGGACCTCACCCAGCCTGGGGGCTCTGATAGAACAAGGGGAGGTCCTAGACCAGGGCTCAGCCCTGTGGACAGGGAGAAGGCCTAAGTTTCCGGAACAGCCCCAAATGCAGCTGCAGAGACAACTGTCATAGGACGGTTGTGCTGGGTCCTGGTGCTGGGAGCCCCTCCCTCCCTTCCCCTCCTCTCCCTCCCTTCCCCTCCTCTCCCTCCCTTCCCCCTCCCCTCCCTCCCTTCCCCCTCCCCTCCCTCCCTTCCCCCTCCCCCTTCCCCCTCCCCTCCCTCCCCTCCCCCTCCCCTCCCTCCCCTCCCCCTCCCCTCCCTCCCCTCCCCCTCCCCTCCCTCCCCTCCCCCTCCCCTCCCTCCCCTCCCCCTCCCCTCCCTCCCCTCCCCCTCCCCTCCCTCCCCTCCCCCTCCCCTCCCTCCCCTCCCCCTCCCCTCCCTCCCCTCCCCCTCCCCTCCCTCCCCTCCCCCTCCTCTCCCTCCCTTCCCCCTCCTCTCCCTCCCTTCCCCCTCCTCTCCCTCCAGCTTCTCCTCCCCTTCCCTCCTCTCTCTTCCCCCTTCTTTTCTCATTCCTTTTCTTCCCACTCCCCTCCCTTCTCTTCTCCCTCATCCCCCCTTTTTCCCTTTTCTCTCCATTCTCCCTTTATGTCCTCTCCCCTCCCTGCCCCTTCTGTCCTCTCCCTGTTCCCACCTTTCTTTCCCAGAGTCTTTCATTAGCCAGGACTCCTGGGGACCCTTCCTGGCTGGGGGCCCTTCGTCGTCAGCTGCACTCTGCACCTGTACCTTCCTGGTACATTCTGGGAACCAACAACAGGTACATTCTGGGAACCAACAACAAGCCATCCCAATGTGCTGGGAGGAAATCAGGGCACAGCGATGGGGATGACCCACCCCAGGTCCCACAGAGCCCAGAGCCAGCTCCTTTCACTGCAGCTGGAGCGCCAGATGAAATCTGTACCTCCTCAGAGGTACAGATAACTCCCCACCTGTACAAGCAGGGTGAATTGCTGAAAAGGGGAATTCATATCTCCTCTCCTTGGCCTGCTACTGAGTTCTTGGTGCATTTTCTAGCAAACAAGGTCAAGGCTGAGTCCCTGCCCTGCCAGAGCATCCTCCACCTCAGATAGGGCGGCTTGGCCTTTGGGCTGTCTTTCCTGTTGGGGTGCCCAGGCTGTCACGGGCTGTGTCCTCACTGGGGAGGGTGGTCCGATGAGCAGGGCTGCTGGGAAGGTTGTGCAGGTGGTGTGCTGGGCAAGGTGGCCAATGAGGCCAGCCTTTGCTCTGTCTGGGAGTGAATGGAGTGGAGGTTGGAGGGTGCCCAGCACTGGGTGGAGATCACGGGCACTGGGGGAGGGGAAATGTGTGCCAGGTGTCTGCCTCCACAGTCAGGTTGCCAGAGTTGCTGCGTTCTTCTCTTTGCAGAGCTTCTGCATCCTCGGGACTAGGGACATTAAGAACCAAAGCCGGGGCAGTTGCAGGGAGGCTGCTGGACATTGTAGGTGGCCCTGATTGGGGCAGTCTCAGCTGTGGTGACTACACTGTGGCCTCTGGGGCCGGGGATGGCTGGTCCAGGACTGGGCATGATATGGGGTGGGTAGATGTAGGCCGTCTCTGTCTTGGTGTCAGCCTGTCCTGATAGACTCTGGGGGCTCAGAGTCCTCACAGCCTTCCCCCAGCCTGCCTGCAGGTGCCCACCTGGCTCCCCAAGGCCAGCAGGAGTCCACAGGCTCCCCAAGGCCTGCAGGAGTCCGCTGGGGCTGGGCTGGCCTGGGACCCTTGGTGGGAGTCAGGCAATCGTGTTATTGTTGAAACTTGTTTCTTTAATGGCTGGTGGTTACGGCCCCCAACTTTCCTCCCCTGAAGCTGATTGGTTCTCCCTGGGGCTAGTCATTAACCCTCTGCTAGCTTGGGTGGGTTTATATTTGCAGAGCTTCCTTTTTTATTCTGCTGGGCTGGCGTTTCGTTTCTTCGGTCAGCTCTGTCAGCCTCTCTAGTTGCTTTCTTGTGGTTACTCAGCCTGTAGAAAAGTATCAGCCTTTCAAAGAAATATGCCATTATATGTTTTGCTTTTTTCCTGACTTGATTTTTAAACATGTAACTCCTTTAATTCAAGTGAAATGTGTTTCTTATACTGTATAAGGTGTTGGTTTTAAGTGTTCATTTTTTTCTAAATTGCCATGCCGTTGTCTCAACACCATTCGTTTGCTAATTCACTCTTTCTTCTTGACTTTGGGATGTATATTCCATCATCTGTGAAGTTCATGGAGGATATGGGGTTTATTTCTGGCCTTTCTGTTTTTTTTTTTTGTGTGTGTGTGTGTGTGTGTGTGACAGAGTCTCGCTCTGTTGCCCAGGCTGGAGCGCAGTGGCACTATCTCGGCTCATTGCAAGCTCCGCCTCCTGGGTTCAAGCGAGTCTCCTGCTTCAGCCTCAAGAGTAGCTGGGACTACAGGCGCCCGCCACCACACCCGGCTAATTTTTTGTATTTTTTAGTAGAGACGGGGTTTCACCGTGTTAGCCAGGATGGTCTCGATCTCCTGACCTCGTGATCCGCCCTCCTTGGCCTCCCAAAGTGCTGGGATTGCAGGCATGAGCCACTGTGCCTGGCCTTTTCTGTTTTTCTTTTGCACCAGTCCAGAGGTCTTTAATTGCTGTTGGTTGACAGTATGTTCTGACATCTGATAGGGCAAGTATCACCATCGTGAGGTTTTAAAAAAATGCCTAAAGTAGTGTCCCCTTTGCAGCAGGCCCTCAGCAAATCTTTGCTGAACAAATGAACGACATCTTCATGATGTTTAATTTTCTCATGGAAATAAGAACGTTGATTCAGATGTTTAAAAACATAGCCCAGTAGGTTTATTACTAAGAGACTTAGAATGTTATTGCCATTGTCAATAGGGTCTTTTCCATTATATTTTACACCAGATTGTTACAGATATCTGGGAACACTTTTAATTTATAATACAGTAGGTGATTATTTACTCAGAATACCTGGGACCTACTTCTTTCAGACTAATGATATCCTCAGAATTTAGACAGACATCTTTATTCCCAGGGAGAAAACAGAGTTAAAAATGACACATTAGTGCAAATCATACATGCATGTGCAGAGCTGCCGTGAACCACTTGACACCCATGGTTGACCTGGCAAGCCCAAGCCCCAGCATTGCTGTCCTCAAGGTGCGCCCTCCCTGGCAACAGCCCCTGCTTCAGATCCTTTGCTCCCAATGACCTGCATCTTCCCATGTCTTAGCAAAGCAGTCTCTCTGTTACTAGAGTGGCACAAATATGAACCACAGATAATCACAAAAAGTCCTTCTAAAATAAATCTCTTGCCGGGTGCGGTGGCTCACGCCTGCAATCCCAGCACTTTAGGAGGCTGAGGCGGGTGGATCACGAGGTCAAGAGATCGAGACCATCCTGGCTAACACGGTGAAACCCCGTCTCTACTAAAAATACAAAAAATTAGCCGGGCATGGTGGCGGGCGCCTGTAGTCCCAGCTACTCGGGAGGCTGAGGCGGGAGAATGGCATGAACCCAGGAGGCGGAGCCTGCAGTGAGCTCAGATCGCTTGCGCCACTGCACTCCAGCCTGGGCGACAGAGCGAGACTCTGTCTCAAAAAACAAAACAAAACAAAAAAACCTAAATCTCTTGCTTGGATGTTTCCCATGTTTGCATTTCCAGATATATGAGTTTCTCTATTTATTTTGCATCTAGACTTTTCATGAACTTCCTTGTTATTATTTGGTTCCTTTTTTTGGATGTTTTTGGGGGTGAGGATTCTCTAAGTGTGCAGTTATTGTCTGCAGTTCATAATATTGTCTCTTCTTTTTCAACATGTTTTCGTTTTATGTCTTTAGTAATTTTGTGTGGGAGCTACAACCATGCCTTCAGAGCATCTAGCCCCGCTTCTAAGGGAATTGAGAACCAGGTGCTGCTGCTTCTGTGAATGCTGGTGGTGGTAGACCCAAAGTGGACAAACCTTGGCCTAAATGGATCTCCCAGGCCCATTTCCCCACGGTGGCACGGCTTTCCTTTCCCTGCTCTCTCGCATCAAGTAGAGCTTCGAACGCAGGATGTGCCCATGTTGTGGTTTTATGGGGATGAGTGGCGGCGATTGACCTTCCCTTTCAGTCAAGGAGGCTCTCTCAGTCCCTCGTGGTCTGTTAGGTGTCCCCTGTGCTTGGGGAGCAGTGCACCAGGCACGCACAGGGTTGTTTGCAGGCTGGCAGGAAAACTGCGGTCTTTGAAAGATGCCCTGAGTTTCTACGGGGGATGTGGTTCAGTGAGACACTTTCAGGAGAAGGCTGGTGAGTAGATTCAGTGGTACAACCTGGAAACTCTAAGAATGTGGACTGAGGAGCCCTGTTTTGAGTCCCTGCCTTACCCTTCACAATGAGATAATTTTCTGCACTTCAGGGTTCCCATTGTGCAGGGCGGAGTTTGCACACTGGCGGGCCACATGCCATGTCCACCCACAGATGAGTTTTGTTTGGCTTTTCCAGTGTTTGAAAATTTCTCACAAAGCTCAAGATTTCCAGTTTCTCTTGAGAACCAGGAAATCTGCCGGGCCTATGTGCTGGAGGGCTAGAGCTGAGCAAGGATGGAACCCTCTAGAAAGGTCCCACAGTTCCAGGTGCCTTGGGAGTCTCTGCTGCTCCCTATCATTACCCTGGCGGGCTTCACGCGCATTCACTCCCTGTGTAGGCACCTGAGAGTTTTCTCTTATTTTGAGATGAGTGCTGCATGGGCTTTGGAACGGTCATTTCTTCCTCCCCTCTCTCTCCCTCTCCTTCCCATGACTTCAGTTTTTGGCCATCAGCCCCTGCAAGGCCCCGTGCGCTGGAGTCAGACGCGATCTCGCTCCATCACGTGGGCTTGGTTTTCTGCTCCCTCCCTCCCTGGGCGAGCGAGCCTCCTGTCTCTCATCTGTGAAAGGTAAAAGCTGATGACGGTAACTACTCTGGTGGGTTATGATGAGGATTAAATGAAGCGAGGCCCGGGGCCAGCACTGAGCAGCGAAGGGCCTGTTACTACAAGATCATATTTTCCGGATGGCGCTGCTAGGAGGGACCACAGTGTGAAAGCGCTTGCAAACACGGAGCCAGGTGCACATTTTGTCCCTTTTGAGAGCTCTGTGGGCGGGGCTTGGGCGGGCATGGGAGTGGGGAGGCGGGGCCGGGGGCGGGGCACAGGCCGGGGTAGGATGCTCTCCCTGCCCCAGGCATCACCGGCCTGGGATGTGTTGCCAGTGGAGGCCGTTACTGTTCTGAAATGGAATTCCTGGGTCAGAATAAGGAGAACAGATGTTTTACTGGAAGAGGCCAGGAGCCGCTGACATCACCGAGAGCCCCTCAGGACGTGGCTGAGGCCAAGGGTCCTCTAGCTCTTCCCGCCAATACAGCATTCCTGGGGCAGCTGCCCGGCTGGGGGTGGACACACACACACACACACACACACACACACGCACACACACACAAACGCCATTTCTCCACCAAATCCTTCCCACCTGAACACAATTAGTCAAGATGTGGAAAAGATTTCCAGTCTGGAATGGGAGAAGAGTCTCGTGGCGGGCAGGCCCCAAGAAGGGAAATGGAGGCCAGTGTGGCGAGGGGATGTGCAGGACGGAGAGGCAGCCTTTGTTGGGGGAGCGCTCTGGTCCCTTCCTCCGCACCCCTCAGCTGGGAGGACCTGGCCGCCTGGCCGTTCTCCTTTGGGAGTGAATCCGGAGGGTGTGACCCAGAGGCGGCTGGCCTCGCTCCTGTCCTCCCGTCCACACCTGTGCAGCTGGTGCCTGTGCCCCTGTCCCTCCCACAGGCCATCCCCAGGTCCACACTCCTGTGACTGCAAGTGACAGAAAACCGGGGCAGAAGCGGCTGGGGCCAAAGGGGGAATGCGGGGCTCAGGGCGGCGGCCCAGGCCTCCCGCACGGTTTCAGCTCAGCTGCCCTCCCCGTGGGTCCTGCCTGGGCAGTGCACCAGCCGCCCGGCAGAGAGAGGCCCAGATTCCCCGAGGGTTTCTGGGAGAGCCCAGTGGTGAGTTCTCACTGGGTCAGGTTGGGTCACATGCTTCAGGCAAATCACTATGGCCAGGACAGAGGAGCAGGACTTCGGCTGGCCAGGCCTGGTCACAGGACTGCTGTGGCTCCAGGGCTGGCGTCTGTCCTCTGACCCTCTGGGAGTGGGTCGGGGAGAGGATGGGCCCCAGAGGAAAGCCAGGCTGATGTGTCAGGAGGAGCTATGGGTCTCCATTGCCTTCTGTCTCCAGGACATCTGCCCTGTCTTCTCCCTGCCCCCGTTTCTCCCACTCCCTTCCAGCCCATGATAAGCACATGGTCTCCCTTCCGTGCCCCACCCGAAATGCTCCCCATGGCTCCTCCACTTTGAGGGTAAAGCACAGGCCTCCAGAACCAGCATTCAAGGCCCCTCCTGACCATCATCATTTCCTGCTTGCTCTACCCACCATGTCCACCTTCCCGTTCATCCTGTGGGCTTGGGACAGGAGCTCCGAAAGATCACACACACCCGTCAACTGTCAACTCTGCCCACGTTGGAAACAGTGCTTGTGGCAGGTGCAGGAGGGGACCATTTGTCTTGGCTGAAGTTGAATCTGAAAATGATCTAAGGACTTGAAGGAACCAGGGCCTAGTGTGTGTCGGGGTGTGATCGGGTGGCTGAAGAAGCTGAGACTCCTTGGGCCTCATGGGCTTTGCATTAGCAGAGCAGACAGTGGGGGGTCCCTGAGGACCTCTGGGCTTTTGCCTGAAGTGCTGGGAACCCCATAGGCCTGGCCAACTCCTCATCACCCCTCTTCCAGGAAACCTTCCTGTCCTCTGTCCTGGTAGTTAGCACAGCTGTTCCATGTCGTGAACCCTCCTGCCAGCCTGGTGAGGCCCATGGACCCCTGATCAAAATAATGTGTTTAGTGTACACTACAAAATACAAAGGAAATAAATCCGATTGAAATGAAGCTACCGCCCAGGCATGGTGCCTCACGCCTGTAATCCCAGCACTTTGGGAAGCCAAGGCAGGAGGATGGCCTGAGCTCAGGAGTTTGAGACCACCCTGGGCAACATGGTGAAACCCTGCCTCTACTAAAATACAAAGAACTAGCCGGGTGTGGTGGCGGGCATCTGTAGTTCCAACTATTCAGGAGGCTGAGGCATGAGAATTGTTTGAACCCCGGAGGTGGAGGTTGCAGTGAGCTGAGATCGCAACACTGCACTCCAGTTGGGGCTATAGAGTGAGACTCTGTCTCAAAAAAAAAAAAAAAAGAAAAGAAAAATAAAGCTATCAACATACACATGCTTTTAAAATTTTTAATCATTATTATACCTTACACATTTTTGATAATAATGTTATTGAGACATAATTCACATACTATGTATTTTACCAACTTATAGCGTAAAATTCAATGAATGGCTTTAGTATGTTCACAGAATGCTGCAACCATCACCACAATTTTAGATCATGTTCAAGACTCTGAAAATAAACCCCAGACCCTTTAGTAACCCCCAATTACCCCGTCCTCCCAGGGCTAGGCAACCACTGACCTACCTTCTGCCTGTATAGATTTGCCTGTTCTGGGCATTTCATTAGTATAAATGAATCACACAATATTTGCCCTTTGTGTCTGGCTTCTTTCACTCAGCATAATGTTTTCAAGGTTCATCTAGGTTGCAGCATGCATCAGAGCTTCATTACTTTGGATGGAAAGATATGATTCCATTGCATGGATGTACCACAGTTTTTTAAATCCACTCATGGGTTGATGGATTGGGTTGTTTCCACCCTTTAGCTCTCGTGAATAATGCTGCCAGGAACATTCATGTAAAACTTTTTTGCGTGCTTTTAATTGATGCATTAAATAATAAGACCTAGGAGTGCATCTTACAGCCTCTATAATTTAAGTTGTGCTGAGTGTAAACACCGTTTGGTCTGGTCTGCAGCAGCGGTGCTGACAGTTGCTGAAGCCTGTGATTTCTGCCCTGACGGGCGCAGGTGCTGTTAAGTCTGGGGGTTGCTGCCTCTCTCCAGCGTTGAAGGGAATGGCAGCTTTCAGTTCCCAGTTAGTAAAGATGAAGTTGAAGTGTTCTCTTTTCCCAGTTTATGGAGCCCAGGTTAAGAACTCTCCAGGGAGCTCCCACAGGGCAGTGACAGGTCCCAACGGCCCCTGGCAAGTGCTGTGGACTGTGGCAGGACCAGGTGTCCAGATCAAGCTGGCGGCTGTTCTGCCTGCCCTCAGCCATGCTGACACCTGCCACGAAGCCTGGTGTCTGCTTCCTTCTCCTCCCCAAAGTATTCTCTCTGTCCTTAGCTTGGGAGTCCTACAGCTGGAGGGTGGGGGGCCCAGGCCCTCCTGGACTGCTGCCCCTGGGGCCCCATTGTCTTTCCTTCTGCCAGGCCATTTCCCTTCGCAGCTACTTAGAAGGGAAGGCAGCCAAAGGCCTGTCAGAAGGGGGACCACGGATGGATTTTCCATCAGATGTGCAGACCTGCTCCCTGACACTGGCTGGCTCGGTGCCTGCCTCTGGAGGGCACCAGGCCTCTGTCACTTCCTGTGCAGCCCCTGCCAGCCATGAGACAGGTGAGGGCTCCTTGGTTTTGTGGAGACTGTCAGTCTTGGCTCTGGAGTGGCCTCAGTCCTAGGCAGCTCAAGTTCTGCCTCCCGCCAGTCCTGTCTGCAGGCAGGATCCAGTCCTCACGCACCCATGCTGGGCACAGCCCTGCTTCCACACCGTGCTCAGGAGGAGAGCATCCACTCCCAGGAGAGGCCTTGCCAGGCACCTCTCCTTAGGGACACCTGCAGTTAGGGGTCTGGCGCCAGCTTGTGTGTGAGAGATCAACTCCCCCTGGTACCGTCAGGCCCCGAGTGAGGGAGCCGCAGCCCAGAGAGGCCTCTTTCTGTCCAGTTTGCATTGCCACATTTGGGTTTCTGTCCCGCCTGGCCTGGGCCCCACCTGCCTGCGGAGCTGCCGAGGCCCTCGTCTAGTGCCCTCCCAGAGGGGCCTCCAGTCCTGGTTCTTATATTACAGAGGCAGCCAGAGGCTTCCCTGACTCTGTGGCTGGCGCAGCCTTGACAAGTCATCTGGAATTGGCTCACGGCCTCCTCGCGCCTCCCGGTGTCTGATGTGGCAATGAAGCTCTATTTCAGGGCCTGCGGGAGGACCCAGCATGGCTCAGGGTTTGCCCTCAAGGGAGGGCGTGGATCAGAGCCTGTAGTGTGGACCTGGGTCGGGGAGGGAGAACTGGGCCCTGCACTCCCTCCTGTGTAACTGTGGACGGGTTATTTCACTTCTCTGCACTTTCAGAGTCTCCACCTTGAGATGGCCCCGTGAGGACTGATTCAAAGAAGGCACGGGCCGCGGGCGCATCCTCTGCTCCTCTCCCCACCTGCGCTGGGTCCCATCAGATTTTGGCATTCCCAGCACCGGCAGTCCTGGGGTGACTCACGATGGCTGGCAACTTTTTGTCCTGTCTTTAAGTTAAAAAGTGTCGTATGTGCCTTCATATAAAACAGAATGCAGAAATAAGCCAAAAGGAGAAAATGGAAATCCTTGCAGTGCCATTAGCTTTCAACATTTTTGTGTGTCTCCCACGTCCATGCACATATGTGTAAACATACTTAATGACAAAAGGGTCGTATTGTACCTTCCCTTTGTGATCTGCCTCTGCTCATGCCACATATAATGGAAATATTTCTAGATCATCCAGTGTTCTGCCGGAACATCTTTCAGTAAAGGCAGCATAATCTACTCAGGAAACATGGAGAGGCCGGGGTCTCCAGGCACTTGGGTCTGTGGGCCTGGGGGCTGAGGGAGAGGCTGAGGAAAAGCACTCCCCAGCTTTTGACTTGCCCAGATGGGTGGTAGAGAGGAAGGGTAGCTTGGAGAGAGGGTTTGTCACTGGGGCTGTCTCTTGGAAGGAGTCTGGCAGCTGGAAATGCAGGTCCTAGGTGCAGGGGCAAGGTCTGGGTAGAATTCGGGTTGGGAGCGCTCTGTATGGAGGGCTGTGGATTCCACGTCCTAGGGTGGGTGGGCGGGCACCAAAGGAAGAGGGAGGCAGAAGGGGAAGGAAGTGCTCCTTGGCCCCCCACCATGTGCAGACAAGTGGAGGAGGCAGTGGGGTCTTAGGAGCGGGGCTGCCCACGTGCTAAAGAATGAGAGAGGTTCAAGAGGAGGGGGTTCAGGGAATTGGGATGGCAGGGGGCACCAGGCCCAGCAGCCAAGAGGGGGCTTTGCAGGGTCGTTGGGGAGTTGGTGGAAGCTAGACTGACCAGGTGAGGGGCCAGTGAGAGGCAAGGGAGTGGAGGGAAGCTGGTGTGCATGGCACACATGCTGTGGTGGGGCAGACATCAGCTGCAGAGGGTGTGCAGTCTTAGATGTGAGTGCAGTGTTTACGTGTGCACTTGTGTAGATGTGTGTGTGGCCCTGCCTCTCGCACAGAGGATTTTAGGTGGCTTGAGTTTGCTCAGGGACCGAGGATGAGGATCCGGGAGACAGAGAGTTTGAAGCTATAGAAGAGAGAGTGTATTAGTCAGGTGTTATTCCTCAAGTGTTGGAAATCCAAGCAAAAGTGGCTTCAGAAAAAAGAAAAAAAAAACTTATTGGTTAATCTGCAAAAAGAAAAATATCTAGAACTATCTAGCTTCAGGTGTGGCTGGATCCAGGTGCCCAAATAAATTTTCAGTTGTTTTTTTTCCCCACATCCCCAACCCTTGGCTTTGCTCTCCTCTATGTCGATTTCACTCTCAGGCCTGCTCTTCTCTGAGGCAGAAAAATGGATGCAGGCAGCTGCTGCATTACCTCCTCACAGGGCAACAACCCGGGGGAAACAGCTTTTCCTTTCCAACAATTCCAGCGACAGTTCCTGGATTTAACTTCATGGAATACCTTGTGGCAAGTCCTCATCCCTGAGCTATGTTCATGCAGTCAGATGACAACGTATTCTACCTGGCCTAGGCTGGGTCATGTGCCCTCCTTCCCCACTGGTGACGCAGGGATGAGAGCTGGTTCCTGAGTGACACAGGGGCTGTGCTATCAGAAGGAGAAGGGTGGGCCAGGAACAGTGGCTCATGCCTGTAATCCCAGCACTTTGGGAGGCTGAGGTGGACGGATCACAAGGTCAGGAGATTGAGACCATCCTGGCTAAAATGGTGAAACCTCGTCTCTACTAAAAATACAAAAAAAAAAAAAAAATTAGCCAGGCGTGGTGGTGGACACCTGTAGTCTCAGCTACTCAGGAGGCTGAGGCAGGAAAATGGTGTGAACCCAGGAGGTGGAGCTCGCAGTGAGTCAAGATCGTGCCACTGCACTCCAGCCGGAGTGACAGAGCGAGACTCCGTCTCAAAAAAAACCCCCAAAAATGGAGGAGGGTGGACTCCAGGTAGGCTTAGCGTTCCCAAGGAAGTGGCTGGGGCCAGGATTGGGAGACCTGGAAGGCTGGAGGAGGGAGCTGCTGCCCAGGAGCACAGCAGGAGAGAGAAGGACACGAGGCAGACATGGAGCGGGAGGGAATTTCCTCCGTGGCCTCCCTTCCCTCACCAGGCAGGGCAGGGACAGTGAGGCTGCTGACCAGCCTCTACAGCTCTCCTGGGAGTCGGCTGGCTCTGCAAGGCAAACAGAAGTCTGGGGAGGTTGACTGATCACCGGCTGCTCCAGGAGCCGTCAGGCTGGGCAGCAGGAGTGGCCTGAATGCAGAGAAGCAAGCCTTGAGATCAGGCAGGGCAGTCTTCCTACATTAGGAGTCTGGGACCAGGCATTCTGTGGGCCAGGCCGGAGATGTGGCAGGCTGGGTGTGAACGTGCTGACCAGCGGGGACCTGGGTGTGGGCACTGGGGAGCCAGGCGTAATGACTGCTGGGCCTGGGAGAGGCTGGTGAAGGCTGAGTCCAGTCTGCACGCATGCTTCCTGTGGTTTCTGGGTGAAAAGAGGGTCACAGCTTTTTGCCTCAACAGAGGGGAGAGGCTTCTATTCTACTGGTTGAGTGTGGATGGGGAGGGCTGGGAGGGGTAGGATGAGGTGGTGGAGACATACAATAAGCAAAAGGCCAAATAAACACCTTCTCAGATAGTGGCAGGAACTGGGAAAGTAAGCAAGCAGGCAGTGAGGCTGGGAGCAGCAGGAGGGTGTGAGTGAGTGCATGTGTGTGGCTGATGTGTGAGCATGTCAGTGATGCATGTGCGCAAATGTGAGGCATGTGTGAGTGCATGAGTGTCATGCATGTGTGCACGTGTGGGCGTGTGTATGTATAATGCATGTGCTTGATGCATGCATGTGTGTACCGCATGCCTATACATATGATACCTGCATATGATACACATGTATGACCGATGCACATGTGTATGTGTGGGTAATGTCTGCCATGCACATGCATGGGGCATTTTTCTGGTGCATGTGTGTACTTGTGTGTAGTGCACATGTGTGGACATGTGTATGTGATGCATGTGTCACGGGAGATGCACATATGTGAGTGATGTGTGTGTGCATGCGTCTGCATGGTGCCTGTGTGATGCCTGCGTGTGAGTGCACACGTGCATGTGATGTGTATGGACATTTGTATGTGGGTGCATGCATGCTGCATGTGGGAGTGCATGAGTGCACATGCACGTGTGTGGGGGCCTGTGTGTTGAGGGAATAGCTGTTGGGAACCCTCAGTCATAACAGGGCCATGTGAAATCTTCAGCTGGAGGAAGACAGGAGAGAAATAGCATGCAGCTGTGTTCCTAATGGCACACACGCCCCTTGCCCAGAGTGCGTGGTGGAAGAGGGGTTTCTGGCCCAGCTCTCTTTGTGGCCCAGGCCTGCTGCTTTTGGGTTGGGGTCTGACCTTCCTGGAAGACCCTTCGGGCTCCCGCCTCTCAGAGGCCAGGCCCCAACGTCTCAACGCTCAAACAGCGACATCAGTGTTTCCCCCAGGGGAGTCATCCTGGGGAGGCTCAGCTCCATCCTGAGCCGAGGGGGCCTTGGCATCGCCCCACCCGCCCTGGTCTGAGAAAGAGCTGTCCTCTGCCTCTCTGTGGTCTCATGGGGACAAATGCCAGCCACTGGACAGTGGCCCTTGTCGTCTTCTAACCGTCAAGATTCCAAAAAGACGGAGGCGAGGGGTGTGCGGGAGCACCCTCTGCGTGTGCTTGGCTTCTTCCCCACCAGCCTTCTTGTGAGAGGGCTAGAAGCAGCTGTCCCACTTTGCAGTGGGCCCTGTCCCTCCTGGCAGGGCAGCTGTGGCCGTCCCTGGCTGTCCCCGCCCCGCCCGGCATCTCCTTCTCTCCCCATCTCCTGTCTAGCTGGCCCCGCCTCTCCTCCCTGTCTTGCTTTAGTCTCATGCCGTTTTAATGAGGGCTCAGCCTCCCGTGTGCTGAGGCTCAGCGGCAGCGCATTTAATTAATACTCTCGCATTGCAGTTCTTCAGAGTAAATGCTGCCATTTTATTCCTCACTAATTGGAAGGGGCTAGTTAAGCTCTGAGATAAATGACCCTTTCTGCTGGGAATGTCTCAGCTCAGAATCTCCATCAGAGTGGCTGGAGCCTTGGATGGGGAGGGCAGGAGGGCTGGCCTGCTGTGTTCCTCCTGGTCCAAGGAGGGCCTCTTTGCTAATGGCCAGGGTAGAGACGTGGCCGGGGTGAAGCCTGCCTGACCTCTGGGGAGGACGTGCAGGTGGAGGCTCTGCTGACCAGCAGGGCTTCAGATTCACCACTGCCCGTTCCTCATGTCCTGGCTCCACCCCAGCCCTGGATGAGCCCCAGGGACCCCAGGGAACCTTCAGTCTGGGTTTCCAGAACCTTTCCCTGGCCCAGTCTACACCTGCCTCCCTCCCTCACTGTGGACCAGCCCCACCTCTACCCTCCATCCTGCACGTCTGCTCCACTCTCCCCAACTGGCGGTGAGTCTGGCCAGGGAGTCTCAGCTGGTGCTGGCACGCTAACCTCCCCTAGACGCGTGTTGAAATGCACACGTGTGTGTGTGGGTGATGTATGCGATGCACGTGTGGGGGCGTTTGTGTGGGGCATGTGTCCCTCAGCACACATATGCTCTGTGCCCGCTGGCCATCCGGGGGACATAGATTACACCAACACTGCAGTGCTGCTGGCCACCCATGGTCTGGGCAGCAGGAAGAGGTGCAGGAGTCCCCACACAGTGTCGCTGGGATGGCCTCTGGGTCCGTGCTTATAGAAGTCTCATGAGTGCACCCTCCGCCCACCTGCTCGCATCTCTCTCCCTCCACGAGGAACTGTGCTGTGGCCTCCTGGGTCTTCAAGCTCCTTTCCTGTTGTGTTGGTGACAGGAATTGGGGTCAGAAGGGCAGCGTCCGAGCAGGCTTGGATGAGATGTGTGATATCAGCGACTCTGCTAGCTGAGTCCATCTTCAGGGACAAGGACAGCTGTAGCCAGACCTACGCATGGATTTATGAGGAACTACCAAGAAACCACTGGGAGGAAAGACGCCAAAGTGCTGGGGAAAAGGAGGCTCAGAGGTGGCCCTGCTGCCGGCTGGCAGAGCGACAGGAGGGCTGGAGGCTGTGGGGACCCAGGCCGCATGGGGTTGGGGCTCTGGGCTTTGTCCTTGTGTTCCTGTAATTGTCTGTTGCTGAGAATTAGCTGGAATTTCTTTCTTTCTTTCCTTCTTTTGTTCTTTCCCTATCCTTTCTCTCCTTCCTTTCCTCCCTTCTTTCCGTCCTTTCTCACCACTCTGTATTCTTTTTAAAAAATTAAATATATTTCCTTTTTTTGAGGCGGGGTCTTGCTCTCTCCCGGGCTAGAAGGCAGTGGTGCAATCGTAGCTCCCTGCAACCTTGACCTCCTGGTTCATGGGATCCTCCTGCCTCGGCCTCCAAAGTAGCTGAAAGTACAGGTGTGCACCACCATGCCTGGCTAATTTTTTAAATTTATTTTTTGTAGAGATGGGGTCTCACTATGTTGCCCAGGCTGATCTTGAACTTCTGGACTTAAGCGGTTCTTGGCCTCCCAAAGTGCTGGGATTACAGGTGTACACCACTGCGTCCGGTCCCCACTTCATGTTCGACAGCAGTTCTCCGTGCCTGCTCTGCCCCGGGCCTTGCTGGACTGGGGGTGAAGAGGCAGCCTTCTGTTCTCTTGGAGCTCACAGGTTCCTGAAGGGACACAGCAGGAAGGTCTCAAATGCCATCCCCGGGAGTGGGGAGGGTGTTCTGTGGGGCTGGGGAGCCCTAGGGGGCCTAGGCAGGAGCCTGGGGTGCCCACGTGGAATGACCCCCTGAGCTGTGGCCGACTCCCCAGCCCTGCTCCTGAGGGCCTTGCTGATCTCAGCATCTCCCAGGGTGTCACCCTTCTGGGTTGCTAGATCTCTGCTGCTCTGGTGTGGCCTCTGTCCCTGCCGACCCCTCTGAGGGACACAGCTGTCCTCTGCTGCGGTGGCTCTGGCCTCAGGGAATGGGGCAGCCTCTTCCCTCCAGGCAAGAGCCTTTGAATTCTTTGCCAGCAGGACTTCCTGGGCTCTTGTCTCCCGTCTGCTGCCCGGTGCCCATGCCCCAGTCCGGGACTTGGATGTCTGCTTGCTGCCTCCCTGTTTATACTGATCTGATCTGCTCTTTCCCTCTGGGAGCTTTTGAACTTTCTCTTTGTCTTTGATGTTCTTAGGTTTCATTATCATGGGTCTAGCTATGGAGCTTTTTCTTATATATATATATTGATAAGGCCTCTAGGAACCCATCCATGTTGGAATCTTTCATGTAATTTTGTTTTTTGAAATATTCCTTCTCTCACCTCCCCCACTCTCTTCTGGGACTTGCCCACGTCTCCCAGCTTTTCTCCCTGCCCTCTGTCTCTTGCTCCTTTCTTAGCACACAGTGAGAGCTCTGTCCAGATCCCCCAGTTCTGCGGTGGCTGTGGCTGTTCAGTTCCTCTATTCTGCTCTTCGGTGCAGCCACCAAGTCCTCTCTCCAGTGGCGTTTGTGCTCAGCAGCTCCTGGGGGCGGCCAGTTCCTGCGGCCATCTGGGGCTGTGCTTTGTCTCTGGAAGGATCGTTGTTTCAGTTTTCCTCTGCGTGCCATGGGCGGTCCTGGGTACGGCCTCTCTAGAACATAGTACCTGCGCCACTCAGATCCCAGCTCGTGTCCCCGGAGGTGGAGACTGTGGCTGGTGGTGCTAGGAGGGCTCATGCCAGCTTCTAGCTCCGGCTTCTCCTCGTGAGCGGGACAACGGAGATGGGAGGAAAGTCCCCAGAGATGGCTTCCCTCCCACCCAAGCTCTGTTTCCTGACCCGGGATCCTGGCTCCCAATGGTGGGAAACAAACCCCCTTTGGGGACACCCCCACTTCACTGGCAGGAGTGCAGTCAGCCCTGGCACCCCGACATGACCTTCCCAAAGCACTGTGGCCTCAGTGCTTTCCAGAAGCCAGGGTATTTAATCTTGTCCATGGTGACGTGGACGCGTGTCTTGGGAGGAGCTCTCTGGGGTGGGGCAGAGGCTGTGTTAGGTGGGAGGGTCTGAGGCAGGGACCCAGGAGGAACAGAAGAGAGAGAGTGAGTGAGGCCTGCTCCAGGCAGGGGCAGGGGGAGGAGGAGGCCGGGGTGGGGCCTTGGGGATTGTGGGGTGGGAGTAGGAATCCAGTACCACTTCCAGGTTCCTTCCAGGCTTGAATAACTGGGAGAAGGGGGCGTAGCTGGCTGTGATTAGGCTCTGGGAGGGGAGTCGCTTAATGTCAGGAAAGAGAGTTACTTCTAGGTAGGCCCTGGGCTTGAGGCTCCCGGGCCATGCTAAGGGACATTCCTATGTCCCTTGCAGCTCTTGGTTGGGCCTGGCACAAAAAAGTGTGTGCCCAAGACTCCTCTCCGTAGGTGGAGGTCTGCTGGAGTAGAGGTTGGGGGCACTGGGGGTGGGATGGGAGCCCCACCTGGGTGCAGGAAGGCTACAAGGGCTTGGTGGAAGAGCGTGGCCCCCCAGAATCAGGGGCTTGTAATTCTGGCCCGTCACCCTGTGAGACAAGCACATGGGCCTCTGCATGCTGTCTCACCTCATCTGTAAAAGGGAGACAGTCCAGTGAGGATGTGGGCCCGTGAGAGAGAGACACGGCCCGGGGGGCTGCAGAGGCAGGAGCGCTGTGGGTGGGAGGGCTGCTTCCTGGGCTCTGAGTACAGCACGGTGGATTTACTACTCTTGTCTCAAAAAGCAGGGAAAAACAGTGAGTATTCCGGCCATGCCACGCCACAGGGTGGGGAGGAGCCTGGCCTTGCCGCTCCCTGCACTCTCCTCTGCGCTCACTTAGCTCAGAGCTGGCGGCCGCCCAGCTCCCAGTGAGACGTGGCAGCCAGGAGGCTGAGGCCCAGCCAAGCCCCAGATGGCTGGCGAGAGGTGCTTCCCCTGAGCTGAGCAAGACAAGGACAGGGCCGACCTGGTGGGAGGGGCAGGATGGGACCAGGAGCCCGGGAAATGCCAGTCCTGGCCCTGGCCCTGGCCAGTCTGTGTGCTCCCAGGCTGCACCCAATCCGAAGCCTCCATGTGGATGCAGAGCCTGAAGCTGGAGGTCTGGGCATAGGCAGGGGTGTGGGGCGTGTGAGTACCCCCCCCCCGCCCCACCATCAGGTTCTGACTGGGGACTCCTGGTCCTGGAGCTGACACCCCTGCTCTGGCCAGGCCCTCCTCTGTCTCGGTGTGAGTGTGTGTGTGCACGAGTGTGAATGTGTGTGCATCCCCTCTGCTGACACCCCTGCTCCGGCTAGGCCCTCCTCTGTCTCGGTGTGAGTGTGTGTGTGCATGAGTGTGAATGAGTGTGCGTCCCCTCTGCTGACACCCCTGCTCCGGCCAGGCCTTCCTCTGTCTCGGTGTGTGTGTGCACGAGTGTGAATGCGTGTGCGTCCCCTGTGCTGACACCCCTGCTCCGGCCAGGCCCTCCTCTGTCTCGGTGTGAGTGTGTGTGTGCACGAGTGTGAATGCGTGTGCGTCCCCTGTGCTGACACCCCTGCTCCGGCCAGGCCCTCCTCTGTCTCGGTGTGAGTGTGTGTGCACGAGTGTGAATGCGTGTGCGTCCCCTGTGCTGACACCCCTGCTCCAGCCAGGCCCTCCTCTGTCTCGGTGTGAGTGTGTGTGTGCATGAGTGTGAATGCGTGTGCGTCCCCTCTGCTGACACCCCTGCTCCAGCCAGGCCCTCCTGTCTCGGTGTGAGTGTGTGTGTGCACGAGTGTGAATGCGTGTGCCTCCCCTGTGCTGACACCCCTGCTCCGGCCAGGCCCTCCTCTGTCTCGGTGTGAGTGTGTGTGTGCATGAGTGTGAATGCGTGTGTGTCCCCTCTTCACAGGCCACTCCAGAGGAGGGAGCCCCGGTAAGGCTTTAGGCTGCTGGCTGTTTCTGGGGTTGCCACGAAGTCCTGAAATGCTATCCTATTGCTGTTTCTTGATGTATCGGGTTTCGATGTTGTCCATTGACTTCCTGCCCTGGAAGATGAGGGTTTAGCTCACTGACAACCCTGCTGCCCCTCCCAGCCCCATTCTTCTACCATAATTCTCTCACCACTTTTAGTCCATATCAGAGTTCCCCATTGTATTGGTTTCTGAGGCTGCCTGCAAATTACTACAAGCTTGCTGGTTTGAAACAATAGAATTGTATCTTCTCACGGTTCTGGAGGCTGAAATCAGTTTCAACAGGGCAAAACGCAGGTGGCGGCAGGGCCGCGCTCCCTCCGGAGGCTCTAGGGGAGGATTCTTCCTGGCCTCTTCCAGGTCCTGGTGGCGGCCAGCAGTGCTTGGCTTGTGGCCTCTTCGCTCTGGGCTTCAGGGCCGACATCCTCCATCTCCCTCTGCTCTGCCTGTACGTGGCCTTCTCTGCCTGGCTCATCTTGCTCTGCCTTCCTCTGATAAAGAGAAGCGTGATTGCATTTAGGGCCTGTCTTAGTCCATGCAGGCTGCTATAGGCAAATACCGTAAATGAAGCGGCTTAAAAGCATCGGAAGCTTATTTCTCACGGTTCTGGAAGCTGTGCATATGGTTGTGGTGAGGGTCTGCTCCCTGGTTCAAGAAGGCATCTTGTTGCATCCTCACATGCTGAAAGGGTGAGGGAGCTCTCTGGGGTCCCTCTGATTGGGGCACAAATCCCATTCGTGTGGATGGAATCTGGTGACATAATCACCTCCCAAAGGCCCCACTTCCTAATATATCACCTTGGGGGAGTAGCTTTCAACATCGGAATTTGGGGGGAATATAAACATCCCGTCTGTCCCTGGGCCCGCCCGGAAAATCCAGCAGTCACTCCATCTCAGGATCCTTGGCCTCACCGCATCTACAAAGTTCTTTTTTGCCATGGAAGGTGACATTTATGGGTTCCAGGGATTGGGACCCGGACATATCTTCGGGGGCCATTTTTCAGCTGACCACTGCCACGGTCGTCTGACTGTTATATTTGCACCTCTGCGGCTTCTAACATCAGCCTGGGGCAGAGGGTCTAGAGTACGCCCTTAGCGGCACGGGGTTCCCATGCCCCTTCTCCCTCCTCCCCACTGCTGTCATTTCTACCTTCCCTTCAGCAAGGCAGAGTGTTGTTAAATGAAAAATGATTCAATGATACTTATTAAAGCGCGGTAAGGCGGACTTTATTCAGGACCATGGAGATAGACACAGGAACTGCTGGAGTGGGCTCTTGCAGTCGGGGAGAGAGACTGGGCTCAACTCCGAATACAGCACGGGCGAGTGGGGGGTGATAGCCAAGGAGCAGGGTAGGGGCCAGGGAACGGGGAATTACTAAGAGCAACATCAGGGGTCGGGGATTCTAGCTAAACTCACCTAACACGATTCTAGCTGAAGACAGGCTAGGGTGACCAGACATCACCAGAGGGGTGATGGGGAGGACGAGCCTGACCAGATATCAAGGGTGATCAGATATGGAGAGATGGGGCATTCGTGACTTAGCAGAGTTCTTGATAAACTGGATCTTACAAGGAAGTGGGCGAAGGAGAAGGTTCAGGAGCTTGACTAAAGTTTGGTCAAGCAGGAGAGTCCCTGTCAGTGTCCACTGTTCAGGTCCTTTGTTGTCACTGAGCCTTTGCTGGCAGGTGGATGTCCCTGTGATTCTTGGCATGCTGCTCACCACTGTCTGACCCTGGCCCATTGCTGTGCCTCTGAGCCAGGCGGCGCCTGCCCGTGGGCTAGAGAGAGCAGAGTGGAGGGGCATGACCCTGCACAGGACAGAGCTGGACGAGGCCCTTCCAGAGAAGTGGCCAGCCAGAGGCCAGCTCCACCTGGGCCAGGAGCGCCAGGCCCTGGGGGAGAGGGATGGGGACGTGGCCTTCCTGTTCAGAGGGCGGGGGAGGCTCGGCCTCAGAGTGAACATCTGCTGAACATACGCATCCTCCCCTTATATAATGCTGTCTGGAAAAATGGTTTCCTGTTGTTGTTGAGACAGGAGTCAACGGGCCCTGCACTCGGTGGGTTGGGGGGTGGGGGGCTGGGGAGTGGACAGGGTGGTCTTTGGCTCCAACCTGGGGTGGAAAGGGGCGGAGGTCCAGAGGACCCAGCCGGCAAGTGGGTTGAGGCAGGCAGGGGCAGGTGGGGGTGGGCACCCTGCTGAGCTGCTGTCCTGGGCCATGCCTCCCTGACCCCTGCAGTTTGGCCATGGTCTGGGGTGGTGGCCCTTTCACTGTCCCCAGGAGGACTAAGGCCCTGATGCCTCTGTGTCCCCAGGGCAGGGCAGTAGGGCCTCTATGCCCACCTTTGAGGGACCCTGGGAGGGTCTACAGCAGTGTGTCCCAGACTTCAATGTCATCAGACCACCTGGGAACTTGCCAAAATGCAGGTTTTAGTTCAGCTGGTCTGGATGGGGCCTGGATTCAGCATCTCTAACAAGCTCCCGGGGGCCCCCAGGCTGCTCCAGGCCACATTTTGCATAGCCAGGCTCTGCACCACCATCCCTCACCCCAGCCGGGATTCTAGCACCGGTGGGTGGCCCAGAGACGCCAATCAGATACTTCTGTGGACTTGAACCTCTCCTTGTTCCTGGGAATCCTGAGATATTTAATGATCAGGGGAGCCCTCTGGGGCTCTCTAGGCCATACTGTACCCTGCAAGGCAGCCTATGGGGGGGCTTCAGAAAGGCCTGTAGATGCCTCCTGATCCTCCAGCTTGGAGCTGGGGGGGCTGAGCCCCCAAAGACAACAAGACCAGTTCTCTGTCTTTCTTCACTGTGTTTCTGCCTTGTGGTATGAGCAAGGCACGCCTAGATCCCTGCCCGCTGGGAGCTGCAGCCTGGTGGGGGAGGAGGGCCGTCCACAGGCCCGTACAGCATACAGCAGAGCATCTCAGCGCCTGAGCGCTGTGGGGACATGGGACGTGCAGGGAGCCCTGGGCAGGCGTAGTCCGGGGTGGCGTCTCCTGGAGGGTCCTGGGTGACAGGACGGAGCAGTCAAGGCATTAACCTGGGCAGATCCACAGGACATTCAGGGGCACCCTTGTCTGTCCCCAGGGCCGCAGGCTACTCCCAAGGCCTCCCTGACTTGAACCCCAGAAGCGAGAGGGCAGGGGTGGGGCAGGGAGGACAGGAGGGACATGCAGTGGGGGCCTGCTGGGTCCAGGGTCCTGCCCTGCCCTGAGGCAAACCCAGGGTGTTTTGCCCTCAGAACTCCTCCCCTATGCATTTTAAATAGAAGAAACTGAGGCACGGAGAGGTGACCCACCCGGTAAAGTGGCAGGGCCAGAGCCTTTTTTTTTTTTTTTTTTTTTTGGTGACTGAGTCTTGTTGTGTTGCCCAGCCTGGAGTACAATGGCATGATCTCGGCTCACTGCAACTCCGCCTCCCAGGTTCAAGCGATTCTCCTGCCTCAGCCTCCTGAGTAGCTGGGATTACCGGTGCATGCCACCATGACTGGCTATTTTTTTGTATTTTTAGTACAGACAGGGTTTCACCATGTTAGCCACGATGGTCTCTATTTCCTGACCTCGTGACCCGCCCCACCTTGGCCTCCCAAAGTGCTGGGATTACAGTCAGCCCCAGCTTTCTGCAGTGTCTTGAGGGACCAGGCTTCAGGCTTGGGGGCTGGGCTAGGAAGCTGTGCACAGTTAGAGTTGAAGGTCAGGTCTGGGTCACTGTTGCCAGGGGAGCAGGTGTCTGCAGACATCTGACTGGGATGGCTTTGGGGACATCCTGTGACCTGGGTCCCGAAGAGGTGGCCTTTCTCCAGCTCTATCCACCAATGGCCCCAGGCCTGTGGCCACTGGAGGCAGAAGCAGTGGGACTGGGTCTGCCCCAGCAGGTGCCTGGCTGAAGTCTCCCTGCACAACCCTTGGGAGGCATGCTGGCTCCTAACTGGCCTCTACCCGGGGAACACAGAGTTTTCAACTGAATTGGTGTTTGCACCTCTCTGCTGAGCTGGCCCATCTCTCCATGTAGCTTCCTGTGGATGGCGCAGCTGCAGAACTCCAGTCCACAGTCAGGAGGCACGGGGCTGCCAGGGCAGCAGAAGAGACCCAAGGGCAGGAGCGCCCGCCTCAGCCCTCTTTGTATCTTTCCCTGGACCCAGGGCCTCACCATTGCCTGGCCTGTCCTCCTAGAAGAATGGCTGAATGGATGGGCAGCTGAGGGGGATGCTAAAGGCAGGGAACAGTGCCCCGAGGGCTTCAGTGGCTGTCTGGCTCCCAGCTGGCCTAGCTGCATCCCAGGGCCCCTGGGGTGGGAAGGAAGAGGAGGCAGAGGGGCCAGGAACCTGCGGGAGGGTGGGGTTCCATGGCAGCCCGTGCCCTGCTTCCACTCAGGACGCCAGCCAGATTCATCTGCTGGGACACCACCTTAGGAAGGAGGCACTTCTCTGAGAGGCCTTGGGAATTTCCCCCAATCCACATACACATGGGCATCATGTTGGGAGAAACTGTTTTGCAAATACAATTAAAAAGGATCCTCCCAAAGTTTTGCCTAGAAAAAAAAAATGAGGCTGTCTATTATGGGGGCCTGCAGGCATGGTCATCACATTGCAGGAGCTCCTGTGGGCCCTGGTGCCCCTGCACCCTTGCTCGTGAACAGTGGCGGCTGCCCGTTCCTGTCCTCAGCCTGCCCAGGGGCTGCGCGGCTCCCCTTCCAGCTGGCGTGCGTGACCTTTCCAGCTGGCATTTCGAGTGCTCTCTCTGGGCACCGCTGAGCTCCACGGATCCCCAAGGCGGTCATTTGTCAGATGGTCCTGGTGACTCCCGACATCCCATCAGCATCTCCTGCTGCTAAGACAATTGTGTCAGACAACTCTCAGCGCCTGGCTTCCCACCTCCACCGAGCAGCCTGAATGCTTTACTAACTGGGGAGAAATCAGAGCACCGGATCCTCCACTTAAACCCCTGTTTTCTCCTTGTTGTCGCCCCAGAAGGCGGCAAATTTGGCCCACTCTGCACCACAGGGACCTTGGCAAGGAAACCTTACACCATCCTGAAGTAGGGGAAGGGAGCCTCAGGAGGGCCGGCGACCTCCCGTACTCAACTCCATGCCTGTGAGATGCCAGGCACTGGTCTGGTGACGTGGACCCAGCAAGGACAACTTTGCTCTCGTAAGATCTCTGGTCAGGGGGCAGAGAGTGACCCAATAAAGAACCCACGTGTCGACGATTGGGAAATGGTGTTACAAAAAAATAGGACAGGATGGCAGTGTGGAGTGTGATGGAGAAGGGACACCCTTCACCAAGGTCCTTGTGAGGAGGCATCGGAGCTAGGACCTGGACTTCTGGAAGAAGGCCATTCCAGGTGGAGGCAGCAGCAGGTGCAAAGGCCCTGAGGCAGGTGCTGAGTTGAAGTGTGCCAAGGACACAGAGGAGATCTCCACGGCTGGCACTTGAGTGAAGGAGAAATCAGCGGGGACCGGGGCAGTCATGTGGTGGGAAGCCGCTGGAGGGCTTTGGGCAGGCAGTGACAGGTCTGAGTCGTGTTTCAGAGATTCTGTGGGGCAGCCGTGAGGAGCATAGAGAATGAGGTCACAGGCTTGGGACGCCCTGGCTCCCAGCCTGGCATACGTGATGCTGCTGTTAGCGGATGGTGCAGCATGACCCGGGAAGCCCCTGCGTGGTGGTGCCCCCCGGACCGGGCTGTTGAATGCTCATGGGCAGAGCTGCTGCTGTGTCATGGAGCTGTCCTGGAGTGCTGAGCAGTGGCCACCCAGGGTTGGCCGGGTGCTCGAGCCCTGAGAGGGCCGGTGGACCTCCTGTAGGCCCCAGGTCTTGCCGTCCCTGAAGGCTGAGGCTTGCAGGGTGCGATGCTCTCACAGCACTGCTGGGGCAGATGGCAGAGCCCAGCAGGGCAGGGGCGCGTGGGCCGGGGCAGCTCTGCAGTGCGGGCCTCCTGTGTTTGTCCCATGCTAGCAGGGCGAGGGTCTGGGCCGGGCTCAGGCTGGCTGGCCGCTGACTTCCCCGAGGGATTCTTCTTACTCGGCTGCCCCTCTACTACGTGCTGGCCTCACCCCCAAGGACTCAGGCCCAGGGCTGATCCTGCCAGGGCCACAACAGATGTGGGACTGGCCCTGGTGGCCAATTCCCCACCCAGCAGAAGACTGCCCTGCCTTCTCATCCCTCAGGCTGTGCTCCTGTCAGGCCTGGTCCTGGAATAAGAGCCGTGTCCTCAGAGCCTGTGGGAGCACTTGGTGCTATGAGACTCGATCTCATGGAGTTGCTTCCTTCCTGGGTGTCCTTTCCCTGGTTGAGTTCATCTGCCTGGCTCTCTGCTGGCACCGGGCTTGGCACCGGAGATCAAAGCTTCATGAGGCTGGAGCAGGAGGGCCCCCCCTTCCCCTAGGCTTTAGGGGCCAGTCACCCTTCCTGGACATCCACCTTCCCCAGGAACACGGGTTTTGGGGAAGCTCTCTGGGGCCCCTTCCTGCCCTGGCCTGAGGGTCTGTGCTGGGTGCTGGGTGTGTACAGAGGTGCTGTCTAGGACTCCACCCAAGGTTGAGTAGGAGTCGTGAAAATGCTCCTTATTTTAGGGGAAAACAGTTTCTCAGGATGTGGTATTGTGTTAGCTTTAGTTTTTTTGTAGATATTCTTACCAGGTTGAGCACGTTTCTTTCTCTGTTAGTTGAGAGTTTTTAATTTTTATTCATGAATGAATCATATCATATGGTTTTCTCTATCACTTGATATAAGCATATGTTTTTTTCCTTCTTCAGTCTGTTAATATGCTGGGTTACACTGACTTTTGGATCTTGTGCCAGACTCTGCAAATCCAGGACAAACATGACTTGTCTGTGGTGCACTCTGCTGTTTATACATGGCTGGACTAGACTTGCCAGTGTTTTGCTGAGGATTTTTGTGTCTATGTTCATTGAGGGATATTGGTTTATAGGTTCATGAGGGATATTGGTTTGTAGGGTTTTTTTTTTTATTGAACTGTCTTTGTCTGGTTTTAATATCAGGGTAATGTTGACCTCATAAAATGAATGGGAGAATTGGTGCCATTTTTTCCTGAGAGGTTAGTAGAATTTTCCAGTAAAACCGTCTAGACCTGGAAATTTCTTTTTTGCAGGATTTTAAACTATGAATTCTTTTTCTTTAATAGTTACAGAACTTTTTATGCTATCTACTTTATCTTGGGTAAGTTTTGGTAGCTTATAGTTTTTGAGGAAATCATGCATTTCTTCAACACTGATGAATTTATGTGCATAGAATTGTTTATACTATTCCATTATCATTTTTATGGCTGTGACGTCGTCAGTGATATCCTTTTTAAAAATATTCTGATACTGGTAATTCATATTTTTTTCTGTTTCTCTTCTTCAGTCTCACTAGAGATTTATCAGTTGACTGATCTTTACAAAGAACCAAATTTGGTTTCATTGATCTTCTCTATTATTTTTATATTTTCAGTTTCATTGATTTTTTACTCTTATCATTTCCTCCCTTCTACTTGCTTTGGGCTTATTTTGCTTTTTCTATTTGAGCATGTTTTGGTATTCCATTTTAATTTACCTATTGTGTTTGGTTGTATATCTTTGTATAGTGTTTACTGGTTGCTCCAGGGATTATAATAAACCTATGTAACTCTTCAGAGTCTTTTTCGAATCAATATTTTACCACTTCAAGTTGAATGTTGAGACCCTGCCATCATATAGGTCCCTGTGTCCTCCCCTGAATGTTGTTGTCTTTTATACACCTACATACATGGAAAACTACATCAGACAGCATTATCATTCCTCTTTAAAATACGCAAAAGCCTAATCTGTTATATTTTTTCAGGTATTTCTGTTGCTCTTCCTTTATTCCTGATGTTCAAAATTTTTTTGTAGCATCATTTTCCCCCTGTCTGAAGAACTTCCTTCAGCAACCATCTTAGGGTAGATCTGCTGGCCACACATTCTATAAGTTTTGCTTCATCTGAGAATGTCTTTATTTCTCCTTAATTCTTGAAGTATATTTTTGCTCGAGATAGAATTCTGGGTTGACAGTTCTTTTTTTTTTTTTTTTTTTCAGCACTTTAACAATGTTTTGCACTTCCTTTGGACTTCACAGTTTTGATAAGAAATCTGCAGTTATCTGAACCATTTTTCCCGTATAAGTAATGCACTGTTTTTCTTTGACTGCTTTCAAGACTTTTTTTTGTCTATAGTTTTCAGAGTGTGTTTATAACATGTGGGATTGTGTTTCCTTGGATTTCTCTCATTTGAGGTTTGCCGATCTGTTGAATTGGTAGGTTTATGCATTTCACTGAATTTGAGAAGTTTTCAGCCATTATTTATCCAAATATTTGTTTAGTAATACATTCTTTCTCTTCTCCTTCTGGGACATGACTGTTAGATCTTTCGGTATTTTCCCACAGTCTCTAAGGCTCTTGGCATTACAAAATATTTTTACTCGCTGCAGTTTGAATTGGGTAACTTCTATTGCTCTATCCTCAAGTTCACTGACTCATTCCTCTGTCATATCCATTCTGCTCTTGAGCCTATCCAGTGAGTTCTTAAAGTTTCTGTTATTGTATTTTTCAGTTCTAAAATTTCCGTTTGGTCCTTTTTAAAAATATGTCTTCCGTTTCTTGCTGAGACTATCTTTCCATTAGTTGCCAGAGTTTTTGCCCTTACTTTATGGAGTATTTTTATAATAGCTGCTTTAAGATCATTGTCAGTTAATTCCAACATATGTGCTATCTCAGTCTTGTTATCTGTTGGTTGTATTTGCCTGGAGGAGTTGAGATTTTCCTGGTTCTTGGTATGCCAAGTAATTTTGGACTGTATCCTGGACACTTTGATATTACCCTATGAGACTTTGGATCTTGTTTAAATGCTATGGAGGAGGTCATTATTTTTGTTTGATCAGGTAATTAACCCTTGGGTTAATTGGGTTCCGGCTGCCAGTTCCAATGTGCCTGTGGATTGTGGTTCAATGTCAGGTCCATTTTCAAAGCCTGTGCAGTCCTATTCTGATCAATCCCATGTAAACACAACCCAGTGGCATGTCTGGGACCTGGGCATTGGTCCACCTCCTAAGTCAGTCCCCAGAACCTATGGCGTGTTGTTTAGGGTCAGACCCACTCGTGCACGGCTCAAGCATGAGCCCAGGAGTTTCTAACCAACTTTCTGATGCCAGTTCCCCAAGCTCTGCTGTCTCTGCCATCTTCCTAGCCCTGTCCAGTTTCCTGCGGCTCCTTGTTAAATCTCTCTGGCCAGAAAGCTGGGGCTTTATTGACCCTGCTGTCTTGCACACTTCCTGCAACTACACTCCTGAGAGGACCAAAAGAGGAAAGAGCAATGGGGTTTCACTCCACCTTTCTAGGACCACAGCACTTCCAGCTACACAGCCAGGCTCCCTTCTTAGAGTTTTAGGTGCCTGTGGGCTGCCATGAGCTGGCGTGTGAGAACACGAAGAAAAGAAAAAGGAAATAGGAAAGAAAAATGAGGTGTTGGCTTGGCTCTGAGCATTCGGAAATGCTTTTTCTATCCTTGAGCTACAACAACAGGGCTTGTCTCGAGCTCTGTCTGTCTGTACCCAGTGCCTGCTTCTGGGGTTTGACCTGCCTTGTATCTAGGCTGAGGAATACCAGAGAATGAAGAGTAAACTCTGCGGGTTTGCTGAACCTCACATTCTAGTCTTCTTCCCCAATCTGCATGCTGTTATTTATTTTGCAGGGTCCTCAGCTAGCTGCTCATGAATCCAGTGCATTTGGGTGGCTGCAGGCAGTGGGGGATGCAGGTGAGGCGTGCTCACACCATCCTACCTGGAACCTGAACCTCCTCCTAGGGACCTCTCTATGTGTTGGGCGGTTTATAATCAGGCAGGGACTTCTACCAGCAGAAATACAGCCATAGGCAGATCCCTGCTGAACAGGAATTTCATAGAGAGAGGGAGGGAGATCCTGCCCCCAGCAATTCTCACAACATGCTCAGAGCAACTGACAGGGGAATCAGGTCTTTTCCACCCTCCAGGGGCTGCCCACTGCGCAGAGGAGAAAATCCAAGCTCCTGCCCACAGCAGAGGAAGCTCTGTGCAGTCTGCCCCCGCCCACCACTCTGCCCTCCTGTCCCCCGCCCCCGCCCACCACTCTGCCCTCCTGTCCCCCGCCCACCACTCTGCCCTCCTGTCCCCCGCCCCCCACTCTGCCCTCCTGTCCCCCGCCCCCGCCCACCACTCTGCCCTCCTGTACCCCACCCAGGCCCACCACTCTGCCCTCCTGTACCCCGCCCCCGCCCACCACTCTGCCCTCCTGTCCCCCGCCCCCGCCCACCACTCTGCCCTCCTGTCCCCCGCCCCCGCCCACCACTCTGCCCTCCTGTACCCCACCCAGGCCCACCACTCTGCCCTCCTGTCCCCCGCCCCTGCCCACCACTCTGACCTCCTGTACCCCACCCAGGCCCACCACTCTGCCCTCCTGTCCCCCGCCCACCACTCTGACCTCCTGTACCCCACCCAGGCCCACCACTCTGCCCTCCTGTCCCCCGCCCACCACTCTGCCCTCCTGTCCCCCGCCCACCACTCTGACCTCCTGTCCCCCGCCCCCGCCCACCACTCTGCCCTCCTGCACCACTCTGCCCTCCTGTACCCCACCCCCGCCTACCACTCTGCCCTCCTGTCCCCCGCCCCCGCTCACCACTCTGACCTCCTGTCCCCCGCCCCCGCCCACCCTTTGCTCTCCACACTCCACTCACATTGGCCTTCTTCCCTTTCCTCAAACATGGCAGGTCTGTTCTGACCTCGGGTCCTCTGCATGTGCTGTTCTCTGTGCTGGAGCCCACTTCCCCAGATCTCTCCATGGCTGCCTCTTTCCAATCATTTAGGCCTCAGCTCCAGTGTCATCTCTTCCGGGAAGTCCCCCGCCCCCCTCAACAATACCCTGTGCTGTTGTCCTCAGGGCTGCATCACTCTCTGTCGACTTCCTCTTTGCTTGCTTACTGCCATTTGCCCCCCCACCGGGAGATAGCACCCAGGGTCTGCATTCAGCCACAGGTCGCAAATGTGACTGCACCTTTGTGGCCACATCTATCGGTGCTGCTGGCAAGGTGGAGGTTGGGAAGCCGGACCCACTGGGCCGCAAGTCCTCAGGGCTCCTTCCTGGTCCAGAGGACCCCCAGGAGGAGGCAGCTCTGCCCCCGCAGAGAATCTTGCTGCAGTTTGGGTTGTCCGGGGCCTTATCACCCCCCCGCTTTTTTTTTTTTTTTTTTTTTTTGAGACGGTCTTGCTCTGTCGCCCAGGCTGGAGTGCAGTGGCGCGATCTCGGCTCACTGCCAGCTCCGCCTCCCGGGTTCACGCCATTCTCCTGCCTCAGCCTCCCGAGTAGCTGGGACTACAGGTGCCCCCCACCACGCCCGGCTAATGTTTTATATTTTTTTAGTAGAGACGGGGTTTCACTGTGTTAGCCAGGATGGTCTCGATCTCCTGACCTCATGATCCGCCCACCTCAGCCTCCCAAAATGCTGGGATTACAGGCGTGAGCCACCGCACCCGGCCATCACCCCCGTCTATTTTCATACATGCAGTGGGGTGAGAGGCAGAAGTCCCAGCTTCTGCTCCTGTGTGGCTTCCTATTCACTCTACACTCCCCTTCCTGATGCTGGCCAGAGGCTGGCGGAAGGGCTGTGCTGGGCCAGGACTGGCTTGCAGTTTCTCTGCAGGGAGTCCTGGAGCCTGGGGCTTGAGGGCTGCCTTGGAAGGGCACCCAGGGGTGAGGTGTGCAGGCTGACTGCTCCCAAGCAGCTGGGGGCCTGCCTTCGCTCCTCTCCCGGGCACAGCATGCTGTGAGCGGGGCATCCTGCACACCCTGCTGCCACCGGCTCTCCGGCTACACTCCTTCTTCACACGCTGGATGAGAGGACACTGCTGGGGCAGCAGGGCACATGGTACAGGGGTCCTGCCCTCATTTGTGTCTTTTCCCAGAGGATGGGTTGTCTCCAAGTTCCGCGTCAAAACTGGAGTTCAGCATACTCAAGCCCAGTGGTTCACAAAGGAGATGCTTGAAACCCACTTCTCTCCCCCAGTTACTCAGGTGCTGCCCAGTGGAGAGAGATCTGTGCACACAGCCTTGTCTCCCTGCGGCATCTGGGCGCCACAGGGCAGCCCTCCAGAGATGCCCCTGTCCCAGTGCGGGGCTGGGGAGGAGCCCAGCCCTGTGCGAGCAGATCCAGATCCACCACTCATTAGCTGTCTAATCCTGAAAGAGTCATGTCATCTCCTGGAGCCTGTTTCCCAATCTGTAAAATGGGCATAATGATACTGAGCTCACTTGCTTTGCCTTCATTATCTTATTTTCAATCCCTTGACAACTCTGTAAAGTAGGTAATATTGTGCCATTTTAGACACGGAAAAGCAGAGGTCGAAAGAGGCCAAATAGCCACAAGTGACAGAGTGGGGATTTAAGCCTAAAGATCTCAAGTTTCGGCTGGGCTCAATTCTTTCCTTCAGCCCAGGATGTTCAGGGATGACACAGCCAGGCTGGGCCCCTGAGCAATGCCCTCTGCTGTCTTTTTTTTTTTTTTTTTTTCCTGGGGGACAGGAGCGAGCAGAGCCTCCAGAACCTTTGCCCAGATCACAGTAGGCGGTTCTTGCAGCTGGAACCAGTTCCTCCCACTTGGACAGAGTGAGGAGTCCAGGCTTCACTGAGGCCAGGAGGGGGCTGGCCGCCGGCTCCAGACTGGGGAGGCCTGTGTTTGGGGCTTGTGCTCAGTGTGTGGGAACATCCTCCTGCCTCTGTCCTGCAGGACCTCTCTGACTTTTAATTGGCTTTCTTCTGGCTCCGCGTAGATGAAGAGTTTTTGCCAGAGCCAGAGCAATAACGGTTTATCTGTCTGCTGGCTTGCGTTTCTCAGACTGTTACTGAATTAAGTCGTATGTATGAAGACTCTTAAATAAAATAATATCATTGTGTTTATTTGGAGCTTGGCCTTAAAGTGCACTTTTGAGTGTGCACATCATTCTTCTTAAACCAGGGCCTCCTTTATAAGGGGATTTATCTTCACTTTGAGAAACGTCTGCTAAAGCCTGCTGTGCCAAAGTCCTCATGCTTACTGCTAGAGCCACAGAAGTGAAGGGGGGTCTGGCTTGTCCTCAGGCAGCTCAGAGTCAGGGGACGGGGACAAAAGACCAGCCAAAAAGTGTTGCAAAGACAACATCAATGGGTGCTATAAGAGGATGCTATTCTTTTGTTTCTTTAGTTTTCCATTGTTTACAATTAAACATTATTCACAACAACTGACAAAACATGATTCACAATAATTTACATTATTCACAATTAAAAATTACTTTTGAACATATAAAACATATGGTCATTATCATTGAATAATGTAGAAAAGTATTAAGGAGAAAGCAAAAACCATGAAATCCTACCCTTTTGAGATAGTCTCTGTGAGAGACAGAATAATCCTTCTCCCAAAGTTGTCCATGTCCCAGTCCCGAGAACCTGGGAATAAATCAGGTGACATAGCAGGGGCAGTGAAGGTTACAGATGGAGGTCAGGTTGCTAATTAGTTGACTTTTAAGATAAGGAGATTATCCTGGATGGCACAGTGTAATGGCAAGGATTCTTCTTTTTTTTTTTTTTTGAGACGGAGTCTCACTCTGTCGCCCAGGCTGGACTGCAGTGGCACAATCTCAGGCTCTCTGCAAGCTCCACCTCCTGGGTCCAAGTGATTCTCCTGCCTCAGCCTCCAGAGTAGCTGGGACTACAGGCGCCTGCCACCACGCCTGGCTAATTTTTTGTATTTTTAGTAGAGATGGGGTTTCACTGTGTTAGCCAGGATGGTCTCGATCTCCTGACCTGGTGATCCGCCCGCCTCAGCCTCCCAAAGTGCTGGGATTACAGGTGTGAGCTGGCCATGACAAGGATTCATAAAAGTAGAAGATGGAGGCAGAAGTTCAGAGTCAGAGAGGGGTCAGAAGATGCTCCGGTGCTGGCTTTGAAGATGGAGGAATGGGCCACAAGCCAAGGAATGTGGGTAGCCTCTAAAAGCTGGAAAAAAACAAGGAAACATTCTCCTTAGAGCTTCCAGAAGGAATGCAGCCCTCCCCACACCTTGATTTTAGCTCAGTGAGACCCATTGTGGACTTCAGATCTCTAGAACTGTCAGATAATAAATTTTTGTGTGTGTGTGTGTGTGTGTGTGTGTGTGTGTGTGTGTGTGTGTGTTTGAGTTGGAGTCTTATCTGTTGCCCAGGCTGGAGTCCTGTGGTGTGATCTTGGCTCACTGCAAGCTCCACCTCGTGGGTTCATTGCAAGCTCCGCCTCCCGGGTTCACGCCATTCTCCTGCCTCAGCCTCCAAGTAGCTGGGACTACAGGTGCCCGCCACCACGCCTGGCTAATTTTTTGTATTTTTAGTAGAGACGGGGTTTCACCGTGTTAGCCAGGATGGTCTCGATCTCCTGACCTTGTGATCCACCCGCCTCGGCCTCCCAAAGTGCTGGGATTACAGGCGTGAGCCACCGTGCCTGGCCAAATTTGTGTTTTTAAGCCACTACATTTGCAGTAATTTGTTACAGCTATACAAACTAACCATTTTTCCATCTTGTTACATATATGTCACACTCAGAAGTGAGATCTTGTCACTCATGCTATTTGTATCAACATCTTTAGGTTTATGGTTGCTCTCTCTTCTGCCCTCTTGACTGGAGCACTGGCTTCATTTATTTTCACTCTGGTCTATAATTAAGAAGGTTGTGAACTTGCTTCTGGTGGTGGCTTTGGTCTCATCCACAGGTTCTGATGTGCTGAATTCTCACTGTCATCATTTTAAAAAGATTTATGATTTTGATTCCAGTAACCTAAGAGCTATTTAGAGGAACGTTGAAAAAACTTCCGAGTGGTTGGATTTTAGGTTATTAAGCTTTGTGTTGATTCCTAGTATAATCCAAATGTTTTCAGACCTTAGCATCTCTGGGTTTAAATTGGGTCTTGTCAGCATTTATATCTGCATCTTGCCATTCCAGTGACACCCCACCCCTAACCAGCGCAGATCTCAGTTTCCTACAAGGGCTTGTGAATGCCTCCCCCTCAACCCCTCTAGCATTTCTAGGCATCTCCCAGTTCCGTAGAGCCCGTCCACACCCCTCCTGCCACGTGTGTATTCTGAGCATCCCAGGCTCTGCAGGTGTCCCTCCCTTCAGGCTGCCATAACAAAATATCACAGACTGGGTGTTTAGAAACAACAGAAGTTTATTTCTCACAGTTCTGGAGTCTCACATGTGAGATTGGGGCGCCAGTGGGTTTGGTGTCTGGTGAGGGCTGCTTCCTCGCTCATAGCTGGGGCCTTCTTGCTGTGTTTGCACACAGTGGAGGGTGCACAAGCTCCCTGGGCCTCTCTGATAAGGGCACTAATCCCATTAACGGGGTCCCCACCCTCATGACCTCATCACCTTCCAAAGGCCCACTTCACACCATCACCTTGGGACAGGAAGAGCTCATCTCCATGGAGACTTGGCAGGGCCAGGCCTGCCACTGAGTTAGGAGTGAAGGGGACAGCCTGGGTTCCCGGAGCCTTGGGGAATTTCTGAAATTGCCTCTGTCTCCTGGTGTTTGCTCAGCTTCTATGAATGTCAGGTGGGCTTCTGAAGGGAGCACGGAATCTGCGTTGCAGGGTCACTGTGGCACGAGGGGACCCTGGCCTCTGGTGCTGTGGAAACCGGAGCAGCTGGGGGCGGCCAGAGAGAGGCTGAGGAGCAGGGTGTGGAGGTCCCCGGGGCCCTGGGGAGGAAGGACAGAGGCCATGGGCATTGGTGCGTGGGAGGGAGCAGCAGAGGCCAGCCTGCTGAGAAGGGCTGTGAGGGAAGGGAGGTCCTGTGGCTGGAGGGGAAGCAGAGTCTTCTTGTTCAGGATTGGAGAGACCCGGGCCTGTTGTTGGGCTGAGAGAGGACTTTAGAGAGGAGGAGGCCAAAGACGCAGCAGGGGAGGGGAGAAGGGATTTGTGGAGAGCCCTGAGGGAGCTAGTGGTGGGCAGTGGGTTGTCTCGGCTCAGAGCAGGAGCTCTCCGTCCTCTGGGATTATAGTGGAGGGCGTTGGGGGCACTCTGCCAGTGACTTCATCAGTAGGGGTGGGGAGTTGGCATTATGCCCCATGATGCAAAGGCCCAAGTCACCCTGGAGAGGGAAGCCGGGGTCTTGAGGGAGGGTCCTGGGAGACATGGGGCTTCAGGGTATTGGGGAAGGGAACAGTCAAGAGAAAGGGGCAGGCTGTGGGGAGGGCCTTCTGGCTGGACAGTACCAGCAGGGAGTGGGGCAGAAGGGGGTCCCCATACCAACTTCACCTCTTGGTTCTTGGTGCCGAGAAGCAGCAATCTCAGGTTTCTGCATTGCCAGGCAGGTGGGGTGGGAGGCTACGGGTGACAGGCTTGGGGGATTCAGGCCAGGCAGGCAGGGGAGGCCGGGATCAATTTTTGTAAATGTTACCCCATGCTTGTAAAGAATACTCATTTGCTTTCGGTTGTAAGTTGTCAGATCCATCCAAAAATCAATCCGGCCCATTTCCCGATTCAATGAGTCTGTGCCCCTCTGCTGTGGTCTAGGAGACCTGTCACCCGCTGGGAGTGGCCGTTAGCATTTCCCTTTGACAGAGCTGTTGAGCCACTTGTGTTTCTAACCACGGCAGATGCTGCGGCCCTTGGTTTGTAAAGCTTGGTGATTGTGTGCTTTCACCAAGCCTTGTCAATACAACAGGAGTTTCCAGTCATTTAGTACTTGCTCTGAATTCTATTTTGATGATACTCCAGACACCCTGCTTTCTGGGTTTGCAGTTTTCTCTGTCTCTCTTTTAGCATGTTTCAGGCATGTGTTACAGACGGCATGCCTTGTTTGTTCCATCTCAGTCTGGTTGATCTCTAACTGCAATGTTAAACCCATTGATGGTTGTGTTAGTGATACCAGTGGCCCGTCCTTTTTTCGGCCTGCACCTTTGCATCTTTATGCTTGACTTGTCCCCTGTCCACCCTGGGAGCAGGCAGGCAGCTGGTCTTCCCAGGCACCACCCTCCTGACCCACAGCACGCAGCAGCCTCTCTCTGCCCGCCGCCTCTCCTTCCTGCCCTCTGCCCAGGCCGCCCCTGGGGACCTTACCCACTGAGCCCATCTCCACCTGCCTTGCGTTCCTTCCTTATCCGAGTCGGATGCCACTGGTCCTCTTTGCTGTACTTGCTCCCTGCCTGTACCACTGTCTCCCACCCCCTGCCTTCCTTGATGAATTGCTGGGTCCAACCCCATCCCTCCTCCCTTACTTTCCTGCCTCCGAGCAGGGGCCCCAGCCTCGCTGAAGGATCTACTTCGACATTCCTGACTGCTGGCCTCTGCAGGCAGCATCCCCCCTTGGGACCTTCCCGCTCCCTGCTCACCCACCTCCTTGCTCACCCACCTCCCCCTCCTCCGAGCACAGACAGGCCCCGGCATTGCCCCTGCCCGTCCCTTGAGCTCTGGCTGTTCCCGGGTCCCATCATTGTCAGCATTCTCAGAAGCACAGCCCCTGCCGCCACCTCCTCCATGGCTCTCTGGCATCACCCAAAGCGTCTGCTGAGGTCCCATGGACCACAGAGGTGTGGATCCTGTGGTCATTCTCCTGTCCCCACGGCTCAGGCCTCCCCCATCCTCCTGCTTCACCATCACTGCATCGTCCGAGGCACCGCCAGCTCCTCGGTTTGCTCTTCCCCTGGGCTCTGCACCTTGGCACGTGCTGTGTGGCTGAGCAGGACCCTCAGTCTCCTGGACCACAGCCAGAAAGGCATTTCCTCCTGCAGTGGGGCGTCCTGGGTTGGAGGAGCCTTCCTTCATGGCAGCCTCCTTCCACAGCCCCACCTGTCTCCACACCTCCCTTGCTCCCAGCACAGGCCCCACTAGTGGTTTCAGCGGAATTTGGAAGGGCTTTTGAGGGCGTGTGTGGAAGGTGGCCTTGGTGGCTGCTCCTGAATCCCTTCCAGAGCCTCCAGCTCCTCCCACCCCGACTCTCACTTGCGGGACTGCCCCAGCCGCCATGGACGGGGTTCCTCTGCCCTGCTCAGAATGTTCTGGACCAGCCTGGGACTTTGTGTCCTGAGTCTGTGGTGGTTGCAGGGAACTGGCTCACCCGTGTGCTTCAGGGTGGAAATTGGGCTGGAGTGTGGAAGTCCCATCCCAAACCCCAGAGATGGGACCAGCACCCGGACTATGAGAGTGAGGGCTGCCTCATCGGGCTACAGGGCATCTCGGATCAGTCAGGGGCCTGGGACACATAAGGGATCAACAGAAAGGAGTTGACAAAGGCACAACTCACAGAGCTACAGGCAGGACGAGGGAGCTTGCAGGGCTGGGAGGCTGGGGGCCACCACGGCGGGAGAAAGAAAACCTTCTGTCTCTCTCCCCAGCCCTGGTTTCCTGTCGGTGCCCCCCTTCACCCAGGGAGAGCCAGGAGGAGCCAGTCCATCAGGTCTGCCTACTGGGCTGCAGGACAGGGCAGAAGGTGAAGGGGTGGGGAGCCCAACAGAGACCCGCCAGCCCAGAACATCAGCCTGGAAGGAAGGGACGCAGGGACCTGGTTCTTCTCTGTGTCTTTTCAAAGCCAGGTTTCCTTTCTAATCCAGAATCTATTTATTCAGCCAGGCCTGGTGCCAGATGCTCTCAGGCTCTGAGGATGACAGACAAACCCAGCAGCCTCCAGTAGGGTGCTCAAGGCCTGGTTTTGAAGTGGAAACAATGATCCATGCGGCCAGTGGGAACCCGCCAAGTTCCCCACAGGCCCGTTCGCCTAGAGGCAGTAGTTGAGAGCGACAGGAGGGCCTCCATGCCAGGAGTCTGCACAGTGACTCTTCCTTCCTTCTTTAGACTGCCTCAGAGGCTGTCAGCATTTGGGGTGGAAAAGAGTTGTCCTGTTGAGTGTATACATGACCTAAGTCTACTGGAGACTCAATGAGGGAATTGAAGGATTTTTCAGGGAAAATGTTGACATTTCCTGCTGACCCTAGAAAGCAAGCCCCTCCGCTTGGCCAGCAGGAAGTTTCTCTGGCATCAGGGGCAGGCCACCTTGGAAGCTGGGCACACGGGGCAGGGGCCACCCTGCGGATGTGGGTGCAGCCCTGCGGGGAAGCTGCAGTGGGGGCGGGGGCAGGGCTTGGGGTGGCCCTTCCACTCCCCAAGTCTGTGGGTGCCCAATCTCCAGACCACCATTCCGGACCTCCACAAGCTGCCTCCTTGGGCCACGTGGGTGGGTCAGACTTGCATGGGTGCTCAGCATCCCTGGGTCGGGTTGACCCTGGCACCCCCTAGGGTGGGTCTGCTGGGCAGCCCTCGGAGCCTGGACAGAGCTTCTAGCCATGCACCCATCTTCCCTGTTCATGGGATTGAGTCACCAAAGGAAGGGCATTCATTAAAAATAATTGGCTGGCTGGACGTGTTTCTGGGCTGTCAGCTCTGACTGTAGGCTGTGTGCCTTCATCAACATCTTTCTCCCGGTTCCCAGTCATATTTTTTCTTTTTGAAAGTGTCTTTTTCTGTTACCCAGGCTGGAGTGCAGTGGCAGCATCTTAGCTCACTGCAGCTTGGACCTTCAGGGCTTAGGTGATTCTCCCACCTCAGCCTCCCAAGTAGCTGGGACCACAGGCATGCACCACCACACCCAGCTAATTTTTAAATTATTTGTAGAGATGAGGCCTCACTATGCTGGTCTGGAACTCCTGGGCTCAAGCAGTCCTCCTGCCTCGGCCTCCCAAAAGTGCTGGGATTGCAGGCCCCGGTTCCCAGTCATTAAGTGGAATGTTTGAGATGCACAAATACCTTAAAAAACAAAAAAACAAAAAAACAAAAAAACCTTGGCCAGGTGCGGTGGCTCACACCTGTAATCTCAGCATTTTGGGAAGCCAGGGCAGGCGGATCACAGGGTCAGGAGTTCGAGACCACCTAGCCAATGTGATGAAACCCCGTTCTACTAAAAAAATACAAAAAAAAAAAAAATTTAGCTGGGTGTGGTGGCGTGTGCCTGTAATCACAGCTACTTGGGAGGCTGAGACACGAGAATCACTTGAACCTAGGAGGTGGAGGTTGTGGTGAGCCCAGATCATGCCACTGCACTCCAGCCTAGGCGACAGAGCAAGACTCCATCTTGAGAAAAACAAACAAACAAACAAAACCCTACCCTGGAATGCCAGCTCCGGTGCTTGTCTTGGGCTGGGATCTATGGGGCACTGGCCTGTTCTGGCCTAGCAGTGGGAGGCTGATGTCTCACGCTTGTCCTGGGCTGTGGCCCGGAGGCGTTGGCACACTCCAGTCCACATGGGAGGGCCATGTTCCCTATCTGTCTAGCTCAGCGCACGGCCCTGACTCACTGCAGTTAGCAGGGAAAATACTCTTCACATTGAGATGTCAGTTTTCACTTCAAGCCTGATTTCTGATCCATAAACAAAGCCTGCAAGAATCAGAGGCTGCTCATGTGGGAGTCAGCTAATTAATCTGACTTTCCTCAAGGAAGGCACAGGCCGCTGCCTCTTTTGTGAAGATTAGCACTTTTTAAGGACGTGTGAGTCTGTCAGGACAAAGCAACACCAATAACGTTCCTTATTTTCGGGGAGCAGAGGAAAGTGGGGTCAGACTGTCTTCCCCGTGGACAAGGAGGAGCGGCTTCAGGTTAGCACTTACACCAGTGCTGTGAGTGAGAAGCTGTGGCTGTCACCAAGGTGAGGTCATGGCTGCAGGAAAGATGCTTCCCACCCTCTCCCCCCAACAACAGAGGATGTCCCAAGCCCAGGGGACCGGCCAGTGTAGCTCCTGACAACCTCTGGGAAAACAGGAGGGCTTCTCTTTGGATGGCAAAACTGACCTCAACTCACTTAAGCAGAAGACAATTCAAGGCAGGCTACTGGGGGGCTGGGGCTGGAGGCCTGGAAATGGGGTGCCTTGGAGGGCCCCAGCCAGGACCTCAGGAAGCCGTCTGGGCAGTGGTCTGCACTCCAGGGTGGGGTGGGAGCTTGGATTGGCCCTGCTTACAATGGGCTTCTGTCTCAGATGTATCTTGCAAGGAAAGAGAGTCACCTTGGGCAAGCTGACTCCCACCCACCCAGGCCCCTTCCTGACAGTCCTTCTAGGCTGTTCCCAAAGGCATGGCTGGCTGTCCCTAGGATACATGGGGCCCTGGGCATGTATTTCCTGCAGGACTCCTGTCTATATAGACAATTTGATTAAAAAATTTATAACAAGATTCATGAGCCCACATGGGGAATAGCAAGATGTATCAAGGAAGATTTAGGGGACGGGGAGGAGAAGCACGAACACATTTACTCACTGTCTGCTCAGTGCATGCAGAGACCCTCGTTACTGCTCAGGCTCAGGAGCTATCTTTTCCTGTTCTTTATGGTCGAGTGTGCTGTCCCAGCTAATTTCGTATTTATATCTCCCACAGCTGGGGGGGGGGAAATAGCAAAGCTGTTACTGCTCACAATGTATGGCTCTTTGGAACCTGTTTGTGTGGAGATGCTGTATATCTTCTTGCCCCGCATTCCCCAGCCCCATGTATTTAGTGCTGGTTGTGGCATTTCTCCTGACTCTGCTGCTTTTCTCTGCCCCCGGGAATGCCGGCTTCCGTTGTTCCCTTGAAGGTGGTTACCATGCTTCATTAATGATGACCACCAATGTGGATCTTGCCCAGAGTGTGCAAGAAAATGTGAGCCATACGTCCTCATCTGGTCGTGTTAAATTTAATGTTTGGGCCAGGTGTGGTGGCTCACATCTGTAATCCCAGCATTTTGGGAGACCAAGGCAGTAGAATTACTTGAGCCCAGGAGTTCAACATCAGCCCTGGCAACATAGCAAGACCTCATTTCTACAATTTTTTTTTTTTTTTAAATTAGCTAGCTGTTGTGGCACACGTCTGTGGTCCCAGCTACTTGGGAGGCTGAGTTGGGAGGATCACTTGAGCCCAGGGGGTCCAGGCTGCAGTGAGCTGTGTTTGAGCCACTGTACTGCAGTGGGTGACACAGTAAGATCCTGTCTCTAAATAAATAAATAAATAAATACCATTTGGACCTTTATAGCGAAGGGAAGAACCACACATCTTGCAGCCTCATCTTCCCCATCAGTCCTGAGGCTGTTACTTCTGCACTCCCAGAATTCAACCTCGTTTAATGGTGGGCACACTCCCGCCTTCCACACTCTGCCACCAGCAGGCAGAATGACAAGAGAAGAGGGATCCCAGTTGTGACAGGCATTCCATCCCTCTGCAGACCAGCCTGGGAGAGCATGATGTCCAGCACAGCTTGGAGGCAAGAGAGGACACGGGAAGGGTCGTGGCATTGCAGGGCAACAGCTTCCCTCTGAAAGCACTCCAAGCAGGTGGATGCAGCCAGCCCTGGAAGACTGCCCGGAAATGACACGGAACCTTTGAGGGTGTGGGCCACTGCCCTGGGCACCAGTGACAGAGGCACAGAGTGAAGGATGTCTGCTTCCACTGCCCACCCCTGAACACCAGAGCCCGGAGGTGGCCCCACAGCCGATGCAGGAGCCCACAAGTGCCACTCAGCCTTGAGGCTTGGGCAGCTGTATCCCAGAGCCCCGCACTCATTCTGTCTGATGTGAGTGGGAGTCATCAAAACCCATGTGTCAGCATCATGCTGGTGGCTCAATCCCATTCACACCTGTGAAGGAAGTCCCCTCCTGGCCAGTGAGGGTGGCTCGCTCATCAAGCCACTCACTGAGAACTGAAGCAACCTCATAGTCACAGCCCTAGAGCTCCTGGGGCATCCGTGGCCCCCATGCACAGGGCAGAGGGTTGGAGAGTGCCCTGAAGGGAACGGCAGGGCCCACAGGGCGGCTCAGGCATGGGCCCTCTGCACAAGAGCATTGCTTCGGCTACACGGTTCTCCCTGGTGTTCCTGGAACACGCCAGGCTTGCTTCCTTCTCAGGGCCTCTGTACTTGCTGCCGCATCCCTGGAACCTACCACCTTCTACAGGACCTGCTCCCTGGACACTGGGGATGCAGTGGGCGCCTCCACTCCAGGGAAAGGCAGCCAATGTGAAGAATGGACCGGCCAGAGAGCACTGAGGGAGGCTGGGGCCCAGTTTTATTTTTATGTGTTTAAAGTTTTAATTTTGAAATAACTTTAGATCTACGCTGTTTTGGAAAAATTGCAAGAAAAGTTGCAAAAATAGCATAGATTTCCTCTGTGCCCTTCACCCAGCTTCCTCTGTATGCAACGTAGAACAAGGACTGAAACCAGGAACTTTGTAGGTTGATACTAAGCGTTGGTACTTAGTGTCTTAGTTTTAGTCTATTTTGTGTTGCTATAATGGAATACCTGAGACTGGGTAATTTATAAAGAAGTTTATTTAGCTCATGGTTCTGCAGGCTGGGAAGTTCAAGAGCATGGCCCTGGCTTCTGGTGAGGCCTTTTTGTGCTGTGTCATAATGTGGTGGAGAGGGTCAAAGGGAAAGCCCATGTGTGCAAAGAAGGGAAACCCAGGGAGTGTCCTGCTTTTATAACAACCCAGGCTCGGGAACTAGTCAAGCCTCTCCACAGCAAGAATTCCCTCGCTACCTTGAGAACAGTATCAAGCCACTCACGAGGGATCGGCCTCCATGATTCAGATACCTCACCCCAGGCCCCACCTTCCAACACTGCCACACTGGGGACCAAATGTCAAGATGAGTTTTGGTGGGAACAAATCAGTCACATTCTAACCGTAGCACTCCAGACTGCACTGAATTTTGTCAGTCTTCCGACTCATGTCCGTTGTCTGGTTCAGGCTCCCCCTCAGGATCCCACGTGGCATTTAGTTGTTGTGTCTCTCCTGTTTCCTCCCATCTGAGGTTTCATGACCTGGATGTTTTCGAGGAGGACTGGTCAGCTGTTTTGTAGACGGTGCGTCCCCATGGGTTTTTCTGGTGTGCCTTGTACTGGCTTGAGCTTACGTGTTTCTGGCAGGACTGTCACAGAAGCACTGTGCCCTCCGTAGGGCACCAAGCTGGGACTGTCACATTGGGATGTCTAGTTGTCTTCTATTGTCAGTGATGCCCTTCTTCATTTGGCTAAGGTGTTACCTACTGGGATTCCACTGGATGCCCCGGGAGCTCTAGGGCTGTGACTGTGAGGATTTTTCAGGTCTCAGATGAGTGGCTTGATGAGCAAACCACTCTTTTACTCTTTTTTCCCATTGCGATGATTAAATCTCCCGTGGGTAGCTGCTGTGACGTGATGTGAGCATTCTGTTTCTTGTTATCCTTTTGCTCACTAATTGTAGCCTCCACGGATAAGTCGTACCTGCCGCAGTCCTGACTGTGCTGTTGCCGATGGGGTTTACTACCATGATTTTCTATCTCATCATTTCTTTTACATTTTTAGTTGAATTCCCCTGTGAGAAAGAGCTGCCCTTCCCCTCCCACTTATTTATTATTCAGTTATTTGTTTCTTCCAGTACTGATCTGTGGATATTTATTTTATTCAATGGGTTGTAACCTATTACTGTCATTATTTATTATTGTGTTCAAATTGCCCCAGATTTGACCACCGAAAGCACCTTCCAGCTGCCTCCTCCATCCTTCCGCTGTGCTTGGGTGTGATTTCACACGGGGCGGTGGGACAGGCCGTCTCTGAGCAGGGAGTGTGGGTGTGAGCAGAGCCCTGCAGGAGGGGCGCAGTCCTGTGGCAGTCAGAACCAGCTGGGGGGCTGCAGCCTGCTCTCGGGGAAGGCCTGGTATGCACAAGGTCAGCACCTGGCCTGGAGCTGCCACCTGCTCACCTGTCTGGTTTCTGGTGGGGGCCCTGAGATCCCGGGCTTGGCACTGCCGGAGGGCGGGGCTGTGCTGCGGTATGGATGCCGTCCCGTGCTGTGCTATGCAGGCAGGGGTACCGGACATAAGCCTGGTGTGGCCTTTCATACCCTGGGGCACCACTGTCTCCCAGTGACACCTGGTGGCCTTGTCCCCTGTGAGGACCAGGATCTGTGGGGCACTTGATCCCATGAGTTCAGTCTCCCCGAATCTGTAGTGGCATCCAGGGAGGGCAGGTGCGCCTGAGCCTGCCTGCATTCTGGATACGGTGCCTTCGGTCATTGCTGGCCTTGCTGCTCAGGCTCTCCAGTGGGCCAACCACCCACAGAGGGGCCTAGGGCCCTGGCGGCTGCTGTCCTGGCTCTAGAATAAATACACATCCCAGAGTCACCAGTGTGGGCTCACCAGTGCTGGGGCCCTGCCCCCGCCCCTCCCCCGGATCCACCCTGGGTGGGTGGGGACACGGGCTGGGCAGTGTCTGAAGGCCTGCAGAGCAGCCTGGCCACAGCCCAGACAACCTGGCCCTCAGAGCCCTGGCTCTTCCCATAAATAAACCAGACAGGATCCTTCGTCAGATGGTATGGCCTGATTTTTGTTTTGGGAACTCTGGACAGAAGGAGAAGCAGACAGCCTCGGGCCCGGCAGGGCTGCCCGCCTGGGAGTGGCAGCTGGGCAGGCGGGCAGAGGACGGTCGGCGGTCAGCGTGCCCTGGATAGCACAGTGGGCCCCAGAGATCACAGCAGGAAAAGAAGCCCAATTCAAAGGAAGCCGGAGTGAGGCAGTGCACAGGCTCTGTGTGTGCATGAGGCCAGAGGGGTCCTGAGAGGGGCCTGTGGCCCAGGGACCCGGGGAGATGACAGCCTGTGATGGAAAGTGAGAGCGGGGGGTCCTCTGCCTGGGAAAACTGCCTGATCTGGGCAGCTTTGCACAAGCAGACATGGAGGACATGCCCCACTGAGTCTCACCATCAACTCTCAACTGCAGCCCCCTCTGGGGGAACCGAGGCTTCGAGAGAGGAAAGGCTGATCCTTGTTGCACAGTGGAGTTGGGGGACTGGCGTTGGGCGGGCTGCGTCCCAGCCTGTGCTCTCCCCATGGGAGTTCCTGTCTGCCCCTGCTTCTAAGGGGGACGTCCGTCGGGTGGTGTGTCTTCCCCACACTGCTGGGAGCCAGCCCAGCAAACTTTCCTGCCGTGGCCGTGACTCCCGCTACCTGCCCCTGCCCTGACAGACGTGTGTTGAGGGAATTCTGGGTAGAGGGCGAGGCTGCAGGCTCCTTGCCCACCAAACCCACCTTCGCCCACCAGCCAGGCAGCTGGGCCCTTGGTGGGCACTGGTTTCCCTTTGAGCACCTGGCCCCTCCTGGAGGAGCACCCGATGTGGGAAGGAGCAGACCCTGCCTCCTGGGTCCTCGAGACTGGGGACTTGCTTTCCGGGCTGAGCTGCCACAGAAAGGGTATTGGATGCTGTTCAAAACACGCCACACATCTAGAATTGCATACCCTGTCTTCCAACAGCTGCGTAGACTCAGCCTTGGGATCGCCCAGAAAATTCTGGGGTGCAGTGGGCATGGGGAGTGCCCCCACACGGGAACCTTAGCCAGCCTCTCTGCAGGAATGTGAGACACCAGCCTCAGCTGGCTCCAGTCGTGGGCTCTGGAGCAGGGTTCCTGCTGGACCGTGAGAGAGTGGCCTGCTGCTGGCGGAGGGGTCCTGAGGCCCGTCCACCACCCACCGGCTGTGCAGCATTCTTGTCTCCCTGCGCCTGCACTCACTGCCCCGTGTCCCCATGTGAGAATGCCCAGTTTAGAAGGAAGGGTGAGATGGGCATCCCATGTGGCCAGCCCTGGGCGGGCTCCTACTTCCCTGGAGTGGCAGCTTTCCTCCATGCTGGATTTCTGGCCCCTGGGGAGTGATCCTGGCATTGACCTTCCGGCCTGTCCAGAGTGGCTCCCCAAGGAACAGCCCGCCCAGCTCTGGCCACCGGACCCTGCCAGCAGCCTGCTCCGATTCTGTGTGGACTTGGCGCCTGGAGGCTGTTATGGGCTGAGTGGCACCCTCCCTAGATCCCCCAGTTCCTTTGTTGAGGTCCTAAACTCCCGTAGATCAGGATATTGGCTGTATTTGGAGGCAGGGTCTTTAAAGAGATAATTAACTGAAAATGAAGTCACTGATTCAACATGAATGACTGGTGTCCTAAGAAGAAGCGATTAGGACAGAAGTACACACAGGGGGACTGCCATGTGAGGACAGGGGAAAGATGCTGTCGACAAGCCAAGGAGAGAGGCCTCGAGAGAAACCGCCTCTGCCCACACCTTAATTTTAGAGCTCTAGCCTCCAGGACTGTGAGAATAGGTTCTGCTGTTCAAGCCCCGGCCTGTGCTGCCCTGTGATGGCTGCCCGAGCAACCTAGGGAAGGCGCCGGCCCCGACCTTTTGTGGGAGGGGGTGCTGGCAGTCTCCGTGGGCAGCATCTGCTGGTGGATGTGGGTGAGCCTGCTGTGAATGCTGGGGGACGGTCCTGGGTCCCCAGGCCCTCAGTTCCTGGAGTGCAGCCTTGCAGGGTTTGGTTGCTCTCCAGGGTGGGTCCCCTGGGGAATCTGGTAAGGAAGCATATGTTGGCAACTCCCAGACATGTGCCCCTGCCACCCCAGCCCCGTATGTTGGCAACTCCCAGACATGTGCCCCTGCCACCCCAGCCCCCTGAGCAGACAGACCCACCGTGCCGGCTCTGTCTCTGGGAGTGCTGGTGCTCAGGCGTGCTGGTCTCCCGGGCTGGTCGGAGGAAGGGAGGGGCGGTGTGTGCAGACCTCCAAGGAGGCAGGGAGGCTGGCAGGGAACAGCTGTGCAAAGGTGTTAGGTTCCAGCTGGTGTGGGCAGGTGCCAGCCCAGGGAAGGGCCTGTCGACAGGGTCTTTTTTTTTTTTTTTTTTTTTTGAGACAAGAGTCTGTCACTCTGTAGCCCAAGCTGGAGTGCAGCGGTGTGATCTCAGCTCATTGCAACCTCCGCCTTCTGGGCTCGAGCAATTCTCATGCCTCAGCCTCCCGAGTAGCTGGGACTACAGACGCCCACCACCATGTCCTGCTAATTTGTTGTATTTTGGTAGAAACAGGGTTTCACCATGTTGCCCAGGGTGGTCTCAAACTCCTGACCTCAGGTGATCCGCCTGCCTCGGCCTCCCAAAGTGCTAGGATTACAGGCGTGAGCCACCGTGCCCGGCCTGTTGGCAGGATCTTGAATGGGGAATTTGGACCTTATTCCATGAGCTCTCCTCCACCACACGTCTCAAGGCCACAATCTGCTGTGGTGCAGCTGGTGAGACACGGAAGCTCAGAAAGAAAAATCTTGCTTTTTGATAGTTTGGCAAATGTTCCTGCAGCACGAGTCATTTTTCTTCTTTAGTAGAGAGCGCCCTGTTATTTATGTGAACGTTAATTTGTGACTGGGGACGTTCCCCGACGTGGGCTTCATGCTGAACGAGACCTGGGAAATGTCAGCCAGAGAATCTGGCAGGGATGAGTGTCAGTTCTCGTCACAAATAGGCAGGCCTGTTGCAGTCCCAGGGTCTGGGTCTGACCCACTGACCTCTGTGTCCTGGCTGGGTCTGGCTGGCCAGCTCTGTTTCCTGGAGGCTACCCCGGCATTGGTGTGTGCAGGAGCCATGGAGATGGGGGAGCTGGCTGCAGAGGGCTGAGTGTGGGACATTCTGTACAGGCCAGGTCCCGAGGGAGCCACTCAAGCGTTGCTTGACTTAGCAGAAGGCCGCCTGGCTGGCCCCTGCGCTGGCCCCGTGAGGCATTCTTGTCGGCATCTTGTTTATTCCATTTTCCCCCTTATCTTTCTCTCTGTGCTCTCCCCCTTTCCGTCTCTCCTGTCTTCACATGAATTGTCTGTTTTGCTATATGCCCTTTGTAAAAATGTAAAACCAAAAAAATACAGAAAATATTAATAAAAAGTGAAACTCACCCCCGATCGTAACACTGCTGACCCTTTGTTACGCGTTTCCTAACAGCTGTCATGCCGTGATCATCATGATGGTGATGGTGCTGCCAGTCGGCTGATTTATCACGTGCTGTGCCCAGTGCTCTCCACGCAGTATCTCGCTTAGCCCTCACATCAGCCATGGAAACCCTGTTATTATCTCCATTCAACCCTGCAGACACTGTCCACAGAGAGGCCACTCAGTCAGAGGTGAAGTAAGCATTTGAATCGAGGCAGAGTGACTCGGAGGCCACATGCTTAATTGTTAGACTGTGCTGACGTTTGGCACAGAGATATACATGATTTTACGTAAGGAGGTCATGCTGCAGCTGGGCTTGCCGCCTTCTTCGGTCACCAATATGTCATGGGTGTGTCTGTTCCTTAAGTGGTCAAAAAATCTGAGAAACTCTTTTAGCCTAGCATAAATCTGTAAATTTTGTAAAATTATTTTGCAGGGCATAGAGTGTTATTGAAATAATCTGACTGGCTGGGAACGGTGGTTCACACCTGTAATCCCAGCACTTTGGGAGGCCGAGGTGGGCGGATCACCTGAGGTCAGGAGTTCGAGAGCAGCCTGGCCAACATGGCGAAACCCCGTCTCTACTAAAAATGCAAAAATTAGCCAGGCATGGTGTTGTGCACCTGTAATCCCAGCTACTTGGGAGGCCGAGGCAGGAGAATTGCTTGAACCTGGGAGGCAGAGGTCTCAGTGAACTGAGCTCAGGCCACTGTACTCCACTCCAGCCTGGGTGACAGAACAAGACACTGTCTCCAAAATAATAATAATAATAATCTGACCATTTATTGTTTTTGTTGTCTGTTTTTGTTTGTTTGTTTGTTTTTGAGATGGAGTCTCACTCTGTTGCCCAGAATGGAGTGCAGTGATGCAATCTCGGCTCACTGCAACCTCTGCCTCCTGGGTTCAAGCAATTCTCCTGCCTCAGCCTCCCAAGCAGCTGGGACCACAGGCGCGTACTGCCAAGCCCGGCTAATTTTTGTGTTTTTAGTAGAGACGGGGTTTCACCATATTGGCCAGGCTGGTCTTGAACTCCTGGCCTTGTGATCCATTCGCCTTGTCCTCCCAAAGTGCTGGGATTATGGACGTGAGCCACTGCGCCCGGTCGGGTTTTGGGTTTTTTTGAGACAGGGTATCTCTCTGTCTCCCAGGCTGGAGTCTCCAAAATAATAATAATAATAATAATAATAATAATAATCTGACCATTTATTGTTTTGTTTTGTTTGTTTAGTTTTAGGTTTTGGTTTTTTTGAGTCAGGGTCTGTCTCTGTCTCCCAGGCTGGAGTGCAGTGACATGATCTCGGCTCACTGTAACTCTGCCTCCTGGGTTCAAGTGATTCTCCCGCCTCAGCCTCCTGAGTAGCTGGGATTACAGGTGTGCACCACCACGTCTGGCTAATTTTGTATTTTTAGGACAGATGGGGTTTCACCATGTTGGCCAGCCTGGTCTCAAACTCCTAACTGCCTCAGCCTCCCAGAGTTCTGGGATCACATCATGCCCAGCCTACATTTATTGTTATATATTTGTTCTTACTTCTGTCATCTAATTTATGTTTTCTGTTTTTCTGGATTTTTTTTTTTTTTTTTGCTGTTTTTCTAGTCTACCATATTTTCTATGTGGTCTGCCTTCAGTCATTTGGAAGGTATACATTAGTTTTACTAGTTGTGACTTTTCTAATTTTGAGTAGAATTCTTCAGCTTGTATCTACTGATTTTAGAAACTTACCAGTAACTGTTGATGCTAACTGAAGTTTCTGAAGATTAGGAAACGAGTGCAATTAAACTGTAATTCCTTTTTTCTTCCTCTACTCTTTGTCTGATTGTTGTGGGCTTGTTTGGCAATTTTTTGCCTGCCCCCATTTATTAAAGTTAAATTATGAATAGTTTATATATTACATAGCTTTTTTTTTCCAGAATATATGCTAAATGTCTTCTGATTTGTAACCCTCATTATCCCTGTAGCATAGATGCAGAGGGCAATTCCGCTATTTCGACCTGTGATTTCCCCACTTGCCAGGTGTCTCAGTTTTAAAGTCAAGTCCAGGCTGCGTAAAGTGGCAGGTGGGGGGTGCTGGGGAGGGATGCGAAGCAGAACTGAGACAGACGCTCTCGAGGGCATTCTCTAGCAGCAGGGGTGAAGCCATCCCTCTGTGCACCCTCTCCCAGGGCCCAGAGTTGCTCACAGTGGCTCACCTGGTTACTTGATAGACTTAGGGCTCCCATCTCAAGATGATGTGGTTTTACCGTGTTAGCCAGGATGGTCTCAATCTCCTGACCTCATGATCCGCCTGCCTCAGCCTCCCAAAGTGCTGGGATTACAGGGTGTGAGCCACCATGCCTGACCAAGCCCTTGGTTTCTAATGCAGAGTTTCTTTGTAGGCCAATGTTTCCTAAACATTGGCCTAGGAGGTGAACTAATGGGTACTAAACATGACTCCAGAATGCATTTAATTCTATCAAATCCCAGCTAGCTTTGTGGCAGAAATTGACAAGCTGATCCTAAAATTCATACAGAAATACAAGGGATCCAGACTAACCAAAATGCTATTGAGGAGAAGAACAGAGGAAGGGCTCACGCTTTGTAATTCTAAGACTTACTACAAAGCTGTAGTAATCAAGACTGTGTGGTGTTGGCAGAAGGATAGACATATAGATTGGTAGAATAGAACTGAGAGTTTGGAAATACATCCTCATATTGATTCTTGACAAAGGTCCAAGACAAGTCAGTGGGGGAAAGAATGGTCTTTTCAACAAATGGTGTTGGCACACCTGGATATCCACATATGGAAAAACGAAGTTGGACCCTTTCCTCACACCATGCACAAATATTAACTGTAAATGGATGGATCATAGATCTACATGTAAGAGCTAAAACTATAGAACTCTTAAATAATGTAGGAGTAAATCTTTGTTACTTTGGATTAGGCAAAGTCTTAGATATGACACCAGAAGCACAAGTGGACAAAAGAAAAAAATAGGTGAACTGGACTTCAAGAAAGTCCTTCATGACTTCAGTGGACACTAATAAGAAAGTTGAAAAGACAGCCCATAGAACAAGAGAAAATATTCATAAATTGTGTATCTAATAAGGGATTTGTGTCTAGAATATATAAAGAGCTCTTACAGGTCAATAAAAGGAAAATGGTCTTATTAAAAATAGGGAAAGTATCTGAATGGATGTTTCTCCAAAGATAAATAAATGACCTATAAGCTCATGAAAAGATGCTTAGCATCATTAGTTGTCAGGGAAATGCAAGCCGAAGCATGATGGGACACCACTTCACACCTGCTGGATAGCTAGAGTCAAAGAGCCTAAGAATAATGAGTATTGGTGGGGATGAGGGGAAATTGAACCCTCACACACTGCTGGGGGCGCTGAGAATGGTCCAGCCCCTGTAGAGGACAGTCTGGCACAGTTACTGTATGACCCAGTAATTCCACTTTGAGAGGAATGAAAACACATGTCCACACAAAAACTTGTCCACAGATGTTCATAGCAGCATTATGCATAGGAGCCAAAAACCAACAACCCACATGTCCATCAACCGGCAAATGGATAAATAAAATGTGGTATATACATGTGATGGGGTATTATTTGACAATAAAAGAGGAATGAAATACTGCTATATGCTACACCATGGATGAACCTTGAAAACATACTAAGTGAAGGAAGCCAGTCACAAAAGGCCACATAGCATGTGATTCCACGTATATGAAATGTCCAGAATAGGCCAATTCATAGAGACAGAATGTAGATTAGTGGTTGCCCAGGGCTGGGTTGGGGAGGAGAGGTTGGGGAAAACATGGGGAGTGACTGCCAATGTGTACGGGGTTTCTTTTTGGGGTGATGAAAATGTTCTAAAATCAATAGTGGTTATGGTTGAATTGTTCACTTTCAGCATATAGTTTAGATGCCTGAGATGTATGGTATGGTAATCACAGCACCATAAAGCTGTTATATATTAAAAAGCATTGAACTGGCCAGGCGCCATGGCTTATGCCTGTAATCCCAGCACTTTGTGAGGCCGAGGCAGGTGGATCACCTGAGGTCAGGAGTTTGAGACCAGCCTGGCCAACATGGTGAAACCCCATCTCTACTAAAAATACAAAAATAGCTGGATGTGGTGGTGTGTACCAGTAATCCCACTTACTTGGGAGGCTGAGGCAGGAGAATCGCTTGAACCTGGGAGGCAGAGTTTGCAGTGAGCTGAGGTTGTGCCACTGCACTCCAGCCTGGGTGACAGAGCGAGACTCTGTCTCAAAAAAAAAAAAAAAAAAAGCATTGAACTTTATAATGAAAAAAATGATTCCCTTTTCAATTGCATTTTAAACTCTCTGGTTGAGTCGAGGGGAGTCTCAGTTTGGTGCTGACAGATCTTTACCACCTCTCTGCTACTTACTGACCTCTATAACGTGAGAGAAGGGCAGTGGCGTGGGCTTTGAGGTGCAAATAGAAGCCCGGAGACAGAGGAAGACACTGGGGGTGCGCCCGGGGACAGAGGGCTGCTGGGACCCCATGGAAGGCCTTGCGTGCCATGGGACAGCCTTGGCCTTTATTTTGTAGGAGTGGGTTTCTGGTTTTTGGTTTGGTTCTTTCTCCTTGGTCCTAGTAGAGTTTTAGAAGGATAATCGGTACCTGCCAACGTGTGCGGGGTTTCTTTTTGGGGTGATGAATAAACAGGATAAGCAGTAATTCATAGGTTACCCAGTCCAGCTCCTCAGTTTGCAGATGAGGGAACTGGGGGCCTGCAAGGGGACAGGACTGGCCATGACCGCATTGGAAACCAGGTCCCCTGGCTCAGCGTCCAGTGCTTACTCTCCCTGCCTGCCTCGCCCCCCGCCCTGCCCTTCAAAGTGGAGTCTAGCTTTCCTTAGAGCCTCGCTGGGCATGTGACTGTCGGGGCTCCTTGGTCCTGTCGGAAATTGGCTCCGGCCAGCTTAGGCCAAAAAAGACACTTTCTGGAGTAAAGGTCTGTAGGGCCTGAAACCGGGTCCAGGGAAGGTTAGAGTGGCCAAGCAAAGTCATCAGGTTCTGTGGAGCTCAGAGGCAACTCTGTTGTGGTCACTGTGCTCAACAGAACCCTGGAAGGCCCAGCTCCAGCCACAGCTCCAAGACAGAGCCCTAGACAAGGGGTCGCTCTCCAAGAGGAAGGACGGGAGTGGCTGGCACCTGGCGAGGATCCCATGAGACACAGAGGAGGAGCTGGTGGAGATGAGGGTGAGGACAGCTGTTACCTAACCCCATGGACAGCTCCTGCCCGCTGGCGTCCCTTTTGGAAAAGTGGAAAAGTCAGTGTGTGAAATCCTCTGGGATGCTGAACTGTAAAGGAGCCCCCAGTGGTGAGGACCGAGTGGCTCAAATCCCACTCAATGATACTTCCCACTCCTGGGACTGTCCAGTGGTGAGGACAGAGAGGCTCAAATCCCACTCAATGACACTTCCCACTCCTGGGACCGTTCAGTAGTGAGGGGTCCAGCCCCCTTCCCTGAAAGCTCCCAAGGTTGTTAGAGACCTCCCTGGGGAGCTGGGAGAGGCAAGAGAGTGCCCGAGCAGGCTCTGTGAGGAGGCGCCCTGGGAGCTGCAGGCACTGTGCAGCTCTCCCTGTGAGACCGTCTTTCCACCAGGCAGCTGTCACAGCAGGGGAGGCTGCCTGGCCATTGCCCCGTTGTCCAGCAGATCTCCCAGGTTCATTACCAAAAGGAAGATGGGGAGAAAGAATCTTGGAGTTGGAATACTTTCAGGAATGGGAATCTTAGCAGATGCCAGCATCTGGGGGACTCTTGGCGAGGTGCATGCTGTGTGTGTATTTCGGAGGGAGGTGAGTTTGAGGGCAACAGGGACTTGCAGCCTTGTCCCTTGGCAAAGTCTGGGTCCCTCTGTGCATGGACCTTTGTGCTTCCTATGCTTTGTGCCTTCTATGCTTGATTGTTGCCACTGCAACCTTGGCACACACCCGACAGTGTTTCTGCTGGAGGTTGACAAGGTTCAGTGACAGACCAGGTCCCAGTCATACACAGGTGGGAGGCTGCTGATGGCTGCAGCTGCGGCTTCCATGGGAGGGGCAGTGGGGACCAGCCAGCCTGGGTGCTCTGCAGAAGGAAAGAGGATGCATGCTTGTGTTTCCTGTGAACCCCTAACTTCCAGGGTGTCTGTGGTTGAATGCTTAAAAATTCAGAGTAATAGAGGAGAGCTGTTAAGCCTTTGGATCTTTATAAATTTTTAACGTCTAGTTGCCATTTCTAGTAACTACTTTACCATCAATCCAACTGCAAAGGAGCAGGTTCTATAGAAGGAAGAGGCAGGGCAGGCGTTGTGTAACTCACCAGGATCTGAATGCCGGCAACTTGACTTGATGACCCGGGTACTGCCAGGCTCTGGGCCCCTGCGGTGGCACCTGAAGGTCAGGGACAGAGCCCTCCCCATGATCCTCTCTCTATCCCCCAGGGGAGAACCTGGCTGGGTTTGCCAGACATCCACAGACTTCAAGAGCAGAGCTGGACTCACACTGAGAGCCGGGTCGGGGTACCAACCTTTCTGCAAGACCCCAGGCTGGACAGCTGGACAGGCTGTCCAGGCTGGACAGACAGGCCACCAGCAGGATCCCAACTGAGTGCTTTTCAGCCTAGTGTGCTTCTGGAGTTTCTTTAATATTTATTGAGTGGGGAGAGGAAACTGATTCTAATTAATAAAAATTACATGTAAAAACAGATACACTTGACACTGGCAGCAGGAAAATCAAAGTCCTGGAAAAAAATGCAGCAAAACATAGCTCACATTTTGTGCTTTGCTCTCCTGTCAATTTCTTCTGTGTGTTTTAGACAGATCATTCCTGGGATGCATATACTGAAGCGTTTGAAAATCAGGGAATAAAATGATCTCCACTTCTTCCGTGAAGTGCCCCCCGCCCCGAGCATTATTCTGGCCAGCGGTCTTGGCAGGACGTCAGCTGATGGTCTTGGGGGGGGTCAGCCTTTGGTCGGGGGGGGGGGTCAGCCTTTGGTCTCGGGGGGTCAGCCTTTGGTCTCAGGGGGGGTCAGCCTTTGGTCTCGGGGGGTTCAGCCTTTGGTCGGAGGGGGGATCAGCCTTTGGTCTCGGGGGGTCAGCCTTTGGTCTCAGGGGGGGTCAGCCTTTGGTCTCGGGGGGTCAGCCTTTGGTCTCGGGGGGGTCAGCCTTTGGTCTCGGGGGGGGTCAGCCTTTGGTCTCGGGGGGGTCAGCCTTTGGTCTGGGGGGGTCAGCCTTTGGTCTTGGGGGGGTCAGCCTTTGATCTCGTGGTGGGGGTCAGCCTTTGGTCTCGGGGGGTTCAGCCTTTGGTCGGGGGGGGCCAGCCTTTGGTCGGGGGGGTCAGCCTTTGGCCTCGGGGGGTCAGCCTTTGGTCTTGGGGTCAGCCTTTGGTCTCGGGGTGGTCAGCCTTTGGTCTCGGGGCAGGTGCCACCATGTTCATAGTCCAGCATGTGTGTGCGCATCGCACAGTGGTCAACAGAGACGGGCGGGGCTGTGAGGAGCATGTTGAACGTCTGTGTTTGAGAATGCCACCGCTTGGAGGCTTCTGGCTGTGTGAGGAAGCCTGAGCCCAGGTCCTGCTTCAGATGGACCCCAGTGTGCTCCTGTGCCCTCCGGGGAGTCGCCTGCAGGGGTGCCCTTCCAGGAGGCAAGGCCCAGGGCAGCATCAGATGGAGGTAGTGCTGTTGGCTCAGCCCAGTGATTGTCCTCAGGGAGGCAGCCAGGGAGGGGAGCCTGACCCCTGCTGGTCAGGGAGACCCCAAACTGTCCCCCGGGTTACTCCGGCCAGAGAGTACTGCCCCTCCCCAGGCTGAGCCTGGCCTCATTGTCACACTAGGTCCCTCCAGAATAACCCCAGGGCCTCAGGCCTGTGGCATCGATGGCTCCTGGCCTGGGCTGCAAGTTCCCCCAGAAGATGGAGCTGCCATAAGGGGTCCTCATGCCCCAGTGTCCTGCCCTAATTGGCTCAATCAGCCCAGTTTGGCCCAGGGAGCTGTCTGGGAGATGCCCTTTCCGTGTAGGTGTGAGTTCTGATCCCTAGAACCTGTGTGTCCCCAGCAGCCTGTCTGCCCATCTAGGCCTCGGTTTCCTCATTTGGAAAGCAAGCTGGCTGGATGAAATCACTTGGGTGGAGGCGTGGCCTGGTTCTCAGCGTCTCCCAGGCTGCATGTGCTCCTGTGTGAGTGTGCACGGGAAATGACCGGCCTCATGTACAGGCGAGTCACTGGACGCTTGGGGAGCTTGACACCTTGCCTGAGGTCACCTGGCCAGATAGAAAGGGTGCCAGGAACTCAGAACTTCACACTCCAGGACAGCTTGCCCGCTGCCGCCCCCCAGGGTTAATTCCTGCACTTCATCCAATGAGTTTCAGTCATAAGATGGATTTGAGGCACCAGTCTTCTCCACACCACGCACCGGGACCATCAGTGCTGGACCCTCCCAACTCCTGCACTGGTAAACACGCTGCCCCTGTGCCAGTGGACAGGCCCGGCTGTGTTCTTCCCGCCTGCCTGCTCGGTGCCTCCCTTGGGGGACGTGGCCTGCAGCTTTGGGGTCATCGGTTCGCTCATTCCACAGGCATCTGCTGAGTCTTCGCCAGGCCTGGTTGAGCCCTGAGACCCAGGGATGAGTCAGAAGCGTGGGGCCTGCAGGGTTCCCACCCCCTCTTCCGCTCTCCTCCCACAGCCCTGCTGACCTCCTTCCCTGACCCTGGTCTTGCCCTGGTAACTCTGGTTACCACTGCCTCCTCGGCCTCTTCCCCAGAAGCCCAGGATGCCTGAGCCCAGAGGGTCCTGTGCCCCTTGCCCTTCTTCTCATGCCCCTCGGAGAATGGCACCCGCTTTGCCAGCCACCCACCAGGACCCTGAATTAGTTTTCTGCGGCTGCTGTAAGGAACTACTTAAAACAGCAGGAATTCGTTTTCTCACAGTTCTGAGGCCGGACGTCCGAAGTCGGGATAACCTGACCCAAATCCAGGCATCGGCAGGGCTGCGCTCCCTCTGGAGGCTCTGGGGGAGGACACTTTCTGGCCTCTGCCAGCTCCTGGGGGCTGCCAGCATTCCTTGGCTTGAGGCGGCATCGCTCCAATCTCCAAAGCTGGCATCTGGCATCCTCCCTGTCTGCCCATGGCCTCGTCCTCTGCGCATCTGCCTAATCCCCCTCCACTCCCCGGCATAAGGAAGTGGGCAAGCAACTGCATTCAGGGCCCAGCCAGCCCCAGAGCTGACCTGATCACACCCACAGAGTCTCTTTCCACCATGTCCGCTACCCTCACAGCTGCCAAGGATGGGGGCCTGGGTAACTTTGGGGGCCGGTTCTTCAGCCACAGACCTGGAAGCCCACCAGGTGCTTCCTCCTCCCTCCCATCTCAGCCGGATCTACCCTACCACGTCCTGTCCATTTCGCTCCTCACCTCCCTCATACCTGCCACTCGTCCTTGTCTCTCATGCTCCCGTCTGGACCATTACCCCTCTCCCAGGTGCCTGCAACACCTTCTCCCCAGGACCCCAGACCCATTTTTGTTCTGCAGCCCATTCCCCCTGCCACAGCCACCATGCTTCTGAACAGGAATCAGATCAAGGCTCCCCCCAGAAGCCCCGGGCTGCCTACAATCTCCCTCACCAGCCCCCTGAGTGATGGGCCACCGGGCACCTTGCCCTCGATGCTCCTGTCCACCCACCTGGTCAGCTCTTCCCACCAGCTGTGCTCCGTCCACCTCCCCGGCCATGGCATGTGCGGTTTCCCCCATCTGGAGCACTGGTCCTCTCTCTGACTCTTTGCCTGGCCAGCACAAAGGGATTGGGTGGGTTTGGGTAGATGTCGCGTCCTGCCGGAGGCATCCTTCATTCTGGAGCCAGGCCTGATGCTGGGCTCTGTGTTCCTCCAGGCCCTGCACCTCCACCAGCCCCTGCCTGGCACATCAGCTTCCCGGGGGCCCAGGCTGAGTGCGCCGGGAGGCATCTCCAGCCTCCCTCGCTACACTTGAGGCTAGGGGCAGCTGCCCAGCAGGCCCTGGGGGGCACTGACTGCATCTCGGTCTGCAGAGGCTCCCAGCCAGCAACAGGATGGGGCTCACCGAGCACCTGGGGTCAGGGAGAAGGAGGGCAGCCCGTACGCCACCCACCGTGCTCCCCACAACCAAGATGATGATATGGCAGAGGCCATCATGAGGTTACTTTGCGGGGGTGTGGTTTCCGCACATCCAGATGGCAGGTGCTGGGGGCTGCCCACCAGAGGGCACACTCCTGACTGGACAGGGGACCCCGGCCAGCGCCAGCTAAGCTGGAGTGTCGACGGGTGCTGGAAATGCCAGCTTTTCTGATTTTCAAGAGAGTCTGGAAATCTGGTCGTTTATGTGAACTCTCCTGTGTCTTAAGTTTGAGCAACTAATTCAAGCTTTTAAAATGCCCTGCATGGGTCATAAGCTTGTGATCTGAAGGAAACACTCTGAAGGCTGGACACAGTGTGCGCTTCCGGTGTGAGACCTTGGTTTATGGATAATGGACCAGAAGATAAAAGTGTAGGAGCTGGAGTTGTCATGGGATGGGTGGACCTGATGGTGCCAGCAGGCTGGATGGCAGGGTATGGCAGGGGAGGGCAGGGTATGGCAGGGGAGGGCAGGCTGGATGGCAGGGGAGGGCAGGAGAGGTGAGGGGGGCTGAATCAGGCCTCGAAGGGGGAACACAGGTTTACCAGATGGCCGAGCTGGGGGTGGGGTGGTGGGGTGGGGGAATGGGGATTCCTGAGTTGGCAGCATGGGGTTCAGGGGCTGGGCGGCTCGGCAGGGTGCACCCAGCCCAGTGAGGAGCATGGGGTGTGCAAGCCGCGGTCTGGGAAGGTGGGGCAGGCCAAGAGCCTGAATGCCAGCATATAGAGCAGCCTGAGTCCCAACGGAAATGAGGACCCAGCGAGGAGTTTGTAGTCAGGGAGGGTGCTGGCTGGCCTAGGGGGTCAGGGGCAGCAGTTCAGCTGCCTGTAGAGTCTGGGCTGGTGGCTGACACAGAGAGCAGGAGAGATGGTTGGGGGGCAGTAGGGACTGGAGCCAGCTGCAGGGGCATGTGTTCCGTCCAAGACCCGCTGTGGTCAGGGCCTGCGTTTCCAAGGAAAGCTGGGATTCCATGTTCAAGACATGAAATCTCATCATTCTGAGTGTTAGCTTCAGAGCTTTAAAAATATTGTTTGGCCCAAGTGGAACATGTGTGTGGGCAGATTCAATCCCCGGCTGGCTGTTTTGACCTTTATCTTGGACTCTGGGCTCCTGGGAGTGGGGGCAGCACTTGGCCCGTATTGATGCACTTTGGTGGGTGCCCTCCTGGGGACACGCACAGGCCCACAGCTGCCCTTGAATGTCTCCAGGCTTCTCTGGACGGTTTTGACTTTATAAACACAGTAACTTTTCTGAAAGCAGACAGGGTTGGTGTACAGGGGTGGAGATGACCCAGACAGAGGCCCCTTTCCTAGACAGGGCGGGCGGCGGGGGGCGGCCTCTGGGGCCACATGTTCATACCCTCCGGCCAGCCCAGGGTTCAAGCTGAGCACCAGCTGGGGTGCTGGGCAGGGTCTTCAGGTGGGACCAGGGCACACGTGGGTTCTGAGTTGAAAAAGACAGAAGCCCATGAGTCTGTGCAGAGACTGCCGAGGCTGCTGGGAGCACCTCCAGAGTCCTTGTAGGGCACATGCCTCCAGGGATCCAGAAAGAGCATGCAGGGCCTTTCTCCCTGAGCAGCCAGGTGAGGGTTGGGACCTACCACAGGCACCCTCCCAGGGACCATGGCAGCACAGAGCAGGAGAGGCGCTGTCTGGGGCTCTGGAGGCCTCTTCACAGGCACAGGCTCCCTGAGGGGGTCTCCTCGCTGTTCCCCTTCCTTGGTCTTTTGTGTGCTGGAAATCTGATCCTGTTGTCTGTCCCGCAGGCTGGTCTGATCCGGATGGAGGAGGAGGAGTTCTTCATCGAACCCCTGGAGAAGGGGCTGGCGGCGCAGGAGGCTGAGCAAGGCCGCGTGCATGTGGTGTATCGCCGGCCACCCACGTCTCCTCCTCTCGGGGGGCCGCAGGCCCTGGACACAGGTGAGGCTACTGCAGGTGGGCAGGCTGTGTGGAGAGCCCTCTGAGGGCCTGGTCCCCAGGGAAGCATCCCAGAGACTCAGGCAGCTCTCCACAGACCAGCTTGGCCGCTGAGGCTGAGCCCCGGTCTCAGTGGCTCAGAAACGGGCCAGCTGCCTGGCTGACGGCAGGGCGTAGCAGGGCTGCTGGGGCTGGGGCCTCTGTTCTGGGTGCATGTGGGTGACAAGCAGCCCAGGCACCTCTGCCTTCAGGTCTGGGGCCTCCATGGTGGACTATGAAGGCTGTCCAAGGACCCATCTTCTGTTGCCTAAAGGCAAGCAAGTGTCGTGGAGCGGGGCGGGGGCCCCCGACCAGGCCTGAGTCCAGTGCCTGCGTCTCTGAGCCTGTGCCTGTGAAGAGGCCTCCAGAGCCCCAGACAGTGCCTCTCCTGCTCTGTGCTGCCATGGTCCCTGGGAGGGTGCCTGTGGTAGGTTCCAACCCTCACCTGGCTGCTCAGGGAGAAAGGCCCTGCATGCTCTTTCTGGATCCCTGGAGGCATGTGCCCTACAAGGACTCTGGAGGTGCTCCCAGCAGCCTCGGCAGTCTCTGCACAGACTCATGGGCTTCTGTCTTTTTCAACTCAGAACCCACGTGTGCCCTGGGCCCAGAAACATGAAAGGAGCTGCCAGGCGGCCATGGTGACAGTCCATGACTGTCGCCTCAGATCTGGCCTCACTGTGCCAGCCCACACCTCCCAGCATCCCCCAATCTCTGGTCCTGGATTGTGGTGAAGCCAGGGTTGGTGTCTGATGTGGTTCTGCAGGCCCATAGTTCTCAGGGTCCCCCGTGTGGTCAGGGACGCCTGGCCTGTGCTTGGCTCTTGCTGGGAGAGTGGGAAGCTGTGAGCTCAGCCCTCAGCCTCTGGTCAGGACCCCTGGGTGAGGAGAGTCTGGAGTCTGGGGCCCAGGATCAGGCACACCTGCATGTTCACAGCGAGTGCTCCAGGGGCCTGGGCTGGGCCAGCCCCCGTGCTGTTATTTACTAAGGTACTCCCGTCACTCCATAGCAGCCCCGCCTCATTTACTGTAGGTCTGTCTGACTTCCTAGCTTGACAGATAAATTGGGTACAGCCTGGCAGGCATAGTTCTAATTTCATGAAACGGCATCAGGTACCTTTGCAAAGGAATTGTTCCATCAGGAAGCCCAATGTACTCTGGAGCCAATCAATGCAACCGGTGGCCCCTTGTTCCTTGGTGACAAATCAGCGTCTGCTATGCTGCAGACAGCCGGGCCACTGGGCACTGCCTGCCCAGCCTTTTCCAGCTGTGGTCTCAGCCTCGACTTATTCCCACCCTTGGACTATTTTGCAGGGAAGGAAGGAGGAGGAATCCAGGAGGGCCAGCGTGGAAGGGGCTGAGCAAGTGCTCCAGACCCGGGGGCAGGGCCCCAGCTTTGCTCCTTGCTAGCTAGCTGCTGTCGGGCAAGCCCAGTGGCATTAGCAACCCCTGTGTCCCCGAGAGCTCAGGGGCTGGTCACTTGTGCTGTGGGCTTGGTGCTTCTGGCTGGCCTCTCCTGGAAGATTCAGGGTGGTTCTGGGGGCCTCTGCTCAGGCGAGGTGAGCTGGCCGTGTGCCCTTGGCCATGTCTCTGATCCCAGATTCCATATGGTGCTTGTCTTCCTGAACATGGCAGCCCTTCCCCCACAGCCTGGCTGGCCTTGCCTTATTTTCTGGGCTTCTGCTGGTGTTTGGCATCTTCTGCTGAATCCTCCCTCCACCCCCACCCCCAATCCACATATCTTTAATGAGAACTTGAAATTCAGAACACAGGAAAGGAATTTCAATCTCAGAATAAGCCCAGAAACCATTGGCCTTAGAAGACGCTGGGTGAGGCCAGCTGCCAGGTCAGGGGTGAGGCTGGGCTGGAAGGTGGAGGTTTGGTAATGGGCTGTTGGGGAGGAGGTGAGCCTGCCCAGCCTTAGCTCCAGGCCTGGGGCCCAGGCTGTGGGTGTGAGCGTGGGCCTGGGGCTATAGGTCTGGATCCCAGGACTTGGGGCTGGGGCCAAGTCCCCTTTGCTTGATGTTCCTGTCTGGTGTCAGCAGACCCTGCATGAGGGGCTCGGGCCTTCAGTGAGCTAGCTCCCACTCCATGCACCTAATCGTTCCCACGCAGCCCTGGGCTGAGGTCGACACACTGACTGGAAGGGCACCAGACCCAGTGAGTGCCGGAGCTGGGTGGAGGGCCCACGGTGACCTCAGGCGTCCAGCTTTCTATCTGCCTGGGCCTTTTCAGGGCCCAGAGTGGCAACTGGGAGATACATAAAAGCTGTGTCCTGTGGCCAGGCATAGTGAGGGGCACAGCCTGCCTGGCACACAACTCCAGGACCTGGGTGCGGGGGTGTGTGTGTGTGTGTGTGTGTGTGTGTGTGTGTGTAGGGGACCCTTTCTTCCAGTGAATTCTGAGGGAACCCTGATATATCAGTGTGGCCCTGGCAGAAGCTGGCAGGAGGTGCTGGCTGGCAGTTTCTTCCTGCCTCCCCAAAAGCAACGTCTGGAAGTGGGTGTGAAGCACCCTGCTATTTATGTTCTGCCGGGGAAGGTGACACACCTGCCCTGGGTGTCCCAGTGGGGGGTGGGCATCTGTCTGGGTGGCAGGATATCCCTGCAGCGTCAGGGGTGCCTCCTTTTCAGGATGTCCTGTTTTCCCCGAGAAGCCCACGGGCTGCCCAGGGTGATCTCGGGGACTCATGGAGCCTCAGGGAATCATTTTCACTAATAGTCTCTGTCATCCAAGATCAGTTGCTGGATTGCAGATTGCCTGGGGGAAACGGATAGAAAATGACGGTTTTAAAGCATTTCACAGACAGGCCAGGGATGAGTGTGTGCACTGGGCAGCTTAGGAGGGGCAAGGGGTGAGGGAGTGGGGAGGGTCCTTTTCTCTCTTCCCTGGCCATGCTGGCCAGGAACCATGGGTCCTGCTCAGTGCTGCTGGCCTGGGAACCTGGGAACCTGGCCAGGACCGGAGGCCGAGCTCTGAGGCTGGGTGGCCTTTTGGGGAGCAGTGGTTGAGGTGTCCCCCCAGGCATTCTGACAGGCATCTCCAATCCCTGTTCTCTGCCCTTCCCAAGGCCAGCTCTGTGTCCAGGGACACTGTGCTGGGGTACAGGGACAGGGCACCCTGTGGCATTGTCCTCTCTGGTGTGTGTGCATCTCATCCTGTGTGGGACTGTTGAGGAGGGAGTCCCCACGGAGCTTGAAACAATAGAAACATTGATATGGTTTGTCTCTGTGTCTCCACCTGAATCTCATCTTGTAGCTCCCATAATTCCCATGTGTTGTGGGAGGGACCCAGTGAGAGATGATTGAATCATGGGGGTGGGTCTTTCCCGTGCTGTTCTCATGATGGTGAGTGGGTCCCACGAGATCTGAGGGTTTTAAAAACGGGAGTTGCCCTGCACAAGCTCTCTCTCTCTCGGCTGCTGCCATGTGAGACGTGCCTTTCATCTTCTGCCATGATTGTGAGGCCTCCCCAGCCACGTGGAACTGTAAGTCCAATAAACCTCTTTATTTTGTAAGTTGCCCAGTCTCGAGTATGTCTTTATCAGCATTGTGAAAACGGACTAATACAAATGCATCTCTCACAGCTCTGTGGGCCAGAAGTCTGAAATGAATCTCACTGAGCCAAGATCAAGGGTGGACAGGGCTGTGCTCCCTCCAGAGGCTCCAGGGGAGAATCTGTTTCTGGCCCATCCCCGCTCCTGGGGGCTGCCAGCCTCCCTTGGCTTGTGGCTGCATCATGCCAATCTCTGCCTCCGGGTCATGTTGCCCCCTCCTCTTCTGACGTGTCCCTGTGCCTCCCTCTTGCAAGGATGCCTTGATTACATTTAGGACTCACCCGAGTAATCCAGGACAGTCTTCTCATCTCAAGAGCCTTATTGCAAGCACATCTGCAAAACCCTTTCTTCCCATAGAAGGTACCCGTCTCAGGTTGCAGGGATCAGGATCCAGCATCTTTGGGGGCACCATGCAGCCAGCTACAGGATGTGAATGGCCCTCACGTACAAGGCTGGCCACGCAGTGCGCAGCACACCCGGGAGGCGCCCGTCTGGGTCACGTGGAGGAGCAGCACTGTAGGCTTCACTTACTCCTCCCCAGGGCACATAGCCCAGAGGCACAGCCCAGGCAGGCCCTGGTCCTGCTGCCTCCCTCACTGGACCCTCCACCCTGTCGTGTGGGAGCTCTTCCCTGCATGTCTAAGTGCCAGTCTCAGCCTGGCAGTCCTCCCCCACCACCCACGTTAAGGGACCTAGAGAGGCTGACTCCAAGACCACGTGCACAGAGAAGCCAACCCTGTGCTGACACTGAGGGCCTGTCTTAGCTTCCCAGAGACTGACCTTGGGACTCTGTGAAGGTTGCCACATAGTGAGAAAGACCCCGAGTCACGTGTTGAGCATGTGGTCTCTGTTTCAGACACACAGTGCCATTTGCAGAAAGTCAAGACAAGAGCTGCAAACTCAGAGCCTGCAGGGCCTGGCAGGCAATGCCAACAAGGATAGCAGTGGAGGAAAAAAAGATAATTGCACCCACCCTTGGCCTGGCTTTCATTTCTCTCCTTTTGATAGAAATGTGGAGACCAAGAATACATCTCCACTAAAAAGAAACAGCAGTGGGAATGCAGCCACACGTGGTGTCCAGCCCTGGCCTTGCCATGGGCACAGGGCATCTGGGAGGCCCTGCAAGGAGGGACAGACCCTCCTCAACTCCCTTGACCTCAATTTGGTAGAAGTGTGGCTGTGGTGCAGCTGAGCATCCTATCAAGAAAATCCAGACATCAGACTTTTTATATGAACCTTCCTGATGTTAAAATGTGGCTTCAAATTTCTGGAATGAGAGGATGAACTGAGAAGACTCCAGGAATCCAGCCGCGGCGCTGAGCTCAGTGAGTCGGCAACAGCTGGCTTGGCAGGGCCCAGGCCGACCCGGGTACGAGAGACAGCCCCTATCACCATGCGAAAGGACCAGGCCTCAGGAGTCTGGGGAGTCACTCAGGAAGTGCCTGGTTGGAGACACAGAGACAGGTCCTGGCACAAGGATGCTGGCCAGGTCCAGGGCTCAGCCAGCAAATCCAGACAAAGCCTCTTTCCATGGAAGCCTCCACATCAGCTCTCTGCCTCCAGCCCTGGGCCCTGCACACCCAGTGGAGCTGTCATGCCTGGGGTCCTCTCCCGTGCTCACTATATGGACCAAACAAAACACGGTCCCCCATTGGCTACCCATGCTTTCTGTGATGCAGAGGTAGAAGCATCTTCTGCCCTCCTCTGTGGGCTGCTCTCCTGGGGCTCGCCCCGGCCTGGCCTTGGGACAGAGGAGGGGCAGGTGCTTCCCATCCTGGGGAACTGCTACCAGGCTGCTGTGGACACACCCTGCTGGGCTGAAGGAAGAGAAGTCAGACAGCAACGTGCCAGTGACCTTGGCCGCCTCCACCCCAGACACCGCCGGTGCCAAGCCTCTGCCTGCTGCTGTCAGGCTGCAGCATCCTCCCTGACGGGCAGACGAGGCACGCCACCACGGGAGCCTCTCAGCCTTGCTGCACCAAGGAAAGCCCTGCAGGAGACAGAGGACAAGCGCCAGCACTGGGCAGCTCCTCCACGTGGCTGAGTGTGGCTGCCACCTGCAGCCCACAGCAGCCCTTCCCCACCAGGCCAGGAAGAGCCCCCTCCTGACCCGCAGTCTCCACCCTGTGACTTTGCCTTGAGTTGGGTAGGAGTTTTCCAGGCCGCAGGGGATCCTGGGGGAAGAGTGGGCGGCGGGGGTGGGGGCGGACCTCAGGCATGACAGTTCCCCCTGGGTGTGCAGAGCCCAGGGCTGGAGGCAGAGAGCTGTGGGGCAGCCTCCATGGAAGCAGCAGCCTTGAATGACCCAAGGTGGGGATGGCGCCCTCCAGTCTCACAAAGAGTTGAGTGTTTCAGCAAGCTCGTACTGGTTGCAGTGTGAGGGAGGCTGGTGGGGGAGGCTGGAGCAATGGCACAGGAGAGAGAGAGGAGCTCTGTTCTGTCAGACCACAGGACTGGGGAGCAGGCGAGACTCATTCACTCCGTGGCGAGCAGATAGCCAGCCCCACTGACACAGCAGATGTGAGGCTTGGCCCGGTGGAGGCTGGGGGGCCCAGGATGGGGCAGGAGGGCCGTGTGCTTTGTTGGGGGGTGCCAATTTGCTGAATGCCAGGTCAGAAAGCCTTTCTGCCCTGTAGCTGTTGGCGTCCATCTCAGCTTCCTGTGGCTGCTGTACCAGGTTACCCACACCTTAATGGCTTAAAACAGCACACATGCATTCCTCACAGTTCGGGAGCTCAGAACTCTGAAATAGGATTTTAGGGGCTAAAATCAAGGTGCTGGCAGGGCTGGTTCCTTCTGGAGGCCTCAGGGCAGAATCCATTCCTGGCCCCTCCCAGCTCCTGGGGGCTGTTGGCGTTCCTTGGCTTGTGGCAACATTGCTGCAGTCTCTGCCTCCCTGGTCACGTGTCTTCTCCTCTTCTATAGCCAGCTCTCCCTCTTAGAAGGACACTTGTGATAACATTTAGGGCCCGCTGGGACCATCCAGGTTACTTTCCCCATCTCAAGACCCCTGATTTAAACACATTTGCAAAGTCTCTTCTGCCATATAAGGTAATGCTCACGAGTTTTGGGGATTAGGACATGGACGTCCGGGGGTCATGATTCAGCTGACATGTCTAAGTGTTGAACCTTGGGTCCTAAGGGAGAATGGAGAGAGGGCTTTGGCTGGATTTGCAGGGTGAGCCCTGGACCTGGCCAGCGTCTTGTGCCCAGACCTGTCTCTGTGTCTCCAACCAGGCACTTCCCAAGTGACTCCCCAGACCCCTGAGGCCAGGGCCTCTGGCGTGGTGATAGGTGCTCTCTCTCATACCCTGGTCAGCCTGGGCACTGCCAAGCCACTGTTGCCGACTCACTGAGTTCAGCGCCTCGGCACTGGATCCCTGGAGCCCTCTCAGCTCATCCTCTCTTTCCACCCTGGAGCTGAGCCTGCAGCCCAGGCCCCGGGAAACCCAGGGAGAAGCACTGATTGTGAAACCCGAGGCGGCTCCGGGAGGCATGCTTCGGGGCTGAGCGCACCCTTGGCAGACGCCGCGGCGCTCCTGTCCTCGTGCAGACCGGGCCCTTGGGATGGCTGTTGGAGATGCCAGCGCGGTGATGTGGCCCACGCGGAAGGGGTGGGCGGGGGCCGGCGCTGGGAAAGCCGAGGCTGCACATTCTCCGAGGCTGGAGTTGCCTGGGGTCAGCCGGGGAGAGCAGGAGGGGCCAGCTCCCGGGCCTGGCTGGCTCTCTGGCTGGAGTCTGCTTCTCGGAGCGCTGCCCTGTGGGTGCTTCCCACCCCCTGGGCTGTGAAGGCAGAAGCGAGGCTTGCAGCCCCGGCGAGGGCTCGGCCCCCCTTATCCCGCAGTGGAGACGTGCCAGGGTGTGCTCCCCCTCCACGGCGTCTGGGCCTGGCACTCCGCCTGACAGCCCCCACGTAGGCAGCAACTCCCCTGTGCCTCTGACATAAATTTAGTCCCTGAGTCTCAGGCCTGCCCTTCCCCCGCCACCTCTCCCCTCCCGACATAGTTTCTGGTTCAGGGGTGGAGCCGACCAGGTGAATGTGGCTGGCAAGGGCCTGGATCTTTGGTGGAGCACCGTGGGCAGGTGACAAGCGTGACCCGGAGGATGGTGGCCTTGGCCCTGGCTTGGCTGCAGCCCCAACTCGAGTGCAGGGGACAGTTCTGGAAGACCGGCCAGTGGTTCTGAGGAGCTGCATTAGGGCTGCTCCCACAGATGCTTCCAGCACTAGGTGGGTGAGTGGGGTGGGCAGCAGGCAGTTTGGTGCAGGGATCAGTGCGCTCAGCCCCGCCGGGCATGCTGCTGTTGGTGCAGGGATCAGTGTGCTCAGCCCCGCCTGGCATGCTGCTGTTGGTGCAGGGGTCAGTGCTCTCAGCTCCGCCGGGCATGCTGCTGTTGGTGCAGGGGTCAGTGCTCTCAGCTCCGCCGGGCATGCTGCTGTTGGTGCAGGGATCAGTGTGCTCAGCCCCGCCTGGCATGCTGCTGTTGGTGCAGGGGTCAGTGCTCTCAGCTCCGCCCGACATGCTGCTGTTGGTGCAGGGATCAGTGCGCTCAGCCCCGCCGGGCATGCTGCTGTTGGTGCAGGGATCAGTGCTCTCAGCTCCGCCGGGCATGCTGCTGTTGGTGCAGGGGTCAGTGCTCTCAGCCCCGCCGGGCATGCTGCTGTTGGTGCAGGCAGGGGTCAGTGCGCTCAGCTCCACCCGGCATGCTGCTGTTGGTGCAGGGGTCGGTGCGCTCAGCCCCGCCCGACATGCTGCTGTTCTGGCTCACTAAGGGGCCCAGAGCAGCTCACCCAGCCCCTCAGCATCTCAGAACCTGGGTGCTGAGATCTCCACTGTACCTGGGTGCAGTGGCGCAGGGGCTGCTGGAATTACGCAGGGCACAGGGCGCCTGCCCAGTGCTCACTGCCACACTTGCTCTCCGGCCCCCTTTCCCTACTCTGCCTCGCCGTCTTCCACAGACACAGTGAATTGATACTTTCTTTCCTTCCCTTGGATCTGTGTTGGGAATGTCCTCCAAAGAGCTTTTTGGGTTTTGCACAAGGTAACAGCCCCTGGCATGCAGACAGTACACGGCTCAGGGGTGAAGCTGTGATCTGCTCATGGGGGCATCTGGCGTTTGATCAGCAACTGTGGGCTGGGCACGCCCCCTCTTTTCAGGTCCCCAGCACAGCAGAGGCAGGTTCCTGGGAGAGAGGCGATGTGTCCAGGGCATCTTTTCATGTCTGTGACATCTGTGCCTTGGATGTAGGAGCCTGCTGGCTGGGGTGAGGTTGGGGTAAGGAGCAGTGGGGCCTGCTTGGGACCCAGGTGAGGCTTCCTTCATGCCCTGGCTGCCCCATGGATGACGGTGAAAGAGACATGGGCACCCTGCATAATGGGGACAAAGGGACTGCATGCCATAGTGGGTCCCTAGACAGAGGCCTCTTGGGGATAGAGAGGGGTGGGGCGACAGGTGAGAGGCGTTGGGTACCAGCATCAGGGCTGCAGAGGCAGCTGGAGGGACATCTGAAGGGGACAGGAAGCTCTTCCCCAGCAGCAGCGAGGACAGGCCCGGCTCAGAAACTGCATTTGGGTCCGAGGTCCAAACTCTGCCAGTTTGTGCCAGCCGGAGGCCTCTGACCACAGGCCCCATCTCCTCTCAGAATTCTCTGCAGGTTGGCAGACACTTCAGCCAGCTCCAAGCCTGAAATATTTTCTATAAAAATTTCCAATTTTCTTTGACCCGTTTCTCTTTGAAATTAATCCTAGGCAGCGCTGTGCTCTGGGCCCTGAAGGAGCTCTGAGCGGGGAAAGGTCGCGCAGTCAGATGGGCGTGCTGGCGTCTGTCTTCTCTCTCTCCTGCTCTCTGGCTTCATTTTTCTCTCCTCCTGTCTCACCCTCTTTCGTGTGCCTGTGCACACACACGTTTGGGACAAGGGCTGGATTCTTCGGCTGGGATATCTCTCAGAGCTCTTGACTTGGTCCCTTTGGCTGGGGCTTGCCCTGAGGTGTGGGCTGCGCCACGAGCACAGCTGGTAGAGAACCCGGCCAGGAGCGCAGCTGGCGCCTCCCACGCCTCCCATCCCAACCTGTCAGCACACCCAGAGAGAGCTTGCAGGACAGGACAGGAGGTGACCTGGGCACTGGGCCTGCATGGAGAGGTGGCTGGTGCGCTGGTCTGGTTGGGAAAAGGCTGGGCACCTGAATGCCATGCGGGTTCATTAATGCTCAGTAATAATGCTGCTCCCCAAATCATGGGGGAATAATACTGCTCCCCAAATCATGGGGGAATAATAGCATTAGCAGCTCTACTGCTTAGGGGGAGACTGAGGCTCAGAGAGGGCACCTTGCCTGCTGCCACAAGTGTATTCTCCTGCATTCACTCGTCACGTTCTTGCTATGTGTCCACCGTGTGTCTGGCAGGACTGGGTGCTGGGGCTGTAGCAGCGGAGGAACCCGATCGAGTCCCTGCTCTCTGGGCTCACAGCCCCGCAGGGGAGACCCGGTGAGCAGATGCTCGCAGACAGTGGAGAATCCTGTGAACAAAGTAAAACGGGGTGAAAGGGCAGCGTGAGAAGGCAGGTAAGGGAGGGAGGCGCCCCAGGTTGGTGATGATGGGAAAGCCCAGCCCTGGGAAGGGTGTTCCAGGCAGAGGGAACAGCACATGCAGGAGCCCTGAGGCTGGAGTTACCGCAGCGTGACCAAGGGGCAGAAGGAAGAGCGAGTACCTGGAACCGAGGACATAACGGGGGAGTGGGAGGCGTGCAGGGCCGGGAGGGATGGGCAGCACCCATCGCTTTGAAGGGACGGTCACGGTGCGGGGTGAGAATTCATTCTCTGTGCAGTGGAGGCCTTTGGAGGGTTTTCGGTGGACGGGGTGGAAGCAGGGAGGAGTCCCGGTGATAGATGGCGGTGGAGGCAGTGGGTTCAGGATGAGTTTGAGGGGGAGCTTCCGGGACGTGGTGTGAAGGAAGGAATCAAGGACATGTCCTGCCCCGGAAAGGTCACGTGGCTGGGAGGCTGGCTGGTGGCCTGAGGCTGGCCAGGCAGGTGTGCTGGTGGGGGTGGCAGGTCAGGTGTGCTAGTGGGGCTGGCCGGGCAGGTGTGCTGGTGGGGGTGGCAGGTCAGGTGGTCTGGGCCAAGTGCAGGAGTCAGAATTGGCACCCATCACTCTGACTCCACAGCTGCCCACTTCCACTGCTCTGCACTGCCCTGGCCCAGAGGGAGGTGTTTTCCCAGGAAAGAAGGTGCCAAGGCCAAGACCCATGTGTTCCCAGACTCATGGGGTGGGGGCAGGAGCCCCCACTGCAGCCCCACAGGCAGCCAGGCCCTGGGATGCACTGCCACCTCCTCTTGCTCCGGGAGGCAGAGGCTCTGCTCTGTGGGGCGGGCTGTCAGGGACAGTGTGAGGTTTGGGGTCCCATGGACGTGTGTGCATCCTTGTTTGTCTAGCAGGACCGGTCCAGCTTCCCCTTGCCTGCCACTGTGGGGAGGGACCCCAGACTGGCTGGGATGAATGGATGCAGGAACTGTGGCCTGCACGTACTTAGGAGTGTGCAGGGCAGGGTGTGTGGCTGCCTCTAGGCCTTTGCAGGCAGAGCCTTCCTGTCCACCCCAAGGGGCCGCAGGCAGCGCTACCAGCTGTTCCCCACACAAAAGCTGCCCGAGACAGCTGGAATGCTCCCTGCTCCTGGTGCAAACTCTCTTGAAACTCAAGGGTGGGGACATCCTGGGAGCTGACCTCAGGTTCTGTTCCTGCAAATAGGTATCTGTTGCTGACCCAGCAGATGGTGGCCTGAGCCAGCCCAGACGCGCTCGAGCCCTGGCCCTGAGCAGCCATCAGGGGGCACCTACTGAGTGACTAAATGAATTAGGAAATCCCAGCGCTTAACAGACTCACCACTCGGGGCAGAGCCAGACTGGCTCCCACAGCAGCTCCTGGTTTCTCCAAATCCTCACCAGCACGGGGACTTTACTGTTTAATATTTTGCTGCTCCGGCAGCAAAGCGGCGTTGCTTTTTGCACTAATTTGCGCTTCTTTGATTACTAGCGAGGATGAGTGATCTTCCCTGGGTTTGATTACTTTGCATGTCTCCTATTCCTGTCTAAGTCCTTTGCCCATTTATCTCCTGGGGTCTTATATATTGGGATAAGCCCTTTATCTCTTTTAGATATTGACTTTCTGTCATGTTCGATACAAGCTTTTCCCCAGGCCGTAGTTCCTCTTTCCTTTCCAGTTTTGTTAGCGTTAGTTGCACAAAAGTCTGTTTTTCTGTAGCTGAGTCTGAATGATCCTTCTCCTGCCCCATTGGAGCCAAGTTTGCGTTCAAGGACATGCCCATTCACCGAGGGCCTGCGCAAAGGCGGGCACTCTTCATGGTGTCATTTAATAGGCGCGGTAGTCCTGGAAGCAGAGAGAAAACTAAGGTGCAGGGCTACCACTGTCCAAGCAGTAGCGGCAACAGCAGGGAGCAAGAAGAACGTGACGCGTTCCTGGAGCACTTACCATTGACCACGTCTGCCAGCACGCTGCAGGTACATCATCTCCTGGGATTCTTGTAATGAGCCCCAGGGTGGGTTGGTGCTTTTGCTGTGCCCACGTTACAGATGAGGAAACTGAGGTGCCGACGGTCGCACAGATAGTAAGCTGTAGAAACAGTGGGAGCTAGGCCTTTTGACTCCTGCATCAGGAGGGAGGAGCAGGCTTAGAACCCAGGGCTGCTGACACCCTATGCAGTGCCCTCCTGTCCCCGCTCAGAGCCTGGGCTGGCAAAACCCGGTAGCCTGTGACCCCATCTGTTTGTTGGACAGAGGGCCTTCCAAGCACCAAGGCCTGGAACTCCACTTAACGGCTGCAGAAACTGGGGCCCAGCGAGGGTGAGTGAGGATGTGTCTCCAGGTCACTTAGCACGTTAGCTTCGGGGAGACTCTTTTGCTTACAGTGGAATTTGCAGCATTTTGAGGAATGCCTGGCACACGGTTGGTGTGTAAATATCCGTGAAAAGAAAGAATAAGCGTAGTGCCTAGGAAGCCTGGTCGCCCAGGAGCTCACTCCAGGAGCAACAGTTGCTCCTTGCAGGCGTTGGAGGGCTTGGCACTGACGCCTCCTGTTGTTGCCACAGTGTCAGGGCTGCAGACTCAGGTTGGCAGCTGAGGGTGGCTACTGGTCCCATGGGCCCATGGGACATTGGGTGGCCCTGGGCCTTCGCTAGTCCCACTTCCTCACGCTTGACCAGGACTGACTTCGCCGGCTTGTGACCCATCCGGCAGGGCCCTATGCCCACTTTAACACTCTGTCATTCCTGCCTTAGAAGTTGTAATCACTTTTTGAACAAGGGACTGTGCGTTTCCATTTTGCACTGTGCCCTGCAAATCAAGTGGCCAGTGCTGTTCATCACTCTTTCTTCTGTGACTCTGCTTCCTCCCTGTGGTGTCATGGAGCTGTGGTCCAGGCCCTGAGGTTGAGGACACAGGGCACTGCACAGTGGCCAAAATTGGGGGTGCCCAGTAGACACGGGCTCCCTTCCTTCCAGGCCCAAGCACCAGTACTTTCTGACAGTTAACTGTCTATCCTTTATTTGGGAATGTCTGATGCCAGACTGCAGATGGCGAGGAAGATGGCTCTGTCCATGCTGGAATGACAGACCTGGTATCAGGAATGTGCCCCTGTGACTGCCACAGGCCCGTTTGGTGCCCGAGGGCAGCAATGCGTGAATCCCAGCCTCTGCCCTGGGGATGCTGTTGGGCTGGAGCACTGCTCCCAGCGTGCCTTGGCCACTGTTCCCTGCGCGGTTGTCTCTGGACATAAAGCACCTGTGGAATCCCAGGGCTGCTCCCCTTCCTCTCTCCCTTGATTCATCCAGCAGATCTCTACCCGGCACGCACAGCAGGACTGGGCACTGGGCCAGGCTCTGGGACCAGACAGGCACAGCCCTGACCTCATACAGCCCACAGTGCACTAGTCAGTCCACAAATATCTGCACAATGAAAAACTTGGGAAGTGCCACAGAGTGAGCCCGCAGTCACTGGACATTGGGCTGAGGCCTGGAGTATGGGTTGCAGTTCCCCAAGAGGAAAAGGGGCCAGGGCAGCAGATGTGAAGTACCTGAGGGGTGAGGACGGGGCTTGTTTGGGGGTGTGGCAGGAGGGGCAGGGTGAGGGCCTGAGGGGACTGGAGGTCAGATCACGATGGCTTCTGTGGGCTCCGTCGTGGAGGAGGGGCTGTGCCATGCAGCAGGTGGCATGGTCTGGTTTCCGAGGAGGGTGAGCAGGGAAGAGGCAGGGAGCCGGCAGGAGGCTGCTGTCCTGTGTGCAGGGAGAGACTGCGGCCTGGATCAGGTGGCCATGGGAATGAGAGCAGCGGCCGGATCAGCCCCCCAGCGCCATCGTGCAGGAAGGGTGTGGGGGTCCTGGTAGGCAGTCCACAGGTTGGTCAGAGGGGGATACTCCTTGCCTGGCAGAACCGTGTTCCCATTCCAAATCACCGTGAGGCTGGGAGGACCCAGATCGCAGCCCCACCCGGCTGCCTGTGACAGCTCCACCCCTGTCTGGACCTCAGACCTGTCGAGGTGGTGCTCGCTAGAATCATTTCCTCTGTGGGATCCGGGCCTGGGAAGGTCCCTGTGTCTGGCCCTTTTCTCAAGGACCTTTCCCAGATCATTCTGGGCACATATTTGAGTCCAGCTGCAGATTCCTAGCTTCGAGCAATGCTGCCCAGGCTTGAGCCTTTTTTGGACGACTGCAGGGACTCCGTGGGGTGTGCCATGGGGGCTGCCTTCAGCCTCCTCATGCTCTGCCTTTGACAATTCACGTGGCAGGAGCTGGGGCCGAGGCCGGGGTGGCCAGGCTTGGAGGGATGGAGTCAGGAGAACAAAGGGCTGAGATGGCTCTGCAAGTCTGGCCAGGCGACGTCCAGCAGGGCGAAGGACTAGGTGCTGCCCAAACCACAGCTGGAGCACCTGGTGGGCTGCGGGGAGGAGCTCAGGGGTCGAGTTGACGAGGAGTTCAGTACACATTGTCTGGGTTGGCGGGGGGCGGTCCGGGGGGGTCAGGCTGGGAATAAGAAGCATGATGACCTGCTCAGCTCTGCCCACCCAAATCAGAGCCCACAGCCATGGGCAGTCCCAGCCCCAGCGTGTGTGCAGAGGGCTCTGGAGGGCAGAGCTGGATAACACTGGCCCCAGGAAGGCCAGAGCCCCTAGGATGAGAGCATCTGTCCTCTCAACCTTGCCTGGAGCCTGGGGGTCAGGCGTTCGCTGAGGACGGTGGTCTCGTATGGGCACACTGATGGGGGCCTGGCAGGTGACGCCAGCAGAGATCACTGGGCCCAGGTAGACACGGGGTCGGCCAGCAGCAGGAGGGCCTCCAATTTTATAAGAGAAGCTGGGAATTGATTTTACATACAATCTCTTCATTTTAAACTGTTGGCAGCTAATTCAAAATTTGTGAAAGCCGCGTAAGGGTTGAGCAGCCCGGGGCAGTGGCCGGGATGGGGGTCAGGCGGCGGCCTCAGTGCTGGGGACCTTCACTGGAGCCCACGGCGCTCAGGACCGAGCTTCTTGGATGTGGCCAGGGCTGCCTCGGAGTTGAAATGTACTTCAGAGGAATTTTTATTTTCCTTTCGGGAATGTCAAGAGAGGCCTTTCCAGCGGTTCCGTTTCTGTGAGGCGAAACCTGCGGTCGTCCTGTTTTTCTTGGAGGCAGCGATGAAGCCCATCTGTAGCGCATCAGCGGGAGCCAGCAGCGGGGAGGGCGCAGGGCCCCAGCCCAGGCAGACAGAGCTGTTGGATGCGGCACTGAGGGAGCAGGCGTGGCGCCGGGTTCGGAGCAGCCCCTGGACTCCCTGGGCTGGGTGGACAGACCCCCGGCTGGTGCATCTGGTGCCCAGTTCCGGGTCTGAGGTTCTGTTCCCCGGGCTCCCGGCACCTATACCCGTGCCTGGGTGTCCTCCAGGCCCCCGCAGCTTGGAGAGCAAACGGCCGATGATGGTCTCAAGAGGGTTCTGCCCTTGTGTCCAGAACGTCAGGTGCCTGTGCTCCTTTGTTCTGGGCAATATCCCGGGAGCTCCCAGCATTCTTGGCCTTCATCACCACGAGGACAAAGCTGGGCTTGGATTTGTCCCGAGGCCTTGAACTGGGAAGGAGTGTGGGGACTCACAGGCCTGTAGGAACCACCTTGGCCACCTTAGATACTCACAGTGTGGGCCCTTGGTGACAGAGACCCCGGGGGCCAGGCCTGGGCCTCCCTTTCTTGGTGTCCTTGGTGCTCCCCATGGGCCGTGGTGACCCCAGTGATGGGCCAGGCAGCCGGGGCCGCCAGTGTGGGCCTGGCCTGTGGAGTCCTTGCTCTGGCCTGACCTCAGTCTTCTCGTCTGTATGTACATCGGGGTGCTGGACTAAAGCCAGGCCTCACCCCTGCAGCTCTTGGACGGCCTCGCCGCCCCACCCCACAGTGTTTTATTTGACTCGTACAACGGCTTCAGAAATGTTGAGTGTACACTTAACAATCAGGAGGTTTCACATGAAAATCTCAATTTTCAGTTCCTTCAGAAGGCCTGGCCACCCTGGGCGTGTTCCTGCCAGCAGCACTGGGTGGGAGGCTCCGTGCCTCCTCTGGATGGGCGAACACAACCCCTCCCTCCCTGCCGATTCGTGCCTGGCCCCCCCACTCATGCTGGCCCCGCCTGCCTGGTTTGCGGTGGAGTGTGAGACTCCTGGACTCTGGTTGGTAGTTACATGTACATAAACTCTCTCCGTCTCTTTCTCCTCTCTCTCTCTCACACACATGCAGGCATGCACACACCCATGGTCAGAGCAGACACATCCACATCTTCATCCATGTAGGAAATGCTGGAGTGAACCGAGCCGCACCCAGGAGCTTCCCTGAGCTGGGCACCAGGAGCCCAGGGTCTGTCCTGTCTCTGGATGAGTCCTGCTGCCTTGGCCTCAGCTGAGGCCTCAGGCCCAAAGCTCCATGGCAGGCCTGACACTATTTTCCTTATAATAAGCCCCCGTCCTCTTTCCTGTTGGGCACCCGTGTCCCCAGGGGCGGGTCACAAGATGACAACTTGGGACCTGGCGGCTTACTGTTCTGTGGGCTGAGCTGGCTGCTGGGCCCTGTGCGAAAGGCACCTGTGCTCCCACCTGAAGGAGCCTGGGGCCTCTGTGCTCTGAGGGCAGAACAAGACCCTCCCGATCTCCCTGTGGGAAGAAGGACCGTGTCAGAGACGCTGTCCACGGTGGACCAAGGCCAAGCTGCAGGAGAGGCTGGGGACAGAGAAGGAGACTGGTGGGTACCTGCCCATGCTCATATGTTGGGGGTGTAGGCGGACCCCAAGGCCTACCAGAGCAGCCAGTGGGGAGCAGCCAGTTCCTAGGCCCAGCAGCATCTGTGCAAAGGGGTCCAGTAGGGTCACAGTGCCCGGATTGTGTCACACACTCCAGGGCTGCCCAGCCCTGCCTGCTGCTGCAGAGCCCCTGATCCCCGAGGATGAAGACACCAGGAAGGAGCAAGAAGTGGCCCCTGTGCCATCAGTGTCTGTGCCGTGCCACCCCTGCTTGGGGGCACATTGGTTTTCCACATGGTGTCCTTTGAATGGAGGTGAGGCAGGCCCCAGCCAGGCCATAATCTTGGGAGACGGCTCTACCTCAGGGCTTTGCTGACCCCATTCTGAGTCAGGCCCCAGCCAGGTCTTGGGAGATGGGACAGAAAGTGAGGGGACCCCAAGATTGAATTGTAGGAAGGATCTGAACTCACTGGTGGAGGCAGAGAGGGAAGATGGGGATGAGGCTGATGGAAATGCAGTCTGCTCTCAGGCACAAAGGCCACGTCGGCAGCCCTAGCCCTGAGCCCACCCCACAGTTCCTGACCCCCAATCCTCACCCTCTAGAGATGACCTGTGGTCAAGCTTGACCGATTCTGCCCCAAAAATGTGTATAAATGGCAACAGTGACAAATGACGCTGCTATGGTCTTGCCTCTGACTTTGTTACCCGGTTCACTTGCCATGGATGTGAAGGATTCACTTTCCAGTATCAGAGTCTTTCTGTCTACCCATTCATCCATCTCTCCAATCATTCATCCATTTATCCATCTGTCATCCATCCATCCATTCATCTATCCAATCATTTATCCATTCATTCATCCATCATGTATTCATTTGTCTACCCACTCATTCATCCATCCATCTATCCATCCATCATTGATCTCCATTCATCTACTCACTCATCCATCTACCCATCCCCCATCCACCCATCCATCCATCCAATTATTTATCCATTCATTCATCCATCATCCATCCATCCATCATTCATCATCCATTCATCTACACACTCATCCACCCAGTCCATCCATCCACCCATCCATCCATCCATTCATCTATCCAGTCAGTGTCTGCAAGCACCCCAGGCCAGCGCCCTGCTGGGCACTGAGTATGTACAATCTGGTCTCTGCCCCTGAAGAGTCTGGTTGGGGGAAAAGGCAGACTCCCAGATGAACCATGACAAATGCTGCTAATAGGCTGCTTGGCAGCCCTTCCTCATTGTGCCCTGTTGTGTTTCTTTCAGCCAAAATATATTTCTGTGCATCTTTGACGCCATCAACAGTTGATAGGAGAGTCAGGCAGAGGGGGCTGTGGGCTTCAGGGACAGTGAGAGGGAGTGTGTGTGTGACCTGGTAGCTTAGAGAATATTCTTGTGGGCTTAATCTGCACGCCCCCCCTGACTTCATCCATCTGGGCCTCTTCTGACCTCCTACAAGCATTTGAGTTGCTTCCTCTGACCTTTTAAAAATCAATGGACTATAATACATATGAGTATGAAAGTGTGTAATCCAGTGGTTTTTGGCAGTGTTGTGCAGCCATCATCACCATCTAGTTCCAAATGTTTTCATCACCCCAGTGGGAACCCTGCACCCAGAGCAGTCACTCCCCATTCCCCTTCCCAGCTCATAGTGACCACTAATCTACTCCCTGTGTCTTTGGATTTGCCTATTCTGTATACTTCATAGAAACCCCATTGATAATATGTGGCCTTTGGGGTCTGGCTGGAGTCCTTCTAAGGACTGGTCTAAAAGCTCCAGGGCCCCTCGTCATGGGAGCATCATATGCCCAGCGACATGAATATAAAATAATAATACTGGATAATTCCAGAATAGGCAGCGGTGTGCATGTATGAAGCTCGGGACTGTGAGACAGGAGGGAGAAGTGGGGACTGTGGTTAAAACAGTCCAGAGTGCCTCTTCCTAAGGGAGGCCCCTCCTAGTTCCTGCAGTGAGATCCGTGTTGACACTGAAGTGGCCTTGTGCCCTGCCGCCCCGCCCTGGGATGGCACATATTAGAGGGGGCTCCGATCACCTCTGAACTGGGAAATGTGGAATCAGTACAGGACACAGCAGCAGGGACCACCGCTCCCAGCCCCACCCCAGAGAGAAAGGCCCATGAGCAGCTGGTGCAGGGACTGGACTGGAGCCGATGATCAGATTTGGAGTTGGTGTGGACATGGCGTGTCACCTCTCAGGAGAGGGGGCAGGAAGTGAGGAGCCTGAGGCCAAAGGGTGAGAAGGGTCTGAACTCACTGCTGGAGGGGCATGTGTGTCCCCAGGGTTGCAGCCTGGCTGGGGCAGCCAGCACAGTTGTGACAGGACAAATTAGAGAAAAAGGGATGTCTTTTTTTTTTTTTGAGATGGAGTCTCACTTCGTTACCCAGGCTGGAGTGCAGTGGCTCGATCTCGGCTCACTGCAGCCTCTGCCTCTCGGGTTCTAGTGATTCTCCTGCCTCAGCCTCCCTAGCAGCTGGGATTACAGGCATGTGCCACCACACCCCCCCCTAATTTTTTTGTATTTTTTTTAGAGATGGGGTTTTACCCTGTTGGTCAGGCTGGTCTCGAACTCCTGGCCTCAAGGGATCCGCCCACCTTGGCCTCCCAAAGTGCTGGGATTATAGGCCTGAGCCACTGCGCCCGGCCGGGATGTCTTTTTTTATAAGAAAAATTATAAAGGAGAAAAAAGGACAGAAAAACCAAGACAAATTGAGATCATAGAGTAAGATGGGAGAAACAAGCCCAGAGTTATCAATAATCCAGGTAAATGTAAATGGATTAAACTCACAAATTCAAAGACAGAGGCTGTCATATGTGACAAACGAGACAAACCCCAAATTCAAAATCCAGCTGGACGCTATCACCAGAGTAAAGTGTAAAGGCAAGAAAAGGTGGAAAGTAAAGTATGGAAACAGACCTATCAGGCCGCCAAAGGCAAGCTGACATTGCTGTATCAATCTCAGACTCAACAGACCTCAAGACAGGAGACGCTGCTGGAGAAAGACAGGTCACTGTTTAATGAGAAAAGGTTCATTTCCCCAAGATGATAAAGCGGTTGTAAAGGTAGAGTCACTTAATAAAATAACCTCAACATATTTGACGTAAACTTTGTTAGAAATAGAGAAATTGACAAATTTATCATCATTTTTGAAAGAATCCAACCATTTTTTCCAATTGGTGTTGGATCAAGTAGGCAAAAAACCCAGCACAGATAAGGAAGTTCTAAATAACACAAATAATAAGCTTGACATTGATGAATTTTGCATCTGACAAGTAGAGGTTATTTCTTTTTCTCAAGCACATAGGAAACACTTGTAACAATTGGTCAATTAAGTGCAAATCTCACAGAAACTAAAAGAATAGTGTCAGCAGGTCTTGTTCCCTGACCATCATGCCCGTGAGAGAGAAATTAATAGCCCCCAAAGCAAAAATCCCCATTATTTGGAAATTTAAAAAAATACTTTTAAATAATTCATGGATCAAAGAAGAAATAATAGTGGAACTTCAAAAATACAACTCAATGATAATAAAAGCACTAAATATCAAAACGTGGATGGAAATTTACATTAGAAAAGAAAAAGGTCTAAAAATTAAAGAGATAAATTTCCAGTGTAAGAAGTTAGAAAAAGGCAACATTGATCCAAAGAAAATAGAAGGAAAAAGATAATACAAAATAAGATCAGAAATCAGTGAGACAAGGCCGGGTGCAGCAAAGTGCCTATAATCCCAGCATTTTGGGAGTCTGAGGTGGATGGATTGCCTGAGCTCAGGGGTTCGAGACCAGCCCGGGCAAAATGGTGAAACCCCATCTCTACCAAAAAAATCCAAAAATTAGCTGCACGTGGTGGCCTGTACCTGTGGAACCAGCTACTTGGGAGGCTGAGGCAGGAGAATTGCTTGAGCCTGGGAGGTAGAGGTTGCAGTGAGCTGAGAGTGCACCACTGCACTCCAGCCTGGGTGACAAAGTCAGACCCTATCTCAAAAAAAAGAAAAAAGAAAAGAAAAAGAAAAAAAAAATCAGTGAGACAGAAAACCTCTGAGTTCTGATCATTGTTGCTGTTAGGAAGATTCAAGGTCAGTGTTGCCAGATCTTCAGTTTTTCAAGATAAGTCAAAAATAGGTAACTGCAGGCAATCTCTGCATTAAAAAAAAAGTGTCAGTAATCTGAATTTGGCCTGTGCACGTCTTTCCTCCCAGAGCTGCTTCTGCACACAGCACCTCCTCTCTGGGCCGTCTTCTCTTTGGCCAGCTTCTCCTCCATGGCCATTCGTGGACAAGTCTTTGTGTGTACATATATGTTCATTACTCTTAGGTATATGCCTAGAAGGAGAATTGCTGGCTCACACGATAACACAGTGTTTCACTTTTTGAGGAAACACCAAGACTGTTTTCCAAAATGTCCTGCACGTAGTGTCCCTCCTGGAGGGCCGGGGCTAGGTCACCATACACAGAACACGCAGAGACACCCCAGAAGGCCAATTCTTGTGTCTAGTTAGCAGGGACCTGTCTCTGTGGGGTGGGGGGCTGCTGGTTTCTGACTCTCATCTGCAGACCCCTCAGGCACTGGCCTCATTGTTTAATTCATAAATTGGGGAGGTGATGGAGGGGGTCTGAGGCCTGCTTTTTTGGTGGCAGAGTAATTTCTACATTGGGTCCTTGCTGAAGTAGGTCACCATCAGGCAGAAATACGATTCCTGAGACTTTTTGGAGATAACAAGTTCAAACCCTGCCTGGCTGGGTTTCTAGCAGCTCTGCTTCCAGTACCGTGTGGATGTCATTTTCACTTATGCTGTCTCACAAGGGCATGGGTGGAAAGAACTCTGTTTCTAGGTAAGGGATGGAAGGCTCAGAGATGGCGCAATTAGAAAGTGGAGGATCTGGGATTTGAACCCAGGCCTGCCTGATGCAGAATTGGGCTCTTTCTGCTACACTAGCTTCAGGTGCCGGCTGAGCCCTGGGAGGGAGGAGTGAGCAAATGCATGAGGCTTTGCCTTTGCAGAGGCAGGACAAGCTGAAGAGGTCTTTCTCTTTCCCTAGAGTGAGCAGGATCTCTGGACTTCTCTCCTGCCTAGTGTTTCAGCTGGGCCTCCACTGGCGGAAGCAGTGTGCGGGCATGATGGGTGATGCCTGTGGGCGGACAGTGCCACTGTCAGAAGACAAGCGGAGGCTGCTATGGGAGGGCGTTAGAGGGTGACAGTGGCCTCCCATCAGCCAGGTTTCGAAAGTTAGGAGCAGAGGTACAGGGTTTGTCACCCAACTACTTGCTCCCCTTCTTGGTGACCACACGACCAACCCAGTGGCCTCCCAGGGCCTTGCGCTACACAACACTGGACAGCCAGAAAGCAGGTAATGCTGCGTCACCCACAGAGGGTTGCCTGGGGCCTGGGCTGGGCTGGAAATGGCTCTGAGAACAGAGGTAAGGAGTAGATCATTGTTTAATCTTTCCTTTATGGTGGGTTTATTGAGCTGTAATTCACATATGCTGTAGTTCAGCGTTTCGGGCGCACAATTCCATAATTTTTACTATATTCACTCAGCTGTGCAACCATCACCACAGTCAACTTTAGATCATTTTCATTGCTCCCAAAAGAAACCCTGTACCCACGAGCCATCATTCCCCATTTTCCCTCAAGAAGTGTTACTTCTTCCTTTGCAATGTGGATGCCTTTTATTTATTTATTTTTTTCTTGCTGAATTGCTCTGACTAGAATGTCCAGTACTATGTTGAATACAGGTGGTGAGAGCAGGCTTCCAGTCTTACAGTTGACCATGATGTGTACTTTTGCCTTTTCGTAAATACCCTTTATCATGCTGAGGAATTTCCCTTCTAGTCCTTGTTTCTTGAGTATTTTTTGATCATAAAGTGTGTTGGGTTCTGTCTAATGCTTTCTCTGCATCAACCAAGATGACTGTGTGGTTTATTTTCCTCCATTTTATGAATGTAGTGCATTATATGGATTGATTTCTGTGTGTTGAACCACTCTTGCATTCCACGGATAAATCCCTCTTGGTGATTGTATATAATCCTTTTAATATGCTGCTGAATTTGGTTTGCTAGAATATCATTGAGGATTTTTGCACCTATATTTATAAGAGACATTAGTCTGTAGTTTTCTTATGATGTTTTTGTCTGGTTTCGGTATCAGGGTAATGCTGGCCTCATAGAAAGATTGATATTAATTCTTTAAGTGATAGGTAGAATTCCCAGTAAAGCCATCTGGTCCTAGGTTTTTCTTTATTGGGAGTTTTTGATGACTGATTCAAGCTCTTTACTTGTTATAGATCTGTACAAATTTTCCATTTCTCCTTGAGTCAATTTTGGTAGTTTCTGTGTTGCTAGGAATTTGTCCATTTCTTCTAGGTTATTTAATTTGTTCGTATACAATTGTACATAATATTCTCTTATAATCATTTTTATTTCTATAAGGTCGGTAGTAATGTCCCCACTTTTGTTTCTGATTTTAGTAATTGGAGCCTTCTCTCTTTTTATCTTGGTCAGTTTGGCTAAATGTTTGTCAGTTTTGTTGATCTTTCAAAGAACCAACTTTTGGTTTCATTGAGTCTCCTTATTGTTTTTCAATTCTCTATTTTGTCTACCTTCACTATAATCTTGATTATTTCCTTTTTTCTGCTAGCTTTGAGTTTCTGTTGCTTTTCTTCTGGTTCCTTCATGTGTAAAGTTAGGTTATTGCTTTGAGATCTTTATTATTTTTAATGTAGGAATTTGAAGCTATAAATATTCTTCTGGGCACTGCTTTTGTACATCCTTTAAGTTTTGGGTATGTTGTGTTTTTATTTTTATTTGTCTCAAGATTTATTATTTATTATATATTCTAATTTATCTTGTAACATATTACCTGACCTAATGGTTCTTTAAGAGCATATTGTTAAATTTCTACATATTTGTGAATTTTTAGAGGGTTTCTTCTATCATTGATTTCTAGTTTTATTCCACTGTGGTTGGAGAAGATGCTTTGTATGGTTTCAGTCTCTTTAAGGTTATTGAGACTTGTTTTGTGACCTAACATATGATCTATCCTGGAGAATGATCATCATACATGAGAAGAATACACATTCTGCCGCTGTTGAGTGGGGTGCTCTATGTATGTCTGTCAGGTCTAGTTGATTTACAGTGTTGTTCATGTCCTCTATTTTCTTACTGATCATGTGCCGGTTGTTTTATCCATTTTTGAAAGTGGAATATTGAAGTCTTCAACTATTAGTGTAAAATGGTCTATTTCCATCTTCAATTCTGTCAGTTGTTGCTTCATAGATTTTGGGATTCTGTTGTTAGGTGTGTTTATGTTTCTAATTGTTGTATCTTCTCAGTGGATTGACTCTTTCATCAATATATAATGCTGTTCTTTGTTGTAAAATTTTTGGACTTAAAGTCTATCTTGTCTGATATTAGTATGGCCATCCCAGGTCTCTTCTGGTTTCTATTTGCATAGCATTTCTTTATCCATCTTTTCATTTTCAAACTATTTGTGTATTTTGAATCTAAATTTGGTCTCCTGTGGATAGCATATAGTTGGATTATATCTTGGGATTTTTAAATCCATTCTCCCATTCTCTGAATTTTAATTGCAGCATTTAGTCCATCTGTATTTAAATAATTACTGATAAGGAGGGACTGAATTCTGCTATCTGCTATTTGTTTTGTATATGTCATATTCTTTATTCCTCAATTCCTCAAATATTTCCTTCTTTTGTGTTTAACACATTGTTTTCTAGTGTACTGTTTTGATTCATGTTTTCATTTCTTTTGCTGTATATTTAAAAGCTATGGTCTTATTGGTTATCCTGGGAATTACAGCTATTATCTTAAACACATAACAATTTTGTTTGAATTGATATCGACTTAGTGTCAATAGTATACAAAATGCTTTGCTCCTATACAGCTCTGTCTTCCCCACCCTTTATTATAATATTGTTACATTTTATACATGTGTGTCTATTAATGTAGATTTATAATTATTGCTTTATGCATCTATAGACTAAATCATATAGGAAAAAAGAGAAGAGTTACAAACAAAGATTTTGGGGTTCCCTTTATTAGTATTCTTCATTTCATCATATGGCTTTGAGTTACTGTCCTCTGTCCTTTTATTTCAACCTGAAGGACTTTCTTTAGCACTTATTGGAGGGCAGGTCAACTAGAAAACAAACTCTCTCAGTTTTTGTTTCTCTGAAAATGTCTTAATTTTTCTTGTATTTTTGAAGGATAGTTTTGTTGGAATTTTTAGCCGCAGGACAGTATTTTTTTCAGCACCTTAAATATGTCATCCCATTGGTTTCTGGCCTTTATTGTTTCTGATGACAAATCAGTTGTTAAGCTCATTGAGAACCCTTGTATATGTGGCAAGCTGCTCCGCCCTCGTGGACTTCAAGACTCTCTTTTTGTCTTTGTCTTTTGACAATTTGATTACAATGTATCTTGATGTAACTCTTTGAGTTTTCAAACTTGGAGTCATTGAGCTCCTTGGATGTGTAGAATCATGTTCTTTTTATCAAATTTGGGGAATTTGGAGCCATTGTTTTTTCAAACATTCTTTATGCCCCTTTGTTTCTCTATTCTCTTTCTTGAACTCTCATTTTTTGTATTTTGGTGTACTTGATCTCTTAGGTTCTGTTCCTTTTTCCTCATTCTTTTTCCTTCTACTTCTCAGATTGGATAATTGCTGATAATGTAAGTTTGCTGATTCTTTGTTTGCCTGCTCAAATCAGCTATTGAACTGATCTATTGAAATTTTTATTTCAGTTATTATGCTTTTCAGCTCCAAAATTGTTTGTGGTTCCTTTTTATAATTTCTATTTCTTTATTGATATTCTCTATTTTGTGATACATTATGTTCTTGCTTTACTTACGTTATTTGCCCATGGTTTCTTTTAGTTCTTTGAACACATTTAAGACAATTTATTTAAAGTCTTTGTCTGGCACATGAGGTGTCTAGGCTTCCTCAGGGAAGGTCTTTTTTATTTCCTGTGAGTGGACCATCCTTTCTTGTTATTTTGCATGCTTTGTATTTTTTGTTGGAAACTGGACATTTTGAATGTGGAGACTCTGGAAATCAGATGCCCCCCACTTCCCAGGGCTTGTTGTTTTTTATGTGTTGTTGTTGCTTGTTTGTTTAGTGATTTTTCTAAACTATTTTTGTAAAGTCTGCATTGTTCATTATGTATGGCCACCAGTCTCTGTTTTGTTAGCTTAGTGGTCAGCTAGTGATTTGACAGAGACTTTCTTAAAAGCCAGGGTAGGAAGAAATACTCTCCTCGTCTTTGTAGATTGGTTCTGTGTTTGAGCACACCTTTGATGCTTAGCCAGACTGTTTACAACTCTGTCTTAGCCTTCACTTCCTAGTTGCACAGACCCTAAATGTCAGCCAGAGGTGAAAACTTTTGAGTCTTCTTAGGCCTTTTCTGAGCATGCATCTCACCCTAGACATGTCAGTGGTAGAATCCTAGATTCTCTGGTATGCACAAGAGCTTTCCAAAAACCTTATTTCCTCAAATATCTCCTTCCCTACCCTCTTCCTTCCCAAGCCTTTAGATCTGTTTATTGTGCGTCTTGCCCCAACTATTGTCCCGTGCCCCAGGTGTCTGCAGCTAATACGTTTACCTTTAAATACTTTTGACAAACACTGTCTGGGAAACCACTTCAGTCCTGGGGAAGCTCCGAGACAGTTGAAACAAAGGCAAGCCAGCAGATGGGTTAAAACCCACAACCACAATTCTCTGGATATAAGGTCCATATTTCTTTCTTTTGAGTTTTCAAACTTGGAGTCATTGAGCTCCTTGGATGTGTAGGTTGGTATCAGCAACCTACACCAGGAATGTGGTCTGCCATCTTCATGGCCACTGCTGAGTTGGAGAATAAGATAATGGTAAGCAAGTAAATTAAAACACCATAACCCACTGTCACCAAAATTCAGTAGCTTCTTTCTTCATTAAGCATTCCCCAGTTGTTGTAGGTTTCTGGTTAAATTCTGGAGTTCCAAAAAAGTCGATTCTGAGATTTACCAGCTTATTTCCTGTTTTTGTGGAGGGGCAGAATTTTGGAGTCCTCTATTCTGTCACTTTGGTGATGTCCTCTCCCTTGTCGTATGCATCTTATCAGAATCTTTAGATTTATATTAACTTAATTCCAGTGAGCTATAGAAACATTACTCTTATATAGCTCTATTCTTCCACCCCCATCTTTGTACTGTTCTTGCTGTGCAACTTGTGTTGGTTTTTGATTGCTGCGGTAACAAATTACCACAAATTTAGTGGCTTAAATAATGCAATGGTATTATTTTGCAGTTTTGGAAGTCAGAGTCTGAAATGAGTCTCACTGAGTTTAAATCAGGGTTTTGGCAGGGTTTTGTTCCTTCTGGGTCCTCCTCCGGGGAGGATCTGTTTCCTTGCCCTTTCCAGTTTCTGGAGGCCACCTGCATTCCTTGGCTCATGACTTCTGTCCTTTGTCTTTTATGCCAGCAACATCAGGCCAAGTCCTTCCCGTGCAGCCATCCCTCCAGTTTCTCTCTTCTGCTTCCCCCTTCCCCCTCTATGGACCCTTGTGATTACACTGGGCCCATCTGGCTAATCCAGGATAATTTCAATATTTTAAAGTCATCTGATTTACAATGTTAATTTTCCTTTACATATAACCTTACAGATAGATAGATAGGTTCTGGGGATTAGAATGTGAACATCTTTGGAGGGCCACAGTTCTGCCTACCACACAGCTATATATGCTACAAACCTAACAATTGTTGTAATTATTGCTTTATATAATTTCATGCTTAAAGAAGCTGAAAAAAGAGAGGAGAGTACATATATATCAACAGTTTGCCTTCTTGTTGACCATTTCTGGCTCTCTTCATTTGTTGCAGTGGATTCAAGTTCCCATCTGGTGTCATTTCTTTACTCCAGTAGCTGTGTTTCTGTTCACCTGCTTTGTGCTGTTAGTCAAATATATTACATTTATATATTATATGGGCCCAATAATACAATTATAAACATCTTCTTCTATATTATTGCTTTTTAAGCCAGTTAAGGGAAGAAAAGAGAAGAAATACCCATTTATGTTGTCTTTTAAAGTTGTATGATTACCTTTACTGGTACTGTATGTGTGTGGGTGTGAATTCAAGTTACCAACTGAGGTCACTTGCTTTCAGCTTGAAGAACTTCCTTTAGTATGTCTGATAAAATGGGTCTACTCATAATTCTCTGTTTTTACTTATCTGGGACTATCTATATTGCACCTTAATTTTGAAAAATAGTTCTGCTGGAGAAAGATTCTTGGTTGACAGCTTTTTTACATTGGATATGCCATTCTGCTGCCTTCTGGCTTCCATTATTAGGAGAAGTCGGCTGGAAATCCCACTGGGATTCCCACATATGTGGCAAGTCATTTTTCTCTTGCTGCTTTCAGAATTTTCTCTTTGTCTTTGGCTTTCGGCATTTTTACTATGATGTCTCTGGGTGTGGATCTCTTGGCATTTATCCCATTTGAAGTTTGCTGAGTTTCTTGGACACGTAGGTTAATGTTTTTCACCAAATTTAGGGAGCTTTTTGCCACTGTTTGTTCCATCTTTTCTGCTCCTTTATCTCACTTGCCTCTTTCTGGGACTCCCATTGTGCATATGTTCATGCCCTTTATGGTTTCCACATTTTTCTTAGGTTCCATTTACTTTTCTTCATTCTTTTTTCCCTGTGTCCTTCAAATTGCATAATGTCTATTGATCTGTTTTCAAGATTCTTTCTTCTGCCAGTTCCAATCTACTGTTAAGCCTCTCAGTTATGGTGCTTTTCAACTCCAGAATTTCCATTTGGTTCTTGTTTATAATTTCTCTTTATTGATAGTCTTTATTTGATGAGATATTGTCATCATCACTCCTTTACATAAGCATGGTTTCCTTTTTTCAAAGACATATTTCCAATGGCTGCTTTGAAATCTTTGCTGCAAAATCTGACAGCTGTTACATCTGACATCTGGGCTTTCTTACCGGTAGTGTCTGTTGCCGCCTTTTTTTCTGTGAATGAGTCATTTGTGTTTCTGTTGTGTGAAACTGGACATTTTGGGTCATGTGGCAGCTCTGCATACTGATTCCCCTCCCCCATCTCTGAGGCTGTTTGCAGTTGTTTGCGTATTTATTTGTTTCCTGATTTGGTTAGACTGTTTTCGCGAAGTCTGTATTCTTCACAGTGGGAAGCCTCAGCTGTTGGAGGGCACAGCCTTGAGCGTGTGCAGGGTCATCCCAGGATGACAGTGATTTCAGCAGGGCTCCCTATGACTGCCCCTTTCTCTGATCTGTCTGTTACACTCTCTGCTTCATTTGGTATCACACCCAGCTACTAGGCTTCACTAATTGAGGGATGATTGCTCTATTATTTTCAACAATGTCCTGAGACATAAATTGTCACATAGTTTGATCCAATTAAATTTGGGTAGGGATGATTTTGAGGCCAGTCTTTGAAATTCATTCTCTCCCTGGAAGAGATCCTCATAACGATCTGTTCTCCTGATTTTTTTTTTTTTCCAGTAAATAAGCTGGTCTGTGGTTCAGGTTGTTTTTCTCATAGAGCTGTCAGCCTCCTCTTAAATTCTTGCCACCAGAATCTTCACTGAAGCCACTGCTCCAGGTATTGGGCAGGAGGTAGCCTCTGATCTTCTTGGTTTGCCTCCCCCTAGCATGGAATATTTTTCTAGCAAGCAGGCTGGACTTAGGGTGATTAGGAGCCCAGCACTCTCGCCCTGCTGCACCTGAGACGGAGCTCCTGCCCTGAGTTAGGGCTGGGTGGAGGAAGGTGCTCCGGCCTCTCGGTCACACTCAGCAGGGAGTTACCCTCTGTCACTGGGAGTTGGAGATGATGAGAAACGCTGGTGGCCCATCTATCCTGGTGAAATACTGTATTCCTTGACTGGGATCTGAGGGAAGAGGGAGCCCTGTGTTCTTGGCCACACACCCCCAGAGTGGAACTCCCCATAAGCTGAACTGGAAGGACTAGAAGCGGGGAAGAGAGAGCAAGTGATGGCTCAGGTGCCACCGATTCTTGCTGTTCTTACTGGGATTTTTCTTCCCAAGATTTGGTTGATTTTCTTGAATAGATGATGTTGCTTAGTTTGTTGTGTGCTCTTAGGATAATTTCTAGAGACTTTAAATTGTTGTTGATGGTGAGTTTTCAATACTTTTCACCAGTTATGGTTGTTCTGAGGGGAATGTGTCCATGGGGCTCCTCTCACTACCATTCCAGAAGTAGAATTCTCATGGCAGATGATTCCTAATCTTTTTTTAAAGGGCCACAGCAATAAGGAAGGTAGAAGACACTGGATATGTCAGGGTCATTCAAGGTATAATTAGAGATCCAAATCCAATTAAGCCAAGAAAAGGAAATTTGCTGGCACACGCGAGCAAGACAGCAGGCACAGCTGGCCCACACGAGGCTGCCAAGGCTCAGCGTCTCTCCTCCTAGGACTTGGCTCTCTTCTGCAGAGACTTCCTTCTCAGATTGGCTCTTCACATACGCAGCCCCAGGCCTACGCTGTGAGCTTACTGAGCCAGGAAGGGAATATTTTTTTCTCTCAATGTTCAGATCTCATGGAAGACCCATGATTAGTCTCACTCCAGTCATGTGTTCACCCCCTGGACCAATCACTGTGCTGAGGGCATTGAGTACCAGGTGTGGGCTATGTGCCCCCCCACCACAGCCACTGGGGAGTAGGATGGGCATGAATTACCCATCCACCAGAGACACATTGGGTGGGGCAAGGCCCTTCCCACTGGCGGAAAGGGGCTACTGGTTTGAAAAATCAACAAGATGGTCCCCCACTTGCCCCTTTTACAAAATGCGTAGAGATAGGTACACACGCTATTTTGCCTATAATTCATTTTAATGCACTGCAAATCTCTTCGACATACTCAGAACTTAAAAAGAAACTTCATGTGCATTATCTCTTTTGACTACACTTTTCTTGCAAAAATAGTCACTTCCTGAAAAAGTGAAATAAATTCAAATTGCACAAGTAAAAGAAAGAGGAAACTTGAATTCTGCCCAAAGGAAACTTCTTCAAGAAGGCTGTGCTCTTTTGATTTTGATACACTGAAATTACAGAATGGCCTTTGACATGGCAATTTTCATGTCGTTTTGAACATCAAATTGATTTTGACTCTGTTTGGAAGGCAGTGAGGCCCAAAGCCCTGACTCATGAAAGAGCAGAATAACAACCCGAACTCGCCTCGTTTTGCTGGACGTGGAAGCCCGGCTGGGTTGATCTGCTGTCTCCTCGTTTTCCACCAGCGTGAGGTCATCTCTGGCAGTGTGTGCCTCACAGAGGCTGGCTGGGGCAGCAGGTACTGGCCACTGGTGCAGGGTCCCATTGCCTGCGATGAGGGACACAGCTAATGTTCCCGAGCAGCTTCCAGGCACCTTGCACTCTGTCCCTGGCAACACAGTGACAAGGCTTTGTTCCTCCACCTGAAACAAGGCAGTGGCATGGCCTCCGGTTCTCGAAGGTTCACTCCTATCTTCCTCATACTTCCGTTTCTTTGTAGTCTTGGATCATCGTTCTCCAGCATATTCTACAGAGGGCCTTGGTCTACCTCACCCGTGCAGCTAAACCCATCTATTAGGGAAACCAACACTCAAGCTCACTCCTGCCATTAAACTCTCCTGAGATTTGAGTTTCCTTCTCTTTCACAAAACCGGAAATCCCTTGTAAGTTAAGCCAAGCTCATTAACGTTGTCTTCTGCGGCATCCATAGAGTTCTGCCAGGAGAGTTGAACCCTGTTCCTCTTCCCTTTACTGGACAAAACCTCTGGGAGAGGGGGGCTCAAGCTCTGAATCTGGTGACGTTTACGGTTTCCGCAGCAGTGTGTCTATTGGCATCACATATCAGGGTCGAGGGCGGCAAGGCGTGGGGTCTGCAGAGTTTCTGCCGTCCCCCAAACAGCAAGATCCACACGCACTGACACGCGTCACGGGAACTCATTTGACACAGGATCAAGTTTGCAAAATTTCCCATGAGGTCGACCATGACCACAGCTGTCAAGGTTTCCAGAAAGGACTCCCCACTGGATTTGGCCTTGGTCATACCTTAAACCGTCTTTTGCCAGCGGCCCCTATACCTGCATAATCCGTTGCAGTGTTGCATTTTGATGGCCTTCTATTTTCCTGGTTCCCTTTTGCTCCGACCTGTGCTCCAACAAACCTGCAGGCCATTGATGCTGCCACCTTGTCACGGTCTCTCACACCACTGATCCTTCCGTCCACCCCTTACCCAGCCTCCTTGTCTTAAACTGCAGGTTCCCTCTTTGGGGTCACTCTTGCTTTGTAACATCTGCTGAACAATGCCCTAGTCCTGGTAAAATGAAACTTTCTACCTACTTCATGCTGGCACGGGTACCCCTGAACAAAGCTCAGCCCTGCTTCTGCTCTTGTTTACGATGATGTTCACCAGCAAGGTGCCGCTAGCAGCCAGACTGCTCCCCTCAATCTGTTTGCCTCCTTCCAGGTGACTTTTCATATCTTCCGTCCTCTGAACACCTCCAACATCTGCTCCCTATCCGCATTCACACCTGATGGCTTCCCTCATCTGTCACCTACTCTCCCAGCTTTTTGCTCTCTCAGCAGCACCCCCTAGGTGGAGACACCATCTTCGATTCCTCTCCTCCCACTGTGTCTTAACCCCACTTGGACCAGGCCTCTGTGTGTGCCACTCTGCCAAAGGCGCCCTCCCCGAGGTCATCATGCTGCTGCATCTCCCTGCCAATCCTCAGTCGCCATCCCTAGCACGTGGCAGGCTAGTCCCTCCTGCTCCCTTGGTGCGGCTTACCGGACACCCACTTTCTTGGTCTAATCACAGCACTCACAGTTCATCCCCGTTTCCTTTGCTGATCCTTCCTCTTCCCGCACCCTCTGGGGTTGATGCGCCCAGGGCTCTGTCCTGGACGCTCCTTGGTCTCCCTCTGCACCCCTCTGTGGGCGATCTCATTCCTCTTGTTGCTTTATGTACCATGAAATGGCTCCCAGATTTGCGTCTCCAGCCCAGATCTCTCTCCTGCACCCAAGACTCATATTCCAACTGCCCCTCCACCTTCCATGCTCTCTGTATTGCCCATGCTCCTGACTCCAGCAGAATCTGCACCTCATCTGTCTCTGCACTCTTCAAATCCAAGTTCCAAGGCATTTCTCTACCTGCCAACCTCAGTTTGGAAGTACCAACTCATTACGCCCCTCACTGAACTCATGCTCACCCTCTCCGCACTCCACCCTCGGCCTTCCCCAGCTCTGTGCACGGCTGATCCTTCCTTCCATTTGCACAGCCAAAGCTCTGCAGTTAGGGTTGACCCCTCTCTTCCTCTCACGCTGATGAGAAACCTGTTGAGAAATCTTTTTAGCTTTTCTTTCAAAATCCACCCCGACCCTGATCACTTCTCACCACCTCCACGGTTGTCACTTGCATCAAGCCTTTGTCCTCTTCTGATGACCTTGGGAGCCCCCAGCAGACCTCCCTGCCTCCCCACCCCCATGTGTCCTCAACACAGCAGCAGGGATTCTTTTCTCTAACAGCTGTATTGAGATATAATTCACATACTAAACAGGTCACCCATTTAAAGTGTACGATTCAATGGTTTTTATTATATTCACAACATCTTCTCCCTCCCCAAAGACCCCACACCCCTTAGCTGTCATCCTTCCTCCCTCACCACCTTCCAGGCAACCATTCATCTACTTCCTGCCTCTCTAGATCTGCCTACTGGGGCATTTCCTGTAAGAGGAATCCTGCACTATGGTGGAAGGGTCCTGGGGCGGTCCGTGGTCAGGGATCCTTTGATGCCTTCTGCTGGATCATGTCTGTCCTCTGCTGGAAATCCCACAGTGGCTCCTGCATCGTTCAGCTCAGAAGTCAGCACCCAGCACCCAGGCCACCTACCAGACCCCACACGACCCAGCGCCTCGCCCTGGGACCCTGTGGCCTCCATTTTCCTTCTCACTCACTTGATTCCTGCCATCCTGGGCCTCCTTGCCCTTCTTTTCAAAACCCCACATGGGGTCCTCCTTGTGCCTGGATGCCCTTTCTAGACACCCTCAGCTCACCCTCCCACCTCATTCGAGTCTTTGCTTGCATGTTCCCTTCCAGTGGGACCTACCCTGGCGCTCTAAGGCTTTGTAGACAGCTCCCCCCGCACCACCTGCCCTGGCACTCGCAGACCCTGTGCCCTCCAGCCCCTTCCCGCAGCACTCACTGCCCTCCGGCATACTCAGAGCGCTGGCACCCTCTTTTCCTTCTGCTAGCGTGGCCGCTCCACAGAGCAGGGAGCTGCGGTGACTCCCACGGTCTCCCAGGAGCAGTCCCTGAGGGGAGCTGGCCCCTACACAGTAGCTGGGGGTGAATCCGTGGACACCCAGCAGGTGAAAACCGGGACTCAGCTCCCTGGAGAGACGTCTGCGGTTCCACCTGCTGCATGTTCCAGAGAACTAGAGCAGCTCCAAGTTCCGCTGTGGCTTCCTTCAAGCTCAGGAGGAATATCTATGAGCCCAGAGTGGATGGAACTGCTTGTTTCTTCCAAGCCACAGAACAGCTTGGCTGTTTCCAGAGCGCACAGCCTCCCCAAGGTCTCTCCAAGAACATGGCTTCGGTGTGTGTTTATTGTAGGATGTTCAAGGCCTCCGTGGGGCGGGGCAGGGGGACCCCAAGTTCTGGTTAAGTAACTGTCCTTTAACACCGCCGTTCTCAGGAGCCACAGCTACACTGCGGCGTGCGTGTCGGGAGCGATGGCTGCCTGGGCCTCTTCAGCTTGTGGGTTTGCTCTTCCTTTCTCAAGCACCTTGCAGTACAAGAAGCACTGGGTTTTTGTGTCCTGGTGAATCCAGGGATCAAGGAAAACCAGAGGACACAGATGCTCCAAGATGCCTCCTTCCTTTCACCATTTTCCAGACAAAGCAGACAGGGACACAGAGAGGCCCAGAGCCCCTCATCAGGCCCCGTCTCCTTTAATTCCGTCCTCAGTAAACCCTGCTAGACTTTCCAACATGCTGACCTTGAGAATCACACATCGCCTCATCTCCCCCAGCCGCCCAGAGCCGGGCAGCACGGCTTAACTGACGCGACTGGCTCCAGGTGACGAAGCCTTTCTTGAGAGTAGCTGAAGTGACACTGTCTTAGTCAGCAGAGGCTGCTACCACAAAAAGCACCCCCAACACCAGGTGGCTTACACAGTGTTTATTTCTTTCTCATAGTTCTGGAGGCTGGGAAGTCCAAGATCAAAGTGCTGGCAGATTTTGTGTCTGCTGAGGGCCTACCTTCTGGTTCATACATGGCACCTTCTTGCACTTTGTCTTCATGCACTGCAAGGGGCAAGAGAGCCCTCTGGGGCCTCTTTTATGTTATTTCTACATTTTTAATTTAAAAAAATGTTTAGAGACAGAGTCTCACTCATCACCTAGGCTGGAGTGCAGTGGCACAATCCTAGCTCACTGTGTCCTCGAACTCCTGGGATCAAGCGATCCTCCTGCCTCAGCCTCTCAAGTAGCTGGGGCTAGAGATGTGAGCCACCACATCCAACGTATTTTTTTTTATTTTTAGTTTTTGTAGTGATGAGAGCTTGCTGTGTTAACCAAGCTGGTCTTGTACTTCTGTGCTCAAGCTATCCTCCCATCTCAACCCCCCAAAGTGCTGAGATTACTGGTGTAAGCCACTGCACCTGGCCATGGGGCTTCTTTGATAAGGGCACTAATCCCATTCATGAGGCCCCACCCTCATGACCTAATTACCCCCCAAAGGCCCCACCTCCTAAAATCATCCCTCTGGGGATTAGGTTTCAACATATGAATTTTGGGGGTACAAATATTCAGTCCATAGCATACATCGAAGGGGGAAATTCTTTTTTCTGAAACCAGGTCTTGCTTTGTAACCCAGGCTGAAGTGCAGCAGCATGGACTCGGCTTACTGCAGCCTCAACCTCTCAGGGTCAGTCAGTCCTCCCACCTCAGCCTCCCAAGTAGCTGGGACTACAGGTGCACCCCATTACGTTTGGCTAATTTTTTTTATGTGTATGGAGACAGGGTTTTACCATATTGCCCAGGCTGCTCTTCAATTCCTGACCTCAAGTGATCCTACCGCCTCAGACTTCCAAAGGGCTGGGATTACAGGCATGAGCCGCAGCAAAGAAAGTCTTTTTAAATGATTCTTTATCAGAGGCCTCTGACAACTCATTCTTGTTCCTCACCTTAAGCACCTCTGGCTTTCATTGATATTGCTTGCTTGGGTCTTAGGGCCTCAGTCAGGGCCTGGAGGTTGGGATTTCCTGGTGAATTTGATGGTTAGTCTCCTGGTTCACCCTTACGGGAGTGGCTGGAACAATTGGCGTCCCTCTTCCCCAAGCACCTGAAGACAAGTCCTGCCCTTTGTGTGCTCAGAGAGGAGGGAGGGAAAGTGATTTCTGGGCCCAAAGTCCAGGACTTGGAGGGAGGGAAGACCCCAAACACAGCACAGAGGGACGATGCCCATCATTGCTCCCAAGGCAGCTCTTCCACCTGCCTGGGAGCGGAGCTGATCTCATGGCAGAGGGCTAGGCAGAGTGTGGGTAACATCTCACGAGGCACAGGACATCTGGAAGCTGAGATGTGCCAAGACGCTTTGAGGCTGAGCATATTTCAGGGCTGGGATGGGAGGGAGGTTCTCATCTGCTTAGTGGCAGCTAGACCAGGAGGGCACCTGGGACCAGGACCAGGCTAGGTGGACATGCGTGGTCACAGGAGGCTGAGGCTGCAGGGTGTCTGGGAAGGCACTTGGCCAGATGCAGAGGGCAACCCATGCCCTGAGGGTGGGGGCACTGTTGGAGCAATCCCAGTGCAGGGAGACCCCCAGGATCTAGCAGGCGCTCTGTGCAGGGCTCGCATGGTTCATGGGGGCCCAGCAACAGAGAGGACCCTATTGGCAGCCATCAGCACTGGATTCTGCCTTTGGTCTGAGCAGAGGTGGTCCACCCCGCTTCCCCGCTCCTTCCTCTCTGCCCTTCCTCTCCAGGGCAAGGCCTGGCCTAGCAGCACTTTCGCTGGCCCTGCTCAGATGCTTGGGACTAGGTGGGAACAAGGCCCTCTCCTGTGAGAGTTGCTGGCAGCACCAACCCCTGGGACCTGAGACAAAGGGGCCGGGTGAGTTTCCTTAAGGGCCCCTCGCTCATTCGATTTGGGGTCCCTCTGATTTCCATGCAGCCTGGGACTTGGTAGGACTCGGACACACATAGGCTGGCACCTGGCTCCATTGGTGCGAAGGCGTCAGTTCTGTCTCACACACCCTGAGCATTTCATGCTATTCTGAGGCATGAGGATGAGCTCGTATTCTTGCTCCTTGTCTATTCCTTCATCCCATTGTGCCAAACCTTCATGAGCCTCCTCTCAGCCAAGGCAGGTGACCCAGAGGTGAACCTGATGCATGATTTTACCCCTGGAGCTCATGATCTGGTTAGGGGACTTGGAAACTGGTGAGCTTATACTTCTGCATGATCAGTGGTTTAAAAGAAGGAAGCATAGGGTGCTTGAGTCTAGGAGAGAGAGTAACTTGCTCTCTTTGCGGGCCTAACAAGCTGGGAGCTGGGTTTTGAAGACTGAATAGGAGTCTGCCAGAAAGGGCAGGGCAGGCATTCTGGGCAGAGTGAGCAGAGCTTTCTCGGACCCATGGCTGTAAGAGCATTGTGGGAACATGAGCAGGTCCCTGGGAGGGTTGGCAGGCAGGTCAGGCCCATCAGGAGGCCCTAGCCAGTGTGCCCGCACTCCCGCACGGGTCTGCTAGGCTTGGGAAGAGGGAGGTACAGAGGATTTTAATGGGGGCAAGCTCAGGTGAGGACTGGAGCTACAGGGAGTGAAGGGCAGGGAGCAGGAGCGGATGGGGCGAGGTCTGGGAAGAGGCTGCTGCATCCAGGTAGAGGGAGGGGCTGAGCTCATCATGGACGGGGAGATGGGGAAGGTGCCAGGATGCGGTGACTCCTTGGATGTGGAGATGAGATGGGCACAGCAGCAATGGCTGATGGGTTGGGGTAGGGAAAGGTGACAGGTTTGTTTGGGACTTGTTGGCATGAAGGTGCCTTGTGACACCCCAGGGGCAGTTGCAGGCAGCAGGGGGCGGGGTCTGGAGCCTGGGGAGGTGCAGGCTGGAGGTGGGTGGGGGGGCACCTGTCAGCAGGTCCATGGTCATGGAGGTCAAAGCAGCAGGTGTGGAGCAGGCAGAGAGGAGAGCGAGGGTGAAGCCCTACACGCGGAAGCCCAGCCCTAGTGGATGAGCAGCGTCCAGGGCACAGTGGACTGGGCCCCACTTCCTGTGGGGGTGCAGCCTCCACTTCTCTCTGAGATGCATGGTGAGGCCTTCTCCATGCAGAGCTGGCAGATGTCACCTGAGGACTGCCCACCTGGGTGAATTCAGGCAGAGCAGCAGGAATCCCCCACAGAGCAGGGGTTAAGCCTCGAGGGCCGGTGATATCTCTGGCATCTGATGGGGAGGGCGCCTGTGGCAGGAGAGGGTCTCTTCTGGCAGAGAGCTCGCATGAAGTCCAGCTGCCCTGAGCCAGGAGGAGTTACTGGGAGGACATTAGGAAACCTGCAGAGCCCACGGGGAGTCGGGCTGTGGAAGGGCCTGGCAGTCGGGGTCCTGGACACAGGAGGGTCTTAACCATTGTGACCAGGTGTTTAGTGACACCACTACCTTTTCCTCTTCTGGCTCCTGTGGCTCAAATCCCACACTCTGTGAGGGAGAGGATGTTTGGCTTGGGGAGGGCTGTGTGCATGCAGGGTTCCAGGAATTCCAGGAAATAACACTGGGCTGCTGCTCTGAGAAGGGGGAGAATGGATGCTGGGCCACCCCCAGACCTTGGTGCCTGGTCCTTGGGGACCTGGAGATGGCTGCTCAGCGGCTTGAGGGCTTCAGTGTAGTCAGTGTAGTGTGTGTTTCTGTTTTTTTGTTTTCGTTTGTTTTGTTTGTTTGTTCGTTTTGTTTTGTTTTGAAACAGAGTCTCACTCTATCACTCAGGCTGGAGTGCAATGGTACAATCTCCTCTCACCGCAACCTCTGCCTCCGGGTTCAAGCGATTCTCCTGCTTCAGCCTCCCGAGTAGCTGGGATTATAGGTGCCTGCCAACACACTTGGCTAATTTTTGTATTTTTTAGAGGAGACAGGGTTTCGCCATGTTGGCCAGGCTGGTCTTGAACTCCTGACCTCGTGATCCACCCCCCCCAAGCCTTTCAAAGTGCTGGGATTACAGGCGTGAGCCACCATGCCCGGCCTGTTTTTGTTTTTAATGTGACACATTTTAATAAGCATAGCATTTAACAAAGCAGATAATATGATACAACACATACACACAAGATACACTGTCACAGTCATGGGAGATGGCACTGATGATGTTCAGTCAGTATTTAGGCAGGATTGGAAAGAAAAATGTCTCTGCTGTGTTTTGCACACTTGTACACAGACACAGAAGCTTTTTATTCCAAAATGTGGAGTTATCTGCAACTCTGCAAATTATACTTGATATTTACTTTTCTTGATATATTTGCTGAAAAATGATTCTCCCAGTAAACAGTGGTGATTTCTCAGAACAGTAGTTATTTGTCAGCAGCCTTTAACTACGGCAAACCTTTTTCATTTGAGTTTGAAGGGTGTCCGTGAACGCCTCCCGACACAGATGCTCATGGCTATGCATAATTTCATGTGCTTCCATTCTCCAGACTTGTTGGAAATGCCATATTTTACGCTTGTAATTAGTCAGATGAGCCAAAGGATTTGACCTTTAAACATTTGAACCCTAAGAGAATCTTGAAACTTTAACCAAAGAAACAGAAGAAGAATGTATACAAACATGGGAATTGGCAGTTCAACAACCCTTTATTAAAAAAAAAAAAAAAAAGTATTGTGCTGGCAGTGGAATCAAAGACAAAAATATGATCATCACAGTCTACAAGGCACTTTACCGATCTACTCATCCTCATCCTGATACAGACATGCGTGGGAATCGTCTCAATGGCAGGACCTGCAGCCATTGTCACCCGACTTTACAGATCAAGCAGCTAAGAAATGACTCAACAAACTTATAGTGATTTGCTTGACATGTCAGAGTTAAAATGTAACAGCTCCAGAAGGAGTGGCCTAGCACAGCGTTCAAGAGCACAGACTCTTGGTAGCAATGCCAGGGTTCAAATCCTGGTTCTGACACTTCCGAGCGGTGTGAAATTGGGATAGCCTTTCTCAGTTTCCCCATCTGCAGAATGAAGATAATCATCACAGCTAACTCACACAGCTGCTGCGAAGAATCAGTGGGCAACTATAGACGAGGTGCTTGGAACAGTGTCTGAGCCACCTTAAGAGCAGTATGGATGTTTCTGTCTGTCAGGGATCTCATGTGGCTTCCATGGCGCCGCACTTGGACATAGTCGGAGATTTGATAAAACATTGGTGCAGTGTAACAGCCGCACACAGGTGCACTGGCTTAGGAAACTGGAGTTTTGATTAATTTAATCAAAACCAAGTGTCGAGAGGGCACCAAAGTCCACGATAAACGTGGAATATCTTCATGGAGCATCGATTTTACTTTAAAAAGATGCACTCTATTTCATAATGTAAAATTGACAGTTTTTAAAAGACAGAATGTGGAGGCAACTGTGGAGTTCTCATTTTTGGCAAAAGCTGATACGGGTTTTGCCTTCACTCTCTGGGATATTGGCTAATTTCCTCTTTTTTTTTCTTTTTCTTTTTCTTTTTTTTTTTTTCCTAGAGACAGGGTCTCGCTCTGTGGCCCCGGCTGGAGTGCAGTGGCACAATCATGGCTCACTGCAGCCTCCAACTCTGGTACTCAAGTGATCCTACCCCCTCGGCCTCCTAAAGTGCTGAGACTGCAGGGGTGAGCCACTGCCTCTGCCGACTTCACTATTCACTGCATCGAGAAGACTCTCATATGTGTATTTATAAGAATTTGGATAAAAATTTTGGACAAACATTGATCCATGTCACCTGTGAGACAGGGAACGACTTGTTATATGCACCAATTTGTCCTTTAATTACTTGTTAAGCTTTGATTATCAGAATTCTCATCCTCTTTGCAAGTTTATGCTCGCCATGGTAGGCGACTGTAGAGGTCACCGGCCCCTTACAGTTCAGCAAGTGTGGATTTGTGCAGACACCGGGACGCCATCAGCACATCGAGGTGGTAGACACTCGTCTTCTCCCACGGTTTCCTTCTGTCCCTTCGTTTCTGTTGCTGTTGTTGTTTGCTTTTGTGGAAAGAACACTTAACGTGAGCTCAGACCTCTTAGAGAATTTCGAAGTGCACAGTTGCCACATGGTCAGCTACAGGCGCGACGTTGTACAGCAGACCTCTAGAACTTACTCGTCCAGCATCACTAAAACTTTACACCCATTGAACAGCAACTCCCCATTTCCCGCTCCCCCAGCTCTGGCAGCCTCTATGGTGTCATCTGCTTTCATGCGTTTGATTACAGATCCTCATGTGAGTGGACGCATGCCGTATTTGTCCTTCTGGGCCTGGCTTATTTCAGAATGCGTGTGCATGCGGGGAGGGGGGTCTGCGTACCATTACACTGTCACTGATGTGGATGTGCAATACAGGCCTGGGTCCCTCTCATCTTTTGGTAGCCCCCCCCTTTTTTTTTTTTGAGACTGAGTTTCACTCTGTCGCCCAGGCTGGAGTGCAGTGGCACGATCTCGGCTCACTGCAACCTCCGCCTCCCGGGTTCAAGCCATTCTCCTGCCTCAGCCTCCTGAGTAGCTTCAATTACAGGCGCCCACCACCATGCCCGGCTAATTTTTGTATTTTTAGTAGAAATGGGGTTTCACCATGTTGGCCAGCCTGGTCTCGAACTCCTGACCTCAGGCAATCCGCCTGCCTCGGCCTCCCAAAGTGTTGGGATTACAAGCATGAGCCACTGCGCAGGCCTTGATAGCCCTATTGTTTTACAAAATGAAAGAGTGCCTGATAGTACATGAATAGTGGTATGTTTTAGGTACATGCGTGAAATGAAGGAAGTCTGTATAGACGCAGACACACCGCAGTGCAGTGGTGCCAGCCAAATCCACGCTCCCAGAAGTGAGACCCAAGGTGACAGTAACTGGACCCAAGTATCCCCAAGTCTCACCGTCTCTGTGTGCCTGTGTACACAGCCCCCCCGGGCATAACGTCAAGCGTATGTATTTGATGTGTGTTTGAGGCTGGGTCTTGCCCTGGCATCAGCAGAAGCAGGCCCTGGAGCGCATAAGTGACCACCAGACCTGCACACCCTCTGTACAGCTGAGCATCTTGGCATCAATGCCCTGTGAGTGCCCAGGGCTAGGTAGGCACTCAGGAAGCCTGCAGGCCCTGGGATGTCCAGACCGCACTTTCTGGTAATCCCACATTGCCCATCCTCTGCCTCTGCGCATCCCCTCCCCCCTTGCCCACGAGGCACCCTGCCTGCCCACCTCACGCCCAGCCCTGCCCAGCCTGCCCTGCCCTCCTCCCACCGGGACCGCCTTTGCTAAACCACTTAATCCGGTGATATGTTTCCTCTGGCGGGCCAAGCCCATCCCTCCTGACTCTCAGGGATTTGATTATAGTGTTTTCTAACAAAGTCAAAAACAGATTTCCATGAGAGGCTTATAGCTCAGTAATTATATGGTGCTTTAGTGCAGTGTGCCAAGGCGCAGGGATGTACGGGGTCAGGATGTCGAGAGAAAAGGTCAGAAAATTAAATTAGAACCAAGGAGGGTAAGCCTTGGCAAGAGAGGCCTGGCCGGCCAGCTGACAGGGGCATGCACCCTGGAGAACCCCGAGAAAGGGGAGTTGTGAAAATGAGCCATTTCACGCCTAATTACGATTTCCCATAAGGTACTTAGGAGCGATGATGTGCGCTGGACTTGGACAATTAACGTAATTAAACATTCATGCTGCCTGCGGCCCATTTCCTGCCTGGGGATATCTTTGGAAGCTGAAGCATTTCTTTTTTCTTGGAGGTGATTTCAAGAACGGCTGCAGAGGAAGGGCTTCCTGCAGGGCTGGGCCTTGGGGGATGTACCTCTGCACCCCAGTGGGGCAGGACCCCTACAAAGAGTGTTTCTTGGTGGCAGCTGGGGGCCTGGGGGCCGGGGAAGGCTGGATGCCACTGACCTGGAATTACCTCTCCGTCGGGAATGGGCAGCGGGGTCTCGTGTTTGTGGAGTGGGCAGCAGGGTCTCGTGTTTGTGGAATTACCTCTCCGTCGGGAGTGGGCAGCGGGGTCTCGTGTTTGTGACTCTGCCTGTGTTTTGATCACGGCCAAGTCACTTAAGCCCAGATTCTCTGGCGTCCCCTCCTTTCCTCCGATTCTCTGACAGAAGCCTGTAAGGACTTCCTTGGCTTCTCTGGGCCTCAGGTTTTCTATGTGTCTTACTTGTGGACACTGATCAGGACACTGAGGGTCTGACGGAGAGAGGGTGGCCTGACCGAGGTGCACAGCTGGAGGTAGCTTTGCTGGGACCAGAACCCAGGGCACTTGCTCACGTGCTGGCTGTCACCTCTCAAGCACAGGCCGGGGGAGGAGCTCAGGATCCAGCCAGACTGACTGAGCTGTTCTCAGGTGACCGCACACCACGGAGACTTCAGTGCAGACTTGCAGAGCTTCGGCTCCCTCCTCTGGGAAGGAGCACCGGGCTTCCTAGCTCCAGAGTTGTGGATGCCGGATGAGGAGGCCGTGGTGAAGGCACCGCCCCAGGTCTGGAGCCCCACAGGAGCCTTCCCCAGATGCTCCGCAGGCAGTGGATGTCCGCTGGCTTTGGTTAGTGTTCTGCCTGCCTTAAGGGCAGGCACAGTCGGCCCAGCCGCGCATGGTGGGTTCTGGGGCTGGGGGCACCTCCAGGTCTCAGGGCACCTGCCTTGCTGCCGAGAGACAGCATCAGGCAGGAGGCAAGGTAGTGGCCGGCGTAAGAGCTGGGCCTTGCTGCGGAGTCTCCTTCCACTTCACACCCACACTGGTTTCGGGCTATGGCAGGTGGAGCAGGGAGGAGCCAGGGCCCCGGAGGTCTTCAGGCTGGGGCAAGTCCACCCCCAACTCTGCCCTGCTGGCTGGAGAGGACAAGAAAACAGGCTGGTGCCCAGACTGGGTCCTGGTGGAGTGAGCTGAGTCAGGAACAGCCCTGTCCGTGCACCTGGCCCGTTCCTGTCACCTCTGTGGGCCTCAGGTTTTCTATGTGTCTTACTTGTGGGCTGTGGCCAGCATCGTTATGCCTACTTTTCAGATCAGGACGCTGATCTGTGTGCGCCACTGCGGTGCTCTGCAGCTGATTCATCCCAGAGGCCGTCCACACCTGGGGTCTCCCCCCCCCCCACCCTCTCTCTGTGCTCCAGACCACTCCTGCCTGAGTGTCTCATGGGTGTCTGTCCTTGTGTCCCCACAGAAATCTCAGCCCAACACGCCCCACACGGCCTTCTCCTCCTCCCACGCGGCTCCTCCCGAGGGTCCCTTGCAGGGAAGGCTTCCCAGGGTGACCAGTTGCCCAGGCCAGAAACCCGGAATCCTCCCTGGCCCCACTTTCTGCACCCAAGCTGCAACTCCCCCTCTCAGTCTTTGTCCACACGCTGCCTCCCCTGCCTCCCACCCTCCCTCCTGGCTCCCTCTCCAGCCCCAAGCCAGGGCTGCCCTGCCCCCTCTAGTCTCTCTGCACTTCTGCCCTCCTCCCGGCCTCGGCCATCTCTCCTCTCCTGGCCCTCCCTCCTTGGCACAGCAGGGGCTTCCCTCACTCCCAGTCCCTCTGCATTGCTGGTCCTGTGGGCCGTGGTCAGGAACACCCTTCCCCCTCTTCCTGCCTCTCAGCCCTCCCCATGAGCGTCAGGTTCCCTCCCTGTGTCTGGGCCCTGCAGTCCTGGAGGGCATCTGGGGTTGAGGGGATGCTGGTCCTGCTCACTCTGTGGTCCCAGCCCAGCAGGCTCATCATCACTCGAAGGGCCCCAGCTGGGGGCCCTGCAGCCCACCAGATACTGCCGTGCCAGCACCCAGAGCCAGGCCAAGCAGATCGGTGCCAGACCAGTTCCACCCCAGATCACAGCTGGGCCCTGACTGTCAGGGTGGCCCCCTTCAGCTGCCAAGTGTAGAGTCGTCAGGGAGCAGGCCAGGCTGGGGGCTCCCTCTGCCTCTGACCCCTGGGGGAGCTGCTGGGAGAGTCCTGGCCTCTCCTGCATGTGCGTGGCTTGCTTTTTGGCTGGACTAAGGATTGCAGCCATATGAAATGCTCATTGCTGTCCTCATCCCTCTCCCATTGGCTGTCCTGGAACTCAGCTCCTTTCTCCAGGGCAGCCACTGCACACCTTTCTTCTGTGTCCTTTCAGGATGTCCTGCGCACACACAAGTATATATATATACACATATGTGTACACACACATATATATATATACACATATGTGTACACACACATATATAAATCCTAGGATTGGAATCTCTGGCTCAAGGGATTTTGTGTCCTGTAGATACTGTGTTTTCGTTTTTCTGACTTTTTCCTGCACACTGTAGACTACACCGTGTGCTACCCTGCATTTGCGATGATCAGGTAACATGTCTTGGGCATCGTCCACTGCAGCCCCTCCAGACCTGCCCATTCCTCCTGCTCAGACATTCCATCCTGTGAATCACTTGCTTAACCAGACCTTGACTGATGGGGACATTACTTCTTTTCACCGTTTCTTATAATGCAGCCCTGGATATCCTTATACTTATTTCCTTGGCCACTTGTATGAGGACATTTGTAGGATTAAATTTGACAACTAGAATTGCGGATTCAAAAGGTTTGTGCATTTTCAACTTTGATAAGGATGACCACAACCCTAGGATGGTTGGCTGGATCCGTTTCTCTCAGCATGTACCCCTGATCCGTACATTTTTATTTGGACAATCTGATGCAGGTTATTTCTTTAATTAAGGGTGAGGTCGAGCATCTTCTCATACACTGAAAAGCTGCTCGGTGGCTTATACCCGTAATACCAACACTGTGGGAGGCCAGGGTGGATGGATCACCTGAGGTCAGGAGTTTGAAACCAGCCTGGCCAACATGGTGAAATCCTGTCTCTACTAAAAATACAAAAAAAATTAACCGGGTATGATAGCAGGCACCTGTAATCCCAGCTGCTTGGAAGGCTGAGGCAGGAAAACCGCTTGAATCCGGGAGGCGGTGGTTGCAGTGAGCCGAGATCACGCCACTGTACTCCAGCCTGGGTGACAGAGACTCTGTCTCAAAAAAAAAAAGAAAGAAAGAAGGAAAGAAGAAAGAGAAGAAAGAAAGAAAGGAAGGAAGGAAGGGAAAGAAAGAAAGAGAAAGAAGAAAAGAAAAGCTGCTGTCTTTTCTGACAATTGTCCTCTCATATTGAAATGAGAGAAGTTCTCTTGTCCTCCTCACAGGGCGTGCGATGGGGGTGTGGCTTCCTTCTTCAGTGTCCCTCTGCTCAAACCTCTGGGGGAGAATACAGACGGGCAGGCTGTGGGGCTCCGACCCCACAGCAGTGTCTAGGGGTGGATGTTTGCAGCCCCTGAAGCCCCAGTGGGCGTGTGCTGCCTGTGCTCTTTTAGTTTAGCTGTCTGTAGGCGGCTTGTGTTAACCAGCTCAGTTAGACCCTCTACCTTGTCGCAAGGACAGAGGGCTTTCTGTATCTCGGGTTCTTCCTTGATGTCCTGGAAGAATCAGATCACACGTGGGCTTGGAGAATGAGTGCGAGGTTTTATTGAGTGGAAGTAGCTCTCAGCAGATGGGGGAAGCCAGAAGGAGGATGGGGTGCAAAGGGTTTTCCCTGGAGTCGGGCCACTAAGCAGCCTGGGCTCTCCTCCGACTGCCCCGGCCAAACTCCGCGTCGTTCTGCTTCTGCCGGTCGGTGGCCTGCAGCGTGCTGGTGCTCGTTGGTGCGTTCCTCTCGACGTCCGGCCGCCTGTGTCTGCCTGTTAGGGTCTCGGGTTTTTATAGGCACAGGATGGGGACATGGTGGACCAGGGTGGTCTTGGGAAATGTGACATTTGGGCACAAAGGCAAGAGTGCCTGTCCTCACATAGGTCCGTGAGGGTGGAGCCCTTAGCCAGGGACCATGCGCTTCCCTGCTTCCATATCATTTAAAGGGAGCATGCCCTTCTCTACCCAGCACTTTTGTATCAATACCGTTTGTCCATTTCCCTTTTGGATTGCTGGATTGCTTCTTGTTGATTTGTAAGAGCGCTTTATGTATTAAGGACATTAGTCCTTTGTCTGAAGCGCACATGATGTGGGTGAGCCCTTGGCTGTGTGGGGCTGAATTGAGGGACCATGAGAGGGAGGAGGTGCGTGCTGAGTGTTAGTTGCCGTGTGGATAACCAGGGAGTGTTCCTCAGGCCCCTGCGTGAGGATTCCACCATAAAACACATCCATCAGGAGCTGTCCTTCAAGGTGGGAAAGGGACGTGGAGAAACAAGTGGGGCGTGAACTGCGGCCCGGGAAGCTTCAGCCACTGTGAGGCAGAGGCAGGTGGACTCACGCTGGTTGGCCAGAACCTACGGAGCTCAGAACCTCTCCAGGCCAGACGGAGGAGGATACAGAGAAACGGGTGCTCAGGGCGTGGAGCCGAGGTGGCAGACAGACCTGAGGACACAGCTTTGGTCTGGGCGTGGAGCTGAGGTGGCAGACAGACCTGGGGACCCAGCTTTGGCTCATTTCACAAGAAGCACAGCACCTACATTATTCTTAAATTGCTTTTTGCCAGTATTTAGAGATCAGAGACTTCACATGCAAATCCAGATTTCTCACTTCCTTACAAAAATAAGACCCAGCAACATGGACCTGCACCCTCCTAGCCACCACTGGCCACCTCGGGCTGGAGGCAGTGTGCCCTCTCATCTCCCTGCCCACATGGCTTTTCTCATGGGAGCAAAATATTTCTCAGTGAAGAGGGAATAAGCAAAAGACGAGCCAAGAGGGCCGCATGCTCCAAGGAAAATTGGGAGAGTATATTTCTTTCTGGAAATGCGGACCGTTTCTCTCTGTTCAACATGTGAACAAAATATGTCTGGGTCAGAGAGATGGGGCATCGGGAAACATGCCCAGCCTAGCAGGGACCCACAGGTCGAGGGTCAGGGAGGCCCGAGTGAGAATTGCTATGGTGTGAGGCCTGCGGCCGGCAGCGTGTTGTCAGGATGGCGCCTACGGATGTCAGGATGTGCCGGGAGCCATGGCGACAGCTCCCAAGAAAAAGTGGAGAAGATGGTGGTAGCGTGCACCCACGGCATGGCTGCAGTAAGTGCACAGCACCCACCTGCCCCGCTGACCTCACGCCACCCTCATGCTCTCCCTGTAAATGATGGCCAGGAAGGAAACCGATGTAGGCTCCACGGCCAACTGCTCCCACCAAGGAGATACACACAATCCGCCCGCATCCACGCTGCGCCTCGTCCTACCCTGTCCTGTCTCCGCCTGCTCAGAAGTAGCATAAGGATAACTAAGTTTTCCATTTATCCAACAGGCGTTTTTGGCCCGTTTATTTATTCATTTTGCCAAGCCCCATGTGGGTACCTGGGGACTTAGAGAGGGGTCAAGGGCCACCTCAGTCTTCCAGGAGTTCACTGTAGAGCCTGTGTGTGCATGTGCACGTTTGTGTGTGTGCATGTGTGTGCCTGAGTGTGCATGTCACATATGCACACACGTGTGACATGCACACATCCATAGACTCACATACACGCACATGCACTCATATACACTCACGTGATGAATGTATGCATGTGCGTTTGTGTGCATGTAAGAGCATTTGTGTGTGTGTAAGTGCATTCATGTGTGAGTGTGCGTCTGAGTGCATGTGTGTGAGTGCATGTGTGAATGCATTCGTGTGTGTGCATGTGTGAGTATGCGAGTGCATTCACGCGTGAGTGCATGTGTGTGCAAGTGCATTCGCATGTGTGAGTGCATTCGTGTGTGCATGTGTGTGAATGCATTCGTGTGTGTGAGTGCATTTGTGTGTGTGAATGCATTCGTGTGTGAGTGCATGTGTGTGAGTGTGAGTGCATTCATGTGTGTGCATGTGTGTGCACAAGTGCATTCGCATGAGTGCATGAGTGTGCGAGTGCATTCGCGTGTGAGTGTGCATGTGAGTGTGTGTGAGTGCATTCGTGTGTGGGCATGTGTGAGTGCATTCGTGTGTGTGCGTGTGTGAGTGCATTCGTGTGAGTGTGCATGTGTGTATGTGACTGCGTGCATGTGCGTGTGTGCATGTGTCTGAGGAGTGATCACTGAGCAGGCCAGGCTGTGATGGTGACACCCCAGAGCGCTCTCCTAGAGGTGGTGCCACGCAAGGCTGGCAAATGGTAGTTAGCAAAATACTTGACGAGTGAATGAACAATGAACAAATGAATGAAAATGAAGGTTTTGGGAGCCAGAGAAGGAGACAGTGACTTGTCCTGGTGGAGGGCATGGGCCCAGGGCAGGCAGGTAGGAACTGTTGCAAACAGGAGGAAAGTCAGGCTGGACCTGGAAGCAGGGGGAGGGGTTGCCTGACAGAAAGTGGCAACAGGACTGGGTACTCTGGGGAGGGTGCTCCTGCCCTGGGAGAAGCATGCTGGAGGTTCAGAGGCAGCTGGGCCCTGCAGGGGCTGCTGCCAGACTTGATGCCCTCTCAGGGCTTGGCAGGAGTCAGTTCACAACATGCAAGGCTGTGATGGCAGCCATGTCACCTCTGCGGGGCAGGCAGGAGCACATGGGCAGCTGGTTGGTGAGCACGGGCCAGAGGGCCACCCACCCAGCCCATCTCAGTGAGCTACAGGCCTGCCGCTGGCTGCTACCTGGAAGGGTCACACCAGCTTTTAAGCAAGAAAAGGAAACCCCAGCCTTTTAAAGTAGAATTAGAATGATTTTTATAGTTTCTGCCCGGCCAGCTGCTGGTCCAGTCTTCTGAGCCCTTGCAGTGTTGGGGGCAGCTGGGGCCCGGCAAGCAGGGCCTTTGCCATCCTCTCTGCAGGCAGGGTGGCCCTCCCTCCCCTCCTGGTTCTCAGGGTGGCCCTGGGATCTGGGCTTGGAGTGCATCCCTGCCACCCACCCCGGTTGGGGAGGAAAGGCCCTGTGAGGCTGCCTTGGGGATTAAATTTTCAGGACTCAGCACTCACTCTGATTTCTGATTTCCTCCCTTCTCGAAATAGGGCTGATCAAATTAAGCCTTGTCAACACCGTGGTCTGGGTGCTGTGTGGGGAGTATGAGGAGCCCCTTCCCTCCTCAACTGCAGCTGGGGTATTCTAGGGCAGGAAGCATCATGGGACAGGAGTGTGTGGGGTCCACCAGGGCCAATTGTCACCACCCCCAAACTCAGGCTTCTGGACCCACGGAGTTCACACAGGAAGACAAATGGGAGGAACCCCCCGTCCCTGCAGGGTTGGATGGCCTGGCCTCTGGGCCCAGAGTGGCAGCTGCACTGGGAGCCTCTCGGTGCTGTCTCTGAGTCTGCACCTTGGGATTTACCCGTGGGAGAGGCAGGTCTGAGAGAAGATCCCACAGCCAGGCGTGAAGGACAGGAGAGACCAGAAACAAAAGTTGGGCAGGCCTACTCCTCAGCCCCATGGGGGGCTGGAGCAGAGGGAAGGTGGACATGTGGTTTGGGGGCCCAGCAGCCTGAGGGGAAAGGGAGGTCCCTGACACTCACTGGGAGAGAGGGCTGAGGGTCTGGGAAGTTCCAGGGTCTTGAGCTGAGCGGGGCGTGGTGAGCATTGCATCACCTCTGCGGGGGGCTCTTCTCTGGGCAGATCCAGGGAGCCTGGCTGCTGCCCACCCACACGGGGTTTCCCTGCCCCCTCAGGAGGCACAGGGGCATGGGAGCGTCCTGGAGGATGGGACATCAGGGCATGGGAGCGTCAAGAGGCCCCAGGCCTCACCACCCTTCCACCCCCAGCATGGGGGAGGGCTGGGGTAGTCCCCGGGGTTGTCCTCGGTCACTCCTGCTCCTTGAGCAGGCCCTGGTCAGACACGGACTGTGCTTGATGCCATGACTGAAAGTGGGGGGTCTTTGTGCCCAAGGGTCATGGTGGGTGACGGCAGCAAGGTCCTCAGCTGGGCCAGGGCCCTGGTACCTTCAGCTCCCTCTTGGCTGCTGGACCAGGTACAATCACCACCAGGGGCCATTGGAAGCTCGGGATGCGGGGGACAGAGCCAGATGCTGGGGTCATGCAGGGGTGCCTGTTGCCTGGGCCCAGGGCTTGTTCCCTCATTTGCGTAAGAGAGGTCCCGTGCCCACTCCACCGGCTACCATGAAGAAGAAACAGGAGGTGTGTGAAGTCCCTGGTGCCCGGGCATCTGGGGAACTCTTCCTCCTAGGAAGGCAGCTTGGTGGCACAGTGTGGCCCACCGTGCAGGGCTGCCCCAGGTCCCACAATCAGCTAGGAAGAGCCTGTGCTTGGCGCAGCACCCCAGAACTGCTGTGTGCCTGGACTCCTGACCTAGAGGGGTCAGGAAGGAGGAGGGAGCAGAGGCAGGTGCTGAGTCCCTGCACGTGGCGCATGGCCGGGTAGGAGAGGGCCTCATTTGCACAGGGTCGGGCAGCATCTGAGACCTCCCGCTTGTGTTGGCTGCAAGCCCTTCCCAGGGGACCAGGACCTCACCCCTGCAGGGCCCACGCCCACCCTGCATGAACGCAGGGCTCAACATCAAAGGACATGAAGGCCACAACAAGGGAAGCTGAGGTTGGCAGGTAAAGAAATGCCTTGGAACGTGGATTTGAAGAGTGCAGAGATGGGGGAGGCACAGATGCTGCTGGAGTCAGGAGCGTGGGCAGTACAGAGGGCATAGAGCGTGGAGGGGTAGGTTGCAGAGACCCTGAGGAGTGAGGAGGGAGCTGCCTTTGAGGGAGGGGGAGAGGCAGGTTCTGCTCCTGGCATGGACCTGGCTGCATGCAGGCCCCACTCCCTAGGTGGACGATGCAGCTGGCAGTGCAGCCGGAGGTGCACGTGCGGGCAGAGGAGGCAGCAGGCCCTGGACCTTCTGAGTGTAAGGTACCTGAGGCCTTCCGGGGAGCAATGCCAGGCTTCCAGATGATGCCCAAATCAGGGGCTCTGGAGCATGTACCAGGCTGGTGACAGGGATTTTCCGCCTGTCATCTGCTGAGCCACTGGCCAAGCCTCAGGCCACATGGGCCCCGTGGCACTGGCTGTCAGCACCCCACTTGCCGGCCCCCGCCTCCCCTGCGTTCAGAACACAACCCCTGGGAATTCTCCCTTCCTTTAGGACCCGTGGGGATCTTCGTTTTGTTCTGAAGTTCACAGTGAATATTTTCAATAAAAGACCTGCCGGCCTCTCCGTGGGCCCCCACCACTTGGCTGCCGCGTGCTGCGGTGCCCCCATGAGATTACCCGGGCCAGCTCCCCTTCCCTGGGCCAACTGCCCGGCAGAGGGAAGGCCTGGAGCCCTGGGGGCTGTGGTGAGTCCTGGGGACCCTCCCTGGCTTAAGCAGATGCTAGGCAGGGGCAGGGCTTGCTGGTTCTTCTCACCCGCCCCAGCCTCTGAAGGCCCCGAGACCCCCGTGAATCCTTGGAGGTGAGTGGGCTGCAGGGGCCGCTGGAGAGTGGCACGGGGCAGGTGCAGAGGAGCCTCGGTAGTTTGGCGGGTGCTGGGGGGACGAAGGGGAAGTTGTGTTTGGGAACCTCTGCGGGGGCTGTAGACAGGAGGCCCCAGCCCTGCTGCAGGACACCTCAGAGGGGCTCGCACAGCTGCTGGTCACTCAGCATGGCCCTGCTGGCTCGGGCTCAACCTCAGCAGCCTCACACCTCTGCTGGGCACCATTTCCCAAGGACACGTATCTGGGAGCCGGACCAGAGCCTGGCCCCTTTTCTGGTCATAGACCTTAAATACTGCAGACCTTCTCCTCGCCCCACACTGGGAGGTGCAGGCACAGGGCAGAAGAGAGTGGCCTGGTCTGATGCCTCAATCGTTCAAGAGAGCTGTGGCTGCAAAGCCAAACCATGGTGTCTCTCTCAGGCCAGCACATTTGGCTGTCTGTGTTTGTAAGGGCACACAGGACTCTCGTGGTTGCAAGAGACAGAAAGCTAAATGAATTGACTTGAAGAATTAGGATGTCCAGGGGTGCATCAGCTTCAGCCGCAGCTGGATTTGGGGACCTGAACAGTGTCAGCAGCACACGGGGCTGCCCTCATCTCTTGCCTCTGCTGCTCCTGGGAGAAGGAGGTACTTAACTGCCCCAGAGTCACATTTTCCCAGCAGAGAGGAACGCACAGGAGTCTTCCTGTGCACACCAACACACAGCATCGGGTTCCAGTGGCCTAACAGGACCCCTTGGCTGGAGCTGGGGTGCAGTGGGATTGGCTCCCCATGAGCCATATGGGGTGCAAATAGGGGAGGGTGGTTTACTAGCAGAAAAGGTGTAATGGCCAGACAGGGCAGGCCACCGTGCTGCGCAACCCCAGGTGGCTCTGTGAGCGTGTGCAGGTGCTGGGCAGGCCAGGACCTTCTGTGTCCACCACTGAGGGGTGTCCTTTGTCCTCTGCTGTGCGGGGGTATGTTCTGAGGACTGGCCCGCAGAGGCCTTCTCTCCTTTAGTGCTTCCTTTTTCTCCCTGAAGCACGGCTAAGGCTGAGCAGGCCTGGGCTGGAGCGTCCATCTGTCCGTGGGGCAGCCCATCCCATGGGAGTTTAGAGAACTGTCAGGACTGCCCCTGAGATTCGGCACAGCAGTTCCTGATGCGCTCCTGATGGCCAGGCCGGCCCCGGGAGCCCCTCCCCACCCTCCGATCCACCTCAGGTCATAAAAATGGCATTGGATGAGCTGTGTCTGTTGAAGTTGCAAAAATTAATTCAAAGTCAGTAATAAAGTTATAAAGGGCTGGGATGTAATAACCCTAATGAGCGTCTTTTAATAAAGTGCACCAGCGGGGCTCTGTGCTGATGGCCCCCGTGGGGCTGAGCCTGCCTTCTGCTTCCCAGAGCCTCCAAAGAGCCTGCCTGCTTCCAAGCAGGGCTTTCTGCCGTGTCCTGATTACACTTCCACATAAACATATTTCATCTTAATGATTATCTTTAGGGGAATACACAGCCACAGAGCGACTCTCTCTTGGTTGGTAACAAATGGAGGGGATGACCTTGTTCCCGTTGACCTCCCCTGGGTGGGGCTCCTCATGTTGGGGGAGAGGCTGCTGGTGCTCCAGGCTTTGGTCCTCCTGAGCCTGGTGGTGGCCCCTGCAGGCCCTGGCAGTGTTTGTGTGCAGGAACTGCGCTGGCATTCTGGCCTGGCCATTTGCCAACATCATGGCCTTAGTCTAATTCCCTGAGCCTCCCTCTCGTCTTCTGGGCAGTATGGCAGTTCTGGCTCTGCAGGGCGGTCATTAGGACTTACGTTTTGGGGACTCCTAAGCACTGGGAAAAGGATGATTTGTTCTCATCCACATGGTTGGCAGGTTGAGGCAGTAGCACAGCACCTCTGTCTGTGTGCAGGTGCCTCAGTGAGTGTGCCGTCTGCCCTCAGGCCATCCCCTACCTAGTGAGTGTGCCTGTCCGCCCTCAGGCCATCCCCTAGTAAGTGTGCCCATCTTCCCTTGCGCCATCCCCTAGTGAGTGTGCCTGTCCCCCCCTCGCACCATCTCCTAGCGAGTGTGCCTATCTGCCCTTGCGCCATCCCCTAGAGTGTGCCCATCCCCCCTTGCACCATCCCCTAGTGAGTGTGCCCATCCACCCTCACACCATCCCCTAGTGAGTGCCCATCCCCCCTTGCACCATCCCCTAGTGAGTGTGCCCATCCCCCCTCACACCATCCCCTAGTGAGTGTGCCCATCCCCCCTCACACCATCCCCTAGTGAGTGTGCCCATCCCCCCTTGCACCATCCCCTAGTGAGTGTGCCCATCCCCCCTTGCGCCATCCCCTAGTGAGTGTGCCCATCCCCCCTTGCGCCATCCCCTAGTGAGTGTGCCCATCCCCCCTTGCGCCATCCCCTAGAGAGTGTGCCCATCCCCCCTTGCGCCATCCCCTAGAGAGTGTGCCCATCCCCCTGCACCATCCCCTAGTGAGTGTGGCCATCCCCCTTTGCACCATCCCCTAGTGAGTGTGCCCATCCCCTCTTGCGCCATCCCCTAGTGAGTGTGCCCATCCCCCCTTGCGCCATCCCCTAGAGAGTGTGCCCATCCCCCCTTGCGCCATCCCCTAGAGAGTGTGCCCATCCCCCTGCGCCATCCCCTAGTGAGTGTGGCCATCCCCCTTTGCACCATCCCCTAGTGTGCCCATCCCCCCTTGCACCATCCCCTAGTGAGTGTGCCCATCCCCCCTTGCACCATCCCCTAGTGAGTGTGCCCATCCCCCCTTGCGCCATCCCCTAGTGAGTGTGCCCATCCCCCCTTGCGCCATCCCCTAGTGAGTGTGCCCATCCCCCCTTGCGCCATCCCCTAGAGTGTGCCCATCCCCCTTGCGCCATCCCCTAGAGTGTGCCCATCCCCCTGCGCCATCCCCTAGTGAGTGTGGCCATCCCCCTTTGCACCATCCCCTAGTGAGTGTGCCCATCCCCTCTTGCGCCATCCCCTAGTGAGTGTGCCCATCCCCCCTTGCGCCATCCCCTAGAGAGTGTGCCCATCCCCCCTTGCGCCATCCCCTAGAGAGTGTGCCCATCCCCCTGCGCCATCCCCTAGTGAGTGTGGCCATCCCCCTTTGCACCATCCCCTAGTGTGCCCATCCCCCCTTGCACCATCCCCTAGTGAGTGTGCCCATCTCCCCTCACACCATCCCCTAGCAAGTGTGCCATCTGCCCTTGCATTCAGCCAGCAGAGTCCAGCAGAATGGGAAACTGCTCACAGGGGAAGGGGCAGCTAAGGAGAGGGCTGGGAAAGAGCCCTACGCTTGGAACCCAAAACCTGCCCAACAGCAAGATGATAAAAAGGTGCCTAGCTACATTTTCTTCTAGCACTTCCATGACTTCCTTTTGATCATCTCATCCACTTGGAATCTGTTTTTGCTTAAGGCATGAGGTCAAAATTTGACCTTTTCCTCCCTCTAACCAGTTGTCCTAACATCATTAAAACAAAGAAAGAAACAAAAGCCATTTATCTCCCCAGCCTGCTCTCTTCCTTCTGATTTTCTCCTGCAGTGAGCAACCATTTCAGGTGATCAAACCGTATCCTTTCCTTAGTGTACATTTTTGCAACATGAGTGTTGCTGTCTTGCGTCTGTGTATCCATAATTTACGTAAGTCGCTCTGAATTGTGTCTCATTCTGTTTCTTACCTTTTGCACTTGGCACTCTGTTTTTAAGATCCATCCATCTATGTAGATATCAAACTTCTAACCTTGGTAGCACTTTGTGGGATGCCCCCACCACATTTGCTTCTCCTCTCACCCACTGATGACCCCCGTGTTGTTTCCAGCTCCCCTCACTCCACCCAAGCAATGCTGCAAGGGGCAGCTCCCCATTGCCTCCTTACAGACCTGTGCAAGTTTGCCCATCTGCAGGCCAGTCCATGGGGCCGAGCAATGGCCCATGGGCCAAGGGTCAGTCCAAGGAGGGCACTGGGCTATCCGATAGACATCCTGTATCTTTAGGATATGAGCCGCATGGTGCTCTTCCCCATGATCCCCTCAGTAGTGCCAGATTGTCCCCTCCTGCTCCACCTCCGCCGTTTCCTAGCACCGTTTGCTACCTTTATCATTTACTAATTTTATTCACTGTATCGCTACTTGAGCAACTATTTATAATTACATGTAAATGAATATCAAAGACGATTAATATTAAAGCGGAGAGCTGGCACACGCTGGCGGTGTAAGGAGAGGGCGGCACTGCCCCCGCTGGACGGAGGCTCCCGGAGGTGAGCAGATCAGTCTCCAGGTCGTGGTCTGACTTCTGCTTCTCCGGGAACTGACAAGGCCCCTCCTGGGGAAGTCGTGAGCAAGGTCTCGAGGAAGTCTTGGGCTCAGCACAGTCAGGCACCTGGTAGGGCCAAGGTGGGGACCACGCGCTGGACCTGCAGCGGAAATAGTCAGAGGGAGGGGGCTGACCTGTACGTCCTGCTTCTAAGCTCGCCATGGCCTGCCGCCAGCTCTCGGTGGGGGGAAAGGTGGAAACTTCTGTGAATGTTGTGCGTCCTCAGCAGAGGAGGGGAGCACCCCTCATCGGCACATGGCCAAGCCAAGTACTGCCAAGAACCTAGGCCAGGCTCTCCTGGGCATTTTGTCCCCGGGCTACAGATGGCCTGATGGAGGTGGGGTCTTGGTGAAGACAGTTCACCCCGTGGGTCACACTGCTCAGTTATGGCTCAGTCGCTCTCCACGTCTGGTGCAGAGCCATCACCTCAGGGTCACTTCTCGCCACCCTCCATGGGCCTCCCAGGCCATGTCTTCTGTGTTGGGCTCCCGTTTTCTATATCTGTGTCTTACTCTTTCTTTGTTGCCTTTTTTGTTTTTGATGGCGCACACCTTTCAGTAGCTTCTTGAGAGGAGTGCTTGTCACGTAAATCTTTTGAGAACTGACATGTCTAGAAATGTCCTTATTCCACTTTCATACTTGATGGGGAATGTGTCTGGATGCAGAATTCCAGTTGGACAATCATTTTCCTTCAGAATTCTGAAGGCTTTCCTCCACTGTTTGCGTGCATCGAATGCTGCTTTTGAGAACTCTGAGTCATTCTGATTCCAATTCTTTGTCTATGACCTCTCCTGTAACCTGATTTTCCCCTCTTCTTATTCTCCGGGAGACTTTGTAGAATGTGGCTGTCTTCATGGCCAGCCTGGGATTCAGCTTTCTTGATATACCAAGTCTGTTACCACTTGCCCATCTGTCTCCCGCCTCTCACAGTTCCCTTGTTATTTCCTCCCCTCCTGCTCTCCCTATCCTTGGAGGCTTGTGACTTTAAATTTTTTTTTAATTTCTTTACTAAACTTTTAATGGGATTCTAGAAAGGAGCCAAATCAGATATCTGTGTTCAATCTGCCATTTTAACCTGGAAACCCCACATATTCTTGGATCTGTTTTTGGAAGTGTTTTTGTTTTGTTTTGTGTTTTTGAGACGGAGTTTCACTCTTGTTGCTCAGGCTGGAGTGCAATGGCGTGATCTCGGCTTACCACAGCCTCCGCCTCCCCGGTTCAAGCGATTCTCCTGCCTCAGCCTCTCGAGTAGCTGGGATTACAGGCATGCACCACCACGCCCAGCTAATTTTGTATTTTTAGTAGAGATAGGGTTTCTCCATATTGGTCAGGCTGGTCTCAAACTCCCAACCTCAGGTGATCCACCTGCCTTGGCCTCCCAAAGTACTGGAATTACAGGCGTGAGCCACTGCACCCAGCCTGTTTTTGGAAGTTTTATTCAGCTCCATTGATCTGTTTCTTTCATGACACTGACACAACTACGTTTTCATTAATATTATTTTATAATACACTGCATTAATTTGAAAAAAACATGCCTCCTCATTATCATTCTTTTTCATTATTCTTCTGTCTGGTGTCACGTGTGGGCTTCCAGATGAATGTTGGAATCACTTTGTTGGGTTTTAACAATTATTCGATGGAGATTATTTGACGGAGAATAATTTTAACAATTATTTTAACAATTATTCGACGGAGATTATTTGACGGAGAATAATTTAAACAATTATTTTAACAATTATTCGACAGAGATTATTTGACGGAGAATAATTTTAACAATTATTTTAACGATTATTCGACAGAGATTATTTGACGGAGAATAATTTTAACAATTATTTTAACGATTATTCGACGGAGATTATTTGACGGAGAATAATTTTAACAATTATTTTAACGATTATTCGACGGAGATTATTTGACGGAGAATAATTTTAACAATTATTTTAACGATTATTCGACGGAGATTATTTGACGGAGAATAATTTTAACAATTATTTTAACGATTATTCGACGGAGATTATTTGACGGAGAATAATTTTAACAATTATTTTAACAATTATTTGACGGAGATTATTTGACGGAGATTATTATTTGACGGAGATTATGCCAAATTTCTTGATTCATTTGGAGGAGGAGCAACTTCCAGTCCAGGATTGTGTCCGTGTATCTTCATTTACTGAGGTCTTCTTTTGTGTTTTTGGAGATCTTAGACTATATTATACTACTTTTTGTGTAGTCGTTGAACATTCATTCGTTTTTGTTTGTTCTTAGATACTTGGGAGTTTTGCTGTTATAGCTGATAAGCTCTTTTTTCCACTCTGCTTTCTCGTGGGTTATTCCTATGTTCAAGAAGTCTTGATCTTTGCATTCTTATTTTATGTGAGATGAGGAGTATCTGTTCCTTGTGGGTTTGGTTAAACTCTTCTATGGAAGCATTTCTTTGACTGCTCTTTCAATTTCTTCTGAGGTTATTGGTTTCTTCAGGTTTTCTACTTGAGCCATGAGTGGAATGTATATTTTCTATTTAGTCTAGGCCTATTAGAACGGTGCTTTTAATTTCAGATGTTTAGGGTTTAGGGTTTTATTGTTATCTCTGATTTTGTCTCAGTAATGGTGATTGTGGGCACGGTTTTTGAGTTGTGTGGTAAAATGTGGAACTTCTCCCGTGTGTGCTTGACAAGGTCACGTGTTCTGGCTGTTGGGTTTGAACGTTAGGTTTTCCTATTAATTCAAATAGTTTCTATCCCTACCTAATGCTGTATCAGACTTGTCTGGAATAAATGTATTACAGTGCTCCTATCACTGTGGCCTTGTCTCTCCTTCCTTGCACCAGGTTGAAGCTTTAGGAGCATAAAGTTTCGTATCTTTTGTATTTTTTTCCATGAGTTGTTTGTTTTATCAGTTTGTCTCCTTAAATGCCTTGGTTGGCAATTACATGGTACGTTTCTTTGCCCCACTTGTTTTAACTCCTCCTGGTCATTTTGACTTGGTTATGCCATATGCAAGTAATTTGTAACTGGATTTTGTTCCATCTCATGCTTCTCCAACTGCCACCACACTTTTGCTCCTGTTCTCGGCTCCCCACGCCCAGTGTGGCCCCTCCGGCCCTGCTGCACCTGCCTCTCCTTCTATCCCAGTTCCCAACTCCCCAGAGGCCCCCAGCTCGCCTCTGCTGGGCCCTCTGTTCCCAGAGCACCTCTCTGCCATGGCTCCAGGCCCCTCACAGCCCTGCGGTTACCTGTGGGGCACTGGGGACACTGAGGCACACCAGACCCCATGGTCTCCATCCCCCAGGGTTCTCTATCCGAGAGGGAAAGTCAGTTAATGCCCAGGCAAATTCACAAATGAGACAAGACCTGTCTGCAGTGGAGTGTCACAGGAAGGAAGAGCACGGGGTGCTGTCGGGAGAAATCAGGGGAGGGCTGATTTCAATTTAGGATGAAATAAGGAAAGTTCTCCTTTAGGAGCTGACATTTCAGCAGACACCTGAAGGAAGAGAGCAATGAGGGGGCGGCCATCCCATGGAGAGGGGACAGCAGTCGGCCGTGTCACTGAACAGTGTGGTCCTCAGGTTTTAAGCATCCCTGCCCCGGCCCCTGTCCCTGTCGTCCCCTAGTGGCATGCAGTGGGCTGTGCAGGAGGCAGACGGGGGCAGAACATGCTCCTGTCTTTCAAGAGCTCTGAGTCCCATGGGAGGCAGCGGGCCCCCTTCCTTCTGGGTCTTTCAGGGGGGCCTCAATTTGGCCAGCGCAGCGGCAGCAGCAAAAAGGGCATCACAAGTGAAGAGGCCAGCCCAGAAAAGGCACAGGACTGGGCTTCGCACAGGGGACAGCGAACACCCAGCCGCCCTTAGCACTGCAAAGCCCCTGCCTGACCTCAGAGCCCACACCTGCCCACTGCACCTGCCCTCAGCCCACACCTGCCCACTGCACCCACCCTCAGGGCCCACACCTGCCCACTGCACCCACCCTCAGGGCCCACGCCTGCCCACTGCACCCGCCCTCAGGGCCCACGCCTGCCCACTGCACCCGCCCTCAGGGCCCACGCCTGCCCACTGCACCCGCCCTCAGGGCCCACGCCTGCCCACTGCACCCGCCCTCAGGGCCCACGCCTGCCCACTGCACCCGCCCTCAGGGCCCACGCCTGCCCACTGCACCCGCCCTCAGGGCCCACGCCTGCCCACTGCACCCGCCCTCAGGGCCCACGCCTGCCCACTGCACCCGCCCTCAGGGCCCACGCCTGCCCACTGCACCTGCCTTCAGAGCCCACACCTGCCCACAGAGCCCACACCTGCCCACTGCACCTGCCCTCAGGACCCACGCCTGCTCACTGCACCTGCCTTCAGAGCCCACACCTGCCCACAGAGCCCATGCCTGCCCACTGCACCCGCCCTCAGGGCCCACACGTGCCCACTGAACCCATCCTCAGGGCCCACGCCTGCCCACTGCACCTGCCTTCAGAGCCCACACCTGCCCACAGAGCCCATGCCTGCCCACTGCACCCGCCCTCAGGGCCCACATGTGCCCACTGAACCCACCCTCAGGGCCCACACCTGCTCACTGCACCTGCCTTCAGGGCCCACGCCTGCTCACTGCACCTGCCTTCAGAGCCCACACCTGCCCACAGAGCCCGTGCCTGCCCACTGCACCTGCCCACTGCACCTGCCCACAAAGCCCTCACCTGCCCACTGTACCCACCCTCAGAGCCCGCACCATCCCACGATGCTCCCGAGGTTACAGACTCAGTCCCAGGTTTTCTCTTCTCTAGTCTAATCATACTTGTTTCTACAATTCTCATTCCCGCAAGTCACCCCTCAGTGCTGGTGAAGTACAGAAGGGCTCCGGGCATGTGGACAACGTTGGACTCAGAGGCCTGGGCGCGTGCCCACTCCTCCTCTCTGGTGGTGTGGCTTGTCCGAGTCATGTAATTTTCCTGCTCCTTGGTTTGTTTCCCTGATGCTGAAATAGGACGATATGCTGATGGTGACATGCCTCCACCTTGGCGAGGGGATTGGATGGCTGCTGGGGGTATGGAGCTGCCACTGTGAAGGGCTGTGCACACACCCCTGCCTGGAGACTCGGGGCGTGCCTAGGATGCTGGCAGGTGCAGCCCTCGCCCACGTGCCCTGTGCACTGTGGCACTGTGGATGAGCCCGTGGCTACTGTGACCCACCCGTTCCCCTGATGGAATTCCCTGGACAGAGCTGCTGCCTCCCCTCATTCCATCCTCTCCCTGTTTATTGATTGACTCTTCGATAGAGTCTTTTTGTTCCATTCTAGAGACTCTAAAACAGGATGGCTCTGGAGTGCTTCCCACAGTGTCATTCTTTGGCCACAATGTGAGCAAAGAGATCTCCAGCTGCCATCCAAAAGGGGCCCCGAGCACAGGGAATGCCAGGAACTCGAAAGCTCTGTGTTACCTATTTAAAAGATGGGATCCTGCCACAGACACCTCCCTTCAGGGTAGCTGCAGCCCACCTGGGTATGACTTCTGGGGCTTGGTCAATCAGCACCCCCAGGGGGCCCAGCGCCTTCTTGTGGGGAAGGCTGCACACAGAGGAAAGGAAGGCCAAGGGCAGCGTCGTCCTCCTGCCTCTGCAGGAGATGGGTGCGCTGATCACTCATCCAGGCGGGGTGAGTGCCGAGGGATACAGCAGAGGCTGTGTGAGCTCCCAGTCACCACAGCTCAGCAGGGCTGGGCTACACAGGGAGCTCCCAGGGGAGGAGAGGAGAGCAGCAAATAGCCCTCTTCTGCCTTGGAGGGACCAAGTGGAACAGGGGCCGTTAGACCAGGTAGGCAACCAGTGCAGGTGGGCAGGCCCAAGGCCAAGGTTGACTTCAAAGGGATCACTAGGAAGCTGACTCAGGACCATGCCAGGCCCACCAGCCAGAGCTCCCTCTGGCAAGGCTCTATTTGGGGAACAGGACTGCAAGGGCCAGCAGGTGGTCAGAGTCTCTTCATGGCCTGGGTTAAGCCCAATGTGGGAAAAACTGAGGTGGCACTCGTGATTGACAGGGTCAGGGTCAATCTTATTGTGGGGAAAACTGAGGTGGCACTCGTGATTGACAAGCTGTGGCTTCAGCCTGACTGCCGGGTCTTGTTGGGACAGAGGAGGACAGGAGGGGGGCTGGGCCAGAGCTCCTGTTGCCCCAGGTCTGAGGGCATTGCAGATCCCCCTGCTCTTAGGGCTTCTCCCCTTGTCCTGTCCAGCCTGAGCACCACCGAGGCTTCCAGGGGCCAGACGCATGGCGTGGCTGTCACCTGCCAGGTGGCCCAGGCCCCTGTCTTCCTCTCCTCACCCACTTTGCCTTTGGGCCTTGGGCCGTCTCTCTAGGCACTGGTCCTGGGTGGAGGGGTGCTCTAGAACATAATTTCCAAATTTCCCCCCAAAATTATCACGATTAAAATAATGATGGCAACAATAATAATTCCATTTCAGGTGAAATTCAGATTCTAAATCTTTAGAAACCTTTGCTGTTTTTAATGGGCTTGCAACACACAGTTTTGTTAAAAACTCTGCCTGCTCAGCAGAAGCAGCCTCAAGACGTGCCCCAGCCCAGCTCTGTCCCAATGCGGCACCCGTGTCCTCCTACGGGGAATGTCTGGAGGTGTCCCTGCATGGTGACTCCAGGGTTAGGACCAGGAAGACATACTGTGATGCCTTCTGCAGCCCAGCTCTGTCCCGATGTGGCACCCGTGCCCTCCTACGGGGAATGTCTGGAGGGGTCCCTGCATGGGGACTCTGGGGTTAGGGCCAGGAGGACATACTGTATGCCTTCTGGTGCCAGAATGACATTGACAGTGGCAGGCAGGTGGCCTGGTAAGCCAAGCCCTGTGTGTTTTGTCTCCAGGTGTGGCCCCTCAATTCACAGACCAGGGCTACCCCTGGGGTGGCCCCATCTCTTAATTCCTCAAGAGAAGCTGGATGTTCTAGATTTTTTAAACGTGAAATCTCCCAGTTTTCAAATACTATCAACCAGATGGCACCACGTGACCTCAACGAGTGCCTCTGTGGTCTGGTTTTGCCGAGGGCACCGCCCGTGTGTGACCCCTAGTTTGACAAGGGCAGAGGGTAACGCCCGGCCTGTTCCCCAGGGAGGAAGAGTTTTCGTATGGAAATTGCCATCCACTCTCCTTCCCAAGGTGATTCTGAAGGTGAGCTGTCTCTGTTTGTTGGAAATGCAAAGAAATAAATGTACAAAAATAGAGTGGCGATTCCTCAACCCCCCTGTCAGGCTTGAGTTGCTGGTGCTTCCTCGGGGAACGGCAATGGATGGCCCTGAGTCATCCAGGTAGCTAAGCGGACTGCTCGGCTCCCCACAGCCCTGCCCACAGGCCTGCCGGCCCCACCCCTGTCCCTGGAGTGGCCCTGGGCAGTCCTTGCTGTGTACATGCATGTGTGTGTGCATGTGTGTGTACATGTGTGTGCATGTGTGTGCGTGTGTGCATGTGTGTGCGTGTGTGTGCTTGTGTGTGTGCACCGAGGGGACACAGAACTGTGGAGCTGGGGGTGGCACAAGGACCCCCAAAGGTACTGGAACCCCAGCAGCTGCTCAGCCCTGGCCCCACTTACTCCTCTTCTCTGTCCCAGCCCTCACCCTCTGCCTCGCACCTCCACTGTCTCTCTTGGTCTTGCCCACAGCCAGGCTGCAGGTTTGTGCCTGAAACTTCATGTTCAGTCTGTCTTGTCTGAGCCAGGCTGCAGGGTGCAAGGAGAGAGCTTCTGGCTGAGAGTCGGCCATGCTGGGATGCCATGGGTCTCCCCATCTGTAAAATGGAAATGGCCATGTCCACCGAGTGGCCTGCTGTCAGCACTGGGTGAGGAAGCGTGTGCCAGGATGAGGGCCTGGTGCCAGGCTGCCTCACTGTCCGAGTGGCCGTGCCGCCTGCAGGGGCCTTGTTCTGCCTCCAGGGCCTGTCCTGGGCCACCCTCACAGGGAGGGAGTGCCTGTCCCTGCCTGAAGAGGCAGCAGGAGAGAGGCGTTGGGGGTGAAAAGTGTTGTTCTGGAAGACTCTTTGTAGAGAGGTGGTGCAGCAGGGACGCTGGTCTCCCTCAGCTGCAGGGGCCTCGGGGCCTGGCCACCGCCCTGTGGGTCGGTGATGTCACGATGACCTGCAGCCCTGTGTCTGTCCCGGGCCAGGAGTCTCTGAGGACCTGCCTGGGGAATGCCATGGAGACCCCAGGGCTGGGACCTGGCTTAGACACAGAGACCAGTGCAAGGGAAAGGGGGCTTCCAGGACACTGGGGCTTGGGGGGCGGTGGGCAGTGTGGTCTGGGGCTGCCATCGATGCTGAAGGTCAGCCTGGCCAGCCTTGCTGTGGCCTTCAGACAGGCAGTGGAGGGCTGGGAACTGAAGCCTGGTCCAGGGTGATCTCCAGGCCCGCAGGGCATGGAACACAGCAGAAACAGCACTGCACAGAAGTCAGGGATGATATCCGGGGCAGACTCCCCAGGATGGCAGCCCCAAGTGGCCAGGGGCACACCCTGGGGGCAGGAGGTCAGTGCCTGCCCAGGGCCGACTGCAGCGGAGCTGCCACAGTGGGGTTCATCTTGGTCTCTGCACAATTCAATCAGGCCAGAGGCGGTACCGTTCACCTGGGGAGGGGGCCCGGGACCTGGCCCAGAGATGTGGGGCCTCGCTTCAGTGGAGGACTTAGCAGAAAGTTCTGGGAGGGGCCCAAGGAGACACTGGGGAACACGCACAGCCCAGGATGGGCCTCAGTTTCCCCAGTCATAACAGCTGGCGATGACACCTGGGACACCAGCCCTTTGGCACCTGGCAGCCCTTCGGGGGAGAAGAGGTGGCTCTACCCACTCCAGCATCAGGCAGTGTGGGCTGAGGTTCCCGGCCTCTCCGTGGCTGAATGCCAGCCCTGGGCTCCATGAGGCAGACGGTGATGCTGGGCTGGGTCTCTCACAGTCTCAGCAGGTCTGATCCATCGTGTGGAGGCCACTGTGGCCCCTGCTGTGGCTGGGGTTGCCACCAGGGGCTGGGGAATGAGCGGTCCTGGAAGTCACAGAGGTGCCTGTCTGGGCCCTGCTGTGTCTGAGACAGCTTGGCAAGTCTCTGCCATCTTCCTCTGCACCTCGCTTTCCTCTGTAAAATGGAATAATACCCTCGGTTCAGGGTGCTATGAGTTTTAAATGAGAGGATGGCCAAGCTGGCGCCTGGTGGGTGTTGTGTCTGGGTGGGTTTGCCCTGCCACTGAAGACGGTGTCCTCTCCTTGCAGGGGCCTCCCTGGGCAGCCTGGACAGCCTCAGCCGCGCCCTGGGCGTCCTAGAGGAGCACGCCAACAGCTCGAGGCGGAGGGCACGCAGGCATGCTGCGGACGACGACTACAACATCGAGGTCCTGCTGGGCGTGGATGACTCTGTGGTGCAGTTCCACGGGAAGGAGCATGTACAGAAGTACCTGCTGACACTCATGAACATTGTGAGTGGGGTGGCTGAGGGGGCAGGGTGGGGCGGGGAGGGTCAACCAGGGGCTGGGCAGGCCAGAGAGGCCCAGCCGGGCCAGGTCCCCTGAGGCTCTGCGGATTTCCTTGTTAGCCGGAGGTGAGTGACACAGTCTCAGGGAGGCTTGCTGGGTCCCCAGGTGAGACAAGTTGACCATCCCTGACCTCAGTTCTCTCGTCTGCACATCGTGGGTGATGGTAACTTGGCGAGGCTCTTCACAGGCTAAGGCGGGATTGTGCAAACTCCAGTCGTTTGAATGACAATGTCATTCAATGTCCCGTCATTTGAAAAATATGTTTTCTTGATGTTTGCCACTTTTAAAACTAAAATTATTTAAAAAGGCAACCTTATTTTACCTGAAAAGCTAATATAATAGTAAGACATTAAGTGACGTTATTCAGCCCCAGCTGGATAGCCCTGCCTTCCTCTGGCTCCGAACGGAAGCCCCTTTTCTGTTTAAAGTAGAGATTCATGTGCATTAGAGCAAGGGCCAGACACCAACCCAGGGCCCCTCCTTAAAGCTCGCAGTGGGAGGAATTGGAAATCGGGGAGGGAATTCCTTTCTCCCTGTGAGTCTGGGCTATTGAAAGGGGTGTCTATGTGCCACCTTTGTCTTCTGGGCACCTGCCCATGGTCTGCCTAACGCTAAGAGATTAAAGAACCACCTCCCCCTCATTCCATACCCCCAACAACCTAAGCAGGAGGTGCCAGGATGCTGAACCGTGTGTGGGTGGAGGCTGTGCAGGCCTTTCCTCTCTCTGCCTCATGTGGTCAGAGCCACTGTGGGGATGAGGGGCGTCCAGTCTTCAAAATGCAGGCTCCCAGGGGAGCAGACTGGCTTGGCTGAGTCCTGCAGGGAAAAGAAGGGGGTGAGAAGGAGGACCAGGGCATGGCCTAGAATGTGAGATGCTGCCAGTGGGGCGTTAGAGGGGCAGGGGGGTATTTGTGGGAGGAAGCCAGGGCTTAGGGAGGGCTGGAGGTGGTGTGGAAGCTGGGCAGGTGGGAAGTTCTAGAACCCCGTGCTGTGTGTCCACCCCTGTGGATGAATGAGGTTCTCTGGGGCCGGGCTGGAGGCAGGCAGCAGGGTGTGCAGGTCTGCTCGGGGTCTGCTGCTCGGCTCTGCTTTTCGGACCAGGGGTGAGCCCCTCCAGGAGCCAAGCTGACACATGGGTCAGAGTCCCCAGGGCCCTGGTGAAAAGATACCTCAGGGGCAGGGGGGGATGTGTGTGAGCTGAACACTGGACAGAGACACCACCTTCATGCTCACTTTCCTCTTGACCGGTCTTGGATGAGTCAGCTAGCCCTCTGGAGCCCAGCCTTATCCGTACAGGGGGCCGAAGTCCGCTGCATCGGCAGAATTCGTTTTATTTGGGAGAGCGTTGTCACACTTACCCTCATCTTATTTTTGAAACGTACCTTTAATGCAATAATCATAATAACGGCCGGGTGCAGTGGCTCACGCCTATAATCCCAGCACTTTGGGAGGCCGAGGTGGGCGGATCACGAGGTCAGGAGATCGAGACCACGGTGAAATCCCGTCTCTACTAAAAATACAAAAAATTAGCCGGGCGTGGTGGCGGGCGCCTGTAGTCCCAGCTACTCGGGAGGCTGAGGCAGGAGAATGGCGTGAGCCTGGGAGGCGGAGCTTGCAGTGAGCTGAGATCGCACCACTGCACTCCAGGCTGGGTGACAGAGCGAGACTCTGTCTCAAAAATAATAACAATAATAATAATAATAATAATAACAGTAAAACCATAATGGCTACAATTATCGAGCCCCTACTATGTGACTGTGCCGGGCCCACGCTGGGCACTTGCCATGCTAAATTATCTCGGGAAGTCCTCATGCTGGGTCTGTGAGACTGGCAGGTATAAAATCTTGGCTGCCTTCACAATATGAGTCCTTCCCCTAGCATTATGTCGCCTTCCAACCCAGCGGGGAAGGGACTGGGCTTGGAATTACAGTCCGATGGCGACTCCAGGTCTCGCCTTTTCCAGGCGCGTCGTTGGGAACGCTGCTCCCGTCCTCTGAGCCTTGGTTTTCTCATCTGTAAAATGGGCCAGTGTTTCCATCGTGGGGGTTGATGTGATTACATGAGATAATGTCAGTGAATGTGCTTTTCGGTCTCTCAGTAGGGTGAACACGTTTTTAGTTTCCACATAAAATGTGGTTTTGTTATCATGACAGTGGCACTGTTTAGGGACAGTCCAGGAGGGGTCACTTCTGATAGCCCACCAAGGGCGATGACCGAAGGTGGGGCCCGTGGTGAGTCCTTCATGAGGCCGGCGGAGGCAGATCAACCTTTCTCCTGGTGCCCAGGGTCTCTCTGTCACAACAGCTGGTTGGAGGATGTCTAGAACGTTCTCTCACTTTTGCCGTTCAACTTTATTCAAACCCTAGTGATCCAGCCGTACCCCCTATTTTGAATAATGGGAAGGTTCGTTTCTAGAAAAGCATGAGAAATTTAAAAATTCTTAAATTGAGATGAGTTTTATCACAACAGAGAAACCGTTTTAGGAGACAAGTCTCAGAAGTTGAGAAAGTATTTGGGCCGTGTCTGTTGTCCCCTGTTGCACAGAAGTGAGCACTGATTCATTCAGCAAACGTGTTGACAGTGTGCTTGTCATGGGCACAGCGGGGGTGTCCTGCAGAGGCGGCGGGGCGTGGCAGAGAGTCCCGGGGCGTGGGAGACCGGTGGCGGAGGGTCAGCAGGGGGTCTCTGCCTCTGATCTGAGCCCCAGCTCCCACTGCAAGAGCGCGGCGTGGGCGAGGGATAAGGCGCGGCCGTGCCTGGAGCATGGCGTTGCCCTGACGATGAATACCCTGCGTCCTCACTGAGAGCCTCTGCATGCCCGGAGAGTCCTGGGCACAGATCTAAGCTATGCTGGACCCTTTGGTGGTCTTGGGGAGGAGGGGCATTGAGCAAGTGGGAGCTTCTGAGAAAGGGTGACCTTCCAGAGCACTGCTGTGCGACAGAGCTTCCCGCGGTGCTGGGGAGATGCTCGTCTCGCCCTTTCTGGGGCAGTAGCCACTGGGGCTCTGGAGCACTTGAAGTGTGGCTGGTGTCCTTGAAGAACTGAATTTTTAATTTAACTTCGTATTTGTTCCAAGAGAATTTTAATTTAAAAAATTTTAATTGCGGTGAAATATACAGAACGTAAGTCACCGTCTTCACCATTTTTAAGCGTGCGATTCGGTGGTGTAAGCACATTCACGTGGCTGGGCCACCGTCGCCACCACCGTCCACAGAACTCTTCATCTTGTAAAATTGAAACTGTGCCCATTGAGTTTCAGCCCTTTCCTCCCCTCCCCCCGACTCCTGGCACCCACCGCTCCACGTTCTGTTTCTAAGAATTTGACTACTCTGGGTACCTCGCATAAGTGGATCAAACAATAATTGTCCTTTTGTGTCTGGCTTATTTCACTTAGCATGACATCCTCGGGGCCATCCACATTGCAGCATGTGTAAGAATGTCCTTCCTTTTCAGGGAGGACCAGTATCCCGTGTGTGGGTGGATCGGCCACATTTTGTTTATCCAGCCATCCATGGGCACTCGGGTGGCCCCTCATGGGCTACTGTGAATAGTGCTGCCGTGAACGTGGTTCTTCCAGACTCTGTTTTCCGTTCTCTTGACTATATGCCCATAAGTAGAATTGCGGGACACAGGGTAATTCTTTAATTTTCTGAGGAGTTTCCACGCTGTTTCCCACAGTGGCTGTGCCATTTTGCCCCCCACCAACAGTGTACAGGGATTCTAGTCTCTCCAAATTGTCACCAACTCTTGTCTTTTTTTTCTTTTTTACGGTAGCCACCCCGAAGAGTACTTTGTTTGGATTAATTTTTACCTGGATGGAAGCCGCAGTGTGGCTGGCAGCTGCTGTGCTGAACAGGGCAGGGCTGGGTTTGTGCACAGAGGAACTGCCTACCGTGCCCTGTCTCTGAACTTGGGTGCTATGGGGGCCTCGAACCACAACCCCAAGTGGCCCTCTAAGGCCTGGCCAGTGGCTTGTCACACTCCTCTTGTAAGTCCCAGCTGGTCACAGGGCTCCCCATGGCTAGAGCAAAAGCAAAAGCATGGAAGGACAGACGTGGCAGCAACTGGCTGGGACTGGGCTCCCAGTGAGGTGTTTGTCTGGAGCTGTAGAGCAGGTGGGGCTGGGCAATGGCACATCCAGAGCCCGGGGTCTGGGGGCCAGCCCTGGGCAATGAGCTGCCCACTGAACTGGATGCAGAGAATGGTGGCACAGCCTGCGCCCTGGGAAAGGCCGTCGAGCCCTGGGAGGAGGAGCTGGTGGGGGCCCTGATGGTGGGGACCCAGGGAATGCAGGCTCTGAGGAGGAGGTGAGGTGGAGGCAGGCTGAGTGCAGGCACAGCTCCACCCTGGCAGCCCTGCACTGCCTCAGTTTCCCTCATCATTTGAGGTGACTTCTGCCTGCAGAGCTCCCTTTGGGATCTCTTTGTGGCAGAGCCTGGGCTGGGATATGGGGTCCAGGGGTGGCACAGGCAGTTCAGCCTCATCGATCACCCCTGTGCTCCCCTCCCCAGTCTCCCTTGTAGCTGATGTGGAGCTGCATGGCCGGTTTTGCCTAGTGGCCTGTGTGAAAGGAAGTGACCTGGGTCACCTGTGGACCAAGGCTGGTAAGAGCTTGGAGTCCCCTCCATCTCTGTCTCCCTCTGCCACGGAAACCTTGGAAGCCATGTGTCCCAGTAGGCACAGCTACAACATAGGCTCGGGCCCTCCCGACCCACCCCGGGCCATGGTGTGAGTGAGGAAACACGGTGTGCGGTGTATCGTGTTCAGCTGCTGAGATGGGGTGGATTCTCAGCATAGCCATCCTCCTCTGTCTGGTGCCCCTGGCTGCCATTCATACGGGGGCCGGTGTTTATGGGGCGTCTATTATATGTCAGGCAAGGGGTGCAGCTGTGAGCATGACAGGACGTAACCCTGCTACCTTGCATTCTGGGAAGGGGGACACAGACGATACTGAAGTGAAAAACAAACAGGATCATTTCAAATAATGACAAATGCAATGAAAGAAATAAAATAGTTAGGAGATGGAGAAGGAAGAAGGGTAGGGGAAGACAAGCCACTTTCTACAGCTCAGGGGCTGGTGCACGGGAGATATCACGGGAGCTGAGGCTCATGACCACGGAAGGAGGTGGGAAGAGGTAGGGTAGGGATCGCCTGTTCCAGGTTTGGGGGACGGGGCAGGCGGCGCCAAGGCCCTGAGGCAGGAATGGGGCCGGCTGGAAGAATGGAGACGGCCTGGCCCGTCAAGCAGGGGGCACAGGTAGGGGAAGTCGGGGCCAGCAAGGCCGGCCGCCGCAGTCTTCCAGAGGTGGAGGGGAGCCGCCTGTGGCTCCGGGAGCAGTGGAAATCACTGGAGGGGCTGCTTCCTTTCTATGTTAAGGACAAGACGTGATATTCCCTTTTCTATGGGAAAAATGAAGCTGCCCTTTTCATCTCAGACTTGCCAGAAGGGAAGCGGGTTGGAAATGGAGCACTTCACGAGGCCACCTGGGCACAGAAAGGGGCTCTTTGGTTTAGGCAACCACCCACCTGCCCACTCCAGCAGCCCCTGCTGGGTCCAGTTTTCTTATCTTCCTCCTTACATCTAGAAAAGCATGTTTTTTGGTTTATCGAAATAGTCCGTATTTAACACAGATGATTTATTTTATTTATTTATTTATTGTGAGACAGAGTCTCACTCTGTCGCCCAGGCTGGAGTACAGTGGTGTGATCTTGGCTCACTGCAACCTCCTCCTCCCGAGTTCAAACGATTCTCCTGCCTCAGCCTCCTGAGTAGCTGGGATTACAGGCATGCACCACCACGGCCGTCTAATTTTTTTTTTTTTTTTTTTTTTTTTGTATTTTTAGTAAAGACAGTGGTTTCACCATGTTGGCCAGGCTGGCCTTAAACTCCTGACCTCAGGTGACCCACCCACCTTGGCCTTCCAAAGTGCTGGGATTACAGGCGTGAGCCACTGTGCCCGGATATTTTTTTTACTATGTAAAATTAGCATAAATTCCTGTAGGTATGTGAATGTCTTCTCCCAGCAGTTAATTGTCTACTACGTTGTTTTAATGATTGCATAACGTCGCACCATATGACTGTCACACACTTTTTACCTAACTTGTTATTTATATGACATATTCACATAGCAAAACTTATTTCTCCATTAGAGGTCAGACATGCCACTAACTGTATGAGCTGAATCTGTCGCTCGTGCTTACTTATTTCCTTAAGCTGAGTTGCTGAAAGCGAAGTCTCTGGCCAACAGATATGCCCATTTTTTAAGCTTTCTACGCTGGAATGTTCTCTGTTATGGTTTCATCTATTCCCGCTTCATTGAGCAAATGCCTGTCTCCCCACCTCCTCACACCACTGAGTCCTTCTGAGCAGTGGTAATTTAATTACAACGGAGATAAGTTTTTTTGTTGTAAGTTGTTATTTCCTTGATGTTAATGAGCCTGCATTTAAAAATATACGTGTATTTGTAAACAGAGATTGTTTTATTTTTTGTGCTTGGCCTATTCATGCCCTTGATTCTGCTGGGATTTAGGGGTGTTTTATTCATCTGAAGAGTCTGTGTACTTAAGTAGATAAACTTTTTGTCTGTCACGTGTGTGGGAAATATTTTCCCCAGTCCTGTTGTTGACCTTTTGTTTTATTCCGCCTGGGATAGTTTTTGATGTCCTACATTTTTGTGTGTGTGACCACAGGGAAAGATCCTGCACTCTTTCCCTTCCCAGGGGTGATGTGTTTGATGCCTCCTGCCCTCCCCAGAAGTTAATCTTCTGAGGTTCTGCCCTACTTGGCAGCTGTACTTCCCAAGCTCCAGTTCCTCACCAACCACTGACTGTTCTTGGGTTTAGCCATAGCAGCCCTCCACCTGAATTTCTCCCAAAGTAAGAAGAAAGATAGGCTTGGTGCAGTGGCTCACACCTGTAATCCTAGGACTTTGGGAGGCCAAGGTGGGCGGATCACTTGAGGTCAAGAGTTCGAGACCAGCCTGGCCAACATGGCAAAACCTCATCTCTACTAAAAATACAAAAATAAGCCGAGTGTGGTGGCACGTGCCTGTAATCCCAGCTACTCGGGAGGCTGAGGCAGGAGAATGGCTTGAACCTGGGAGGTGGAGGTTGCGGTGAGCCAAGGTGACGCCACTGCACTCAAGTCTGGGCGACAGAGTGAGATTCTCTCTCAAAAAAAAAAAAAGAAAGGAAAGAAAGGTGTGGCGGGGAGATAGAGAATTCAAAGGAGCCAATGTATTACATGCAATGCATTCTTATTTCCCCTCAATATCTGGCTGCTGCACAACTCGTCAGGATATTACCAGTGGGGAACACTGGCCTAAAGGCAGAGCCAGTACGTAACTCCCAGGGCCCAACGCAAAATGAAAATGTGGGATCGCTTGTTCAAAGAGCAGAGGAAGGTGCCATACAAAGGGACTGTTAAGCCACTTCCTTTCTTCCTTAGTCTCTGTCTCTCTCTCTCAACTCACTGTTTTTTATTTGCTTTTTAATATTGTTCTAAGTGAACAAAAATTGGAACCTTGAATTATTAGCACGAATTTCTTATTCATCTTTAAATTGTGCGATGGCTATTTTAAATGCAAATATTAGAGCATTTAGCTTCTATGTGGGGTCACTGAAATTAAACAAATGTGTATTTTGTGGCTGATCCCTGATGGGTGCCTCAGGCTGACCAGAAGTTTATGACAGGCACAGCCAGACTCAGGGATGCTGGGAGGAAGAAGAGAGGATCTCACAGAGTGGAATCCTGCTGAGGGAATGCTCCTCAGGTACGGGGTCCTAGCAGAGTGAGTGCCTCCCCAGCATGAAGGGCGCACCCACTGGGGTCTGAGAGCTTCCTGCCACCCCTGGAAGAACACATTGGCTGTGCCCTGGCCAGGGCGTCTGGGGAAGTAGAGCCAGGCACACCCCCTTCCTACTGGTGCACTGCTCCAGCCCAGAGCGTATGGCCACGGCAATCCCATCTCTATGCAGGTGTCACTCACGGGAGGCTCACCTCTGCCGAAACATGGGCTCTGGCCAGCCATCCACCAGACATGCCCCTTTCCTGCCAGCCACGGGCGGGATGGCCACCACCACGCCTGCCCTGAGATGCCGTGGGGAATACATGCCTGATCCTGCCCCTGCTGGGGGCAGCTGAAAGCCTGTCCTGGGGAGGTGGGACCATGCTGCATTGCCCCAGGAGCCTTCACTTACAAAACACACATGCAAGGGTGAGATGACGAAGAACTTCAAGACAGAGCTGCAGAGGGTCAAGCCCCAAGGTCGCGGCCTTCTGAGCATGGGCCCTGGTTATCTATGAAGTCAGCCTGTCCCTAGGGCGAGCCCAGAAACCTGAGCCCTGCGCTCAGACCCCACAGCCTGAGGGACCACCTGCTGCCCTGCATGTGCCCCCTGGATGCCATCTCAGGCTCCCGTTCTCTGTGGCCTTTCCCCAGCCTCTGCTTGGGCGTGTCCACACACCTCTGAGGCCCAGGCGAAGCCAGCCGTGCTAAGAGGGCGCTGGGTGTGTGCTGAGCCTGTGGCAGGCAGGGGGCGGGCCCTTGTCCGCAGAGGCTCTCTGCAGTGAGTTTTGTTTTTTTTTTTTTTTCCTTGAGATAGAGTCTTGCTCTGTCGCCCGGGCTGGAGTGCAATGGCATGATCTCGGCTCACTGCAACCGCCACCTCTCAGGTTCAAGCAATTCTCCTGCCTCAGCCTCCCAAGTACCTGGAACTACTGGCACGTGCCACCATGCCTGGCTAATTTTTATATTTTTAGTAGAGACGGGGTTTCACCATGTTGGCCAGGCTGGTCTAGAACTCTTGACCTCAGGTGATCCACCCGCCTCAGCCTCCCAAAGTGCTGGGATCACAGGCATGGGCCACTGCTCCCGGCCTACACTGGAGTTTGAGCACACGCAGCTGTAGCCCTCCTGGCTGCTGGCAACCCTGGGATGAGTCTGGTCTCCTGAGGCTCAGCGGCCCTTAGCCTGGTCAGAGATGCTGAGGCCCCTTGGGGATGCCCACATTCCCCCGTCTAAGGGCAGAGGGGTCTCCCTTCCAAGCACTGTGAGGCTAGGAGGATGGAATGAGAGCCATGGGCAGATGTGTGGCCCATCCAGCCTTGCTGGTCCCCCGGCCCCGTCACTGGCAGAGTGACCTCTATTCCCTCTGCCTTCATTCTGCTCCTGCTCCTCCCAGCTTTCTACTCTGGCTCAGCCTGCAGCCTCCACCTTGCGTTGCTGCCTCCCCTGGGCCCAGCCGGGAGGATAAGGGGCTCTCCTCTGCCCAGGCCCGCCCCCCGCCCCCGAGGGCACTGGGAGACCACTGTCGTGTTTGACCTTTCCTGCTTGGGAAACATGCTGCCTGAAGTACTGGGTGCTGCGAGGCTGGGACACAGGTGACATTGCTGAACATGCCTGATACTGACCCTGGGGCTTTGGTATTTCTCACATTTTCAAAAACTTGCTCTGCCAGCGCCTGGCCTAGTCTCTGCTCACAAACCAGATGCTGTGGCCATGTGTGTGGGCCTGGGCACCCCTAAAGAGTGGGCTTGGGCCTGACAGGCGAGGCTGCCATGCTAGGAGGCAGCTCAGATGTGTGTGGCACCTCAAGTTTCGTCCCCAGGTACAGACAGGGACTCTTCTGCAGGCTCAGGTAAATGGGAGGCAGGGATGAATGCCTTGGAAGATCAGAGCCATTGTGAAAGTACTATGTTTATATATGCATTTTTTTCTTTTTTGAGACAGGGTCTCACTCAGTCACCCAGGCTGGAGCACAGTGCTGCAATCATAGCTCACTGCAGCCTCCCAAGCAGCTGGGACTACAGGCACACACCACCATGCCTGACTCATTTTTTAAAGATTTTTTTTAGAGACAGGTTCATGCTATGCTGCATGGTGGACTCAGTCTCCTGGGCTTAAGTGATCCTGCTGTCTCAGCTTCCTGAGTAGCTGGGATCACAGGCACGAGCCACCACGCCTGGCTACAGATACATTTTTAAAAGTAAAATCTACCTGTGCCAAGACTTCAAGAAATATAAAGCTTGGGCCCAAGGCTGAAGCTTCCTTTGTGGCTTCAAGCATTTCACTAAAGCACTAATTTCAATCCTACTCTTCCCGAGAAGCCTAAGACCTCAATGTGTTGCTTAAATATCAGGATCTACAAAGACCTTGAACTGTCTGTGTGAGCCCCTGGTCCCACTGCACTCCTTGTAGACAGGAGGCAGACCATTGCAGTGGGTGATACCCAGCCTGCAGCAAGGCCAGCGCTCAACCTATTGCTACCGAGAACACGTACTCTCAGGCCTGCCAGAGGCCACCAGACAGATGTAAGGCATCTCCCCCTGAAGTGGCCCCTTTTTTGGATGGTAAGCATTTTAAAACATCAGTTTTACTTTAAAGTAAATTTGGATGTATTACTTGCATGAAAGCAAAATTCACGTGAATTTGTCAGGTAAACTGGAGATTCTAAAGCTGTGTTGGCAAACTCTGGCCCCAGGGCCACCTGGCCCTTCACCTGTTTTTGTAAATAAAGTTTTATTGGAACACAGCCACGCCTATTGATTTATGAATTGCCTGTGGCCATTTTTGTGCTACAACAGTGGGTTGGGTAGTTGCAACAGAAACCATATGGCCCACAAAGCTGAGAACATTCACTATGGGGTGCTAAAGGAATATTTGCTAGCAGGCTGTGCAGAAATATACTCGCTTAGTGCCTGCCTTGAGCTGTGATGGCCCCAGGCCTCCAAAGTGAGCATATGCCTTTCACTACATCAGTGCACGTGGGTGTACGTATTAGGGAAGCACTGAGCACAGTGGGCTGCTCAGACCCCAGCCCACCCCCACACTAGCCTTATCAGCTCAAAGGACCTGTGAGGCTACTTCGGGGATTCTTTTTAAAGGATAGAATGAACTGCTCTTAACCGCTGTAGAACGGCAGAGCAGGAGGAGCAGGTTTCCGGGCATGCAGAATAGTCTCTCCCAGCTGTGTTAACTGCTTATGTTCTGGGAGAATGCCTGAGCCCCCAACGCATCTCTTCTGCTGAGGGCAGACACGCTCCTAGGCCTATGGAGAACGTGGAATCCAGGGATCTTCTGCGCCTTCAGTCGAGGCTATAACCTTTGACCCCTCCCAGCACGAGAACATTCTCTGTACAGTATGTTCTACAACCGTTTTTTTTGAATGAATGATTTCTCTCTATGCCAGGATTCAGATATTTTTCGTCTTTTCATTTCTAATTTAATCCAGAAATTGGCCTGGACTTACCAAAGCCTTGCCAGGGTTTGCAAACAATCCGAAGGCATATGGGCTCAATTTCTCACCAACTTTCACGAGTGTTGAGACCGCATGGTGGCGGTGGGGAAGGCAGTGGTCGGACAGGAATGTTTTCAGCTGGTCGTGGTGGAAATCTCGTAAACTGGCCGCAGAGATGCAAACCAGCCAGGCGGAAGGCGTCGCCCCAAGTCATAGTTCACGAGTCTCTGGCTCTGGTTCCTGGGAAAGAGAAAAACATCTCTGAAACTGGACACGAAACATGGGTCCCTTAAGTAGGGGGAGGCAAGCAGGGTTCAGGGTCTGCTAGTGGTGCTGTGGCCCTGGGGGTGTGGCTGGCACTGTTTCTGTTCCTCACGCTTGTCCCGCTGGCCTTACAGCCTGGCCCTGTGTGCCACCAGGAGACACAGCCGTGAGGGCCAGTGGTGTGTGCGAGGCTGCACGCAAGGCTCAGAAGAGGGCAGTGCCCTCACGTGCTCACAGCCAGGCCCGAGGGGCCCAGGTGACTGAAGGCTGTTGGGAGTGGTGGGGACTCGGGCGACCGGAGAGGCCACGCCCCCCTGCAGAGCTCCTTGTGGTTCCACTCACTTGTGTTTCTGTGGGAATAAGCAGACCACTGCTGCCAGCTCGCTCTTCCATGAGGAGCTGGAAATCTAATTTTTATGGGAAATCTAAGTATTTTTCAATGTGGGCCACAAATTGAAATTAAGAAGCCACACTGCACAGGTGAAGCAGAACACGGCTGCAGGACAAGTCTGGTGTGTGGGTGGCCTGAGTGTTCTTTCCAGCCTAGAAGGAAGGAGGCGACTGCCTGTCCTGCTGCGCCCTGTGCTGGTCAGTGCCAACTCCCGGGGCTGTTGGGAGCATCACTCGAGTTGAACATCAGGAAAGTGCTCAGCAGAGCACGGGTGTGGGAGGAGCATGCTGAGGTTGAGAGCTGTCCTCAGTCATGTTGGGCACTCCCTGGACTCCTGGCCTCCGCATCCCTGGACTCCTGGCCTCCGCATCCCTGGACTCCTGGCCTCCGCATCCCTGCACTGGGGGAGCTCAGAGCACAGGAGTATGGGGAGCAGGATCAGGACACGTGATTACACCTTGGTTCATCAGGGAAGGGTGCCTGGGGCGGCTGGTCAGGGAAGGCTCCTCGGACAAGGGCCACCGCAGTTGCCTCTAATGAGGGCTCCTGGTGGTGGCACAGCGCGTGCAAAGGCCTGGCCGCATCGTGAATCGCAGTGCGCAGATTGGGCCCTGCTGGAGTTTGTGGGGCTTGGAGAGCGGCAGCGAGGTTGATTTGTGGTCTACAGAGATAGACTCCTCTCTCTCAGGAGGTTTGGGGCTTATGCTTTCCCCACCTGAGGAGGGGAACTCACATTTGCTGGTTTTGCACATGCTGGCCCTGTGCAAGGAGGCACGCCTGTGACCTCACTACCTTGCCCCAGTGGCCCTGTGAGGTTCCCTTGCCTGCATCAGGTCACTGAGACTCAGAGAGACATGGCCAGAGCACGGCAGATGGAGTCACATACCTGTGGGAAGGTGGCCCCTGTGCTGGTCCTCCCCTACTGTCTGGCCTGAAGATCGAGAGCTCCCAAATCCCCTAGCATGCTCCGCGGGCTCTCATCTCAGGCCTCACTGACCTCCCCACAGCATTTGGAGTCCCCCGGCCACACCCGCCTCTCCCCGCAGGCCATCCGCTCTGCCTCTTGCTTTGCCTTGGCTTCCGCGTAGATCTCCTGTGTCCTGCTGTTCTGAGGCCCGCCCGCCTGCCCCCTCACTCCCTTAGTGCACCCAGATAGAGCAGCCCTAGGTGCTGGGGATGTCGTGGTGAGCACGGGATCCAGACTGCAGGGAGCACATGTGCCAGCAGGGCTGGGGAGGCCGACAGACCGGTGATGGTGAGCAGGTGGGGAACACTCGAACGGGGGTCTTGTGGGTGGATCTCACCTCTGCTTCCTCCTGAAATGTGCAGCACCCTCCCCACCAGTGGACATCTCCCCACCTCCTCCCTCCTCCCTCCTCCGCAGACCTCCTGATAGCTGATGTGGAAGCCTCCCAGCATCCTGTCCTTGGCCTCCCGCGGGGAACTGATGGTTGTCAGAATGGGAGTTAGAGTCCCTGTGGACGAGGAGGGCCAGCCATCCACACACCCGGCTGACAGCTTGAGGCAGCCTCGGAGCTTGTCTTGTGCAGGCTCCAGCAAGGAGGTGACAGCTGAACCACAAGAACAGAGGCGATGATGTGCCGCGCCGGGCTGTCGGGCTGACCTGGCAGGGGCTCTCACTCCCTGAGGCCCCTCCCAGGCTGCCCCTGGAGCTGAGTTGCAGTCAAGCAATCCTGGGTCTTCCTCCCCAGTCCAGGGGTCTCCTTGGTGGTGTGTCTCAGCAGGGTTAGGGACTCCCACAAAGGTGACTTTGTATCGGACCCAGAGAGGGTCTGCCCACCTGATTTTTCACTGAGTACCTGGAAAAGGCCTGGCACGTAGTAGGTGCTCAGTAAATCTCTTTTGAATGAATAAGTGACTAAATGAATTCCCATAAAGCGACTGTGATCTCAGAGACTCCCATAAAAATGAACTCTATCTGTGGGTGTGGAACTCGTGGTGGCTGGGTGCCCTTATGCCTTCGCTTCTATGGCAGAGTCTGTGTCTCCATCGTCCATGCTGACGTCTGAATGGCCAGGTCCCGGGATACAGTTTCTAGTTGCAGCAGGTTTGCCAAATTGCTCCCCAGAGCCTCTGTACTGACTCCCATGCCCACTTATGTGAGCCTCTCAATCTCTCTGTGCCTCGGCTTCCTCACTGGCACAGCGGGGATAACACTCACTCGCAGGGTGTGGGAAGGGAAAGATATCGCACGCGGGGAAGTACTCGGCATAGGCGGAGAAGATCAGAGCCGACCAGTGAGGCGAGCAGTTGTTCACTCGGCCCATGATGTCTGGGAAGAGCCCCAGCCAGCTCCCGTCCTGGACAAGCTTTTTTCTCATGGGGGCCACCTGCTTGCCTTGGCACAGCAAGGATAGGGCCTTGGCAGCCAAAGGAGACGGTCAGCTGTCTCCACCTGGTCGTGGAGATAGTCACAGTGGGGTGATCCTTGAGCTGGTTTTGGTCACAGAGTTGGTGTTTCCCAAGTGGAAAGTGGGAGGGCATCATTCCACACAGAGGAGCCGCTTGTGCAAAAGAGGTGCCAGCCCTCGGCCACCCTGGGAGCCCGCTGGGGTGGGAGAAGGCGTGTGCAGCTGAGCTTGGCCTTCGTCCTGAAGCCTGGGGAAACACGGGAGTACTGGGCACCCAGGATGCATCAGCAAGGATGCAGAACAGTCCCTGTCTAGTGGAGACGGACAGACAGCTAACAAACGAAGGTGACTGGAGATCACGATGGTGCCAGGAAGTTACCAGGATGGGACAGCACCCGAGGCAGCATAGGGTGCCCCGTGGGAATGTTCACAGAGTGAGGAAACTTCAGAGCAAGGGAAACTTCCCTGCAGCCAGACAGGAGGAAGGAAACCCGGCTGCAGCTTGCAAGACCTCCCACCTGCGCCTGGCAGGGAGCCTGGCCTGGGGGCTGCCCATGCTGGCCCTTCTGAGCCTGAGCAGAAGTGATCACGGACACTTGCGCTTCCAATAATTCAGCCCCTCTTCCTTTGGTTCTGGGTTTCCCGTGTAGCGGTGGGCAGGATTTCATCTATCTTCCCATCTGCCAGAGTCTGGCAAGGGAGCTAAGCCACATAAACAGACTCTGGTGGTGCAGGGGGATTGTGACCTGCTGCACAGAAGGGCAAAGCCATTTCCCACCAAGCCCAAGAGGCACTGGAACATCTGCTGTGGGTGTTGGAAAGCACCCTGCATGACTGCGCTTTCAGGGAGGGATACGCTGGCAGCAGACGACCCTTGCCGTGAGCTTGTAATGCAGGACCCTTCTTGCAGCCTTCACCTTACTCTTGCCCTGCGCTCTGAGTGCCTTGGGGGCCCCTGCCCAGGTCGAGGGGCACAGTGCAAGGTGATGGCCTGCAGCCCTCTGTCATGCCTTCTCAGTCTCTGAGGGGTTCATACCTGCTCTGCCAGGGCCTCTCCCTTCTTCCTCATCATGCATGGATGCCTGGGGAGTAGGGAGGCTGGCCTGAGTCCTCCTCAGTTTTGCTCTGAGGTGGTCGGGTCTGATGCCTGGGCCACTTAGGCATGCTGGACCCCTGCCCAGTCCAAGCCCTATGCCTTGATGGGTGTCCACTCTACAGCCTCTGCCAGCCAGTGCCAGCTACCCACGCCCTGGCCCTCGCCAGCAGGAGCTGCTGCATCCCACACACACCCCTCTGGAGCGAGGGGCATCCATGTGCTGCCTGAGGCCCATTCATTAACATGAGATCCCTCTCAGTTCTAACCACCTGCCTGGCCACCATGTGGGTTGGACTCCACCCTCAGCAGAGGGTCTCATCTCAGTGGGAAGTGGCGCCCAGAACCCCGGGGACTATCTGCATCTCACCCTAAGGGGGGGCAGCGGTAGGGATAGGGCTCTGGCTCCAAGCCTGGTGTGGGCTCAGCAGCCCGCCCCCCACCCCGGCAGCTGCTTGCTGCCCCCTCCCCCACACCGTTCCTGTCCCCTGATGCCACAGCTCTCTCCTCCCAGAGCGGCATTTTCCTTCCCTCTTTCCTTAGGTCACACTGGTGACAGAGCAGCAGCAGAATATGATGTGCGGGGGAATAAAAATGCGTTGTTCTCAAATTACATGGTGGTGCTCAAACGGACCCAGGTGACCGAGCTCAGTCACGGGATGGGCCGGGCCGCACAGCCTCTGAGACGGGCGTGTGGGGGGGATGCCAGGGCCGGGGGTGGCACGAGGCCTGGCCACTTGGGGCCCCTCTTTGAAAGGAAACTCCTCACTGAGCCCCCCAGGGCTCTGTGGCCAGGGACAGCCGACAAGCTCAGCAGAGTTCCAGGGAGGCAGGGCCGTCCTGCAGCCACTGCTAGCAAGAATCAGAATCCCTGACTTTTCTCGGCCTTTCCCTGTCAGTGGCTCGCAGCGGCCGAGAGGCCCCTGGGGGACACTGGGCTCTGGCCTGAGGCCTCGGCCGTGTCCTTCTGCGTCCTGCAGCCTCAGCAGCACTGGTCCTTCCCCGTTCTGCAGCATTTCCCTTTCTGATGAGGCATCTGGTCAGCGAGTGGGAAGGTCAGTCCCTAAGTGGTGGCATGGCTGTTGTTTCCCCAAAGGCGACGCAGCCAGCGGGGAGAGCTCCAGGGCTGGGTCACACTCGCGGATGTGCCTGGGCACAGCAGCCCCTCCAGCTCTGGAAAACACAGGGGCATGTGCAAGCTGTTCACTCAGACCTCTCCCGATGGTGATGGCCAGGAGGAGAGCCAGGGTGGGTGTAAGGGCGAAGCCCAGGTGGACCATTCTGTGCATGGGGTCCCAGGGAAACAGCTTGGGCTGTTGGACCCTCCTGTAATTTGATGACAGTTTCATTCAGCCTGTACTAGGTGCTGGGGATTTCACTTTTGTCACGCAAGTCCGCGTGAAGAGACCACTAACAGGCTTTGTGTGAGCAATAAAGCTTTTGAATCACCTGGGTGTTGTTTTTACCTAAATCAGTCTGGCCTGGTGTATGACAACATAAACTCAAGGATAGAGCCCAAAAACTCGCCAACCAAGCAAATAATTATGCTGAACCCCCTTGGGCACTCTCTAATTGGATGTCCTGGGTCCTCCCAATTCTTAGTCCTTTAATACCTGTTTGTCTCCTTTTATTTGGACCCTGTGTCTTCCGTTTAGTTTCTCAATTCATACAAAACTGCATCCAGGCCATCACCAATCATTCTATACGACAAATGCTCCTTCTAACAACCCCACAATATCACCTGTTACCCCAAAATCTTCCTTCAGCTTAATCTCTCCCACTCTAGGTTTCCATGCTGCCCCTAATCCTGCTCGAAGCAGCCCTGAGAAGCATCACCCATTATCTCTCCATATCACCCCCAAAAATTTTCACCACCCCAACACTTCACCACTATTTCGTTTTGTTTTTCTTATTAATATAAGAAGACAGGAATGTCAGGCCTCTGAGCCCAAGCTAAGCCATCATATCCCCTGTGACCTGCACATATACATCCAGATGGCCTGAAACAACTGAAGATCCACAAAAGAAGCGAAAATAGCTAGTTCCTGCCTTAACTGATGGCATTCCACCATTGTGATCTGTTCCTGCCCCACCCTAGCTGATCAATCAATTGACTTTGTGACAATACACCCTCTCCTCCCTTGGGGTAATGTACTTTGTGATATTGCCACCTCCCCCCCTCCCTGGCCCCGCCCTTGTGAATGTACTTTGTATGATACACCCTCCCCACCCTTGAGAAGATACTTTGTAATATTCTCTCCCCCAACTTAAGAAGATACTTTGTAATATTCTTCCCCACCTCCATCCTTAAGAAGATACTTTGTAATATTGTCCCCCCCCCCACCTTAAGAAGATATTTTGTAATATTCTTCCGCCCTTGAGAATGTACTTTGTAAAATCCGTCCCCAGCCCACAAAAAATTGCTCCTGGCCGGGCGCAGTGGCTCACGCCTGTAATCCCAGCACTTTGGGAGGCCGAGGCGGGCGGATCATGAGGTCAGGAGATCAAGACCATCCTGGCTAACATTGTGAAACCCCTTCTGTACTAAAAATACAAAAAAAAAAAAAAAAAGCCAGGCGCAGTGGCGGACGCCTGTAGTCCCAGCTACTCGGGAGGCTGAGGCAAGAGAATGGCATGAACCTGGGAGGTGGAGCTTGCAGTGAGCCGAGATCACGCCACTGCACTCCAACCTGGGCAACAGAGAGACACTCCGTCTCAAAAAAAAAAAAAAAAAAAAATTGCTCCTAACTCCACCATCTATCCCAAACCTATATGAACTAATGGTAATCCCACCACCCTTTGCTGACTCTCTTTTTGGACTCAGCCCACCTGCACCCAGGTGATTAAAAAGCTTTATTGCTCACACAAAGCCTGTTTGGTGATCTCTTCACATGGACGCATGTGATAACTTTCATTGTTGCTTCAACCTGAAACAACCCTGAGACACAGGGACTATTATTATCTCCATTTTATAGATAAAGAAACTCAGGCCCAGACAGGTTAAGTAACTGGCCCCAAGTCACGCAGCAGGATTGTGGCAGAGCCCATGCTGGCACCCATGCAATCTGACCTCAGAGTGGGAATATCCCCCCCACACTCTGCTAACCCCCCAAATTCAGGAGAGGGGGAGGGGCAGCCTCTTGCCATTGTTAGTACAAACCCGGGAAGCTTTGTAATGCGACCTGTCTTCTCAACGTGCCTGCTGGAGTGCCACACTGAGGGGTGCAGTACATCTCTTGAGCCTCTGCTGGGCTCTGTGCATTGATGAGCTGGCCTGGAGGTGGAGCAGCCCCGTCCCCACCCTGAGGCATCTGCAGAGGTATCAGCAGAGTGTGGACAGGCACAGGAGACGTCGCCTGAGGAGTGAGGGGGTGGCCTTGGACAGAGTGTTCCTGCACTGGGTATTGAAGGAGGGGACTCTGACCACCTCACTTTTTGATGTATGAACTGAGCCTAGTAATTCTGATCCTGGCCATTTCCGTTTCATGATAGTTTGATATTTTGAGCAAGAGTCATGTTTCTTCTAGCATTCCCTCTGAAGCATTTGCTGAGGAGCTGAGGGTGAAGCAGATCTGCAATGGGAACGTTTATTCTCATGATAAGCCCAGGCTCTGGCAGCCCCGTTTAGGCACCATGCAATGCCTAAACTCTTCCTCCCCGGAGGCCAGCAGACTTATCTCCCCCGCTCCTGGCTGCACTCTCTTCTCTGCCTCCACCCTGGTGGTCCAAGCCTGGCCTCTGAAGGGGCACACAGAGAACAGCCTTCTCCTCACTTATTGCAGGGGGTCCCAGAGAAGCCACAGAGCAGCAGGCCCCCCTCCCCCAGGCCTCTGACAGACTTTTCAGGCCTAGCTTGCTCCTGGACATGGTTTTGCCAGGTGGGCCATAGGCTGCCTCTGGTGGCCCAAAGCTCAGCTGAGCGAAGGATATGGGAACTTTCCTGAAGGTTGGGGTGGCCGCTGTTCCAGGGCCCCTGCCTGTCTCCTCTGTGGCTGGCAGGCCAGTAGGCCTCCCCAGTAGGGAGCCTGCACCAGTTACCCCCTTTCTGCACCCCTCCCCTACCTTGGCAGAGGACAAAGTCACCTCTGCCCAGCAGCCGCAGGCCACCTCCCAGGGCGCACCATCCCCCAGGTGGAACTCTGCCACCAGTGAGGCAAACTTTACATTGCCATGCAGAGCCGCTCCTTCCTCATTGTCTATTCCAGAACAGAAACTTGGCTGCGTCTTTGCATAAGCAAAAGGCGCATTACAGTGTGTTTCCCCAAACAAGAGAGCCCTTGGCCTCTCTCTGCACAGAGATGGCTGCGGCTTTGAACATTTCCCCCTAAGGTTTAAAGATTCCAGGATCAATTTCTCAGACAGTACTCAAGGACATTGTCCCTGGGCTTCCCCTCCCCCTGCAACCTGGGAAAGGAGAGCTGCTTCTCCCCAGCACACGCAGGCCTTGGGTAGGGTGGATGCGGAGGAGGCCCCCAGGGCTGCTAGGGGGAGGGGAGGGGAGGCCCTTAGCTGGGGGCCTCCCCATGAGAGGGGTCACAGGCCTACGCTGGGTCATACATTTTGCCTATTTCCTGTTATTCCATATCTTCAAAGTGATTCACTCCATTCATTCAGCAAATGTTTACTGAGCACCTACTATGGGCTAGACACTGCTGGGAGCAGTTGCACGGCAAGTCCAAAGTTCCTGAGGTGGAGACAGGCTCCCTGTGCAAGGAGCAGCCGGGCTAGCCGCTGGAGCACAGGGAGCAGGGCCAGGGCAGCCCGAGAAGACACAGCAGGGCCAGACCCTCCTGGCGTGGAGGTCACGCCAGGAACTGCGGTCTCATGCCTTGGGGTAGGAAGGGTTTAAGCAAGGCGGTCACTGCCTCTTTCCTTTGCGATATATTTTTTAGGATGAGTCTTTTTTTTCAAATGCTCTTGAGACATCTAAAGAATTGAGGGGCTGCACAGGGAGAGTGAGGATTCCAGGCCTGAACCAAAGCACAGGCAGCAGGAGAGGGCAGCCGGCTCTGGGGAAGGCTGGCTGGGCTGTCAGGAGCAAGGGTGCCATGTGGGGAGGTATCTGAAGTGACGCATGGAGAAGCCAGCCAGGGCCAGCGTGGAGAGGGCTCCGAATGCCAGGCGAGGGGCTGGGCCCTGCTTCCGAAGGCACTGGAGAGCCGTTGAGGGTTTTAGACAGCGGAAGGGGAAGGTGAGATCTATTCCGCATGGTGATCGTAGTGAAGAATGCTGTGTGTGGGTGGGGGGGTGGGGAGGACACGAGGGGGACCGTTGGGGAGCCCTACCGCCTGTCTCCTGTCTGGCAGAGAAAGTGGGTGGGGCCAGGGGAGGAGGGGGATGTGCAGGAGGCAGGCATGTGGAGGTCGCCTTCTGTCTTCAGTTGCTCTTTTTGCCACATCAGTCGACTCTCTGCTCTGCAGAAATGTTGCCGCTGTGTCCTTACTGAGGACGCCAGTGTTTTGTCGGGAATTACACTGATTACTCCCAGTGGTTCCCATGTCCAGGTGGGCCCTGCAGGCCTCTGGCCAGGGCTGGGCAGGAAATTTTGGCAATTTTGCAGCCTCCTGAAAAGCAGGTAGAGCCCTGGGATGGTAGAGGGGGCAGGACGGGGCTCACTCCTCAGGCCCACGGAGGACAAGGACACTGTGGAGCGCCCCTGCTTCTCACATGCCCCACAAACCCTGCCTGCCCCCCATGTCTGTTCCTGATGCATCATATTAACCTACAGGGACTGAGAGGCCGGACAGCAGAAGGAGCCCAGCCCCGGACTGTGGGCTGGACTTTGCCACAGCACACGCAGGGGCAGGAGAACCACCCAGGCCAGTGGTCAGTGGTCTCTGGGCCACAGTGCCCCATGGGGTTCCTGACTGCTGGGAGGGGCTGCTGAGACCTGGCCTGGGAGGGGGCCAAGTTGAGGGCTCCGGAGCAGGATCCCAGGCCCAGCAGCCACCCAGAGGAGCCAGGAGGCCATCGCAAGCCCCACCACGGCCTTGCTCAGGCCTGCCTCCCAGAGAGTAGGCATGCCTGGGGCACTATGTGCTGTGCTGGTGTGGAAGGGAGGAAGGGACAGAGGTTTCCTGGGGAGAGGATCAGGGAGAGCGCACCACAGTTGAAGGCTACCAGGGAGGGCAGGCTGAGGGGGCCTTGGCTGCGGCCTGGCCTCCTCCTCCCTGGCTACCTGCTGGGAGCATTTGCAGGCATGCCCTCTCTAGCTCCTCAGCAGCCCAGGGAGCCCCAGTTCATCTCCGAACCATCTGAGGCTTCCAGAGGCCAGGGTCAGGGCACCCAGCGCAGGAGGTGGGAGCTGGCTGCTGGCGGACAGCCCACAGTGGAGCTTCCCAGCCAGGGGCCTACGCCTAGCAGCCTGACACCCCAGGGCTCAGCTGCCTCGACCCCACCTCCAAGCAGAATGTGAGGCTGACGGTCTATCCCAGGGAGTTCCATGCCCAGCGGCGGGGCTTTTGGAGTGGTTGGTCACCTCCTGTCCCAAATCAGGGAGCAGGATTAGATCTGCTCAGTGTTCAGAAGGACACAAGATTCCTTCTTGAGATGAGAGCTGCCACCTTCGGCCCCAGGGGTAGGGCTAGGAGAGCGGGAAGATCTTGTGTCCTGAGGGGCAGGGCCTGGCCAGGAGCCAGGAGAGGGCCAGCCCCGCATCTCCTCCCTCCGCCCTGTGGGAGCCGCCGGAATGCCCTTCCAGAGCCCCAGCCTCTCCCTGCTCAGGCGGGGCAGATGACCCCCATTCCAATCCACATCATCCCTCACATCCGTCCCTTCTCTGCACTCATCCCCAAAGCTGAACCCCACATTCCCACATCTTGACCCCTTCCGTCTACTTTCCGTAAGGCACCTGGAGTAAGCTTAAATGCCCCGCCATCATCCTTCCTCCATGTCCTCCCACTGCTCTTAGAGAGGATTTGGAATCCTTCTCCTGACTTCGTGGTCTGGCCTCAGTGCTCCCCTCCCACCTCCTCTGCTGGGGCATCCCTTCCGCATCCCCTCTGTGCTTGGAAGGTGCCTTGCTGCTTCCAACCCCGGGAGGTTTGCATGGGCTGCCTCCTCTGCCAGGAGCGCCATCCCCACTTTGCTGAGCTACCCTGTTCTGTTTCTCAGGTCTCATGACATGCCACGTCCTTCCAGGCCCCAGTGGGCAGATTCCCACTAATATGTCCTCTGGTTCCCTGCCTTTCCCTCGAGGCCGGTGATCCTGGAGCTGGTCTCGTAGCATCTGAGTGTCTCTCTCCGCCTCCTGGCAGGAGGGCTGGCTCTGATCTACTCAGAGCCACAATTCGTGGTGAGGCAGTGGTTCTGCTGGGTCTGCTGGGTGCCAGCCTCAGCCCAGTGGGGAAGGAGAGACCAGGTCAGGCTCGCCCAGGCCATTCTGGGTCCCAGGGTGTGGGGGGCTGCACAAGAGGCCAGGGTCGGTTTAGTTTGAGAAGTCCCATTGAGAGCCTGTGAGGGGCCCGTGGCTGTGCTGAGGGTCTGTGTGGATGGTGAGGTCAACATTTACACGCTTAGGCTCAAACGTGGGGAAAAATGCAACTTTCTTTCATTCTTTTTTTTTTTGTTTTAGACAGAGTCTTGCTCTGTCTCCCAGGCTGGAGTGCAATGATGCAATCTTGGCTCACTGCAACCTCCGCCTCCTGGGTTCAAGTGATTCTCCTGCCTCAGCCTCCTGAGCAGCGGGGATTACAAGCGCTCACCACCATGCCTGGCTAATTTTGTATTTTTAGTAGAGAGAGGGTTTCACCGTGTTGGCCAGGCTGGTCTTGAACTTCTGACTTCAGGTGATCTACCGCCTTGGCCTCCCAAAGTGCTGGGATTGCAGGCGTGAGCCACTGCGCCTGGCCGGGGCTTTCTTTCGTTCCTATATCTGGTGCTGCCCTCATCTCGGGCACTCAGCCCCAGGATAGAAGGAAGGCTGCAGTCTGGCCTGTGGGAGGTGGCTCAGTCTCTTCCCCATAAAGCCTTTGTCTCATTCCGCTTGGGCTGGTATAACAAAATGCCATAGACCCAGGGGTTTAAATCACAGGAATTCATTTCCCACAGTTCTGAAGACTGGGAATTTCAAGATCATGTTGCCAGCTGGGTCATTCCCCAGTGAGGATTCTCTTCCTGGTTTGCAGACAGCCACCTTCTTGCTGGGTCCTCCCATGGCAGAGAGAGAGGATGCAGGCTCTCTGGTGTCTGTTCCTATAGGACACTAACCCTATCATGAGGGTCCCACCCCCATGAACTCATCTACCCCTAATTACCTCCCCAAAGCCCCATTTGCAGGCAGAGGACTGGTGGGGGGCAGTACGGATGAGTCCTCTCTGCAGTAGCCTTGCAAGCAGGCCTGCCCTCCTCTCTTGTAGGCCAGTGCCCCCTGGGCTTGCCCTGAAGCCTGGTGGTGCCCCCTAGAGCCAGGTAAACCTGCAAGCCAGTCCCCAACTATCTTGCCCATGTGTCCCTGGGGTGCAGGGGACCCTGGCATCTGCTACACACAGCTGGGAGCTGGGCCACCCTCTCAGGCCTGAGCAGGCTGGGCCACCAGTTGGGCCCTGGAAGCCACTCCTACTGCTAGGAACCTGTCCCCTCTCAGGTCCCAGGCAGCAGCCAGGATCAAGCTCTTTCACATTTCCTTCCTTCTCAGATGTCAGGACTGTTCTGTATGACCTGTGAGGTTGAGGTTGGGGTTGGGAATGAGAAGAAGCCTGGCCCCTCATCCCTGGCCTTTCTCCTCTCTTCTATTCTGCTCCCTGCAGCTGCAGTGGGACCTTCCCTCGGTCAGATTCCGTGAGCCAAGCTGGCCAAGCTTTGTCGTGATAGAGAAAGCAATACTGTGGACAATTACAGAAACCCCTTCTCTCTTAAGAAAAACTGGCTTTTAAGGCTACTGTGCCAGCGTGGACTAAACAATCTAGTCTGACCCTCAAAGCTGGGCAAGGACTTCTGTGGTTTAGGGGTGCATACCCTACCCCCAGGACCTCACAGGGAGCTGCAGGGCACTATGGTTTACCAGCAATGAAAAACCGTTTCGTTGTTTGCACAAGCAGCATTCCATTGCACCTGCATGGCAGTTTCATCCCCACAACAGCTTTGTGATGGGGGGACTGCGATCCTCATTTTACAGAGGAAACGGAGGGCGATGACCAAATGGCAAGGCTTCCTGGGGACCTGGGTGCCCTCCTCGGAGCTCTACCTTGTCAGCCACAGGGGCGAGATGGGTCACTGGGGGTCTAGAGGATAACCCTCAGCGCCTACAGGGGTTGCTGACCCACCCTCCCCAGACGCCTACAGCCCGGAGCCACGGTGACCAGCCACGCTCCCGTGGGTCTGACGAGTTGTCCCTTGCCTATAGGAAAGAGAGGTGGGAGTTGTGGGGAGCCCATTTACAATCAGATGTAGATTTGCTGGGCATCAGTTGCCGGGAGGAGCTGCGTTTGGGCTGGATGGTACCCTCAGCAGGGTCCACATGCTCATGAACTCTGCCCCACGATCGGTGCCATCTTTGTTCCCAGCACCGATGCCAGCGGGCCTCGGGATCCTCGTCTTGCACGCCCTATATGCCTGTCCACCCATCCATCATGATGTCATTCTCCTTGTGAACCCTCGGGTTTCCTGAGGTGCCTTCCCACTGTTTTGAGGTAGCAATCACTGTTGCTCAGATGCAGGCTCTACAGATTGGAGTGCAGGGAGTGTGTGCTGGCCTGACGTGGCAGCAGGCTCCGGGAAGTATGTCTTGGCCATGTCCGGAGCTGTCAGCAGCCCCTGGGCTCGGTCTGCACATGGCCAGTCCCTGTTTCTCCACTTCCTGATGGTGCCAATGGCTTCAGCCTTTCAGCGGGTATCCCTGAGTCCCTGCCAGGTGCTGCTTAGCCTGGCCCTGGGCGTGCAAGCAGGGAGATGCAGGTGGCTGCCCAGCCCACAGGGGCACACAGAGGGCTCCAGGAATAACATACCTTGTGCTTGATGAGGGGCGGCTCAGGCCTGCGGGGGGCCTTCCGGGGGAAGTGACTGCTGAGCTGGCCTCGAGGAGGAGTAGGGTTTGGTCAACCAACAAAGGAGGTGACAGGAAGGGGGCTGCGCTAGGGAGGGCCCCGGGTGTGTGCGGTGGGAAGCTGGAGGGTGGGGGCTCATGCGAAGGAAGCCCCTGACAGCCTCGAGCCCGGGATAACCTGACCTATGTTTCTGGAGGGTCTTGCTGGCTGTGTTCTGTAGAAGGGGAGTTCACCCCCCTGTTTTTGTGCCACGGGTCCCTTTGACATCTGCTGAAGCCCATTGGCACCTGCTCAGAATAATGGTTTTAAATGCGAAGAATGAAACACGTGTAAGAATATGATTGTGATAAATACAGAGACGGCGACTGCAGGAGCTCCAGCCATCAAAACAGAACAGGGAGAGCACGTTGGGGATGCAGTAATATGAGCTTTTTATTAACACGTTAAAACATTATACCTGGTGGTGGGCGTAGAACCGCCCCCATTTCCAAGTAGCGATGCAGGTAGGTAACCCCCACACCCACCAGCTATAGCTTGGAGTGACTTCTGCCAGGGCCGGTCCCAGCCCTGCCTGTGCCGCGGGGGTCCATCACCCACGTTCACTGTTGAAGGGAAGGTTGTGTTTCAGCTGGAGGCTACAGCAAGCGTAGGGCTGCTTTCCCTGCCCACGTTCCATGCTCAGGCCCCAGGTGAGGAATCCCTGGGCTGGTGGGTGGGGTTGCTCAGGAAGGGGCTACCGTGATCCCAGCAGATGGTGGTGGCAGCCTGGAGAGGCAGAGGGCAGGGGGCAATGAGGGAGGGGTCACAAGGTGGCTCCTAGTTGATGGTGGCGCCTGGGTGGAAAGCATGGGAAGAGGAAGGAGCAGGTGGGGGTCATCCCACTGGCAGAGCCAGAGCCAGTCCTAGGGCCTGTGGTTCCCGCTGATGCCTCCCTGTTTCTTTCAGGTCAATGAAATCTACCATGACGAGTCCTTGGGTGCCCACATCAACGTGGTCCTGGTGCGGATCATCCTCCTGAGCCATGGAAAGGTGAGTGCGCTGCGGCCAGCCGGGCCTGCCTCTACCTCCTCGGAGTGAGGGGCCTGGGAGCGAGGCATGGGCCTCCTTGGAGAGTGTGTGCGTTTGCCAGAACCACCCTGCCTCTCCCTGGCTCCCCTGAGGTTCCTGTAAGAAACAAGATCCCTGCTCCCTTTCACCCCTTGTTTTAAAATGTGGCCATTACTATTGTTCACTGAAAAGAGTCTGTTACTCCCAGATCCCAAGAGGAAGAGACATACCAAGCCACGGGGGCCACACAGGGAGGCACCAGGGGTGGTCAGGAGGCAGAGGGAGTTGGGTAAACAGCAGCCTGAGTCCGTGTTGTTTCTGCAGGAAGGACCGATGGGGACAGGGTGAGCTGGCTTAAGGTTGGCCAGTTTGAATAATTCCAGTGGGCTCTGGGGAGTGGAGCGGTCCTGAGTTAGTTTTCTGGGTAACGAGGGCAGGGGGATAGTGGCTCAGAGTGTGAAGTCTGATAAAGGAGGTGGCTGGGGACATGGGTGCTGGATTGGTTGGTTTGTATCTGAAAAATGTGCTCATAGATGAGTTGTTTCCTGTCTCTAAACATTGGTTACCACTCAGCGGGGCAGCCCCTCCAGAGTCAGCAAGGCTCGGATGTCAAAGCATCAGAAACACGTGGTTAACACGACCCTCCCTTGGACTTCTGCCCCCGTATTAAATCTGTGGCCTCCTCTCCTCTGGCCTCGGCTGCTGTCCCAGCTGGGCCCTCTTGCCCGTCCCACTTCCTCTTGCAGCCAAACCTGGGACGCCCTTTCCTGGCAATGTGCATGGGTGTGTAGCCGCCAGGGTCAGTGACCTGGGATGGAAACACAGGATGCTGTGCAGACAGAGATAGAGGAAGAGGGGAGCCCCACGGTACGGCCCGTGTAGACTGCAAAGTGCCTGTACCAGCTGTGTGGGAAGCACATTGTACGGATGAGTGCCCTTAATCTACAGGGCAGATGGAGGGGCGCACGCTGTGACTCTGCCCATTTCACAGATAAGAACACCGAGGCTTAATGTGACTTAGTGTCATGCCCAGGTAAGCAGCCAGGGCCATCCAGCACCCGAGGAGTCAGGCTTCTCACCCAGACAGCAGAATTCGAGCCTGTGGTCTGACTGTGCATAGAAAATCAAATCATAATAGGATCAAACGCATCAGATAATTATATAAAAGTTGAACTCTGTTCAAAGAGAATCTCAGTCTCAAAAAATAAAATCAAACTGCATACAACTTATAAGGCACACGATGTAAAAATGATGACAAAGGACTCCGGTGGCAGAAGGGATCCCAGGAATACTAAGTAGATTTGGGGCCACTTCCCTACACCCACCAAGCACCTCATTCTACAGTGACCGAAGGCACCCACAGGGCGGATGCCAGTTGCAGGCCTTCGTGTACCCCAAGAGAACACAAAACATCCCAAAGCAAATCCTTGGAACAAAGGGGAAATTGGCAAAAACCTAACTATGAGAGTCTCTAATACACTTTTAAAAGCCTTTCACAGATTAGATGCTAATAAGGCATAGAATTTTTGAATGACACAATGAGTAAAGCTAAATTAGTAGTTATGTCACTGTTTCCCTTGCCCTACAGAAAAAAAGAAAGATGAACCTTCTTTTCGAGGAATCATAGAACACTTAAAAATTACAGAAGTGTTTTGGGTCATAAAGAAAATATTGTGAATTTTATACAGCTAAAACGATTTTGTCCATGTTCGCTGATGAAATGCCTAAAACTAGGGGTGGGGTCAGCAGAATTTATAAACCTAAAAAAATCCAATTCATTTGAAAACATTAAAAAAAAAAACCTACTAGGGGCCAGGCACGGTCGCTCACACCTGTAATCCTAGCACTTTGGGAGGCCAAGGTGGGTAGATCACTTGAGGTCAGGAGTTTGAGACCAGCCTAGCTAACGTGGTAAAACCCTGTCTCTACCAAAAAAATACAAAAATTAGCCAGGTGTGGTGGCATGTGCCTGTAGTCCCAACTACTTGGGAGGCTGAGGTGGGCGAATTGCTTGAACCCGGGAGGCAGAGGTTGCAGTGAACTGAGATCACACCACTGCACTCCAGCCTGGGTAACAGAGCAAGGAAAGAGAATATTAGGACTGCAGTACAGACTATTTGGAACACTAATAAAAACAAGAGCACTACTGTCAAATCTTTTGGAATGTGGTTAAAGCTGTATTCAGAGGCAAATTCACAGATGTTTTCCAAAAGCTTCTTCCTTGGGTGATATGTTTGACACACATTAGCCCTGCCTTCAACTCAGTACATTTGAATGAATTTCAACAGCAACAAAACCAAAAACTTAAGGAAAGCAAAAATAAGGAAATAGTTCAGAAAAAGCAGAAATCAATAAATTAGAAAATGGAAGAAACACGTAGAATCAATGAAGAAGAGAGCTTTGGAAAAAGCAACCCTCTGACCTATTTAATCTAGAAAAAAAGAGAGAAGGCACAAACTAAAAGATCAGAAAGAGTATATGTAATGTGACTACAACAAGATGCTTCTCCTGGCAGAAAGGAAAGCATGCAGGGCCATCTGCCCACTAGGAAGCTGTTGGGAGGCTCTCTGCAGCCGGCCACTTTGGAGGTCCAGGGATGATCAGTGGAGGAGGGATGTGCAGGGCATCCTCTGCCAGTGAATGCTGGCTAGGAGGGCAGAGAGAGGCTCGCTGAGCCCTCTATCCCAGGTTTGTGGCAGTGGGCTTTGGACCACACAGATGCAGAGCCTGGGGGTGGGCCCCAGCCCAGCAATCCAGTTCCAGCTCTCCATTCACAGGCGGGAGCGGGGCAGGGCGGGGGTCTTTGGACTATCCCATGTGGCTGTCTGCCTGCCTCCCGTGGAGTTCCCTGTTCCGGCCTTCCCCAAGCCGGGTCTTTCCAGCCTGTCCCTTCCTGGCCAGGATCCTCTGGTGTTTTAGGAATTCTCAAGCCTTTGGCATGAGAGATGGACAGAGTTATATCCTCTTTTGGAAGTTTCCAAAAATGGGAAACTCCTGGTCCTGGGGCTAGAAAGGGGAGAAAAGATTATCCCATTGATTGGTCTGGGTGCCAGGTGGCAGCTTGCATGTCCCCCCCAGGTTGCTCCTATATTGTTTAAAAAGAAGAATTTTGTAATTGACTAGGGTTAATTGCTTACCAGTGCTGGCAAAGCTTTGGATCTTATTTGGCCTGAAAAGTGTCTGCTCTTTCCCAGTCTTGAGTACTTGATGGAATAAAGCCTCCTTTATTAACTACTCCTTAGCAGGCTCTATGCTAAATTGTCCCGACCCTAAGCCTTTTCTTTTTCTTTTTCTTTTTTTCCTTAACTGCCTCAGGTAGGTAGAAGGAGTATGTGATCACAGTCAGAACATTTGCAGAAGAGAGTCAAACCCTGAAGGTGAGAATTTGAGGATCTCTATGCCAGGGACATGGAGATCCTGGGGAAATTGAGGATTTCCTGGGATGTGAATATTTCAAAGCTGACTCCAAAAAATGGAGAATATGCCATAAGTCCCATAACCATGGAGGGAACTCAAGTTCCTCACCTTTTCCAAAGTTTTGCCAGTGCATTCATCCTCATTTGCAAGCATTTATCAGGCAAGACTAATACAATACCCTGTAAACTCATGTATTCTGAAATCTACCCAATGTGTCTTTCGTAGTCAATGGGACCCTTATACCCAAAGATGCCAAAGGTAGCCCGTCAGGACAAAGTACAGACCTGTCTCACTTCTAAAAATAGAAGTAAAAATCCCAAGGCATTAAGAGTTTAATTGAATAATGTATAAAGAGAAACTTCTACCGTGATCATCTAGGGCTTATCCTAGGAATGTGGAGATTGTTTAATATCAGGAAATCTATTCATACAGTTCATCACATCAGTTTCCAAATGACAAAACTCATCCTCTAACAAATACTGTTTGAAGGGCTTCTGTGTGGGAAGTGCTGTGCTGGGAATATTCACTGGCATAGTCCCTGTCCTCAGGGGACCGCTTCCAGAAGGCACATCTAGACAAGGAAACAATTGTACCAGGGCTCAGGGCTGGATGGAGGAGACGCGGGGCAGGCAGTCTTTCCTTACAAGGTCAGGAAAAGCAACGGGAGGAAGTGACCTTTCCACCCACACCTGAAGATGGTCCAGTGAAGTCACCAGCATAGAGATGCTCTGAGTTCATAGGCTGGGAGGGGAGGGAGGACAGCTGAACCCAGAGGGATGAGCACAGGGACAGGAACAGCAGACCCAATGCCAAAGACATCGGAAGGAGCCGATCGCAAGGAGCAGAGCAGACCTGCGTCTCCCGCCAAGGGGTTTGGCTTGCCCATGAGGGCAGCTTTAAGCAGAGTGACACGATCCCATGTGCATTTCTAAGAAGATCACTGGCTCCTGTGTGCAGAAGGGGCAGGTGGGAGCAGTGGCTTAGGAGACAGTCACTGCCATCAAATGGGGGATGCTGGCAGCTGGACTGGGACCAGGCCTGGGTCCAGGGATACAGACAGGAGGACAGAGGAGGCCACTTTGAGAGGATGTGGCACTAGGGGGGTGAAGGCGGAGAGACACTCAGCTGGGTAGATGATGGTGTCAACCCCTGAGATTGGGGAGCACAGGAGGGAAGCTGAAGAGGTCAGCTGAGATGTGCAGTTAGAGGTACCTGGTGCCATCCCAGCGAAGGAGGCCAAGAAGATGTGGATGTGGGTCTGGAGCCCTGCGGGGTCTGGAGCTGGGGGTAGCAGAAGCAACTGCAGGCATGAGGAGCTTGCTGCCTAGGGGGAGCCTGGGAGAGAGGCCTCAGGGCTCCAGTGTTGAAGCCTCTGGCAGGGCAAGGGCGTGATGGCCCCGTAGCCCCTCACAGGGCACTCCTCCTTTTCCAGATCCCCAGAAAACTAGTAACAGAGGGCAACAGGACAACCAAGATTGTATTTAAAGGCGGAAAAAGAAGCACATTTCCCTAAAAGTGTTCTGCACAGCGAATTCTTAGGATATGAGTAGATGTTACAGAGGACTATAGAGGGGTCCCAAGGTCAAAGAAGTCTGGAAAATGCTGGTCAAACAAAGGAAAATGGGCATTCCTGGGGGTGAAATTTCCCGGAGACTTTCCTGTGGAGTTGTGCATGGTGCACCTCCGAGAGTCCGAGCAGTACAGGTGGTCTCTGAAAACTTTCTCCACGGAAGCTTCTTGCTCAGCAGATCCACAGCCTGCTGAACCTGCTCTGGGGAGCACTGCCCTGGAGATAGTCTTGGAAACAAACAAAAAAGACCCATAAACTAGTTACTGTGGTTCTGAAAATCCTAGATACTTGTATGTGACATGAAACTAGTATTGGAAAAGAGCAGAGACAAATTCTCATTGTTTGCTGTTAATCATGTGTCAGGAAAACCTAAAATAATCCATGGTACAACTTGTAGAGTTAGGAGAGGAGTCTGGTGATGTGGCCAAATATCAGACCATTGTTTAAAAAATCAGTAGCTTCTGTGTGAACCGAAAGCAACAGCCTTGGTAGTGGGGAAAACAGGGAGAGAAAATTTCCATTATGGTAGTAACCAAAAATGTAGAATACCTGGAATAGTCCTGACGAGACAATGGACCCATTGGAAGGAAACTGTACCTGATTAATGATAGGAAGAAAATGATGACAAATGAAGACACAAATGCTGTCCTCATGGGAAGCTGGGTATAATCGAGAGGTTGGCCTTTCCCAGATTCATAGTTGGAAATGTTATGAAGTGATTCTAAGCACCATCTAGGAACATGAACGGTCAAGAATGGCTGAGACAGCTGCGGAACCCAAGCAAGTAAGAGACTTCCTCCAAAGGAACATGAACGCTCAAGGATGGCCGAGACAGCTGCGGAACCCAAGCAAGGAAGAGACTTCCTCCAAAGGAACATGAATGGTCAAGAATGGCTGAGACAGCTGCGGAACCCAAGCAAGGAAGAGACTTCCTCCAAAGGAACATGAACGCTCAAGAATGGCCGAGACAGCTGCGGAACCCAAGCAAGGAAGAGACTTCCTCCAAAGGAGCATGAACGCTCAAGGATGGCCGAGACAGCTGCGGAACCCAAGCAAGGAAGAGACTTCCTCCAAAGGAACATGAACGTTCAAGAATGGCCGAGACAGCTGCGGAACCCAAGCAAGGAAGAGACTTCCTCCAAAGGAACATGAATGCTCAAGGATGGCTGAGACAGCTGTGGAACCCAAGCAAGGAAGAGACTTCCTCCAAAGGAACATGAACGGTCACGAATGGCCGAGACACCTGCGGAACCCAAGCAAGGAAGAGACTTCCTCCAAACATCTTGTAAAGTGAAGATAATTAAAATAGTGCCATATGCGCATAAACTTTCATAGACAGTTCAGTTGAATAAAATAGTTGAAAATACCCCTCTTACAAATAACCTACCGTGATAAACACAGAATGCTTATTGTGTTATAAATAAATATATAACATAAATTTAATAAATAGGAAATTAAATTATCATATGACAAATATAAGCCAATACCACATTCAACTATTTAAATCACACAAATCAAGAAGAAAATATTGGTTGTCAAGAGCTTTCTAAGCATAAATCCAATTGAAGGAATTGTAAAAGGGAATATGGATATATTTGGATAAGTATAATACAAAACTTCTGTCAACAAACACAATGAAAAGGCAAATGACAAGCAGGAAAAACATTTGCAATGTGACAAATATATCTTAATATATAAAACCTCCTCTAAATCATAAGGAAACAAAATTGGCAATGGAAGGAAACAAAGAAAAAAATCCAAGTGGCTAAGAGAAAGCCCATATCGAAAAATATCTAACTCTACTGTTAAAGAAATAAATAATACACCATTTATAAAGCATCAACCCTGTTAAGATGAAGAGGGATTTATGGCTGGGTGAATGAAGCAGGCACACTTTGAGTATGAGTACAGATATTCCAAGGAAATGTAGCAATATTTATCACTGCCCTTAAAAATGTTCTTTTTTTCTTTTTTTCTTTTTTTTTTTTTGAGATGGAGTCTTGCTCTGTTGCCCAGGCTGGAGTGCAGTGGCGCGACCTCAGCTCACTGCAACCTCTGCCACCTGGGTTCAAGTGATTCTCCTGCCTCAGCCTCCCAAGTAGCTGGGATTACAGGCGCCTGCCACAACACCCAGCTAATTTTTTGTATTTTTAGTAGAGATGGGGTTTCACCAGGTTGGCCAGGCTGGTCTTGAACTCCTGACCTCAGGTGATCCGCCTCGGCCTCCCAAAGTGCTGGGGTTATGGGGCGCGAGCCACCGCATTTGGCCTTTAAAATGTTCTTGATGTTTGCCCCCAAACATTCATTTCTGTGACCCCAGACATTCATTTCTACAACTCTGTTCCAAAGCAGTGATCCCAGCTGTGGGCCCAGTTTTAGGAACAAGACAAGGGTCATGGCATTATCTCTCATGTGAACAACAGCAAACAACCTATATTGTCCAATAATAGTGGTCTAGTTAAGTAATGATAAACCTATGTGGTAGAGTATTAGGCTGCCACAAAATTGCATTCTCGAAACATGTTTAATGGCATTGGGAGATGGTTACAGTCTAAAGTTGTTTGTTGTTTGAAAAGCAGGATCTCAGTTTTCCGTATGATCTCAATTTGGTGTACAAATATATTTACCAAAAAGACTGGAAGGAACACATCAAATGTGAACAGGATTTCTCTGTGGGCAGTAGGCTAATTAATTTTCATTTTCTTCTTTGTACTTTACTGAATTTTTTAAATTCAATATGATGAGCATGGTTTTTATTATTATTATTATTATTAAGAGATGGGGTCTAGCTCTGTTGCCCAGACTAGAGTGGAGTGGTGTGATCATAACTCACCGCAGCCTCCGTCTCTTGGGCTCAAGGGATCCTCTCATCTCGGCCTCCCTAGAAGGCAAGGAATACAGCAGGGTGGCAGGCAATAGGGGACCATGGATGGAGCAGCCAGGATGGGGACTTCCCAGCCAAGATCTGGGGGCAAAAGGCCTAGCTCCTGTGTCCAAGGGAACAGACCCCTTTTCCTCACAGAGAAGCATAGCCAGGGATTCTCGATGGGGCTCTGGGGACAAAGTTTGGCACATGGTGAGGATGAATTCTGATGAGCTGCTCTTCAAGGAACCACAGGCTTCCCGTCAAGGAATGAGGCCCCCATCTCTAGAAGAATTTTAGCATGGCAAAACAAAGGCGATGGCAGTCAGGAGGGGGCTGAGCTGTCCCCCCCACGGTGGGGACAGACTCTGGGGGATGTGAGACCATGACCCAGACTTGGGCAGAAAGTGGCCCAGATACTCGGTTCCTGTTATTCATCCCAAATTGTGACAGAAATAGACCAGCTCCCCACCTGCCGCTCCCCCATTGCCTGTCCCCCAGGCCTCACCAGGCTCCAGTGGGGATAAAATTGGTAGCACTTGTTTGAGTGACATGTTTGTCTTCTAGCTTATGAGAAGCCTCTGAGTTATCTCAAGTTTTTCCTAAAACAACATTTTTCTCCATTTCTTAAAAAAAAAGCAGAAGAAAAGAGATGATCTTATTTTATACAATATACCACCAGCCAGGGAGCAGAGCATCGGCAACACTTGAGGTTGCATAGCAACTGGCTTTTCAATTGATTTTTTGAGAAGGTACCAAAGCTACTCAACTGTTCTCATTTTAAATATTTCCTAGGATGATGAAAATCAAAGCAAATGGAAATCAGAGACTTGGGGACCATCAGAGAAGGACATAAAGTGTCTTGTTATAAAAAACCAGGTCAAGACAAAGTGTGGAATGCTTGCTGGAATTTTTCAGCATTGGAGGTGAAAGGTCTGAGAAATTCTGCATGTGAGTCTCTTAGTGGAAAGCACGAGAAGAGAGGTGCTGGGGGCAGGGGCTTGGTGTGCCCACCCACCCACCTATAGGGTAGAGGATTTAGAGTGGCCCAGCCATGGTGCAGGAAGGCCAGGAAGTGAAGGTCTGGGGAGGATATATCAAGGGCCCTGGGGATCTGGGACAGGGGGTGAGGTGGGAAGCACACCCCATGCCTCACCCCAGGGACAGCCCCCTGTCCTCCTGAGCATCTGGGTCCCAACCCCCAACCTGATAGGGGTGCAAGGTATGATGGCCCACCCACGTCATCCTCCATCCACCTCCTGACCCAGACCTCCCTGGGTCCAGAGAACTAGGAGGCACTAAGGCTGGACACTGCCCTTGGGAGGTGCTTTAGTCTGTTTGGGCTGCAATAACAGAAATACCTTAGACTGAGTAATTTATAACCAATGGAATTGTGTTACTCACTGTTCTGGGGGCTGGGAAGTCCAAGAGCAGGACACCAGCAGAATTGATGTGTCGTAAGGACCCATTCCTCCTAGAGGGCACCTTCTAGCTGTGCCCTCGCATGATGGAGGGGTGAACAGGCTCCCTCAGGCTTCTTTTGTAAGGGCGCTAATCTCATTTATGGAGACTCCACCCTCATGACCTAATGACCTCTGAAAGGCCACACTTCCTAATACCAAAACATTGGTTCTCAGCTTTCAACCTTTCAAATGTGGGGAACACAACATTCAGATTCTAGCAGGAGGCCCCGCTTCTGCCTCCCCACAGGCCTGCACTGGCTCATGCCTGGGAAGGCTCAAGTTGAGAATCCTGTTCTGGCAGCTTGGCTCTCTCTGGGAATAGCTTCCCAGGCTTTGGGGAAGATGGCTGGAAACAAAATGCTGGAACGATATGGGAGTTCTGGCAGAGAAATGAGGTGCATGCCTCCTGCCCCAGCTCTTGTGGTTCCCTGTCGTGATGAGATTTGATCTGTAAGCCCTGCCTGGAACAAGAGACCTCCAGTCTTGGGGGAGCCCACTTTGCACTTGGCTGGGGGGCACGGTAGAACATGTGCTCACGGAGCAGGGATGGTGGGACCTTGTCCCTGCCATTCATTCTGGCTTTGTCCATACTCGTGGGACCTTTGGTGAGCAATTTAACATCATGGGGCCTTAGTTTCCCCCATAAGAGGTCTGTGAAACCCCAGCACACAACAGGAATGACGACAATCATAAAGGCGTTCGTGCAAGTGACTGTTTGTAGAGCTTCTTCTGGGACAGGCACCGTCTGAAGCCCTTTATGTGACTTTATGCCCTCACCCCCACAGCAACCCTATGGAGTAGGCGCTGTGATCATCCCCATTTGACAGTGAGGACCCTGGCTCCAGGGGGCGAGCGGCCTGCCCGGGGCCACACGCTGGTGGAGCCACTCTGCTCTGGGAGGAGGGGCTGGACTCTGTGATCCCGGCTGGTCAGGAGCACCAGCTTCAGGCTCCTTGTCCTGGTCCCCTGTGGGTCAGTTGCTCCCAACCAAGAGTGACTTTGCCACCCCTCCCCCCACCCGGGGGACATTTGGCAGTGTCTGGAGAGACTTTTGGTTGTCACGACTAGGGGGAGGGTTCCACTGGGTTCTGGCAAGGAGTGCCCAGGGGTGTGCTCAACATCCTGCCATAAACAGGGTGCCCGCCTCACCCAACAGGAATTATCTGGCCCCAAATATCTGGAGTGCTGAGGTCGAGAAATGTGGTCTGCTCACCAGAACCCAACCTCCCTGCTGTCCTATCCTGCACCTGTTTAGGAGGCTGGTCTGAGGCAGGAGGGCCCCTCTGGGATGGGGACGGTTGAGAAGCTTTGCTGAAGCTGCATCCCCTTGGGGCATGAGCCAGCCCCAGCGGGTAGGCCAGTCCCCAGGGACTGGTGTTATACTCCATCAGTATCAACAGCACGGCAGAGACAAGGACAAGGGACATTTGTGGGCGCTGACTGCACCCTGCCTGGACTGTCATGGGCGGAAGCCCCCCAGCTCCAAGCTCGGAGCTGCAGTTGTGCCCATTTTGCAGGTGGGGACAAGTAAGGTAACTTGCCCAAGAACAGAGCAGATGAGATATTTAGGCCGGGCCTAGAGCTGCCCAGGTGACCTCACCTGCCACCTGCAGTGGACTTGGTGAGCCTCGGTCGGGTAGCGGCCTGCGGGGCTGGCTGAGCGCGCCTTGCCCAGCAGGCAGAGCCTCCTGGCGGGGCGGGCGCGGTTCCAACGGAGACGGTCTCCAGGCTGCTGATCCCCATCCCGGTTTCCTCCCACGTCTCCTTGACTGAAGGAGGGAAGAGCATAAATAATTCAGCTCATTCCAGAGCAAACAATGGAAATGTCGGAGAGCAACGATTGGAACAGAACTTTTTGCTCAGGTCATAATTGATTTATTTAGGGTGAGGCCCAGAGGCTGTCTTGGGGCCGCTGGGGCTCCGGGAGCCCGGGTGCGGCCGCGGAGTCTGGGCGCAGGGTGCGTCCCCGGCCCGGGCCGCTGTTCTCGCGGCAGCAGCGCCACCTGGTGGCCGCTCGGGCCCGGCCCTTCCCCTGCCTTGCGCCCCGCGCGGGGGGCAGCACCCCGACCTCTTTCTGGCTGTGGGACGTAGGCGAGTCCTTGCAGTTGTCTGAGACGCAGTTTGTCATCCGGAAGGTAGGAAAATGAAGTTGAAGTGAGGTGTCGTGTGCCAAGCCTGAGCCTAGCGGGGCGCTCCTTGCGGACAGTAGCTTCCTGCTGGGGTCAGCATCTGCCGGGGCAGCCCTTTTGGGCTCACTTCCCCAGGCCTCCCGAGAACGCCCCCGCAGCCGGCCCCTCCCTCCCTGCCCAGCCTGGCCCCGAGGGTGCTCGTGTTCATGCCTTCATTCCGGTGTTCCCTCCTGATCACTGAGCGCCCAGCAGCCGGGGTCCTCTGGCCGCATTCGCTGCCTCATCCTGGCGTGGAAAGCAGAAACCGGGATTGCTCCGTGAAGGGAGGAGTGGGGCTACTGAGGGCAGGCATGGGCCAGGGCTGGGGCACAGACTCGGGCCCAGCATCCACCCGGCCCTCAAGGAGCTTAGGCTTTAGTGACTCAGAGGCCAGCAACAGCAACAGGCACATCCCCAGTAGGTGCCCCATCTGGCAGGTGACCGATCGCACGCAGGAGAAGGGACCCGGCAGGCAGCTCAGAGCCAGGGTCCCGCGGCCAGGATGGGGCTGGGGCTTGGAGCTGGACACAGCCTACTCGCCCACCCAAGGCCCGCAGGCCCCCTAAGCTCCTGGCTGTTCCCTGAGGCCCGTGGGGTTACTCAGACCCCTGCAGGCTGGGCCTGAGGTTCAGGGGCCCGCAGTGTTTCCTCACCCTTGCCCTGGCCAAGCCTCCCGACAGCCCTGGGGAGCATTCAGCAAAGTGACCTTCTGACCCAAGGTGAGGGCCATCAAACTCTTGCCTCCCTAAGGCCCTCAGATCTGCCCTCTCCACCTCATGGTGGGATCACTGGGCCTTTCAGGCATGTCCTCAGACCCTTTCCAGCCTGGGCCAGGGGAGCCAAACAGGCTGAACCCGGAGGAAACACCATCCTTGGGACCAGGCTGCCGGTGCTGCTGTGGGAGGGCCCCAGGGGCCTGGACGAGTGTCTGCCTCCTGCATCTGGGCAGCTCTGTGAACCAGCGTAGCAAGGAGGGTCTCCATGTGGACATAGGTGGGCACTCATGATGGCCAAGGAGGACCCTGCACTCTGGAAGAGCCAGCCTGGGCCAGGGCCCCAGAGCACTCGGGCAGTGGAGCCCAGTTGGGAGCCCATGTCTGCAGCGGTCGATGTCACCTCCAAACAGGGGTGGCAGAGCCCTCCATGAGGGGTGACGACTGTCCTGGGGCCCCTGTGGAGGATCCGATCAGCCTCTTGGAAGCTCATCTGTTCCCGTGCTCTGAGCTAGGGTCCGCCCACTCAGGACTCCTCCTGCATCCTGGGCTGGGTGGGCCCCTGGACTTCATCCACAGCCCTACTGCAGGCTTCTCCTGCCTGGCTCTTCTGGGGCCCCTAGGCTGCAGCTGGGAGTTCTGGGAGCTGCTGCCGCTGTGAAGAGTCTGCCCTCAGAGGCCCTGCCTCACTCAGGAGGTGGACCCTGCAGCTACCATGCAGCCCCAGGGCCTCGAAATGTCCATCCCCGGTCATACAGCACCATCTACCACCCCCTGCTCTGGAGGCTGGGTGCCTGCGGCTGCCCCTGGGAGGGACTGGCTGCCCTGTAAAGTCCCTGGCTGGTCCTGTAGCCACCCCTTTGCAGAGCCCGGGGTGCTACTCCCCAGGAACACCATGGCCCAAGGGTCTCACTCCTGGTCCCCCCCTCAGCACAGCTAGGAACAGGTGGAGTCACACAGACAGACTTTCCTAGAGGAGCCGTGCAGAGCCGAGCAGGCAGCTGGAAGTCAGGTGCATTCAGGACTGGGAGGGACGCAGATGACCAGGGCGAGCTGGTGAAAGAATCCTCAGTGGAAACAAGCAGTGCAGCCTCCCTCACTTCTGGAGAAGATCCATATATGAGAAATGTGTCTTCTTCTCCTCGCTCAGGGGAAGCACAGTTCCCAGGCTTGATACATAGCAAGGGCGCAGGATGGTGGGGGCTGGGGTGCCCCAGGCAGCAGGGACCCATCTGGCCTCCTGCATGCAGGCCAGGTGGCAGAGGAGCAAAGGAGGTCGCATCCCAGCAGGTGGTCCCGCTGGAGCCCAAGTGACCCACAGGGGAGTTCACTGCATGTCAGGACAGTATCCTTGGCTGGAGGTCTCAGCGGAGAGACCTGAGCTTGGCTCTTCCCTTGGGTTCCGACTGCCTCCAGTAGCGAGGGCCTTGCCCTGTCCACGGCCAGCCCAGACTTCCCTCCTGGGCCGCAGACCTGTCCAGCTGCCCCGATGTCTCTGCCTGGACATCAGTTTCTTTCTGTGAGGAGTCCTTAGAGGCATGCAGAACCCAAGGCTGCCTGTAGCTCTCATGGAGTGGGAGGAGTGGGTGGAGGAAAGAGGGGGCTCTGGGGTGCATGAGCAGGAGTTTGCGGATGGTTGTTTCGGGTGCTGCCACCAGGCAAACCCACTTCAGCCAGTTTTCAGTCCTTTCGAACCTGTGCTCCATGGGCCTAACGTGGATCCCAGCTAAGGCTTGGGACTGATCACCCACAAGGGCTGCACCCCCAGAAGTGGGAGAGCTCCCAAAGCAAAACAGCCCAGCTCTTCCCAATGAGCAAGCTGGCCAGGAAAGACATTGCCGTGACTGTGTTTCCTGCACTGCGGACCCCACGCTCTTCCTCTGGAGCTTGCTGTCCCCTTCCTGCGCCGCCTCTTCTGCCTTGCTACCAATCCCCAAAGCCAGAGACTGGTGCCGTCTCTGCCTCATTGTTCCCGCCCTGCAGCCCTGATGCCTCTCAGCTCCTGCCACCAGGTCCTGACCCTCCTGACGTGGCACCAGCCACACCTGCATGCATCTCAGTGCCACACTGTGCCCTTCTATCCCCACTCCTTCCTCACTGACCCAAAGGGCTGTTTTAAGAAGGCACACAGACCTTGCCCTGGCCTCTGGGCACAAGGTCAATGTCTGGGCCTCATGGGTACCCCATAGCCCTTGAATGCTCCAGACCCAGCAAGGACAAGATCTCTGCCCCTGGGCTCCTCTGTGCCCATCAGAGATAGGCCGGGACCTTGGAGATGTTGGAACGTTGGCAGAGAGAGAGAGGAAGCACAAGCAGCTCCGTGGCTTGTCAGTTAAGCTCCCAGTGGCAGGTTGAGTCCTGGGGTGCCCGGACACTGAGGTAACCCTCTCCTCTACTTCTTGGGGTACCCCCTGCTGGGACCCAGGCTCCCAGGGTCTAGCACACTCTCATGTCTCCTGAAGTCCTGCCTCCCAGGGCTCCCCTGGCCCCAGTGCAGCTTCCCCTCCCTGTGCCCATGCACCCCAGCCCTCCCCTCTGCCCCCTCCTCAGGGAGTCTCCTCAGAACCCCAAAGCCAGAAGGGGGTCATAGACCCCTTTAGCTCTGGACCCTGCAGCACAACCTCCTTGGGGTTGGAGAACGAAAGTGGCAGGCTGCCTTCTTGGACTGGGCCAAGAACAAAGCGAGGCAAGAACAAAAACACAAATCAATATTTCAATAAATTGTCTTGCCACAGCAGCAAGATCACTTTGGCTGCTAAGACGGGCTGGGAACCCAGGCTGAACCACAGAAGCCAGCATCTGGGAGGAGAGAGGTGATCGGCCAGAGTGGATCCAGTCTGCAGGACGTGGAGAAGGGGCTGCCCACTGCAGGGCTCTTATTCCAGGGTTCTGGAATAAAGTGGTGACGGGGAGGATGCGTTGTTTTGTCTGCATAACTGATTTTAATTTGAGCCAGTGTTTACTATTAGGTAGGTGTCTGTAGAATCCAGATTTCACGATTGACCTGAGAAATCTGATCCAGCAGCTCTGGGCCTCTGTTCCTGCCAGCACTGGGCAGATGTTGCTCCCTTCAGCTGTGCCTGGGCACCTGGGTTTGCCACAGTCCTCGACACTCCTTATCACCCCCACCCCCACTCTATTCTAATAGGGAAATATTCCTCTGTACCCTTTCTCCTTCAAAACTGGGAAAACGCAAGATGGACTTACTTTTCGTGCAACCAGCCTGCCTCATTGACTTGTCACCTGCCTTGCTCCTGTAGGCGCTTGGGTTTCTAGCACCCTCCCGGTACTCCCCACAAGCCCACACACTAGGATAGCGCACCTCCCTGCACACCCCCAGCCTGCCTCAGCCTGGCTCCTCCCGCAGCTCTGTCCTACACACTAGCCTCATTCCTGCCTCTGGTCCTGATATTGGGGCATGTCTTTCTGGCTGGACTCTTGACTCCTCCTCAAAGACTTGGCCAGGGCCCTTCTCCCACTGAAAAGCATATAAACTGCCCCCAGAACATATCAGCTGCCCCCAGACCAGACGCCATCTTTCATGGGCCAGCGAGTGTCCTGACTGGGGTCCCTGTGGTCCCCCAAAGGAGGAAGCACATGGCTCAGATTCTCTTCGCTGCAAGTGACAAGAGCACAACTCAGAATTGTGCTTTCACAAGGAGAGGAACTTCAGGCATAAATGACACGCATCAGCGGCAGGCAGCCTTCACGATGGCCCCCAGTGACCCAGTCTCTTAATGTCCATGCCCTGCGGTAGGCGGGACTGAGATTCTATCAAAAGCAGACTGTGGCTTCTGTAGGGGAGGTGTCTTCTCTTGTTGTCTCTTGGGTCCCTCAAGCAGGGGCGACCGTGTGGGGTAAAGCTGACATGGGTGACGGCCCCAGGAGGGGCCCATACGGTATGGTGTGCAACAGCTCAGCTGGGGCCCGCCGTGACCACCTGAATGAGCCTGGGAGCTGACCCGCCTCCGGTACAGCCTTCAGATGAGACTGCAGCCCCAGTCTTAACTCGACAGTGGTCTCATCCTCCTTTAATCCTTGGTGGGGGGTCTCCTGTAGTGCAGGGGGGCTCCAGCCGCTGCAGGCCCCCCACCTCACACCTTGCCCACTCCTTGGCCCGCTTTGGTTGTATGTTCACCCTGATCCTTCGTGGTGGCCAGGAAGGCGTGGTGCTGGGATTGGCCAGGCCTGCCTGCCCCTGAAACCTGGGGTCTGACTCAGATTAAAGGAGGGGAAGTTTCACGAAAGGGAAACAAGGGCAGGCAGAAGTCACCGCAACCCACCAGGGCATCGGAAGGGACCATCCCACTACATGGGGCTTAGGACCCTGAGGGCAGGTGAGTTCATCATGGACAGGACTCCCTTGACACTGATGCTGGGAGACGTGCCCTGGAGGAAGCAAGGCCCCTTTCCCTGGAGCCCAGCAAGGCTACCGAGCTGTGCTGGGTGTCCTGGATGGAGACACTCACACTGCAGCAGGGGCCCTGCCACCACCCTAGCAAAAGCGCTCATTAGTGACCTTTGTGCTGACCTTCTGATTTGGATTTGGACTGGCAATTTTTAAAAAATGTATGTTAAAAAGTCATTCTTGTTTGGTTTATTTTGCTCTTACTGTTATTTTTAATTGGCATATAATAATTGTACATATTTCTGGGGTAGGGTGTGATATTTAGACACATGTATGCAATGTGTAATGATTACATCAGGGTAATTAGCATATCTGTCACCTCAAACATTATCATTTCTTTGTGTTGGGAACATTCAAAGTCCACTCTTCTAGCTATTTGAAAATGCACAATACATTCTTACGGATTCCAGGCACTCTCCGGCGCTATAGGGCACTAACACTTATTCCCCCATCTCGCTGCACTTTTGGATATGTTAACCAGCCTTGGCAGTCCCCAGCCCGCTGCCCCCCAGTCTCCAGGAACTACTCTCCATTTCTGTGACATCAACTGTTTTAGCTTCCACGTATGAGTGAGAGCGTGCAGGATTTGTCTTTCTGAGCCTGGCTTATTTCATTTAGCATAAGGTCCCCCAGGCTCATCCATATCTGGGCTGCCAATCTTAAGTTCAGCGAGTACAACCAACCACAAGGCCCATGCTCTAGCACCGAATCACATCCACCCCGAGTGTCCCTTCCTTCTCGTGCCATCCCAAGCTCACCCCCTAGCTGGAGACGGTGAGAAAGGACATTCTTTCACCTGATTCCTCCTTCAGAACTGTGACCTCTCAAGGCTACCTAGAGGCGGATACTACCTGGCAGGGACTCGGGATGAGCTGCAGCGGTCAGGCTTGGATGTGATGCAGATACCCACTCCCTTCCTTCTGTATCAGTTAGAGTAGGTGAGGTTATGCTACAGAAACAAACACACTTTCCATCCCAGTGGCTTAAAACGACCAAGATTTCCTGCTCACGCTGTATGTTCAATGTGGGTTGGCGGAGGATTCGGGTCTCATCGTCACTCAGGTCCTAGGTGACAGAGCAGCCACTGTCTTTATGTTGCCAGATCTCGTGCCAGAAAGGAGAGCTCTCTGAAGGGTCTCAATGGGCAATTAGATGCTCCAACCGAAAAGAGACATGCCCCACTTTTGCTCACAGCTCATTGGCCAGAGCTAGTCACATGCTCTTCCTGGTCATGATGGGAACAGGAAGTGCACCTCCCCTTGCCCTCCTCCAGCTTCCTCTGGTCTGTCCACTTCTATGCCAATGTCCCACAAGTCCTAGTCACAGGACATCACACTCTGATTTATGACTTATTTCATCAGGACTCATGGAAACCTTGTTAGAATGAGTTACCTCATCTCCCAGGAGCAGGAAATAAAGTCTTTACAATTAACTCTGTGCTTGGGACTTGGGAATTGGTCTGTCATCTTGTCAGTCATTGACTGGGACCCCTGGGAACGACTTGTCTTACCTAGCCTTGAATTGTGCTCCCTTCTTCTGGAACTAACTGGCTTGCTAACAATACCCTTTGTTGTTTGTTTTGTTTTGAGACAGAGTCTCTATCGCCTAGGCTGGAGTGCAGTGGCGTGATCTCAGCTCACTGCAACCTCCACCTCCCGGGTTCAAGCGATTCTCCTGCCTCAGCCTCCCAGGTTGCTGGGATTACGCCACCAAGCCAGACTAAGTTTTGCATTTTTAGTAGAGACAGGGTTTCACCATGTTGGCCAGGCTGGTCTCAAACTCCTGACCTCAGGTGATCCACCCACCTCAGCCTCTCAAAGTGCTGGGATTACAGGTGTGAGCCACCGCACATGGCCAACTTTTTGTTATTTATAGACACAAAGAGAAATACGTGGCTCTACTTTTTGGATACATTTATGCAAGAGAAAAAACACCTGCATACGTAGCTTCGAAGGAATGCACATCTCTATTTTATGGCCAGATATATCCTTAAAGGGGAAAAGAACACGCCCAGGACTCAGAGGGGCTCTTGGTTCTCTTGGAGGGAACTACTTCGGTGTTTGGAGTCTATGGTGAGAACAGAAACCAAAATGCCTGCTGTGAGGATTATGGAGGAAAAAAGGAAGGGTGCCGCTCACAGAAGCCTTGCTTTTGAAATGATATTGTGTATGTCTTATTTAAGGAGGAAGTTTAGGGCAGTGAGTTGAATCTAGATTTTGGTTTCAGGCTTCTTGGGATCCGATCTCAATTCTTCTACTTCCTAGTTTCATGACCTGGGCAAGCTGCTTAACTTCTCTGAGTCTCAGTTTCCTGTCCAGGACAGCCTTCTTAGTCCTGAAGTCTAAATGGGAGTGCCTGCTGATGTCATGGTGCGGAGAGAGTGTGCAAGACAAGCGGTCCCGAGGCCACCCTAGCTGTCAGGTGTGCGTCATGATACAAAATGGAATGGGATGGTTCCCGGGGGCTTCCCATGCGTAGTTCCTGTGGGAATCATCTGTGTATGCCCTTGTTCTTGATATGGCTGTTTTTCTATTAGGTTGGTGCAAAAGTCTTTGCCATTACTTTTCATGGCAATACTGCGATTACTTTTGCACCCACCAAATATGTCAGTTGCTGTTTCTTTTCCTCCATTGTGTTGGTTTCTGCAAGTACCTTCACACGGGGGGAACGTACAAGGTGATCTGCTTCCTCTGGCCTTGCACACCACACTGGGATTTCCGCCTCCCCTGCCACGGACCCTCCCAGAACTGTGAGCTCTTTGGGGTGAGGTCCACATGGCATTTGCCTTCTGTGGAGGCCTTGCACGGAACAGGTGCCTCATAGGACAAACACAGGGACTTCTGGAAATGGGGTAGACGGTGGGACTATGCGAGGCCTTAGATGACGTAGAGCTTGGCTTCCGCATCTCGCCTGAAAACTGCGGTGACTTTGTGTGGAAACTCACGCCAGTGAGTGTGACTGGGGAAACTTTTCTTCCCTGTCAAAGACTGGAGCCCTGTGGGAGCAGGTCCTGAGAGTGACCAGGCAGGGCCTTTGCTGGAACAGATTCCCAGTGGATGGGGTCTGTCAACACTACAGCCTGCTCGGCCCCCCACTGGGCCACCAGGCGCCAACCTCTCTCTTCCATTTCTCTCCATCCCCCTGCAGTCCATGAGCCTCATCGAGATCGGGAACCCCTCTCAGAGCCTGGAGAATGTCTGCCGTTGGGCCTACCTCCAGCAGAAGCCAGACACGGGCCACGATGAATACCACGATCACGCCATCTTCCTCACACGGCAGGACTTTGGGCCTTCCGGCATGCAAGGTGAGCCTCACCCATGCAGGGCCACAGAGACGTGAAGCTGGAAATGAGCCCCTGGCCGTGCAAGGGGCCCCGGGAGCCTTGGCCCAGCCCAGGGAAGAGTGTCAGGGCAGGGAAGGCCGTGGCCACCTTAGCTGGGTGAGGGTGTGGGGCAGTGCACGGATGGACAAATACATCATTAGAAGAGAATCCAGTGTCCTGAATTGGACCTATGTGTATAGGGACACTAATGTGTCACAAAAGTGACATTTCAGAGAAGAGGAGGAAAACAGCCTAACAAATGGTGTGGGGCCAATTTGGAAAGAAAGGAGGCCTGTCACCTCCACTCACTCTATAGACAGAGAGCATCTCACATGGATTTTAGGTCTAAATAAGAAACGCAAAATAATGAAAGAAGATAACATAGGTGGATGGCTCCATGTTCTTGGAGTAAGAGACGTTTTCTTTAAAAAGAGACAAAAGGTTGGACGCGGTGGTTCACACCTGTAATCCCAGCACTTTGGGAGTCGGAGGCAGGTAGATCACGAGGTCAGGAGATCGAGACCATCTTGGCTAACATGGTGAAACCCCGTCTCTAATAAAAATATTTAAAAATTAGCAGGGCATGGTGGTGGGCGCCTGTAGTCCCAGCTACTTGGGAGGCTGATGCAGGAGAATGGTGTGAACCTGGGAGGCGGAGGTTGCAGTGAGTCGAGATCACACCACTGTGCTCCAGCCTGGGCAACAGAGCGAGACTCCGTCTCAAAAAAAAAAAGAGACAAAAAAAAAAAAAAAACCACCACGAACTCAATGGAAAAAACTGATAAATAGTAGCACATTTCAAAAGTTTGTGCATTAAAGGCACTGCTAATCCACTGGGGGAAATATTTATAAAAAAGGATTTATATCTGAAGTATATGAAGAACGCCTACAAATCAGAGTAAGGATAATAAAGACAATCCAATCGGAAAATGGGCAGGAGACTCTTAGCAGGCTCTTAACAAAATATGAATGAGCAATAAACATATGAAAAGGCACTCAACCTCACTAGACATTGGAAAAATGCAATTAAAACAATGAGGCTGGGCATGGTGGTGGATGCCTGTAGTCCCAGCCACTCGGGAACCTGAGGTGGGAGGATTGTTTGAGCCCAGGAGGTGAGCTATGATCACACCACTGCACTCCAGCCTGAGTGACAGAGCGAGGCCTTGTCTTACAAAAAAAAAAAAGGAAAATTAAAAAACACAATGAAATATCAAGACACACCTAATAGCATAGCTAGGTTAAAAAGACTGAAACTACCATGTCTGGGTGAGGAGTGGATAGCTCCCCTCAAACACAGAGCAGCCAGGTGTTGCCCTGACCATGTGATGAGAGTGCTGTTGGCTGTTTTGTCTTGGGGAGGGCACTAATGGGGAGCAGAGCTATCCCCTAGGAGGGGAAACCGACACAGCTTTTATATTAAGTGACCCGATCCCTCATTTAAAAATGTGAAATTGGCTGGTTATGGTGGCTCACTCCTGTAATCCCAGCACTTTGGGAGGCCAAGGCGGGCGGATCACTTGAGGTCAGGAGTTCGTGACCAGCCTGGCCAACATCTCTACTAAAAACACAAAAATTAGCCAGTGTAGTGGCAGGTGCCTGTAATCCCAGCTACTCAGGAGGCTGAGGCAGGAGAATCACTAGAACCCCGGAGGCAGAGGTCTCAGTGAGCTGAGATTGTGCCACTGCACTCCAGCCTGGGCAACAGAGCAAGACTCTGTCTCAAAAAAAAAAAAAAAAAAAATGAAAGGACAGCCAAGGGTTACCAGATATTTTAAAAAAACCAAAACACAAGAAATCCTTACAGCATGAAAAAGATGGACCAAGATGTAAAACAAAACAAAAAGTTTGAAAACTGACTCTGAGAAAATAGAGATAATTTAGAGACAAGAAAAGCATGTTTTTAAAAGTAGTATTCCCAGAATGTTTGAGAATATACATCCACAAACCCTAAGAGGTTTCTATGAAGAATTAGAGAACAACAAACCATTTGTATAAAATTATGGATAGGATGGGGGAAGTAAAAAATTCGAAAGGTAGACGGGGCGTGGTGGCTCACGCCTGTAATCCCAGCACTGTGGGAGGCCGAGGCGCACAGATCACGAGGTCAGGAGATGGAGACCATCCTGGCTAACACGGTGAAATCCCATCTCTACTAAAAATACAAAAATTAGCCGGGCGCAGTGGCTCACGCCTGTAATCCCAGCACTTCGGGAGGCCGAGGCGGGCGGATCACGAGATCAGGAGATCGAGACCATCCTGGCTAACACGGTGAAATCCCGTCTCTACTAAAAATACAAAAAATTAGCCAAGTGTGGTGGCGGGCACCTGTAGTCCCAGCTACTCGGGAGGCTGAGGCAGTAGAATGGACTGAACCCAGGAGGCGGAGGTTGCAGTGAGCCGAGATCACACCACTGCACTCCAGCCTGGGCGGCAGAGTGAGACTCCATCTCAAAAAAAAAAAAAAAAATCGAAAGCTGAAATAAAAAGTCAAGGGCATCTCCCAGTGGGAGCAAAAGACAAAAAGATTAACATGAGAGAAAAATTAGGAGACAGACCCTCCATCGAGGAGGCACACTCTATCTAATAAGATTCCGGAGAGAGAAAACAGCCACAAAGTAACATAAGAGGGAAGAAAACAAAGAAAAACATAAAGATGCGCTTTCAGATCTCGCAGGCTCCTGTAATGCTGAGTAGGATGAATGGAAAGCCTCCCACAGAGGCAGATGCATCTGCAAGCCTGGCATACAAAGGGCAAAGAGGAGATGGCAACGTTCCACTCCGGCACACAGACTCCACGCTCATCTCAAAATCTGCAGAGCAAAAAATGCAGATTTTCCTGTTTATTACAACGGGAAAAGACAAGGGTTAGATCACGATGCTTCTATTTTTAGGCGCGTACACCGCCAGCTCACCCGGGGTCCCAGTGGCCCTCCTTCCCTTCTCTGTGGAACGCGTGGCCTCAGGGTCTCTCAGTGGGGCATGGCACGAGTGAGAGCAGGGGTTCTGAAAGTCAGGGCTCCATGTTTGGCAGGCCTCTAGGAAGACTCCCAGGGGTACCAGCAGAGACCTCGTGTGGCACCCATAGCCCTGTAGGCACTTCCCTATCTTTCCAAGCCGTCTCCCTCTGCTGAGACAGGAGCTGGGGAAGTGAATAGGTCTCATTATCCATCTTCCTCAGTTTGACGTGGGGTCTCTGCGTCGTGAACTTCTGCCACCCTCCCCCTGGCCCTCGGCTGTCGTAGGCCACTGGCCTCATCTTCTACGGCGGCTCTGACCTCCCAGTCCGCACCAGCCAGCCCCCTGCTGGGATATTCTGCAGGGTAGTGTGGCCCGTCGGCTGAACAGCTTTGCAGCCTTCTGCGGCATTATGGAAACAGGTCTAGCTAGGGTCTCAAGGACCCCAGAGAAACAAGGGGAGACCCAAGAAACACCCCCCAGAGGAGGTGGGCTTGGAGGGTGTGATGCCAGGCAGACGAGGGGCAGGATGCCTCTAGCAGAGAGAGGTGTGGAAGCAGGTGCTGCTCGGGCCACTCAGTGAGGCAGGCAGGGGGCAGAGGCAGGTGGCGTGAAAGAGAACGGCAGGCAGGAAAGTCAGGTGTCAGACAAGCCATAGCAGGTGACATCTGACTAAGCAGAGGGCCCCAGCTGCAGTGTGGCTGTTACAGGCAGAACGGCCACGGGGCTTGTGTGGTGACGGGCTGGGGGCCTGCTGTCAGCCAGATGTCGCAGGCTGTGAGCTGTCTGCTATGGTGTCTTCTGAGCTGTGCCAGCCGGGGGCAGTTGCCTGTGGTAGAGAGGGCATTGGGGCCTTGAGGAGAAGCAGCGCCTGGGAGTTAGGCCAGGCCTCACCTTCCCGGCCAGGCTATGGCAGCATCTGGAGCCGCCTCTTGTCTCCTCCCAGGCTATGCTCCTGTCACCGGCATGTGCCATCCGGTCCGCAGCTGCACCCTGAACCATGAGGACGGCTTCTCCTCAGCGTTTGTGGTGGCCCATGAGACTGGCCACGTGTAAGTGGCCTGGGGAAGGGTGGGGCACAGAGGGGCCACCCTAGGATCCCCAGCCCTGGCTGCCCACTTCTCCTCTGTGCCTTAAGAGGGACACGCCCTGTGTCAAAGCCACTTGGGGTGTGGTCTCCTGTCTTCCCAGCGCTGGGCAGTGCTGGCCAGAGGCCCGCTTTTGCTGAAGGAACCAGTCGAAGGAGGAAGGGCTTGCCTGCAGACTGAGCAGGCGCTCTGGGCCAGCTAGAGCTGGGAACCTTGCCCCATGATCCCATCCAAGCCCCCAGGCAGGGTGGGCTCTACCCCATGTTATAGAGGAGGCTCGGAGGTTTGGAGGGTGGCTCGCCCTGGGTTAGAAACCTGGAGGCAGGGAAGCCACGGTCCCCCCCAGGTGTGCATGCCCCTCCTGGGGACAGGATACCTGGGGGACTGCCCACTGGACACCGTCTCCCCAGAGTGCCTTGGCTTTCAAATTGCAGCAGGTGGATGGTCGGTGCCACCCGGCTCAGAGTGGGCCAAGGTCAGGAGGCCCGTTGGGGAAAGATGGGGCACCCTCCTATCATCGGGGTGGGGTGGGACTGGCGGGCCCGTGCGCCAGTGGGATTCAGCCAGCTGCCTCGCCCCTCGCAGGCTGGGCATGGAGCACGACGGGCAGGGCAACCGCTGCGGCGACGAGGTGCGGCTGGGCAGCATCATGGCGCCCCTGGTGCAGGCCGCCTTCCACCGCTTCCACTGGTCCCGCTGCAGCCAGCAGGAGCTGAGCCGCTACCTGCAGTGAGTACTGCCCATGTGCCCCACGGGCGACCCCTCAGTCCCTGGGGTCAGCTCTGGGAGGGTGCAAGTCCTCATGCACCAGAGCCAGAGCCCTCCGACCTCAGGTCCTCTAAGCTTGTGTGCGGGGGAGGAGAGAGGGCACACCTGTGAGAGAAGCCTGGTGTCTGGAGGAGAACCCATTGTCAGGGCTCTGTCCTTGAATGGCAAGTGGGCAAGGCGGCTACCCTGGGGTCCGCGCAAGCCAGGTCCTGGTGTCTTACACCAAGGACAAGAGATGCAGCAGGGAAACTGAGGCAGCACAGCCAGGGGCCGGGATGTGCAGGTAGGGCTGCCATGGCAGCTCCAGCAGGGGCCTCAGCTGCCTCCAGGGCTGTGGATGGTCAGCCGCGCTGAAGGCTGCTTGCGGCGCCGTGTGTCCCCCACAGCTCCTATGACTGCCTGTTGGATGACCCCTTCGCCCATGACTGGCCGGCGCTGCCCCAGCTCCCGGGACTGCACTACTCCATGAACGAGCAGTGCCGCTTTGACTTCGGCCTGGGCTACATGATGTGCACGGCGGTGAGTGTGCAGCCCTGCAGCCAGGACCCTCCCAGGTCTGGGGGGAGGCGTGCTGGTGTAGGGGCAGCTCCCGGGACAGTGTGAGGACTGGCCCAGCGTGGGGAGGGCAGAGCGGCCCTCCAGAGTGGCAGCCTGTCCCTCTGCACCCACCACTCCCCACCCCCTAGGCACCCTGAGCCCACCTGGCAAGCCCAGACGTGGTCCTAGGCAGGAAGCACACGGGGGACAGGACTGTGACCAGGGTGTCAGCCAGGGGCAGTGAGAGCCTGCAGAGGTCAGGAGGGCTCCCAAGGAAGAAGGGAGGCCTGCAGGCTAAGCGGAAGGAGAGGGCATTCAGGAAGGGAGGGCCACGGACGCAGAGGCCACGGACGCAGAGGCCATGGACACAGAGGCCACGGACGCAGAGGCCTGGAGGAGAGCGCGGCAGGCATAGCAGCACTCGCTGCTCTCCAGGGCCGAGTGCCAGGGCTGAGCTGTCGAGGAACCGGCCATCGGCATGGAGGCCACACTGTGGGAGCTTCAGTGTCTATGAGCGTCTTAATGCTCGCCTCTGCTGCATGAAGGAAAGAAGCAAAGTAGTCCCATTTTACAGATGAGGAAACAGAGGCCCGGAGAGGCTAGGTAACCTGCCTGAGCCCACAAAACGAGCAAGTGGTAGAGTCGAGTACCAACGCAGGAGGGCCACCTCCTTCCAAGACTCCCTAAGGAGCACAGTGGACTCGATTCTCATGGCGATGGGGGCTCTGGAAAGGCTTGAGTAGGGGAGGCTCAGGGCCACGTCTGAGTTTCAGCTGATCCCTCAGGGACGTCCTGCAGGAAGTGCTATCAGGACAGGAAGCAGAAAGGCCAGGGAACAGGACTGTGAAGTCCAGGGGAGGCCGAGGCTGCAGAGAGGGCAGGCCTGTGGGGGTGGGGGTAGGGCTTCGCCAGGGTTTAGGAGGGAAATCCACGGCAAAGGGTCAGCAGGTGCCCACCTAGCCTCAGGCTGGCACTTAGGGCCCAGCTGCCCGCCAGGCTCCCTGAGGTGTGCAGCCTCCAAAGACTGGAGGCAGAGAGGCCCAGCCGCGTCCAGGGATGCTGCAGCCCCCACACCGTATGGGCAAGGTCCTCACCGCCCCAGAATCACGACACCCACCAGCCTCACAGGCCCATCATGGGCCAGTCCCACTGGGGCATCTCAGGTTCCAGGACCCGGGGGTGGGTGGCATCCCTGGGAGGTCCCTGAGGTGGGAGGGACCTGGCAAGCTATGGTGCTGTCTTCCAGTTCCGGACCTTTGACCCCTGCAAGCAGCTGTGGTGCAGCCACCCTGACAACCCCTACTTTTGCAAGACCAAGAAGGGGCCCCCCTTGGACGGGACTATGTGTGCACCTGGCAAGGTGAGGCAGCATCAAGGGCTCTTCGAGGGCAGCAGGGCAGAGGACAGGAATCTTAGGTGCCCGGGTCACCAGGGACAGGCCCTGAAGTAGGGGTGGGGGCCCCCTCAGGGGACCTCTGCTGCCCTCTCCTTTCCCCCTTCTAATTACCCCTCACACGCTGTACGCCGGAGCTGCCTCCACCCTGTGCTTCTGATGCTGGAGCACACCCGGCATCTGAGAGTTCCTCATGGTGCTTCATGCCCCCCACTCAGGAATCCCCCTCCAAGGAGCAATTTCTGGGGTCCTGGCAGCCTTCGGTCACCCCTGTGCACTGTGGGTCACCTCACCTGGAGGCCAGCATTGGAGTCCTCGGGCCCAGCATGAGGCTTAGCCTTTCCATCCCCAGGACCTCAGTGTTTGTCCCTTGTTGGGCACACTGTCCTTCGAGGTCCCTTGATGGCTGCCCCAGGCCCACTTCCCACCCTCTGAAGGGCTTCTTACCTGTTGTCCTCCCAGAACTCCAGACCTGATTCTCATTTGCTCAGATGAAATCACACACCCACTCCTCAGCCAGTTACTTGCTAGGGGGCTGGCATATGCAGATGAGCTAAGCCTGGATCCCCGCCCAGGAAGGCTCAGCCCCCCTGAGACCACCCTGGCCCTGCAGTGGGGGCAGGGAGTGGGGAGTGGACACGGGTGCACATCCCAGCCAGGCCTAGAACGCCCCCAAATTGTATGGACCTGTGGCTCCTTGATGGAAGTCTTTGGCTCGGGACTGGGCCAGCTGCCTAATTTCAGTCCCTGGCGGAGCTTCTGAAAGAAACAAATTCCCAGGCCCATCCTTGAAGACTTTTGTTTGGGGTAGGATCCAATAATTGTTTTTGGTGTTCTTTTTTAAACTATGGTAACAATTCTCACAAAATTCACTATCTGAACCACTTTAAAGTACACAGTTCAGGCCGGGCGCGGTGGCTCATGCCTGTTATCCCAGCACTTTGGGAGGCCAAGGTAGGTGGATCGCCTGAGGTCAGAAGTTCAAGACAAGTCTGGTTAACATGGCAAAATCCCGTCTCTACTAAAAATACAAAAATTAGCTGGGCGCGGTGGTGGGTGCCTGTAATCCCAGCTACTCCGGAGGCTGAGTCATGAAAATCGTTTGAGCCCAGGGGGCGGAGGTTGCGGTGAGCCGAGATCGCGTCGCTGCACTCCAGTCTGGATCACACAGCAAGACCCTGTCTCAAAAAATAAAAATAAAAGTGAAGTGCACCATTCGGTGGCATTTAGTACATTTGCAATATTGGGCAACCATCGCCACTACCCGGTCCCGGAGCTTTTCATCCCTGCAAAAAGGAAGCGTCATTTATCAGTCACCCCTTCCTTCCCTCCTCGCCCCATCCCCTGGCTAGCACCAACCTGCTTTCTGTCTCTATAGAGTTGCCTATTCCGGAATTTCATATAAGTGGAATCATATATATGTGGCCTTTTGTGTCTGACTCACTTCATTCAGCAGAATGTTTCCAAGGGTCATCCTGTGTGGCATCTATCCACATTCCATTCCTCTCGATCGCTGAATAACCTCCCGTCGTGGGGATGTGCCACATTTGGTGTATCCGTTTCTCCACGGAGGGACATTTGGTTGGTTTCCACCTTTTGGCCGTCGTGAGTCATGCCGCTGTGAACATTTGTGTATAAGGTTTTGTTCGAAGACCTGGGAATTGGTGTTTTTAAGATGTGCCCAGACTTAATGAAGGGTTAGAAGTCCGAAGTGAGTTGTTGTTGGTAAGTCACTGGGGCCCAGTGAGGCCAGAACCACCCAGCTATTCCCCTTCCCACAGGCCCTCAGCAGAAGGAGCGGGGCAGAACATCTGCCGTGGCCCCAGGGGGAGCTTGGGAAAAGCTGAGTTGGAGAACAAGGCCAGCTAAGCATGGCTCCCCGCCGGCCGCACCCACCCCAGGCAGGGAGGAGGCAGAGGGAATGGGAGGCAGGCCTTGCACAGGCACGCTGGCTCAGGGAGCAGGAGCAGGAACAGGAGCTGGTGGGGCCCCCATATGTGTGTGTGTGGCTGGCCTGCACCCCAGCTGATTGCCCCCTGCTTCTCCTGCAAGGTAGAAGTGGGGCAGAGGGAGGTCTGGTAAGGACAGTGAGCAGATGCAACCAAAGTGTCCTCTCACAGAGACCACCGACCTGGCCGCAGCCCTTCACTCATTTTGGTGGTAGGATCCTCTGCATTTAGCCCAGTAAGTGAAATTGCCTTTTATGTGTTAAAGATAGTTGTGCTGACTGAGGGGCAGAGCTGGGGCTCTGCTCAGCCTCCCCTGGTTCCCGAGGAGCACAGGTTGAAGCTGACCTAGATCAGGAATCGGTGTGGGGATGTTAGGGGAACGTGGAAGACGGGCTCCTCCCGGGCTGCTGTCAGAATCCCTGAATGTGGGTCTGTATGTTTCCCTGTCCTGTGCATCACTGTTCTCTCACACTGTGATTTTACATCTGGAAAGCAATCATCTTCTCTCCCACCCTTTCCTGCAAGGACCCTGAGTGGTCATGCCCAGCTTCCATTTCCAGGTTAGGTACCGTCTTGCCCAGTTGGGACAGGAGGATCACTGCATGGCTCCTTCCATCCTCCTGGCTCCTGGTTCCTGCGGCCACCAGTGACTTAGAGTCTGCCCCGGCCGCAGCCTTCCGCGGTGCCAGGACGGCTCACACTCCATCTTCCTCAGCTTCGGCTGCTCTAACAGAAATACCGCAGACTGGGTGGCTTACACAACAGAGCCTTGTTCTTCGCAGTCCTGGAGGCTGGGAAGCCCAAGGTCAGGGTGCCAGCAAGGTTGGCTTCTGGGAGGACCCTCTTCCTGGCTTGCCATCTTCCTGTGGTCTCCTCACATGGCAGGGAGAGAGGGCATCTCTCTCAGGTCTCTTCTCATGAGGACATCAGTCCCACTCATGAGGGCCATCACCTAACACTTCCCGAAGGCCCCCACACTGGGGGTTAGGGCTTCACCATATGAATTTGAGGGGACACACGCACTCAGGCCACAGCACTGCCTTACCTGGGCCCCTCCTCGCCTGCAACCCCACCTGCGCCACTGGCTGAGGGGAACGCCAGCCAGCATTTCTCTGGGTTGTTCCCCTCCCCTCCATGCTCGAGTGAGGGGAACTTTGGGGGCAAGAGATGAGGTAACGGTGCCCAGGAAAGAGATGGCTAGGACCCCCCAGGGGCCGGGAGCCAGGCCTGCCTGACCCCAGCCAGTTCCTGTTGGCCCAGCCTGATGGGAGGAGCCCTTGACCGCCTGCCCACAGTACCCCCCTCCGTCTGGGAGGGAGAATCCAGAGTGGTGGCCTCTGCAGTCCCCACGTGGCTCAGACTGCCACAAAGGCAGGCCTGGGAGGGTTTTAGCAAGGCATGAGAATGAGGGGCCTTTGCTAGGAAGGAAGGGGAGATGTGGGCACAGGTGGGCACTAGGCGGGGCTTGCCCGAGCAAGGAGGACCAGGAAGGAAGCACGGGAGGGGAGCAGCTCAGGCATGGACACAGGAGCACGGCTCCCCAGAAATGACCTCAGACACAGAGACCTGGTGGCAGGAATTCCAGGGCGCACTTTCAGGGCCAGCACCGTGGGGAGAGTGAGGCACTGCACAGGGATGCGACCTCAGCAGAGGGCTCGGCCAGCGCCACGTGCAGCTCTGGAGCCTTTCAGAGTTGGCCCAACTGAAGCAACGTTTGAACCGCAACCCTGACCAGTCACTGGCTATGGCTGTCCCCGGGAAAGGGGACTGTTCCTGGGGGCTGTTCCTGGAGAAGAACTCAGCTGTGAGCCATGAGCAGCCCACATGCTCCACAGCTTGAGGAATAAACGACTTGGTCCTGAAGAGGGACCTGGGTGGCACAGCACAGGGTCTGCTGCGCCAGGCGTGTGCTGAGGAGATGGAGACGTGCACAGGGGCAGGGAGGGAAGAGCGTGGGGTCTGTTTAGAGCCGTCAGCGCTGCAGTGCTGCTGTGCTGGGGGAAGGTGACCCTGAGGCGTAAGTAGAGGCCAGTCGTACCGAGTCTTTGAGGCCAGCCACAGGGCTTGTCCTGCTGCGAGTGGGGAGCCATGGAGGGGCTTTGGGAGGGAAGCAGAAGTCGATTTACCATGAAGCTCATGATGCTTACGCTTTGGGGTCCCTTGCTCACAGGAGCCCCTTCCAAGGCCCTGGGAGAGGCCAAGCCATGTGTTCACATGGTCACATTTTTGTAAATTTTGCAAAAATAAGATATTTTAACCATACTTGATTAACAGCACTTCTCTTTTCATTCCTGCTTCTCATTGATACACTTCTCCCGTGGGTGCCACTGATACACTTCCCCTCCTGTGGGTGCCATTAGAATGGCCTTGGGCATTTTGCTGCTTTGGCTACGGAGAAAATGGATTGAGGGCATTTTTTTTGGCTTATTGCCATGATTCTGTCTTTTACAAGTAGAGTTAAATGATTGTGTCTGTCCCGGTGTAATAGTAGCTTCCAGAAATACTCGCCACACCGCTGTGCCAACTCATCTAGGGTCATTGCGGAATATGGGCTGTGTGCTGGCCATTTCCCTCAGATCTTTGCAGAAAAAGGTGCCTCCGCGGTACCGGAGGTTGTCACTACTTCTATACGGGCAGTATTTTGTTTGATTTTTAGGTTTGTTTTATAGATGGAGTACTTTAAACACAGATCCAACATGGATATTTCTTTAGAAAGGCCAAGTGTAACAAGATGGTCTGCTTGTTCAAAAGCTGGCTTAGGCCAGGTGTGATGGCTCGCACCTGTAATCCCGACACTTTGGGAGGCCGAGGTGGGCGGATTACTTGAGATCAGGAGTTCGAGAGCAGCCTGGCCAACATGGTGAAACCCCATCTCTACTAAAAATACAAAAATTAGCCAGGCATGGTGGCGCATGCCTATAGTCCTAGCTACTGGGGAGGCTGAGGCAGGAGAATCACTTGAACCCAGGAGGTGGAGCTTGCAGTGAGTCAAGATCATGCCACTGCACTCCAGCCTGGACGACAGAGTGAGACTCCATCTCAAAACAATAAATAAAATAAATAAAACATAAATAAATAAAAGTTAGCCTAGCCTCACAACATATGGATGACAATAAATGAAGGGCTCTAAAAAATTTCAAAGACAGAAGAGAAACCGCAATGAAAGCGAGATGCAGAAATGTTGGTTACGTCTGAAGGCGCTGTTTTCACTTCCGTTTTGAAAGTGGCTTGGGAATGTTTCCATAAAATAAGGAAGAAATGACAGACTGTGATTTGGATATATGTATCAAATATACCTTTTATCATTTTCTAATTTATTTATTAGAAAGGAAAGAAAATTCAGATAAAAATTAATGGGATATGAAACTAAAGTAGTAGAAAAGGAGCAAGGAAAGAAAAAAAATAATAACTCTGACTCAAAAAGCTCATTGTCACCAAAAAAGAAAGGTTTTATATCAAACCAAAAGCAGTTGCTCATTAGGAGGAAGAGACACATATCAAAGAAGTTAACAGGCCTTGGAGCGTTTGACAGTCTCATTAACGAAGAGGAGTGAATCTGATGAACACATAGGAAAATGGTTCAGACATCTTTCTGATTTGCCATGAAATGTTGACAACATCAAAGACACCAGGGAGCTGCGAACGCTGCCACTGCAGTCAGGGCGTCCAAGGCAACTGCTACTGAGCATTGCTCATCCAAAGAGTGTCTTAAAGTCAAGCTCCCACAGAGAAAACTTGAAATGCCCTGAAAACCACATCAAGGACGGAAACCAGAGAGCACCTCCTCCAAATGTCATCATCCTACATGTTCAGATGGCGTCACCCCTAACTTCTTTAAAGTACTGATCATTTTTTAAAAAGAAAGAATTTCCCTCAATATGCCAGGGCCAAGTGCTGGCCAACTCCATCTGCTGCCTGTTTGGTTGGTATTGGTTTTTTTCCCTAACAGCTTTAATAAGGTGAGATCTATATTTAAATTCACTTTTTAAAGTGTACAGGCTGGGTGCAGTGGCTCATGCCTGTAATCCCAGCAGTTTGGGAGGCTGAGGCAGGAGGATCACCTGAGGTCAGGAGTTCGAGACCAGCCTGGCCAACATGGTGAAACCCTGTCTCTACTAAAAATACAAAAAAATTAGCTGGGCCTTGTGGTGGGCACCTATAATCCCAACTACTCAGGAGGCTGAAGCAGGAGAATCACTTGAACCCGGGAAGCAGAGGTTGCGGTGAGCCGAGATCTCGCCACTTCGCTCCAGCCTGGGCAACAAGAGTGAAACTTCGTCTCAAAAATAAATAAATAAGTAAAACAGAGTGTACAATTCAGTGATTTTCAGTGTATTCATAGAGTTTTACAGCCACCACAACAAACAAGCGTTGGAACATTTTTGTCACTCTGAAAAGTTCCAAACCCTTTAGTAGTCACCCCAATCCATCCTACTCTCGCCCAGCTCCAGATAGCCACTCGTAGCAACTCATCCTCTTGCTGTCTTTATAGATTTTCCAATTCTGGACATTTCATATCAATGGAATCATACGACATGGGACATTTTGCGCCTGGCGTCTTTCACTTGGCATAATGTTCACAGGGCTCATCCCTGTTGTAGTGTGCAGCAGCCCTGCATTCCTTCCTGTTGCTGAATAATAATCCACTGTGTGGGTATTCATCATTTATTAGTTGATGGACATTTGGGTTGTTTCCACCTTTCGGTAATGATGGGAAATACCGCACAAACATTCGTGTACAAAGTATTGCGTGCATGTGTCGTTTTTCTTGGAGGTACACCTAGAAATGGAATCACTGGATTTTATGGTAACTCCATGTTTGACATTTTGAGGAACTGCCAGTTTCCCAAAGCAGCCTGTTTTACATTCCAACTGGCAATGATGCTTCAGATTTCTCCATATCCTCCCCAAAACTTGTTATTTTATTTGTTATACCAATCCTAGTGCATGTGAAGTGATATATCTCATTGGGGTTTTAATTTGTATTTCCCTAGTGACCTATGATGACCGTCTTTTCATGTGCTTAATGGCAATTTGTATATATTTTTTGTATAAATGTCTATTTAGATCCTTTGCTTATTTTTTCATGCAGTTATTTATATTTTTATTATTGAATCCTAAGAGTTTTTTATTTATTCTTGATACAAGTCTGTTATCACACTCACCAGTGTAAGTGGTCTGCAAATATTTCCTCCCATTCTGTGGGTTGTCTTTTCACTTTCGTGATGGCATCATTGAGGTGCAAAAGTGTTTAATTTTGATGAAGTCTAATTTATCTATTTTTAATTTTATCACTTGTGCTTTTGGTGTTGTATTTGAGAAACCATTACTTAGGTCAAGAAGATTTACTCCTATGTTTTATTCTCAGAGTTTCAGCTCTTATATTGACATCTGTGATCCATTTTTGAGTTAATTTTTGTGTAAGTGTGAGGAAGATGTCCAACGTCATTCTTTTGCATGTGAATATCCAGTTGTCTCAGAACCATTCGTTGAAGAGACTATTCCTTTTCCATTGAATTGTCAAAGTTTAACTTATCAAATGTAAAGGTTTAGTTCTAGGCTTTTGTTCTATTCCGTCGGTATATTTGTCTGTCCTTATGCCAGGGATACACTGTCTTGATTACTGTAGTTTAATAGTAAGCTTCGAAATGGTGAAGTGTCTTCCCACTTTGCTCTTTTTTCAATATTATTTTGGCTATTCTACATCCTATGACTTTCCATATGAATTTTAGGAGCAGCTTCTCAATTTTGCAAAATTCTAGTCTGCATTTTGATAGGAATTATGTTGAACCTGTATATCAGTGTGAAAGTATTTCCATTTTAACACTGATCAATGAACATTGAGATGTCTTTCCATTTACTTAGAACTTTAGCTTCCTTCAATGATGTATTGTAATTTTTAGTGGACACGTTTTGCATTTCTTTTGTTCAATTTATTACTAAGGTTCTTTTCTTCTTTTTGGTGCTATTGTAAATGGAGTTATTTTCTTAATTTCATTTTTAAATCATTTATTACTAGTTTATAGAAATGCAATTTATTTTTTTGTATATTGGTCTTGTTTCCTGAAACCTCAGTTAATTTGTTTGTTAGCTTTAAGTTTTGTAGGGGATTCTTTAGGATTTTCTATACAGAAGATCATTTTGTCTGAAAATAAAGATAATATACTGTTTTAACTGCCATTTTGAAAGTGGTTCCAGAATGTTTTGATAAAATAAGGGAGAAATGACAGACTCCGATTGGAATGTATGTATAAAAAGTACCTTCTTTTATTATTTTCAAATATATTTGTTAAAGGAAAGAAAATTCAGATAAAAATTAATGGCATATGAAACTAAAGTAATAAAAAATGGGCGATGAAATCAAGAAAAATAACTGACTTCAAAAAGCTCATTGTCACACACACACAAAAATCTATTCCGTTGCTTTTCGTGTGCTTAATGGCTATTTGTCCCCACGTCAGACGGGACTAAAAGGCAAAAAGGGGCCTCGCTAGCTCCCTCTGGCGCTTTTATAAGGCCCCTAATCCCATCCAGGATGACCTCATGGCCGAAGGATCTCCTTAAGGCCCCACCTCTTAAAACTGTCTATGTTCAAGTTCACTGATTGCATCTGCTGCCAGCTCAAATCTACCACTGAGCCAGCTAATTAATTTATCTTTTAAGTTTTTGTACCATTCAACTCCAGAATTTCTATTTAGTTCTTCTTCTTTTTTTTTTTTTTTTTCAAGACAGAGTCTCTGTTGCCCAGCCTGGAGTGCAGTGGCGCGATCTCAGCTCACTGCAACCTCCACCTCCCAGGTTCAAGAGATTCTCCTGTCTCAGCCTCCGAGTAGCTGGGAATCACAGGATGTACCACCATGCCTGGCTAATTGTTGTATTTTTAATAGAGACAGGGTTTCACCATGTTGGCCAGGCTGGTCTAGAACTCCTGACCTCAGGTGATCTGCCCACCTCGGCCTCCCAAAGTGCTGGGATTACAGGTGTGAGCCATTGCACTCAGCCTCTATTCAGTTCTTTTTATAATTTCTATCTCTTTACTGAGATTCTCCATTTGGTGACACGTCATTCCTGTACTCTCCTTTAGTTCTTTAGACATGATTTCCTTTTGTTCTTTAAACACATTACTTATAGCTGCTTTGAAATCTTTGTCTGCTGAGTCAGACATCTGGGCCTCCTCAGTGGTAGTTTCTGTCACCTGCTTAATTTCCTGTGTATGGGTCACACTTTCCTGTTTCTTTTCATGGCTCAGAAAGTTTCCTTGAAAACTGGAAACTTTAGATAATACATTGAAGAAACTGTGGATAATGATCGCCTGGGCCTTGTTGCTACTGTTTGCTTGTTGATTTTAGTGCCCTGGTCCTGCTGTTTCAATGAAGCTTATGTCCCCTGCAGTGTGCAGCCACTGATATTGCTCCCCAGAGGTCACAGCCTTGGTCATATGCAGTCACCCTGACTGCACCCCTGCCCCCAATGCCCTGGGGTAGTGGCATTAGCCAGGCTCTCTTTGACTATCTCTTTCCCAGATCTTTCCATTAAGCTTCTGGTCATTCTGCCTGTATTGCTATCACACCCAACTGTTAGCCTTCACTAACTGCTAGCTGCTACTAACTGCTAGTGCGATTGATTGCTGTATTGTTTTTGACAGTGTCCTGGGGTATATAGCTTGCTCTACAATATGACCTCATTAAATTCTAGACCTTTCACAGGGGCAGGGTGTTGCCAGTATCTGAGGTGTATTGAGACCTTCAGGAGGGCTCTTAGCTGTCTTTGTCCCTGGTTGTGTCTGTTTAACTTCTACAGGTTGAGCATCATTAATCTGAAAATCTGAAATCCGAAACACTTCTGGTTCCAAACGCTTCTGGTTCCGAGCATTTCAGATAAGGGACACTCAACCTGTAGCTGGTTTAACATTTTGTTGTTGCTATTAGGACCATTGGCCTCCTCTTAATTGCTCACGGCTAAGACCCTTGTTGTTTTTGACAGCGCCCTTAGACATGAACATCCTCCATGCTCTGTTTCAGATCAAAGTCAGTCCCCGTAGGGAGAGCTGTGAAGCCTTCTGTTCTGACTCTCCCTCTGGGCAGGCCCCTGCACCACTGAGCCAGAGCTAGGAGCAGGGTCAGTGGCCTGCTTCTCCCAGAGTGACATTCCTGGCCTACAGACTGCTCACTAGATGGGAATGGTAGCCACTAGTCTTCTGGGCTTGCCCCTTTCAACATGGAACCTCTACCCTACAAGCAATCTGGGGAGGGGCTATCAGGTCCACCATTCTTGGCCTGGTGTACCTGGAGCAGAGCTTGTGCCCTATGAGTGGGGCCTGGGTGGGGGAAGGGGGCCCCAGGCCTCTTGGCCATCCCACCAGAGAGAGACTCTGCAACAGAGTTGAGAGGGATGACACCAGTGGCCTGGGTTTCTCAGTATGAAACTGTAGCCTCAGACCGGGAGCTTGGAGTAGAGGCAGCCCCGTCTTCTTGGCAGTAAAGCTTCTGTCACACTGAGCTAGGGCAGGAATAGGGGAGGGCTGTGGCTCCAATGCCATAGACTTTTGCTTTTCTTACCAAGATTTAATAGATTTTCTTGAAAAAAAAAAATGCTTCTTCATTTGTTGTTTAGACCTTAGGACAATTTCCAGAGACTTTAAATGGCTGCTTTTTAAAAACTAATTTTCATCAGTTACTGGGGAGAGGGTTCACCAACCTCCTTACACTTCCATTCAAAGTTTCTGTTTGCTGCCTGTTTTTGTAAATAAAGTTTTATTGGAACACAGCCATGTCCATTCATTTATAGGTTGTCTATAGCTGCTTTCAAGCTCTGATGGCAGAATTGATTAATTGCAACAGAGATTATATAGCCTGCAAAGTCTACAATAGTTACTCTCTGGCCCTTTTACAGAAAGAATTTGCTGAGGAATGGTTTGCTGAGAAGAGTTTGCCAAGGAATGGCTGCGTTCTCTTTCTGTTCTCTTTGTGGAAACAGTGCTACAAAATTAGGTCATACAAAGAAGGGTTAAAGAGTATGCAGTCGGCCAGGCGCGGTGGCTCACGCCTGTAATCCTAGCACTTTGGGAGGCTGAGGCAGGTGGATCACCTGAGGTCAGGAGTTCGATACCAGCCTGGCCAACATGGCGAAACCCTGTGTCTACTAAAAAAAAAAAAAATGCAAAAATTAGCTGGGGGTGGTGGTGGACACCTGTAATCCCAGCTACTCGGGAGGCTGAGGCAAGAGAATCGCTTGAACCCAGGAGGCGGAGGTTGCAGTGAGCCAAGATCGTCACTGCACTCCAACCTGGGGGGACAGAGTGAGACTCTGTCTCAAAAAAAAAAAAAAAAAAAGAGCATGCAGTCGGAACTGAAGGAAAAGTTCTGTCAGTCAATGTATTAGAAGTCCTTGTTCTCTGTTTTTTGGTTGTTTGGTCATTGTCAGTTTTAAAACGTTTTTGTGTGATGTATTTTCTCATTTCAAGTCAATAACCCATTTTGCACCTAATTTAATTCTTTAATTTTGCAACCTTCTTCTTAAAGTGGGTCCCCTAAACTGTAGACGCTTCCTCCCCCTACAGGAATGAGAGCACTGTGATCAGATTAAGATGTGGAATCGTTTTTCCTACATGCCAGCATTGGGCTTTATTCCTGGTTTTTACCATGTCGGCATATTACGCCAGCATTGGGCTTTATTCCTGGCTTCTACCCTGTCGGCATATTACGCCAGCATTGGGCTTTATTCCTGGTTTCTACCCTGTCGGCATATTACGCCAGCATTGGGCTTTATTCCTGGTTTTTATCCTTTCGGCATATTACGCCAGCATTGGGCTTCATTCCTGGTTTCTACCATGTCGGCATATTACGCCAGCATTGGGCTTTATTCCTGGTTTCTACCCTGTCGGCATATTACGCCAGCATTGGGCTTTATTCCTGGTTTCTACCCTGTCGGCATATTACGCCAGCATTGGGCTTTATTCCTGGTTTCTAACCTGTCGGCATATTACGCCAGCATTGGGCTTTATTCCTGGTTTCTACCATGTCGGCATATTACGCCAGCGTTGGGCTTCATTCCTGGTTTCTACCCTGTCGGCATATTACGCCAGCATTGGGCTTTATTCCTGGTTTCTACCCTGTCGGCATATTACGCCAGCGTTGGTCTTTATTCCTGGTTTCTACCATGTCGGCATATTACGCCAGCGTTGGGCTTTATTCCTGGTTTCTACCATGTCGGCATATTACGCCAGCGTTGGGCTTTATTCCTGGTTTCTAACCTGTCGGCATATTACGCCAGCGTTGGGTTTTATTCCTGGTTTCTACCATGTCGGCATATTATGCCAGCATTGGGCTTTATTCCTGGTTTCTAACCTGTCGGCATATTACGCCAGCGTTGGGCTTTATTCCTGGTTTCTACCATGTCGGCATATTACGCCAGCATTGGGCTTTATTCCTGGTTTCTACCCTGTCGGCATATTACGCCAGCATTGGGCTTTATTCCTGGTTTTCACCGTGTCGGCATATTACGCCAGCATTGGGCTTTATTCCTGGTTTCTACCCTGTCGGCATATTACGCCAGCGTTGGTCTTTATTCCTGGTTTCTACCATGTCGGCATATTACGCCAGCGTTGGGCTTTATTGCTGGTTTCTAACCTGTCGGCATATTACGCCAGCGTTGGGTTTTATTCCTGGTTTCTACCAGGTCGGCATATTACGCCAGCATTGGGCTTTATTCCTGGTTTTCACCGTGTCGGCATATTACGCCAGCGTTGGGCTTTATTCCTGGTTTCTACCAGGTCGGCATATTACGCCAGCATTGGGCTTTATTCCTGGTTTTCACCGTGTCGGCATATTACGCCAGCGTTGGGCTTTATTCCTGGTTTTCACCGTGTCGGCATATTACGCCAGCGTTGGGCTTTATTCCTGGTTTCTACCAGGTCGGCATATTACGCCAGCATTGGGCTTTATTCCTGGTTTTCACCGTGTCGGCATATTACGCCAGCATTGGGCTTTATTCCTGGTTTCTACCCTGTCGGCATATTACGCCAGCGTTGGGCTTTATTCCTGGTTTTCACCGTGTCGGCATATTACGCCAGCATTGGGCTTTATTCCTGGTTTCTACCCTGTCGGCATATTACGCCAGCGTTGGGCTTCATTCCTGGTTTCTACCCTGTCGGCATATTACGCCAGCGTTGGGCTTTATTCCTGGTTTTCACCGTGTCGGCATATTACGCCAGCGTTGGGCTTTATTCCTGGTTTCTACCCTGTCGGCATATTACGCCAGCATTGGGCTTTATTCCTGGTTTCTACCCTGTCGGCATATTACGCCAGCGTTGGGCTTTATTCCTGGTTTCTAACCTGTCGGCATATTACGCCAGCGTTGGGCTTTATTCCTGGTTTCTACCATGTCGGCATATTACGCCAGCGTTGGGCTTTATTCCTGGTTTCTACCCTGTCGGCATATTACGCCAGCGTTGGGCTTCATTCCTGGTTTCTACCCTGTCGACATATTACGCCAGCGTTGGGCTTTATTCCTGGTTTCTAACCTGTCGGCATATTACGCCAGCGTTGGGCTTTATTCCTGGTTTCTACCATGTCGGCATATTACGCCAGCGTTGGGCTTTATTCCTGGTTTCTACCCTGTCGGCATATTACGCCAGCGTTGGGCTTCATTCCTGGTTTCTACCCTGTCGACATATTACGCCAGCGTTGGGCTTTATTCCTGGTTTCTACCCTGTCGACATATTACGCCAGCATTGGGCTTTATTCCTGGTTTCTACCCTGTCGGCATATTACGCCAGCGTTGGGCTTCATTCCTGGTTTCTACCCTGTCGGCATATTACGCCAGCGTTGGGCTTCATTCCTGGTTTTCACCGTGTCGGCATATTACGCCAGCATTGGGCTTTATTCCTGGTTTTCACCGTGTCGGCATATTACGCCAGCATTGGGCTTTATTCCTGGTTTCTACCCTGTCGGCATATTACGCCAGCATTGGGCTTTATTCCTGGTTTTCACCGTGTCGGCATATTACGCCAGCATTGGGCTTTATTCCTGGTTTCTACCCTGTCGGCATATTACGCCAGCGTTGGGCTTCATTCCTGGTTTCTACCCTGTCGGCATATTACGCCAGCGTTGGGCTTTATTCCTGGTTTCTACCCTGTCGGCATATTACGCCAGCATTGGGCTTTATTCCTGGTTTTCACCGTGTCGGCATATTACGCCAGCGTTGGGCTTTATTCCTGGTTTCTACCCTGTCGGCATATTACGCCAGCGTTGGGCTTTATTCCTGGTTTCTACCATGTCGGCATATTACGCCAGCGTTGGGCTTTATTCCTGGTTTCTACCCTGTCGGCATATTACGCCAGCATTGGGCTTTATTCCTGGTTTCTACCCTGTCGGCATATTACGCCAGCATTGGGCTTTATTCCTGGTTTTCACCGTGTCGGCATATTACGCCAGCGTTGGGTTTTATTCCTGGTTTCTACCCTGTCGGCATATTACGCCAGCATTGGGCTTTATTCCTGGTTTTCACCGTGTCGGCATATTACGCCAGCGTTGGGCTTTATTCCTGGTTTCTACCAGGTCGGCATATTACGCCAGCATTGGGCTTTATTCCTGGTTTCTAACCTGTCGGCATATTACGCCAGCATTGGGCTTTATTCCTGGTTTCTACCCTGTCGGCATATTACGCCAGCGTTGGGCTTCATTCCTGGTTTCTACCATGTCGGCATATTACGCCAGCATTGGGCTTTATTCCTGGTTTTCACCGTGTCGGCATATTACGCCAGCATTGGGCTTTATTCCTGGTTTCTACCCTGTCGGCATATTACGCCAGCATTGGGCTTTATTCCTGGTTTCTACCCTGTCGGCATATTACGCCAGCATTGGGCTTTATTCCTGGTTTCTACCCTGTCGGCATATTACGCCAGCATTGGGCTTTATTCCTGGTTTCTACCAGGTCGGCATATTACGCCAGCATTGGGCTTTATTCCTGGTTTTCACCGTGTCGGCATATTACGCCAGCATTGGGCTTTATTCCTGGTTTCTACCCTGTCGGCATATTACGCCAGCATTGGGCTTTATTCCTGGTTTCTACCCTGTCGGCATATTACGCCAGCATTGGGCTTTATTCCTGGTTTCTACCCTGTCGGCATATTACGCCAGCATTGGGCTTTATTCCTGGTTTCTACCCTGTCGGCATATTACGCCAGCATTGGGCTTTATTCCTGGTTTCTACCAGGTCGGCATATTACGCCAGCATTGGGCTTTATTCCTGGTTTTCACCGTGTCGGCATATTACGCCAGCATTGGGCTTTATTCCTGGTTTCTACCCTGTCGGCATATTACGCCAGCGTTGGGCTTTATTCCTGGTTTCTACCCTGTCGGCATATTACGCCAGCGTTGGGTTTTATTCCTGGTTTCTACCCTGTCGGCATATTACGCCAGCGTTGGGCTTTATTCCTGGTTTCTACCAGGTCGGCATATTACGCCAGCGTTGGGCTTTATTCCTGGTTTCTACCCTGTCGGCATATTACGCCAGCATTGGGCTTTATTCCTGGTTTCTACCAGGTCGGCATATTACGCCAGCATTGGGCTTTATTCCTGGTTTCTACCCTGTCGGCATATTACGCCAGCATTGGGCTTTATTCCTGGTTTCTACCCTGTCGGCATATTACGCCAGCATTGGGCTTTATTCCTGGTTTCTACCCTGTCGGCATATTACGCCAGCATTGGGCTTTATTCCTGGTTTCTACCAGGTCGGCATATTACGCCAGCATTGGGCTTTATTCCTGGTTTTCACCGTGTCGGCATATTACGCCAGCATTGGGCTTTATTCCTGGTTTCTACCCTGTCGGCATATTACGCCAGCGTTGGGCTTTATTCCTGGTTTCTACCATGTCGGCATATTACGCCAGCATTGGGCTTTATTCCTGGTTTCTACCCTGTCGGCATATTACGCCAGCGTTGGGCTTTATTCCTGGTTTCTACCCTGTCGGCATATTACGCCAGCGTTGGGCTTTATTCCTGGTTTCTACCCTGTCGGCATATTACGCCAGCGTTGGGCTTCATTCCTGGTTTCTACCCTGTCGGCATATTACGCCAGCATTGGGCTTTATTCCTGGTTTCTACCCTGTCGGCATATTACGCCAGCGTTGGGCTTTATTCCTGGTTTCTACCCTGTCGGCATATTACGCCAGCGTTGGGCTTTATTCCTGGTTTCTACCCTGTCGGCATATTACGCCAGCGTTGGGCTTTATTCCTGGTTTCTACCCTGTCGGCATATTACGCCAGCGTTGGGCTTTATTCCTGGTTTCTACCCTGTCGGCATATTACGCCAGCGTTGGGCTTTATTCCTGGTTTCTACCCTGTCGGCATATTACGCCAGCGTTGGGCTTTATTCCTGGTTTCTACCCTGTGGGCATATTACGCCAGCGTTGGGCTTTATTCCTGGTTTCTACCCTGTGGACATATTACGCCAGCGTTGGGCTTTATTCCTGGTTTCTACCCTGTCGGCATATTACGCCAGCGTTGGGCTTTATTCCTGGTTTCTACCCTGTCGGCATATTACGCCAGCGTTGGGCTTTATTCCTGGTTTCTACCCTGTCGGCATATTACGCCAGCGTTGGGCTTTATTCCTGGTTTCTACCCTGTCGGCATATTACGCCAGCGTTGGGCTTTATTCCTGGTTTCTACCATGTCGGCATATTACGCCAGCGTTGGGCTTCATTCCTGGTTTCTACCATGTCGGCATATTACGCCAGCGTTGGGCTTCATTCCTGGTTTCTACCCTGTCGGCATATTACGCCAGCGTTGGGCTTCATTCCTGGTTTCTACCCTGTCGGCATATTACGCCAGCGTTGGGCTTTATTCCTGGTTTCTACCCTGTCGGCATATTACGCCAGCGTTGGGCTTTATTCCTGGTTTCTACCCTGTCGGCATATTACGCCAGCGTTGGGCTTTATTCCTGGTTTCTACCCTGTCGGCATATTACGCCAGCGTTGGGCTTTATTCCTGGTTTCTACCATGTCGGCATATTACGCCAGCGTTGGGCTTTATTCCTGGTTTCTACCATGTCGGCATATTACGCCAGCGTTGGGCTTTATTCCTGGTTTCTACCATGTCGGCATATTACGCCAGCGTTGGGCTTTATTCCTGGTTTCTACCATGTCGGCATATTACGCCAGCGTTGGGCTTTATTCCTGGTTTCTACCCTGTCGGCATATTACGCCAGCGTTGGGCTTTATTCCTGGTTTCTACCCTGTCGGCATATTACGCCAGCGTTGGGCTTTATTCCTGGTTTCTACCCTGTCGGCATATTACGCCAGCGTTGGGCTTTATTCCTGGTTTCTACCATGTCGGCATATTACGCCAGCGTTGGGCTTTATTCCTGGTTTCTACCAGGTCGGCATATTACGCCAGCGTTGGGCTTTATTCCTGGTTTCTACCATGTCGGCATATTACGCCAGCGTTGGGCTTTATTCCTGGTTTCTACCATGTCGGCATATTACGCCAGCGTTGGGCTTTATTCCTGGTTTCTACCCTGTCGGCATATTACGCCAGCGTTGGGCTTTATTCCTGGTTTCTACCCTGTCGGCATATTACGCCAGCGTTGGGCTTTATTCCTGGTTTCTACCATGTCGGCATATTACGCCAGCGTTGGGCTTTATTCCTGGTTTCTACCATGTCGGCATATTACGCCAGCGTTGGGCTTCATTCCTGGTTTCTACCCTGTCGGCATATTACGCCAGCGTTGGGCTTCATTCCTGGTTTCTACCCTGTCGGCATATTACGCCAGCGTTGGGCTTTATTCCTGGTTTCTACCCTGTCGGCATATTACGCCAGCGTTGGGCTTTATTCCTGGTTTCTACCATGTCGGCATATTACGCCAGCGTTGGGCTTTATTCCTGGTTTCTACCAGGTCGGCATATTACGCCAGCGTTGGGCTTTATTCCTGGTTTCTACCCTGTCGGCATATTACGCCAGCGTTGGGCTTTATTCCTGGTTTCTACCATGTCGGCATATTACGCCAGCGTTGGGCTTTATTCCTGGTTTCTACCATGTCGGCATATTACGCCAGCGTTGGGCTTTATTCCTGGTTTCTACCCTGTCGGCATATTACGCCAGCGTTGGGCTTCATTCCTGGTTTCTACCATGTCGGCATATTACGCCAGCGTTGGGCTTCATTCCTGGTTTCTACCCTGTCGGCATATTACGCCAGCGTTGGGCTTCATTCCTGGTTTCTACCCTGTCGGCATATTACGCCAGCGTTGGGCTTTATTCCTGGTTTCTACCCTGTCGGCATATTACGCCAGCGTTGGGCTTTATTCCTGGTTTCTACCATGTCGGCATATTACGCCAGCGTTGGGCTTTATTCCTGGTTTCTACCAGGTCGGCATATTACGCCAGCGTTGGGCTTTATTCCTGGTTTCTACCATGTCGGCATATTACGCCAGCGTTGGGCTTTATTCCTGGTTTCTACCCTGTCGGCATATTACGCCAGCGTTGGGCTTTATTCCTGGTTTCTACCATGTCGGCATATTACGCCAGCGTTGGGCTTTATTCCTGGTTTCTACCCTGTCGGCATATTACGCCAGCGTTGGGCTTTATTCCTGGTTTCTACCATGTCGGCATATTACGCCAGCGTTGGGCTTTATTCCTGGTTTCTACCCTGTCGGCATATTACGCCAGCGTTGGGCTTCATTCCTGGTTTCTACCCTGTCGGCATATTACGCCAGCGTTGGGCTTCATTCCTGGTTTCTACCCTGTCGGCATATTACGCCAGCGTTGGGCTTTATTCCTGGTTTCTACCCTGTCGGCATATTACGCCAGCGTTGGGCTTTATTACTTGTCCCTTTTTTCTGTAGTATTTCCTCTAAGTTGCCTTTTTTGCTTAAATAAACCTTGTATGTCTTGCAGTCGCTGGCCTGATACGCCAGTGGTATCTTTATAAACGGGCTGTGTGTGGGCACCCAGGAGGCATCTATCCTGGTGACGTCATGTGGTGCAGCTTCCAGCTGAGGGGACACAGAGCTGCTAGAAGGCAGGAGGGTGGGTCAGCAAGCGGGAGGCAGGGCAGGCCAGCCCCTCACTGTGCCTCTTATTGCCTCTGGCCGATAAGGCCTGTCTTCCGGGGGCTCTGAGCATCTAGGGGCGAGGAGGGTGAGCTCCCCCTGTGCCCCAGAGCGGGGCCAGGACGTGTCCCAGACACTGCAGGCTGCAGAGCGCAGGACTGTCCCCACGGCCCGGTGTGAGGGTGAGTGGAGGGACTGGCTTCCTGTCTTTCAGCATTGTTTTAAAGGACACTGCATCTGGCTGACGCCTGACATCCTCAAACGGGACGGCAGCTGGGGCGCTTGGAGTCCGTTTGGCTCCTGCTCACGTACCTGTGGCACGGGCGTGAAGTTCAGGACCCGCCAGTGCGACAACCCACAGTGAGTTGGCCCCATGTCCCCCTGGCCTTCCTGAGTGGCAGCTGAGGGTCCAGGAGACCCTCTCCAGCCAGCCCTGTCCCGGAGGGCCCTGTGGCTGCACACCAGTTCTGGAGAGGTGCAGGGCAGGCTGCCCCGCCTGCCTCACCCTACCTGGGAGGGGGTGACGGCTCAGGGGATGCTTAGCTCTGCCTCTTACCCCTTCCCCTGGCCGGGGCCCACAGCCCACCTGCCTGCAGCCCACTCTAGACAGATTTACTCTGTCTCTCTTGGCCACGGGCATGGAGGAGAGGAGGTAGGACCGAGCTGGGGAAATGAGGGTAAGCGGGGGGTGGTCTCTCAGCCCCCCGGATGCCAGCACCTGGGCAGCTGTTTGCAGCCAGGTGAGGGCAGGGTCGGGACTTGTCATCAGTGTCTGGCTACCCAGGGGAGGGACAACCTGTAGAGCCGGCCCATGCCAGCTGCATCCCCATGCTCAGCTATACCTCAGCCCCACCCGCCACGCAGGCCCCATGCCCTGTGCTGTCCTCCTGCCCCTTCTCATTCCTCCCACTTCACCCCCACACACCCCGTAAATATCTCCCGGGCCCGTGCTCCCTCCTCAGCCCGCAGCCACTTTCTCATCCACACCCTCCTCTCCCTCCTCCACTGCCTGTCTCCTCCTGCCTGAACGCTCACCCTGGCCTCACCCAGGGAGTGTCCCGGGGGGGCTGGCATGGAGGGAGAACCCTCCACAAACATCAGCGTTACCCCCGTCTCCCACCTGCGCAGCGGGCCCTTACGCCGCAGGCCCTGCAGCTGCTTAGACACACAGAGCTTCGGGCTTTCCTTTTTGGCCTGTCTGGTATTTTAAAGATTTTGATTTGCCTGAAAATATTGACAATCTGTAATTTCACATTAGAAAAACAAACAAAACAGATTTCCAGCCTTCAAATTGGGCATCACAGATGCACAGCCGGGCCCAGTTACCAGCTGGCGGGCAGGGCTCCAGCCTCTGCGGCCGCTCCTGGGTCCTGTTCACTCGGGCTGCTCTGCTTGCTCTGGCCAGGCCTGAACGGGACCCTGCGGAGCCACAGAGGCCCCGCAGTCACGGCTCCGCGGACGGATTCCGCAGTGGGGCAGCCTCCCTCAGCAGCACGTGTGAACACGCTCGTGCATGGAGCCCTCTCTCTCCCACCCCTGCTGTCCTCTCTCCCACCCCTGCTGTCCTCCTGCCCCAGGCTCCAGGCTGCCCTCCCGGCCAGGAGCAGACAGGGAGCCCCGTGGCCCCTCCTCAAGCACCCCTGGGGCTTTTACGCCAGACTTGGGAACAGATTGCTGGGCATTTAGAACCTCGAGGCAGTGTGTGGCTTGGTGCTGTTCCCAGCGAAGCGAAGACGTTGCAGAAACGCAGCCCGCCTTCTCCACAGGGAGAAAACCAGCGGCCGTGATGCGTCTGCTTTGTGCCAGACACTTGCTAAGAACTGCAGCACCGGGACCCTGGGGCCTCAGCATGCCTCTTTCTGTGCTGGGCTCGGTTCCCAGGGCCAGGTGCAGAGGAGACTCACTCAGCTCCTGCCGTGCTGGGGTTTTCGCCCTGTGGGGAACACAGAACCTAAACACCCAATCACAGCTTCCTGTTCATCTCCAAGCCCAGGCATCGGTGCTGGGGAGGAGGTGGCACCAGGGCTGTGAGCAGATGCTGCCTCCCCACAGGAACCCCAGGAGGGAGGATGTGGCCATCCTGTCCTGTCCTTTCAAGAGCTTCACTCTGAGGCCTGACAGGCTGGGGAACTGCCCAGGTCTTACAGCTTGGACGTGGCAGGGCAAGGTCCCTTTGCTCAGCAGAGCTGCCCCCTGGACACCTGAGACTTAGGGATCCCCCCTAAAAAGATCTCACAAGGGCACCCGGGTGCTGCCTCTTTCCAATGGCACCGAGCAGCATGGCCTTTGCTTTCTCCTCCAGCCCGGCCAACGGGGGCCGCACCTGCTCGGGCCTTGCCTACGACTTCCAGCTCTGCAGCCGCCAGGACTGCCCCGACTCCCTGGCTGACTTCCGCGAGGAGCAGTGCCGCCAGTGGGACCTGTACTTCGAGCACGGCGACGCCCAGCACCACTGGCTGCCCCACGAGCACCGGGATGGTGAGCCCTTCTGGGAGGCAGCAGTGGGGGCTCAGCAGGCAGGCCCTAGGGTGGGCGGGGGGGGAGGGGCTTGTGCCTCTGATCCTGCATGGGGCAAGGCTGCCGCGACCCTGAGCTGGCAGGAGAGCCCACCCTGGCTGGTGTGGCTGCCCTTGCCCACTCCTGGGTGGGGCATTAAAGTTCCTAGCAGGGCTGCAATCCCAGAGCACCAGAACACCCCAGAGTAGCTGAGGACACGGAAGAGGTGGCGGGGCTGCGGGCTCGGCAGGGGCCGGGCTCCTGCAGTTCCCCGTGGGTGGACGAGGCTTGAGCTGTGTGGTCAGCTCAGGGCTGAGGCCGGGGCTGACCCTGCCAAGGAATCTGGTGACCTCTGACCTTCTCTATTAGTCGGGACTCTCAGTTGCGAGTGTCAGAAAGTTGACTCCAACCGGTTTCAGCACTAGAAGGCATTTATTGGCTCAGGGACCTGAGGAGTCTGGTGGCCTTGGGCATGGCAGTGCTTGTGTGGCAGCTGGGGACCCTCCTGGGACGGACTGTAAACATACAGTCCTTGTTTCTCCTCCATGGCTGTTGCCCTAGCCCAGCAGCTGCTGCCTCATGTGGGCCAGTGCAGGGTTGGAGGTGACACAGCAGATGGGGTCCCCCTCTGGCGGAGGCCACAGTCTGGGGGCCCAGCGTTTTAGTTGCCTCTGAGATAAAGGCTGAGAAGGGAAGGTTCCAGGGACCTGAGTCTGAATCGAGGCAGGCTGGCCTCATTCTGGATTTCAGAGATTGACTGAAAAGGATTATTTACTTTTTTTTTTTTTTGAGACGGAGTCTCACTCTGTTGCCCAGGCTGGAGTGCAGTGGCATGATCTTGGCTCACTGCAACCTCCTGCCTCCCGGGTTCAAGCTATTCTCCTGCCTCAGCCTCCTGAGTAGCTGGGACTTCAGGCGCACGCCACCACACCCGGCTAAATTTTTGCATTTTTTGTAGAGACAGGGTTTCACCATGTTAGCCAGGATGGTCTCCATCTCCTGACCTCATGATCCTCCTGCCTCGGCCTCCCAAAGTGCTGGGATTACAGGCCTGAGCCACTGCTCCTGGCTTTTTTTTTTTTTTTTTTTTTTTTGAGATAGAGTCTTGCTCCGTCACCCAGGCTGGAGTGCAGTGTGCAGTGGCGCAGCCTTGGCTCACTGCAAGCTCGGCCTCCCGGGTTCAAGCGATTCTCCTGCCTTAGCCTCCCAAGTATCTGGGATTACAGGCGCCCACCACCACACCCAGCTAATTTTTGTATTTTTAGTAGAGACGGGTTTCACCATGTTGGCCAGGCTGGTCTGGAACTCCTGACCTCAAGTGATCCACCTGCCTCTGCCTCCCAAAGTGCTGGGATTACAGGTGTGAGCCATCTTGCCTGGCCTGAAAAGGGTTCTTTAGATAGCGACCCAGCAAACAGACATTTGCAGCCTCGGAGGTCTCCAAGCGGGGCCTCGGGGATGTGAGAGCCGGGCTGCACCAACAGCCTGGCTGGCTTGGTTGGGAAAAGCTCTTCCAAAGTCCACAACCACCAGAGTCAAAGGCTTAGGAGACACAGAGACAGGAAGGGGGCTGCTGTCACCCACCCCTTTCCCTCTCTGTCTGCCCTGGAGGGTGGGCCACGTGGGGACCCTTGTGGAAATTTCTCCTGCTTGGTGCCTCCTTTGCACACACATGGGGAAGCCATCAGGGCTCCTTGCAGACCCCCAGCTGCTTCCCTTCCAGCCAAGGAGAGATGCCACCTGTACTGCGAGTCCAGGGAGACTGGGGAGGTGGTGTCCATGAAGCGCATGGTGCATGACGGGACACGCTGCTCCTATAAGGACGCCTTCAGCCTCTGTGTGCGCGGGGACTGCAGGGTGAGTACACAGAGGCCGGCACGGGGGGCTACCGTGTCAAGTCTCAGCTTCCTGGGTACTGACCTCCCCCTTTTCGGGGTATTGGCAAGATGCATGAGGTGAAGCATACAAAGTGTCAGAAACAATGCCCGGACCAGGGCAGGCTCTTAGCAAATGTCTGTTTACCCCTCCCCTGTGCTGGGAGCCTGAGACTTGAGTATGCCTAGGACTCACCTGGAGAGTTTGGACTCCACCTCAGACGTCCTGATTCCACAGGTCACGGTGGCGGCGGCCTGAGAGCATGAAGTTTTAGGAGCATCCCTGGTGATTTCCAATGCACGTGACCTACAGGGGACCCTTGTGAAGCAGGCCCCATCCTTGCACCCTGCAGGGCACTGGGCAGCTTCTTGCTGGAGCTGGGTGGCCACTGTGAGGGTCACTGGTTTGGTGCTTTGTAGAAATGCCCTCCTCTGTTTTCTTTTATTATGATGCCTTTGGCTTCAATCTTTGGCTGTCAGGAAAAACAATCTCGTGTCACCTCGGCATGTGACGGTGACATGAACATAGACTTGTCCCTGCCAGGCTCCCCCGAAAACAACTGGAAGTCTCTGCTTAGGGCTTGTGTAGACAGGACTGATGGCAGGAGTCGTGGAGGGTGACTCTGGCTTGACCTTCCTGAGAAACAGCCGCATCGGCAGGAAGGCACCTCTAGGGGAGTGGGCGCAGGGGCAGCGGCTGGGGGGCTAGAGGCTGGGAGCTGGGAGCTGGAGCCGGGAGCTGAGGGCTGGAGCCGGGAGCTGGGAGCTGGAGCCGGGAGCTGGAGCTGGAGCCGGGAGGGTGCTCGAGGGCTGCTCTGCATTTGCTCCTGTGACTTCGGCAGCGCCGGGAGGCTGGGCTATACAGCTGGCTCAGAGATGGCGACACCAAATACACCAAAACAAGAACAAGTGGTGTCTGCTCTGTACCCTTGGGATTTTAATTTATGGAGGTGACCCAGTGAGGACGTGGGGAGGCCAATGTCACTGAGAGGCCTCCTGAGGAAGGCAGGGCAGTGGAAGGGGAACAGCTCAGGAATGGCCAGTTTGAATCATTCCAGTGGGCTCTGGAGTTTAGGGTGGTCCCCAGTTGCCTGGTACCCAAACCCTGGGATGAGTTAGGGTGCAGGAATCTTAGTTTGGTATGTGAGGCCTGGATAAAGGAGGTGCTTGGGGTATAGACTGAGGACTGGCTGGTTTGCATGTGAAAGGTGTGTCCCCAACCCAGTGCTTTGCTGTCCCTTAGAACTGGATAGCCCTGGGAGGTGTAGTCTCTCCCCAGACAGGAAGATTTTTAAGATGTCAAAATATCAAGACATAGGACGTTTTGAAAAACAAAAACATAATTAATACAGGCAGCAAGCATGGGAAACAGTTGTAGTACAAGTAGCTTCAGATGGCAGCTGTGAACATGGTTGTAACCCTAACGGGGAGGGAAGATCACTAATGCACTGTCTCCGTGGGTGTGGAGGGAAGATCACTGATGCACTGTCTCCGTGGGTGTGGAGGGAAGATCACTGATGCACTGTCTCCGTGGGTGTGGAGGGAAGATCACTGATGCACTGTCTCCGTGGGTGTGGAGGGAAGATCACTGATGCACTGTCTCCGTGGGTGTGGAGGGAAGATCACTGATGCGCTGTCTCCGTGGGTGTGGAGGGAAGATCACTGATGCGCTGTCTCCGTGGGTGTGGAGGGAAGATCACTGATGCGCTGTCTCCGTGGGTGTGGAGGGAAGATCACTGATGCGCTGTCTCCGTGGGTGTGGAGGGAAGATCACTGATGCGCTGTCTCCGTGGGTGTGGAGGGAAGATCACTGATGCGCTGTCTCCGTGGGTGTGGAGGGAAGATCACTGATGCGCTGTCTCCGTGGGTGTGGAGGGAAGATCACTGATGCGCTGTCTCCGTGGGTGTGGAGGGAAGATCACTGATGCGCTGTCTCCGTGGGTGTGGAGGGAAGATCACTGATGCGCTGTCTCCGTGGGTGTGGAGGGAAGATCACTGATGCGCTGTCTCCGTGGGTGTGGAGGGAAGATCACTGATGCCCTGTCTCCGTGGGTATGGAGGGAAGATCACTGATGCGCTGTCTCCGTGGGTGTGGAGGGAAGATCACTGATGCGCTGTCTCCGTGGGTGTGGAGGGAAGATCACTGATGCGCTGTCTCCGTGGGTGTGGAGGGAAGATCACTGATGCGCTGTCTCCGTGGGTGTGGAGGGAAGATCACTGATGCGCTGTCTCCGTGGGTGTGGAGGGAAGATCACTGATGCCCTGTCTCCGTGGGTATGGAGGGAAGATCACTGATGCGCTGTCTCCGTGGGTGTGGAGGGAAGATCACTGATGCGCTGTCTCCGTGGGTGTGGAGGGAAGATCACTGATGCGCTGTCTCCGTGGGTGTGGAGGGAAGATCACTAATGCACTGTCTCCGTGGGTGTGGCTATCACGTCACTCCTGACATGGATATTCAAGAAGGATAGGGGCTGGGCGCGGTGGCTCACGCCTGTAATCCCAGCACTTTGGGAGGCCGAGGCGGGCAGATTATTTGAGGTCTGGGGTTCAAGACTAGCCTGACCAACATGGTGAAACCCCGTCTCTACTAAAAATACAAAAAAAAAAAAATTAGCTGGGACTACAGGCAGCGACTCGGGAGGCTGAGGCAGGAGACTCACTTGAACCTGGGAGGCGGAGGCTGCAGTGAGCCAAGATTGCGCCACTGACTCCAGCTTAGGTGACAGAGCAAGACTGTGTCTCAAAAAAAAAAAAAAAGAGAAGAATAGGTTAAATATTTTATTAATGTTGATTTTGACAGGTAATAGCAGGTTGCTCAATTTTGCATAATTAGAAAACATAAATATTCATGCAGAACCTAATACTGGGTCAAAAAATAATATCCAACTGGATTCTGTCTGTTAAAGAATATCAAAACTTGGCCGGGCGCGGTGGCTCAGGCCTGTACTCCCAGCACTTTGGGAGGCCAAGGGAGGTGGATCACCTGAGGTCAGGAGTTCAAGACCAGTCTGGCCAAATGGTGAAACCCCGTTGCACTAAAAATACAAAAAAAATTAGCCAGGCATGGTGGTGGGCACCTGTAATCCCAGCTACTCGGGAGGCTGAGGCAGAAGAATTGCTTGAACCCAGGAGGCAGAGGTTGCAGTGAGCTGAGATTGCACCATTGTACTCCAGCCTGGGCAACAGAGCAAGATTCCGTCTCAAAAAAAATGTAAACATAAACAGCATCTCCTGCTTGCCAAACATAAATGTTCATCAAGCCAGGGACGGTGCCTGCCTGGGCCTCGATGAGTCCCCTGCCCAAGACCAGCCGCGTGCACAGGGGCCCAGACGGAAACTGCCAGGTCGAGACACTGCTGTAGGGGGCAGGCAAGCTCCGTTTAACTGATGACTAGACGCACTCTGATTTTGGAGATAATAAAAGATGAGGCCAGGCAAGGTGGTTCACGCCTGTAATCCCAATGCTTTGGGAGGCCAAGGCAGGAGGATCGCTTGAGGCCAGGTGTTCGAGACTGGGGGCAACATAGTACGACCCTGACTCTACTAGCAGGATGTCTCAAGTGCTCACTGCCTCCTCCCCCAACAGAAGGTGGGCTGTGACGGTGTGATCGGCTCCAGCAAGCAGGAAGACAAGTGTGGCGTGTGCGGAGGGGACAACAGCCACTGCAAAGTGGTCAAGGGCACGTTCACACGGTCACCCAAGAAGCACGGTGAGTGAGTCCCTGCCCTCCACCCTGGAGCCTGGATGCCTGCAGCAGGCTCATGCCCGGACAGCTGAGGGCCTGACTCATCCTGGGGCTGTCCGGGCTTATGACTATTCTGGGGAGGGGGAGGGGTCTGTGACACTGAGGGGGAGGGAGAATCCTGAGTCGGGGACAGCCCCAGCTGGGTGCCAGGGTGGGTGGGGAAGAGGAGAGTGGGGGCCGGGGTCACAGGGGTTAGAGTAGAGAATGCCAGTATATGAGGATGCCCGGGTTGGGCCTTAAAGACTAGCCCGGAGGCAGCAGCTTTCCTGGTGGCCCCTCTCGGGTGGGTCCTCAAAGCCAGAGAAATACCAGGGTCCCGGGAGAGCCTCCAAAGGAGCTGCCTTCAAGAGCGAGGCCCCTCCTTGCATGGTGCGAATTTGAGCGGCCCCTTCCCTTCTCAGTTTTCTGTGTCTTTCCACATCAAAAAAAGGTTACATCAAGATGTTTGAGATCCCTGCAGGAGCCAGACACCTGCTCATTCAGGAGGTAGACGCCACCAGCCACCATCTGGGTGAGTCTCAGAGCCGGACAACTTGACGTCCTCAGGACCTGGCTCCTCTGGGATCAATGGGCAGAGTGCCAGGGGTCAGGGGTCAGGGGCCCGGGTTGTGTAGCCATGACCTGAGCCAGGGCAGCCCCTCCCCAACCTGTCCCTCTGCTCAGCCCACCTGGGCCCTTTCCCAGGGTCCTCCCCCTGTGGAGAGGCCAGGGTTTGGGATCAGAGGGCTCCGCTTGGCAGCAGCTATGAAAGGACATATATGCAAAACATGTGTCCCTCAGTCTACAGGATGACTCCCTGTCCCCTGTTCTCACAGTCGGGGCGGGAAGGCCCCCTGCCCTCAGGAAGGCAGGCAGGGTCTGCAGGCAGCAGGGTCCTGGGCAGCCCTCCCATCCCCTCAGCAAGGCCAGCTGGCAGGTGGGTGCACACAGTGCACTTATATTTTCAATTCGTTTAATTTTAAATTCAAGAGATTCCAGCTAAAATAGGGATCCTGGTATCTCCTGAAAATATGGATGTTCTCACACCTCTCGGTGCCCCTTTCCACGAAGCAGCGCTGCCTGGGAGACCACGCCCTCCCAGGCCACGCGGGAGGCTCTCAGGACCTGTCTACCCTGCCCCTGAAGGTGCCTGGGCCCTACCTTCTGGGAATTCATGGGCCAAGGTCAGAAGTGATACCAGGGACTGCTGGGACCCCTGGATAAGTCCCTTCCCCAGTCTGAGCCCCACATTCATCCCCATCCCCAGGAGGCTGGACAGGATTGGGGCTCCCACGCTGCCCTGGACCAGCACCCACGCTGCCTGACAAACATACCATGCCCTTTTATTTTATCTCCCTTTTGTTTTATTTTATTTTGTTTTTATTTAGAGACAGGATCTCACTCTCTTTTGATACTCATTTTTCTTTCTTTCTTTCTTTCTTTTTTTTTTTTTTTTTTTTTTGAGTCTCGCTCTGTCGCCCAGGCTGGAGTGCAGTGGCCTGATCTTGGCTCACTGCAACCTCCGCCTTCTGGGTTCAAGTGATTCTCCTGCCTCAGCCTCCCAAGTAGCTGGGACTACAGGCGTGTGCCACCATGCCCGGCTAATTTTTTGTATTTTTTACTAGAGACGGGGTTTCACCGTGTTAGCCAGGATGGTCTCCATTTCCTGACCTCGTGATCCGCCTGCCTCGGCCTCCCAAAATGCTGGGATTACAGGTGTGAGCCACTGCACCTCGCCTCTTAAGAGGAAACTTTCGACTGCTACCCTAAATATAAAAACCTGTACCACTTGCCTGAAGCAGAAGGTGAACAGAAAAGTCAGTTTCTGAACAAAAAGACATTTCTGTCCCAACACTGCTTCCTGCCACCGCCTCTGGGGCTGAGGTCGCTCTCTGTGGAAAGGGAGCAAGGGCCAGAGAGAAGGCAGGGACCAGTGGCACCAAGCAGAGGCTGTGTTTGTGAGTGGACAGAATTACAGGGGACGTGACAGGGAATGATTTTCTCACTAGTGCCCTGTCTGCGGCCCCACTCACATCACCCAGCTGCCCCGCAGCAGCCACCCCCGACACTGCAGAGAGCATGGGGCTTCCTGGCTAGCCAGGTCCTCTGCTCCTAGATGACCTGAGTGTCACCCAATCAGGCCAGGCCTCTTCTGGGGCTGTGGGGAGCTGCTGGGGCCTCAGCTGGGCCATGGTCCCTGATGGGGTGGGGGTTCTGCTGTTTCAGCCAGACATATACTCACCCCATGGCAGGAAGCCCTACTCCAGCAGGGTCATGTGCTTGCCTGTCCAGCAGATGCCCTGCACCACGTAGAGACCCCTCCCAGCCATCCTGCCCCGGGTGGCCTCTAAGTGCCCACTGAGTGCTCCCAATAGGGTATGGGTAGGTGGCCTTGACAGCTACTGAGTGGCTTCCAAGGGGAGCCGGCACCTCCAGGGCTGGTGGGGGCAGAGGATGCGAGTGGAGGGTAATCTGGTCCTGAGGGAGCAGTGAGGGGCAAGCAGGGCTCCCAGAGCCATCTCGGCTGTCGTGGCACAGAGGAAACTGGCCAGGGGCAGCCAGAGAGACGAGGGGTCCAGCTAGCTGCCCGCACTCCCCGACCAGCCCAAACCAGTGGGCCTGGGTCCTGCCCTTGGGTGACCACAACGGGGGACTTGGTCTTGCCATTCTCAGCCGTCAAGAACCTGGAGACAGGCAAGTTCATCTTAAATGAAGAGAATGACGTGGATGCCAGTTCCAAAACCTTCATTGCCATGGGCGTGGAGTGGGAGTACAGGGACAAGGACGGCCGGGAGACGCTGCAGACCATGGGCCCCCTCCACGGCACCATCACCGTTCTGGTGAGTCCAAGCAGGGCTGGGCCCAGGGAAGGGTGCGGGTGGTCACTGGGGGAGGGATGGGAGTACCTGGGACGCTGAGCCTCCTGACCCTTCAGGTGACACTCTGCGTGGCCCCTTTGGCCTGCCTTTGGCACCAAGGGGCTCCGACTTGGTCAGAGCCAGGAAGGGACATGCATCCACGAGCCGGGGCTCTGGACCCCACATGACCCCTAGGTGACCTTGGGCACATTCTCCCTTTGAGAGTTTCGGTTTCACCATCTGAATGACATTCACAGCTGCCATCAGCATGCTCGTTCGAGTGTGCTGTTACATTGGAATCGGTGACACTCTGGGAGGTGACACTCTGGGAGGTGACACTCTGGGAGGTGATGCTCAGGGTCTGGGAAGCTAGATGCCCAGACCCAGGTTGAGCTGGACTGTGTCTCTAAGCAGGACGGGACCCCAGATCTCCTGGTTGTAGGAAAGTACCAAGGGGGCTGGATTTTCAAATCACTTTCTTTTTACCTGGTTTTGAGGAGGTCAGATCACTTTTTAAAATGTAATTTAACTGCATAGGGATATATTTTATTTGTCAGAAAAGGTACATATCACAAATAAGGCTCCCATGCTCTGGAGCCCCTCCCTAAGGTGGGCATGCTGGCATTGGGATTACTCCACCAGCCCCCAGCGCTCCACACGTGGGTGCACCTGCAGCAGTGAGCCAGCTATGCCCCGTGTACCCCCTGCCACCCTGCCTGCCTCGCCTGCAGTGACTTCTGGCCCCCTGGACGTGCCTTTGGTGACCTGCCTGCATCAGTGTGTGAGCAGCTGGTCCTCGGCACTCATGGTTTCTGTATTTGCAAATTCACCTGCTCACTAAAATTGATTCGTGAGCCCCAAACGGACACACACAGAGCGGTGAAGTGTGAGTCGCCTGCCACACGTGTTCCCAGCGGAGGTGGGAGCAACTCGGCATGCTGTCTGCTTGTTTCTGCTCTCATCCCACAAACAGGGGTTCTTTCTGCAGTCTGTTGAGTGTCACATACATCACATTTTGTGCTATTTTGGGGGCGATTTCGCTGTTGAAAATCACCCCGAGCCTGTTGCTGAAGTGCTTTCCAGTGTTCCTAAGCCTGGGAAGCAGTGGTGTCTTAAGAAGAAAATACATGTGTTGAATAAGCTTCGTTCAGGCATGGGCTGCAGTGCGATTGACTGTGAGTTCAGTGTTAATGAATCACAGTAAATATTAAATAAAGTGTCTTTAAACAGACTCACACATAGGCCAGGCGCAGTGGCTCATGCCTGTAATCCCAGCACTTTGGAAGGCCAAGCCAGGTGTATCACCCGAGGTCAGGAGTTCAAGACCAGCCTGGCCAACATGGTGAAACCCCGTCTGTACTAAAAATACAAAAATTAGCCAGGCGTGGTGGCAGGCACCTGTAATCCCAGCTATTCGGGAGGCTGAGGCAGGAGAATCGCTTGAACCTGGGAGGCGGAGGTTGCAGTGAGTGGAGATCGTGCCACTACACTCCAGCCTGGGCTACAAGAGCGAAACTCCATCTCAAAAACAAAAACAAACAAAAAAATAAACAGACTCACACATAAAACAAGGTTATATATTGATCGGGTAACAAAAATGTTGAGACAGAGGCTCACAGGAACCTCACCCTGTGCCCCCTGGGGTAATGGCTCCGTATTCAAGAATTTGGTGCTCGGGGCGACTTCTTGGAATGTAACTGCCATGAATGATGAGACTCCTCTGGAGTCGGCCTCGGCTGCCGTTCCTAAGCTGGCTGGGGAGGAAGCATGGAGGGCAGGTCAGGCACATCAAGGCTCTTGGGCTGGCGCAGGTCATCCCGGTGGGAGACAGCCGGGTCTCACTGACGTACAAATACATGATCCATGAGGACTCACTGAACGTCGATGACAACAACGTCCTGGAAGAGGACTCTGTGGTCTACGAGTGGGCCCTGAAGAAGTGGTCTCCGTGCTCCAAGCCCTGTGGCGGAGGTGAGGGGGTCTTGAAGCTGGGGACCTGGGTGATACGAGGGTGACCATGAGAAGGTAGGGGGCGTCCCTGGGGTGGGGCCAGCGTGAGCAGGGGCTGAGGAGCCACAGCAGGGACCTTTGCCTGGGTGGGCAAGGGCTTAGCGGCAACGGAGGGGCCGGTGGGTGGGCAGGAAGGGGGGTGCTGGGGCATTGGGTCAAATGTGGCCAAAGGGTGTGTGGGGCATGGACCCTGTATTTGTGGGCCTGCTTCAGTGTGGGGGTGACAGGCTGGCCTGGCAAGAGGTTGATGTGTGGACGCCTCAGAAGGATCACGCCATGGCATTGGCAGGATCGCATAGGCAAGACTCTGGCAGTGCAGATGACACCCCCAGAGGCTTCTCTCTCTGTTCACTGGGAAAAGCCTCCCAGATGTTTTTGGGACAGGGCTGAGCACAGAGGGGTCCTACCCACTCTGGACCCCAGAGAGTCTGCAGTTGATGGGACATAGGACCCAGAGGCGGACAGGAAGCGCTGATCTGTTCTGCGTGCTCCTGGGGGCTGGGCGATACCAGGCAAGTGGCCAGGACAGTCCTCCCTCGATGCCATGCTGGGCCCACACCTGGAGGACAAGGAGCTCACCAAGAGGTGGGGTCACTCCCTGGCCCAGGCAGACGGAAGGGTCCTCTTCCAGGGCCCCTGGGCACCCCCGGCCCCACACCGGGCCTGGATTTCATCAGCGCATCCACCCCTGGTGATTCCTGAAATCTCCTGGGCCTGTGTGCTCTTCCCACCTTCCTGGCCATTCCCCGGTCCTGGCACCCACCTTCCTCTGGACTGGCCCTTGTGTGTCCACTCTCACCCCAAAGTGACCTTTTGAGGGAACACATCAGACAGTGTCTCTTCCTGGTGTCATAGTCTTCAACAGCTTCCTCTGCTCTTAGGATAAAAAACAAAATTCTCCTCATGGTCTCCAGGGTTGGGGCAACTTGTTGGCCTCTCCCGGTATATCTCCACCCTGTGCCTCGCCCCCAGGTCCTGGCCACGCTGGCCTTGAGGGCTTTTCCTGGATACACCGTGTCCCACCCTGGGGCCTCTGCGCAGGCTTCTCCTCGCCTGAGCCCCTCCACCGCCCTGCCACCACGTCAGCCTCCCCAGCCTCTGCTTCCTGGGATGCCTCCAGGCACCCAGAGGAGGTCAGGCTTTATCTCCGTGCTTTCTTTGGTCTTACCCAGCAGGCCAGGGTTTCGAAGCCTGGGCATCACTGACATTTTGGGCTCTGTCACTCACCGCCATGGGGGCTGTCCTGTGCACGGTGGGGTGTCAAGCAGCATCCTTGGCCTTTGCTCACCAGATGCCAGTAGCACCCCTTCCCCCAGTTGTGACAACCAAACATGTCCCAGACGTGGCCAAATGTCCCCTGCTGGAGAAAATCACCCGTGTTGAGCACGGCTGCTCCGGGCCTGTGGGAGGAAGCATGCGGGCTGCGGGCCCAGTGCTTGCCCGGCTCCTGGCTTGCACCAGGCCCGCTGGGCATGTGAGGTCAAGGTAGAAGCGGTGCCTAGCAGTAGCGAGGAAATAGGGCCTCCACTCTGACCCAGGAGCCCAGTGAGGGAGAAGCAGCCTAGGGGAGAAAGTGGCCTCTCTCCTGCCCTCTCGCCCCTCCACCCGGGGCACACCAAGGCCTCCCCCCAGCCAGCCGCAGGCTCGGTGCCCTGCCCACCCTTATCATCATCACAAGGGTGAGCAGGAAAACGAGGCCAGCACTGCTGGTGCAGCCCACCCCTCCTTGCACCCTCGGGCAGGGCGTGCTGCCCCACCGACCCCCGTCGAGCTCTCTGTCTTCAGGGTCCCAGTTCACCAAGTATGGCTGCCGCCGGAGGCTGGACCACAAGATGGTACACCGCGGCTTCTGTGCCGCCCTCTCGAAGCCCAAAGCTATCCGCAGAGCGTGCAACCCGCAGGAATGCTCCCAGCCAGTGTGAGTGCCCCCAGCCGGTGTGAGTGCCCCCCAGCCGGTGTGGGTGCCCCCAGCCGGTGTGAGTGCTCCCAGCCGGTGTGAGTGCCCCCAGCCAGTGTGGGTGACTCCAGCCAGTGTGAGTGCCCCCAGCTCGGGCTCCCACTAGAGGAGACAGGCCAGGGGCCACCAGGGGCTCCCGTGCTTGGAGGTGTGGGGCCTGGGCCTGGCATCATCCGAGGCATTTGCCCAAGTCTCTCTCACCACATTTCATGGAATCTGAGATGCTGCAGGGCAGAAGGCGCACCCCAGCTTCAAACCCGCCAAACTGAACAGCATCTTAGAGATGACAAGAAACAGGGATGCCCAGATGGGGAAATGGGGGTTCAGAGGCACAGGGCTCGCCTCCTGGCCCTGTACCACGGGGTAGATGTTTCTTAAGCAGTGGCTTTGACATTCAGGCCCTGGGGCTGGGCCCAGCTGCGTTTCTGGGTCCAGGGACCTCAGTGGGGAAGACAGTTGGGAAACGGGCAGGTGGGGGCCACATAGGACAGCGTGCTGAGGGAATCCACACTGCTCTTGAGCTCTGCCGAGAAGGATTTGTGACGTCAGCAGAAGGTGAGGCCAGGTAGCAGGGCCCAGACCCTAAGGAGGCTGGGAAACCTCTTCAGGCTAGGGACCTCCAGAGCCACCAGCTCCACCAGGGCCTCCCAGTGGTGACATGCATGGGACTCATGGTCAGTAGGACCTGGGGCAGCTGAGCCTCAGTTTCCCCTCTGTGCAAGCCTGGACAGCCAGCATCTTAGTGAGAACAAGAGAAGGTGCACCGGGGAGGGGTGCAGGCTGCCCTCTGTGCTCGCTGTCTACCTGGGCTGCAGGGAGCGGCGCTGGAGCTCAGCCAGGCAGGTTCTCCAGGTGCTGCGGAAGCCTGACTGTGCCCCGCTCTGCCCTGGCAGGTGGGTCACAGGCGAATGGGAGCCATGTAGCCAGACCTGTGGGCGGACAGGCATGCAGGTGCGCTCCGTGCGCTGCGTTCAGCCGCTACACGACAACACCACCCGCTCCGTGCACGCCAAGCACTGCAATGACGCCCGGCCCGAGAGCCGCCGGGCCTGCAGCCGCGAGCTCTGCCCTGGTCGTTGGCGAGCTGGGCCCTGGTCCCAGGTACGCAATCCCCCGATCCCGTGTCCTCAGCTCCCAAACTGAGCTTGGGTGGGACTGAGGTGACCAGAGCATTCCCCTTTCGGCACGTGGGCCTGGATGTAGCTCCTGTCCTGAGCCACATCCCGTGGGTTTCACGGCGCCAGTGGCTGCCATGTGGTCAGTGCTGTACTAAGAAACCAGTGGAATGTGTGTCTTCACTGCACAGGCAGAGGCTTCTGCATGATACAGGGTCTGGAATCCCAGGAAACCGAGGGTAGCCCGGGCTCCGAGGCCCAGTAGGATGTTCAGGGCTCCAGGATCCTAGGGGACGCCTGGGTCTCATGCAGAGGTGGGAGGGGACAAACTTGCAGGAGGGGACTAGAGCAGGGCGTGCTTAGGCTTGTGCTGGGAGAAAGAATGAGGCTGGACTGAAGGGCTTCAGGGGTGGTCCTAGGGGCAGGGCCTGAGAGCCAGCTGAGGCCAGGCCAGAGCTGACGTGAGCTCTGACAGCCCGGTCACATGCAGGGCCCACGCTGGCAGAGCTGGAGGAGCGTGTGTCAGGGGCTCCCCAAGACCACCCTCAGGCTCAGTAATCCACTAGAAGGACTCACAGACTCAGAAGCGGGACTCGCAGTTGCAGGGGCTTACGGTGAAAGGATACAGAGTAGAATCAGGAAAAAGAAAAGTCACAGGCGAGGAGGTTGGGAGGAATCCAGGCGCAGGCTCCCGGTGTCCCCTCCCAGTGGGGTCACGGAAATGCCCTGAATTCTCCCTGCACCCATGTGTGGCAATGCATGTGAAATGCTGCCAAGCAGGGGAGCCCACCAGAGCCTGGGCGTCCAGGGTTTTCAATGGGGTCAGCTACATAGGTGTGACCTCAGACTGCAGAGGAAAAGCAGGTGTTCCCCATCCATCACTGTTGGTATGAACTACCCAGACCAACTGGTACTGGTGACTCAAGGCCTCAGGCAGGCAAAAGCACTCTTAATAGGTGGAGCCTTCCATGAGCTTGGTTCCCAGGAGCTGCACAAGGGCCAGTCTTGAAAACAGGCGTTGGCCGGGCACAGTGGCTTACGCCAGTGATCCCAGCACTTTGGGAGGCCCAGGCGGGTGGATCACCTGAACTCAGGTGTTAGAGACCAGCCTGGGCGGCATGGCAAAACACCGTCTTTACAAAAAAATAAAAAAAAGTTAGCCAGATGTGGTGGTGTGTGCCTGTACTCCCTGCTCCTCGGGAGGCTGAGGTGGGAGGATTGCTTGACCCTGGGAGGTGGAGGTTGCAGTGCACTGATATCGTGCCACTGTACTCCAGCCTGGACCACACAGCGAGATCCTGTCTCAAAACCAACAACAAAAGAAAAAAACAAAACAAAACAAAAACACAGACCTTTGTTGGGAATGTGCAGGCTTTGAGCAATCCAGGTCTGCTGAGTCAGCCTTTTCCTGTGCACATGGTGAGGCCTGGAGAATTTTCCTTGGGCAAGGCTGGGCGTGACTGCTCCTTCTGGCACCTCCCTGGTCAGTGTGGTGGAGCAGTGGTGGTGCTGGGGGCTGGAGGAGCCAGTGAGGGCACTAGTGGTGGACCCTCATGCCCAGGATTGTGGGGAGCCTACTGGTGCCTCCCAGGCTGGGTCAGAGCTTTCCCAGTGCCCCACCCCTACCCCTGCCCAGGGCACGGCAGGTTCTCCTGGGCCTTGGACATCCTCCAGCCAGAGAAGTGAGGCTGTCACTGAGAGTCCAGCAGCGCCAGGCCTATGCCAGTCTGTATATGGGCACTGTCTCACAGCAGCTCAGAGAGACAGGCATGTGGGTCCCTTCTTTAGAGCCCCAGGAGATTGGGGCGGCCCCCGAGGGTGGGGCAAGGCAACCTGAAACCCCACTCTCCCCACTGTCCCCCACCTCCTCCTGAGCACATGGGTCATGTGCCTGGGGACTGTGGGCTCCTCCAGCTCTGCCAGTGCGGGCCCTGCGTGGGAGGTGAACCCTGCCTGGCGACTCTCCCCCTGCAGTGCTCAGTAACCTGTGGCAACGGCACCCAGGAGCGGCCAGTGCTCTGCCGCACCGCGGACGACAGCTTCGGCATCTGCCAGGAGGAGCGTCCTGAGACAGCGAGGACCTGCAGGCTTGGCCCCTGTCCCCGTAAGCCACCTGCAGCCCCTGCCCCTGCTCTCAGCATGCAGCAGCCCAGGGCGGGGTGTCAGAGGCTTGGTTCAGGCAAATCTGGCTCTTCCCGGAGAGTAGCTGGACTCAACATCTGTGAGCATGGAGAAGCGGGGCACTGCAGGCCAGGTCTGGGACCTTTGCCTGGCAGGAAATGGAGGGAGCTGTGTGGAGCTGACTCGCCCCTCCCTGCTTTCAGGGCACTGCAGACTCACGGTGACAGCAGGACTCGGCCAGCTAGGGAATGCTGGTGGCTATGGTGTAGGGGGTGCCTGTGTGAATAGGGGGATGCCTGTGTGAATAGGGGGTGCCTGTGCGAGTAGAGAGTGTGCTCTGTGCCCTTCGAGGAGAACCAGAATACCTACCACGCACAGATGCCTGTCCAAATGCTGTACATGTGTCACCTCTAAGGTCTCCACACAGTTCAAGACTGGACCGTGCCTGCCACAGTTCCCTTCTATAGAGGAGGGAGCTCTGGGGGGTCTAGGCACCTGCCCCCAGCTGGGGAGGGTGTATCCAGGATCTCTCATTCCCCTGGCACTCTCTGTCCAAGCTTTCTGGGAGCTCAGAGCTCGAGTCAGCAGGTGGAACCTGGGGCGCGGGCAGGGTGCAGGGGCAGAGGAGCCGGCCCAGAAAAGGAGGCGGCAGGGCCTGCATGCCAGGGCAGCGAGAGAGACGGGATAGCTGAGACCCAGCTGAGACCCAGGATGCTGTCAGGAGGGGCAGGAGGTGGGCGTGGACTTGGCAGCCGAGGACCGTTTGTCCCCCAGGGGAGGCGAGGGCCTTGAATGACGCTTCCCCAGGACCCCGGGAGACCCGGAGCCTCTCTGCCTGGGGTGGGGGCCCCAGCCTGGTGCCCTGCAGCCGCAGCCCCTCTCTCCTCCCTCTAGGAAACACCTCAGATCCCTCCAAGAAGAGCTACGTAGTTCAGTGGCTGTCCCGCCCGGACCCCGACTCGCCCATCCAGAAGATCTCGTCAAGTAACCGACCCGTTTATAACTCTGCCTCTGCCCTCCAGTGCATGCCCTGCGCCCTGTGGAGCTTGCCTTGGGCCCCCCTCCTCTCTGTCTATGGAAAGCTCCCCTGACTCTGCGGGCGCGCTCTGGGGTGACCGTTTTCTCCCGGGCCTCTGAGCTCGGCGTCTGCTCCGGGCCGCACTGCCCGCTGGCGGGGCCAGCCTCGCCGAGGCGTGGCGGGGGCTCGGGCCTCTGCTGGGGCCCAACCTGGTTGGTGATGGCTTGTAAAGGGGCAAAGATCTGTCGTGGTTGCAGGAGGGGCCGGTGGCCAAAGGGCGACCCTCCGGGCCGAGCCCACCCTTGAGGCGCGGCCCGGGGGCGCGGTCTTGCGTCGTCGTCGTGCGGGGACCCCACCCCGAGTTTCCGGCACTGCCAGGGGCTTCCCGGCTGCCACCGCTGTCGCTGCTGCTGCTGACCCTTTGCTGAGCGTGTCCTTCTGACTCGTGAAACTATGGCCTGCTTCCGCCCGGCCTTCGCGCAACTCACAGCCCCGCCCGGCCCTGTCCCGCGGGGGTCCGGTCACGGAGGCGGCGGAGGGGCGCGTCCCTCCGGGGCGGGGCGTGGGGACACTCCCCACCTCCACCGTCCGCCCATCGGCCCCAATGGCCTTTTCTCGTCTCGCGCACAGCACCCCCCGCCGTAGGGCTGAGAGAGAGAGTGACCGTCTGGTGCGGGCGTGCCTCGCCCACCCGTGTGAACCACTACAGAATTACCTCAATTTTTATTGCTTTTTTGCTTAGAAAAACTATGTAGAAAATGCCTTAAAGTTGAAAGGTAACAGGATTGGCTGCCAACTCCAGCTTCAGAGGGGGAACGTGGGCCAGGTAGAAGGCAGGGAAGGTGTGGGGGAGCCGGTGCGTTCATCCACCTTTTGCCAAGGTTAAGGTTTCCAAGTGCAGACGGCTTCTCTCCTTGGGCTGAGCGGTGCGCACCGTCCGTCTCTGCGGACTGGAGTCTGCCCTGATGCCCCACTGGCCAGTCGGCGCTGACTGTTGCATGGAGCCCCCGAGGGTGCTCCACAGCGCGGCCTTACACCCAGGGGGCGACCCCCTGGGCCCTGAGCCGCGATCCATGTAGCACTCCTCCCCGCCCCTCCACCCCAGCCACCGCCTCTGTTCACACCGCACCCCTGCCGGGCGGCCGGCCCCTACTCCTGCGGCTCTGACCGCTGTTCTGTAAATAACTGGTGTGCACCTGCGTACTAATCTCACGACTGTTAACTTCCAACTTTGACGAGGCCATGCGAGCGACACGCGCGACTGGGGAAGGTGCAATACTGTCCTGGGCATATGCACTTTGGTTTATCAGGGATATTTTATTAGTGTTTTGTATGTATTTAATGACGTATTCTATAGGTTCCATTGTCGTTGCTTTTCTGGTTTTTTTTTTATGAGACGTTAGCGTGTGCCAAAGTGACTGTGAAAATGACCTTTCATTCTTACTAATGATGGAAAGACCTCCTGTCGTGCATCCCACAAATAAACTCAATAAAAGTTCCATGAAACTGGGTGCGTGGGTTTGGCAAGCTGCTGGCTCCTTCTCTTTTTCGTGGCCCAGACACTCAGGAGTTGCAGGGCCTCACTCAGTAGCATTAACTACCCCGCTTTCTAACTTGAATGACTTTACTGCCCCACTCCCCACTGCCCAACATAGATATTTAGGGCCCCTCCCCCTGAAAGGTGCATCTCCCCTCCCCAGGTATTTTCCAAAATCTGATAGCAAACCATGCAGACACCCCACTGTGACTCCAGGTTTTGAATCATGTCATATGAGCACCTCGCAAGAATATCTAGGTTCTATATGGAGGTCTCCTCGTCAGGAAAAGGGCCCGAGATGGGTTTCTCCTCATCTTGGGAGCAGAGCCTGTGGAGTGGGAATGTGGGGTCAGTAGCCCAGACATTGCTAGTCCAGGTCACCTGCCGTGAGCCACCAGCAGGTCACTACCCTGGCTCCAGGCACAGTTCTCAGCCTTGGGCTACTTGTTCAGGAAGGGAGAGGTGCCCATCTGGCTCAGGTGGGGGGCTGGGCCAGCCCCGGGAAAGCCTGGGTCGGGAGAGGGGCAGGGCAGTGGTGGCTCTCTGGGCAACTGGCCTGCCCGTGTCTTCCAAGGTCTTCCCAGGCAGCCACAGGGCCTGTGTTCTCTCACATTGCTGAAAATGGCCAGAAAGAGGGTCTGGGTTCAACAGGGACCTCCTGACCTGGGGCCTGGGCTGTGTCCTGCCCATGGAAGTCTCACTCCTCCCTTTTCTGTACCACTGAGGAGTCCCACCAGGGAAGAAGGAAGAAAGCGTGGAAGGCCATGAGAAAGAACAGTGGGGAGCAGCCCAGCGTCATGGGGACAGGCCTTGGGCATAGGGCCAGGCCCGGGGGCTAGCCTGGGGAGGGAGCAACCATGGTAGCGATGGCTGAGTTCAGCCTGCCCAGAGCTCAGATCATTGATCATCAAAAGCAATCGCAGCTTAAAGGAGACAAGAAGCATCAGGGAAAATTGGGTCAGACAGTGCTTCCCTCCACTCAGTCTCTCTTCCCAGAGATGGGTCAGGAGCAATTCCCGCTAAGAGGCTCCTAGGCCAGAGCTAGAGACGCCGCCTACAGCCCAGGTGCCAAGGAGGGCACATCTGGAGGGGGGTGCCTCTTGCTTTTTTAACCAGCTGCATGACCTTTTGAATGTTGGCATGGGTGTCTGAGCCTACCACTCCTTTATTGAGAAATGAGAATGAGGTATTCTCCATCCAGCATTTTCCAAAGCATGGGAAATGGAAGGTGATTCGGTGGTGCATAAACATAGCCGGGGCTGCACTGCACTGAGCGGTCCCTTCCTAGTTCCCTTTATGCTTTACGGTGACCTCAGGAAGAAAGCCTCACTTGCTACCAGCTTTAGCCTGTCTCACATTTGCTCATTTCCCTTCAGCTCAGAGCTTGGCAGGCAGGAGTCTCTCTCTAGAATTTGATGAGTTAAAGTTTGACTTTGAAATTGACTTTAAAAGGACTTCAAACTTTTTTTTTGTATTCCTATTTTAGGGTTACCTTTGTTCACTGCAGTAGCTTTCCATGAGTGGTAATAGTATAAGGTCTTCTCCTAAAACAAATTTTAAGTGTAAAAAGGAGTTAATTTAAAGGATATGACTAAGCAAATAATAATGCAGGTGCTGTTCAGGTGTAGCCAAGATCGTGGGAGTAGCCTACAGTGACTTAAGTTTATGAAAACTGTGTTTACTCTCAATGGTTGATTGTCATTCACTGGAAGACAATAGGTCTCACTACTTGATTGCTACTGGAAATGGCCGAAGACCAAATATTATAAAACCACAGTGTTCATCTTGGCGGAGAGGCATCGCCAGTCATTACCTCAGGCGCATCACTCTTCTCTGTGGTCTGTGATGATACTTAAAAATGTACAAACCTGGGGCATCTTTAAGATCAGTTGGTCATGATGACTTTGAAATTTTTCTAGGCTATTTTGAAATTTTCGTAGGCTATTTGCATAGTCAAGCTCTTGGCCAGGATTTTATTTCAATTTTGTATTTATTCATTGACGTATTTTTATTTTTTTAAACTAAGAGCAATGCTGCCCACTGTGGGGAGAAAATCAGACATAGAAGTCCAGTATGTAGACCAGGTGGAAGGGGGACCCCACCTGGGGCTGCCACCCCTCACTCAGTGGGCATTTATGGAGCACTTTCTCGTGCATGGCTCTGACCTAGGCGTGCACTTGACCCATGATCAGTCAACCTTTTCTGTAAAGGGCCAGGTAGTCAATATTTTGGGCATTGGAGCCCACATGGTCTCTGTCACAGGACTCAGCTCTGCCTTTATAGTGGGAAAGCAGCCACAGATAAGAAATGCATGGGCCGGGCACAGTGGCTCACACCTGTAATCCCAGCACTTTGGGAGGCTGAGGTGGATGGATCACAAGGTCAGGAGTTCAAGACCAGCCTGACCAACATAGCGAAACCCCGTCTCTACTAAAAATACAAAAATTAGCCAGGCATGGTGGCACGCACCTGTAGTCCCAGCTACTCGGGAGGCTCTTGAGCCCAGGAGGCGGAGGTGGCAGTGAGCCAAGATCACGCCACTGCACTCCAGCCTGGGCGACAGAGCAAGACTTCATCTCAAAAAAAAAAGAAATGCATGGGCATGGGCCTGATCCAGTAAAACTTTATTTACGAAACCAGGTGGAGGGAGGGACTTGGCACACTAGCCGTGGGTGGCCCACCACTGTACCAGGCTGATGTGATTCCTGCTTTTCAGGGATCCCAGCCTGGTGGGAGAGACAGTGAGGGAGTGGAGATGTGGATAAATGTGTAACACCAGCCTTATCTGTGTGAAGGAAAAACTATGGGCAACAGGAGAGGGGGCAGTGTGCAGCCAGGGTGTCCCCCCAGCACCATCAGGCCCAGGCTCCCTCCTTTGTCAAAGCCTATGGGGTAGGGAGAAGGGAGGCCGCCATCAGCTCTTATCCAGAATCCCCTGTGTTTCCCTGAGGGTAGGGCTCAGTGGTTTCACAAACCAGGCTGCTGGAGAGGATGGGGTGGGGCAGGGATGGGAGCTCTGTGTCTCCTCCACCCACCTTCAAACAGTACTATCATCAGCAGTCTGAGTCTATCTGTTTCATATATTGGGCACCTGTGTAAGATTTTTACCTGAGAAAAGCCTTCTGCCAGTTTCAAAATCCTGACAGCCACATCTCAGGATCTTCCGATTTGATTTCTGGCATCTCCCCTGGGCACCAGGCCCTCCCCCTTCCTCCTTGGCACTGTGAGCATGGTTCTTGGGCTCAGTGTCAGGGAGATCCCCACTTCTCCTGATGGCCGATGGGTTTTAACTCCCTTTTCATGGTGGACCCTGCAGCCAGTCATGTGTTCTCCTTATTTTGGCCACGTAGAAGCTCAGGGCCGAAGTTGGGCGCCCTCTGATGCATGGGTCTCCCTGCGTTCTTGCCTGGAGCTTTGCCATTTTCAGATTCAAAATTTCCCTGTTTTGAACTTCCTCAGTTATTCACATTGATCTTTTTCTTATCTTTTTTATGCCTTTATGCATTATTTGGTTCACTGTTCTAGGCTCTGGGGCTCTGCCCTGTGGAGCTTTCAGGATAATGAAAAAGTCTGGCACTAGTCATTCATCTGACAATTAGATGCGAGCTTGGCTGGGAAGGCACAGCTGCTGAGACCGTGTGCTGCAGAGACCTTACCTGCTCAAGGAGGTCAGGCGATGCCTGCCTGAGGAAGATGTGCTCCAACTGCCCCTGAAGGAGGAAGGGTGGTAGCTGGAGGCAGGAGAGAGGCATTGCATGTGCAAAGGCCCTGTGGCCAAAAGGAGTTCCATGCAGAGCAAGGAGTCTAAGGCCAGAGGGAGGTTGGAGAGGGGAAGGGGACAGGTCAGGGACTTCAAGCGCCTGGGGGTGGGGGGTGCCGTGGTCACATCTTCAGTGAGAAAACAGCATTCTGACTGAAGCAGGATAGCTAGATGACATGGGTGAAGAATGGACACAGACCCCTCCCATAGTGCAGCCAAGAGGCAGCTCAGCCAGGGTGGAGGTGGGAGAGGGGGAGGAACAAGGGCATATCTGAGAGTGTCTAGGACGGGGCCCCCACGTGTTTGGCTTGTGTGCCTGAAACACCATGCACCAAGACGGGGTGGGCAGCAGAGGCCCTAAGCTCACGCTGCAGGGGTTGGGTCTCAGGGGCTTTTGGGACCCACAGGCCCTTGGTGGATTTGGCTTGTAACAAGTCTGAAGCTTCAGGGGTTTGGAGCTGGTGGTCTGTCACCAGCTTCTAAGGGAAAATTACAGGCTGGAGCAGTGGCCATTAAGAAGCAGGACATCAGAACCACTGGCCCTCGATGGAAGGAAGGAGGTCTTGTCTGTTTTGGACAGCTTCAGGTGTAGATAGTGTCATATGTTGGTGTATGGGATAACTGTCAGATGTGGCTCCCATCCAATGCCTGAGCCTTTCTCCCTCCCTTTCTCCCTCCCTTTCTCCCTCACTTTCTCCCTCACTTTCTCCCTCACTTTCTCCCTCCCTTTCCTCCTCCCTTTCTTCCTTTTGTCCCTCCCTCCCTTTCCTTTTTTCCTTTCTTTCCTTCCTTCAGTTCCTCCTTCCTTTCACCCTCTCCCTCCTTCCTTCCTTTCAATAGTAGATGAGTTCAACTAAGGAGAGTGAGGGAAAAGGAGGGCACATCGGGGGTTTGTGTGGGAAAGGTCTGAAGTCATCACTATGGAGAGTAGAGAGCAGCTGAGCAGAGACCACAACAGGCGGTGTTGGGCTCACAGAGGTCAGTGATTCAGAATTTATAGTGGATCAAGTATCTCCTGTAACATGACTTATTCTTTCTTCTTGAGTGAATTTTTAAAAATCATCTTAATTTTTGTGTTGTGGAATGAGGGGATGGGGAGAGGGAAGGGGTGAAAACTTGGGAAGGAGACAGAGAGTAAAGAGAGTGTGAGCGCAAGAAGAGTTGATGGGTTGAATGAACATAGCTGCAGACAGAGGTCGAGATGGGCCAGGGAGAAGATGGCTGGGTGGAAAGTGAGAGATAATGGTGGCTTCTGTGGAGAGTCGGGGCTCTCCATGTAAGCTGGACCACAGATGACCAGTTTCTTGGGTGGAAAGGAAAGAGAAAGATGTGCAGGGTGGAACAATTAATCTATGTGAGGGCAGCACATTTCTTTGGGAAATGGCTGGATGCACAAGGTGGCGGTGCTATAGGGGGATGGAGCAGAGGCTGGACATGAGGTTGTTGGGTAAGTTGAGGCAAGTATAAGAAAGCCCATGCAGGTTTGGGTGATGTTTAACTTTCCTTTAGGTGCTGTTCAGTTAAAAGATCATCCGGGGCATCTGGGTCAGAATGGGAGCAACATCAGGGAGTTGTGGAGCATGGTGGGGCCACAGCAGCCCTGGGATTTGCTATATTTGGTCTTAGGAATTGGCTCTTTTAGGTTTAATTTTGTTATAGTTACTACTTAGAGATTATTGTAGAGTCAAGCCTTGCCACAGAATTTCACTGGGGTTACCACTGGGATGTCAAATGTGAAGATGTGATAAAGTCCTATTCTTTAAGATGAGTTTGGAATCACTCTGTAAGAACAAACGGGCCTCATTTCTTTCTCAAACTTTAAGAGATACTGAAACATCCAGGTTCAACTGGGGCCTGCTTGGAAGAGGGAAGCCTTGCTCACAGCTTGTGTGTCAGCACTTCCGGGCAGGGGTCCCTGGACGCTGCCTGCACTGGGGATGCTTTGACACTGAACCCACACAGACTTTCTGCCTGGGCTCACTTGCCTCTGTGCTGTCTCTGGGCTCTTCCATATGCCTCCTCCAGCAAGCTGCACCCTGTGGGGGAACAAAGTCCCCCTTATCTTGTCCTTTGGTTATTTGTCCCACTTTTCTTTTTCAGAGGGCCACTGCCAAGGCGACAAGTCAATATTCTGTAGGATGGAAGTCTTGTCTCGCTATTGCTCCATCCCAGGCTACAACAAGCTGTGCTGCAAGTCCTGTAACCTGCACAACAACCTCACCAACGTGGAGGGCAGGATAGAGCCACCGCCTGGGAAGCACAACGACATTGATGTGTTCATGCCTACCCTCCCAGTGCCCACTCTAGCCATGGAGGTGCGGCCATCACCAAGCACCCCCCTGGAGGTCCCTCTCAATGTCTCCAGCACCAATGCCACAGAGGATCACCCAGAAACCAATGCCGTAGATGAACCCTACAAAATCCATGGCCTGGAAGATGAAGTCCAGTCACCCAACCTAATCCCTCGACGACCGAGCCCCTATGAAAAGACCAGAAACCAAAGAATCCAAGAGCTCATTGATGAGATGCGGAAGAAAGAGATGCTCGGAAAGTTCTAATAAAATGGAAAGATAGCATCCCTAGCATTTTTTTCTTGCTTATAGAGATATTCCATGGGATAGCAAATCCTGTGTCATGGAGATGAAGTCAAAATTCCTGATTCCAAAAGGTTTTGAGAAAACAAAGAGGGGGAATGACGTAAGAAAGATAGGCATGAGCATGTGGTAACTAGGTTAGCACGTGTGCTTCCCAGCCCAGGAGCGACCAAATCCTGTGGTGGCATCAGGTGTGCAGTGGAGAGGAATATAGAGGCTGTACAGCCTCCCTCAGTGAGGGCAGGGCAAGAGGGATCACTCTGAGAGAACAAAAATAGGCCCCAAGTTGCTAAGCAGTGATTGGGAACCTTCCTTTCCTTGGCGGAGATGCATGACATTCCCTACCGATCCCCAGACACAGCCTGTGGGACTCTTAGGAGAAATGGTGATTTACTGAATAACTGACCCGTTGCCGAGATGAGTACAATGAAGTGGAGGTGATGAACTCAAATCGTCTTCCAGGGCCAGGCAGCCGACCAGGGTGAGCGTAGTGGCCCGCTGGGGACCATGGCCGCCCTGACAGCCACACTCACCTGGAGCTGACTGTTGGTTCTGGCTGTTGCTGCCACTGTGAAATCTGTATCTCTCTTCATCTCTGCTCTACTATCCCTGGCCTTGCCAGACAGTGTCCTTTTTCGGAGGAAGTCTAGATTTTTGCATGAAAAAACTCAATCTTTAACGGTCGACTCAGAATATTTTAAGGAGGCCTCCACTTGGCCTGATGCAGTCTTGCTAATTAAGAACTAAAGGCCTTCTGACCTTTTTGGTGCTCATGCTGTACGGCATCTGAATGTCTCGACCGAGTCTGAGCCGTGCAGCTGTCCTCTTCACCTGCGAAAGTAATGAGAATCCTATCACGGGACATAAGGATAGGTCTAAACAGGGTCCATGCCAAGAAAACAGTGGGGTGCTCTCCCAGGCCTCTCCCCTGTCCACTAACCCTGGCCTTGCCGGCTGCCTTCCAGGCTCTGGGGGAAGAGCTCCTGCATTCTTCCCTGGCCACCTTGGCTCCAGGGCTCCCCAGAGAGCCTCTTCCCTCCCCAAGTACCTGAGAAAGATGAGAGAGGCACGTGCTCTGCTGGGAAGGTCCAGTGAGCGGTTCAAGGGCCTGGAATCTCCCTACGGCCAAGTCTAAGGGTTCTGGGATTCTGGGCTTTGTGGGCTTTGCTTGCTTGCTGGGAATGGGCTTTCCCTGTCCCGCCCTGCCCCACCTCGCCTCTGTCTCTCAGAAGCTCCAGAACCCAGCAGTGACCTGCAAAATGTGGCCTCTGATGGGGGCTTAGGGTGGGAGATGGGGAGAGCCTACATTGTCTTTTGCTCCTTGAAAACTTTAATAGCTCCTATTTTCCAGAGAATGGTGCTTTGTGAGCAACAAGCGAGTAAGAGAGAAATAGGAGGAAGGGAGTAGGGGCGGATGGGAGAAGAGTGGCTCGTTTTTACCTCTCACCGCGTTGACATTTGTGAACGTGAAGCTTAAACTTTCTGGGCTTCCGCTCCTTAGCTGGGCTCAGCCTGACACATAATTCTTAAACCTTTCCTGTTTAAGAAACTTCTAGAGGCTGTGTACTCTCAGCAATCCTCTTCGAGAACTTGTTCATGTGTATTTCCCCATTATATGGCTGAGGCTCGGGATAACAGCATAGTGGCTACCTTCTACTGAGTTTTCAGGTGCTAATAGTATGTTTGTCTGAGGCTGCACATGTGGGTGGCTCTGTGTGTATGATCCAAGGGACAAAATGACGACGTAGGAACCAGCAAGAACGGAATCTGGGCTGATGCTTCAGTCTCTACCTGGGTGATGGCTAGCCTCCCGCCCTCCACCACCGCATCCCACACGTGCTGCGCACTGTCCCCGTGTCTCCTGGAGAACCAAACTGGAGAAAACCTTTCTGAGTATCTCTCATAGTACCCCTTCCTTAAGAAGATGTGGTTTAGAGCATGTGTGCAATCCTGCCTCTGTAATTAGGAAACGGAGCCCGAGGCTTTCCATTGTTGGTTGAACCCAGGACAGCTGGTGCTATTCACAGGCTGAAGAACTGGGCAGTTCTTACTTGGGTCTGTCCTAGGATGTGGAGGAAGTTCAGGACTAACGCTAGGCAGAGAGTATGACTCGGTTTACCCAGCCTAGGGGCCTCTGGATGGGAACACTCCATTCCAAGATCTCAGCAGAGCAAGGCTTCCTGGCTTGAGGCTGGAAGCCTTTGGGAAGAGGCCCAGCTGGGACATTCCCTGGGCACCTGTCTTCTGCTGAAGGGAGCAAGGTGCCCTCTGGGACTGACAGCCATGACCCTCTGTGCCATCCTCAATCCTTGAGCCATATATCAAGAGTCCTCTAGAGCCAGATGGTCCTCAAAAGTCTGTCCAAGGAATGCCAACATTCACCGGGCTCTGAGAAACGACGCAAATCTCTGAGCTGGGGACCACTTGGAGAACCGGCTTAGTAACAGTCCTGATCTTCGCAAGCCAGCTTCTTCTGCATCTGAGGGGCTCCTGGCGCCCAGAGGAGGCAGACAGATATCTTCTAGCTGAGTTTCTAACCGCATGATGAGACTCAGACCTTCCGCTGTACTAGAAAATCTGCAACAGTGTCCCTGAGTCACTTCTCCTTAGTGGGCAGACTCGTGTTAGATTTGTGGAACCCAGCTCTCTGATTTACTCCTTTTGGAAAACCCATGGAACTTCATGTATAAGGCTTTCATTTGTATTTTAAGGTTTTTCTGTTTGTTTTGAGTATATAAATGGTGCTCAATAGCAACATCTTAGCAGATGAAGCAGTTTATGATTCTACCCCCTCCTGTATGACAGGTAGCCACTATACTGAATCAAGGTGCTGAACTCAAATCACAAAATTCTGGCTTACCAATACAACAACCAATACATCTTTGTTCTGTAATGTAAAATTTGACTCCTTACTTTTATAACTTATTAAAGTTAAAATGTCTGTGTTTTTGCAAATCATGCCTGCGTTTGTTGTTGTCTTCATTACACTTGTGCCCGTGCCTGGCTGGAACGTGGGCAGAATGGAAGGAGGTGCTGCCTTCACAAGGCCGAGAGGTCAGGGCGCCGGGGAGCATTGAGCCATGGCCACTCAAGGGAGAACCATGCAAAGGGCAGAAGGCACCCCGAAGAAAGGTTCCCTCTCCTAGCTCCCCATGGGTCGGCTCTCCAAGTCACATGACTGAGCCAAGGGCCCCAACCAAACCTTTAGTTCAGGGAAGAGATGAAGAGTCTCCAGACATCTCCTCCCTGATGACAATCCCTTCTCTCCTATGATTAAGGCTTCCAGAAAAAATACTAGATGCACAGTTAAATTTGAATTTCAGAGAAACAACACACATGCTTTTTTTTAGCATGAAAATGAGACATATTTATACTAAGAAATTATTTTTTGTTTCTCTGAAATGCAAATTTAACTGAGAATCCTGTGTTGTTATTTGTTAAATTTGGTCACCCAACTTGTACTTCGTGTTCCACTTCTTTTTTTTTTTTTTTTTTTTGAGACAGAGTCTCGCTCTGTCGCCCAGGCTGGAGGGCAGCGGTGCGATCTCGGCTCACTGCAAGCTCCACCTCCTGGGTTCACGCCATTCTCCTGCCTCAGCCTCCCTAGTAGCTGGGACTACAGGCATCCGCCACCATGTCCAGCTAATTTTTGTATTTTTAGTAGAGATAGGGTTTCATCGTGTTAGCCAGGATGGTCTCAATCTCCTGACCTCGTGATCTGCCCGCCTCGGCCTCCCAAAGTGCTGGGATTACAGGCATGAGCCACCGCGCCTGGCCTTCGTGTTCCACTTCTAAAGAAAACCCTTATCTCTGGCCCTTGCTGCTATCAGCAGGTATAGGGAGAAGCAGGGGTAGGAAGGCAGAGGAGATTTCTTCTGTCCCAATTTTTGTAAGTATTCCCATGCCTTCTAAAAGAACAAGGAATTGGTGGTTGTTGGGGATAGTATCTATACATGCCCATGGTGTCAAATTTGTTAATTTATTATTGAAATATTTTGTATCTTGATTTTGTTGTCTCCTTGTTCTATCAGTTTGATAGAAAGTTAGGGGGTTTGGGGTTTTTTTTTTTTGTTATTGTTGTTGTTTGTTTTTCTGTTCGCTCTTGTTGCCCAGGCTGGAGTGCAATGGCACAATCTTGGCTCACTGCAACCCTCCACCTCCCAGGTTCAAGCGATTCTCCTGCCTCAGCCTCATGAGTAGCTTGGATTATAGGCACCCACCACCACGCTCAGCTAATTTTTGTATTTTCAGTAGAGACGGGTTTTTGCCATGTTGGCCAGGCTGGTCTTGAACTACCGACCTCAGGTGATCCGACCACCTTGGCCTCCCAAAGGACTGGGATTACAGGCGTGAGCCACTGCGCCCAGCCAGAAAGTTGTTTCAGTAGCTCCCACTGATCATGGATTTTACTATTTCTCCCATTTCAATTGCAGTTTTGTCCATTTTACCCTTCGTTAATTTTTATTTATTTATTTATTTATTTATGTATTTATTTTTCAGACCGAGTCTTGCTCTGTTGCCCAGGCTAGAGTGCCTGGCACGTTCTCAGCTCACTGCACCCTCTGCCTCCTGGGTCAAGGGATTCTCCTGCCTCAGCCTCCCGAGTAGCTGGGATTACAGGCGCCCGCCATCATGCCCAGCTAATTTTTGTATTTTTAGTAGAGACGGGGTTTCGCCATGTTGGCCAGGCTGGTCTTGAACTCCTGACCTCAGGTGATCCGCCTGCCTTGGCCTCCCAAAGTGCTGACATTACAGGCATGAGCCACTGCATCTGGCCCCTTTTTACCCTTCTTTTAAAGAAGGAGCTTTTCACTATTTTGAAACCACATTGAGAACACACACATTTCTAATTGTTATCTTCTTGGTGACATCATCCTTTTATCTTAATGAATTGACTGATTTTATTCCCAGAAATAACTTGTCTTGCAAATTTCCCCCAATGTTAGTCCAGTATAGCTACATCAGCTTGCTTTCAGTTAAAAGTTGCATGATATAACTTCTTTACTTTCAAATTTTCTGTATCCTATGTGCTGTATTTGAGCTTTGTAGACGTATCAGTTTTAATATAGCTTAACATTTTAATCCTTTAATTGGACTATTTAGTTCATTATATCTAATGCCATCCCTGCAGCCAGCACCCTCTGGCTGCCTTCTGTGCTCTCCGTTCCTCCTGACTGTTCTGTGTTCTTTCTCCGCTTCTTTCTCGCCTTCCTTTGGATTGGCTGCTTTTTCCCCCATTCCATTTTAACCTTCTGTTAGTTTTGAAGCCATGTACTGTTTTTATTTCATTGTGGATGAATAAAGAATAATTTATAGAAAAATGAAATAAAGAAGCAAACATACATAAAATGCATACCCAATTTTTAAAAATAGTTTTGAGGTATAATTGACATCTAATAAACTGCACATATTTGGGTGTATACATTGACAAATTTTGAAACATGTATACAAGTGGGAAACCATCATCACAATCAAGACAGGGAACCGGCCAGGCATGGTGACTCAACGCCTGTAATCCCACCACTTTGGGAGGCCGAGGCAGGTGGATCACTTGAGGCCAGGAGTTCGAGACCAGCTTGGCCAACATGGTGAAACCTCATCTCTACTAAAAATACAAAAATTAGTCGGGTGTGGTGGCACGTGCCTGTAATCCCAGCTACCTGGGAGGCTGAGGCAGGGAGAACTGCTTGAACCCAGGAGATGGAACTTGCAGTGAGCTGAGATCGCACCACTGCACTCCAGCCTGGATGACAGAGCAAGACTCTGTCTCAAAAAAAAAAAAGAGAAGCTACCCATCGCCCCCAAAATTCCCTTCTGCTCCTTTGTAATCTCACCTTCACTCCTGTCCCCAGGCAGCTGCTGGTGTCTCATTTGAGTTTCATAAAATGAAATTAAACACTATCTACTCTCTGCTTTCAGTCAGCATAATTTTTTAGATTCATATGTGTTATTGAGTACATCAATAGTTCATCCCCTTTTATGACTGAGTAGTAGTCCATTGTACAGATATATTTACTTCGTTTATTTACCAGTTGATGGACATGTCTTTTCATGCCCTTATTTGTCATGTATATGTGCATATATGGTGAGGCATCTGTGAAACCTTGCCGAATTTGTATTAGGTTTTTTATTTTCTTATTTAGTTTGGAGAGTGAGTATATTATGAGTAATTTACCAAAAATATGCTTTGCAAATATTTTCTCCCAGTTCGTGGCTTGTATTCTTATTCTCTTTTTATTCTCTTAACAGTGTCTTCTGAAGAGCAGAAGTTTTTAATTTTACTAGAGTTCAGTTTATCAATTTGTTCTATTATGGACTGTGTGTTTCATATTGTATCTAAGAAATCTTCACTCAACCTAAGGTCACAAAGATTTTCTTCTATGTGTTGTTCTCGAAGTTTTATATTCCTAGGTTTTATATTTCTGTCTATATTTTGAGTTAATTTTTGTATATAAAGTGAAGTTTGGATACACGTTGATCTTTTTGCATCTTGATATCCAAACATGGCAGCGCCGTGTGTTGAAATTTCCCCACGAAATTGCTGAAGGCCGTGAAGATTTCCTTTTTTTTTTTCTAAAAGTATAACAGTTTTAGCTCTTACGTTTAGGCCAATGGTCCATCTTGATTTAATTTTTATGTATGGCGTGACATGAAGGTTTAAATTCATCTTTTTGCATGTAGATATCCTATTGTCATTTTGTTGCATAATTTTTTAAGGCTTTTTTTATTATACTTTAAGTTTTAGGGTACATGTGCACAATGTGCAGGTTAGTTACATATGTATACATGTGCCATGCTGGTGCGCTGCACCCACTAACTCGTCATCTAGCATTAGGTATATCTCCCAATGCTATCCCTCCCCTCTCCCCCCACCCCACAACAGTCCCCAGAGTGTGATGTTCCCCTTCCTGTGTCCATGTGTTCTCATTGTTCAATTGCCACCTATGAGTGAGAACATGCGGTGTTTGGTTTTTTGTCCTTGAGATAGTTTGCTGAGAATGATGGTTTCTAGCTTCATCCATGTCCCTACAAAAGACATGAACTCATCATTTTTTATGGCTGCATAGTATTCCATGGTGTATATGTGCCATATTTTCTTAATCCAGTCTATCATTGTTGGACATTTGGGTTGGTTCCAAGTCTTTGCTATTGTGAATAATGCCGCAATAAACATACGTGTGCATGTGTCTTTATAGCAGCATGATTTATAGTCCTTTGGGTATATACCCAGTAATGGGATGGCTGGGTCAAATGGTATTTCTAGTTCTAGATCCCTGAGGAATCGCCACACTGACTTCCACAATTGTTGAACTAGTTTACAGTCCCACCAACAGTGTAAAAGTGTTCCTGTTTCTCCACATCCTCTCCAGCACCTGTTGTTTCCTGACTTTTTAATGATTGCCATGCTAACTGGTGTGAGCTGGTATCTCATTGTGGTTTTGATTTGCATTTCTCTGATGGCCAGTGATGGTGAGCATTTTTTCATGTGTTTTTTGGCTGCATAAATGCCTTCTTTTGAGAAGTGTCTGTTCATGTCCTTCACCCACTTTTTGATGGGGTTGTTTGTTTTTTTCTTGTAAATTTGTTTGAGTTCATTGTAGATTCTGGATATTAGCCCTTTGTCAGATGAGTAGGTTGCAAAAATTTTCTCCCATTTTGTAGGTTGCCTGTTCACTCTGATGGTAGTTTGTTTTGCTGTGCAGAAGCTCTTTAGTTTAATTAGATCCCATTTGTCAATTTTGGCTTTTGTTGCCATTGCTTTTGGTGTTTTAGACATGAAGTCCTTGCCCATGCCTATGTCCTGAATGGTAATGCCTAGGTTTTCTTCTAGGGTTTTTATGGTTTTAGGTCTAACGTTTAAGTCTTTAATCCATCTTGAATTGATTTTTGTATAAGGTGTAAGGAAGGGATCCAGTTTCAGCTTTCTACATATGGCTAGCCAGTTTTCCCAGCACCATTTATTAAATAGGGAATCCTTTCCCCATTGCTTGTTTTTCTCAGGTTTGTCAAAGATCAGATAGTTGTAGATATGCGGCGTTATTTCTGAGGGCTCTGTTCTGTTCCATTGATCTATATCTCTGTTTTGGTACCAGTACCATGCTGTTTTGGTTACTGTAGCCTTGTAGTATAGTTTGAAGTCAGGTAGTGTGATGCCTCCAGCTTTTTTCTTTTGGCTTAGGATTGACTTGGCGATGCGGGCTCTTTTTTGGTTCCATATGAACTTTAAAGTAGTTTTTTCCAATTCTGTGAAGAAAGTCATTGGTAGCTTGATGGGGATGGCATTGAATCTGTAAATTAGCTTGGGCAGTATGGCCATTTTCACGATATTGATTCTTCCTACCCATGAGCATGGAATGTTCTTCCATTTGTTTGTATCCTCTTTTATTTCCTTGAGCAGTGGTTTGTAGTTCTCCTTGAAGAGGTCCTTCACATCCCTTGTAAGTTGGATTCCTAGGTATTTTATTCCCTTTGAAGCAATTGTGAATGGGAGTTCACTCATGATTTGGCTCTCTGTTTGTCTGTTATTGGTGTATAAGAATGGTTGTGATTTTTGTACACTGATTTTGTATCCTGAGACTTTGCTGAAGTTGCTTATCAGCTTGAGGAGATTTTGGGCTGAGACAGTGGGGTTTTCTAGATACACAATCATGTCGTCTGCAAACAGGGACAATTTGACTTCCTCTTTTCCTAATTGAATACCCTTTATTTCCTTCTCCTGCCTAATTGCCCTGGCCTTTTTAGCTGTTTTCAGCAGGATATTTGGCCTGAATTATCAAATCAGAAATTTCTGGAACCTGTGTTTCAACTTTTAATATAAAATTGTCTATTTCTAACAATTGGAATTAGACTAAGTGCCATTTCCAATAATGTGTGACAAACCCGTAACACAAAGTTTTAGTGGTGAAAGAGAATAGGCATTTAAATTCCTAGCAAAGTTCCCAAATGTGGCAGTTTCTTCCTTATTTCTAAAGCAATTTAAACTACAGTGTTTCTAATATATATCACCATAATTCTGTATATACAGGGCTTTTGATTTTCAGGCAAAAAAAAATTACTGGATAGACAAGGGTCATGAAATAAATATTATAAAGATATCAAAGTTCAATTAACCTGGTTAATATATCAAAAGTTGTCATAACCTCAAGGAGAAATTGACAAAGCCTCCATCCTAGGGAAAAAGTTTAACATGTCTCTCAGTAATTGATAGCTCAGCAGAAAAAATAATAATATATAATTTGAATAATACAACAAACAAGCTTGATCTAAGGAAAACACATATATCTCTGAGCCTCCAACAATTGAACAACTCACATTCTTTTCAAACACATATGAAATATTTATGACAACTGACAACATATTGGACAATTAGAAAATAATAATAAATTGAAATGATTTTTTACTTAATGTAACTTAACTACAAAATTAAATTAGAAATCAATATTTTAAAATTTAGCTAAAATATATTTTTGAAATTTAAAAATCATACCTCTAAATAAATCACAGGTCAAAAAAACATTGAAAATTAGAAAATTCTGGTCACCAAGATGGCAGAATAGAAGGTAACCTGCTCACATCTCCCCACAACAACAAGAATTCTGCGCCTATCCAGAATCAAAAGTCTCTCTGCCTCAGGATTCAGATAGGAGTTTCTGAAATATTGGTGGAGCCCAATATTTCACAATTGGAGGATTATTTTGAGAGTGCAGACTAACACCAGTTGGCTGATCCACCAATCTTGTTCCTGGGTTCAAGCCCAGAAATGGCCCAGTCCCCCAAGAGGCTCTGGCTACCGTACTGTTTGACTTTGAACCTGCAACCAAAACCATCTGTTAAAGGATCCAGAAGGAATTGTGTACCCTAGTGCCTTGGTGGAAAGGCATCTGCCTGGTCACCTCCATCTTAGAAGTAAACCTCAAAGTTGCCTTGTGGCTCAGCTCCAGTCCCCATCACTCCCATGTAGGTCCTAGCTCAGAGTTGCTCACACAAGAACTCAGAGGGAGACTCACTCATACCTCAATCCCAGGAGTCTGAGCCTCCCTGACAGGCTTGCCAATCTTATCCCACAACAGACCCTGAGGGGAACCAGTCTCAGCTCCAGCCCCTCCTACTGCAATCAGAGAACTATCTCATCTGTTCCAAGATCTGCTGGGAGATGCTCACCTATCTGGGCCAACATAATGGGCTCTCCAGCCTTTGTCCCACAGCAGACTCCAAGGGGACCCAGTCTCAACTCCAGCTCCTCTTGCTGCAGTAAGGAACCCATTCCACCTATGCAAAGACCTGCTAGGAGTCGCACCCATCTGAGCCTACGGTACAGTCTTCTAGACTCAGATCTGCTAGGAGTCGCACCCATCTGAGCCTACGGTACAGTCTTCTAGACTCAGATCTGCGAGGAGGCGCACCCATCTGAGCCTACGGTACAGTCTTCTAGACCCAGGTCCCTGGCTAGCATTCCCACACAGCCCCAGTATATCCATTCCTTGGGTCTTCCCCAGGTCCATCTGGGACTCAAAACTTCATTAACCTCAAAGTCCTCATGAGACTCACAGCAAGCCTGGGCGTGGAGCATCTTCCAGTGCTGAGATGGGTACAGTGGTCACAGGCTCAGGGAACTCAATAGTGGGCTTAGAATCCCTAGAAGGCCCTCTGAAGAAAGGCAGGCACAAATGAGGCCAGACTGTGAAGACTAAAATAAATCTTCAGTCCCTAAATGCACAGACATTGTTGCACATCCACAAGCTCAAAAACATTCAAGGAAATATGACCTAACCAAACAGAGAAAACAAGGTGCCAGAGGCAGACCAAAGTGATGGAGATGTTTAATGTCTCAGATGAAGAATTCCAGGCTGGGCGCAGTGGCTCACACCTGTACCCCCAGTACTTTGGGAGGCCGAGGTGGGCAGATCATGAGGTCAGGAGATCGAGACCATCCTGGCCAACATGGTGAAACCCCATCTCTACTAAAAATACAAAAATTGGCCGGGTGTGGTGGTGCACGTCTGTAGTCCCAGCTACTCGGGAGGCTGAGGCAGAAGAATCACTTGAACCCAGGAGGCGGGGGCTGCAGTGAGCCGAGATAGCCCCACTATACTCCATGCACTCCAGCCTGGGTGACAGAGGTGAGACTCTTGTCTCAAAAAAAAAAAAAAAATTCCAAATAGCTGTTCTAAATAGCTCAACAAACTTTAGGAAAACATATAGGATTAATTCAGAAATGTACCAGCAAATTTAACAGAAAGATTAAAACAAAAATTTTTTTAAATGTGAAATCAGCCAGGCACAGTGGCTCACGCCTGAAATCCCAGCACTTTGGGAGGCCAAGGCTGGTGGATCACTTGAGGTCAGGAGTTCGAGACCAACCTGGATAACATGGTGAAACTCTGTCTCTACTAAATACATGAATATTAGCCAGGCATGGTGGTGCACACCTATAATCCCAGCTACTCAGGCGGCAGAGGCAGCAGAATCGCTTCAACTCAGGAGGTGCAGGTTGCAATGAACCAAGATCACGCCATTGGACTCCAGCCTGGGCAACAGAGCAAGACTCCATCTCAAAAAAGAAAAAAAAAGTGAAATCCTGGAGTTGAAAAATACTATGAAAATTTCAGTAGAGAACATCAACAGCAGAATTGATCAAACATAGGAAAGAATCAGTGAGCTCAAAGACAGACTATTTGAAAATACATGGAAGAGAGAAAGAAAACATAATGAGAAGGAATAAAGAAAGCTTAGGGGATCTATAAGACAACATCAAACCAGCAAATATTCAGATTATTGGACTTAAAGAGGGAACTGAGGAAGAGAAATAGGTAGAAAGCTTATTTAAAGAAATAATAATAGAAAACTTTCCAAACCTGGAGAAAGATACAAATATCCAGGTACAGGAAGATCAAAGGTTAGCAATCAGATTCAACCCAAGTAAGAATTCTCCAAGACATATAATCAGACTCTCAAAGGTCCAGCATAGAGAGGGGATTCTAAAAGTAGCTAGAGGAAAGAAGCAAATAACATGTAAGAGAGATCAAATATGCCTAGCAGAAGACTTCGCAGTAGAAACTTTACAGGCCAGGATGGAGTAGGAAGATATATTTCCAGTCTGAAGGGGGAAAAAATCTGCCAAGCAAGAATTATATACCCAGAAAAGCTATCTTTCAGAAATGAAGGAGTAATAAAGACTTTCCCAGACAAACAAAAGCTGGGGCAATTGATTGCTACTAGATTGGACCTATAAAAAAATGCTAAAGGGATTCTTCAAACCAAAAGAAAAGGACACTAACATGATTGTTATACTAATGTAATAATCGTGATATGTAAACTACTTATATATTTACTAAGAAGACTAAAAGACAAAACTATTAACTACAATTTGTTAAGAGATAAGCAATATAAAATGCAAATTGTGACATCAAAAATTCAAAATTGGGGAAGAGAGTTAATGTGTACAGAGTTTTTCTTTGTTTCTTTTTGTATGATCAGAGATAAGTTGGTATCTATTTAAAATAACTTGTTATAAGATGTTTTCTGTAAGCCACACAGGGGAAAAACTGAAATCCTTTCCCCTAAGATATGGAATAAGACAAGGATGTCCACTTTCACCATTTTTATTCAATATAGTACTGGAAATTATAGCCAGAGGAATTAGGCAAGAGAAAGAAATACAGGGAATCCAAATTAGAAAGGAAGGAGTCAAATTACCCTTGTTTGCAGATGACGTGATTTTATATTTTAAAAAACCTGAAGACTCCACCAAAAAATTCTTAGAACTTATGTAAGAACTCAGTAAAGTTGCAGGGTACAAAATTAACATACAAACATCAGTAGTGTTTATATATGCTACAGCAATCTGAAAAAAAAATCAAGAAAGCAATCCCACTTGCAATGGCTACAAAAAATAAAATACCTAGGAATAAACTTAACCAAACAAGTGACAGATCTCTACAAGAAAAACTATAAAACACTGATGAAAGAAACCGAAGAGGACACGAAAAAATGGAAAGATATTTCATGCTCATAGATTGGAAGAATTAACATTGTTAAAATGTCTGTACTACTCAAAGCAACCACAGATATAGTCCCTATCAAAATACCAAGTACATTCTCCACAGAAACAAAAAAAGCAATTCTAAAATTTATATGGAACCACAAAAGACCCTGAATAGCTAAGACAATCCTGAGCAAGAAGTACAAAGCTGGAGGCATCACACTAGCTGATTTCAAATTATACTACAAAGCAATAGTAAACAAAACAGCATGGTACTGGCATGGTACTGACATAAAAACAGATACATAGACCAGTGGAACAGAATAGAGAACCCAGAAATAAATCCACACGTCTACAGCCAACTGCTTTTCAGTAAAGAAGCCAAGAACACACTTTGTGGAAAGGACAGTCTCTTTAATAGATGGTGCTGGGAAAACCGGATATCCACACATAGGAGAATAAAACTAGATCCTCATATTTCACCATATACAAAAATCAACTCAAAATGGATTAAAGATTTAAACATAAGACCTAAAACTATGAAATAACTAAAATAAAACACTAAGAAAGCATTATAGGACATTGGTCTGGGCAAAGATTTTTTGGGTAAGACTTCAACATTATAGGCAACTGGCTGAGCATGGTGGCTCACGCCTAGAATCCCAGCACTTTGGGAGGCCAAGGTGGGTGGATCTCTTGAAGTCAGGAGTTCGAGACCGGCCTGGCCAACATGGTGAAATCCTGTCTCTACTAAAAATACAAAAATTAGCCAGATGTTGTGGTGGGTGCCTGTAATCCCAGCTACTTGGGAGGTTGAGGAAGGAGAGTTGCTTAAACCTGGGAGGGAGAGGTGGCAGTGAGCCGAGATTGCACCACTGCACTCCAGCCTGGGCGACAGAGTGAGACTCTGTCTCAAAAAAAATAAAAAATAAAAAATAACATAGGCAACCAAAACAAAAATGGGATTACATCAATCTAAAAAACTTCTGCACAGCAAAGGAAATAATAAAGTGAAGAGACCTACAGAATGGGAGAAAATATTTGCAAACTCTCCATCAGACAAACGATTAATAACAAGAGTAATAAAAAATACAAACAACTCAATAAAAAAAGAAACAAATAATCTGACTTAATGATGGAAAAATGCCATCACAAAGAAGATGAGGGACAAATTAAATTAAATTAAATTTTAAAAATGGACGAAAGACCTGAATAGAAATTTCTCAAAAGACATACAAATGGCCAACAGGTATATGAAAAAATGTTCAACATCACTAATCATCAGGGAAATGCAAACCAAAAGCACGTGAGATATCATCTCATTCCCGTTAGAATGTTATCAAGAAGACAGAAAAAAAAATTCTAGTGAAGGTGCAGAAAGAGGGGAATGCTCGTATACTGTTGGTAGGAATGTAAAGTAGTACAGCCATTATGGAAAACGGTATGGAGGTTCCTCAAAAACACTAAAAATGAAACTACCACATGCTCCAGCAATCCCACTGCTGATATGTATCCAAAAGAAAGGAAATCTCTATAGGGAAGAGATATCAGCATGCCCATGTTTATTGCAACACTATTCATAATAGCCAAGATACGGACTCAACCTAACCTAATGGATGAACAGGTAAAGAAAGTATGGTACATATACACAATGGGATATTATTCAGCCATAAAAAAGAACAAAATTTTATCATTTCCATCAACATGTATGGAACTGGAGGTCACTATGTTAAGTAAAATAAGCCAGGCACAGAAAGACGAATATCACATTCTCACTCATATGTGGGAACTAAAAAAGTGGATCTCACGGAAGTATAGATTAGAATGGTGGTTACCAGCTGCTGGGAAGGGAAGTGGATAGGAGAAGATGAAGAGAAGCTGGTTAAGGGCATAAAAATACAGTTAAATAGAAGGAATAAATTCTAGTATTCAAATGGTACAGCAGGAAAATTATTGTTAACAATAACGTGTTGTACATTTCAAAATAGGAAGAGAATTGTAATATTTCCAACAGAAAGAAAAGATAAGTGTTTGAGGTGATGGATGTCCTAATTTCCCTGATTTGATCATTGCATATTATATATAGGTATCAAAATACCACATGTAGCCCCAAAATATGTACAGTTATTACATACCAATTAAAAATTGTGAAATAAGAATAAATAAGTGTATTATTAAAGAAAAATGAAATCGAAAACAAAAAGCATGCCCAATTTTTCCCAAACTTTTGTTATATGCAGGTATAAAATGATATTTCAACAAATATAAGCAAAGCAAGTAAAACATAGGAAAAATTAAAGACTTACAAATATATCACATTGATCACTGAAAGTGTGTTCACAGGTAATTAATTTAGGGAAATGTTGTTATTTCATAATTCTTTATCTTTTTGTAATTGTAATGAAATCAAATTTATGAGAGAAATTATATTCCTCATATGAAATGCCTATATGCACACCCTGAACAAACTAAGCGTATCACTAAACTTTTTAATGTGACCAAAACAAAACAGAAAATACTCCTAACCGAATATCATAGAGCAAAACTTGTGATTCAATCTGAGAAAGCTGACTGAAAAATAAAATAGTATGAAATTTACTCAGGGAAGTGCTTGGGAGTACTTATAATCTTGATACAAAAATTAGAAAAAAGGTTTGAAAATTAATTAATGAGCTATATAATAGAACAAAACCAAAGAAATTAGAAGGAAATAAAAAGCCAAGTTTATTAAGCATGGAATTTAATTATTAAAAAAACGTATAAAGGATTAACAAAGCCAAAAGTTGACTTAGTATTTACAAACTTCTGGTAATGTTGATGAAGAATAAAAGACAGATGCATACACAAAAACTTTTAGAAATAAGGAACAGAACTGGCCGGGCGCGGTGGCTCACGCCTGTAATCCCAGCACTTTGGGAGGCTGAGGCCGGCAGATCACAAGGTCAGGAGATGGAGACCATCCTGGCTAACACGGTGAAATCCCGTCTCTACTAAAAATACAAAAAATTAGCCGGGCGTGGTGGTCGACGCCTGTAGTCCCAGCTACTGGGGAGGCTGAGGCAGGAGAATGGTGTGAACCCGGGAGGCAGAGCTTGCAGTGAGCCGAGATCGCGCCACTGCACTCCAGCCTGGGCGACTGAGCGAGACTCCATCTCAAAAAAAAAAAAAAAAATAAGGAACAGAATTTAACTATTGAAAGAGTAGAAATCAGAAGGTTAATGAAAAAATAATATAAACAAATTCATGGAGTAGAAGTTAGAAGGTTAATGAAAAAAAATAATATAAACAAGTTCATGCCAAAAAATGGAAATAAGTAAAATGAACAAATTCTTAGAAAAATAAAATTTACACAAGAAGAACTAGAAAATCTGACAGAATTATAGTCATAAAAAGAATCAAATTTGAAATTTAAAATATTTCCACAAAGAAAATACCAGGCTTAGAATGTTAGTAGACAAATGCTACCATTCATGAAGTAGATAATTCTGTTATATAAACTCTTCTAGTTAATAGTGGGGAAAGGAAGCACTTCTCAATTTATTCCATGATGTCATGACTCTAATGGCAAAATTAGATAAGGACTAGAAGGAAAACACAAAAAAAATGGCATGGATGCAAAATTCCTAACCCCAATATCAGTAGACTATATCCATTTGTGGATAAAAAGGTGAAGTGCCACACTAAGTTAGATTCCCAGAAATCAAGGAAGGTTTAATTTTAAACCTATTGGTTTCCATACAAGATGGTGAAATAGCATGAGTTTCTTTCTCCCCACAATAACTCTGGAGAACCTCCCAAAATGAGGTGGGATTATTGATATGATGAATCAATATAAATACTATGAGAATGCCTGAGAAAGCCGATTTGAACTGGTGCAAGTTGGCCTGTGGCAAAATATTTTGGGGTGTGTGTGTGTTGTGTCTTTTTGTTTTGTTTTTTTACAAAACTCAGGTCTGGAGCATCCAGACACTGCAATGAGAAGATGGCGTTGGAGAAGAGTTTATGGCTTATACATTTCTTCCTTCCACACATTGCTTTGGGATGATCTCTGTCTGCCACATTTACCCAGACATTATCAGCAAAAGCCCAGGCTAGATGACGTCAGCTGTATCTAACAGCGTAGCCTTTAAGCCAATTACAAGGAGAAGTTGATGGAAAGAAGTGCAGACTAATCAGATATACCCTTCCACCACTTCCAAACCCTCAGCTAAGGAGAGAGGCTTCCAGCTCCAGCTTAGAAACATGTAGAGAGCTTGGAAGTCATCACTCACATCCTCACCACAAGCAAAAACGTAAACAAACTGAAAACCAGTGATTCCTCTTAGATCCATCAGATAGTTGAGGTCACAGGACACACTGCCACCCTGAAAACTGGAGAAGTAGGTGGATACAGAGAATCACAGGCAAGACCAGCTTACCAGGAGCTGAAGCTTCTGGAGCCAGTAACTGGTAGGAACACTTACATGGTGACTGACACATTGTGGGAGGCAGATCATGGACTGGCTTGAGAGTAAGACTGGGGCCACAGTTTTATGGGGGTTTACCTCCAGGAACCCCACTGGGTTCTCAGTGAAATCAGAGAAAAATCCCTTTGTGCTTCTGGCAGGGGCAGAAAAGTAACCATTTTGAAATATGCCTGGGGAAAGTTACCATTTTGAAATATGCCAGGGTGTTCTCTGAAACAAAGGCTTGCCCTCAAGAGCAATACTTTACTAGAAACTTTTCTGACCTGGGAGAAACGCAATTAGACAGCTCCACCCTCTCACCGAGGAATGGAAAAAAAGCTAACAAATGCCTCTGAAGATCACACAGCGCAGGGACTGAAACCCATGAAAAACCTGAGATTTATTCGTAAGATTATGGATTATTATATACCTCCTCTCAACACTGCACTATTATATCAGTAGGACTCCAGAAGAATGACAGTGGATTGCAACTAAGAGAGGTGCAGGACTCCCTTTAAGAAGCAATTCTTCTTAAACATACTCTACTTAAGAAGGAATTCTTAGGGATCCCAAAGACAATAGGAAAGCAATAAATAAAACACACACACACACACACACACACACACACACACACACACACACACACGGAAACTAGAGGGAACTGATGCCTATGGCACCTGTAGCTACAGCAAACATTGAGCACAGCCTTGCTCCTAGAGATTCACTTGAAAGCTCACAGTAAAAGTCTGATTACCTCAGTTCCTATTACCAGATACAGCATGCTCAGCTCTCAACAAAAAATTACACAACATGCTAAAAGGCAAGAAAAAATACAGTCTGAAGAGATAAAGCAAGCATCTGAATCAGACTCAGATCTGACACAGATTTTGGAGTTGTCAGATGGCGAAGTTAAAATAACAATAATTAATATATTAAGGGCTCTAACTGAATACATAGACAATATGCAATAATTGATGGGTAATATAAAAAGAGAATGGAAACTCAAAGAAAAGAAAATGCTGGAAATGAAAAATGCTAACAAAATGAAGAATGCCTTTGGTGGGCTCATCAGTAGACCAGACAGAGCCAAGGGAAGAATCAGTGAGCCTGAAGATACGTCTGTAGAAACTGGAATGCAGAGGTGAAAAAGAATGGGAAAAAAAGGAACAGCGCCTTCTTATGCACTCTTCTGTCTGCCTGCAACGAGTCCTGTTTCTCAACTGCCCCAAGATCTCTGCCTAATGATACTTACTCAAAAAAGCACACTCTGACCTCATACCATGCTCTGGAGTAGACACATCTCTATTGAATGCTCTTATAATAGTCTGTAGTTTTCCTTAATAGCATTTATCAAAATTGTAATTTAAGGATTATTTCTGTATATGTACACTACCACCCATGACTGAGAAACTGTTACTAGACTAGCCTATCCAAGAGAAAGAAACCGTACATCTAGAAAAAAATATTTTTTTTCCAGATAATGGACAACGTGCAATACAGAACTCTAATCCTCAAGTGAAGGGAAACAAAAGGGAGCCCTCAATACTCCTGACTCATCTGGAGGCACTTTCAGACCAGTGACATTACTCATTTGAAGAGTTGAGAACATTGCGAGCAGTGTCAATAGTCAACACGGCAAATGATTTTAAGTGGTTTCCCTTGGCTCTGGACGAGGCAATGATGTGAGTGATACTACTCAGTTGTCGTGGATTTGATAGTTAATATCATTTGAAATTACTTAATAATTGACCTCTATAAATAGATTGTGTGGAACCAATCAAAAGCAAGAATATCTTTAAAGAAAATACTAATTTAGTAAACCCAAAGTGGAATCTGCAAAAATGTGTTCCAACTGCTGGTAGTAAAAATATGTAAATATGTAAAGAACTTTTTTTTTTTTTTTTTTTTGAGACACAGTCTTACTCTGTCACCCAGGCTGGAGTGCAGTGGCATGATCTCGGCTCACTGCAACATCCGCCTCCTGGGTTTAAGCGATTCTCGTGCCTCAGCCGCCTGAGTAGCTGGGATTACAGCACACGCCACCATGCCCAGCTAATTTTTGTATTTTTAGTAGAGATGGGGGTTTTGCCATGTTGGCCAGGCTGGTCTTGAACTCCTGACCTCAAGTGATCCACTAGCCTTGGCCTCCCAAAGTGCTGGGATTACAGGCGTGAGCCACTGTGCCTGGCCTAAAGAACTTTTTCCGAGGCTTAGTTAGAGAAGTTCACAAAGCTTGCAAAAGTTTAAGGTGTTTAAAACCTGCGGTTATTCTTCAGCAGGTAGTATGCAGGAAATATGTAAGTCTGTCTTGCTGAACAAGTAATGTCAAAAGTGAACTTCATTTGCTCTTACGGACTTTTGTTAGCTCTGTGACTTTTTTTTCCAGGAATAGAAGTCAAATATCCTGACTAGCTCTGCCACACAGCAGTTCAATGACTTAGCAGTAATAAAGTTTGCCTGCAATTTTTTAAGCTCAGGGCTGAGGGTGAAATTTTTCTGAATGAGAAGAACTTTGTTCAACCACTATCATTAAACATGGGATGCCTTTAGAAACTAGCTTTTGCTGCAAACTTGATGTTTCTTAATGAATTCGACTTCAAATTTCAAGGCAAATCAGAGCTTACGTGCAAAGCTTATTCTGCTGCAAAGTCATTTCAATGACAACTAATATTTGAATCGCAAGTAATGTGAAAATGCTTTACATATTTCACATGCTGTCCAAGTTTAAAATAAGAAGTGATATCTCCATTCTCACAAATATTTTCCACACATATGGATTCTGAGCACAAACTCCAGTTCCAACAGCATTTTTTAGATCCTAATGCAAATGCAAAAGAAATATACATATTTCAAAATTCACTTAACAGTACAACTGAGGAGCATCCACCCAAACCCTTCTTAATCTGCAACGTAACAGTGTGCTGAAAGGCAAACATCCAAAGAATCTAACGAAATTCTATAAATGACTTCCAAGCAATGGATATGCCCAATTGAAATAATATGCTTATGGACAGATACCAGCATCCGACAATGCTATCGGTGTGAAAGAACATTTCCAAAGATGAACTATATAAAATTTTATTACAGATTGGCATTAACAGATAAGCATTTGAAATAGGTTGTTTACAACAAACTTTATTGAGATAGAACTCACACACCATGCAATTCGCCCATATAAAGTGTACAGTCCAAAAGCCTTGTAGTATATATTCAGAGTTGTGCGATAATTAGCATGATTTTAGAAAATTTTCATCATTCCAAAAAGAAACTCCACATCCATTAGCAGTCACCCCACATTTTCTCCAACTCTCTAAAGCCCTTGGAGATCAATAATTTACTTTCTGTCTCTACAGATTTGCTTATTCTGAAAATCACACATAAATGGAACCATACGATATGTGGTCCTTTGTTACTGGCTTCCTTCACCCAGCACGTTTTCAAGGTTGATCCATGTTGTAGCATTTATCAGTGTTTTATTTCTTTTTATTGACAAACAACATTTCATTATACAAATATGCCACATTTTGCCTACTCACTCACCAGCTGATGAACACTGGGTTGTCTCCACTTTCTATTAAGAATAGTGCTGCTATGAACATTCATGTACATATATAAATGTTTGTTTTCATTTCCCTTGGGTATAAATTTAGGAGTGGAATTGCTAAGTCACATGGTAACTCTATATTTAATCTTTGAAGTAAATTCCAGTCTGTTTTCCAAAGAGGCTGCACCATTTTATACTCCCACCAGCAGTGTGTGAAGGTTCCAATTTTTCCACATCTTTGTCAACTCTTTTTATTAATTTGTATTAAATACTATATGGAGCTTCATCATTGGAGGGTGTTTTCCAAGGAGTTCTCTAAATTTGATCTTTGCTGAGAAGTGATTTCTTAATTTTAGCAAATCCTGTTGTCTTGATGAGATTATCTCCAAAACCATCAAGCCCTGGATCCTTTTTGTTTAATGGTCTTTCCTATAGTTTTTAATCTCTCCTTATATGTTACCATAATCAAGAAGCCAGATGGCACCTGCAACACTCGGTCAGGAAATCTCTCTAGTGAGATCATATTAGGCACATGTTTTACTTTCAGTCTGCCACTACGTAAGTTCTTCCTTCCTCCAGTTTTCTAATAACATTTACCTCACTCTTCTAGAAGTCCTCATCTACAGCCTTGTCAGACATGATGCTGCTATAGTTTCTTCAAAGCACTTGAGGCTTTTACCAGCACATGCCTACTTAACACCCACTGCCAAGTTCCAAAACCCCTCCCATATTTTGGGTTTTCATTATGGCAGCTGCCCACCTCCAAGTACCAAGTTCTGTATCAGTTATCTGTTGCTGCATAACAAATTACCCCAAAACCTACCAGTTAAAACACGTACTAACCCAGAGTTTCTGGGGGTTAAGAAGCCAGAAGTGAGTGGTTTAGCTAGGTCTTTCTGGCTCAGCGTCTCACATGAGGTTATAGGCAAGTAGTTGGCTGTGGCTGCAGTTCTATTTGAAGGCTCAGGCAAGAGAGGATCCACTTCTAAGCTCACTCACATGGCTGCTAGAAGGCCAAAGTTTGTTGCTGGCTGTGGGCCATGGGCTTCAGTTACTTACTACATGGAACTCTCCACAGGCCGTGTCCTCACGATAAGGCAACTGGTTTCTGAAAGGACAAGTGATTCAAGAGAGCACATGCCTATGCAGAAGCCACAGTCTTCTCATAACCAAATATTTTAAGTGACATCACATCACTTCTATCATATTCTATTTATTAGAAGTGAGTCAAATTACTATTTTCCTGCTGAAAAATTTGACATTTCCATCAATTTCTGGAATGGTCACTTTCTGAAACAGTGTTATAATATCTAAAGTCTTTGTCTCATAATTCCAACATCTGTGTCATCTTGGGGTTAGTGTCTGTTGTCTTTGAATTGTTGAAAATTTCCTGACTCATGTATTTCACGTGATTCTGCATTGCATCTTGGACCTTTTGAATATTACGAGCCTCTGGGTATTTAATTCTTCCAGAAAATGTTAGGGTATTTTTTCCAGCAGGCAATTTAACTGGCTAAGTCTTGGTGACCAGTTCCAATCCATCTCCTGTGGGCTGTGGTTCTAATGTCAGTCCAGTTTTCTAAGTATTCTCAGTGCTATTTGGATCTTTGCCCAGTGTCAGACCCAAACAATTATCGGCTCAGACCTATATATGTATAGACCAGGGGAGAGCCCCAGATTGCATAAACAACTGTTATGAAATCACTTTCTTGACCTTCCTTATCTTTGTCACCACCTTGACACCTTCCACCTGTCAGGAGCCACTTCCTCTTCCTGATCTTCAGGTTAGAAATCCAAGGGTTTAGGTTCTCCTCTCTGCTACACACCTCATGGATACATCACCTCCAGGTCCAAGTAGCAGGAAGATAGTGAGGGAAGAAAAGCAATGGGGAGTCTCCTAACCCTTCTTGGCTCACAAATCCTCTGCCCAGAGTGAAGGGTTCCTAACTAACTCTGAGGTTTAGATGCCTGCTCAGCCATCTCTGTCCTCACCACAGGAATGCCCAGGAGCGCCACAATGATCTTGTTTCAAATTCTAGTTTCCTTCCCAAATCTGCCTGTTGTTATCAATCAATCATTACTTTTGAGGGTCCCCAGACAGCTGCTCCATGCCTTAGTTACATTTAGCATGAGAGATAAAGTGGAACATGCTCATTCCATTTAAAGGAGAACTGGTACCACCTAGTTACTTTATTGCCAATGATTACATCCCTGGAGGATAAACTCTCAAACAGGAACTTCCTACGAATATAAATGGAGAATTCTGATTGAAAGATTAATATTCATCACTTTATCCAATCACTTTTTGCATTTTTATTAAAAATTGACACACATAGAAAAATGTTTTAAATGACCAATGAACATCCACCACATATAGATCCACCACAAAAAACAACTGACTGATTTTGTACATATTTATTTGAAAATATGCTGTCAACATCATGACTTTTCAAAACTTAAAAAAAAAACTTCTGCATGCATCTCCTAAGAATTAGAACATTATTATCCTATGTAACTCAATTATCACTTCTAGAAAAATCAAATATACCACATTATCTACTACCCATTCCATCTTCCTATTTCCCCAAATATCCCCCCAAATGTCTCTTATAGGTTTTTTTTTTTTATGAATCAGAAGCTAATAAAGGATCACACTTTCCATTTGGTTATGTCTCTTGTCTTAATCTAGCAGAGACCACTTTTTGTTTTACTACATTTGCTTTTTGAAAAGTCCAGACCAGGGCCAAAATGCACAAACTATGGCTTACAACATCACACCCCTGCGTAGGGCCAGTGGAATGTGTGCAAGATCAGTTTGGCTTCATTAACTATGAAGTAGGGGATAGCAAGAAGCTCTTTTTCCATATGAAAGAAGTTGAGGATGGCCTTGAGCTCCAGGCAGGAGATGAGGTGGAGTTCTCCGTGATTCTTCATCAGCGCACTGGCAAGTGCAGTGCCTGGAATGTTTGGCGAGTCTGTGAGGGCCCCAAGGCTGTTGCAGCTCCTCAACCTGATCGGTTGGTCAGTCGCTTGAAGAACATCATCCTGGATGATGCCAGTGATCCTCGCCTAATGGCTCTTCGTCAGCCAAGGGGACCAGATAACTCAATGGGGTTTGGTGCAGAAAGAAAGATCCGTCAAGCTGGTGTCATTGACTAACCACATCCACAAAGCACGTCATTAATCCACTATGATCAAGTTGGGAGGAATCTGGTGAAGGTTTCTGAATATCTCCCTCTTCATCCCTCCCAAAATCTGGACTACTTAATTCTTTTGAGCTATTACACCAGTTTTAACACCTTTCTCGTGTTATGTTTAAAAAAATAAATTTAAGAAAACCATTTTAAAATAAATATATAAAAAAAGTCCAGTTGTCCTATACCAACTCTGCACTTGTCTATTTATTTCCATACTGTGTAAAACTTGTTCCTCTATTCCTGTATTTCTTTAAATAGGAAGATAAGTCTAGACAGATTTAATTTGAGGTAAACATTTTTGGCAGTACATCAAGGATGATCACACATGCTTCATACCGCATCCCATCAAGAGCCACATAATGCTGGCTTATTCCAGAAGTAGTGAAATGCAGTTTGACAGCCAAATCTCACTGTAAAGGCAATTCTTTTGCAATAGATATCTGTGATGTTCTGACACCTTGTAAACAAAGTTCCTTAAAATTTTTTCCACTTAATGGGTTTTACCATCGATTTTTGCCAGATTTAATTACATTAAGGGTTGTAAAATGGTAATTTTTCCAAATCTATCATTCCATGTACATTTAAAAGAAGACATTCTGCAAATAATTGTATAGAGTTTTCTTTTTTCTCTACTTTCATCATTATGAACTTCTTTTCCTTCTTAGTATTATCACCAGTAAGAGTGATTATTCTTTTTAAGTTGTCCTAAATTTGGCCAGTGAGAATACCTTCAACTTGGCGCCTGTCCCCTTCTGACATTACCCCATTAGTCTTCAAATACTATCTTGCTTTTATTTTATTTTCTTAATAAAAAGTATTTTAGCCACACCACCTACTTCCCCTGCTCCAAACATGGAATCAGCCATTTCTCCAAGGAACCCTGGTTCCTTTTAGTGGGGAATGGCATTTAGAAACCAAAATTTGGGTACTAAGCATGCTCACCACTACTGTGTAAAATGTTAAATAGTGAGGTCTGTTTAAAAGCCTCATTTTCTTTGTAAATGTATTTAAATACATAAAATAATTACTTTCTGATAAGCTAAAACCAGTCGGTTAAGAAATATACTATACTGACTGCTTGAGTTTAATTCTAACATTTTTCTCAGGTCTAGCTAATTGTATTAGAATTTTTTTTTAATGATACCAACTGTGAATTGAATGAAAAATCAAATATAAAATTGGAGGAAAAACACCTGGGAGGAATTAAACATTTAAACTGATGAAAGGAATGCTTAATAATAAACTCTTCATATATAACTTTCCATAAAATAATTCCTAAAATATGTGTAATAAGAAGGCAACCTTATATGTGAAGCCTCCAAAAGCAATTACACTATCTGGACCTCAGCTAGCTTTAAGGATTTAAGTACAATTATAACAAAAGCAGGCATAATTAGGGACTCATAAGAAAAAAGAATATAGTTGTGAGTCAATTATTAAGATTAAGGTGAGAGGAAGCCCTTAAAGATAACACAGTAACTTTAAATTACTGCAACTATGTCTAACCAGGCTACAAAACAAATAGTACTCTTGGGACCTCAGGTTGGAAACGAGCCTATAATGATCACAAAACACCAGAACCGAAGACCTAGATTCTAGTCTTGACTCTGTTCACTAAGTTCAAATCCTTTGTTAGTACAATGAAAGGCTATAATTAAACTAAAATCTCTCCTGGCTCTAATGAGCTACCAGACATGCAGCCTGAGATTCTGCCAAATACATCCCTTCTGCAACAGATAACAAAGTATGTGCTTGACAGTCTTTCCAGCTGCTTCAGTTAATCCGCCTTCTACGGTACTGTAATAGTACTCTGTTCAGTTATATAAAACCACATCAATTTAAGAAATAATGGAAGAAAGTAAAAGAAAGAGAGTCTACCTTTGGGCAAGATTTTAAGAACTAAATTCTAAATCAATAAAACTACATTTTTTAATAATAAAGGACTTTTATGTTTACACACACACATGCATATGTGTATATATGTATGTTTACATATGTAAGTTGCTGGTGGGACAGCTCATATAAAGAGCTTTATTATTATTTCCATGTGAAGAGTTAAATTTAAATAATTCCTTTTTATGTTTAGCTTCTCTTTATGAAAAGAAGTGCTTCCTATGTTAGCCAGCTATTTTAAAGAAGGCCACACACTTATTTACATTATTAACTCAGTGACTGTTTTTAAAAGAAAATTCACATATTGAAGCTTACTCTTTTAAAGGGAATATGGTCTTATGAGAGAAACAAAATGTATATTCAACTATTTTTCATGATTTTTTAAAAGTTAGGCCTTTTACATTTTTTCTATGAATTAAATACTCATAGGTTTTTAGATACCTTAGAATTTATGGTTCTTTTAAAACTTAACAAGTCAGTGCTCTTCATAGTCTCACTGATCAATTTTATCATGACTTAGTGGCAACTAACATATTTCCTTCAGGAGAAGTAAAAAAGACAAATCTATTAGGAGTTTGTACCCTATTTAGTATTCCCTTATTCCCCAGTGAGAAGTCTTGGATTATTTGAGAGATGAACTAAACCTCATAGGCTTTATCTCCTTTAAGAAATCTCTGATACTGGGTAAGTGAGGAGCTGCAGATGAAAGGTTTCCCATATTCCTTCCACTTATAGAGTTTCTCTTTCGTGTGAACTTTTTTGTGTCTACAAAGGTTTGATCTGTAACTGTAGGCTTTCCCACATTCCATACATTTATACAGTTTCTCTCCAGTGTGGATCCTCTCATGTTCGGTTAAAAATGAATACTGGCTGAAGGCCTTTCCACACTGATTACACTGATACGGTTTCTCTCCAGTATGAATTCTCTGATGCCTATAAAGGTTAGATTTGCAACCAAAGGCTTTCCCACATTCCTCACATGTATAAAGTTTTTCCCCAGTATGAATTTTCCGATGTTCATTAAAGGACGAATACTGGTTGAAGGCTTTCTCACATTCGTTGCACTGATAAGGTTTTTGTCCAGTGTGAATTCGCTGATGTTCGATAAGGGTTGCAATACGTGTGAAGGTTCTCCCACATTCCAAGCATTTATACAGTTGTTCTCCAGTATGAAACCTCTGATGTTCAGCTAGAGATGTAAACTGGCTGTATCCCTTCCCACACTCACTACATTTATAGGGTTTCTCACCTGTATGGATTCTTTGATGCCTGTGAAGTTTTGCTCTACAGTTGAAGGCCTTCTCACATTCACCGCATTTATAGAGTTTCTCTCCAGTATGAATTCTCTGATGTACAGTGAGGGTTGAACACTGGCTAAAGGCTTTACCACATTCCCTACATCGATATGGTTTCTCTCCAGTATGCACTCTCAGATGTTTGATAAGGGTTGAACTGTTGCTAAATGCCTTCTCACATTCATTACACTTGTAAGGTTTCTCTCCAGTATGAATTCTCTGATGAGAAAGAAGGGATGATCTGTGGCTGAAGGTTTTTTCACACTCATTACATTTGTAGGGTTTCTCACCTGTATGAATTCTCTGATGTTCAATAAGATGCAGATTCTGCTTGAAGCTCTTCCCACATTCATTACAGATGTGAGGTTTTCCTCCTGGGTAAATCTGGAAGCATTTCATGAGATCAAAATTCTGTTTAAAATCTTTCCCAAATGTATAATACATATTGGGTATCCTTTCTATAGGAACACTCTGTTGTGTGACAAGAGCTGTATTTGTAAATAAGCTTTTCCCCAATTCAAGACTTGTATGGTTTCCATCTTCACTGATGGTTTTCTCATGCGAATCTATCATTTGTCTAAGAGGTTTCTTCTCTTGCTCTTCTTCTATCCCGCTCTCAAATTCCACAGCTTCTTCAAAGTTAATGTCCCAGTGACCATCCTTAATGGATTCTTTCTTTACCATTCCCTGAGATGTTTCTTCTATAAAAATGTCCTGTCTATGAGGCAATGCTTCTGTTTCAAGCCAAGTCTTGAAACCTAAAATGAATCAGAAGAATTAATGCCTCCTCTGCTGGAAGAAACAAACTGATGTATCGGTGAGACAAAAAAACTGGTAACAGTATATATGAAAGAAGAGTGATACAATCAGATTTCAAATGCTGACTTGAATCTTGGGAAGAACAGGATGGGATAAAGGAAAGTGAGGTAAACAGGTTAAGGAATGGCATGAGAGAATACACTGGACAAATTAACAATGAAAATGAAGCGATTCCACCTGGATATAGTAAAGTTAGATGCAGAAGAACAGGCTGAGTAGAAGATATGAGGATACAGAAAAATGCCAAATGATAAGCCCACGCTGAATACCATGGGATACTCCACTCTGTCATCATTTTCCACTATGCATATACCAGGCAATGAAGTAGGCAGCCTGTCCACCTTCTCCTTCTTACTCACATGTCCCTTTCATTACGTTTTCTCCCCATGCTCTCTCTGAAATTCTATGCCTGATAATTTTTTAAATATTTGGATTGGTTTTCTTAAATTTCTTTATTTCATGTGACTGTGATTTTATATTGTAGTCTGTGAAGGGGGAAACAGTCTGTTAAAGAGAAAACAGGCTGGGCACAGTGGCTCACACCTGTAATCCCAGCACTTTGGGAGGCTGAGGCAGGTGGATCACCTGAGCTCAGGAGTTTGAGACCAGCCTGGACAACATGGTGAAACCCCATCTCTACCAAAAATACAAAAAATTAGCTAGGCGTGGTGGCAGGTACCTGTGGCCCCAGCTACTGAGGAGGCTAAGGTGAAAGGATCGCTTGAGCCTGGGAGGCGGAGAGTGCAGTGAGCTGTGATCACACCACTGCACTCCGGCCTGGGTGACAGAGACTCATCTCAAAAAAAAAAAAAAAAAGGAGTGGGGGGACATTCAGGTTTTGAAAATCACAACAGCCCTGCAGCATGACTGTGATGATTCTATGTGATCGAAGTTTAAGATGCTCATTATAAAAAAGAGGAAAACATGGAGTAAATCACCCCTGTGCAACAATCTATCCCTGGTGACTGGAAGAATTACAATTTGTTTCATATTACCTTTCTTTTTATTTTCCTCTTTTTATTTTATCACAAAGAGAGACATATTCATTTCTTCTAATAAGCTGCAACCAAAAGACTGCACTCTCTTTGTAGGAATCTCTTGAGAATAATGAAAATCTGCAGGAGATCTGAAGTCAGTATGTCTTAAAGTCCTGAAAAATGCCCAAGCCCCAAGCTCAGCTTTGATTCTGGGTGAAAAGATTTAGTTCGAGGTGACTCTAAACTACTCTCTGTTAAAACCTGATTTCCTTTCATCAATCCATGATAGAAAATAGGTTAACATTAGATAATTGCAATTAGGTAATTGTGTGTACTTTAACCTATACAACTCAAACAAAATACAACTGGCCTGAGCATCTCAATAGGACTCAGCATTTCCAAGAGTTTCCCAAGAACTGCCTCTTTGTGACCTACTTGTCTATAAAGACCCCCTTGTGCCCATTTCCCAGCCTCTCACTTACCTAGACAGGTATCTGAAGGGACTTCTCTTTCCACCATGCAGGGATCTTCTCCTTGCTGCAACTGATGAATCAACTTTGGCATTGAAAATGGAATCCCTGCTCATGAGGAAGCAAATGAAGTTTGAACAAATAGCATGAAGACCAATCCTAGAACTGACCTACTACTCACTCTGAACCAACACAGCAAAGAAGGCAAGCCCTGAGAGGCAGACAAGGCAACACAAGCACTTTGCAGGGGCACTGGAGCTGTCAATGGCGGGGGAAGGTCTCAGTTCAGAACCATTATAGGGCCCTGACAATGAAGGCCTCTAAGATGGGGGGTCCCTATGTGTTTTTCAGAATCTAAACTGGGATCTCTAGTCATTGGCCTACTCCAAGGAGGGAACTGATTGGCGGTAGGATGTGAGGGAGAGTGGAGGGTAGAGAAACAGATAGCAAGAAGGGCATCACAACAAAGATGTACAGTTTCCACTCTACGGCAATTCAGCCTTTCTGAGGGGCTCAGTAGGGTACAAGACCACAGGCTCGGAACCCCAAAGATGGACCTGTGAGGCGTTCCTATAACAGATTCTTCGTCATAGGCAAAAATTCTTACCCAGTGAGACCAGGCTGCCGTAGTTCTCCAGCATCACCTCCCGGTACAAGGCTCTCTGGGCAGAGTCCAGGTGCAACCACTCGTCCTGGCTGAAGAACACGGCCACATCCCTGAATGTCACAGGCTCCTGTAATGGCAAACCCATACCTGCTCACCCAGGACCATCTTCTTCAACGGAAAATGCAGGAAGAAAGTGACAGTGGGATGTACAGAAAATCTCAGGATTCTAATAATTCACGTCAACTGTTTACGTAATTTTTGGAACCACCCATTAGCTATTTAATTAAAAAAGTATTTATGGAGTACTCATTGAGAACAATGACACATGCCACATGCAGTGGGAGTAGGGGAAAACAGGCAAAGTTCCTGCCAACAAGGAATTTAAATACCAGCCTGGGATCTTTCTCAAGAGAAGGCGATGTGATGACAGAAGCAGAGACTGGAGTGCTAGGCTTGGAAGATGGATGAAAGGGCCACAAGCCAAGGGCTGCAGGGAACCACTAGACGGTGAAAAGGGCAAGGAAACAGATTTTCCCGAGAGCCCTAGAAGGACCCAGCCCTGCCGACAGCCTGACCTCAAGCCAGTAAAACTGAATTCAGACTTCTGACTTCCAGAACTGTAAAAGAATACATTTATGCTGTTTTAAGATGCTGCATTTGTAGTAATTTGTTACAGCAGCAATAAGAAAGAAATACAATGTGAACAATTGAAGACAACCTACATATCTATCAATAAGGGAATGGATAAGCAAATTTCAGTACATTTATTCCATGAAATGTCATGCAGCCACTAAATAGAATGAGGTAGATCTCTATGACACTGGAATTTGACCTTCATATATTATTGATTCATATGAAAAAGCCAGCCACAAAAGAATCTATATTTGTTGAAAAACTCTACATCTGTATATACATATATATGACCCATGCACAACTATCTGGAAGGATACAAGCTGTCACCCTCGTTATTCTTTGATATTTGTGGAGAAGGGCAGAAAAGCAATCTTTCACTTATTACTTTATGCCCTATCATTAGGCTTACAGTTTTTTACAGTTAGGGAGATTGTGTGTATGTATGTGTGTTCCTTTGCTTTGAATTTTCTTAAATTCCATTTTATTTTATTTTATTTATAATTTTTTTTTTTGAGATGGAGTCTTGCTCTGTTGCCAGGCTGGAGTGCAGTGGTGCAATCTCAGCTCATTGCAACCTCTGCCTCCCAGGTTCAAGCAATTCTCCTGCCTCAGCCTCCTGAGTAGCTGGGACTACAGGCACATACCACCAGCTTTTTTTTTTTTTTTTTCTTTTTCTGAGACAGAGTCTCGCTCTGTCACCCAGCCTGGAGTGCAGTGGCGCGATCTCGGCTCACTGCAAGCTCTGCCTCCCGGGTTCACACCATTCTCCTGCTTCAGCCTCCCGAGTAGCTGGGACTACAGGCGCCCACCACCACACCCGGCTAATTTTTTTGTATATTTGTAGAGACGGGGTTTCACCATGTTGGCCAGGATGGTCTGATCTCTTGACCTCATGATCCACCTCCTGCCTCAGCCTCCCAAAATGCTGGACTTACAGGTGTGAACCACTACACTTGGCCTATTTTAATTTATATGTTGACTTTGTAGTTAGACCTCTTTGTATTTTTAGTGGTTACTCGAATAATTATAATATACATTTTTGGTTACTCATCACCTATTTAGAGCTAATATATCGTTTCACATAGAGTGCAAGAATCTTGCAAGTATATAGGACATCACCACCCTTCTTTATGCTATAGTTTTACAAAGATTTTCCCAGTTCAGAGAGTTGACAGCACTTACCAAACTTCACTGAGCGTATTCATGTCAAGGTTTTATTGAAAGGCAAAGGGTACAGCACAGCAAGAGAAAGAGAGTTCAGGGAAGCACTAGAAAGCTGAGACACTCCATGTGCTGTCTCCCTTATCTGCACAGACCACGCCATGACTCTGGGTCTGTGTGAAGAATCTTGGTGTGGGAGAGCTCAAAGGAGGAACTCTCAGCAGGGGCCTTTTATGTAATCAAGCAAGTCCTGTCAGATCATTTAGGCCAGTTGCAAGCCATCAGTAAGGAAGCTTACCAGGAGTAGCCAGTGACATTGAGATCTTAAAAATACACAAGCCAGGCCGGGTGTGGTGGCTCACGCCTGTAATCCCAGCCCCTTGGGAGGCGGAGGTGGGTGGATCACCTGAGGTCAGGAGTGCGAGAACTTCCTGGCCAACACAGTGAAACCCTGTCTCTACTAAAAAAAAAAAAAAAAAAAAAGTACAAAAATTAGCCAGGCGCGGTGGCTCACACCTGTAATCTCAGCACTTTGGGAGGCTGACGTGGGCGGATCACGAGGTCAAGAGATGGAGACCATCCTGGCCAACATGGTGAAACCCCATCTCTACTAAAAATACAAAAATTAGCTGGGCATGGTGGCACGTGCCTGTAGTCCCAGCTACTCGGGAGGCTGAGGCAGGAGAATCACTTGAACCGGGAGGTAGAGGTTGCAGTGACCCAAGATCACACCACTGCACTCCAGCCTGGGAGACAGAGCGAGACTCTTTCTGAAAAAACAAACAAAACAACAACAACAAAAACTCACACAAGCTGATGGCTGGGTTCAGTGGCTCACACCTGTAACCCTAGCACTTTGGTAGGCCAAGGTGGGTGGACTGCCTGAGCTCAGCAGTTCAAGACCAGCCTGGGCAACATGGTGAAACCCCATCTCTACTAAAAATACAAAAAATTAGCCAGGATTGGTTGCATGCACCTGTTGTCCCAGCTACTCATGAGGCTGAGATGTGAGAATTGTTTGAACCCAGGGAAGCTGCAGTGAGCCAAGATCACACCACTTCACTCCAGCCCTCTGTCTCAAAAAACAGAAACAAAAACAAAACAAAAAACAACAAAAAAAACCATGCTGCCTTTATCTTGTTTTGGCCAACAGTCAAAAAAACAGACCACCAAGAATTCCCAGAGATAAAAATAGAGCTTTTCTAGAGAAAAAGATAGAGCATTTCCAGTTCAGATGTAAATAAATTCTATCTTCATGGTTGTTATTTGCATTATAGCTGCCTACATTGTAAACCCCCTCCTATAATACAATAGTATTATTTTGCTTTAAGCAATCAGCTGCACTTTAAAGAAATCGAAAGGAAAAAAAGTATTTTATATTTATCCAGATAGCTACCATTTCTAATGCTCTTCATTCTTCCTAAAATCAGAGTTCCCCTCTGGTATATTTTTCTTTTAACTTACATAACTTCCTTTTTAGTGTATCTTATAGTACAGGCCTGCTGGCAATGAATTAGCTTAATTTTATTTTACCTGAAAATGGCTTTATTTCATCTTGATTCTTGAAGAGTATTTTCATTGGATATAGAATTCTGGGTTGATTTTTTTTGTCTCTCTCTTTCAGCATGTAAAATGTCATTCTATTGCTTCCTGGTCTTTGTTGCTTCTGATGAGAAGCCAGCGGTCATTCAAATATTGATTCTCTGTATGTAGTACAATTTTTTTCAGCCTCCTTTCAAATCTTTGTTTTTTGTGATTTCTCTATGACTTTCCCCAATATGGTAGAAACCAGCTAGCTATATGTGGCTACTAAGTACATGAAATGTGGCTCTTCTGAATTGCGATATGTTATCTGTATAAAATACATACCAGATTATTTACTTAAAAACATATATACACACACATACAACATATACATACATACATACACAAACATATATGCAAGTTATCTCAATAATTTTATATTGATTTCATGTGGAAATAATATTTGGATCTACTGGGTCAAAGAAAATATATTATTAAAGTTAATTTATTTGCTTCTGTTTACCTTTTTAATGTAGCTGGTGGAAAATTTTATATTAGGTATGTGGCTTGCATTCTTGGTTCACACTGTATTTCTATTGCATGTCACTGATCAATGATGTGTGTAGCTGTGACTTCCTTTGTATTTATCCTGCTTGAGATTCATCAAATGTTATAAATCAGTAAATTTATGTTTTTTACCAAATTTGATAAATTTTAGGCCATTATTTCCTTTTAATATAGTTTGTCCCATTCTTTGTCCCCTCTCCTTCTAGAACTCTAATTTCATGTATATTAGACCTTTTAATATCATTTAATTGGTAACTGAGGGCCTTTTTTCTCCCTGTTTTTCAGATAGGATAATTTCTGTCAATCTACCTTCAACTGTCACTGACTTCTCCTTATGTTCATTTCCAAAAGTTAAGCCTATTCAGTAATTTTTTTTTTTTTTTTACAATTTCAGGTATCTTATTTTTCAGTTCTAAAACTTCATAGTCTAGAATTACTTTTTTCACAATCTCTATTTCTCTGCTTGCATTTCCTATTAGTTCATTCCTTACATGTATATTTTCCTTTAAGTCCTTGAGCACAGTTATAGTAGTTGCTTTAAAATCTTTGTGGATTCTAATATCTGGGTCATCTGGGTCATTGTCTCTATTGATTGTCTTCCTCTTTTTAGTTGCACTTCCCCATTTCTTCATATGCCTACCTTATCCTGGAAATTGTATAGTACACAATGTGTAGAAACTCTGGATTTTGTTATGTTCCTTTGAAGAGTACTGACTTTTTTAAGCAGGTAGTTAATTTAGTTGGAGTCAAATTCCAAACTCTGCCACCTCTCTAGTGGGCAGCATCAAATATCTTTGTTCAGTTCTTATTTGGGCTACTTTGAGTCTGTCCTGTGCATGTATGGTTCAGGGGTCAGCTAGAGATTTGGGCAGAGTTTGTGCACAGAATCTGGGGCTTCCCTTCTCTGCCTCTCTCCTTTCCAAGATTCCTCCTCTCACTTTCCAACTGCTAAGTTTGCCTCAAACTCTATCTTGTGGTTATTCACACCAGTAAGACTGCAAGTTTGTGACTAAGTTTTGATTATTCTGTTGGTGCTGACTGTGGCCTACTCCCAGGCAAAAAGCTGTAAAAAACAGAAAATTTATCTGGTGACAATTCCTTCTTCCAAATATACACAGGTGTCTAATATCTGTCTGCTTTTGATTTCTCTCCAGTACCTTAAGGTTTCTTATATTTTATCCAGAGTGTAGTAGTTATCCACAGATGAATTAGTCTGAAAGGAGCTATTTCTCTATTACCAGAAGCTGGAAGCACATGTATCTTTTTGAAAGTATATTTTAAAAACTCAGTGAGCCTAGCAAAGCTCATTAAATATTAAGAAATGATAAAATGACCGACTACTAGAACTCCAGACCTGAAACACATCTTATCAATCATCTCATCCAGTTGTTCTAGTTAGCGTGTGGTATCTCCTCCCACCTCCCTAGAGTGAGTAGCAATGTGTGAGGGTGTTTCATTTTTCACAGTGACTAAGGGAGTCCTACCAGCATTTAAAAAAAGAGATCAGGGTCAGGCACAGTGGCTCACGCCTGTAATCCCAGCACTTTGGGAGGCTGAGGCAGGCAGATCACGAGGTCAGGAGATCAAGACCATCTTGGGTAACACCGTGAAATGCCATCTCTACTAAAAATACAAAAAAAAATTAGCCAGGCTTGGTGGCAGGCGCCTGTAGTCCCAGCTACTCAGGAGGCTGAGGCAGGAGAATGGCGTGAACCTGGGAGGCGGAGCTTGCAGTGAGCCGAGATCGCACCACTACACTCCAGCCTGGGCGACAGAGCGAGACTCTGTCTCAAAAAAAAAAAAAAAAAGAGAGAGAGATCAAGGCTGCTAATCATCTGGAAATGGATGAGAGAGTGCTGCATAAGGAAAGATAACTCCACTCAAAATGCTTACAATGTTCTCACTTAGAAACACTTGTTGTCTAAGCTGTATTTTTAAAATGCAAGATGAGAATCTGGGTTGTGGCAGGTGGCTTTATAAGAAGATTATAAGAAATGTGAAGTTTGTTAGGTTTCCAGCAATAGAAACTGACTTTGGCTCATTTACACAAGAGACCAGGTAGCTCCAGGGAAACTGATAGTCACAGAAGTAGGCTTGGAAAATAAAACAGAAACTAGGGCAGCAACATTCCGGACCACAGCCAGGATCACACTAGGAAACCAGACTTGTGAGAAAACTGTTGTCATGGAAAAGTAGATGGTACAGCCTCACCAGCACAAGACAGCTACTGCTTTTGCTGTGCCACTCCTCCTTCCTCTACAAACTCAATGTTACTGATGTTGCCACAAATTACCAGACTGTACTCGATATCAGAGGCCCCCAAGCCTTTTGGCACCAGGGACAGGTTTCGTGGAAGACAGTTCTTCCACAGACAGGAGGGTTGGGGGAATGGTCTCAGGATAAAACTGTTCCATCTCAGATCACAGGCATTAGATTCTCATAAGGAGCACACAACCTGGGCCCCTCAGGTGCGCAGTTCACAATGGGGTTCATGTTCCTATGAAATCTAATGCCGCTGCCGATCTGACAGGCGGCAGAGCTCAGGTGCTAATGCTCGCTCACCTGCTGTTCACTTCCTGCTGTACCGCCTGGTTCCTAATAGACCAGGAGCTGGTACCGGTCTGCAAAACTGGGGGTTGGAGACCTTTGTTCTCTTCCTGTTTCCTCGTAGCTCTAGCTCCTGATTGAAAGTCTGAAGTAGGTCAAGCTTGGGTCACAAGCCTGTACCTTATCTATAATTAAAGCTAGAAAAGTAAATATCTGGTGTTTTTTTGTTTGTTTGTTTGTTTTTGAGACAGAGTCTTGCTCTGTCGCCCAGGCTGGAGTACAGTGGCGCGATCTCGGCTCACTGCAAGCTCCGCCTCCCAGGTTCATGCCACTCTCCTGCCTCAGCCTCCCGGTAGCTGGGACTACAGGCGCCCGCCACCACGCCCGGCTAATTTTTTGTATTTTTTAGTAGAGACGGGGTTTCGCCATGTTAGCCAGGATGGTCTCGATCTCCTGATCTCGTGAGCCGCCCGCCTCGGCCTCCCAAAGTGCTGGGATTACAGGCCTGAGCCATCACGCCCGGCCTTTTTTTTTTTTTTTTGAGATGGAGTCTTGCTCTGTCGCCCAGGCTGGAGTGCAGTGGCCAGTCTGGGCTCGCTGCAACCTCTGCCTCCCAGGTTCAAGTGATTCTCCTGCCTCAGCCTCCTGAGTAGCTGGGATTATAGGCACGTGCCACAATGCCCTGCTACTTTCTGTATTTTTGGTAAACATATTCTGCCTGGCAGTTGGTTGAAAGAATTATCATCAGTAGAAAGGAATGTCTGGGTCATGATAACGGGTTGTGGAGACCTAGGTTTTGTCAGGCAGATGAAACCTCCAAGTAGCAGGCTTTAGAGAGAATAGACTGTAAATGTTTCTTATCAGATTTAAGGTTTGTGTAGATATTAATGCTGGAGGGTACAATGAGGCATGTCCAACCCCTACTTCCTGTCACGGCCTGAACCAGTCTTTCAGGTGAAATTTCAAGGGCCAAGGAGTTAGTCCATTCAGACAGCTGCAGGGGGGCTTTTAATTTTATTTTTGGCTTCCACCCCTATACCTCAGAATGTAATAGTATTTGGAAACAAGTTCTTTAAAGAGGTAATTAAATTAAAATGAGGCCTTTAGGCTGGATCCTAATCTAATACGGCATGTGCTTCTAAGAAGGGGAGATTAGGACACGGACACCCTCATGAGCAGGAGAGGCCATGTGGCAGGAGGCAGCGAGAAGGCAGCCATCAAGCAGCCAAGGAGGCCTCAGGAGAAGCCGGACTTGCCCACACCTTGATCTTGGACTTTTGGCCACCAGAAGTGCAAGAAAACACATTTCCATTGTTGAGGCCACCTCGTCTCTGGTATTTTGCTATGGTGCCCTGGCACACTAATACAGGCTCCGTGTTGCTGTTAACAGGACACTCACAGCAAACCCAACTTCCGTCTTTACCACCAATCCCGTTCCCCTAGGCCTTAGAATACTCCCAGGGGGAAAAAAAAAAAAGCATTCTTTTTCTTTTAAAATTTCATTCGCTTTTTAAAAAGTATACAAATTAAGCATAATCAGAGACTAAAATTAAACAAATTAAACTTCAGAAAAAAATGTCTAAATTGAAAACAAAAACACAATGTAATCATACTAAATCCTATTACTCAAGACTTTTGTTCCTCTTTTAGAAATGTATTCCAGATTTTAGATCCAATTACACACACGTGTTCTTTTGACCATTTGTTAAACAATATGAAAACAGACACGTGCTAAAGAATAGAAAGGATGCAAAAGAACACGCAGTGCGATGTTAGGGATTCTCTCCTAACTCCAATTAGCGGCCCCATTCTACAGGTAACTAGCAGTGCTTTACACATGTATCCTTTTTTAATGGGAAAATTCTCAATCCTGCTTTACTAGCATTTCATGGATCTTTATCACATCCACATAGAGAAATCTTTTTTTTTTTTTTTTTTTTAACAGACAGGGTCTCACTCTGTTGCCTAGGCTGGAGTGCAGTAGTGCAATAAATCATAGCTCACTACAGCTTGAACTCCTGGGCTCAAGTGATCTTCCCACCTGAGCCTCCCGAGTAGCTGGGACTATAGATGTGCACCACCATGCCCAGATAATTCTCTTGTTTTTCTGTAGAGCCAGGGTCTTGCTATGTTGCCCAGGCTGGTCTTGAACTCCTGGCCTTAAGCCATTCCTCCACCTTAGCTTCCCAAAGAGCTGAAATTACAGGCGTGAGCCACTATGTCCAGCCTCCAACCTCATTCTTCTTCTTCTTTTTTTTTTTTGAGACAGTCTCACTCTGTCGCCAGCTGGAGTGCAGTGGTGCCATCTTGGCTCACAGCAACCTCTGCCTCCCGGGTTCAAGCGATTCTCCTGCCTCAGCCTCCCAAGTAGCTGGGATTACAGGCGCGTGCCACCACACCCAGCTAATTTTTGTATTTTTAGTAGAGACAGAGTTTTGCCATGTTGGCCAGGCTGGTCTTGAATTCCTGACCTCAGGGTGATCCGCCTGCCTTGGCCTCCCAAAGTGCTGGGATTACAGGCTATACATATTTTAATTCTGACAAATGTGGAAGATTATACTTTCCCAAGATGACCACATCAATTTCTCTCTCATCTTACGTGCTCTTTGTATAATGTGACACTGACATTTCTCCCACCAAGAAGTGAGTTCTATGTTTCCTTCCTTTGAAGCTGTCCAGTGGAATTCAATGGAAATGATGCATGTAACTTCCAAGAAAAGGTAGTAAAATAATACACCTTTCACCTGGCTCACTGGATGCTCACTTTTGGAGCCTAGTCGCCATGTTGTAAGCCCAAGACACATGGAGAGATTGTGGGTAGATGTTCCATCCAATAGCCCTATCTGTGATCACAGCAATGAGCCAACAGCAAGCATCAACTACCTGACATGTGAACGACTGAGGCTTCAAACGATTCTATAGCCTTCAGTCTTTAAATTTCTCAGCTGAGACACCCGACTTTGTGTGGTAAGCTGTTTCTCTCACACACCTGCATTCCTAACCCAGAGAAACTGTGAGAAATGATAAATGATTACTGTCATTTCATATCCCAAATTTTCTTACTATATAGCATGTATATCCTTCCATGTTAAAAATACAATTCTACTTGATCATTTAAAATTACAATGTAATTGGGATGCCATAAGGAGAAGAAAGAGAGAACAGAGCAGAGTGAATATCCAAAGTAATAATGGCTGAGAATTTTCCAAAATGAGCAGCACACCCCAAACCTCAAATCCAGAAAAGTCAGAGAAGGCCAAGCAGGATGACGACCAAAATATCTACACCTAGGCATACTATAGGAAAACTGCAGAACACCAAAGTCAAAGGGAAAATCTTGAAAGAAGACAGGGAAAAAGATCTTACCTATAGAGAACAAGGATAAGAATGACAGTGGATTTTCCCATTAGCAACATGTAAACAAGAAGAGAGTGAAACAAAATATTTAAAGTGTTGAGGGAAAAAAATCACCAATGTAGAATTCAATATCCAGAGAAATTATCCTTCAAAAAGGATGAGAAGTAAAGCTTTCTCAGACAAACAAAAACTGAGGGAATTCATTACCAGCAGTCCTGCCTTACAAGTAATAGTAAAAGAAGTTCTTCATAGGGAAGGAAAATAAAATAGGTCAGAAACTTGAATCTACGTGAAGACAGGAGGGAAGATAGAGAAGGAACAAATGATGATAACATTTTTCCTACTCTTGATTTAGAAGATAACTATTTGCTTAAATTAATAATAGTAACAGTGTATTGGGTGGTGATAGCATATGGATGAGTGAAATGAATGGCAGCAATGCCGTAAGGAAGAGGGGAATACTCTGTTATAAGACACCTCCACTACCCATGGTGCAGTATGTTATTTGAAGGTGGACTTCGATTAGTTGTGAAATTATATTGAAAACTAGAGGGTAACCACTTAAAAAAAGTTTTTAAAGCATAATTGATATGTACAGACAGCAGAAAGATCCATGTTTGCCATACTGATATAAATGAATGTTTGAATAAATAAATAAATGGAGAGAAGCAACAATCCTCCATACAGATTTCCAAATAATGTATGTTGATTCTTCACCTCTAGGAGTGGTGCCTGTCTTGCCAGGCCGTAAGTGTGGGCTACACAGTGTCGTCTTTCGAAGGAATACAGTATGGGAAGGCAGAAAAAGAAAGTAACTGTAGAGTGGAGAGACTTGACAAACAGTGCCTCAGTCAGGTGATGAAGGTGAACAGCAACAGGGATGTCATGTTATTAGTATGCTGTGATCAGACTGACGCTTCATCTCTGTGACCTTCCTCCCCAAAACCCAACCCCAGGCTAATAATGAGAAAAAACATGACGCAAATCACAATGGAGGGGCATTCTACAGAATACCTAACCAGGGCCGGGCATGGGAGCTCCTGCCTGTAATCCCAACATTTAGGGAGGCCAGGCAGGCGGATCACCTGAGGCCAAGAGTTCGAGACCAGCCCAGCCAACATGGTGAAACCCTGTTTTTATCAAAAATTCAAAAATTAGCAGGGCGTGGTGGCACATGTCTGTAATCCCAGCTACTTGGAGGCTGAGGCAGGAGAATCACTTGAACCCAGGAGGCAGAGGTTGCAGTGAGCCAAGATCGCATCATTGCACTCCAGCCTGGGTGACAGAGTGAGACTCCACCTCAAAACAAACAAACAAACAAAAAAAAAAACAAAAAAAAACCTAACCCAGTACTCCTCAAAACTATTATGATCATTACATACAAGGAAAGTCTGAGAAAGCCCCAAAGCCACAGCAGCCTAAGAAGATGTGAAACTGAATGTCATGTGGAATCCTGGGGGGCCCTGGCACACAAAAAGGACAGCAGGTAAAAACTAAGGAAATGTGAATAAAGCATGGACTTCAGTTAATAATAACATACCAATGGTGGCTCGTTAATTGTAACAAATATACCAAATTAATGTAGGGAATAACGGGAAGCTGGGTGCAGGGTATGATAACTGTGTAATTATTCTCTCGTCTAAAATTGTTGTAAAAAAATAAAGATTATTCTTTTTAAAAATACTGACAATATCAAAAAAGTACTTATTTACTGCAGAAAAATATGTAATTAACAAATTATGACTATTAAGCAATCAATACCAAATTCCATGTGCCTTTTCCCCAGACAATAAATTATATATTACATGGAAATATGTCATATTGCAAAGAACCTATTTTTTTCCAAAAAATATGCTTGTTTGCTGTTTTCCTAACAAGTAGAGAGAAATGTCTCCCTCAGTACCCTTAATGAGGACAGAATGTGATACTGGATATCACCATTGCACTGACTTAAATGGGGTAATGAGCCCTGTGACTGGGACACTCTGGGTCCCCAGGAGACTTAATCAAAAGGGTTACATAGGCCGGGCGCAGTGGCTCACACCTGTAATCCCAGCACTTTGGGAGGCCAAGGCAGGTGGATCACGAGGTCAGGAGATCGAGACCATCCTGGCTAACATGGTGAAACCCCGTCTCTACAAAAAAAAAAAAATTAGCCGGGCGTGGTGGCGGGCGCCTGTAGTCCCAGCTACTCGGGAGGCTGAGGCAGGAGAATGGCGTGAACCCGGGAGGCGGAGCTTGCAGTGAACCGAGATGGCGCCACTGTACTCCAGCCTGGGCGACTGAGCAAGACTCTGTCTCAAAAAAAAAAAAGGGGGTTACATATTGGCCGGGCACAGTTGCTCACACCTATAATCCAGCACTTTGGGAAGCCAAGGCAGGAGGATCGCAGGAGCCCAAGAGTTCCTTCCAGCCTGCAGTGAGCCGAGATCGCACCACTGTACTCCAGCCTGGGCGACAGAGCAAAACTCTGTCTCTAAAAAAAAGCAACAACAACAACAACAAAAACCCACAAAAGGATTAGATATTGAATCAGCTGTCACCCCTTCCAAAAACAACAACAACAAAAACTGGCTCTGAGTTGCAAACAAACCTACCTCTGCCCTTGGCTAAAATGAAGTAAGTCTCTCCTGCTGTGGATGTGGGAGAGCTCAGATAGTGAAGAACCCTACCTTTGGACAGCAGATAGCCCAGGTAATAGCTGGATATTCCTGTGCACTGCATTTTGCTGGTCTTTACGTCTTGGTTTCCTGAAATATCCATCTGCTTCTAATTAAGGAATCAGTCTAGCCTAGTGAGGCGAAGCACACCAAATCTGGCAGGTCCTAAAATAGTGCTGCTGCTGCTGTTACTGATACTGATCATAGTAACAGCTGGAATTTATGGAGGTCTTAATACGTACCATGCACTTCTCTCAGCATTTTAAATGTACTTTTTCAGAGCATGATGCTAACAGTATAGACTGTCTTGTTGGGATCAAAAGCCAGCTGTGTGACCTTGATCAAGTTACTTGCTTCTCTGTGCCTGTTTCCTCATCTGTAAAATTCAGATATTAACAGTCCTCTTGTAAGGATTAAATGACTTACTATATGAAAGGAATAGATATTTTTATACATAGTAATACATAGAACCTGGCTCACAGCAAATATGCTTGTAATTACTACTTTTTGGGGTTCTTTTTGAGACAAGGTCTCACTCTCATGCCCAGGCTGGAGTGCAGTGGCACAATCATAGCTCACTTGCAGCCTTGAATTCCTGGGCTCAAGTGATCCTCCTACCTCAGCCTTCTTAGTATCTGGGACTATAGGTGCTGCTGCACCCAGCTACTTTATTTTTAATTTTGTATAGTGACAAGGCCTCACTATGTTGCTCAGGTTGGTCTCAAACTTCTGGGCTCAAGCAATCCTTCTGTCTTGGCCTCCCAAAAGTGCTGGGATTATAGGCGTGAGCCACTGTGCCCAGCTACTACTGTTACTAATGCTCATAGCAACTCAGTCATGTATGTATATTATCAACCCCAGCAAAATTGAGGAAATGGGGTACAGAGAGATAAAATAACTTGCTCAGGGCTACATCCCTAGCTTGGATTTGAAACCATGAAGTCAAGCTCCTGAGTCCACATTTCCAGCCTATGGGCTATTGGAAAAGGAGTCAATGAAGAATAGGCTTTGGAGTATGGCAGAAAAAATGCACAGAAGGGAGGGGACTAGAGGAAAGGGAGCCGGTGGTGAAGGAAAGATGGGACTTCCACGTCGGAATGACAGACAGGAATGCTAGGAAGAAGGTCAGGCCTGAGGACAGATTTGGGGAAGATACTCAGAAAGCTGAGGGTTAAAGTAATGAAAATGGATCTTAAATGGGGAAAGAACAAGAAAAAAGAGCCCAGGTAGAGAGGCTAAACTAGCAGGGAAAAAAGAAAAGAATCAGAGAAGGAAATAGAGGAATCAATCAGACAGGTGAGATGGACATTTGGACAGCTTAACATCCCCGCTGCACTGGGAGGGGAAGGCCCCAGGCCTGCATCCTTCTGGGCTTCAAAGCCCAAACCACGCTGAACTCCTTCTGGGATGCCCTTAGTCTTCTCTAAGCACCAATATCAGTCCTGGCCTCCAGTATAAACTCAGAATGCCCCCACTTCTGGGATATTTCCCGTGAACATTTAATCATGTTTCCTAAGATCGATACCACGAACTCCCAGAAGATGGAAATGACAGCTTTCCTCTTTCCATCCCGTGTGCTGCACAGGATCCTGTACATAGGGCTCAATAAATGCTTGTGGAGGGTGTCTTCCGGCCCTTCCACATCTTAGCCCCAAGTGTGACTATATCCTCTATGAAGACAAAGACTGCTTCATGCCCCATTCTCCCCACCCAGCACCAGTGTAGCGGGAAGCATATGCTCAGAACTGCCTCAAATGTGGATCACAGAGTGAGCGGGGTGAATTAAGAGTAGTCTCGGGACAAAAGAGGCACATTCCTCAGCAGCCCCTTGCTAAGCCCAAGACACTGGGAAAAACTTTTGAGGTTCCGGATTCTTCCATCGTTTTAGTTGGACCAAAAAGCACCTGGACAAAGTCTGGAAACATGTCTACCATCTCTGAATCCAGAAGCCAACTGATGAAAAAGACAACCTTCACTCACTCTCACCTGAGCAGACAGCAGATCCACAGCCATCCCTTCCTCCTCAGTCTTCCTACCCAGGGAGAGCAGAGTGTGGACACGGTGGGTCTGCAGAGGAAAAAGGTGTCAAGAGGAACCCTGGCGTCAGGAGATGGCTTGGAGAGAGGAAGTTACAACCGCCCATAATGTCCATCAGGTCTCAAAAAAGCCACCCCCCGTAATGATGTAAAGCAAGAAGAGTGTTTACTAGTTTCCTAGGGCAATGTGCCAACCCTACTTCTATTTCTGCACTTTGACTCTTTAACTTCCACCTTAGGGCCTCTCAGCTACCTCTAGGCAAACTGTGACTCACCCATGGATGTCTGGAGTCCTTAGCTAGCTTTGAACTGCACACCCTAAAAGTCACAATGAATATCCAGTCTCCTGGGGTGCCACTTCCCAGCCTAGCTAGCTGATCCTCATCCTGCCTGCCCTGCCTCGCCCTTTCCTCCCTATGGTAGCCACGATAAAGAGGCTTCCCCGCATCCCTACCCTGGTGACGGACCCCACTGCTTGCCCTGAGTGGTCCTTCCGTGGAGTGCTGTGTTCTCCCCAAGAAACTGTGAGCATAATCCAACTACTCAGCTTTCCCAGCCTCTTTACTAGATCTTCGTCGGGCCTTACCACACTTTACCCAAGGTAACAGGATTAAGGCACTGTCCCCACCCAAAGCCAGAGCTTTGCTGTCCCTCCTAATACTCCACAGGTGCCGCCTCTAATGGCATCCACAACCAGAAACAGCCGTCGCTGCCCAAACACCAACCCCAGGTGGGAGAGGTGGAAACCGTGCCTGCCCCACAGAAAGCAAGGGAAGAGGCTGCCTGGGGCAGCCGGGCAAGTGTGAGGGCCTCCAGGCCCGCGATCTGCAGCGACTCCTCAGGGTGCCGCCTAGCATGGAGCCAACCTGGGGCTCTGCCAGGCCAGTTCCAGCGGGTGCCTCGACCAGCCCTGGGGAAGCTGCCATACAAGGCCTCGGTTACGCGACGAAGCGCACCTCCTCCCAGGAAGCGGTGAGAGTTTTCCACGCAGTATTTTCAGTCTTCACATTTACAGATGTTACGGAGACTGAAAACCAGGAGGTCGTGACCTGCCCAAAGTCACAAGGGCCGGGAAGGGAATCCTGATCCTAGCCCCAGGCCCCAGTTACATCTGGGGCAATGACCTCGCCACTCTGCCTCGGTCTCCTCCTGACAGAGCGGGAACAGCGTACCGCCACCCTATCTGTTAGCAGGGATGCGCGGAGTTCGTTCGGGCGATGCGCTAGTCTGGTGCCTGGCACCCGAGCGCTCTCGGCGGGCATCAGCTATTGCTTTTATTATTTCCGTTACTCAGAAGAAAATGCACAGAAGAAAATCGCAGAATGAACAATGACAAAAGGCTGGCATCCCCACCCCAGCGGCCCGGCGCGCCCCGCTCACCTGGCGAGGCGCTCCCTCCCGCGGGTCTCCGGCAGTCCAGGCCGCTCGCGGACGGCGCCCCGGGACCCAGTGGCCAAGGGGCCCGAGCCGCGTAGGGCTGGTCCCAGAAGCCCAGACGAGGCTGCACGCCGCCCACTCGCTGGAGAGGCCCGGATCCACCCCGGCCCGAAAGAGACCACTGCGAGCGCCTCAACCCCAGGCCGGCAATCCTAGCCAAGCCTGGATGGCCCAAGCCAGGAGAACCCCCGAAAGGCCGCGAGCTGTCCCCGAAACCCCGCCAACCGCGGGAGAACTACCACTCCCGGCATGCCTCGGGCCCCACGCCGACTACACTTCCCAGGGGACGCCGCGGTGCGCGCTGCGAACTCTGGGAGAGGAACCGCCTCCGCCAACGAGAGCTCTCAAAGGCGACAGTGCGCGTAGGGGCTGCAGTGCGAGGGGGTACGCACGCCGCACACGAGGCAGGAGGTCTCCAGCTGCTGGCCGTGCTGCCTACAGCCCGCGCACTTGTTAAGCAAGCGGAGTAGTTTGAAAAAACAAAACCGGAAATTAGATTCATTTAGGAGGATCAGTGTGCTGTAGCTCCCACCGCTGGTTGTGATTACTTTTCTGTTGATACAAAATAATTTACATAATGTATAGGGTCCACGTGAGTGTTTGTTGCGCGCATAGACTGTGTAATGATCATCAAGTCACAGTATTTGGGGTATCCATCACCTTAAGCATTTATCATTTTTATGCGTTGGTATCATTTCAAGCCCTCTCTTCGATTTACTTTGAAATATACACAATATTATTGCCAAGTATAGTCACCCTAGTCTGCTATTAAATATTAGAAATTATTTCTTCCATCTAACTGTATGTTTGTACCCATAACCAACCTCTCTTCATTCCCCTTCCTTTCTGGCCTTCCTGGCCTTTGGTATCTATCCTCCTGTTGTCTATGTCCATGAGATCAAGTGTTTTAACTCCCGAATATAAGTGAGAACATGCAGTACTTGTCTTTCTGTGCCTGGCTTATTTCACTTAACATAATGACCTTCGGCTCCATCCATGTTGCTGTGAATACATTATTTCATTCATTTTTATGGCAGAATAGTATTCCATTGTGTCTATGTATGACATTTTCTTTACCCATTCATCTATTGCTGGTAGGTTGAGTCTGTATCTTGGCTACTGCGAATAGTGCAGTGACAAACGTGAGTGCAGGTATCCTTTTCATATACTGATTTCTCTCCCTTTACCAGTAGTAGGGTTGCTGGATTGTATGGTAGTTCCATTTTTAGTTTTTTGAGAAACCTCCACACTGTTTTCCATAGTGGCTGTACTAATTTACATTCCCACCAATAGTGTATAAGAGTTCCCTTTTCCCCAAATCCTCACTGGCATCTGTCATTTTTTTGTCTTTTTAATAATAATCATTCTAACTAGAGTGAGCTTATATCTAATTAGAAGGTGTTAGTAACCAAAAGAGCATGATATTTGTATAAAAATAGACACACACACACCCCCATGGAACAGAATAAGAGAACCCAGAAATCAGTGCACCCATTTACAGCCAACTGATTTTCAACAAAGGTGCCAAGAACACACAATGAGGAAAGGACTACGTCTTTAATAAATGGTTCTGGGGAAAACTGGATAATAATATGCAGAAGAATGAACTTGGACCCCTTCTCTCTCAACATATATAAAAGTCAACTCCAGATAGATTAAAGATTTAAAGACTCCAAACTATAAAACTGATAGAAGGAAACATCGGGGCAACTCTTCAGGACATTGATCTAGGCAAAGATTTTTCTTTTTGTTGCCTGTGCTTTTGAGGTCTGTGGCTAAGACCTCAAAAGCACAGGCAACAAAAAGAAAAATAAACAACTATATTAATCTAAAAAGTGTCTGCACAGCAAAAGAAACAACAGAGTGAAGCAACAACTTGAGAAAAAATATTTATAAATTACTCATCCAACAAAGGACTAATACCCAGTATATACAAAGAATTCAAATAACAGGTTTGTGACCAGCCAGGCCAATGTGGCGAAACCCTGTCTCTACTAAAAATGCAAAAATTAGCCAGGCGTGGTGGTGCATGCCTGAAACCCCAGCTACTTGGGAGGCTGAAGCAGGAGAATTCCTTGAACCTGGGAGGTGGAGGGTGCAGTGAGCCCAGATCATGCCACTGCACTCCAGCCTGGGTGACAGAGCGAGATGCCATCTCAAAGAAAAAACAAAACAAAAAAAACCACAACAGTATACAAAGAGTCCCATTAAAAATGGGCAAAGGGCTGGGCACAATGACTCATGCCTGTAATCCCGGCACTTTGGGAGGCGGAAGTGGATGGATCACTCGTGCCCAGGGGTTCCAGAGCAGCCTCAGCAACATAGTGAGACCTTGTCTTTACAAAAAATAAACGAAATTAGCCAGGCGTGCCAGTGCAGGCCTGTAGTCCCAGCTACTCAGGAGGCTGAGTGCAGAGGATTGCTTGAACCCAGAGGTTGAGGTTGCAGTGAGCAAAAATAGCACCACTGTACTCCAGCCAGGGTGACAGAGTGAGACCCTGCCTCAAAAAAAAAAAAAAAAAAAAAAATAGGCAAAGGACCTGAATAGACATTTCTCAAAAAGACATTCAAATGGCCAACAGGTATATGAAAAATGTTCAACATTACTAATCATCAGAGAAATGCAAATCAAAACCACAAGATAGTTATGTTATTTTAAATTATTTTAATGTGTACCATACACAGGAGATAATGTATTCATAGGCACAGTTTTTTTGTTTGTTTTTATTTATTTATTTATTTTGAGATGGAGTCTCACTCTGTCACCAGGCTGGAGTGCAGTGGCGCAACCTTGGCTCGCTGCAACCTCTACCTCCTAGGTTCAAGCAGTCTCCTGCCTCAGCCTCCTGAGTAGCTGGGACTACAGGCACGTACCACCATACCCAGCTAATTTTTGTATTTTTAGTAGAGATGGGGTTTCACCATGTTGATCAGGATGGTCTTGATCTCTTGACCTCGTGATCTGCCCACCTCAGCCTCCCAAAGTGCTGGGATTACAGGCATGAGCCACTGTGCGAGGCCCACAGTTTAATAATAATAAAACAAATACCCACATACCCAACACTTGGGTTACCAAAGAGAAATTTACCCAAAATTTGGAAGCCTTGTTCACAGTGCTCCCAAGTCATTTTCCTGAGTTGCTTTCAGCATTCCTTTGTTTTGTTTGATAATTACTCCACATGCATGTGTCCCTAAACATTGTTTACTTTTGCAACGTTTTAAATCTTTCTTTATAAAAAGACAACCTGCTATATACATACAATATACAATATGTATGTATATAAAGGTAATCTGCTATATACATACAATATACAATTGTATAGTTTCAATTGTATATTGTATTCAACTTTTATACAATATAAAATATGTATGTATATAGCAGATACCCTTTATATAAAGATTTCTGCATATATATGTGTATATGCCTATATGTGTATATATGTATATATATTTATCATGTGTATATACATGCATATATGTATCATGTGTATGTATGTGTTCAACACAAACACTTTTAGATTAGTCTACCTTGATACATGCAAAGTTCATCCCTTTTCATTACTGTATAGGATTTCATTATTGATTCATTCAGCAACAACAAAAATTATATTGAACACTTATCCTGTGCCTAGCATTGTGCCAGATTCTGGAAATACACCAGTGGGCAAAACTGGCAAAACCTGTGCACAAATGCAGCTTGAATTTTACTGGAAGAGAGAGAGGAAAGATAATAAGAGGAATAAATACGTTTTGAGATAGAGATGAGTGTGAAGGCAACCAAAATAATTCACTCCAAAACATACTTCCCTGACATATCTTGAGATGGCTATTCAGAGAGCTTGCAGACAGGAATAGTCCTGAAAAGCTGTCTTTTGTAGAGGAGACTTGCATCTGTAGAGGAAATGAAGTGAAGTCAACAACAGATGTGAATAGGCTTTCTCTGAGGCTCTCCCCTCGTCCAGATCTGAGAAAGACTAACTGAGAGTCTGACACCTTTGAAAATTTGGTGCAAACTTTAACCACGGGCTACCATCTGCTCTTAGGCTGCTACCTGTGCAGCTTCATTTGCATAATGAGTCTACCTTTTCTTCAGGTCCTTCCTCTTCTCTCCCTCCTATAACCTGCCTTAGCCGTGATCCAAGCCCCCTCCTATAACCCGCCTTAGCCATGATCCAAGCCCCCTCCTATAACCCGCCTTAGCCATGATCCAAGCCCCTGTTCTTCCTGTAACTTCAAGATGGTATAAAAATATCAACTACCTTGCCTTTCTTTGAGTTTTTGTATGTTGTATCACTCCTGTGCTTGTATGAACTTTAATAAAATTTGTATGCCTTTTTTTCCTATTCAGCTATGTATCATTTTGTTTTATAGACTCAAATTATTGAAACTTCAGGGGAGAAGTTTAAACTTCCCTATAAGTGCAAACAAGAATTTAAAAAGGGAACAGGAACATGGAGGGTGGGAGAGTTTGCAATTTTACACAAAGTGGTTAAGAAACATTTCATTGAGAGGGTGACATTTGAAGAAAGACCTGCAGAAGATGAGGGATGGGCCAATTTAAGTATCTGTGGGAAGTCTTTCTGGCAGAATGAAAAGCGGATTCGAATACCCTGAGGTGGGAGCATGCCTGGCTTGTTGAAGGAACAATAAAGACACTGTTGCTGAAGCAGAAAGAAAAGGGAGAGAACAATAGGAGATCCTAGGCAAGGGGGCAGAACGTGGAGGTTCTTAATGGGTTCTGTGTCAGTGGATTGCACTCTGAACGAGACGAGAGTGCGCTGAGCAGCAGAGAGTGATAAAGACTCCCTCCTTGACCAAACTTTAGTCAGGCCGTTCTGAGCCCTCTTTTTCACTAGGCATTGACGTTGGCCCTCATTCTGTCCTGCCCAGCCCAGTCTTTGCAAAGAGTCTTGATAAGTCAGTTTAGCAAGAATCCCCCAACTCTTGACATCTGATCATTCTTACTATCTGACAGAGTTTCTTATCCCCCACCTTTGCTGTGTTAGCAAGAATGCTGTAAAGCCAGCTGAGCAAGAATTCCCTTGCCCCTGATGGCTCCGAAACCACCCTCGCAGGGTTAGTGAGAATTACAAGCTAGAGTTTAGGGAGAATTACAGTTAGACATTGAGCAGGGTGCAGTGGTGCCCTTTGACCCACTTCCCTGAAGCTCTAACTAACCAAGAGTCCTGCAGTGTGCTGACCACCTGCTCCCCCATTGCTCCTATAGGCAGAATCTCTGACACTGGATCTTCTAACCCAAGAATTGCTTAAGGTGTTTTCCAGATCCTGAATTCCAGCAGGATGGCTGACGCCAGTGGGTCTGAAGATCCCCGCCAGGGAACCGACTAAACACAGGAATGCAGTTTCTTCCTCTCCCTGTCCCATGACTTGACCCCTTACTTTTCAACCAATCATCAATCCCCACACTTTAGCCTTTCACACAGGCAGACCCCTTAAAAACCCCATCCCCAAACCTCTCGGGGAGGCAGATTTGAGGTTTCCTCCCAACTCCTCATTTGGCTGCCCTACAATTATTAAACTCTCTGCTGCGACTCCCACTTTTGGTGCATTGGTCTGCTGTAACGTCTCCTCTGTAAGGAAGGCAAATGCCAGGCCAGGCAGAACGCTGATTTGCGGACTGCAGCAATTAGAGGGATCCCCCACAAAGGGCAGGGAAAGGGGGGTTCTGGGAGGAATGCCCAGTCCAATTGCTCGCGTCTGCAGCGTAACCAATGTGCCTACTGTAAAGAAATAGGACATTGGAAAGATAAGTGTCCCCAACTGAAGGAGAAGCAAGGTGATGCGGAGCAAAAGACCACAGATAAAGACCAAGGGACTTTGTGCAATCTGGCCGAAGGGCTGCTAGACTGAAGGAGACTGGGCTCAAATGCCCCCAAGGAGCCCATGGTCAGGATGACAACAGGGGGCAAGGACATTAAGTTTTTGGTCGATACCGGTGCCGAACACTCAGTAGTAACCACCCCAGTGACCCCCTTATCTAAGAAAACCATTGATATAATCGGAGCAACGGGAGTCTCCGCCAAGCAGGTTTTCTGCCTACCGTGGACCTGCTCGGTGGGAGGACACAAAGTGACTCATCGATTTCTGTAAATGCCTGACTGCCCCTTGCCTTTGCTAGGGAGAGACTTGCTCAGTAAGCTGAGAGCCACCATTTCCTTTACAAAACAGGGCTCTTTACAGGCTGAAGTTACCGGGAACAGGAGTTATCATGGTCCTTACCGTCTGCCGAGAAGAAGAATGGAGACTTTTTCTAACTGAGCCAGGTCAGGAGATAAAACCGGCTCTAGCTAAGAGTATGCGTGTAGGACAATCCTCCGGGCTGGCGATCAATCAAGCCCCTGTACTCATAGAAGTTAAGCCTGGGGCCCAGCCAATTAGACAAAAGCAGTATCCGGTTCCCAGAGAAGCTCTTGAAGGAATACAGGTTCACCTTAAATGCTTGAAAGCTTTTGGAATTATAGTTCCTTGCCAGTATCCATGGAACACCCCCCTCCTACCTGTCCCCAAGCCAGGGACCAAGGACTATCGACCCGTACAGGACTTCCGCTTGGTTAACCAAGCTGCAGTGACTCTGCACCCAACAGTTCCTAACCCTTACACACTGTTAGGATTGCTGCTGGCTGAGGACAGCCGGTTCACTTGTCTGGACTTGAAGGATGCCTTCTTTAGCATCAGGCTAGCTCCTGAGAGCCAAAAGCTGTTCGCCTTTCAGTGGGAAGATCCGGGGTCAGGTGTCACTACTTAGTACACTTGGACTCGGCTTCCCCAGGGGTTTAAAAACTCCCCCACCATCTTTGGGGAGGCGTTGGCTCGAGACCTCCAGAAGTTTCCTGCTAAAGACCTAGGCTGCGTCTTGCTCCAGTACGTGGACGACCTTCTGCTGGGAGACTCCATGGCAGACGGGTGTGCAAAAGGGACGGATGCCCTGCTTCGACACCTGGAGGACTGTGGGTATAAGGTGTCCAAGAAGAAAGCTCAGATCTGCAGACAGCAGGTACGCTACCTGGGATTCACTATCCGGAAAGGGGAGCGCAGCCTGGGGTCAGGAAGAAAGCAGGTCACCTGCAGCTTACCGGAACCTAAGCTACTGCCTACTGCGGTGGCCAGCCCGGAGGATTGTCCTCTGCCCACACTGTTAGCTAGAGCCAGTTTTATCTCCTGACCTGGCTCGGTTAGAAAAAGTCTCCACTCTTCTTCTCGTGGGACTGTAAGGGCCATGATAACTCCGTTGCCGGTAACTTCAGCCTGCAAAGAGCCCTGTTTTGTAAAGGAAATGGTGGCTCTCAGCTTACTAAGCAAGTCTCCCCCTAAAACCAGAAGGCAAGTAAGGGTATTTCTAGGAGTCATGGGGTTTTGCAGATTATGGATTCCAAACTTTGCGGTGCTAGCCAAACCATTGTATGGGGTTACAAAGGGGGGCGACCAGGAGCCTTCTGAATGGGGACCTCTGCAACAGCAAGCCTTTTGCAAGTTAAAGGAAAAACTTATGTCAGCCCCAGCCTTAGGACTACCAGATTTGACAAAGCCCTTTACACTCTATGTGTCAGAAAGACAAAAAATGGCAGTCAGTGTTTTAACCCAAACTGTGGGGCCCTGGCCAAGACCAGTGGCCTACCTCTCAAAACAGCTAGACGGAGTTTCAAAAGGCTGGCCTCCATGTCTGAGAGCCCTGGCAGCTACAGCCCTGTTAGCACAAGAAGCAGACAAGCTAACCCTTGGGCAAAACTTAAGTATAAAGAACCCCCATGCAGTGGTAACTTTAATGAATACCAAAGGACACGATTGGCTAACAAATGCTAGATTAACCAAGTACCGAAGCTTGTTATGTGAAAACCCCCACATAACCATTGACGTCTGTAACACTCTGAATCCTGCCACCTTACTCCCAGTATCAGACAGCCCTGTCTAACATAACTGTGTGGAAGTGTTGGACTCAGTCTATTCTAGCAGACCCGATCTTCGAGACCAGCCATGGGCATCAGTGGACTGGGAGTTATACGTGGACGGGAGCAGCTTCATCAATCCACGAGGAGAAAGATGCGCAGGATACGCGGTGGTTACCTTGGATGATGTTATTGAAGCCAAACCGTTGCCTCACGGCACTTCAGCCCAGAAGGCAGAGCTCATTGCTTTAACTCGGGCTCTGGAACTCAGTGAAGGTAAGACTGTAAACATTTATACTGACTCTTGATATGCCTTTCTAACCCTTCAAGTACATGGAGGATTATGTAAAGAAAAAGGCCTGTTAAATTCTGGGGGAAAAGACATAAAATATCAACAAGAAATTCTGCAATTATTAGAGGCAGTATGGAAACCCCAAAAGGTAGCAGTCATGCATTGCAGGGGACACCTGCAAGCTTCCACCTCAGTAAGCCAAGGAAACTCCCGAACAGACACAGAGGCACAAAAAGCAGCATCTACTCTTTACCAGGCATCAGTCACAGCCCCACTACTCCCTCAAACACCTGATCTGGTGCCTACTTATTCTAAAAAGGAAAAAGACGTTCTTCAGGCAAAGGGAGGCAAACAATAAAAGAAGAATGGATAAAGTTACCGGATGGGAGAATAGCTGTGCCACAGCTGCTAGGAGCCACAGTCGTGCTGGCTGTACATGAAACTACCCATTTAGGCCAGGAGTCGCTTGAAAAGCTGTTAAGCCGGTATTTCTACATCTCGCATTTGCCAGCTCTTGCTAAAACAGTAGTGCAGCGATGCGTTACCTGTCGACAGCACAATGCAAAGCAAGGCCCCCCGTTCCTCCCGGCACACAAGCCTGTGGAGCAGCTCCCTTTGAAGATCTTCAAGTGGACTTCACAGAGATGCCCAAATGCGGAGGTAACAAGTATTTACTGCTTCTAGTGTGTACTTACTCTGGGTGGATAGAGGCTTATCCAACACGAACTGAAAAAGCTTGTGAAGTAACCCGTGTGCTTCTTCGAGATCTCATCCCTAGGTTTGGACTGCCTCTACGAATCGGCTCAGATAATGGGCCGGCACTTGCGGCTGACTTAGTACAGAGGACGGCAAAGGTATTAGGAATCACTTGGAAGCTACATGCCACCTACCAACCTCAGAGTTCCCGAAAGGTGGAGGGAATGAATTGGACTATCAAAAATAGTTTAGGGAAAGTATGTCAAGAGACAGGATTAAAATGGATATAGGCCCTTCCTATGGTATTGTTTAAAATTAGGTGCACCCCCTCTAAAAAAACAGGATACTCCCTTTATGAAATATTATATCATAGGCCTCCTCCTGTACTGCAGGACTTCCGGGTACTCCCCAAGAGTTGGGTGAAATTGAACTGCAGCGATAGCTACAGGCCCTAGGGAAAATTACCCAGACAATCTCAACTTGGGTAAATGAGAGGTGCCCGGTCAGCTTATTCTCCCCAGTTCACCCTTTTTCTCCAGGTGACCATGTGTGGATCAAGGACTGGAACGTAGCTCCTTCGCGGCCATGGTGGAAAGGAACCCAGACCATTATCCTGACCACTCCCACAGCTGTAAAGGTGGACAGAATCCCGGCCTGGGTTCACCACAGCCACGTAAAAAAATCCCGCAGCCCCTGAAACCTGGAGGGCCAAACCAAGCCTGGACAATCCCTGTAAAGTGACCCTGAGGAGGACGACAAGCCCTGCTCCAGTCACACCCAGAAGCTGACGGGTCCACGCATGGCCGAAGCATGAAGAAAATCATCGTGGGACTTATTTTCCTTATGACATGGACTTGTGGGGTAAAAGCTTCCACTGCTTCTTTTCACATGGAAGACTGCTTTCAGTGGCTACATCAGGTCACTGAGGTAGGACAACAGGTTAAAACAATCTTTTTGTTCCATAGTTATTATGAGTGCCCAGGAACTCCAAAAGGAACATGTTTATATAATAACACTCAGTACAAAGTATGTAATCCAGGAAGTGGTCAGCCTGATGTGTGCTATGACCCCTCTGAACCTCCCATGATCACAGTTTTTGAAACAAGACTAAGGACTGGTCCTTTTCTAGGTGACACAAGTAAAGTAATAGCTAGAGCAGAAGAAAGAGGGGTTCACAAACATGTAACTCTAAAATTTGATGCTTGTGCCACTATTAATAGTAATCAGCAAGGACTAGGATGCGGTTCTCTCCAGAAACATAACATGAAGTGACTTTCAGAGACTGGGCTACATGCTCAGCTAATTGCAAAACCAAATTTCTAGTGTTTCCTGGAATTTCAGGTACTGGCACATTTAGTTCTTCATAGAAACTCTGAAATACTGGCTCTGGAGAGCGTTTTCGAATTTCTCCTTTTATTAAAATGTTGGCCTTAGGGTCTAGTCCTTTTCCATCAATGCCTAGAGATACGTTTCTCCTTTTTCCCACTTTGGGTCTGAGGGATTTGTAATTATTAATTCTAAAGGGTTGCAGCTTCCACTTCTGCAGGAAGGGCTACTTTTTCCTTTTTGGAGCCAAACAAGATCTTTTTTATCTTTTTTTCCAAGTAGCCCAGATGACACAAGACCAGTATTGACACACATTTGTACATGAATATGATTCATGGCAGATATACTTATTTTATGCTGTATAGCTTTTTTCCCAATCTAGAGAACCGCATCCTAGTCCTGACAATTTCTGGGTTCTAAAAGCCTCAATTATTGGACAATATTGCACAGCTAGAGAAGGAAAAGAGTTCACTCATCCTGTAGGACGGCTTAGTTGTCTTGGACAAAAACTGTATAATGGTACCACAAAAACAGTTACATGGTGGAGTTCCAATTACACAGAAAAAGATCCATTCAGTAAATTTCCAAAATTGCAGACTGTTTGGACCCACCCAGAATTCCACCGGGACTGGACTGCCCCCACCGGGTTATACTGGATATGTGGACATAGAGCCTATGCTAAGCTACCTGATCAGTGGACAGGTAGCTGTGTAATTGGCACTATTAAACCATCTTTCTTCCTACTGCCCATAAAAACAGGCGAACTCCTAGGATTCCCTTCTATGCTTCCCGCAAAAAACAAAGCATAGCCATAGGTAACTGCAAAGATGATGAATGGCCCCCTGAAAGAATTATACAATACTATGGGCCTGCCACTTGGGCACAAGATGGCTCATGAGGATATCAGACCCCCATCTACATGCTCAACTGAATCATACGTTTGCAAGCTGTTTTAGAAATTATTGCTAATAAAACCGGTCAAGCCTTGACTGTTCTTGCCTGGCAAGAGACTCAGATGAGGAATGCTATCTACCAAAATAGACTAGCTCTCGACTACTTGCTAGCAGCTGAAGGAGGAGTTTGTGGAAAATTTAACCTTACTAATTGCTGTCTACACATAGATGATCAAGGGCAAGTAGTTGAAGACATAGTTAAAAATACAACAAAACTGGCCCATGTATACGTGCAAGTGTGGCACGAATTTGATCCTGGGGCCATGTTTGGAAATTGGTTCCCAGCAATAGGAGGATTTAAAACTCTTATAATAGGAGTTATAATAGTAATAGGAACCTGCTTACTACTCCCTTGTTTGCTACCTGTACTTCTTCAAGTGATAAAAAGCTTCATTGCTACCTTAGTTCACCAGAATGCTTCAGCACGAGTATATTATATGAATCACTATCAATCTATTGCACAGGAAGACATAAGTAGTGAAAATGAAAGTGAGAATTCCCACTAATAAAATAAGTGAGAGTCTCAAAGGGGGGAAATGAGAGAAGAGAGAAAGAGACCCCCCCCACATTGTTCTATATTGTTTTATACTCAGTACCTGTTTTAAGAAGAAACAAGGAAGCGAAACCAAAGGCAGGCAGCTGGGTGCCAGGCACCAGACCCAAAACCAGGCCTGGGCCTGCCTGACCTTAGCCTGATAGTTAAAATTCAACCCATGACCTAGCAACCAATGTTATCCATAGATTCCAGACATTGTATGGAAGGACATTGTGAAACTTCTCGTTCTGTTCTGTTTCACTGTGATTACCGGTGCATGCAGCCCCTGTCACATACCCCCTAGATTGCTCAATCAATCACAGCCCTTTCATGTAAAATCTTTAGTGTTGTGAGCCCTTTAGTGTTGTGAAACTGTGCACTCAACAAGCTCGGATTTTAAGACGCTAGTCTGCCAATGCTTCCAGAGGATTAAAGCTACTTCCTTCACTATCTTGGTAGTCTATGGGGTTTTGTCCATGGCTCGTCCTGCTACAGGAACATAAGGAGGAACTAGTAAAAAAGAATGCCAAGGAAATTCAACAGAATATAGTATCTTGTGGTATAAGAGATATTTGGTCCTTGTCCCCAGTTCCTGTCACAGAGATCCTAGAACTTTGTAATTTCATGAAAGATAAGGGTGATAGAAGCATCCTTTGTTATATTTGGGTTCTGTACAAAGCTTCTAAAGCCCTTGGAACTTCCTGAGTTACAGAGGTGATAGGACTATCTTTGTCATTCATAACAAGCCCTTTTGGTCACACCTGATTTATGCTAATGAGGCAACTTAGGATGGGGCCACTAGGGAGCCTCAGGATGGGCTGGTCACCATAAAGACTAAGGGATTACAGGCTTGGAACTTTCAGCCCCACCCACTGACCTCTGGGTGGGAGGGGCACTGGAAACTACTTTTTATCAAAACCCTTCAACAAAGAGACTTGATGAGCTTTGGGGCTGGTGAATACATGGAGGTGCTGGGAGGGGGTGTACTCTGAGGGGCATGGCAGCTCAAGGCCCCTCCCCCATACCCTGAGCAATTCACCTCTTCCATCTGGCTGTTCCGAGTTGTATCATTTATTAATATAATACCCAATAAATATAAGTGTTTCCTGAGTTCTGTGTTATCATTCTGGCAAATTATCGAACCTGAGATGGGGGTCATAGGAACCCCTGATTTATAGCCAGTTCATCAGAAGTACAGGTGTCTGGGACTTGAGACTGGTGTCTGATGAAGGGGCAGTCTTACGGAACGGAAGCCTTAAATCTGTGGAGTCTGACATTGACTCTGGGTAATTAGTGTCAGAATTACATGGATTGTTGGACACCCAGTTGGTGATCAGAGAAGTGGAGAATCAGTTGTTGGTGTAGAAAACACCCCAGAGTATCCTAAAAGCCAAGAACAGACAAGGTGTTTACCAGACTTCTGGTCTGTATGTAAAGAGCTTGGAAGTTATCGTTCCTGTGCTTACAATAAGAAAAAAAGCTAGGCCAGGAGCGGTGGCTCATGCCTGTAATCCCAGCACTTTGGGAGGCCGAGGCAATTGTTGAATTCCAACCAACAGAGCACATAAAGCGTTTTTACCCCAACATATATTTGGAATGTTAACTTGTATTTTAAAATGAGCATCTTGTCAATAAAAGTATGAGCTATGATCCTGGAACTACCAATGGTCAAGCTGGAGAAACAAGGTCCAGATTTACCTTCCCACCTGAAGCAACTAAAAATCCTGGAAGGAAGAATGAAATGATGACACTCAAGATGCTGGACAGTAAATCCTGGGAAACAGGAAGCCAAAGAGTCGTGTCTGGATCAAGCTCGGGTAGCAGGAACCCATACAGAGCCCAGTGGTTTTCCTGAATTGACGCGATGAAGCTGGGAGTCTGGGAAATTCAAGACAGCTTGAGTTCATAGGGCAGAGTGCCAGAGAGGAGAGAGCTGCAGAGACAGAGAACCAGGGGATTTTGGAGACCACGCCTTGAGGATTCAGTTGAGCCCTGATCAGCACGTGTGTGTGAGGAAACTGCCTGAGGCTGGGGAAAAAGCAGCCCCAAAGGGCTAGTGAGCACAGTGCTCAGAGCTGGAAGCACGTCTGTTCCATTCTTAGCTTGGCCTGTTAAACTCTTTATGAAAATTCTCAACCGTTATCTCACTGACGGCCAGGGTTAAGCCTTGTCTAACTGGCTCCTCTGCTCAGAAGTTTCTCCTGCTTCTTGGCCATTACCAGGCATCAGGGCATGACTGGGCTGAAAATCAACAGTGCAGATATTTATAAAGAGATTAGTGTAAGCACAGGGGAAAAAAATCTGTCATCTTGCTATCATAAGATATTGTACTGCAGACAGTGTAGAAAAGAGGAAAGTTTAAATTACAAAATCTTATGGCCAGGCATGATGGCTCACATCTGCAACTCCCCAGCACTTTGGGAGGCTGAGATGAAAGGATGACTTGAGCCCAGGCATTCAAGACCAGCCTGGCCAACACAGTGGGACACCATTTCCACAAAAATTTATTTAAAAAGTAGTCAGGCATGGTGGTGCATGCCTATAGTCCCAGCTAATCAGGAAGCTGAGGTGGGAGGATTGCTTAAGCCCAGGAGGTTGAGGCTGCAGTGAGCTGTGATTACACCACTGCACTCCAGCCTTGGCAACAGAAATCCCATCTCAAAAGAAAACAAAAAGATCTTCCTTAAGTGATATCTAAATTTGTTTGAATGAGACACACACAGCAGGTGCAATCTATCAGAAAATAAGAAGAATGAATAAAATTTAGTCTCCAAGCAAAAAAGCAGTGTGTTTCTTCAAGATTTTTGTATGGGAGATAACCATGCAAGGGAAGAAATATGAAATGTATGAAGAGTGGAAAAATTTATCAACTATATTATTTTTCTTAAAACAATGGAAATCCAAAAGAACCCACATAAAAGGTTTGAATTTATGCTTATAAAAAATAATTTTATTAATATTTGAAAATAGTCAATTTTCTCTTGCTACATTACAATTCCATTTCAGCCACTGATATGAATGCCATGTTTATATAATTAATATAGGTTTATCATAATTAATAGGTAAGTCCAGAGTCATAAAAAAGATAAGTATCACATTTCTTATTACGGGTAATATCAGCACCTAACAGGCATCGTTAACTTTTTATGAGTTTCCTTTTTGTTATAATTCCATGATTATACACACTTTACATAAATGCAAACGCATACACAAACTTGTAGGTGATACACTGAAGGGCTTGTTATTTCAAGCAGGCCCTGGTTAACCATTAGCAACAAGAACCAAAAAAGACCCCCCAAAACAAAAAGAACTGTAAAAAGCTCAAAAGTCAAATATGGAAAAGGATGTTAAAAATATTCAGAATATGCTTTTTCAACTATAAGGTATATTTACTCTTTTCAAATAGTCTTGGTAATTATATTACATTATTTAAAAATATTCTTTCTACTCTATTATTACAATTATTAAAAATTTTTAAATTAACCTAAATCTTCTGAGTTCCTTTATACACTAAACTAAATGCAAATTTACTTTCCTGTCTGACCCATTTAGAGATTTAATAGTAGGAGCTAGTAGTCTACAGCCATAAGTATCCGATTTTCACATTTGCATGTTCCATTTTCTCTTTCAACTATGAATTCTGGTAGGTTCCTTGAGTTTTATAATCTATATTTATTTATAATTAAATTTATATTTAACTTGTGTCTTTATAAGCCATGAATCTTCCTCTACCACTTTCCTAGTTTTGTTTTACTTTTGGTCTTTGTATTTGTTTCTTTTCACACTGTCACAGTCGACTTTTTCTTTGTACTCTCTCATTTGCCTGAAAAGTGTGTTTCTTCAAGATTTTTGTTTGGGAGATAACTGTGCAAAGGAGGAAATATGAAATGTCTGAAGATTGGGAATGACAGAAATACAGAGGCTCTATTCCACAGGCCCCTCTTCATTTTATGGGGAAATCTCTAGGCCAAAAATAAAATTCTAAGCCCCCCCCCCCACCCCCACCAACTGAATGGACTCCCCTCTTGGCCAAGGGGATCTCAAAGAAACCTGAAAAACCAGTTCAAGCCATGATGGGAAGCAGAGGCTGGACATGCCGCCTACTACCCTCCTCCCTCTGGAGTTTAGGCACAACTGGCCAGCAATATTAAAATAGAGACCTTAAGACGGAAAAAAAACAGACTCTCTGTAGCAATGAGATATCAAATTCCGACCTGACTCTGATATAGGATCACATGACAGATAGCAGGCTCTGAAGGAAATAGAAGTATTTTACCCAAAAATATATTTTCTTTGACATATTTTGAAATGGTCCTGCAAAGCCATCTCTTGTGGGGGCCATTTGCATCTGTAGAGAATCTCCTTCCCTTACTAGGTCTTTTCCAGGGAGTCTGACTCGTTTTAAGTTCCAATAAAAGATACTTACCATCTATTCTTTCTGGAGCCTGCTACTTGGAGGATTTATCTATATAACAAGAACCTTGACTTCCCTTTAGGATATAGGAAATAAATAGAAATACTTAAAAATAATAAGTAGAAATACTTTAAGATGTAAGTATCCCTATAAATAGAAATACTTTAAGGGGGGATAAGATAACCCCCTTTATCTTTTTTTTTTTTTTTTTTTTTTGAGACGGAGTCTTGCTCTGTCACAAGGCTGGAGTGCAGTGGCGCCATCTCAGCTCACTGCAAGCTCCGCCTCCTGGGTTCAAGCCATTCCCCTGCCTCAGCCTCCCCAGTAGCTGGGACTACAGCCGCACGCCACTACGCCCGGCTAATTTTTTGTATTTTCGTAGAAATGGGGTTTCACTATGTTGGCCAGGAGGGTCTCAATCTCCTAAACTCTTGATCCACGGCCTCGGCCTCCCAAAGTGCTGGGATTACAGGCATGAGCCACCGCGCCCGACCCCCTTTATCTTAAGCATTTCTTTCTGCTGACTTTAACTTTTCAGGTAAAATTTAACTCTTTCAGCCAACTGCCAATCAGAAAATCTTTGAATCCACCTATAACCTGGAAGGAACCACCGACCCCACCTTCAAGATGTCCTGCCTGTCCTGGCTGCACCTAAGTACACCTTACATGTATTGATTTATGTCTTTTTCTGTAACTTCTGTCTCCCTAAAAATGTATACAACCAAGCTGTAACCCAACCACCTTGGGTGCATGTTCTTAGGACCTCCTGAGGCTGTGTCATGGGCCATGATCCTGATATTTGGCTGAGAATAAGCCTCTTCTAATATTTTATAGAGTTTGCCTTTTTTGGTCAACCAATCTGAGGCTAATTTTTCTAATTTTGTAGGTAATCTTTTTGTTTGATTCCCTACATGGACTTTTAAAAATCGGGTTTTTGTTCTTGTTTTTGACAGAGCAGTAGCACCACCATCTCAGACAAACGCTGGCACTTGAAGTTCCAGCTCCTTTTCTAGCCTCATGCATTTCAAGGAAATCACTTCTCTTCTAACTACAAGGAACCAGAAACAGCAGACAGTAAAACACAGATAAGACAGCTCAGGCACAGAGGGAGGTGGGGGGGAAAGTCTCTTGGGTAACTTCCAAACTTCACCCTCATACAATGGGCCCCAGTAAAACAGTGGGCCTTTCCACACTGAATCCTTAAAAACTTTTAGTCTATAAGAAAGTGGGCTCTGACCTAACTCGGCCAGCAGCCCCTCTCAGGTTTGTTTTCTCTAAAATAAACCTGTCCTTGACTGTCAAGCCACCTTTCGTGTTTCTTTCCTCTTTAATTCTTACAGTTTCCTGTATCTTTAAGTATTTCTAATTTCCTATATCCAGCAATCAGGTTTTTTCCATTATTTTTGTGAGACACAAAAAAGGATAAGGCTTCTGTTCTATTTTTTCCTGCCTTTTTAAATTAGCAATATATTAAATTGCTAGACTTCATGTCTAGCTTTCATATACATATGATATGTATATGATACATATATATAAAATATATGATATTATATATATATATATATTTTTTTTGAGACGGAGTCTCGCTCTGTCGCCCAGGCTGGAGTGCAGTGACGTGATCTTGGCTCACTGCAAGTTCTGCCTCTCGGGTTCATGCCATTCTCCTGCCTCAACCTCCTGAGTAGCTGGAACTACAGGCACCCACCACCATGCCCAGCTATTTTTTTTTTTTTTGTATTTTTAGTAAAGATGGGGTTTCACTATGTTAGCCAGGATGGCCTCCATCTCCTGACCTTGCGATCCACCTGCCTCAGCCTCCCAAAGCACTGGGATTACAAGCGTAAGCCACCGCGCCCAGCCATATATCTGATGTTCTTATATTTTAATTCTTTGTACTTTCCTCTGTGTTCTGGGAGGACTCTTTAAGTTTATATTTCAAGCTTACAGAATCCAATTTCTGAAAGGAATATTCTCTCACTTTCTAATGTGGTTTGTTCTTTAAACAATAAATATCTACATTAAAAAAATCTACACTCTGTGTACAGCATTGATCCAGTAGTCAAAAACCCATTAACCTGATCCAGCAGGCCCTGGGTCCAATGTGGTGAGGCTCAAATGAGTTTCCCTACTTCCCTCCTCACCCTCCCCATGTCTCTCCTTCCCTGCCTTCCTCTCCTTCACAATGAGAAAATAAAAAAGGAAAATTATAGAAAAGGAGAAATGGGAGTTGTTCCTAACCAACGTTCAGGAATTTGAAAGGCTAATGCAAAGTATATGCATTGTGTTCAAAATCAAATCACAGCTCCTCTTTAACCTTATCCTCTTGATCAGGTGATCATCTTAATGATGTCCATTCCTGTATAAATGTGGGTCAGGGCTGATGGACTAGCTAGACTTGGGGAACACACACAGTGACATTTTAAACACTGTTTATAATGTCATGCTGACATGACTTCCACCTGGATGACAGAAACCTGTAGTAAGCTATTGACATTTTCCTGTCCTATATACACTGAAAAGGTTAAAGGAAGATCAGAATTGCACAGACACAATGAAGAGTGATTGCAAACAGCTTTTTGGGAAAAAGAACTAACTGACCTTCATGAAGAGATGTGCAGAAAGGATGGTGCTGAAATACAGAAGCCAAAGGGGGTAAGTTCTATCTGGGTCTTTCCAACACAGCTGTATAAATTCATTGAATGGGTCATGAAAAACCTACAATGTTATAATTGTGTCTTTAAATTCATTTGCTTAAAATAAATTGAAGTTATGCTATAGCTTATTTTCTCTCATCCATAGTCTGTATTGTTAGACTTAAGTAGAGATCACAAAGCAGACACTGGCAAGCCGGTGGCTCTGAGACCTCCTGCCACAGGCATGACATGGGTTTTGCATTTATATGACATTCTGTAAAAGGCAAAACTACAGGGACAGTAACTGAAAGCAGGGGTCAAACAGGTACTTGTACACCAATAGTCACAGCAGCATTATTCACAATTGTTGAAAGGTGCAAATGATCCAAACGTCAACCAATGAACGGATAAACAAAATGTGGTATATACATAAAATAGATACTATTCAGCCTTAAAGAAGGAAATTCTGGCATATGCTATAACATGAATGAACCTTGAAGACATATGCTAAATGTAATAAGCCAGATATAAAAGAACAAATATTGTATTATTCCATTTATAAGAAATACCTAGAGTAGTAAAATTCATACAGACGGCAGTATAGAAGGTACTAGGGGCTGGGAAGGAGGAAATGAGGAGTTACTGCTTAATGGGTACAGAGTTTCTGTTTGAAATGATGAAAAGATCTGGAAATAGATTGTACATTTAAAAATGGGTGAAAGTGTAAATTTTATGTTATGTGTATTTTATCACTTTGCATTTTGATAAAGTACACACAGAATGTGAGGAGACAGCCACAGGAAGGAGGTCATGCCTCAGGTGAATTCCTAACAGAAAGGCAGTGGTGGGGAATCCACACATCAAAGTGCCGAGACCAGCTCAGTCGGGGAGACCCTAACCCAGTAGCGCTAGAGGAATTAAAGACACACACACAAAAATATAGAGGTGTAAGTGGAAAATCAGGGGTCTCACAGCCTTCAGAGCTGACAGCCCCACAGATTTACCCACGTATTTATTAACAGCAAGCCAGTCATTAGCGTTGTTTCTACAGATATTAGATTAACTAAAAGTATCCCTTATGGGAAACGAAGGGATGGGCCAAAATAAAGGGATGGGTTGGACTAGTTACCTGCAGCAGGAGCATGTCCTTAAGACACAGATCACTCATGCTATTGTTTGTGGCTTAAAACTGCCTTTAAGCGGTTTTCCGCCCTGGGCGGGCCAGGTGTTCCTTGCCCTCATTCCGGTAAACCCACAACCTTCCAGTGTGGGTGTTATGGCCATCATGAACATGTCACAGTGCTGCAGAGATTTTGTTTATGGCCAGTTTTGGGGCCAGTTTATGGCCAGATTTTGAGGGGCCTGTTCCCAACACAAAGAGACAAGCAGCAAGAGGAAGAAATGCAAGATCCTATAGGAAAAACAGAGAATACCTCTAAACTCCACCTCTCCGACAATGCCCAAGTCATCTAGTCCAGAAATCATACTTTGCTTACACTGACAGAAGTACGCACGCTGGAATTACAAATCTTGGATATAATCCCAAGCTTGTTGTAACAGAAAGGACACAGAAATCAGCCTAAAGGGAGTCCCAAAGGCCAATCCTCGGACAATTTCAGCATCAAAATAAATAATTGATATTAACAGATTACAGGCCATTGAATAAAATAGAAAACCATGCTTCCGGAATCATAGAAACACATATACAGAGAATATAAAACTCTTCTTCAAAGCAGAAAGCCAATTAACAAGTGTAGAAGAAACAATGGAATTATACAATCTTCATTTGGAAGCGATTATAATAAGTGATTAAAGCAAGTGTCATCAATGGATGAAACTAGAGGATCAAGTTTATTGTTTTTTGTTTTTTTTGAGATGGAATTTTGCTCTTGTTGCCCAGGCTGGAGTGCAAAGGCACAATCTCAGCTCATTGCAATCTCCACCTCCCGGGTTAAAGCAATTCTCCTGACTCAGCCTCCCAAGTAGCTGGGATTACAGGCATGCACCACCATGCCCGGCTAATTTTGTATTTTTTTTAGTATAGATGGGGTTTCTCCATGTTGGTCAGGCTGGTCTCAAACTCCCAACCTCAGGTGAGCCGCCAGCCTCGGCCTCCCAAAGTGCTGGGATTACAGGCATGAGCCACCGCACCCGGACTGAGGATCAAGTTTTTAAAACAATGTTTTATATATTACAATTTATTTTATATTATTTTTTAAATCATTTTTAGAGACAGGGTCTTACTCTGTGGCCCAGGCTGCAGTGCAGTGGCATGATCACAGCTCATTGCTGCCTCAGACTCCCAGGCTCAAACGATCAACACACTTCAGCCTCCTGAGTAGCTGGGACTGCAGGCACATGCTACCATGCACAGATAGTTTACTTTTTGTAGAGGTGGGGTCTCACCATGTTTCCTATGGTCTCAAACTCTTGGCTTCAAGCAATCCTCCCACCTCAGCCTCCCAAAGTGCTGGGATACAGGCATGAGCCATGTGTCTGGCCTTGGTAAATCAAATTTGACAAGTAAAAATACATATACATACACTCATAGGATTTCCTGTTAAGAGACTGATGATTATAAAAGGAAGATTGTAACTTCACAGTGCAAAATCTGCCAGATACCATCTGAATGAAGACAGCAAAGTTAAAATGACCAGCAATCGGAGTAAGTCACAATCCCCCAATAGGGTGTGATGATGAACTCAGAATACAGTATTACTTCCATGGTTTCCTTACCAAAAAAGCATAGCATAGGCCCAGCACAGGGGCTCATGCCTGTAATCCCAGCACTTTGCGAGGCCGAGGCAGGTGGATCATGAGGTCAGGAGTTCAAGACCAGCCTGCCGAAGATAGTGAAACCCCATCTCTACTAAAAATACAAAAAAAAAAAATTAGCCGGCCGTGGTGGCAGGTGCCTGTAATCTCAGCTACTGGAGAGGCTGAGGAAGAGAACTGCTTGAACCCAGGAGGTGAAGGTTGCAGTGAGCTGAGATTGCACCACTGCACTCCAGCCTGGGTGACAGAGCAAGACTCCGTCTCAAAAAAAAAAAAAAAAAGCAAAAAACAAACAAACAAAAAAACGCATAGCATAAATCTAATCACGAAGAAGCATCAGACAGGTCCAATGAAGGGCCAGACTACAAAACAACTGGCCTGTTCATTTTTCCTAGACCTATTCATGAGAAAACACCTGATCAGGTGACAGCCAGTAATAGCCCCAAACCACATGAAAAGAAGGGCATTTTAAGTAATTTCTTTGAATACAGTACATCAGGCATGTCAACCATATTATAAAAGTTAAAACATATTCTGCATTTTTCAGGTTGCTTTGAAACGACCTGTTAGGAAGCCATGAAAATGGACATTTTTCTTTTTGCCTAGATTCTGAACAAGTCTGTTGAGAAGTGTTGAGTCTGAACAAGAGAACTTGGGCAAAGAAAATGTGTTGACAACTTAAAGATGATTGTTAATTCTTTCTCTTCCTATTTATCTTAATGTACACATAATTTACCAGGCACTTCCTTACTTTGGTTAGGAACCAATGTTCTCTTTATCTGGAGATCTAGGGAGATGAATGAGAAGGGAAGATTATAGACAGGTGAGAAAAGTGTTGATAGCTTTGTTAATGAGACACATTCCTGTTCAGCAGTGGCCGGAAGAAGGCTCTGATGGTGGAAGGGCTGTTAGGTACAACCTTTAAGCTCATTCCATATTAACCTTCATGTTCACATCACCCTGGGTGATCAGGCTTCAGGATCTCTGTTTTATTCCACCTCAACTCACCAGGATTGAGTTGGACAAATTCTCTTAAAGTTCTTTTTACTGACATACACAATGGCTCTGGCTGGCTGGAGCAGCCTCTTCCTGAAGACGGAGTCTCTCTCAAGCACCAAGCAAGTAGAGGAAGACTCTGTGCTTCTCTCCAAGTCATCATCTCCTTGCCTCACACCAGAGTTTTGTAAAGTCCCTGTCCTTTATGTATGTGGTAGCTAGTCTCCATACACAGTTCCCCAGTGAACCATGCCCTTGGCATTCAGTTTATTAAACTACTCTTGAATACGGGCCAAATTTGACTCATTCTCAATCAATTGTATACAGAATTAAAGCTGGCTTTTAAGATCTGCAACTTCTACCTAGCTCTCTTGGAATACTTGCTCTTGGGACACTCCCTCTCAGAAATCAACCCCCATTCTGTAAGCCCAAGCCACATGGAGTAGCCCAAGCCAGCTCTCACCCAGCAGTTACCAGCAACTGCCAGCCATCCTGAAGCCCAGTTTAGCTTCAGCCCCAGCCGCTGTGACTGCACATCTACTAGACAGCAAGTAAGAACCTCCCAGCTAAGCCCCAACATGGGCTCATGACAGACAATACATTGTTGTCCAACACTACATTTGGGGTGATTTGTCCTACAGCAATGGATAACTACAATATATTCTCAAACATTTGATGTTCTTATTTAAATATCTTTATCACATGTACGTATCTTTCTTTTTTTTTTTTTTTTTTGAGGCAGAGTCTTGTTCTGTCACCCAGGCTGGAATGTAGTGGCACGATCTTGGCTCACTGCAGCCTCTGCCTCCTGATCAAGTGATTCTCCCGCCTCAGCCTCCCAAGTAGCTGAGACTACAGGCATGTGCCACCACACCCAGCTAATTTTTTGTATTTTTAGTAGAGATGGGGTTTCACCATGTTAGCCAGGATGGCCCTGATCTCCTGACCTCGTGATCTGCCTGCCTCAGCCTCCCAAAGTGCTGGGATTACAGGCATGAGCCACTGCACCCAGCCGGTATATATCTTTTAATATATAATTTTGCAAAAACATTGTATCATACCCTATGTAGTTTGCCAATGACTTTTAAAAACTCAAAAACGTGTTTTTCAATCTATCTGTTTTTTTGTTTTAGAGACATGGTCTTGCTATGTTGCCCAGGTTGGTCTTGGACACCTGGGCAACAGTGATCCTCCTGCCTCAGCAGAGTAGCTGGGACTACAGATGTGCTCCACCATGCCAGCTTCATCCATGTTTTGCTTCGCTTTATTCCTTTTCACTGCTGTTTCTACTGTGTTAATATTCCAAAGTATATCCATTCTCCTAATTAATGGACATTCAGACTACTTACAATCATTTGGTGTGATGATCAGTGCTGCTAAGAATATCTTTATACATCCCTTGATGCCCACATGCAATCGTTTCTCCAGTGTATCTATGCAGATGTCCACAACACGCACGAGTTCAGCTTTATGTCATCTCTGACTTATATTCCCACTACTAATGAATTTCTTATTCCACATACATCCTGAAGCTCAGTATTGTCACACATCCTAATTTTTCCTCATTTGTGGTTGTAAAATCATACATTACCGTGGCCTTAATTTGCATTTTAACTACTAATGAAGTTAATTACCTTTTCGTGTTTCTGGAAATTTGTATTTTCTTTTCTGTGAAATAAGAAGTCATGTATTTAGCCCATTTTCCTAGTGGTATTATTGATTTGTACAAATTAGTATTTCTGGATTATAATAGTTTTGTTGGGCATACTGTAGAAAGATCGATTTTGTGTCTTGACTTTTTCACCTCCCTTTTTGTATACTTTGGTAAGCAGTTCTTTCATGTGAGCAAATACATCAAAAATTTTATATAGCTAATTTGTAGCCTGTTTAAGAAATCTTTCCCAATCTCAAGAACATAAAATTATTCCTTTACATATTCCTCCAAGTTATTCAGTTTTTGCTTTTCATATAATTGTTATGGTGAGGGTAAGGATCTAATTTTTTTTCTGTGAATCATTTCTGTCTCAGAGCCAATTTTGAACAGTTCATTCTTTTTGTTTTTTAAGACAGTCCTGTCACCCAGGCTGCAGTGCAGTGGCATGATCTCGGCTCAGTGCAACCTCTGCCTCCTTGGGGTCAAGCAATTATCTTGCCTCAGCCTACTCAGTAGCTGTGATTACAGGCATGTGCCACCACACCCGGCTAATTTTTGTAGTTTTAGTAGAGACAGAGTTTCGCCATGTTGACCAGTCTGGCCTCGAATTCCTGACCTAAGGTGATCCACCCACCTTAGTCTCCCAAAGTGGTGGGATTACAGGCGTGAGCTACTGCGCCCAGCTACAGTTTATTCTTTCTCCGTATTTCTTGTCATTAATGCTTCTAACATCTTACCATTCTTTTTCAGTAGGCTTTCTATAAATAAACCTTTATCATGTTATTAACTATGCTTAGGTGCTCTGGATTACGTTTGCTAATGCTTTGCTTGGGATTTCACCTCTTGTTCATAGGCAATATTGGCCTATAATATTCATTTCTTGTGCTTTACCTGGCTTTGACACTGGGTTATATTAGCAAAATTGTGCTATTATATTATCTCCTCTGGGAGACTTTCCATAAAACTTGATCTGTTACTTCAAGTTTTGACACATCTTGTCTTAAAAAATAACTTGGCCTAATGTTCTCCTTTGTGTGATTTTAATTCAGATTTAACTTTTTGATGATTTTAAAACTACTAATAGTTAGGGAAGTTATATTTCCCTAGGAATTTTTCCAACTTATGTAGAGAAAAAAAACTGAACAGTTGTGGGAAGTGAGGATTAGAGATGAAGCATTCAATGATTCAGAAAAGTCTGTTCTTCACAAGTCTGAAACAACGAGACTGAGTAACCCAGGAGGCAAAAGCTGTATTCAGTGATTTTTGCTATGCTCCCAATAACACTTTCCTATCTTTTTTTTTTTGAGACGGAGTCTCGCTCTGTTGCCCAGGCTGGAGAGCAGTGGCACGATCTCGGCTCACTGCAAGCTCCACCTCCCAGGTTCACACCATTCTCCTGCCTCAGCCTCCCGAGTAGCTGGGACTACAGGTGCCCGCCACCATGCCCGGCTAATTTTTTTTTTTTTTTTTTGTATTTTTAGTGGAGACGTGGTTTCACCGTGTTAGCCAGGATGGTCTCAATCTCCTGACCTCATGATCCGCCCGTCTTGGCCTCCCAAAGTGCTGGGATTACAGGCGTGAGCCACTGCACCCAGCCCGTTTTCTATTTTTTAAAGTTCCTTGGCAGAAAAACTTAGCACTTTATGAAATGGGTGGTTTCAGCCCTGAAGTGCTTGCCCCCTCCTGATAAACTTGGCTAAACTAGATGTTAGCCTCTCTAAAGCCCAACAATTTTGACTTGTGAGATAACTGTTTTTAGCTTGCTAATCTTATGATTCACATTTTAGAAATGCTGAAATGAGCTAAATCACTTGTTGAAGAGTATAAGTCCATTTTCTGGAAGAAAGAGCATCTGAACTCAGAGCCTAAATATTTGCCCCGTGACCTTTAGAGTGTGGGGAGAAAGTGAACCTTGTCTGATGAAGGCGAAAAAGTGGAAGTAAGGGTGAAAATCATCTGGTTCATTTTACCTCCAAGGATGATGACCTGAGTTCTACATTGTTCCTGGGCCTTCTGGTGGCTGCTAACCAGAAAACTCACAGAAGCAGGCAGACCCTGGGAGCTGAGCTGTGCTTGCTATTGGCTACATTCTGAGATAATTTATAACATTTTTCAGTAAATTGCAAACGCAGTGGTTGTCTGAATTACCTTTACTTATCAATTTAATACAGCAAAGGTAATCACTTTTAATGAGAAAAACAAGTGAAATACCATGCGTTCTGTGACTTAAAGTGACTTCAGATCTGACTCAGAGTTTGGAACAAGTAGTCAGGAAGAAAACTCAAAGACAGTACGTCTGCATAGTTTATGGAGTGATTTTCTTCTCAGGTGAATGGCTTAGGAAGCAGAGAAACAATTCAAAGTCTTTACCATGAAGTGCAGAATCTGCTTTAAGATTATTAAAAAACATTTTAGTGACAGTGAGGTAGCTATGGGTAACCTGTACATATTTCTTTTCTAAAACATTCTTTCTAGTACCACTGGCTTGCATAATAGTTTCAAAAAATAGATTCCTAGATTTATCTGTCTCTGGATTTTATGGCTGTACTTGTACATAAACAGCAGGCTTCCCAGTGATGCTCAGGAAAGCTGGTGGCTGTTATCGTACATCACTAGACAATCAAATACTAACCCTGCAATCTTAAAAATTCTCCATTTCATGGTAATAACTTAAGAACATATGAATAAACATTTTATAGAAGCTTTTCTAGCATTCCCAAGGTTACCCTGCATCATGAAGTCTCCGATGTTTGATGAGGTCTAACGCTGAAGTTTTACCTATGATTAACTACTCTTCATCACTTTCTCCCCACAATGAATTTTTTGATATTCAGTATGGAATATAACTTCAGTTCCTACATGCATTTATACAGTTTTTCTCAATTATGAGTCCTTTGATGATTAGTAAGAGATGAGCTCTGACTAAAAGCCTTCCCACATTCTTTACATTTATAAGGTTTTTCCCCTGTATGAATTCTCATGTGTGTCATAAGGGATGAACTCTGTCTGAAGGCTTTCCCACACACTTTACAATTATATGGTTTCTCTCCAGTATGAATTCTCTGGTGCTGAATTAGAGCTGAGCTTTGGTTGAAGGCTTTCTCACAGTCATTACATTTATAAGGTTTTTCTCCAGTATGAATTTTTCGATGAGTATTAACGCCTGAGTGGGAACTGAAGGCTTTTCCACATTCCTTACAATTATATGGTTTCTCTCCAGTGTGAATTCTGTGATGTATATTAAGCCGTGAAATCCAAGAGAAGGCTTTCCCACATTCATTACATTTGTAGGGTTTTTCTCCAGTGTGAATTCTTTGATGTTGTATGAGAGCTGAGCTTTGGCTGAAGGCTTTCCCACATTCTTTGCATGCATATGGTTTCTCACCAGTGTGAATTCTCTGATGTATGATAAGGGCTGAGTGATAGCTGAATACTTTTCCACACTCGTTACAATGAAAGGGTTTCTCTCCAGTATGAATTCGATGGTGCCTACTTAGCCGCGATATTGAAGTGAAGGCTTTCCCACACTGAGTACATTCATATGGTTTCTCCCCAGTATGAATTCTGTGGTGCTGAATGAGAGATGAGCACTGACTGAAGGCCCTCCCACATTCATTACACTTATAGGGCTTCTCTCCTGTGTGGATTCGCTGGTGATTATTAAGAGATGAACTACCTTTAAATGTTTTTCCACATTCCTTGCATTTATAAGGTCTCTCTCCAGTATGCATTCTCTGGTGTCCAATAAGAGATGTGGTGAAACTGAAGGCTTTTCCACATTCACTACATATATAAGGTTTCTCTCCTGTATGAACCCTCAAGTGCTGAGTTAGGGATGAGCTTTGGCTGAAGGCTTTCCTACATTCCTTACATTTATAGAGCTTCTCTCCAGTGTGGATTCTCTGGTGTTTACTCAGGGAGGAACTGTGGAGGAAGATTTTCCCACAGATATTACATTTATAACATTTACGCACTGTGCTGACCCCCAGTTGTTTAAAGAGAACTGAATACTGCTGTGAACGGGGTCTCCTTCCTCTGGAAACTATTCTCGGTTTTCTAATAAGCGATGATTTTAGACCAAGGGTTTTCCCAAATTCAACACCTTTAAAGCTCCTCTCCTTCATGTAGACTTTTTTGATGGTAACTAACACTTTACTGAAAAGTCTGTTCTTTTTGCCTTGTTGCTTCTCTAACTTATCTTCATTTATGTAGGTTTTCTCCAACTTGAAGTCAAATGCGCCATCAATTATGAGTTTTTTCATGATTTCCTGATTTTCTTCTTTAGAAACTATGGTTTCAAACAAGCTTTCCCATCCTAAAGTAGACAAAACATGTAAGTCTCTCTTGAACTGAGAATTTTAAAAAGTGACATAAAAACGCACAAGGATAGTTAAAAAATATAAAGCCTTGAAATCTTAGAAAAGGATGGGAAAAAGAAGAGGAGGAAGGAAGCAGGATGACAGACGTGTGGGTGGGAAGGGTCTGAAGAAACCTACATATAGGTGGGCTGAGGAAATTAGGGGACAACAGGAAGAGCCAGGCTCGATCTATTAACAAAGCACAGCTCGCTAGGCTATGAGGCCCTTCTGAACACAGCCTGTGTCCCTCAGCGTCATCTCCCAGGGCAGCTACCAGTGCACTCAGGTAAATACCAAGGGAAAAACTGCAGAGGGGCTAAAATTAAATGAAAGAGAAGAGCTCCGCCAAACACAGGATGTCAAGCAGTGCTGCTCTAGACCTCCTCAGAATGCTGTAAATAATGGCATCCACTTACTCAAGTAATACCTACTGAATGCCTACTGTGTGCTACGCAAACGTTAAGACTCTGAGAATGACAGGGCACAAGCCAGACAAGGGCCTACTCTCAAGGTTTTCATTCTGGCAGTGTGATACAGACAATGACCAAGTAACAAATCAACAGCAGTACAAAGGAGCAATGAGAACTGTAAGAAAACACAAACGAAGCACTGTGTAATAAGAGTGAATAGGCAACTATTTTAAACTGGGTGATGAGAAAATGAAATTAAAGATGAGATCTAAATAACAAGCGCTGGCCAGACAAAAATGTGGGTATAAAGGTGATTCCAGTCAGAAAGAACAGTAACACAAAGGCCCTAGGCAGGAATAGCTTCCTGTTTTCCAGGACATACAGCAGTCCATGGTAGCTGAAGCAGAGTGAACAAGAAGAGTGTCACAGATGAGGAAAAGAGGTGGGCCAGGCTATATCGTGGAGCGTTTTCTAGGATACAGGAAGATACTGGAAGTTCATCAGCATCACTGAGGGCTAGAAGGGACATGAAATGACATGGTTTTTGTTTAAAAAGGATCACTTTGGTTGCTGTATGAAAAACAAACTGTAATGGGGCCGGGGAGAAAGAGAACAAGGGCAGCTGCAGAACAGGCAATGAGGCCGCTGCACTCTTCCTGGATGAAGATGGTGGTGGCTGGCACTGGCATGTGGTGATAAGAGATGGAAAGAGGTGGGCGTATCTGGGATGTTCTGCAAGTAGCACTGGCAGGTATCTTCACCTACGAATAGAGCGCAGAGGCAATGAAAGAGGGGACTCAAGGATGACTCCTAGCTTTTGGTCTGGGCAACTCAATGGACACCAACACCATTATCATGATATTGGGGAATACTGGGAGAAAAGAACATTATTGAGAGTAATTTTTTGTCTACCTTTTTGGTTACTTAAGATACAGTACAAGAAATGGAATCATTGATTCAAAAGAAATGTATTTTCTTTTGTATTTTATGAAACAGCTTTTATTTTCTTAACTACAAAAAAATCATTATAAGAAAAACGCAGAAAACTATAAAAATGAACATATAGCTCACCCATAAATACATCATGCAATTGTAATCACTATCATATGTGGGACGTAGCTCACCAGAATTTTCTGCATATAAAAAAATCACTTAATTAAAAAATTAAAATGGGTTGAAATTAAGCTTCCTTTACCTCCATTTCACTTAAAAATCATGAGCTTCTCTCCATGTCAATAAATGTAGGCTGACATCATCATTTTAATGGCAATATAATATGTCCAATGCATGAAAACATCATCATTTACTAAATCCCTTTTTGAGAGTCATTTACCCTCCTCCTTTTGTGGCAGTGATGCCTCATGTTATAACAAACATTCTTTTACAACATCTTTGTAACTCTGCACAGTTATCTGTGCAGAAATTATCTTAAGATTTCTAGACTTGGAATTGATTTTAATAAAACCAGACCATCCTCAGAAAGACTACCAGTTGCAGTCCCACTAACGATACTGCTTATCACTCACAGCAGTGGCAACACATTGGGTATCTATTTCTTAATCCTTGGTAATAAGGGAAAAATGGTAACTTGTGCTTTGTTGGAATTTCATTGATTTTAATTTAATGAAGTTGAATAGTGCTTCAAAAAATCCCTTGTGGATTTTTAATCCACATGCCTGGCCTTTTCAATCACAATACTCATGTCTTTGTACTGTGATGATTTACTCTTGGTACCTTTGCCTCTTTATATTATGGCTTTGTATTCCCATAACCATCTTAGCAATATTAGTAACAGAGAAAAACTGGTAACTAAAATTTCCAAAAGGAAGACGGTTTAATTGGCTTAACATACAATATGGTCCTCTCAATGAGGTAGGCCTCTATTCACTGAGGGCTGAATAACTGAATGACATTCACAATTAAAACAGGCTCAAGAACAAACTGTATAATCAATCTTTCTGTATCTCTCTCTCACTGTGTCTGTCTCTCACACACAAACACATTTAAACAAATATGCAGTTTGAATGGGTAATAAACAACAATAATTGATCATAGTTGGTAAAATTCCGGTGACTTTTTTTTGCTCCTATTTTTACAACAGCATGTAGAATTTGTACAAATTTAAAATAATTAATTTTTAAAAATGCTTGTAAAACAACACTGACAATGTGATACCAATGATTTATTTGCCAACCAGAAAGCTCAGAGCGAAATTTGAAACTCATTTATAGCTACCATTCTGGTCCTTACTACAGATCTATTTATTTTCTAGATGTCTGATTGAATTTCTATTTTATTGTATCACTACTCTTGCAGTCAATTGCCTCACATTGTTGGTGGAATGTGGCAGAAACAAAAGATCCCTGAAATGAAAGGAAGGACTGAATCTTCAAAGCAAAGAGGCCAGTAAAGTGCCAAGGAACAAAGAAAAAAAAATACTCTTTCATATAACCTAATGAAAAGTCTGAATTCCAAAGATAAAGATGATGTCCTATAAGATTCCAAAGAGAAGACAGAAAAGAAAAAACAAGTTACCTATACAGGAAATAGAATCTGACTAATGGGATTATTTGTCAGCAGCACTCCATGCCCAAAGACAGTGGAGCAGTTTGGACAATGCAGAGAGGAAAAAAAAAAAAAAAAGGATGCCAGAATTCTAGATCCAAAACACAAATCTCAGAGGAGAGAAAAAAACAACTGATTTTTGACACGTACAGATATTGCACACACGAACCTTTTTTGAAAAACGTTACCCAAGAAAATATTCTAGTCGAGCCAAAGGGAAAAATGTGAAGACAGAGTTCACGAATGGAAACGCAAAAGTGAACTGGCCCAGAAAGCCCACGCCCTGCCCAGGTGAGAAAAAAACACCAGACACGTGGTAAAGCTCAACAGAGGCCTCCTCTACTGCCAGAAGCATAGACAGAATTCACAGGAGAATGAATGGGGAAGCTGATAATGCAGTCATCCAAGGGCGTATAGGGAAAAAGTGACATGCCTTAGGAGCTGGGATCTGGGATGCATTATTTTCTAAATTTTCACAGAAAAGAGAAGAATAGCATGATGAGTATCCGGAAGCCGACTCACATTCCGTAACTGTTACCGTTTGTCACACCTTCTTTCCCTCTTTCATGTATGTAAATACATACACATATATCTGCTTTTTTTCCCCTGTTGAACCATGTACAATAAGTTGTACACCAAAGAAATCAAAGCAAAAGATGGTTCCAAGATGAAACTATGAGGGATGTATTGTAGTGATTAAAAAAAAAAATGTAATGTTCAAGCCACTAAGGAAAATAATTTAGGAAAAGAATCAATCCAGTAAAAGCAAGGAAAAAGGAAGATAAAAGAATTATAAACCTTTACACATGATATACTGTATTACATATTCTGCAAATTACAAGATATCTGAAAACAGTGCAACCCATATTGGGAGAATTCAACCCTCCTCTGAACATGATGGATCAAGTAATCAAAAGAGAAAGGATCTGCCTTCCCAGCATTCCCCCCTGGCCTGGCACATCAAGGAGACCCTTGAGCGCAGCCTCCTCGCTGTGCCCTGGCAGTGGGAAAATGTTATGCCCATCTCCCAATTACTCTGTCACTCACCGAGATGTGTGCCTTGGGGAACTCCACTCTCCACCATCCAGGGGTCTTCTCCTTGCTCTAACTGGGAGATGACCTTTGGCTTGGAAAAGAGAATCCCTGTTCATGAACAAGAAAGAGACGTGAGCGGCCATCGCAGCAGGCGGGTCCAGCCCCAGAGTGCCCCGGGCAGAGGGGCAGTACAGGGAAGGAGGAGGCTTGTTCCGGGCAGAGGGGCAGTACAGGGAAGGAGGAGGCTTGTTCCGAGAGAGGCTTCAAACTGGGCTCCTAGAGGACAACCAGGAGGTGGTCCCAGGAAGCAAGTCAGGGCTCTGCTTGTGCACTCCTCTCAGCAGGAACACCGTGTGGGGCTCAGGGAACAGAGCTCGGTGGGCAGAAGACAGGAAAAGCAGAGAAAAGACCCCTTCATCAACTCTACTAAGCCAAGGTCTCTCCGTACAACCAAGGGGAATGGCAATGGCCACTCTTGGAGCCCACCTGTGAGCCGACCTGGCCAAGCCCTCCAAATGTGCCCCCTGAGGGTGCTAAGGTGCTCTCCTGGCAGATTCTGCATCAGGAGGAAAGTTCCTTACCCAGTGAGACCAGGATGCTGTAGTTCTCCAGCATCACCTCCCGGTACAAGGCTCTCTGGGCAGAGTCCAGGTGCAACCACTCGTCCTGGCTGAAGAACACGGCCACATCCCTGAACGTCACGGACTCCTGGAATGGCAAACCCACTCCTGTTCATCCAGGACCGTCCCCACAGCGGGACGACTGAGAAGCAACCCTGTCACAACTTAGGGTTCTAAGTATTTCAAGTGTTTCTGGACAACTTTTCAGTTACCAAGCACACATTTATCATTTACCTATGGTGAGTGAAACACCGTCCCCTCAGGAAGCTTGAACACAGAGGCCAAACAAGAGAAGCACCTGAACCCATGAAACAAAATCAGAGCAAGAAAACACTGAACTTTAGATTTGGAAACGTCCGATCACCTAGACCAAACCCTCATCTTACAGGTCACACCCGACAGTCAGGTTTCGGAAGGAGGCACCAGCGCATTCACTGAGGGAGATACAGGTGGACCACCACAAGGCTTGCTGGGAAAGGCGGTCACTGAGTCCTAGTTCTGCCTCAACTCGGGCCATCTCTGAGTCCTGGGAAAGAGGACACTGACATTCACAGTAGGGAAGGCTATGAGAATGTTCCAGGCATGGCTGTGTCAGGAGAGGTCCCAGATGGTGGGCTACATAAACTTTCAAGCCAGAGGAGAAGGCTATGGTCAGGAGTCTCCCTCCCCACCCCAGAAGCTCCTGTTCTTCTACCTCTCTCCTCCTTCACTGGATGGCATGTCACTGCTCTGAACTAGGGCCATCTCCCCTTCTTTTCTTGAGAGTCATCTTCTTGGCTGGGCACAGTGGCTCACGCCTATAATCCCAGCACTTTGGGAGGCCAAGAAAGGAGGATTACTTGAGCCCAGGAGTTCAAGACCAGCCTGGGCAACATAGAGAGATCTCATCTCCGCAAAAAATAATTTTTTTTTTAATTAATTGGGTGTGGTGGCATGTGCCTGTAGTCCCGGTTATTCAGAAGGCTGAGACAAAAGGCTTGCCTGAGCCCAGGAGGTCGAGGCTGCAGTGATGTGTGATCACACTACTGCACTCCAGCCTGGGCAACAGAGTAATATCCTGTCTCTTAAAAAACAAAACAAAACGAATCATCTTAAAAAAGCTTACTAGAAAATTCTAAAAGATCAATAAGCAAAACAACAAGAAGTGTTCATCTAACTTTCTACCACCAGAAAAAGTTAACTTTTTGCTATGTCTCTTCAGGTGATTTTCATGCAAATATGGTTCTATATTTAAATAAAAACAAAATCACATTATACAAATAACAGCATCCTGATCACCACTGTTTACATGCTGCCCAGTAGTTCAGTGTACAGATGATCTAGTTTATTTAACTCCCCTAGTACTGGATGTTTAGGTTGTTTGCACTTTGTTCGTACTCTAGAAATGCTGAATTGAGCATCCTGTACAGAATCACAAAGGCGTACAAAGCTTATCTCCTTCAGACATATTTTTCTTTCTTTCTTTTTTTTTTTTTGAGATGGAGTCTTGCTCTGTCACCAGGCTGGAGTGCAATGGCGCGATCTCAGCTCACTGCAACCTCCACCTTCCGGGTTCAAGTGATTCTCCTGCCCCAGCCTCCGGACTAACTGGGATTACAGGAGCGCACCACCAGACCCACCACACCTGGCTTTTTTTTTTTTTTGAGACGGAGTCTCGCTGTGTCACGCAGGCTGCAGTGCAGTGGCATGATCTCCGCTCGCTTCAACCCCCGCCTCCCGGGTTCAAGTGATTCTCCTGCCTCAGCCTCCAGAGCAGTTGGGACTATAGGCATGCACCACCATCCCTAGCTAATTTCTGTATTTTTAGTAGAGACCGGGTTTCACCATGTTGGTCAGGCTGGTCTTGAACTTCTGACCTCAAGTGATCTGCCCGCCTTGGCCTCCCAAGGTCCTGGGAATACAGGGCCTCTCTTTTTCAAATTCCCAGTGTTAGGAAGGAATTATTTAACTCCTCCGTGTCTTTGTCCTCCACAGGGCAAAAACACCTGGATCTTTCACAAAGCTCTGGTAGTGGCAGTGGCCTGGCTTCGGAGCCCCATTAAATTCTTTGTCAAAAAGTATGAGACTGGGGGCCGGGCGCGGTGGCTCACGCCCATAGTCCCAACACTTTAGGAGGTTGAGGCGGGCAGATTGCTTGAGGTCAGGAGTTCAAGACCAGCCTTGCCAACTTCTTGAAGCCTGGTCTCTACTAAAAATACAAAAATTAGCCGGGTGTGGTGGCACACATGCCTGTAGTCCCAGCTACCAGGGAGGCTGAGGCTGCAGTGAGCCATGTCCGTGCCACTGCACTCCAGCCTGGGTAACAGAGTGAGACCCTGTCTCAAAAAAGGGAAAGAAAAAAAAAAAAGCATGAGACAGGCTCTGAGGCAAGGGAAACACCTTCCTTCCAGAGTTTCTCAGCTACCAAGCCCTCTGGTCCTTCCCTGAGCTTCACTGGGTAGAGAAGCTCAACAACAGATGAAGAAGTTTACCACGTCTAGACCCTGAAGGCAGTTCAAGCAAAAAGCCTTCACTCACCTGTACATGGGCTGGCAGCAACCTCCTTGCCATTTCTCCCTCCCTGCTGCCTCTCTTGGAGAAGGCACCTGGAATGGAGAAAAAAGCTGTGAGGTCTTTTCATCCAGCCTGCATGCCCACCCTCATTAGGCCAGACCAGGTTAGAAGCCATAAGCTGAGCACCTGCAGAGAAGGAGCCTGGAACTGCCCAGGCCAGAGGGGCCCTAAGTTCGGCCACTTAAACCAGTGTGGGAAGCAGGTACAGAGTCACCGGGCCTGCTACCTTTCTGCCAGGGCTTTACGATAAAGACGAATGGATGAAGACCATCTGCTGTGCCTTAACAGGGTCAAGGGCAGAATCAGGCAAGGCTCATCCAGATAAAGTAATAGGAAATGACACAATATTCCACACATCTGCACTTGGATGTTGTTCAATACGAAAAACAACAGTTGAAGAACGGATGCTCTTTTTTTAGGAACAGCCAACCAAAAATTAGTCCTCTTTTCTTCCTCTTATTAAGATTTACTTCCTTTATCAAAAACAGTTATCAAAGCTGCTTAAAAGTAGCGTTACCCATTCTCCCTGGCCCCAAAAAAACAAGGGCTCAAGAAAATAGCATCACTGGCTAGAAATTGATTTAAAATTTAGAGAAATGGGAAGAAACTTAGCAAGTGGACATGGTTACGGTAAATAAAAAAAGAAATAGTTAAATCACTCTAGGACTGGCTGTAGGAAAACACCGCCAAACGAGCAAGACTGCCAAAAACGAGTAAATCTAAAGTTTAAACTCCGGGAAACGGAGTAGGGGGAGGCTTAAACCCACAAACGCTAAGAGCGGAAAACCGCCCGGAGGGCTCCGGACCCTGAACCGAGGCGGCATTTTGCAGTTTCTTTTCTGGAGCCGTTTCCCCCGGAGTCCGGCCCAGGCTGCGGCCCAGGAGTCCAGCGGCGTCGACGCGCCCTCCCGGCCTCGCCAGGCCCTTCCCAGGCCACGCCCCCTCCGGGGCCGGGTTCACCTGCCGAGGCCGCCCCGGCTCGGACGCCCGGAGCCGGGGGCTCGGCAGACACGCGCAGAGGCCAGCCCTCGTCCTGGTCCCGCCGCGGCAGCCGCACGCCCCGGGCCCGCCCTCACCGGCAGCCTGTACCTGGGCCCGCCTCGGCGGGGGGCGCGCAGCTCCACACCGCACAAGAGGCGAGCGGAACACCTAATTCAGAGACGTTTCCTGTCGCTGCCGGGCACAACTGCGCCTGCGCGCCGGAGAGCCGACGGGTTTCCCTGGCTGAACCGCAGCGTTTGTCCCTCCGGACTTCATTTCCCAGACGTCGCTGCGGCACCACCACTTACGGTGTCCGAGAGGGAACCACAGCGCCGAGAGCGGAGAACGCGGTCGGGCTGTGGAGTTCGAGAAGGCTGAAGCCGAGTCCCTCAGCTTGGGCTCCAACTACTCTCCCTCCGCTAAACCACCCATTGTATTCGTAATTAGAATGACAAAAATAGTAAGACGGAAAAGTGAGTATGAATTTTTAAATCTGGAAGACTAGCCGCTGCTGATTATTCGCAGGTGGTGACAGAACTATTACAGTCCATTCTGCGATTTTAATTAAAAATGAATTATGTCTAAAGTTTATAATCTCGGCCGGGCGCGGTGGCTTATGCCTGTAATCGCAGCACTTTGGGAGGCCGAGGTGGGCGGATCACAAGGTCAGGAGATCGAGACCATCTTGGCCAACATGGTGCAACCCTGTCTCTAAGAAAACACGAAAAATTAGCCGGGCATGGTGGCACATGCCTGTAATCCCAGCTACTCGGGAGGCTGAGGCAGGAGAATCGCTTGAACCTGGGAGGCGAAAGTTGCGGTGAGCTCAGATCGCGCCACTGCACTCCAGCCTGGGTGACAGAGCAAGACTCTGTCTCAAATAAATAAATAAATAAATAAATAAATTTTTGTAATCTTTACATATTTACTGGCACTCAGAGTAAAACAAAAGCATAAACCTAGTATTTCCCTCTTCATGGCACTCACTTCTTTTGAAGTGACTTCTTTAAAACGTAAAATAAAAGCCCAACTCCCAGCGCTATCATCACAACTGCATCCTCGGTGACCGGCACTGTACACGCCAAATACTATGTGCTCAGAAAGTGTTGATTTTTAAAATATCAAACATTAGGGTTTACAGAGACAAACCTAAACACAAAGGGTACTTGAAGATAGAAAATGCAGAGATGGACTAAGAGATGTCAGGTAGATAATATGAAAAAGAAATCTTGGATCACGATGTTACAACAATACAAAGATTATTGCAATGTAAAAATAATTAAATCGAACAAAATGGATGTTTTATATTGTTAAAAGATAATAATGCACATCACTAATCATTAGGGGAATGCAGATCAAAGCAGATCAAACATCCACTGCGATTTCACACTCATTAGGTTGGCTATTATAAAATTTGGGAAAAAAAGAAAACCAGAAAACAATCCTTGTGCCTTAATGGTGGGAATGTAAAATGGTAGCGCTGCGCTGGAAAACGGTATGGCAGTTCCTCAAAAAAAAATTAAATGTAGAATTAACACATGGGCAATTCCATTTCTGGACCATATGTTATTTCTATATTTAATTATTATTTTAAAATAATAATAATAAAGATATGACAGTTATAGACCATTATTGACAAAACAACATAGCATTGAGATTTACAAAGTAAAAGGTGCCAGACTGAGTACCCATGATTACCTCCCTTTTTCTCTTCATATTCTTCAAAGTAACCCCAAACACATATAATTTTCAAAGGAGCAAATCTCATGCAACTCTAGAAAAATACCATCAGAACACCAGAAATTGAGGAAACATTTGGAAGACATGCAGGAGACATGTGCTCTGATACCCAAAATCTAATAAAAAGATTCAGAAGAAAGCAGAGAAAATGGGGAGGGGGGAATAATAACAAATTGATTACATACAGAAATAGTGATAGAGGTATAGCAGAAAACACATTCAAGCTGAGGAAGCCCTGAGTCTTCAGAGTAAATAAAATGCAGGGTGTTTGGCATAATGAATGAGCTAGGGTAGGGATGGCCCATAAAAAGTACATCCTCGATGAAATATCACAACTCTGAGGATAAATAGGAACCCCTAAAAGTGGCCAGAAAAGACGGAATAAAAGGTTGGCATGTGTTATTTGCTACAAGTCACAGAAGATGGAACTGCTCAAGTTGGCTGAAATGAATAAGGAATAGCAAGAAATCACTGGGGCAGACTCCGGCTAGAGAAGTGGTTCTGTGGTTCGGTGGTTCTGTGATGTCAGCAAAAACCAGGTTTTGGCCGGGCGTGGTGGCTCAAGCCTGTAATCCCAGCTATTCGGGAGGCTGAGGCAGGGCAGTTGCTTGAACCCGGGAAGCGGAGGTTGCAGTGAGCTGAGATCGCGCCACTGCACTCCAGCCTGGGGGACAGAGCGACACTCTCAGAAAAAACAAACAAACAGGTTTCTTCCTTTTCTCCACCCTGATCCTCAGGAGCTGGATGTGATGTGGATATGTAAACAAAATCTAGGTTCTGTTGAGAATTAGGAAGGCGAGAGGATATTAGGTAACCAAGAACGTCCACTACTCTAGGCGAACCAAAGTGCAGCTGACATCAGGCTTCTCAGCAACACGGGTTCTAGAAGATGGTGTGGAGCAGTGTCCTCAGATTTCAAACAGAAGATGATTTGGAATTTAAATAGAGTACTATAGATTCTGTAGAATACTATAACCTTCCAGTCTTGCATTGGACTGTGAGTGAAGCAAAGGCATTTGGAGGATGAAAGTATTTACATAGATTCCAATTCATAGAGTATCTCTGCTAGAATTAGTAATGAATGTAACTCATTTAAAAAAAGAAGAATCCCGCCGGGCGCAGTGGCTCACACCTGTAGTCCCAACACTTTGAGAGGCCAAAGTGGGCAGATGGCTTGAGCTCGGGAGCGCGAGACCAGTCTGGGCAACGTAGTGAAACTCCATGTCTCCTCACCCCCCTCCAAAAAAAAACACACACACAAAAACAAAATTAGCCGGGCATCGTGGCGCACGCCTATGGTCCCAGCTACTGGGGGTTGGGGTGGGGTGCTGAGGGGGGTGAATCACTTGAGCCAGGGAGGCAGAGATAGCAGTGAGCCGAAATTTCACGACTGCACTCCAGCCCGGGCCACACAGGGAGACCTGTCTCAAAAAAAAAAAAAAAAAAAAAAAAGGCCGGGCGCGGTGGCTCACGCCTGTAATACCAGCACTTCCGGAGGCCGAGGCGGGCGGATCACGAGGTCAGGAGATCGAGACCATCCTGGCGAACACGGTGAAACCCCCGTCTCTACTAAAAATACAAACAAATGAGCCGGGCGTGGTGGCGGGCGCCTGTAGTCCCAGCTACTCGGGAGGCTGAGGCAGGAGAATGGCGTGAACCCGGGAGGCGGAGCTTGCAGTGAGCCGAGATCGCGCCGCTGCACTCCAGCCTGGGCGACAGCGAGACTCCGTCTCAAAAAAAAAAAAAAAAAAAGAAAAAAGAAAAAAGAAGAATCGAAGAAAGTAAAACTTGCATGGATTACAAGAAACTGTAGTAAGTAAATCAACAAGTAAAACGTATCTGAGTCAAAATGATTCTTAAGGCATTTTGAAGGTAATTTAATAACAGGATGAAAAACCCAGATGATCACAAAAGAGAGTGACAGTGAAGGAATAGAAGATGCGATGGCATGCTAAGGTTCTTGTCTTATTCAGGGGAATAGACATAGATAACAATTAATTTTAGATGGATATCATTTTTTATGTTTAAATATGTATGTTAAAATATTTATAAGAAAGCAATGGGCAAATAGAGATCTGATATATGACTTTGTAACCAGCCCTAGAGTAATCTTAAGCTACACTTGATATCCTCACTAATAATAAAAGTTTTTTTTTTTGTTTTGTTTTGTTTTGTTTTGTTTTGTTTCGAGACAGAGTCTTGCTCTGTCACCCAGGCTGGAGTGCAGTGGCGCAATCTCAGCTCACTACAACCTTCACCTCCCTGGTCCTGCCTCAGCCTCCTGAGTAGCTGGGATTACAGTCACGTGCCACCACACCTGGCTAATTTTTGTATTTTTAGTAGAGATGAGGTTTCGCCATGTTGCCCAGGCTGGTCTCAAACTTCTGACCTCATGATCTGCCTGCCTCAGCCTCCCAAAGTGCTGGGATTAGCAGCATGAGCCACTGCACCCGGCCAAAAATATTATATTGATAAGTTCAAATGTATATACATATTGCAGGATAAAGCAAATAAACAATTACATTAATGTCAATAGCCAAGATTTTCAGAGTAAGCAAGAAGAAATACAAATAAAATGTATTAGTAGTTAAGTGAAAAGCCTATTAGTTAATATTTGAATTGAAAATATCAACAATTGATTTTTGGTTCTTTCTAAAAAAAAAAAAAAAATTCCCTGTTCCTATTCACTGCAAAGCCTAGAAGGAATGATAATCCAATAGTAATTAGCTGCCAAGGGATGGTCTCTAGATTAGCATTTAACACAAAAGGCTTCTGATAAATCCAAAGCAGGGAAGGCCCAAGATAGGCATGGTGGCTGAAAGCAGGAAAGCTATCATAAGGGTCCTGTCAAAAGGGCACAAGAACCAAGCTGAAGGGATTCTGTTGGACAAAGATGGAAGAAATGATCACCAAAAAGAATAACAGCTACAGTGGATTAAAATGTATCAAATGCCGGCTGGCCCCGTGGCTCACGCCTGTAATCCCAGCACTTTGGGAGGCCGAGGCGGGTGGATCACGAGGTCAGGAGATTGAGAACATCCCGGCCAACACGGTGAAACCCCGTCTCTACTAAAAATACAAAGAATTAGCCGGGTGTGGTGGCGGCGCCTGTAGTCCCAGCTACTTGGGAGGCTGAGGCAGGAGAATGGCGTGAACCCAGGAGGTAGAGCTTGCAGTGAGCCGAGATGGCGCCACTGCACTCCAGCCTGGGCGACAGAGCGGTCTCAAAAAAAAAAAAAAAAGTAGCAAATGCCATAAAAATCTGTTTACTATTTCTGGCCAAGATAGAGTAAAAAAGACTGGAATTACTGTCTCACCTTATATACACACTAACACCACCACCAAGAGACAACATGTAACATGAGACATCAGGCAATAAAGGACATTGGTTCCAGAGAGTCAAAAACAAATGAGGTGAGTCCTTCAACTGTCCCATCTTACTGCTTCGACAGAGTCTTCAGGTCAAAGCCCAGAAAAGGCACTGGAAAATCCAACATGCATTCCCAATAAAAAAATCTGTCACCAAGCTACAAATGCAAAAGAACTTGTCTACAAAACCCTACACTAAGACTATACTTTTTTATTTATTTTTTATTTTTTTGAGACAGTCTAGCTCTGTCGCCCCAGGCTGGAGTGCGGTGGCGCAATCTTCTCTCACCGCAACCTCTACCTCCTGGGTTCAAGCGATTCTCCTGCTTAAGCCTCCCGAATAGCTGGGAATACAGGCGTGCACCACCATTCCCGGTTAATTTTTTATTTTTTGTTTATTTTTTTGAGATGGAGTTTCGCTCTTGTTGCCCAGGCTGAAGTGCAATGGCACAATCTTGGCTCACTGTAACCTCTGCCTCCAGGTTCAAGCGATTCTCCTGTCTCAGCCTCCTGAGTAGCTGGGATTGCAGGCGCCCACCACTATGCCTGGCTAATTTTTGGTATTTTTAGTAGAGATGGGGTTTCGCCATGTTGGCCAAGCTGGTCTCAAATTCCTGACCTCGTGATCTGCCTGCCTTGGGCTCCCAAAGTGCTAGAAAAAAATAAATAAGAGAAAATCTTTGTGGCCTTGTGTTAAGCAAAGGTTTCTTGAATGCAACATCAAAAGCATGATCCACAAATGAAAAAACAGTCAGCTTGGACTTCCTGTAAATTAAAACCTGCTTATCAAAGACACTCTTAAGAAAATGGAAAGACAAGCCACAGATTGGGAGAAATATTTGGAAAGCATAGATCTGATAAAGGTCTTGTATCCAGAATACATAAAGAACTCTTAAAACTCTGTAATAAAAAAAAACCCAAACAACCTAATTTTTTTTTTTTTTTAGACAGAATCTCGCTCTGTGGCCCAGGCTGGAGTGCAATGGCAAGATCTCAGCTCACTGCAACCTCTGCCTACCCAGTTCAAGCAATTCTTGTACCTCAGCCTCCCAAGTAGCTGGACGACAGGCGCACACCACTACGCCTGGCTAGTTTTTGTATTTTTAGTAGAGACGGGGTTTCGCCATGTTGACCAGGTTGGTCTCAAACTCCTGATCTCAAGTGATCCGCCCACCTCGGCCTCCCAAAGTGCTGGAATTACAGGCGTGAACCACTGTGCCCAGCCCCAAACCTAATATTAAAAGTGGGCAAAAGATGTGATCATACCCTTCACCAAAGAACATACAAGAATAGCAAATAAGCTCATACAAAGTTGCATGACATTATTAGTCATTAAGGAAATGTGAATTCAAACTCCAGTGAGATACCACTTAGCACCTACTGTAGTAGGTTGGAAAAAGATCCCCTCAAATATGTCCAGCTCCTAATCCCTAGAACCTGTGAATATTACCTTATACAGCAAAAGAGACTGTCAATGTGACAAAGGTGAGGATACTAAAAGGATAGTGGACGTGGTAATGGATTAGAGTTGGAGGCATCAGCATGAACTCCTGTTGAGCTTATTGTAGGTACAAATCACAACATAGAAATGTTTCTAGACAGGTGTGTATACATAGGTTCACATACACAAATATGTTCTTGCTCTGTTAGCTGACAGGACCTAAAAGCAAAGATGATCCAGTAGCAATAAGCAAACCTAGGGCAAAGACCTTGTTTTCCAATACCATTTTCCGATAAAAGGAACCACAGCTCCTTGGAGAAATAGATTCTAAAACAGAGACAGGAAATGGACAAGGTGAGCCAGGAAGAACTGGTAATGCCAGAAAGCAAAGAAGTTCTCAAAATAACAACAACATAAACAAGTGATAGGGATGTATCAAGGGATCAAGGAGCCAAATGAGAGGGCTCCTCATGAGCAAAGGTGGAGCAATTTGAGCAATAAAATAATGTTGGGTTACAACCCAAAGTACACAATCCATATATGGGAGTCTCCAGCAGCATAAATGAGCAGTGAAATAAATTAAACAAATAAATAGGAGAGGACAGGCAAATCTCTCATGCAAAATAATTTAAGGCGGGGTGCCCTGGCTCACGCCTGTAATCCCAGCACTTTGGGAGGCCAAGGTGGGAGGATCACTTGAGGCCAGGAGTTCGAGACCAGCCTGGCCAGCATGATGAAACCCCGTCTCTATAAAAAATACAAAAATTAGCTGAGCATGGTGGCGCTCACCTGTAATCCCAGCTACTCAGGAGACTGAGGCACGAGAATCGCCTGAACCCAGGAGGCAGAGGTTGCAGTGAGCCGAGATCTTGCCACTGCACTCCAGCCTAGGCGACAGAGATTCTGTCTCAAAACAAAACAAAATAAAACAAAAAGAGAGAGAGGGAATTTAAAATAGTTAATGCGAATACTCTACCCTCCAGGAGGTGAACAGAAGTCTCCATTCCTTAGAGTGGGCTGTGCATAATGACCTCCTTATGAGCACAAGGCGAAAAGAAGAAAAAGGAGTAATTTTAGAGTGTAGCAACATGACGAACGCTTCCTCAGTCGAGTGACTAAGGTTAACATCAGCAGTTAAAGTCCTGCTGATGAAAACGACGCTTTACCTCCACAGTCTTTCTTCCAAAAATTCATAACTCCAGCCTGATAATGAGAAAAACATCAGACAGTCACAATAGAGGGTCCTTCTACAAGATACCTGACCAGGACTCCTTAGACTGTCAAGGTGATCAAAAACACGGAGAGTCTTGACAAACTGTCCCAACCAGCAGGAGCTTAAGGAGACACAATAACTAAATGGAATGTGGCAGCCTTGATGGGACTCTGGAACAGAAAAAGGACATCAGACAAATACTAAAGAGAGGTGAATAATAAAGTACAGACTTCAGTTAATAATAATTTAGCGATATTGGTTCATTCATTGTCTTGTAGGAGACCAGAAGATGCCACCCCAAAATATGCCACTTTAGCATAAGGCTTGTTTTGAGCTGGAGGCAAATGAGAATTAACAGATGCAGACAGTTCTGAGAAGGGAAGACTGACACAAATCCCCTCTCCCAGGGAAGTTTTCTGGCCATGAAGAAGACTGGAAAGTCGGCTCTGAGATGGACGATGCGAAAGGAAAAGAAAAACTTGGGACCTGATTCACTATATGCCAAAAGAAAAAAAAATTCAGCTGAGAGCTGAGTCATGCCTCCCTTTTGTTCCTAAGGAGACAGCCACAGAGAAAAGGTTAACTATGTCCACAGGTTACTCCTCCACGCTCACCTTATGTCATGCAAGGTGCGGATGTACTGAGCTCGAGACAAACACATGATTGACTGAGACTCCCCTGCCTGCTCCTTTTCTCTTGCAACATGTGGATTCAGTAATGTGAGCATATCCTCCCTCTTTCCCCTCCAGCCCACTTTTCCTTCTTAAATATTCAAGGCCTCAGAATCATCTGGAGAAAGACACAGACCACAGACTATTTGTTCCATATTTATTTCTTCCAGGCATGTCCTTAACCTAGGCAATATAAACTTCTAAATTGATTGAGACCTGTCTCACATACGTTTTGGTTGACAACCTGCACAGAGAAACCTTACTCCATTGGTTTCCTCCAAATATTGACCTTCTCAGAGTCTGCTGCTCCTGGAAGCCTAAAGCCCTTTTCCTTTGTCTTGCCACTTCTCTACAAATGTGTTGTTCTTTTTTGAAGAAGCTGCATAAGCTCAAGTTCTAAACCACCCCCTTGAGTGACCGTCGCTGAGTTCGCTCGTGTGCGTGCAGTGCACGTGTTAATAAACTCCTGTTGTTTTTCTCTTGGGAATTTGTCTTTTTTTTTTTTTTTTGAGATGAAGTCTCACTCTGCCACCCAGGCTGGAGTGCAGTGGTGCAATCTCGGGTCACTGCAACTTCCACCTCCCAGGTTCGAGCAATTCTCCAGCCTCAGCCTCCCGAGTAGCTGGGACTACAGGCACGCACCAACATCTCCAGCTAATTTTTGTATTCTTAGTAGAGACAGGGTTTCACCACGTTGGTCAGGCTATTCTCAAACTGCTGACCTCAGGTGATCTGCCCACCTCGGCCTCCCAAAGTGCTGGGATTACAGGCATGAGCCACCGCACCTGGCCGAATTTGTCTTTTGTCTGTCTAATTTGCAGGGCCCCAGCTGGAGAACCCAGGAGGGCAGAGGGAAAAATTTCTCCTCCCCTGCAGTGTGAAATGCACTAGATTGATGTAAGATGTTCATAATATGAGTATGGGTTATAAGGTGACTGTACACTTTTTGTAACTTTTCTATAAATTGGAAATTATTCTAAAATTCAATTTTTATTAAAAATCATGGCTGGGTGCAGTGGCTCACATCTGTAATCCCAGCACTTTGGAAGGCCGAGGCAGGCGGATCACGAGGTCAGGGATCAAGACCATCCTAGCCAACATGGTGAACTCCTGTCTCTACTAAAATACAAAAAATTAGCTGGGCGTGGTGGCATGTGCCTATAGTCCCAGCTACTCGGGAGGCTGAGGCAGGGGATCGCTTGAACCTGGGAGGTAGAAGTTGCAGTGAGCCAAGATTGCGCCACTGTGCTCCAGCCTGGGCAACAGAGGGAGACTCCGTCTCAAAAACAAAAAATAAATAAATAAATAAAATAAAAATAAAAATGAGATTTGGCACAATGTGAGGAGTTACTGTAATTTTAAACAAGTATTATATATGTATGAACATTTTATAGTATAATTAGCATTTCTTTGATTTATAAAACATTATCTCATATGCTTATTTTCATTTATTTATTTATTTAAAAAAATTATTCTTTCTTTTCCCAATTATGTCTTGAGGCTGTAGGGAAAAAATGAGAAAAACTTTAATAGGGACCAAAAGATTTACTGGATATCCGGCCTGGAAAGCCCTCAGGGACTACCTCAACCTTTTATTGTCTTTAGGCTATTTACAACCCTGGAAATTGTAGAAAACCTCTTTTTTTCTTTTTTTTTTTGAGATGGAGTCTCGCTCTGTCACCCACGCTGGAGTGCAGTGGTGCAATCTCGGCTCACTGCGATCTCCGCCTCCTGGGTTCACGCCATTCTCCTGCCTCAGCCTCCCAAGTAGCTGGGACTACAGGCGCCTGCTGTCACACCCGGCTAATTTTTTGTATTTTTAGTAGAGACGGGGTTTCACTGTGTTAGCCAGGATGGTCTCGATCTCCTGACCTCGGGATCCGCCCTTTTCGGCCTCCCAAAGTGCTGGGATTACAGGCGTAAGCCACTGCGCCTGGCCAGAAACTTCTAATTAAGCAACTGCTCTTGTTTATAGAAATGCAGATTGATTGTGTCTGGTAGAATGCAATTGCCACTTCTCTACAAATGTATTGTTTTTTTGTTAAGATGCTGTAAAATATCTTGTTGCCCTATGAATAGAACCTTTGTGCATCTATTTGTAAATTCATTTCAGCTTATATATGTGCGGTTCTTTGAGTTTTCCTTTGAACTGATTTTAAAAATCTTACTGATTCCCTCATTAGTTAGATAAAAATCTTGCCATCTGTCCATTTTATATTTGTAAGAGAGTCATAATATTACCTTTTTTCCTTTATTCTATAACAAGGACTTAGTGTTTTCTTTCGATATTTGTTATCTTTTTGTTACAAATATTATACTAGTTTTAAATTTTTCTTACAATCTTTCATGACATGCTGAAATTTAAATGCCTTTGTAATTCATTCATAACAATATCTTCTGTGTCATTTATTCAATTGAGGAAAGTATAGAAAAAGAACTTGCCCATCCAGAGACCAGCTCTGTCTGGCATTTTATTCTAGCTATATTTTTCAGTGAATTATCTATATCAAAGAAATGCATGCACGTAGTATATACACCAATTGGTAAGGGAAAGTTCCATTATCAAACAGCAGGCCTTTGTACCACTCCTCCCCAAAGAGGCTACCACAGCTAGAAGGTAGCTGTTTCAAGCTTATTTGTTTCTTCTGGAATTTACATCCTTATTTCCAAATTAAGAAACAACAACAATTATGCTGCCTTTTTTCTGCTTTCATGTATTAAATATTGACACTGTTTACTCTGTGGTTTATTATTTTTTAATTAGGAAACATTCGATGCAATGCTTGAGAAGGATAAATCAGTTTCTTTTTCACCAATAGAAAAAGTACAAGTAACTACTTAGAGGCTTGTTGTGAGGATTAACTGAGGTATAAAATATAAAAGTGATAGAGGCAGAAGGCAGGGAGGGGCAGGTTCCCGGAGTAACCAGTCCTGGGTAAATCCTTGGACTGAATTGAGAATCCTGCTTCCCATTTGGCACGCCTTCCTCTGATTGATCTCCATCCTTCACCTGTTTTACATATACCTACCCTTTCCTAATTGGTTTTCTACACTATCATGCCCACCTTTGAGTAGTATCTTCACTTTAACCTTTTGTGCATACTCACAAACCAATCAGCACGTGCTCCCTATTCTGAGCCAATAAAAAGCCCCAGGCTCAGCCATATGGGGAACATTCCTGCCTTCAGGTAGGGGGACCACCCCTATGTTACCTCCCCATTAAAAGCTGTTCCAGTGCTCAGTAAAACTCCCCACCTGACTCACTCTTTGAGTGTCTGCATGCTTAATTCTTCCTGGTTGTGAGACAAAAACCCAGACTTAGCTAAGCTATGGAGCAAAAATCCTGCATCAAAAGCACTTTGGACAGTGGCAAATAGCAAACACTAAATATGTATTAGGCATTATCATCTTATTATTATTTTCATTATTGCTTATTATTGTCCCCATTCTCCACCACCACCAGTGGTAACCATCCTCCTGGATTTGTTTTTCTCATTCCACTGATTCTTAAAAAATAAAATTTCCAAATATGTATCCATAAAATATCTGTCTAATTTTCTGCAGCTCGCTGTTTTGCTCATCATTGTGTTTGTAAGATTCAACTATTTTGATAGATGTCACTGAAATTCTTAATTTTGATTGTTCTTTAGTATACATTGTGCAACTACACAACAATTTATTTATTCATTATTCTGTCAGTGGTCATTGTGAGTTTTTTCCACAAACAACACTCATTGAATCCTGGTGTCCATATAATGAGAAATTTTTTTGGGGGGTGGCATTTGCAGAAGTGGAATTGCAGGGCTTTGGGTATATGCATTGTGAACCCCAAATATCTGAGACAGTTCTCCGTTAATTTAGAAAGTTTATTTTGTCAAGGTTGAGGATGTGTGCCTCAGGAGGTCCTGACAACATGTGCCTGACATGGTCAGGGCACAGCTTGGTTTTATACATTTTAGGGATACATGAGACATCAATCAATATATGTAAGATATACATTGGTTCCATCCAGAAAGATGGGACAACTCAAGCAGGGAGGGGGCTTCTGGGTTATAGGTAGGTGAGAGACAAAGGGTTCCATTCTTTTCAGTTTCTTTTTTGTTTGTTTGTTTGTTCTGAGGTGGAGTCTCACTCTGTTGCCCAGTCTAGGGTGTAGTGGCATGATCTCGGCTCATTGCAACCTCTGCCTCCTAGGTTCAAGCAATTCTCCTGACTCAGCCTCCTGAGTAGCTGGGATTACGGGTGCTTGCCACCGCACCAGGCTAATTTTTGTATTTTTAGTAGAGATGGAGTTTTGCCATGTTGGCCAGGCTGGTCTCGAACTCCTGACCTCAAGTGGTCCACCTCAGCCTCCCAATGTGCTGGGATTATAGGCATAAGCCACCATGCAGGGCTGCATTCTCTTGAGTTTCTGATTAGCCTTTCCAAAGGAGGCAATCAGATATGCATTTATCTCAGTGAGCAGAAGGATAACTTTGAACAGAATGGGAGGCAGGTTTGCTCTGAACAGTTCCCAGCTTGACTTTTGCCTTTAGCTGAGTGATTTTGGGGCCCCAAGATTTATTTTCCTTTCACAGCATCTTCAACTTGACAATATAATGCCAAACTATGATGTGATTAAACCAATCTAGAGTAAAAATGTTTTATGAGAGTTCTTCACAATTCAATCAGGTGGAACAAAAAAATTAAATGGTAACTCCTCATTGATGTTTTAATTTTAATTTTATTGATTGTTAAGGAAGTTGAACTTCTCCTTTGTTTACGGTCAGTTTGAGTTTCTTCTTTTGTGAAGTGCCCTGAAGTGTTCTGACAATGTTTCCATTCCGTTGTTTGTGTCTTTCTCACTGATGCATGTCTTATACCTATTATGCATATTGATTATTTGTCAATTATCTGCATTGCAGATGTCTTCTGGCAGTTCGTGGCAACAATTTTCATTCCCTTTATGGTGTATTTTGGTGAACAAAAGTTTGTAGTTTTATAGGCAATTTAGTAATTCTTTTCCTTTTGGGCTACAATGTTTAGTGTTTCTTTAACCATATTTAACAATCACTATACTTAGTTCAAAGAACATATTCTCATACATTGAAAAATCTTTTAATTTTCTTCTGATATTTGTCTTTATCCATCTAGAATTAATTTTATGTATGGTATGAGGTAGGGATCCAATTTCATTCTTTTTCATTATGGTTACCTAAATTACTCAAAATCTTTTATTGATAATTTGTCCTTTTCCCTATAATTTGAAATGTCAGTTTTCCATATATATGGATTTCCATTAATAAATGTTCTATGTATATGTGTAACTTATTTTTAGGACTCTCTATTCTATACAGTTCATCTATATGTCTAAATCTGCACCATTATTGCTTATAAATTAATATAGCTTTGTGATACATCTTGATACATCATCTTGTTTTATCCTTGAAGAGGCACCTGATTATCTTTAGTCCTTTGATTTTCTACATATATTTTAGAATCAGCATGTTTCCCTGTGAACGCCTTTGGGATATAGTTTGGGGCTACATTGAATCTGTAGATCAATTTGAAAAGCAGCAGAATTTTTATATGACTGAGTCTTCCTATCCATGGACATTTTAACCACCTAATTTATCTAGTTCTTCTTTAAGTCTTTAAATAAAGTGTCTTAAGAGTTTCCTTAAAGATTTTTGCCCACCTTTGTTTAGATAATTCCTAGTTATTCTATATATTTTTGTAGCTCTTATAAATGTAATCTTTTTTAAGATTACGTTTTCTAACTTTTTGTGGCTGGTGTATAAAAGGCAAATGATTTTAGAATTGCTCTTATATTTATATATTATTTTCTATGTAGGTATCATGATTAATTTTATGTATCAACTTGACTGGTCCGTGGGGTGCCCAGACATTTGGTCAGACAGTATTCTGAGTGTGTCTGTGAGGGCATTTCCAGATGAGCTGACATTTGAATCAGTAGACTGAGTGAAGCAGATTGGTTTAATGCAGTGTAAGTGGGTCTTAGCCAATCAATTGAAGCTCTGAACAGAACACAAATGTTGACCTTCTCCCAAGTAAGAAGGAACTCCTCTTGCCTTGACTGCCTTGAGCTGGGACATCAGTTTTTTCTGGCTTTGGACTCAAACTGAAACATCAGCTTTGCATGGGTCTCAAGGCTACTGGCTGGACTGAAACTTACACCATGGGCTCTCCAGATTCTCAGCTATTTGGACTCAGACTGAAACTACACTACGGCTCTCCTGGGTCTCCAACTTGCCAACTGTAGATCTTGGAACCTTTCATCCTTCATAACTGCATAAGCCAATTCCTTCTAATAAATCTGTATAATATATCAGTCTATATAATAAATAACTATGTACTTACATAACTCTGTATGTTACGTCTATCTATTCTATCTATCTATCTATCTATCTATCTATCTATCTATCTATCTATCTATCTACCTATCTATTCTCTGTGTCTTTAGAGAACCCTGACATAGTAAGCAATCATATCACCTGCAAATGATGAAAGCTGTGTATTTTCCAAATCAATCGTTTTATGTCTTTTTTTCTTGCACTGACTAGTGCCCCCTAGAGGGAATGATAATTGGAATTATTGTCTTGCTCTGATTTTAACTTCAAATAATTCATCATGGAGTGCAATATTTTCTGTAGGCTTTTAGTAGATAACTTCATCAGTTTAAAGAAGATCCTTAGATTATGAAACATTTAAAATTATGAATGAATATTAGATGTTATCAAATGCTTTTTCTGCATCCATTTAGATAATCATGTTTTTCCTTTAATCTGTTAATGCGGTGAATTAGATTTCCTAAGTCATTAATCTGCTAAAGTGCATTTCTGGGACAAACCAGACTTGGTTATGACATTGTATGTATTTCAGTTTGCAAATATTGGACTAGGATTTTTGTATCTATATTCCTCAGTTTGACCTGTAAATTTTATTTCTTGTACTAAGTATTAGCCTCACTAAAGGCATTGTCAAATGTTTTCTTTTCTTCTATTCTGAAATTGTTTGTGAAAAAATATATTTTGTTGCAGCACATGTTTCTGTATTGTGGATTAGTTTGATGATATGTGGAAAGTGTCTTGGTTTGTGCGGGATTTTCCCCCCAGCATATTAATATTTTACACTCAATGTAAGAGGATCTGAATGCAGGCAAAACAACACAGCTGAGAGAGTACAACTTGAGAATATGGGGCTGTGCCTGTTGTAGCTTTGACTCACAGTCTCTCTCAGCTTAGTGTGGCCCCTTGTTCTCTCACAAACACTTCTGTTGGGTCTTCATAACCCAGTGGCATCAACCCTTCATCACATCCTTTCCCTCCAACATGCTCTCATCTTTCTTAAAAGGTCAAGTTCTCAGTTTACTATAGTATGTATGTATAAATATGCACATATGTACTTATGTTTTTAACAATTTATTATGCCCTTTTAACTTTGCTGTTATTTTTCATTAAGATTGTGGTTTTCATTAGTGTTCTGGTTCCAAACCTCCTTATGTTTTGAATGGTCTGTTACAATCCTATTATTCCAATACCTCTGTTTATTTTTTGTCTGCAGTACAACACAAGAATTTTCAGAAATACCTACACTGTGGTCTAGCAGAAACACCTTATTCATTCCTTGATTATTTTTTGGCATTTGTCTGAGCCTGGATCTCCACTTGCTGTACCCTCTGCCTGGTAGCCATCAACATTGCTTTTTTCACACATTCCTTCCGGTGTCTGCCCAAGTATTTCCTACCATAAAGGCCTTCTATATACTGAACTTGGTATCCACATGCAAAAGAATGAAGTTGGACCCCTACCTTACATCATATACAAAAATTAACGCCACTTGTATCAAAGACCTAAATGTGAGAGCTAAAGCAATAGAAAACTATATAGGTGGTGGTTCCCCAACACTGCGAATGCCCTAGGATTACAGAATGGAAAACTACAACAACCAATCAGGTAGGACTACTCATGGCCAAGCCCTTTTAGGAATAAAAATTTGGGTAGCCCCACCAGGTTAAGATCCACAGCCAGCTGAAGTGTGTGCTGAGGGCAACAGGAATATGGAATGGGTAGTGGAAGAAGATAGTAATAAGTACTACCTATGACTACATGACCAGTGATAGAAATGAGGACTGTACTTGAGTATTTTTTCCTTGTTTGGTTATGAATATGTTTTGGAAATATTTTTTCCCTCTCTTATCCCTCATCATGTAACAATGTGTTTGACTTTATGTCATAGTATTTAAGTATGGTTAACTTTACATCATAGTATTTAAGTTATGGCACATCAAGCAGAAGAGCAAACATCACCTAAAGACTTTTCATCTTCTGGGGAAAGGATTAGTGCACTTTCAGTTGTATGCAGGGGTTTATCATGTTAGGCAGAAGTATGACCTTTAGTTGTCTTGGTTTGGAGATTGAATATGGTTTAAGCAGATACATATGCATGTCAAGTTGACATAGACTTCTGATGATTAATTCTATGTGTCAACTTGTCTAGCCCACAATACTGATATTTAGTTAAATATTATTTCAGATGTGTCTGTGACAGTGTTTTTGGATGATATTTACATTTAAAACAGTGGGCTTTGAGTAAAGCAGATTGCCTTCCGTAATGTGGGTGGGCCTCATCCAATCAGTTGAAGGCCTGACTAGAATAAAAAACAGACCTCACCAGAGCAAGAAGGAATTCTGCTGGCAGATGGCCTTTGGACTTGAACTGCAACACTGACTCTTCCTGGGGCTCCAGACTGCCAGGCTAGGCTCCATAATCACACAAGCCAATTCCTCAAAACAAACCTCTCTCTCTCTCCCTCTCTCTCTCTCTCTGTGTGTGTGTGTGTGTGTGTGTGTAAGAGTTCTGTACAAATTATAAATGTTAGACCCTTATCAGATGTATAGAATGTATCAAATGTTTAAAAATATTTTCTACTGTTCTCTGGTTTCCTTTTTTAGTTTCTTGATAGTTTTCTTTGATGGCAAAAGTTTTACATTTTGTTTTTAATTTACTTTGTTTAATTAAAAGTTTCCAATTTATTATTTCTTGGAGTGTTTGTGCTTTTCATACCATATCTAAGAGATTGTTGTCTAATCCAAGGGAGTAATGATTTACATCTATGTTTTATTCTAAGAGTTTTATAGTTTTAAATCTTACATTGAAGTCTTGGAACCATTTTGATTAAATTTTGTTTACGATGTGAGGAAAGAGTCCAGATTCATATTTTTGCATGTATATCCAGTTATCCCAACACCGTTTGTTAAGAGACCATTTTCTTCCACATTAAATGGTTTCACCACCCTTGTCAAAAATCAATTGGCTGTAGATTTTGATCCCTTCCTTGAAAATCAATTGACTGTAAATATGTTAGAATATATTTTTGAACTCCTAATTTTATTCCATTGATCTAGATATCCTTACGCTTATACCACACTGTTTTGGTCAGGGCCCCTTGCAATTCCATATATATGTGAGGATTGGCTTTGCCATTTCTGAAAAATATTAAATCTTCCAATCCATGAACACAGGGTATCTTTCTATTTATTTTAAGTTTTCTTTCATTTAATTCAGCCTTACTTTATAGTTATTAGTGCCCAAGTCTCTCACTGTCTTGGTGAAATTTATTGCTAAGTATTTTATTATTTTGAATACTGCTGTGAAAGGAATTTGTTTTTAATTTACTTTTGAGCTTAATTTATTTAATTTACTTTAATTTACTTAATTTAATTTTTATTTACTTTTGAGCTTATTGCTGATGTATAGAAATATATCTTATTTTCATATATTGATCCCATACACTGCAAATTTGATGAATTAATTTATTAACTATAGTAGGGTTTTTTTGTACATTCTGTGTGATTTTTCCAAATAAAGGATCATTCATCTCTGAATAGAGAGTTTTACTTCTTCTTTTCCAGTATACATGGCTTTTATTTCCTTTTCTTGCCTAGTTGCTCTGGATAGAACTTCTGGTACAATGTTGAATAGCAGTGGTGAAAGTGGGCATTCTTGTGTTGCTTCTGATTTTAGGGGGAAAGCTTTCATCTTTTACCATTGAGTATGTTAGCCATGAGTTTTTCATAAATTCCCTTTATTGTGTTGAATGAGTCCCTTTTTTATTCCTAGTTTTCTGAGTGTTTTTATTCTAGAAGTATGTTCAGTTTTTAAAAAATGCTTTTCCTGCATTGATTGAGATTGATTGAGATGCTCATGTGGCTTTTTTCCTTCATTCTACTCATGTGGTGAGTTATAGTGATTGCTTTTCATATGTTGACCCACCTTTGCATTTCTGAGATTAATCTCGCATGCTCGTGGTGCATAATCCTTTTTATATGCTGCTGGATTCAGTTTTCTAGTATTGTGTTGATGATTTTTTGCATCTATATTCGTGATAGTGGTCTATAGTTTACTTGTATATCTTTGTCTGGCTTGGTACCAGGTTAATGCGGGCCTCATATATAGAGTGGTTGAGGAAGTGTTCTCTCTTCTTTTGTTGTTGTTGTTCTGTTTTTTTTGTTGTTGTTGTTTTTTGTTTTTTTTTTTTGAAGAGTTTGAGAAGGATGGGTGTTAACTGTTTGCTAGAACTCACCCAGTGAAAGAAAGATTTTTCCTTTCTGGGAGATTTTTGATTACTGGTAACAATATAGGTCTGTTAAGATTTTCTTTTTTTTTTTTTCTTTTGAGACGGAGTCTTGCTCTGTCGCCCAGGCTGGAGTGCAGTGGCGCGATCTCAGCTCACTGCAAGCTCCGCCTCCCAGGTTCACGCCATTCTCCTGCCTCAGCCTCCCAAGTAGCTGGGACTACAGGCGCCCGCCACCACGCCCGGCTAATTTTTTATATTTTTAGCAGAGATGGGGTTTCACCGTGTTAGCCAGGATGGTCTCGATCTCCTGACCTCGTGATCTGCTCGCCTCAGCCTCCCAGAGTGCTGGGATTACAGGCGTGAGCCACTGCGCCCGGCCAGGTCTGTTAAGATTTTCTATTTTCTTCTTGAGTCAGTATTGGTAGTTTGTGTGTTCCCAGGAATGTGTTCACTTCATCTAGGTTATCTAATTTGTTAGCATACAATTGTTTGTAGTATTTTCTTATAACTATTTTTATCCCTCTAAGGTCAGTAATAATGTCCCCACTTTTATTTCTAACTTTTAGCACTGGGGGAGCACTGAATTAGGTAAAATAAAGACACCTTTCAGGTAGGGTCTTCCAGTGAACCATCACATGGGTCTGATAGTGGCAACTTTGCAGCCTTATGTTTTAGGGGAGTCTCATAAGCAACATTAAACTGGATTTTGTTTCACAAAAACTTGAGTTTTTGTCTCTTAAACTGAAACATTTAGCAGAATTACATTTATTTGAGTTACGAAGTTACTTCAACTTAGTTCTCACATCTTACTTTTTGTTTTCTAATTGTCATACTTTTTTATGTTTTAAAATATTTAAATTGTGAAAAGTAACACATAAATTTAAAAAAAATGCAAGACCATGAATGTTCAGTGTAATAGAAGAGTGTAAATAAAACACCCACATAGGTGGGGCGCAGTGGCTCAGGCCTGTAATCCCAGCACTTTGGGAGGCCGAGGCGGGCGGATCACGAGGTCAGGAGATCGAGACCATCCTGGCTAACATGGTGAAACCCTGTGTCTACTAAAAATACAAAAAAATTAGCCGGGCGTGGTGGTGGGCGCCTGTAGTCCCAGCTACTCGGGAGGCTGAGGCAGGAGAATGGCATGAACTTGGGAGGCGGAGCTTGCAGTGAGCTGAGATCACGCCACTGCACTCCAGCCTGGGTGACAGAGCAAGACTCCGTCTCAAAAAAATAAATAAATAAAATAAAAAATAAAAAAATAAAAAGAAACACCTGCATAATCCCTCACAACCCACAAGTGCTCTCACAAGTCACCTCCCAGTCATGATCCTTCTTTGCATTTCTTTGTGCTTTTACTACGGAAGTGTGCATCTCTACATACTGTGATTTACTTTGCCTGTTTATGGATATTATGAAAAATGGAATTATAGTATGCGTGTTCAATTATATGGACGATTAATCTGTGCTATTACTTGTCATTTTGGCTCACTCCTTTTTCTATATAATATTCCATTTCAGTGCATGGAATACCACAAGTTATTTATTCATTCTACAATGTACCTTTCATTTGTTCCATTTTTTTCTCTAATAAATAACAGTACCTTGAATGTTCATATGCATATATCTGTGCATTCATTTCTCTAGGGAATATACCTACAAATATAATTGCTGAGACCTAGGGCATGTGTATCTTCGACTTTAGTAAATAATTCAAGACTGTGTTCTTGCAGATTGCACCAATTTACCCTCCTACTGGCAGTGCATGAGGGTTCGTATGTTTCATCACCCTTAACACAGGGAATTTTGAATCTCTTCAATTTTAGCCTTTCTGCTGGATAGTTCATTGTGGTTTAAATCTACATTTCCCTAATTTTAACAAGGCTAAATTTTTTCATATTGTTATAGATATTTTGATACCCTTTTTTGTGAACTGACTGCTCAAATCTTTTGCCCATTTTTCTAATGTGTAATTTTTGTTTTTATGATTGATTCGTAGAAGTTCAGTCTGCATGCTGTAGCCTAGCGCTTTGTTGGTTATATGAGTTACAAATATCTTCTCCCACGTGGTGGCTTGCCTTTTCCCTCTCTTTATGGTGTCTTTTCCTCTCGTTTTGTTTTCTAGAAAAATACTGTTATGAACTCTTATAAACCTATCATCTAGCTTTGATCAGTATCAACATTTCATCCTTATCCTTATGCTGTCTGTAAGAGAGTTCTTAATTTTAAGGTTGTCAAATGTATAGTTCCTTTCTTTTATGATTAGTTTCTTGTGTGTTCAGTTTAAGATATCTTTCCCTAAGGTCATGAAATACTCTCACCTACAATCTTTGACCTATCTATTGGTTTGTGATATGGTTTGCCTCTGTTCCCCATGCAAATCTCATGTTGAAATGTGATCCCGAGTATTGGAGGTGGGGCCGGGTGGGAGGTGACTGGATCATGGGGGCAGACTTCCCCGTTGCTGTTCTCATGATAGCGAGCGAGCTCTCACAAGGTCTGGTTGTTTAAAAATGTGTAGCACGTCCCCCTTCTCTCTGTTCCTCTTGCTCTGGCCATGTGAAGACACGCCTGCTTCTCCTTCCCCTTCTGCCATGATTTTAAGTTTCCTGAGGCCTCCTCAACCGTGTTTCCTGTAGAGCATGTGGAATTGTGAGTCAATTAAAACTTTTTTCTTCATAAATTACCTAATCTCAGGTAGTTCTTTATAGCAGTGTGAGAACAGACTAACACAGTTTGCATTTCCCATTTAGGTAAATAATGCATCTGAATTGATTTTGGTGTGTGGAATGAGGTAGGGGTGTCGTTCCTTTTATTTTCATAGGGGCACCTAATTTTCCCACTTCATTGATTGAAAAGACTGTCTTTTATCCACAACTCTGTAGTGTCATCATTCCCAGGCTTTTTCTCTTGCTCTGTGTGTGTGTGTGTGTGTGTGTGTGTGTGTGTGTGTGTGTATTGCTGTGGCCTCCAGCTGGCCCTCCAGAGCCCTGTCTCAGGCTTAGTGGTTGCGGTCGTTGGGGATCCTGAGCTAAGCCGATGCTGATCATGAGAATCCCAGTCACACAACTGCCGAGGGGCTTCCATCCCTGGCCGAGCCCGCGAGGCTGACTCTGGTCACGCGGCTGCCGAGTGGCTTTCATCCCTGGCCGAGCCCACGGGGCTGACTCTGGTCATGCAGCTGCCGAGTGGCTTCCATCCCTGGCCGAGCCTGCGAGGCTGACTCTGGCTATCGCCTGTGACGGTGTCTGTGCCACAGGGGCAGAGGTCAACAGTTATGACAGAGGGAAAAAGCCAAACATGTTTCGTCACTGGTTTTCTATTGGTGCTGTAACAAGTTACCACAAACTCAGTTCATGACAACAATGCAAATTGATTCTCTCACAGTCTGAAACCAGTTTCACGGGATGGAAATCAGGGTGTCAGCAGGACTGCCTCCGTCCAGGTGCTCTCAGGGAGATCCACTTCCTTGCCTTTCCCAGGTGTCAGAGCTGCATTCCTTGGCCCTTTCTGCATCTTCAAAGCCTACATTTAGCATCTTTGCATCACTCCCTGCTGCCATCTTCATGGCACCTTCTCTTATTCCTAAGGGCCCTACGACTACATGGGGCTCACGTGACAATTCAGGATCTCACAACCTTAATCTGATCACGTCTATAAAGTCCCCTTTGCTATATAAGGCAGCACTCACAGGTTCTGGGAATTAGAACTTGGACAGAAGCAAGGGTATTATTCAGCCTACACATGTCCCTTTAGGAAAAAGTTTTCTTGGCTAGGCATGGTGGCTTGTGCCTGCAATCTCAGTACTTTGGGAGGCTGAGGTGGAAGGATTGCTTGAGCCTAGGAGGTGGAAGCTGCAGTAAGCCATGATTGGGCCACTGTACTCCAGTCTGGGTGACAGAGCAAAACCCTGTCAAAAAAAAAAAGCCCCAAAAAAGTCAAAAAGAAAAAGTTTTCTGAGCCATGTTGTGAGTAGATGTTCACTGTAGATCTGGGATGACTTCTCGGAGATATATTCTATGGCCTTGTTGTATAGTACTTTGATTTCTCTAATTTTGAAGAAAATTTGTGTTCTGGTTAAAGATCTTCCTGTTTAAAAACAAAACAATATCCCCTAACTAATGGGTTCCTTAAAATGAAGTTTCTCAAATATATTTCATGTTTGAAATCCCTCATTGCCCTGTGGAAAGGCAGCTTAAATAAAACACAGCCTTTATAAACCAGTGTCTGGTGCATTGTGCACTTAAACATTTCTGTTTCAAAACGGAGGCGGTTCCTCCATTATCAAAACTGTGAGCCCAAGAGTTGGTGTTCATGTTGAACTTCAAGCCAATGCCAATGACAAGCAATAAAAACCACATGGACTGGTATCATGAAAATGATGAATTCTAAACCCCAATATGATGCGTTCAATTCCTTTGGAAAGCTGTTTGGGCCTTTTACTTAGGATAAGATTCAGATTTGATCAAATTACTTTATGATTTTCCTTTTGAAAATACTCCCTCTCAGCCGGGCGCGGTGGCTCACGCCTGTAATCCCAGCACTTTGGAAGGCAAAAGCAGGCGGATCATGAGGTCAGAAGATTGAGACCATCCTGGCTAACACGGTGAAACCCCGTCTCTACTAAAAATACAAAAAATTAGCCAGGTGTGGTGGCGGGTGGCTGTAGTCCCAGCTACTCTGGAGGCTGAGGCAGGAGAATGGCGTGAACCCGGGAGGCAGAGCTTGCAGTGAGCCGAGATCGCACCACTGCACTCCAGCCTGGGCGACAGAGCGAGACTCCCTCTCAAAAAAAAAAAAAAAAAGAAACATTGAATTGAAATTTTAAAACACTAGAATTTGCCATATCAAGTTTTCCACTAAAAAGATGTGGACACTGATGGCCGGGCGTGGTGGCTCACACCTGTAATCCCAGCACTTTGGGAGAGCGAGGTGGGCGGATCACGAGGTCAGGGGTTCGAGACCAGCCTGGCCAATATGGTGAAACCCCGTCTCTACTAAAAATACAAAAATTAGCCAGACTTGGTGGCGGGCGCCTGTAATCCCAGCTACTCAGGAGGCTGAGGCAGGAGAATCATTTGAACCGGGAAGGCGGAGTTTGCACCACTGCACTCCAGCCTGGGCGACACAGCGAGACTCTGTCTCAAAAAAAAAAAAAAAAAAAAAGATACGGACACTGAGGCTAAATAAAGGTACAGAGACTTGCTCAAGGTCACCTTGATAAAAAGTGACCGGGCCAAGATTTAGACCTGGGCTCTGTAGCCCTGAGTGTGCACCGAACCACCCCCCTATAGTCCCACTGGGTGCCCTTTGCTCTTTCCCCCGGATGCCTCAGGCCCAGTCAGAGGGCTATGGAGGGAGTTGTGTCCCCAAATTCTTACGGGGAAGCCCTACTGGCAATGTGAGTGCTGTAAGAGCGGACGGAGCTGTAACAGGGGATGAGGTTAGATGACGTCGCGAGGGTGAAGCCCGAATCCGACAGGACTGGTGGCCTCATGAGCAGAGGACAAGAGGACTCTCCCTCCTCCTGCACACACCAAGAAAAGGCCACATGAGGACGCAAGGAGAAGAGGATGGTCTGCAAGCCAGGGAGAGGCCCGCCCCAGAACCCACCACGCTGGCACCCTGATCTCAGACGCCCAGCCTCCAGAGCAGTGGGAAGACAAATCTCTGTTCTTTAACCCTCTGTCTGTGGGGCTTTGTTATGGCCGCCCAGCTGAGGAAAACAGCCACAGGGTCTGCAAAGCTATGGGGTGTGACCACAGGGCAGTGCGTTTGTGGCATTCAGACCCACACTTGTGCCGTGGTGAAGTTCAATGAACAGAAGCTTGTGACAGGCTCCTTTGACGACACTGTGGCTTGCTGGGAATGGAGTTCCAGAGCCAGGATCCAGCACTTTCGCGGGCACACGCAGGCAGTGTTTAGCGTGGACTACAATGATACCTTGGTGAGCGGCTCTGCGGCCTTCACTGTGAAAGGATGGACTTTATCTACTGGGGCATGCCTGAGCACACTCACTGGGCACACGGCATGGGTCACCAAGGTAGTTCTGCAGAAGCGCAAAGTCGAGTCTCTCTTGCACACAGCCCTGAAGGATACCTCCTCTTAAGTGCAGACAAATATGAGATTAAGATTTGGCCAATTGGGACAGAAATCAACTGCAAGTGCTTAAAGACATCCTCTTGTCTCTGAGGTTAGAAGTATCCGCCTGCAGCCAAGACTTCGTGTTGATGGCAAATACATTGTTTGTAGTTCAGCCCTCGGTCTCTAGCAGCGGGACTTTGCCAACAGTTATGATATTCTCAGGGTCATCAAGACTCCTGAGATAGCAAACTTGGCCTTGCTTGGCTTTGGAAATATTGTTGCCCTACTGTTTGGCAGCTGCCACCTTGTACATCATGGACTTGCAGACCCAGAGTCTAATTAGTCGCTGGCCTCTTCCAGAGTACAAGAAATCAAAGAGAGGCTCAAGCTTCCTGGCAGGCGAAGCATCCTGGCTGAATGGAGCAGATGGGCACAATGACACGGGCTTGGCCTTTGCCACCAGTATTCCTGACCACAGTATTCACCTGGTGTGGAAGGAACACAGCTGACACCATGAGCCCCCACCACCGACTGACTTTGGGTGCTAGGGCGGGGGTTTTGGGGTGCAACCTCTATGCCAGCTGACTGCATGAACCAAAGTTCTCACCTATGGTATCATCACGCAGTGCACGTCATTTATCTGTTTGCCAGGGGGCCAGGGCTTGGGGTGGGGGAGGGCTTGTTTTACTGACACACATGTAGCATGCTAATGGGGTACATCATGGACTTCATTTGTACTCAGTTAGGTTGGTGAGTGTAAAAGGATCCATTTTGGTTCATCTTTCTTGAGTGGAATATTGGTTTTATATAAAGAAAGTTAAATGATTTGTTAATCTGCTGATTGGTTGCGTATGAAATCACATTGTCTGTTATTAAAGCTTTTCACCATAAAAAAAAAAATCTCTGTTCTTTGACTGTCTGTGTGGAACTCTGCCATGGCAGCCCAGCTGAGGAAAACAGTCCCAGGGTCAGGGAACAGCAGGACTTCTTCTTCGGGCAACCTTTTAAATGACGTCCTGTGCATTTTGTAAAAATTCTGTGCTACCTCATCAAGCCTGAGCAGCTGTATCAGGATGCTGTAAGAGGGCCCTATGGCCTGTGCGAGGTGCACTTTGGCCTTCTGACCCTGCACGGGGCTGAATAAATTATGCTGAATGTTCTCTCCTTCCTCAATCCTTGTTTCTGGGCTCCTCTGGTGCCTACGCTCCTGCTTCTCCTCTAACTCCTCGGCCACCCCCTCCCAGTCTCCTTACTTCTGCTCAGACCCGCATGTTGGGGTTCCTGGGGCTCCAACCTCACTGTCTGTCCACACTCTCAGCCCCAGGGAACTCCTGTGTCCCACGGCTTTAAACGCCACCGTGGCGATCCCACCTCAGCTTTCTCTCCTGCCTGGCCTCTTCCCTCAGTTCCAGGCTCATGAACCACGAAGCCTCCACTTTCCTGCCCAAACCCGAACTCTTGGCTTCTGCCCTCCTTGACCTGCTCAGCTGTGTCTCTGGTCCTCATATTCTCAGGGAATGCCCCAGCAGCTATGCCATCCTCCACCCCTCCAAGAGCCAAATCTCCATCAGGACTAAAATCCTGCCACCCCCCTCCCCTTCTCCTCCAGCCCCCTGCTCACAGGTGTGCGTGCCTCCCTCCTACAGGGCGAGGACCCCCTGCCAGTCCCCCAGCTGCTGCCCCCGCTTCCTGATGGTCTGTCCTCCAGACAGGGGCAGTGGCTGCCTTGGTCATGCCAAGCAGGAGGCTGCTGTGTGCTGGGAGCTGTCAGGCTCGTCCTGAACAGGGAAGGGCCCATCCACCTCCCAAACCCAGTTTATGCAGTCCTTCGCAATGTCAGGCTCAGGGCCTGGCACCAGCCAAGCTCCCCACCCTTCCCACTGTTAAAATGGATAGGAGCAGGGCTAGGCCCAGCCTGTTGACTCTGGGCTTCCACCAGGAGACGTGGTTCTGGCAGTAGAAACTATCGGGGCCTGGGAGAGGCGGGGGAAGAGAGAAAGGTGGCATGTTTCTTGCTTGCTCCCTCTACCAGCCTTGTCCAAATCCCCGCAGCCACCCTAATCCAGCCTGTCTAATGGAGCCCAAGCCGGCTCAGGCCCTCGGACGACGAGCCTGCTAATCCCTGTGGCTAGGAGCTCACCACCTGTCTCCAGGACGCCCTTTGCTCTCTTGGCATCAGAGAGCCAAATCCTGGGCCTCGGGTGGGGGGATGATAAAAGCATCTTTTGGCCAAGCCCCCTCACCTTGGCCTCCACGATGAGATGGGGAGTTAGGTGCAGAGAGCGTTGGCACAGTGAGCACCGCAGCTCGAGCGGCTGCCTCAGACCCAGAGCCCGAGGAGACTTTACACGGAGCCAGAACGACCCCGCGGGGTTCCATCCTCCCAAGCAATAGGCGGGAGTGCGAGCTGCGAGGAAAGCCGGCCCCTCCCCTCCCTCCCTCCAAGGCAGTGTGGGCTGTTTGTTTCATGCCATTCTGGGTGTGAATCCTGATGCCCACACATGCCAGCTGCATGCACTTGGGCAACTCAACTCACTCCTCGAGGGCTGTTTCTCGACTGCAGGGTGTTGTAAGTTCGCTAATACTAAAGGCTTCTCCCTCCTGGCCCCTTCCTGCCCCTCGCTCTTCCTCCTCTTGCTCAGGCCCTCCCAGCTCAGGCAGCCCCTGCCCCCTGCAGGGTTCTGCAAGGAGAAAGCTGGGGAATACCTTAGGCAACTGCAGTCAGGAACACTGGTGGCCAGGACAGAGACAGAGAGACAGAAAAGGGGTCAGGGACAGAGAGAGATAACCGCAGGGAGAGACAGGAAGGGACAGAGACAGAAAAGATTTCCAAGAAGAGGACAGAGGCAGAAAGCCAGAGACAGAGACTGAGAAACAGAGACCTAGAGGCAGAAGAAGACTGAGATAGAGATGGACAGAGATTGTGTCAGACACAGCCCCAGAGAGACAGCCAGACAGTCTGAGTCAGACGCAAACCAAAGACAGGAAAACAGACCCAGAGATTAGGAGAGGGAGGGGAAGGAGATGCGGGGAGAGCCAGCATCGCCACCCCCCACACTCAGGAGGGGTCTCCACCCTCGGAGCGGTCTCTCATCCCTCCCTAGAATCCTTAAATCCTCTCTCGCTCAGGGCCTCGGCCGCATCTGTCACAGACTTGTCCTGAACCGACAGCGGCTGGCGCAGGTGACTGGCTTGGCGGGGGAGCCTGGGTGTGCGCTGGGGATGGACCCCGAGGAAGAGGGGCCAAGCTGTCGGGAAGTGGCAGGGCTGGAGGGGTGGAGGCAGTGGTCGGGCGGGACCCCGGGCGATAGGGTTCAGCGTTTGTAAGAGCGAGACGGAGGCCGGGGCAGGCCGGCTGAGCTAACTCCCCAGAGCCAAAGTGGAAGGCGCGCCCCGAGCGCCTTCTCCCCAGGACCCCGGTGTCCCTCCCCGCGCCCCGAGCCCGCGCTCTCCTTACCCCGCCCTCAGAGCGTTCCCCGCCCCTCTGTCTCCCCGCAGCCCGCTAGACGAGCCGATGGCGCGGCCCCGGAGAGCCCGGGAGCCGCTGCTCGTGGCGCTGCTGCCGCTGGCGTGGCTGGCGCAGGCGGGCCTGGCGCGCGCCGCGGGCTCTGTGCGCCTGGCGGGCGGCCTGACGCTGGGCGGCCTGTTCCCGGTGCACGCGCGGGGCGCGGCGGGCCGGGCGTGCGGGCCGCTGAAGAAGGAGCAGGGCGTGCACCGGCTGGAGGCCATGCTGTACGCGCTGGACCGCGTTAACGCCGACCCCGAGCTGCTGCCCGGCGTGCGCCTGGGCGCGCGGCTGCTGGACACCTGCTCGCGGGACACCTACGCGCTGGAGCAGGCGCTGAGCTTCGTGCAGGCGCTGATCCGCGGCCGCGGCGACGGCGACGAGGTGGGCGTGCGCTGCCCAGGAGGCGTCCCTCCGCTGCGCACCGCGCCCCCCGAGCGCGTCGTGGCCGTCGTGGGCGCCTCGGCCAGCTCCGTCTCCATCATGGTCGCCAACGTGCTGCGCCTGTTTGCGGTGAGGGCCGCGGGGCCGGGCTCGGTGTCCAGCGTCTCTCTCCCGTCCTCGCCCTGGGGTGGCCCAAGTCTCCTTCCTTTACTTCTTCTGGAAGAGTCTCCGTTTTAATCACTCGAATTCACACAGCGTCAAAGAAGCCCTGTCAGTTGAGCCCGACGCTGGCCTGAATCGGATCCACCCAAACACTCCAGCCGCCCTTGTCTACCCCGCCCCGCAAGGGCGCCCCTTCCCGGGCGGGTGCCACCTACGCCTCTGGCCGGTTGGCTGGGGAGGGCGGCCTGACTTCAGTCCCCATTTGCCAGCCTGCTCGGGTGCCCTTGTTCTGGGCACAGCCCCTGCAACCATACAAGGTGCTCCTGCGCCCTGGGCCTGCGGAGCGCTCGAGTGATGTTTCAACTTGGAGTTTTCTTTGGAACCCGGGCCCTTCTTCCAGAGCAGCAACTGGGACGTGTCCCTGGGCTGCTGTGGGGGATGGATAGGCCTGAAAGGTCTGGTCTTTCTCTTTTTTGATCATTTAAATTTATTTTCAAAATGCCTTGAACTCTCCCTCAAGGGGCATCTGAGAGCAGGGCGGGGCGTTCCCTTCTGAGCTCTGGTCTCCTGCACCCTGCCCTGCGCAGGTGCCCGGGCTGGCCCTGCTCTGTCCTCAAACGTAGGGAACTGTCCCGTGAGGGGCAGCGTGTTCCTTGCAGTCCTAGGGGCCAGCAGAATCGGGATTAGGAGGGCTTTGGCATACAAGTTTGGGGGTTTTCGATTTGGTCATTCACCGGGGGTTGGTTGTGGGACAGTTTTTCTGGGGTTCTGTGGCGGGAGGGGCCTGTGTGCATGCGGCTCTCTGTGAAGGAGGAAGGCCTAGCTTCCATCTACCTAGGAGAGGAACTTCTGTTTCCTGAGAGCTTCTCCGACTCCCGGGCGCAGCGTCTGTGTTTGTTCCAGGCGTGCGGGGCCGCTCCCTGTCGTCTGCGCACATGAAAGCCCCCATCCCTGTTTCCTCGGATTGGCAGTGTTGATGTGACATCTCCACGCTGGCACCAGACAGGCTGTGTGGCCGCCCAGGGGTTTTTCACCCACCTGTATGTGTCCCCAGCCCTGCCTAGAGCTCTAGTTTCTGTCTCTGTCCTCTAGGTCGAATGCAGAGATTCCAGACCCCAAGGCCTTCAGGGGCCCAGTTGGGGACTCAGGCGGGCAGGACTCTGTGAGCCCAGGGCCCGCTGCTGCCAGCTCAGCCCAGATTGAGGTTGTGCTGCCCGGCTAGAAATGCAAACATTAATAAAAACTGTGCAAAACACAGCCACAGGCAAGAAGCTGCAATTCCTGGTCTAAAAGAACTACATTCATTTCCCAGCCACATGACCGTGCGGGCAGGCATTTTACATTAACTTCCCTCGGGAGGTCCAGGGGGCATGGGAGGGTTGTTCCCAAACTCAAGTGTCCAGGAGAGCTGGGAGGACCACAGCATTATTCACTGAGCTGTGGCCACTGGGCCTTTCTCGTCTCTCGGTCTCCTCAGTTGTTTCTCTCTCTCTCTCTCCCTCTCTCCTTCTTGTTTCTCTCCAGCCCCACCTTCCCTCTTTCTTTCTCTCTCCCTGCCACTCCCGGCTTCCTTTTCATGCTGTCTCTATACTTTCTATCCTGCTTCAAACAACCCTGGACCAGCCCCCCTCCCTCCTTCCAGAAACTCCCCCTCTCTGGCCTTCACACCAGCTCCTGCTATAGCCCCTCTTGCCCTGGAGCCCCATAGCCCCCTCTTGGCGGCCTTCTCAGCCCCGTCTCTCTGCCTCCACACTCCCCGGTCAGTTCAGCCTCTGGTCTCTGCTGTTAATCACTCTAATGCATGCAGAGAAACCCAGTTTCCAACAAACCCCATCCTAGGCCAGACACAGCTTTAAATCGAACACCCCCTGCTGCTCCCCTGTCTGCCCTAATCCCTCCTAGGGCTGCCCGTCCCTGCAGACCACCCCTTGGTGTGAATCAAGAAAACGTGCTTTGCCCCGGGGCTGACTAGGACAGGCAGATGCAGCTGGATGGGCTGCAGGCCCTCTGCTGGGGGGTTCTTGTTCAGGACACAGCTTGTACCAGTACATGTGGCGGTCCTGCCCTCTCCCCAGCCCTGCATACCTCCCACCTGCACAGCATTCACAGAATTCTCAGGCCCACTCGCAAAACACAGACCTTGCCCACAGCTTCCAGCCTTTCCAGGTGGCTGCTCCAGCTGGCCCCAGGTCCCCACCCCAACCCTTCCATCTCCCATCTGTGTCCCAGGTCCCTGCCACACACCTTCTGTGCCCCGTCCGTGTCCTGGCCCCCCCTTGCCCTCCCTCTCTCGAGTTACTGACCTCCATCCACAGCCCAGCTGTCCTTCCTGCCCCACAGATACCCCAGATCAGCTATGCCTCCACAGCCCCGGAGCTCAGCGACTCCACGCGCTATGACTTCTTCTCCCGGGTGGTGCCACCCGACTCCTACCAGGCGCAGGCCATGGTGGACATCGTGAGGGCACTGGGATGGAACTATGTGTCCACGCTGGCCTCCGAGGGCAACTATGGCGAAAGTGGGGTTGAGGCCTTCGTTCAGATCTCCCGAGAGGCTGGTGAGCTGGGGGCTCCGAGGCACCAAGGAGTCTACATAATGTGGGCCCGGGGCCCTCGGTTGGGGCAGAGGCAGAAAGATGGGGGGCCCAGGTCCATGCTGGGCCGAGGTTGCCTGGCTGGTGCTCCATGTGGGTGGGACCTCTTTCTTTTGGACGTCTCAGCCCTGCCTCAGGCTTGGCGGAGGGTGCAGGCCAGACTTCACCCCTGCAGACCCTTCAGCCAGGCTACACAGTCCTCTGCAGCGGTGGCCAGGTGGGTGTGTGGGTGGGTGGGACAGAAGCTGACTCTGGCACCCCCAACGCCCAGGGGGGGTCTGTATTGCCCAGTCTATCAAGATTCCCAGGGAACCAAAGCCAGGAGAGTTCAGCAAGGTGATCAGGAGACTCATGGAGACGCCCAACGCCCGGGGCATCATCATCTTTGCCAATGAGGATGACATCAGGTGGGACAGTGGCACAATCACCGGGCCCCTGGGCCTCTCCCTGAGGGTCCCACCCCTCCTCTTGCACATCGCCGCCTTGCACACTCTCCCTGCCTCCCTTTCCCCCGCTCCCCGCACCCCCCACCTTCCCTGCTGCTGCCTCTGAGTCTGGTGCCCAGGCTCAGAAGCAGCCTGGTCTGGGGAGACGCCACAAGCCCAGACTGAATAGCGCACAGAACATGTGTCTGTGTTTACAGCTCCTGGGGGTGTGGGGAGGGACCTGTGGGCAGACCCTAGTGCAGAAAATGAGCTGTGAGGGAAGGAGCCCAGGGTCCATACAGAGGCTGCGGACCCCAGCCCGAGACCCACCAGCCCGAGTTCATCTCCAGCCTAGGAGGCTGGGTGTGACGCTGGTGGAGGCATGTGGGGAGGGGCTGGCTTTGAACTGGATTTTCCCCCAAGGAGTCCCTCTGAGCCCCCTGAACAGTGGGTTACAGTGGGCAGAGCAAGTGGGCAGGCCTAGGGTCAGAGGAAAGCCCAGGGAAGGTGCCCTAAATGCCCCCGGCCCCATTTTTCCTGAGAAACAAGGATCTGGTGAGTGATTATAGAGCAGGGGAGATGGATAGAGTGGGAAGGGATGGGGGCCGAGCTGGAGGAGGCTCCCAGGCCCTCCCTCACCCCAGCCCTGCTCCTACCAGGCGGGTCCTGGAGGCAGCTCGCCAGGCCAACCTGACCGGCCACTTCCTGTGGGTCGGCTCAGACAGCTGGGGAGCCAAGACCTCGCCCATCTTGAGCCTGGAGGACGTGGCCGTCGGGGCCATCACCATCCTGCCCAAAAGGGCCTCCATCGACGGTGAGTCCAGGGGCACTGCATCCCCCACCCCACGCGTCTCCCCAGCACCCCTTCTTGGGGATGCTCATTTTCTGCATCTGTGTAATTGGTGCCATAATCCAGATCCCTTCTCAGATCCCCAGATCCTAGGAGTCCGATCATCTGTGGACGCGTCCCTCCAAGCAGCGCTTGACTGGGATGGCGTGCGAGGAAAGCACGCTCCACTCACTGGACGGGGAGGAATTGTTGGGTTTTTGGTTTTGTTTCTTAATTTAGTGCCTGTATTTCTAGTGCTGCCAAAGACATTCTAATCTGAGGGTGAGGGTGGGAGGGAGAGAAACCAAGGATACGGAATATACCATCCTGGTGATCAGAGTGATGAGGCCCCTGCACCCCCAGTCCCACCTGTGGATCTGGATGAATCCAGCAGGAACAGATGGCTCACTTTACAATAGGATTGCTCATTTTCCCCAAGGCTGGACCGAGGACACCTTGATGACATCCTTCAGGGCTATTTTATGAAACACAGACCCTGGAAAGGCTGAGCCCTGGCTGCTAGGGCCTCTTAGCCTTAGGGGGATATATACCATCACACCTTTTATTTCAGCTACGTTGCATCTGGGTGCAGGTGGCAGCCTGGACTGAGAGTAGTTTTAGCGATAAAGGCATCTCATCACAAGACAGGAGGTCTGAGAGCTGGTGACTTTAGGCGTGGGGCAGTGAGTGAATGCGCTCTCAAAGCCCTGGGCTCTGTCCATTCCTTTGTTCCACCATTCCCTGTGGTTGCCTTGGGTCTTCCTGCTTATGGTCTCATAGTCACAAGATGGCTGCTGAGGCTCCACCCATTACATCTTCACAGCAGCATCCTAACAGGAAAGAAGGAGCAGGGATAAAAGTCTTTCAAATGGTGAGGCTCTGAGTTTGCATCAGCATGTAAGTGCTACCCTGGAACCTCCAGTTGGCTCTGAGTCCACCAATCAGAACTTGGTCACCTGGCCACGCCTAGCTCACCTGGCCACTCCTAGCTCTCCTGGCCACGCCTAGCTCACCTGGCCATGCCTAGCTGAAAGTGAGCAAGTGGCAGAGAGACACAGGAGAAACACAGCTGGCTCAGGTCAGCGCCACCCTCCCCCTTCTTCCCTGTCTGTAGGATTTGACCAGTACTTCATGACTCGATCCCTGGAGAACAACCGCAGGAACATTTGGTTTGCCGAGTTCTGGGAAGAGAATTTTAACTGCAAACTGACCAGCTCAGGTACCCAGTCAGACGAGTCCACCCGCAAATGCACAGGTGAGAGCTGCCCAGGGTGGTGAGGGTGGGGAGGGTGGGGAGGGGGAAGGCGGGAGGCCGCGTTGGGTGCATGGGGGCCGGGCACACTTTCTCTGGGCATCCCTAGGACAGGCGAGGAACGCATCGGCCAGGACTCCACCTACGAGCAGGAGGGCAAGGTGCAGTTTGTGATTGACGCGGTGTACGCCATTGCCCACGCCCTCCACAGCATGCACCAGGCGCTCTGCCCTGGGCACACAGGCCTGTGCCCGGCGATGGAACCCACCGATGGGCGGACGCTTCTGCAGTACATTCGAGCTGTCCGCTTCAATGGTGAGTGGGTGCCTGCCCCCCTGCAGCAGTGAAGGGCAGCTGGGGGGCTGGATTTTTCTGTGAGGCCTGGGACGACCTCAGGGTGGAAGGGCTGGGTGAGGCTGAGCGGGGGCGCCTGGGGCTGAGTGCCAAAGACATGAGACAAGTTCCGGTCCCCACTTTTTAACACTGCTCCCTCCCCAGGCTTCAGTGTTCCCTGCGCTGGTTTGCACAGTTCAGATGCTGGGGAGCTTCTCTGATCCCTTCTGCCAGGAACCCCCAGTGGGTCACACCACACTCCCCTCCACTGCGCAGAGCTTGAGGGCATCTGGACCCTGGGGGTGCACGTGGGGCACAGTTAAGACTGCGTGGGGCGCCTACCCAGGGACATGCCGCCCACTCTGAGTCATGCGCCGGGCACAGGCGTGGGTCCGACCTGTCCCTTGACACCAGGCTTGGTGTGTGGTCAGGGCTCAAAACTGTGTCTTCTGAGGAGACCCCAGTGGACTCAAGCTCTGTCCATGGTTTGTGGAGAGATGACTTTCTGTTCAATTACTATCCTTTACACAATTCAAAACTCCGCTCTTCCGCTGAACACTCACTCACCACCTTCTCTCCGCCATGCTCTCTGCTAATCAATTCCATTTAATATGACTCCAGAGCATCTCTGCAGGCTGGTGGAACAAGCTTGTAAGAAAAATAGAGCTCACTCTTCAAGTCATTCCAATTTCATACTGTCACTCAGACCTCTCTCCATGTCTGAACTCATCCTCTCGCCTGGACAGTGAAACTTTTTTCATTTTTAATTGTGATAAAATACATATAATATAAAATGTATCACCTTAACCATTTTTTAGGTGTAGAGTTCAGTGATATTAAATACATTCAGTCTGGGCGCGATGGCTCACTCCTGTAATCCGAGCACTTTGGGAGGCCGAGACAGGTGGATCACTTGAGGTCAGGAGTTCGAGAGCAGCCTGGCCAACATGGTGAAACCCCATCTCTACTAAAAATACAAAAATTAGCTGGGCGTGGTGGTGCGTGCCTGTAATCCCTGCTACTCGGGAGTCTGAGACAGGAGAATTGCTTGAACCTGGGAGGCAGAGGTTGCAGTGAGCTGGGATTGTGCCACTGCACTCTAGCCTGGGCGACAGAGTGAGACTCTGTCTCAAAATAAATAAATAAATAAAAATAAATTCACAATGTTATGCAACCATCACCACCATCTATCCCCAGAACTCTTCATCTATGAAACCATAACTCTATGCATTAAACACTTCCCATCCCCTCCTCCCGCCAGCACCTGCAACCGCCATTCCACGGCCCCTCTCTATGAATTGTCTACCCTCAGTACCTCCTGTGGTGGCATCAGACGGTATTTGCCCATGTGTGACTGGCTTGTTTCACTGAGCATCATGTCCTCCAGGTCCATCCATTTTATAGCATGGGTCAGAACTGCCTTCCTTTTGAAGGCTGAATCGCATCCCATCGTGTGAATGGCCCCGTCGTGTTCGTCCATTCTTCTGTCAGTGGACGCTCGGGTTGCTTTCATCTTGTGGCTATGTGAATAACGCTGCTGTGAACGTGGCTGTACAAGCATTTCTTTCCACCCGCTTTCTAGTCTTTCGAGTATCTACCCAGGAGTGGAACTGCTGGGTCATGTGTTTAATTTTTTGAGGAGGCTCCACACTGTTTTCTGCAGCGGCTGCAGCCTTTTCCCACCAACTGTGCACAAGGGTTCCGATTTCTCCGCACGCTCACAACACTCGTTATTTTCTGGTTCTTGGCTAGAAGCCATCCCAATGGGTGAAGGGGGATCTCCCTGCGGCTTGGATTTGCACGTCCCTTATGAGCAGTGATGCTTGTTAAGCTCCTCCTTTCTCCTGCTGGTCCTTGGGGCCTCCCCAGGAGGCCAGCTCTGCTGGGCTGGAGGACCACCGAGGATGACAGACTCTCTCTCCAGGCAGCGCAGGAACCCCTGTGATGTTCAACGAGAACGGAGATGCGCCCGGGCGGTACGACATCTTCCAGTACCAGGCGACCAATGGCAGTGCCAGCAGTGGCGGGTACCAGGCAGTGGGCCAGTGGGCAGAGACCCTCAGACTGGATGTGAGTGTGCAGACCGAGCCCCGGGTGGGCATGGGCCCAGGATCCCGGAGGCAGACGCCCCAGCCTGTGTTTTGTGCGTCCCAGGTGGAGGCCCTGCAGTGGTCTGGCGACCCCCACGAGGTGCCCTCATCTCTGTGCAGCCTGCCCTGCGGGCCGGGGGAGCGGAAGAAGATGGTGAAGGGCGTCCCCTGCTGTTGGCACTGCGAGGCCTGTGACGGGTACCGCTTCCAGGTGGACGAGTTCACATGCGAGGCCTGTCCTGGGGACATGAGGCCCACGCCCAACCACACGGGCTGCCGCCCCACACCTGTGGTGCGCCTGAGCTGGTCCTCCCCCTGGGCAGCCCCGCCGCTCCTCCTGGCCGTGCTAGGCATCGTGGCCACTACCACGGTGGTGGCCACCTTCGTGCGGCACAACAACACGCCCATCGTCCGGGCCTCGGGACGAGAGCTCAGCTACGTCCTCCTCACCGGCATCTTCCTCATCTACGCCATCACCTTCCTCATGGTGGCCGAGCCTGGGGCCGGGGTCTGTGCCGCCCGCAGGCTCTTCCTGGGCCTGGGCACGACCCTCAGCTACTCTGCCCTGCTCACCAAGACCAACCGTATCTACCGCATCTTTGAGCAGGGCAAGCGCTCGGTCACACCCCCTCCCTTCATCAGCCCCACCTCGCAGCTGGTCATCACCTTCAGCCTCACCTCCCTGCAGGTGGGTCCGTAGGCTCCCAAGGGCCAGGGCAGGGAGGGGGACTGTCCACAATGTTACAGAGCCAAAAAAGCCAGGCACAGTGGCACACGCCTGTAGTCCTAGCACCTTCGGAGGCTGAGGTGGGTGGATCACCTGAGTCCAGGAGTTCGAGACCAGCCTGGGCAACATGGCATGACCCTGTCTCTGCAAAACATATGAAAATTAGCCGGGCATGGTGGTGCGTGCCTGTAGTCCTAGCTACTTGGGAGGCTGAGATAGGAGGATCGCTTGAGCCCAAGAGTTGAAGGTTGCTGTGAGCCAAGATCGCACCACTACAATCCAGCTTGGGCGTCAGAGTAAGACCCTGTCTCAAAACAAAAAGATAAATGCCGTTTTTAGAGTCACTCTTTTCTATTTTGGTTCCTGTGTTTTTTTGTTTTTTTGTTTTTTTTTTTGAGACGGAGTCTCGCTGTGTCGCCCAGGCTGGAGTGCAGTAGCGCTATCTCAGCTCCCTGCAAGCTCTGCCTTCCGGGTTCACGCCATTCTCCTGCCTCAGCCTCCCGAGTAGCTGGGACTACAGGCGCCCTCCACCACGCCCGGCTAATTTTTTGTATTTTTAGTAGAGACAGGGCTTCACCGTGTTAGCCAGGATGGTCTTGATCTCCTGACCTCGTGATCCGCCCGCCTCGGCCTCCCAAAGTGCTGGGATGACAGGCGGGAGCCGCTGCGCCCAGTGAGTTTTTTTTTTTTAAGGCCACAGGAAATGGAGCCCTTCCCCTCCGGTGACAGCAGCTCAGTTAGGGCCGCCATCTCCCCTGCTGGGTCCTTGAAGGAAAACGGGGCAGTAAGGTGGGGAGTGTGGGCCTCCAGAGATCTTTCTGTACAACAGTGAAGTTATTTTCTAAACCAAACATGCTCTTCTATAATTTGGCTCACATATGGAAACAGGACAAAGAGCTATCTGACCGGCTTTCCTGTTTCCACAAGGGAGTCTCTGCTGCCCTGTTCCCTGGGGCAGTGTGGATGAGAGGCACAGGGTCCAACATTTTACTGTGGAGTGGAGCGTCGAATTCCATCCAGTGGCCAGCGTTTCGTGCTGGCCATTAAATAATGGAGCTCCTTTGGGGGATTTTCCTAAGACAGTAAAGTTATTACAGCCTTGGAGACAACTCTTGGAGTCTGGGGCGCCCTGGATGTTTTCTGTGTGAAGAGTATGATAGACAGATGGCTTGGGGAGGGTGACCTGGTGTGACACTGCAGGGCCAGCTGGGTTCTCAGGGCCAGGTGGAGGGTGGCCTCAGTGCGAACACCTGCTCACCCGTTTGGAGCACTCCCGGTGCTGTCCACTCCCGGCGAGCCCCTTCTCTATTCGTTCCACACACGCCACGTGCCTCGGGTCATGCAGTTCTCCGTGACTAGGAGGTGCTCCCGTCTTCCTCCACGTAACAGGGCCTGAGTGTCCCCTGGTCAGGCCCAGGGTCTCCGTGTGCCGCACATCCTGAGAAGGTGCCCTCTACGTCCCGGCCTGAGGTGCTCCTGCTCCCCCACCCTCAGGTGGAGATGCTTAGACCCCGTTGGGGACCCCCAGCTCTCCTCCCCAGCCTCAGCCATTGCCCGCCCCACACTGTACCCTCTTTTCCAGATACAAGGGATCTTTAAAAACACACAAGCCTGCAACTGGCCTAGGTGTTTTGCCATGACTACCACGTCATGACGGGCTGCAAAATGGCATCTCACTGTGGCTTCAATTCGCCTGCACTTAGCACCAGTGTGCCGGCCATGGGGCTTTCCTCTCCTGGGCTCAGCCTGTTCCTGTCCTTTGCTCATTTGCTGTTATTTTGCAGGAGTCCATTCTGAGTGAGGCGTGCTCGCTCGCTCCCCACTCCACGGGCTGCGGCATCTGTGGGCCGCTTTGGTGGTTACTGCTGTGCAGCCCTGGGCTTGCATTTTTGTTCCTCATGAGCAACTTTTTTTTTTCCCCCACCTGGAGCCTTGTTCTAGTAGGAACTTCCAAACTTATTTTGGAAGTTGGTCTCGATCTCCTGACCTCGTGATCCACTTATTTGTAAGGTCCTTTGTTCAGGGGTCTGCTGCCTTTGGGAGAAGCACAGAAAGCTGCTTCTTCTGGGTGGGCAGATGACTGCAAAGCATCCCTTCCAGCAGGATCACATGGCCCTGCTCCAGGTGCTCAGCATGGCACTGGCACGCAGGCTGGATTCCAGCTCTACCCCTGCCCCCAATCAGGCGCTCTTGTACAGTGAACAACCTGCACGAACGTGTGGGGCAGCCCTTCCAGGGTCCCGCCTTTATGCAGGTGGCTTCGTTCCTGTTTCCCAGCTTTCCTTGGCTTGAGGTTGTGCTTCCTGTCATGTGAGGGAGGGGTAACTCCATCTCCTCCCTGTGAGGGCCTGCACAGACTCCAATACTCCTCGGCATCAGCTCCCATTCCTGCTCCTCCCCACTGAGTGCTCCTTTGTTTCTCTTGCCTGTGGCGTGCCCTGATTTTGAAGCTCAGTACACGTGAGGAGGCTAGAGAGGCGATGCGAGTAGGGCCTCAGTTCCAGAGCTTCTGGCCGCAGCCATCTACCTTGAAGGGGCACAGTAAATGGCATTGGTAATGGCTAGAATGCATGAAGAGGACACCGAGCTGCCCCTTATGCACACTGCACTGATGTTGCCAACATATACGGGCGGCACAGCCCTTCTCCGCAGCTGCCAGGTCACGGGCCTTTGGAAGGACCCCTCTTGGGCTGCCCCTGCCTGGGCTGCCATCCCCTCTTCTCCACTGAGTGCTCCGGAGAGCCACCACGAAGAGGTGGAGCATCCCCTCCATAGGCCAGAGCCTCAAGGGGATCCTGACCTGCAGGGGCCTCTGTCAGGGCTGGAATGGATTTGTCCCTGGAAAATGCTGTGTCTGATGCAGTGTTGGCTCCTGCAGGTGGTGGGGGTGATAGCATGGCTGGGGGCCCGGCCCCCACACAGCGTGATTGACTATGAGGAACAGCGGACAGTGGACCCCGAGCAGGCCAGAGGGGTGCTCAAGTGCGACATGTCGGATCTGTCTCTCATCGGCTGCCTGGGCTACAGCCTCCTGCTCATGGTCACGTGCACAGTGTACGCCATCAAGGCCCGTGGCGTGCCCGAGACCTTCAACGAGGCCAAGCCCATCGGCTTCACCATGTACACCACCTGCATCATCTGGCTGGCATTCGTGCCCATCTTCTTTGGCACTGCCCAGTCAGCTGAAAAGGTAATGAGGTCCCCAGGAGGTCTCGCTGCCTGTTTCCTGCCTGTCCGGCTGGTCGATTCATTCATGAGATTAAATGCTTGTTCGTGCTTTTGTTTATCCCGTATCTGGCTGCTTGTTCATTCACTCATTCCCTTCTTACTTTGTTCATTCATTCACTTTTCCAAGCTTCTAACCCCTCTTCTTAACTTTCACTCTTCTTTTTTTCTTTTTTTTTTTTATCATTTTCATTTCTTTGAGAGATATTGCCTCACTCTGTCACCCAGTTACAGTTAGCTTGTTTTTTTTAATTCAAGTTCTTCATATGCTTTTTTTTTTTTTTTTTTTTTTGAGACAGAGTCTCACTCTGTTGCCCAGGCTGGAGTGCAGTGGCGTGATCTTGGCTCACTGCAAGCTCCGCCTCCTGGGTCAAGTGATTCTCCAGCCTCAGCCTCCCCCGTAGCTGGGACTACAGGTGCCTGCCACCACGCCTGGGCAATTTTTGTAATTTTAGTAGACATGGGGTTTCACCATATTAGTCAGGCTGGTCTCAAATTCTTGACCTCAAGTGACCCATCTGCCTCGGCCTCCCAAAGTGCTGGGATGACAGGCGTGAGCCACTGCGCCCAGCCTTCATGTGCTTTATAACTGCCAACCCATTAATGCGTCAGCCCATTGCTGCATCATTTATTCATGTATGCAGCAGAACATTTTATGCACCTGTCATCCATTTATTTGCCCATCTGCTCCTGAAGTTTGTCTCTGCCCATTTATTCATTTGTATGTATTTGAAACGTGCTCATTCACTGACATGCCCCGGCTTCCCCAGGTGTCTCTCGGTTAATAACCCCTCCTCACCCCTCCCTCCTGCCCACACCAGAGCTGCATGGAGGCTGCCAGCCCCTCAGGCGCGGGGCCCCTGCTCATACTGTTGTCCTGGTCTAAGTGCTCATTCCCAGTTCCCCAGCTGAAACAGACTCAGCTCCAGAGTATGTGGTGAGGACTATGTGGAGTGGGGCAGGGAGAGCGGGAATGAGTCCCATCTGGTCCCCTCTTCCATGGCCTAGATCTACATCCAGACAACCACGCTAACCGTGTCCTTGAGCCTGAGTGCCTCGGTGTCCCTCGGCATGCTCTACATACCCAAAACCTACGTCATCCTCTTCCATCCAGAGCAGAATGTGCAGAAGCGAAAGCGGAGCCTCAAGGCCACCTCCACGGTGGCAGCCCCACCCAAGGGCGAGGATGCAGAGGACCACAAGTAGCAGGGCAGGTGGGAACGGGACTGCTTGCTGCCTCTCCTTTCTTCCTCTTGCCTCGCGGTGGAAGCTGTATAGAGCCCGGGTCCACAGTGAACAGTCAGTGGCAGGGAGTTTGCGAAGACCATGCTCCGTGTCAGTGGGGCTGGCCTTGAGAAGGAACTGGACCCAGCTCTGCCCCGATTCCAGCATGTGAGCTTCATGCTTCCTCACCACAGACCAGACTCACTTCCCATGGGCGAACCTTGGCCAGGCATGGTGGCTCACACCTGTAATCCCAGCACTTTGGGAGGCCGAGGCAGGTGGATCACCTGAGGTCAGGAGTTCGAGACCAGCCTGGCCAATGTGGTGAAACCCTGTCTCTACTAAAAATACAAAAATTAGCCAGGTGTGATGGTGGGTGCCTGTAATCCCAGTTACTTGGGAGGCTGAGGCAGGAGAATCGCTTGAACCTGGGAGGTGGAGGTTGCAGTGAGCTGTGATTGTGCCACTGTACTCCAGCCTGGGTGACAGAGCAAGACTCTGTCTCAAAAAAACAAAACAAAAAGCACCAAAAAACCCCCCAAACCTGAAGAAATTCAGATACACGTGTGTAGTGTTAGTGATGTGAGAACAAGGAGCAGGGGTGCATTTGTGTTGTGTTCAGGTTGGGGATGGGTTTAGGAGCTCCAGGTTGGGAGCAGTGACAGAGAGTCATGGCCGTGGTGAGGGTGAATCCCAAGTGGATGGCTCAGGATGGGTATGGAAACCCTTCATTCCCCATAGGTACTGGGAAGTCCATTTGCAAGCTGAGCGCCAGGCCTGGGGAGGAAGAGGCTTGGGCGGCAGATGCACGCACATTTGTTTTTCACTGATAGTTTTTACAAAAAGCTTGGTTTAAGTTATGGGATTTTATGTCCCTGGGAGTAGAATTTACATTTGTTAAATTGACCACTGTTTAAGATCAGTATACATTCTCTAGTCTGTGATGTCTGGAGCTAGTTTTGAGGGTGAACCACGCTTTATCCAACATACAAACTTTCCCATACAGCTTCTCTGGTGCGCAGTTGGTTTTGGCCTTGGGACTAGGTGTTGCTGCAGGTTGTAAGTAACTAACTTAAAAGCTTCTCCTCTGACGAACATTTTTGTTGCGCTACTGACTCTCCTTCTCCACATTTGTTGTGTTCCTGGGGCTTCTCTACAGTGCAAATGAGGACGTTTCATTTGTTGCTGAATGCTTTCCAGAATTATTTATTCCACAGGGTTCTCTCCTGTGCAGCTCTCTCATGGGTAATGGGGCGTGTTTTCTTGCCAAAGGCGGTTCCACCCTCGTGATTGTATAGGGCTCTTCTCCTGTATGAACTCTGAGATCAGTGAGCTCTGATCTCCAAGGGAAAGTTTTCCTGCATTTGCTGTTTTCTCATGTCTCTCCCAGTGTGAATTCTTTGGTGTGCAGTGCGCTCTGGCTTCTAGCTGAAAACGTTTCCACAGTTTTACATTCATGTGGTTTTCTCCACTGTGAACTCTGTGATTCAGAATCAGAAGCAGTTCTTAGTACAGGCATTTCTACACTGATTGCACTGAGGATTTCTCCCCAGTGTGAAGTTTCTGGCGTAGAGTCCTGGCTTCCCGCAGACGACTTTCACACTCTGCCATGTTCATGCCTGTGGGCCTCTCTGGCAGGAACTCTGATGCACCGCGAGGCCCATGTACTCCTGTGGCTTTCTCACATTCGGTCTACTTGCAGGGTATCTCCACAGCATGCACCATTCTGGGTACAGTGGGACATCCTCTGTTACTGAAGATGTTGTCATATTTAGTACCTTCACAAGGTTTCTCTCCTTCCAGAGTTTTCTGATGTACACAAATAACTGACTTCCACAAGAGGGCTTTTCCACACTCGGTGTGTGCATACGGTCTCTGCCTGTGATCATTTCTTTATGTTATTATTTTATTTTTTCAAGATAGGGTCTTGCTCAATTTCTTAGGCTGGAGTGCAGTGGCACGATCATAGCTCACTGCAGTTTCGACCTGGGCTCAAGCAATCCTCCCGCCTCAGCCTCCTGAGTAGCTGGTGCGCACGACCATACCCAGCTAATGTTTTATTTTTTGTAGAGACGAGGTCTCACTATGTTGCCCAGGCTGGTCTCGAACTTCTGAGCTCGAGCGAGCCTCCTGCCTCCACCTCCCAAAGTGCTGGGATTACAAACGTGAGCCATCGCACCTAGCCTCTTTGATCATTTCTGCGGTGTTCAGTGGAGGTTGACAGCTCCCTAAAGATTTTCCTGTTTTTTTGCATGCATGGGTTTGAATTCTTTGAGGTCCAATCAATTTATCTGGACCCCTGAATAAAGTTTTGTGGGTTTTCTTCTATGTGTGGAATTTATAAAGCATTCTTCCAGTGTGGTTTCTCTTATGTCGAGTGACAGCTGACCTGCACCGAAGGTTTTGTCCCATTTGTTGCCCTTGAATTATTTGTATGAATTATATGTTCCAGTGAAAATGGAGTTCTGGGTTGGAGGCTTATTCCATGTTTACACAATTAAAATTGCAGTGTTCCTCTCTGGGATGAGAGCTCTAAAGCAGAGTAAGATTACGTTTTGATGTAAGCTTTACCCACCTATTTATAAGGTCTCCCCTGTGGTCCACTGTGTTGAGACTTCTACAGAAGAGCTTCTGTATAGTAACCATATTCTTAGGCTGTCTCACTTGTGTGAATCTTCTGACACATTTATTATAGCTTTGTCCCCTTTCTTATCCTTTTTGCTCTTTAGAAATTTCCCCTTAATTTATTACATTCATTGCTTACTGTAAAGAGTCCAGGTAACTGACTTTATTCAGTTACTTCCTGTTCAATAAATTTAACTTTTCCCAAAAGTTTGATTTAGGTCTTCGGTTGCTTCTTTATACAGATATTGTTTCATAAAACTTCGTCAAAAATGGAATAAAATGCACAATTCCAAGTGAATCTTCTCATCATTTTATAGAATGAAACTGCTTCACACATACTCTTTGTTATATTGATACCTTTGTTTCTAAACATGAAAAATTCCAAACTAAATATTTTCTATCTCTTGGGCTTTGACGGGGGAAAAACTGCTGTAGTATGGACAGCCAGAGTGGAATACTGATGCTTATTACAAGTAGCTTGGGGGGTTTCAAAAATGACATTCCACGCTGTGGAGAAAAGGCTGAAGAAATGTAAGGGATAGGAACCAAGAAGGAATAAGGCTCTGATAAGAAGAAACTGACCAGTTGGATAGAATTCTAAAAGGCACGCAAGGGTGTAGAGAAGTAAATTAGTAAAAGGACTGGATTTGGCTGAGTGCAGTGGCTCATGCCTGTAATCTTGGCACTTTGGGAGGCTGAGGTGAGTGGATCACTTGAGGCCAGGAGCTCAAGACCAGCCTGGCCAACATGGCGAAACACCATCTCGGCAAAACACCATCTCTACTAAAAACACAAAATTAGCTGGGTATGGTGGCACATGTCTGCAACCCAGTTACTCGGGGGGCTGAGGCTGGAGAATCGCTTGAACCCGGGAGGTGGAGGTTTCTGTGAGTTGAGATCGTGCCATTGCACTCCAGCCTGGGCAACAAAGAAAAACTCTGTCTCCAAAAAAAAAAAAGAGAAGACTGAATTTGAAAATTTTAAGCCTCATCACTTCATTTGTGGATTACTGTTTTACTCTACTCAGGCTGCTATAAAAGAGTACCATAGACTCAGTGGCTTCTAAAAAACAGACATTTCTCATAGTTCTGGAGGCTGGAAAGTCCAAGAGCAAGACACCAGTGGATTTGGTGTCTGGTGAGGGCTGCCTGCTTGTTCTTAAACAGCACTTCCTTGCTGTGTCCTCATATGGTGGGAGGTGTGAGGGCACCCTGGGGTCTCTTTTATAAGGGCTCTAATCCCATTCCCGAGGGCTCTACTTTCATAACCTCCCAAAGGCCCCAGCTCCAAATACCATACAATGGGGGTTAGGATCTCACCATATGCATTTTGGAGCAACATGAATATTCAACCTATAGCAATTATTCTGTCAGAATACTAACTAGTCTTTCTGCTTCTTGTATCTTTTCCCTCTTATTCATCCTACATAGTATTATAAAAATCACCGTTCCATGGCACCGTGGTGCTGTGTCCCATTGCTAGGGTCCCAGCCCTCTCCTGTCACCTCCATCTGGCTGTGGTTTATTCTCAAATTTACCTGCAGACTCTCCTAACAGAAACAGCAGAGAGGGCACATTAGTCTAGGGGAACACGGCCCCAGGCACTGTGCACTGATACAATCTGCCACATTGGGTCTGATCAGAGCTCTCAAATACTGAATTTACCTGTAGTATCAACATCTGAGTTATTTTTCCCATTCTGGTCTGCAGACAGGTAAGACAGGTAAAACTTCCAGGGCACACAGACCTTGTCTTGCCCATGCCCTGTGTACTTCTTTAAGTCAGCTTTCACAGCTTGACCTTGCACTGTGTCATGGTTAAGTCTTCTTGAGGTCAACTCCAGCTCTGCTAGATGAGTGACCTTGGGCAAGATACTCATTCCTCCCACAGTCACTAAAAGCCAGAGTCTCCTTAATGCACCCTGCAGAGGTGCCCAAATTGCTGGCCCCATTAGCCTACCATTGATCCTCCCAGTCCTACCAATCACTGCCCACACAGACCCCACTCATTAACCCAGCCCCACAGCTGAGCAGTCCCAGGACCCCATCTCACTCCCAGCTAGCCCCTCCTCACTGCCCCCCACAGACTGCTTATTCATTTTGGTCCCACAGGTACCCTTGGGTGCTTACTCTATGCTAAGCACCTGGGATACATCAGCAGACAAAATAGACAGGAACTGCTTCCCTCATAGGACTTGCACCCTAGTGGTGGAGACACACAATAAACAACATACAAAACTAACCAATAAATGACACTGTATGTTAGAGGGTGATGTGCTGTGGACAAAAGAAAACAGCAGAGCAGGGTACAGAGAATGGGGCAGCTGGCGGGGGATGGCTGCAATTCTGAATAGGGCAATCCAGTACAGGCTTCATCTGAAGGAGGTGGGGAGTGAGCCATGGGGATATCTGGGGGATGGGGTCCTGCAGGCGGAGTGGCAAGTGCAAGGCCCAAGGGCAGGGGTCGGCCTGGTGTTTTGGGGACCCAGCAAAGAGAGTGGCATGGAGGAGTAGGGAGAGCGGGGGAGAAAATGTGAGGAAGGCAGCAGAGTGGAGCAGTCAGGGCTCTCCAGAGAACAGAGCCCAAAGGATCAACAGATTAGACGTAGATATAGATTAGATAAAGATATAGAGAGAGAGTTTTGCTCCGAAGGCCTTCAACTGATTGGAAGAGGCCCACCCAGATGATTGGGGGTAAATCTCCTTTACCTAAAGTCAGCTGATTGTAGAGGTTACCCACATCTACAAAACACACCTTCACAGCAACATCTAGATCAGTGTTTGATTAAGTAACTGAGTACCATAGCCTGGCCAGGTGACACATCAAGCTAACCGTCACCTGAGGCACTGGGGTATGTATACCATGTGTGGCCCTGTAGGCCAAGGCCACTAAAATCAAGGACTTTAATTTACTCTGGGTGAGAAGAGGAGACACTGGAGGGTTTTAATAACAGTTAGAGGGTCTGACGAACAAAAGGACCACTCTGGCTACTGTGTTGAGAATGTTTTAGCAACATCTTTTGTACACATGTCTTTCCAGAGTATATTACATGCAGAATAGTGTAGTGGACACCTTTATTCATTGAAACAACACATCTTAATCACGCACCAAGCTGCACTCTTGAAACATCTTCTATACACGTGTTTTCAAAAAGTGTTTCACATGCAGACTGGTTGTAGTGGTCACATTCATTCACTGGAGTAATACTGCTCTCAAACGTGCACCACTGGCATTCTTAGAAACATCTTTTTTTTGTTTTTGAGACAGAGTCTCACTCTATACCCCAGGCTGGAGTGCAGTGGCGTGATCTCAGCTCACTGCAGCCTCCACCTCCCGGGTTCAAGTGATTCTCCTGCCTCAGTCTCCTGAGTAGCCCGGCTAATTTTTGTATTTTTAGTAGAGACGGAGTTTTGCCATGTTGGCCAGGCTGGTCTTGAACTCCTGACCTCAGGTGATCAGACTGCCATGGCCTCCCAAAGTGCCGGGATTACAGGCATGACCCACTGCCCCCGGCCAGAAACATCTTTTGATGTGTCCTTATATTTTGGGAAAAGAATAAAAAGGAAGAGAGGGAAGAGGTGAGCAGAAATTTGGCAGCCAGAGTGACCAATTCCTGAGATCCGTGGTGGTCCAGCTTATTGGGTAAGGGTTTGGGTTCTATCACAAAGCTTCACACTTAAAACCCTTCTCTTAACTCTCATGTTGTGATCTTGGACAAGCTACTTAAGTCAAAGATTCCTTGTCTGTCAAGTAAGTATGATACTCATATCTAGCTGATAGGTAATCATCCATCCCTACAAACCTAAAGGTTTTTATAGAAATTTCATGGCATAATGTAGGAACAATGCACAGTGTCTGGCTCATAACGAGTGCTCAATGAACCTCTCTCTCATGCAGTAATGGTAAGTACAGAAACCATTAGAGGCCGGGCGCGGTGGCTCACGCCTCTAATCCCGGTACTTTCAGAGGCCAAGCTAGGTGGATCACGAGGTCAGGAGATCGAGACCATCCTGGCTAACACGGTGAAACCCCGTCTCTACTAAAAATACAAAAAATTAGCCGGGCATTGTGGCGGGCGCCTGTAGTCCCAGCTACTCGGGAGGCTGAGGCAGGAGAATCGCTTGAACCCCAGAGGCGGAGACTGCAGTGAGCCAAGATTGCGCCAGTGCACTCCAGCCTGGCGACACAGCGAGACTCCATCTCCGAAAACAACAACAACAACAACAACCACAACCACAACAACCACAACAACCATTAGAAAGGCTAACACAAGTTCATGACTAAAGAAAACCTAAAAGACAAGAAGGACCAACCATGACCTGCTTCTCAAGGAATAAGCATTGATGCATCCTTTACCTATCTTATCGCCAACTCGGATGAATTCTTGTACCAGCTGCATAACTATACTCCCAAGATCCAGTTTCTCTCTAACTTCAGGCATCCACGTTTTCCTGCCATAGACTCTTGTAACAAACCTCTTTCCTAATAAATCTGTTTAGTCATGACATCATCTTCACCGCACCATCCCAGCCCAACCCCACTGTCTACTTCATAAGTTTAAACTATGACCCTGGTGACAAAAGCCTCCAGGTTTCATTCTCTGCCTATGTACACACTGATATATAAAGAATGGCAGAAGTAATATAAATGGATAGGATTTTTTAAATTCTTCAGTCGACCTCTTTTTTTTTTTTTTTTGAGATGAAGTCTTGCTCTGTCGCCCAGGCTGGAGTGCAGTGGCGCGATCTCGGCTCACTGCAAGCTCTGCCTCCTGGGTTCACGCCATTCTCCTGCCTCAGCCTCCCGAGTAGCTGGGACTACAGGCGCCCGCCACCACACCGGCTAATTTTTTGTATTTTTTAGTAGAGACGGGGTTTCACCATGTTAGCCAGGATGGTCTCAATCTCCTGACCTTGTGATCCGCCCGCTTCGGCCTCCCAAAGTGCTGGGATTACAGGCGTGAGCCACTGCGCCCGGCCCAGTCAACCTCTATTTTTTTTAATCAGTAAAGACACTAAAAACTGGAGGATAAAAGATTTGCCACTAGGTGTATTACTGAGGTGAATTAGCAATTGAACTTCAGGTGGTTAAATACTTTTTCCAACTTTGGAATTTCTTCTTCACTGCAAGGAAAATTAATTGAGAAAGAAAGAAAAATAAATGGAAACTTTTCCATTTTTTAATGCTCTGGTAAAATGTACATTATTATAGCAATTATCTGCAGCTTGGAAATTTGAAATACAAAGCCCCAAACCAGACAATAGCTTCCTCCGTTTCAAGTCCTGCCAAGGCCCCCTGCATGAACTAATGGGCCTGTGTGGTCTTGCTGCTTCAGCTGACAGAAGAAAGGAAAGGAAAGGAATGGGAGGGGAGAGGAGGGAAGGGGAGGTGTGGGGGAGAGAGAGAGAGAGGGACAGAGACAGAGAGAGACAGAGAAAGGAAGGAAGGAAGGAAGGAAGGAGGGAGGGAGGTGGGGAGGGAAAGGAGAGGAACTGCAGCCGGATCTGCTGTCAGCCACCACGATCAGAAAGGCCTCTGGGTTTTTTGTTTGTTTGTTTGTTTTTTACCTATTTACTATTAGGAAAGAGGTTTGTTACAAGAGTCTATGGCAGGAAAACGTGGATGCCTGAAGTTAGAGAGAAACTGGATCTTGGGAGTATAGTTATGCAGCTGGTACAAGAATTCATCCGAGTTGGCGATAAGATAGGTAAAAACTGCTGCCTTTCCAGGGAAACAGGTCCTCGGGGTCAGCACTCCGCCTGCCCTTCCCCCACATCTTCCCCCTGCTCCTGGTTCTCTCACCCCCACGTGGCTCAGCCTCAGGCCTGGCCCAGAAAGTGTGGATCTGAGAAGGGGGTGAGCCACCAAAGGCCGCAGCCTCAGCCTCAGCTGCGTCAGGCCTGGGGTCATCTGTGGTTTGCCTGCGTGGGACCTTACCACACCCTCTCTTCTTTGGAGAAAGACCCTGGGTTTTTCTTGTGGACCCCTCACTTCTACTCTTGGATCATGTGGTGTGGGTGAACCTCACCTCCTTAGGTTCCAGGTGAGCACGTGGCCCCAGCCCTCCCCACCCACCAATGCCAGGCAGCACCGACTTGTCCATTAGGTACAGTAGGGACAGTGCCTGGGGCCCAGAATGCTTCTAGAGGCTCATGGAAATGTTTTAAGCTCTCCCCAAATTGGAAAGAAAAATGACCTTTTAGGGTCAAAGATTTTGTCTTTATACCAACACAGTTGTAAAATAGATTGTAAAATGTTGTATAGTCATAAAATAGTTGTGAAATATATTGTGTATATATTTAAAATTTTTCTGTATATTATGTTTTAGCCAGATGCGGTGGCTCACACCTGTAATCCCAGCACTTTGGGAGGCCAAGGTGGGCAGATCACTCAACATCAGGAGTTCGAGACCAGCCTGGACAATATGGTGAAACCCCATCTCTACAAAAATACAAAAAATTAGCCAGGTGTGGTGGTGCATGCCTGTAATCCCAACTACTAGGGAGGCTGAAGCAGGAGAATCACTTGAACCCGGGAGGCTGAGTTTACAGGGAGCCGAGATTGCACCATTGTGCTCCAGACTGGGTGACAGAGTGAGACTCCATCTCAAAAAACAAACAAACAAACAAAAAACAAACCTTTTGGCTGGGGACAGACAGAGCTGCCCTTCCTGGGGCTGGCCAGTTCTTCTTCTTTTTTTTTTTTTGTTCAGATGGAGTCTCGCTGCCCAGCCTGGAGTGCAGTGGCGCCATCTCGGCTCACTGCAAGCTCCACCTCCCAGGTTCACACCATTCTCCTGCCTCAGCCTCCCAAGTAGCTGGGACTACATGTGCCCGCCACCACACCCGGCTAATTTTTTGTATTTTTTTTTTTTAGTAGAGACGGGGTTTCACCGTGTTAGTCAGGATGGTCTCAATCTCCTGACCTCGTGATCCGCCCGTCTCCGCCTCCCAAAGTGCTGGGATTACAGGCATGGCCACTGCGCCCAGCCGGGGCTGGCCAGTTCTTAAGAGACAGCAAAGACTGAGCTGGGCACGTCTTTGATATGTAGTAACCAGCCAGAGCCAGGCCTCCTCTCTCAGGCCCACACACACCAGAAGCAACATTCCTCTGCCTTCATCACCCCAGGGCCGAGCACCAGGCACCTAGGGACACCCCCATCCTTATAGCTTAGAGCTTACTGAAATGACACAAACTAGCCAGTCTAAACAATTCACCCACCCTGCCTTGCCTTTCCCTCAGACACCCAAAGAAAGGCCCTGGCTTCATGCTTCCCCCTACTCCCCGCCGACTCCTGTCTTCTGCCTCCTGAACACTCAGGTGCCTCGCCCACATGGCCCTGTGTGGCCTGCCCTGCCTCCTGTCTCTAGGAATAGTGAGTACATTTGTTATCCCGAGCCTCTCCTCTGCCTCTTTTGGCTCCATCTTAACTGACTACCTCATAACAATACAAAACAGGATGGACGTAACGGTTTCATGCAATTGTGAGGATTAAATGAATGAATATACACGAAGTTCTTACAACAGCATCTGGTGCCAGGCGTGGCCTCACATGTGAACTGCTGGCCCCGGTGATGGGAAACAGCTCTTTACATTCCACAGCATGAACACGCTGCTTTCCAGGACCACGTGGGGCTTCGATGGTCATTGTGGGGGGCTCGGGCCAGGCTGGCTACAGAGAGAAACACTTGGAATGCTTTTGGCCATGCATTAGTGTCATCTAGATAACCAGGTGACAAAAATGCAACTTGTACATCTTAGAAACTGGGCACTTTTCTCATTTTATTTTCAGAAAGACACACTGATGAATAATTATTGTCAACAATTTTTTAAGGATAGTGACGCGGCCAAGGCAAGTGGATCACGAGGTCAGGAGTTCAAGACCAGCCTGACCAACATGGTGAAACCCCGTCTCTACTAAAAATACAAAAATTAGCCGGGCGTGGTGGTGGGCACCTGTAATCCCAGCTACTTGGGAGGCTGAGGCAGGAGAATCGCTTGAAAGAAAGAAAAAAAAAACAGTGACATGTGGTACACAGGGTGGCAGACGGAACACAGGGAGTGTGAGTACCACCCAGTGCTGGCACCTGCAGAGGAGGACCGTCAGCACTGCCGAGAGGTCCTTGAGTGATCAGAAACAACCAAGCCTTGCGTTCTTTTCCCTTCACAAACTGTTATAAAAATATTTAAATTGCCAAAGATATATTTAGCAAGAGTTGAGGTGGGCCAAGAAGCAGGGAGCCCTCCCACTGCGAGACAGAGGGGGGTGAGAGATTGACGTCTCCACGTTGTACTGCCGACTAAGCCAGTGCTACAGGGGAGGGTGGGGCGAAGTGCGAAGGAAAGGAGAGGAATCAGATAGGGGGAGGCTATGGCGTTCTTGGATTAATTTTGAATTAAATTGTTTTCTCCATCAAAAGCACTCAGTTTAAAGCAATTTTGTTCCAAGACTCTGAGGCTCGGCCACAGTAACCTGGAAGCCTGAGTCTGCTGCAGGGACAAATGCTGTTCTAGAAGCAGTTAGTGAACATGGAGGAAGGTAACGTCTTAGAGAGGGCGCTGTCAAAGCCAGGCAAACAGGCAGGCAGGGAGAAAGAACCCAGATGACAAATCAGTCAGCTGGAGATGAGGGGCACCTGGCAGGAGATGGGCAGAGGAATCTGAAAGGGGAAATCCAAAGCAACTGTTTTTTTTCGGTAACAAGGAGGCAGTTTCAGTGGCTGTTCCCAGAAGCCCATAGAAATGAAGAAACTATCAGTCTAGATGCCAATTCCCTCCTCAAACTGGGCAGAGTGGAGCTGGCACTGTGATGGGTCTCGGAAGGCTCCGAGGTGGGAGGAGAGGCCAGGAGCTGCTTCTCAGGCTCTTACCTTTTTCTATGGCCCAGGTGAGGGGCGGGGAGACTGGCCTCATGTGAAGGTCATGGTCGTGGTGTACCAGAGCAGTCTTGTGTACTACATGAAGCAGGCGCAGGCTGGACGTGTGAAGACAGAGCTGCTGAAGGTGGCACATCACCAGGTGGCCAAGTCTGTCCCTGAAGAGTCCCAAATCGTGGTCCTTCATCTTGTCACAGCTGGGTATGTCGACATGGCCATTAGGACTACAAAAGCAAGGTATGGAATGAACTGCTCTTCCTAGGAAACACAGGTTCTTTGGGGATTAACCCAGCTGAAGGTGGGGCACAGAAAACTCCCTCTCAGTAAGTACTGAAATGTCTAACACCACACAGATCAGCTGGTAGAGAAGATTGTGGCTGAAAAAGTCTTACTGCAGGGTCCTCAGAAATGTACTTTTAGGGGTTGAGCTGGGGCAGGTCAGAATGCCCAGGTAGAAAGAAGTATCATCCACGTGAGAAAAGTATGACTAGGACCCAGGCAGTGTCCCCTCCCCTAGTTGAGAAGGCCATGCAGTGAGCTCGTAATCCTACAGTATAATACAATAAAGCCACTGCCTGGCCAAGTACTAGTACCATAAATATATTCAAGTCCGCCTGGGCGTATCTAATAGGCCAGTGACTTACTTTTTGCCTTCCCAGACAGGGATGAGTGAACAGGCATCTCGGAGGACTGATTTCATGAAAACCCAAGCCTGATGAGAGGTGAACTCAGGGAGAGTGCACTGTCTTCTCAGATGGGGGCCTTCAGCCTGCACTTAATGCTGCTAACGCATAGTTCCTGGAGCCGCAGCTGAGGTGAATGAGACTCAAGTGGCTGCAGGCCTTGGCCCTGGCTCAACTGTAGGCACATACCAAGTAGTGGTAGTTCTCATGCGTTCATTACAAATAGACAAAACCACCAACCAACTCAGCTTAGAAACGTGCTTCTCAGGCATTCAAGGTAAGGGGGTGGTAGTTAAGACCTGGCACATTACATGGATGGGGTGAAGACAGACATCTGTAGCAGTGAACGTGGTTTTTTCAGGTTTACTCCGGAATCTGAGGGTGTCAGCTGCGTGAAGCTGCAGATGAACTTCTGAGGACGTGGGACACAGGCAATCCCAAGAAACCTCTTGAAATACTGCTTCACGTGCAGCTTAATAGGGAAGAAAGTCTGAGTTGCTGATCAGCTAACAGGAGATGCTGGCCCACAAAGGTGGCCTTTATTAGATGAAGGCTGAATTTAGATTACTTGGACTTTGAAGCTGCTGGAAGCTTCCAAGTCTATGTTGCAACCCAGAGCCCACTGAGTTCTACCATGATATAGAATATCCTCTTCTGTAACATGGGGGTGAGGTGCTCCATTCTGAGGGGTCAGGGGGTTGCTCAACTTGACGGACAGAACTTCCACATACCAGGAACTTGCCACTTCACTTTCCAGAAAAATTTGCTTGGCCTCCCATCTTCATTGCATGATATATTCCAGCTTGCAGTAGTGCAGGCTCCTCCATTCCTTGTGGTAGGAAAAGGGAGAGGGCCCTCAGAGGCTGTGTGCGTGTGCGTGTGTGTGTGATGCACAGATGTTACTTATCTGTGTGATTTCTACTGAAAGCACTGAAGATTAAAGACGGGGAAGGTGGCCGGGTGCGGTGGCTCACGCCTGTAATCCCAGCACTTTGGGAGGCCGAGGTGGGCGGATCACGAGGTCAGGAGTTTGAGACCAGCCTGGCCAACATAGTGAAACCCCAACTCTACTAAAAATACAAAAAATTAGCTGGGCATGGTAGTGGGTGCCTGTAGACCTAGCTACTCGGGAGGCTGAGGCAGGAGAATCACTTGAACCCAGGAGGTGGAAGTTACAGTGAGCCGAGATCACACCACTGCACTCCAGCCTGGGTGACAGTGCAAGACTCTGTCTCAAAAAAAAAAAAAAAAAAGAAAAAGAAAAAAAAAAAACAGGGTAAAGGAACCATACTTGCAGGACGACTGTACCACTCAAACTTTTGAACACGGACATGGCCCTTGCCAGAGAATATCAATGGTGCTAGTGACGACTTCTTGACTCATGGAATTACTCAACATTTTTCTCACCACTGTCGGCATGAGTCTTTAAATAGTGGAAGGCCCAGATGGAGGAGAGGAAATGACCACTTCCAAATGCAAAAGCAGAAATTCAAAGCTGTCTGCTTTCCTATGAATATAGAATTACTACCTCCAGAAACCTAGAAAAAGCAGGGGAAGGACCAGGATGCAGCAGTTTATCCTGGGAGTAGTAAATGTACTCTAATGCAGTGGACACAGTGGACTGTCCAGCCGGGGGAAGACAGTGGGTCAGAGCAATCTGAGAACTGGCCTGGGGGCTTTCACCTCTTATATCAATTGCACATAGAGAAACGGGCAGCGACAGATGGAGGTGACTGGGAATAGTACAACGTAAGTGGGTGGGATCATTGCACCTGAAGCTGAGCAAGTCCCTGACTGATGTGTAGAGTCACTAAGTACAGAACAATTGGAGGGTAAAGGCGGCACAGGCAAAGCCCCTCCTTCAGGTGCCATCCCAGGATCAGTCAAGCTGAAGCCCAGAGGAAATGTATAACTCAAGAATTTTGATCAAGTTGTGCCTTCTGGATAGAGATACCAAGTTCTGAAGGCTGGATTTGGGTGTGATATTCAACATTATGGACTGTGTCTGAGACCAGACCACCACACTCCCCATAGGGGCAGTGATAGGTGGCACCATGCAGACAGTTAGGCGTTGCTAAGTCAGAAGAGGGTCATTTGGGGCAAATGAATCATCTCACAGGGATTCTACAGGGATGAAGCCAGCAGACAGACCAGAGAGATCCGACAATGGATGGTTTGAAGCAGAAGGCAGGAAGCATGGTTTAAATAAGTGTGGGTGATGCACTTTCTCTACACTGGGTGTCGGTGGTGTGGGTGAGGAGAGGACTAAGGCTTCCATTAAAGCTGGAAACTCTCTTATGTAAGAGAATCTAGTAGAGTGAAATGCTTGTAGGCCATTTTACCTTTTTGTTCTTTTGCTTTTCAGCTTTAATTTTTACAATTTCAGTTTCTGTAATAGTCAAAATGTAATTTGATAAACCAATTTTAATGCTGTTAATGAAGCTCCATTTTGGTTCTGATACTTGGTAATTCAGACAAATCAAACAGTACTGCTATTTGAGGCAGTATTAAAGAATGAGGAGTGTTTGCCATTCTTTTTTTTTGAGACTGAGTCTTGCTCTGTCGCCCAGGCTGGAGTGCAGTGGCGCGACTTCAGCTCACTGCAACCTCTGCCTCCCGGGTTCATGCCATTCTCCTGCCTCAGCCTCCTGAGTAGCTGGGACTACAGGCGCCCGCCACCATGCCCGGGTAATTTTTTATATTTTTAGTAGAGATGGGGTTTCACCTTAGCCAGGATGGTCTCGATCTCCTGACCTCATGATCCGCCCACCTCGGCCTCCCAAAGTGCTGGGATTACAGACGTAAGCCACTGTGCCCGGCCGAGTGTTTGCCATTCTTAAATGCCCAAACCCCATGACACTGTGAAACCTGACCCTCAGTAAATAAAGTGACTATCTTGATGCAAGCTTTCATAGTTATTCTCTAGAACGGATTATCTCACATTCAATAATTCATCTACTCAGTCTCAAAGGTCTTCCATACAAACTGCATTCATATCACTTCTCTCCAATATGATGTCTCTGATGCTGAATGAGGTTTGCAGTCTGGTTAAAAGCTTTCCCACATTTATTACATTTATAGGGTTTCTCTCCTGTGTGAATCCTCTGATGTTGAGTCAGGTGAGTGCTTCGGATAAAGGCTTTCTCACAGATTTTACATTTGTAAGGTTTTTCCCTAGTATGAATTCTCTTATGTTGGGTAAGGGCTGAATGGTCACTGAAGGCTTTTTCACATATGTTACATGTATAAGGTTTTTCCCCAGTATGAATTCTCTGATGTTGGGCTAGTGCTGATTGGTCCCGAAAGGCTTTCTCACACAAGCCACATCTGTAAGGTTTCTCTCCAGTGTGAATTTTCCGATGTCGTGCAAAGGATGAATTATCCCTGAAAGCTTTCCCACATTCATTACATTTATAAGGTTTCTCTCCAGTATGAATTCTCTGATGTTCAGTAAGGGAAGAGTTCACCCTGAAGGCCTTCCCACATTCATTACATTCAAAGGGTTTCTCTCCAGTGTGAATTCTCTGATGCTGAAGGAAACTTGTACTCTGATTAAAGGCTTTTCCACATTCATTGCATTTATAGGGTTTCTCTCCACTGTGGATATTCTGGTGTTTGGTAAGGTGTGCCCTGCACACAAAGGCTTTTTCACAAATGTTACATTTAAAAGGTTTCTCTCCAGTATGTATTCTATGATGATGGGCAAGGTGTATATTTCGGATAAAAGCTTTTCCACATAAGTTGCATTCAAAAGGCTTCTCTCCAGTATGAATTTTCTGATGGTACGTAAGTGAGGAGCTCACTGAGAAGGCCTTGCCACATTCCTTACATTCATAGGGTTTCTCGCCAGTGTGAATTCTTTGGTGATGGATAAGGTGCGTACTCTGGTGAAAGGCTTTCCCACATTCTCTACATTCATATCTTTTCTCCTTAATATGAATTTTCTGATTTGCATTTTTTTCAGTATGAATTTTCTGATGTTTATTAAGAGTTGAACTCTTAGAGAAGACTTTTCCACACTCACTACACTCAAAGGCATTTTTGCTAGGTTGAAATCCCTGACTTTGAGCACTGTGAAGAGATGAGCTCATAGTGCTCCCAGATTCATCACATTCCTGTGATGGGGTGTTGGGGTGAGTGAGTACCACTCGCTGCAAACTGATCTCCTGGCCTCCACATTGCCACTCCAGCAGGCTAGCACACTTCCAGTGACTACTGCTACTGAATCTTTCCTTTATTGTCCATGGATCTAATTCTTCTTCAGGAATCTCTGCCTTGAGAGTAGATTTCTTACTGGCAGGCATAGTCATCCAGTCTGAAAGACATTAAAAATAAAAATGTCTGTTTTACCCTAGTAAAACATTTGGATGCGGCAAGATGACGAGCCTCTTCATAATGTTAACAGAAAGATTTCAAGTTTGAAGATTTTCTGAAGTAACAACAAGAAAGGACAGAAAAGAGGGGTGAACAGGGGACTACAGCAGGGGTTGATCTCATGTATAATGTATGAGGCAGGAGAGCTTTGAAGCATGATCTTAGAAGTCACAGGCGGCTGGGCGTGGTGGCTCACACCTGTAATCCCAGCACTTTGGGAGGCCAAGGCGGGTGGATCACGAGGTCAGGAGATCGAGACCATCCTGGCTAACACGGTGAAACCCCGTCTCTACTAAAAATGCAAAAAATTAGCCGGGCGTGGTGGTGGGAGCCTGTAGTCCCAGCTACTCAGGAGGCTGAGGCAGGAGAATGGTGTGAACTCGGGAGGCGGAGCTTGCAGTGAGCCGAGATCGCGCCACTGCATTCCAGCCTGGGTGACAGAGTGAGACTCTGTCTCAAAAAAAAAAAAAGTCACAGGCCTGGGTTAGAATTGAGTACAACACATATTTTCTTTGTTATAATAGAGAAGTTATCTGATTTTCTAAGCCTCAAAAAAAAAGAAAAACCTGATAAAGACCACATGATGCTAACAGACAAGAAGAAAAGTACCCTGTCGATTCAAATGAGATGATTTTTAAAGCCAGCCAGATGTGGCCTAAAGAAACTGCTGAAAATAGCAGTTGACACTTGGTAGGAAAAACCTTGACTCTAGAGTGAATACTAAAATCAAGATATAGGCTCATTTGAGCATTCAGATGAATAATAAAAAGCTAGGCCGCTGTACAGGCTGTGTGAAATGCTCATATCTACTAAAAAAATAAGGACCTCCTATTGCTTGTGAGGAAGCAATGTCTCCAAACCCATATGAATAATGTGACACCCACGGGAGGGAAATGTGCCATGAGATATTTTGTGGCAAAGTCATCTCAGGATAAACGCTGCAGCTGCAAGCACTGCCGGCAAGTATTCTCAGGGCAAACAGCAGAGGGCCTAAAATGTAAAACTAAGGGCTAGATTCCAAACACAGACGATGCAGAATTCACGAGAAATCCCATCAAGAACAAGCCATCCTTATTACCTCCTTTTCCCACTCGCTGCAGAAAATCTTCTACAAAAAGGCACTCCTGGTATCATTTTAGATTCAAAGAAACAAACCTCTTTACTTACTAGGAAAAGAAAGGTCAACAGGCACATTTCAAGACTAAAATCCTGTTGAGCTCGGAATAATATATCCTTGTTCAAAACAAAGAATGGTCAAAGTTAAACATCGGTATTGCCAAATGTCAAAATGTTAAGGACTGACTTCCACTTCTGGCCCAAATAGAGTAGCCTGTGGCAGACTAACATTTCTGCAGAAAACAACTAGAAAATCTGAATTGGAAAAAGTTATCTGTCTGAAGGCATCAGATGTCACCCGGGCAGACTTTATAGTCTAATATTTGGGAGAGAATGAAAATATAGAGAGGTGATCCCAATACTCAGTGGCTTGTTACTCAAACATTTTATTGAATTCTTAAGCTTTACAGGGCAAAAGATTAAAGTTAAGCAGAAATCCAAAATTTTCTAGTCTTTTAGTACAACAGAACCAGGACCTTCCAAGGAGAGGTCATCATAACATGTGAAGCTCTCAGCTGGGACTCCTGCAGGGCTACAAAACTAGTAGTACGGGCAAATGAGCAGTTGACATAGCTTTACAAATATTGTGACCAACCTCCAGCTATTACAGGCCTTGGCTGGACTAAGATGGTTTGCCTGCACTCTAGCTGCTACCAGGGAAGTTAAATCTTCTCTGGAAGAACAACATCTAGAGCCTCTGCTCTCCTTCACACATAGTGTCAGGGATACAATAAAAAAGGCCAGCTGTGCTAAGAAATTCAATGAAGAGGGAAAAACAGACAATAGAAAAAGAACCATAGAACACAGATACCAGAGTTATCAGATGTGAACCTTAAAATAACTGTGATTAATATGTTCAAGGAAACAGGAATGAGAATTACAACAAAGAATTAGAACCAAATAATCAAATGGACATTCTAGAACTGAGAAATACAATAACCAAAATTATGAATTCAATAGTCTTTAACAAGATATCAAATATAGCAGAAAAGAGGAATAGTGAGCTACAAAAATACATAAGCAGAAAATATCCATAGTAAAACATGGCTAAAAAACTAAACATTATTTAAAAACAAAAAGGTTGAAAAATGAACTCTGAGAAGGGCTATAAACTCCAAGGATAACTACAAAGAAAATTCACCTGGGCACCTCAGCTAGGCACTACTGAAAACTGAAGATTACCTTGAAAGTTGCTTGAAAAAAAAAAATGATACACTACCTTTGAAAAAGCAAAACTAAGACTGGCAGTGTCTTAATGAAAACAATGGAACCCAGAAGACAATGAAGTAACATCTGAAGCGTTGAAAGAACCGAACTGTCAAGCTAGAATTCAACACACAGAGAAAATATCTCTAAAAATTAAACATGAAGTAGATATTTCCATACAAATAAAAACAGAGATGGTGTCACCAGCAGATCTACATTAAAAGAAACACAGATGTGCTCCAGGCAGAAGAAAAATAATTCCATGTGGAAATATGAAAATGTAAGAAGGCATGAAAAGCAATGGAAAAGTTAAATATGTGGATAAACAAAAATACAATTGATTATATGAGACAATAATTATAATGTCTTAATGGATTGCAAATATATGTGGAATTAAAATACATAGCAAAAATAAAGGTAGAAGGAAGAAAATGCTGTTAATTTTTTTTTTTTTTTTTTGAGACCTAGTGTCGCTCTGTTGCCCAGGCTGGAGTGCAGTGGTGTGATCTCAGCTCACTGCAACCTCTGCCTCCTGGATTCAAGCGATTCTCCTGCCTCAGCCTCCCGAGTAGCTGGGACTACAGGCGCACGCTGCCATGCCCAGCTAATTTTTTTTGTGTGTTTTACTAGAGACAGGGTTTCACCGTGTTGCCCAGGCTGGTTGCGAACTCCTGAGCTGAGGCAATCCGCCCGCCTTGGCCTCCCAAAATGCTGGGATTACAGGCGTGAGCCACCACACCTGGCCAAAAATGCTGTTAATTTTTAAGATTGTAACAATAATTTTAATTTTATTAAAAGTAAAAATTTATTTTGGACAGTAATAAGCTGGTTTTATTTATTAACAATAAAAGACTAAGTAAAGAAGGTTAATTAACAAGCTAATACAGAGTGAAAATGGCACAATAAAAGTATGTAATCCAATAGAAGGAAGGAAAAAAGGACAAGGAATTTAAAGCAAGTAAGTGAAATATAAAATAAATAATAGGATAGTAGATATAAAATCCCATACATAGTAACTTACCTAAGTTATTTTTAAAAACTAAGATTGTGGGCCAGGTGTGGTGGTTCTTGCCCGTAATCCCAGCACTTTGGGAGGCTGAGGCGGACAGATCACGAGGTCAAGAGATTGAGACCATCCTGGCCAACATGGTGAAACCCCGTCTCTACTAAAAATACAAAAATTAGCTGGGTGCGGTGGCACGCACCTGTAATCCCAGCTACTTGGGAGGCTGAGTCAGAAGAATTGCTTGAACCCAGGAGGCGGAGGTTGCAGTGAGCTGAGATCGTGCCACTGCACTCCAGCCTGGCGACAGAGTGAGACTCTGTCTCAAAAAAAAAAAAAAAAAAAAAAGATTGTGAGATTGGATGAACAAATAAAACATAATTGAATATCATTTAGAAAAGAAATACCAAAAATGTAGACACTGAAATAATAAAATAATTAAAAAGGATATATCATACAAAAGAAAAGTGCTATACCCATACTAATATCAGACAAATCACACAGTATTGGAGAAAACAGACTTTAAGGTATTTTATATAGACAAAAGGGTCAATTCTCCAGGAACATACAACAAATTTTCATTTGTATGCACACAACATAACTTTAAAAATGTATAAAGTAAAAATAGAATAAAAAGGAAAAATAGATAAATCAATAATCATAGTGAAAAATGTTCATATGGCACCCTCAATGACTCAGAAATCAAACCATTAAGAAAAGGAATGGGCTGGCCAGATGTGGTGGCTCATGCCTGTAATCCCAGAACTTTGGGAGGCCAAGGCGGGTGGATCACCTGAGGTCCGGAGTTTGCAACCAGCCTGACCAAGGAGAAACCCCGTCTCTACTAAAAATACAAAATTAGCCGGGCGTGGTGGCACATGCCTGTAATCCCAACTACTCCAGAGGCTGAGGCAGGAGAATCGCTTGAACCGGGGAGGTGGAAGTTGCAGTGAGCCAAGATCTTTCCATTGCACTCCAGCCTGGGCAACAAGAGCGAAACTACGTTTCAAAAAAAAAAAAAAAGAAAAGGAATGGGCTGGACACAGTGGCTCATGCTTGTAATCCCAGTGCTTTGGGAGGCCAAGGCAGGAGGACCGCTTGAGTCTAGGAGTCCAAGACCTGCCTGGGCAATATGGTGAAACCTCGTCTCTACAAAAAATTTTAAAAATCAGCCAGGCATGGTGATGTGTTCCTGTAGTCCCAGCTACTCAGGAGGCTGAGGTGGGAGGATCGCCATGAGCCCAGGAGTTCAAGGTTGCTGTGAACTATGATCACACCACTGCACTCCAGCCTGGGCAACAGAGCAAGAACTTGTCTCAAAAAACAAAAAAAAAGAAAAGAAAGAAAAAAAGAAAAGAAAAAAAGGGGCCGGGCACGGTGGCTCATGCCTGTAATCCCAGCACTTTGGGAGGCCGAGGAGGGCAGATCATGAGGTCAGGAGATCGAGACCATACTGGCTAACACGGTGAAACCCCGTCTCTACTAAAAATACAAAAAATTAGCCAGGCGTGGTGGTGGGTGCCTGTAGTCCCAGCTACTCGGGAGGCTGAGGCAGCAGAATGGCATGAACCCAGGAGGTGGAGCTTGCAGTGAGCCGAGATTGCGCCACTGCACTCCAGCCTGGGCAACAGAGCGAGACTCCGTCTCAAAAAAAAAAAAGGAAATGATCTCAACAACCCAATAAACACATTTGACCTCAAATTCTCAATTGTCCCCCATTAGTCTACACTTTCAGCCCAATTCTTATCAAAATTCCAGCGGGAATTTTGTGAAAATCGAATAGCCAATTCTAAAATTCTAAAAGAAAAGGACAAAACTGGAGAATTTACGTCAGCAAGTGTAAGGCTTATTATAATGCTCGAGTAATCTAAAGCAATGTTGTGTTGGCACAAGATTAGACAGAAAGAATGAAAGAGAATAGAGTCCAGAAACAAATCTGTATGCAAACAGACCAATGGAACAGATTATAGAACCCAGAATCAGACCCACGTACATGCAGTCACCTCATATATGACAAAGGTGACAGTGCAGTACAATGGGGGAAAAGATGGTCTTTTTAGCAAGTGATCCTGGGTCAACTGGATACCCCTATAGAAAATAATGAGTAATCAATCTTCCATATGGACTGTAGATTTAAGTATTTAAGGCAAAATACTACAGCTACTATAGGAAAACACAGATCTTCATGTGCTTAAGATGTCCTAAATAGAACACAACAAGCGTTAACCATAGGCAGAAAAAGAAAAAAAAAAAAGACCTCTGATGAATTCAGGTATCTCAAAATTCAGAATTTCTATTTATCAGATGACATCATTATCCAGAGTGGGAAACAATATTTGCATATATATGACAAGATTCTGCATTTCAAATATACAGCCCTATAAGCCAATAACAAAAGATCAGACAACAAAATAAAAGTGGGGCAAAGATGTATAGATACTTTAAAAAGAGGGTATTGAAATTCTAAAAGTAGGAAGATCAACTTCAGTTATAGCCATACATCCTCTAGAATGGTAGAAAACCTTTTGTAACCATAATACTACGTGTCTAGGAGTTGCTATGGAAACCTTGCATTTCGCCGGTAGGAGTATAAACCAGTATAACCACTTCGGAAAACTATTTGGCTATGTCTGTTAGAGTTCGCATATGCATAATCATAGCACTCCTAGCTATTTAATCAAGGAAAATGTGTACCTATGTTTTCTAAAAGTTGCAGAAGAAATGTTCATAATGGTACTATTCGTGATAGCTCTAAGCTAGAAATAAACCAAATGTCTAGCAACAGTAAAATGTACAAATAATGACAGGTTTATATGGCGAAACATTATATAGCAATGAGAATGAACCAACTATTGTTCCAAGTGACAACAAGGATGAATCTCAGACATACTGTTGAAAGCAAGAAGCCAGACACAAAAGAGTACATACTGTATGATTTAAAGTTTAAAAACAGGCAAAACAAATCTATTGCCAGAGTAGTTGTTACCTTTACGACAAAAGAAACTGCGAGGGGTTACAAGGGGTGCTGGTAACGTTCTATTTCTTGATGTGAGTGCTGACTACACAGATATATTTAAACAGTAAAAATGCACTGAGTTGGACATTTATGATCTATGTACTTTTAGTATAAAGATGTATATAGAAAACAGTTTCTGTATAAACTTCAAAAAAGTTTGCTTTAAAAAATCTAGGGGACGGCTTTCAAAAATAATAAAAACACCAATTTCTAGCTTTCTTTTCTATCAGCCATTGGATACTGACATCTATTAAAACCTTTTATTGATTGTGATTAAAAACACATCATCTATGTATAAGAGAATACATGACTTGAAATATTTTTTGAGGGTAATTATTTGACTTTTTAAATATTTTATATTACATGATAACACTCATCTTCAAATAGAGTTTACCAAGAGGGGAGTCAGATGCATCCCGGTTTGACCACACTGAAAATTAATTGAGGTGTGAATTAATCCAGTTCAGTAAGACTGGTCTTACTGGCACTGATTTCGCCTGCAGTACGAAAGAGCACTCTGGTGTGAGCAACTCAGGCACACTCACTGGGTCCCAGGTCACTTCAGGGTAGGCTAAATTAAGGAGACCTACCCCTACCTACATTGGAGGTCAGGAGATCGAGACCATCCTGGCTAACACGGTGAAACCCCGTCTCTACTAAAAATACAAAAAATTAGCTGGACATGGTGGCAGGCGCCTGTAGTCCCAGCTACTCGGGAGGCTGAGGCAGGAGAATGGCCTAAACCCAGGAGGTGGAGCTTGCAGTGAGCCGAGATCGTGCCACTCCACTCCAGCCTGGGCGACTGAGTGAGACTTCGTCCCAAAAAAAAAAAAAAAGATGGTTTTAAAATCCTTAATGTAGGCTTTGAAGTGGCATGCAAGTAGTATGTTCCAAGCCTCCTATATAATGTTGTCAAGAGGTCACACCCAGGGAGGGACCAAACGCTAGACCAATTCACTCCTCAATCACCTAAAGTTTCAAGGATTGGTCCCATCAATTTTATCTCGAAGTGGAAGTTAGGACGAATAAAATAAGAAAGACTGGGCCGGGCGCGGTGGCTCACGCCTGTAATCCCAGCACTTTGGGAGGCCGAGGTGGGCGGATCACGAGGTCAAGAGATCGAGACCACCCTGGCCAACATGGTGAAACCCTGTCTCTACTAAAAACACAAAAATTATCCGGGCGTGGTGGCGGGCGCCTGTAGTCCCAGCTACTCGGGAGACTGAGGCAGGAGAATCGCTTGAACTCGGGAGGCGGAGCTTGCAGTGAGCCGAGATTGCACCACTGCACTCCAGCTTGGTAACAGAGTGAGACTCCATCTAAAAAAACAAACAAAAAATACAAAAAATTAGCCGGGCATGGTGGCGGGCGCCTGTAGTCCCAGCTACTCGGGAGGCTGAGGCAGGAGAATGGCGTGAACCCGGGAGGCAGAGCTTGCAGTGAGCCGAGATCACGCCACTGCTCTCCAGCCTGAGTGACAGAGCGAGACTCCGTCTCAAAATAAATAAATAAATAAATAAAATAAAATAAAGACTGGTTTAAGGTCAGTTTACCCTGACCTTAGGTGCCCAGATCCTCTTCCCATCCTTTTCCCAACTCAAGGGAACTGGGGGATTTGCCCTTTCTCAATGTGGCAAAAGACTCGAGGCTTTTTTTTTTTTTTTTTTTCTTTTCAGGAGAGCAAAACAAAGTTGCTCTGGACGGAAGATGCCTGGGGCGGGAGAACTGTGTTGGGGCGGGAGAACTGTGTTGGGGCGGGAGAACTGTGTTGAAGACTGAAGCCCCACTTACCCAGAACGTCCAAAAAGGACGTTAGTCTTCCCACTGTCTGGATAGGCAATGAGGGATTACTAGCTGTAACTGAGGAAAGCTTCTCACAAGAAAGAAATACCAAAATCATCAAACAGAAAACTAGAGAAAACGGACCCAATGATGGGAGAAGAAAATGTCTTTGAAAATCATTATCTTTAAATGTAAGATATTTTAACTGTAAAACAGGAATAAGAGCTTATTTTTGAAAAAGGCAATATTCAGAGAAACAAGAGTTCTTGGAAATTAAAAATGATTAGAGGATTCAAAAACAAAATAGAGTTCCTTTTGTAAACAATTAGAAAACCAGAAAAAAGTAGGAAATGACTGTTTTGAGGTAAATGACAAATGTGGTGGAGGACAGTGGTTCCTGAGAGAAGGGAAACAAGCCAGGTAAGACCTACAGATGCCCCAGTTTAGTCCCTGGAGGCAGACTCCAGGTCATGGCACAGGAGCAAAACAGAGCCCAGGGGTCTCAATAAATTGAGGGCACAGAGATCAGGGTTTGGGAAGGCCATGGCTACAATCTGTGAGCCACCAAAGAGAAGAAAGCCACAGAAACTGAATTTGCAGTTTAAAACTGTCCCACAAGTCTTCTGCTCCTGGCCCAGAAGACTTCACTAGTTCTGTCAAATATTTAACAAAGAAATAACAGCATTTTGACACAAATTTTCCCAGAAAACAGAAGAAGAAATTTCCCAATTCATTTTGTGAGACTAACATTACTCTGAGAGCAGAGACAGAGATGTTATAAGGAAAGGAAACTATAGACTAATATCACTCATGAATATCAATGCAAACTCTTTAACAAAATGTTCACAAATTCGATTCAGCAATACTTAAAAAGGATAGTAAGTCGAGACTAAGTTATGCTTATCCCAGTAATACAACTTTGACTTGGTCCTTAAAAACCAATGTAATTCATTTTATCAACCACAGCATCATCTTAAGGACTGAGAAAAACAATTGACAAAAATTTAGTATCTATTTGTGATAAAACTCTCACATCAAACCAGAAATGGGCATAAACTTCCTCAACCTAATAAAGAGCGTCTACAAAAAGCCTACTGCTAACATCATACTGATGGTGAAAGGCTGAATGCTTTCCCACTAAGACAGGGAAGAAGGCAAGGCCACCCCACTACAGCTCCTATTCAACTTTGTGCAGGAGGTCCTAACCAGTGCAATAAGAAGCAACCAGATAGATCCCATATACATGGCTGTGGGAATACAGAATGGAATGGTTGCTTTGAAAATAGTTTCACAGTTTATTACGGAGTTAAACACACACTTAGTATACAACCAGCAATCCTACTCCTAGGCAATTACCCTAATGAGAACATAGGCCCACAAAAAAACATGTAAACTATCCACAAAAACTTACACAAGAATGTTCATAGTGGCTTTAGCCCAAAACTGAAAGCAACTCAAACCCTCACTGGTGATGAATGGATGAGCAAACTGTGGTACATCCATACAGTGGGAGGCTACTCAGCAATGGCAAGGAACTGCTGACATGTGAAACAACAGGGATGAGTGTCAAAGACATCATGCCAGTAAAGAAGCCAGACAGAAAGAGCACGCACTGGGCAACTCCATTCACATGAAATCCTGGAGAGGGGTACTCGCAGTGGCAGCAAGTAGGTTAGTCGCTGCCAGGCCCTGTGGGCAGGGGAGGGAATTAACGGCCAAGGAGTAAGACAGAACTTTGGGGGATAAGAAAAATGTTGTCTTCCTTGATTTGGTGATGGCTACAAATTGTATAAATTTGTCAAAACTGATCAAATTTTACACTTCAAATTGGTGAATTTTATTCCATGTAATTGTAATCTGATGAAGCTGAGTAAGAATTATTTTAAAAATCTCAGTAGAAGAGTTGGAAGACAAAGTTGTGGAAACCTGTCAAAAAGCACATACACAAAAGTGCATAAAAGATGAGAATTTTGATAATAAGAAAATTAGAAGACCTATCTAGGGTGTCCATTATTAGTATGAAGTATTCCACAAAGAGAAAAAGAAAAAAACTGAAGGTGGAAATCAAACAATAATAGAGAAAATGTCCTAGAGTCAATGGGCAGGAACTTTATTTTACTTATTTATTTTTATTTTTTTAAGACACAGTTTCACTCTGTTGCCCAGCTGTTGTCCAGCCTGGCACTCCAGCCAGGCTGAAGTGCAGTGGTACAATCTCAGCTCACTGCAACCACTGCCTCCTGGGTTCAAGTGATTCTTGTGCCTCAGTCTTCCGAGTAGCTGGGATTACAGGCTCCCACCACCACACCCGGCTAATTTTTGTATTTTTATAGAGATGGGGTTTTGCCACGTCAGCCAGGCTGGTCTCGAACTTCTGACTTCAAGTGATCCACCTGCCTCGGCCTCCCAAAGTGCTGGGATTACAGGTGTGAGCCAACATGCCTGGTTGGGCAGGAATTTTAGACGGAAAGTTTCACTAAATGCTCAGCCAAAGGCTCACCAATGCTCGGTGGATAAAAATAGAACCACAGTAGGGAACATCACTGGGAAATTTAAGATCACTGGAGTAAATGAGAAAATCTTGCAAGTTTTCAGAGAGGAAAAACAGGTTACAAATGATTAAGAAACAGAGTGATTTTGGATTTCTTAACAGCAGCCTGAGGTCCAGAAAACAATGGAGTAATGTCAAATTTCTGAAGGAAAATGATTTCCAGTGCTGAATTCTATCCAGTTGAATGATCCATAAAGTGTCAGGGAGTAAAAAAGACATCTACAGACAGGCTAGGGTAGAAAATATGCATTTCCTTGCATTCTTCCTGAGGAAGCTACAAGGAGATGTATGCCACCAAAAGGAGAGAGCAAACCACGAAAGAAGACACGAGACACAGTGAACAGCGTAGTGAACGGCCAAGGATAGAAGGGGATTCTCAGGATGCCAGCTGGGCACCAGATGCAGAAGGCCAAGCCTTCTAGAATGGAGGTCAGAAGGCTCCAGAAAAGATGAAGACAATGAGAGAAATAATGAGATCAAATTAATGATCAATATAAACTAAACTAAGAACCAATGAATTCTAGGAATACATTGCTTAGGAAAGCAAAAGTGGTCATAATTTCCGACACAGCTCAGTTATGACTAGTGTTTAAGAATGTAAACACTGACTACTGACCAAGTCAAAGCTACACTACAACCGAGAGGACAGCGAATGGAAATCCAACAAGCAGGAGTCATTGAAGGGGCAGGGGCTGAGTTTAAGTCATTGAAGGGGCAGGGGCTGAGTTTAAGCCTCACTTCGCATAGAAAGAATTCAATACATAATGTCTAAGACTGAAAAGTCAAGAGGTAGCAACACAAACATGTCACTTGGAGAAATGGAAGCAAATATATCAAATAATCAGCTAAAAGAAGAGGGAGTGGCTACTTCTAGAGAGGGGAAAATGGGGAAGTGGGGGGAAAGAGCCACCATTGTTCACCACAAACCTCATACAGTTTCATTAAATGCTTGTATTACTTCAATTAAAAATAAATGCTTAAAATAAAGAAAAGGGGGAAAAAACAGAATAAACTCCAAAAAAGTTGAAGGAAACAGTGAAGAACAAAAATTAATAAAATAAACAAAAATAGAAAGGATCAGCAAAGTCACATGTTTATTCATTTAAAAGTCTAATAAAAGACAAACTTTTGACAACATTTACACAGAAAAAAAAAGAAAAAGGTAAATATTATTAGAAATTAACTTATTCAACAAATACATACTGAGACCTAGTATTGCCCAAGATACAAGAGCAAACAAGACAAAGTCCTTCCCTCATGGATCAAAAGGTAGGAAAGATGATTTAAACAGGACACCGAAAGCACTAAGAATAAAGATCATAGAGACAAAGACTAATAGATTTTACTTCCTCAGGTAAGAACTTCTGTTCATAAAGAGACACGGTAGGCTATAGACTGGAGAAGATAACGGACATTCATACAAACTGATAAAGTAGAGATTCCTAAATACAGACAGAGCTCCTATAAACGAATACAAAAAGAAACTGTCATAGAAAAACGGGCAAAGAATAGGAATGTGTAAGTCGTAGAAAGTAAATAACCAATAAATATATGAAAAGATGTTCAACCTCACTAGTAATGAAGGAAACATAAATGAAAAGCACAAGATACCATTTCTCAGGAATAAGACTAACAGAATTTTTAGAAACTCTGACAGTTTCAAATTTGGGCAGGGATTTAAGTAACAGAAACTTGCATCAACTGTTAGTATAATTTGGAACAACTAATTTGATGATCAATCTGAGAATATCTAGTGAAGTTGAAGGAGCATATAACCTTAAATCCAGTACCTCTACATCTATGAATACACGCAAAGAAACTCCCAAACAAGGTCCATGTATATAAGGAAACATATACAAGAATATTCAGGTCAGCATTATCCATAATAGTAAAAAGTCTGGAAATAACTTACACAGCCAGCAGCAGGAGACTGGATAAAGTAAGGTATATCACTGAAGGAAAAGTGCAATTTCAGAAATGACCTAGAGCTACGTGCCTCAACATGGATCTGAAAAAAGCCAGTTGTAGAAAGGTTTCTACAGTAAAGTACATACATGTTAAGTTTTAAAGCACGCAACGGCAAAGCAAATATTGCTTAGATCTATAGACGTCTGTGGCAAACCCATAAAGAGAAGCACAGGAGATGCTGGTATAAAATTCAAGCTAGTAGCTCTCTTTGTTATAAGAGGAAGAAAACACAAAGAGAGGCACAGTGGACTTCAAAAGTGCTGCAGCGCTCCAGTACCCAAGCTGGATGGTGAGGCACGGGCCTTTCTTCCTTATCATTCTTTAAACTGTTCAAAAATACGACATATTATTTTGTGTATACATGATGTACAATATTCAAAATAAATTTATTTTATAGTGAAACAAAGAAATGATAATGGTGTGTGTAGAAATTACATGTAAGAGCAATAAATAAGAAACAGTTCTTTAAGGCCGGGTGCAGTGGCTCATGCCTGTAATCCCAGCACTTTGGGAGGCCGAGGTGGGCAGATCACAAGGTCAGGAGATCGAGAGCATCTTGGCCAACATGGTAAAATCCCATCTCTACTAAAAATACAAAAATTAGCCGGGCGTGGTGGCAGGCACCGGTAGTCCCAGCTCTTCTGGAGGCTGAGGCAGGAGAATCGCTTGAACCCGGTAGGCAGGGTTGTAGTGAGCCGAGATCACGCCACTGCACTCCAGCCTGGACGACAAGAGCGAAACTCTTGTCTCAAAAAAAAAAAAAAGAAAGAAATGGTTCTTTAAAAGAAAATTCCAAGCAAATTTAAGAGAAAAAAGTTCAGATAAAATTGGAAATAAGAAGACATAATATACAATATTAAAATAATAGATAATACATAGTTGTAATCTAATACATTTTATAACTCAAAAAAGATAAAGCTAAAGAATAAAATGTACAATCGATGTAGCAAAAATAAACCTCAACAGATTAATAAATAAGGAAGAAATTATAAAAGGTATTAGCAACTCCTCAATTAAGGAATCACCGAGCATTGGTGAGCCTTTGGCTGAGCATTCCTTTACGTTTGGTGAGTGGACAATTTATATGTAATTAAAACTATTTTGGAGAAGGGAAAAAAGTGCAACACTTGAAGGGTCGGGCGAGTCTCCTGCTGGCTTCATGCTAACCCTGACTTGCCTCTTGAAAGCAGCATTCCATCAGCCCAAATTAATTCAGCAGTTGAGGCTCCATTTTCTGCGAAGTGGAGTCAGTCATCCTTGCCTCACAGGTTATAAGGATGAAAAGGCGCAGCTAACACAAATCCCCCCAAATCTCTCAGCACGGTGCTGATCCACAGGTGCTCAAATGTCAGCTGTCTCCCCTTCCCCTAGCTCATGGCACAGAGAATAGAAAAACTAAGAAGGAAAGCTATTTACCAAGGACTTTTTCATATTATGATTAAAAATAAGTGTCAGCCGGGTACGGTGGCTCACACCTGTAATCCCAGAACTTTGGGAGGCTGAGGCTGGCGGATCACTTGAGCCCAGGAGTTTGAGACCAGCCTGGGCAACATAGTGAGACCTTGTCTCCACACACAAAAAAAGTGTGCATTCTAAACCATGACTAATTAGTGCAACAATGGAAAATTACTAGATCCAATTCCTTGAAAACCTATTATCATTGCTCTCTATGGTCTTTGATGTCTTAGCCAGTCATTAAGAATGAAACAGAGGCCGGGCGTGGTGGCTCACACCTGTAATCCCAGCACTTTGGGAGGCTAAGGTGGGCGGATCACGAGGTCAAGAGATCAAGACCATCCTGGCCAACATGGTAAAACCCCATCTCTACTAAAAATACAAAAATTAGCTGGGCATGGTGGTGCACACCTGTAATCTCAGCTACTTGGGAGGCTGAGGCAGAAGAATCACTTGAACCCAGGAGGCAGAGACTGCAGTGAACCAAGATTGCGCCACTGCACTCCAGCCTGGTGACAGAACGAGACTCTGTCTCAAAAAACAACAACAAAAAACAAAAAAAAGGAAATGAAACAGAAATAAGAGAAAAAAACTAAAAATGAATCCAACAAATATGTTGAGAATGAACATGAATTGGGAACTGACAAGTGACAATAGTAGCTATTTGAAAATGACCAGCACGTCATCATAGCAGAAATTCCCAGTGGACAAAAAACAAAATAGATCTATTTTTAAAAAATATAACTTTATTAGGAGGCTGAGGTAGGAGGATTGAAGTCCAGAGTTTGAGATCAGCCTGTGCAAACTACTAAAAAAAAAGACCAGGCACAGTGGCTCACGCCTGTAATCCCAGCACTTTGGGAGGCTGAGGGGGGCGGATCACCAGAGGTCACGAGTTTGAGAACAGCCTGGCCAACATGACAAAACCTCATCTCTAGTAAAAACACAAAAAATTAGCTGCGCGAGGTGGCAGGCGCCTGTAATCCCAGCTACTTGGGAGGCAGAGGCAGGAGAATCGCTTGAACTCGGGAGAACGGAGGTTGTAGTTAGCCGAGACTGCACCACTGCACTCCAGCCTGGGTGACAGAGTGAGACTCCAACTCAAATAAAATAAAAAATAAAAAATAAATAAAAATTAGCCAGGCAGTGGCAAGCAGCTGTAGTCTCAGCTATTTAGGAGCCTGAGGTTGCAGTGAGCCATGATTACACCACTGCACTCCAGCCTGGGTAACAGAAGGAGACTGTCTTCAAAAAAAAAAAATTTGTGTACATATAATTTATATAAATTATACATTACGTAAATTTATTATTTATTTTTAAATATAAATTATATAAATTCATAGAATAATTTATATAAAATATATATTAAATTTTACATAAATTAGATCTACATATAAAATTTTAATAGGAAATGGGAAAGGTATAAAACTTTCTTGAGACATAAATTAAGTCTTCTCTGACGTCTGACTGGCTAACTGCTAATCACCCTTCCCAAACCAGCCTCGGTGCGGCATCTCCACGAAACTCAGAAATCATGCCTGCGGGAACAGAGTGTGGGGAGGGGCCCAGATGCACTGAACTGTGGTTGGCTGTACCTTCATGTCATCACCCACACCTGACTATGAAATCTCTGTAGGCACAAAAGTCCTCTTCACCTCCATACTCCTCTCTCAAGGGTGCAATGAAGAATTAGACTCCATGAATCATGAATGAATGGACGATTGAATGATTTAGGTAAAAACAGTGATGCCAAGGTGGTAGAACTGTGGATGAATTTCTTTTAATTGCCTCCATTTTTGTTATAAGACTATTTGTATAATACAGAATAAAATATTTAAAATGCCTTAGTTTGGTAATGGAATATACAAATTCATAGACTATTCAGAATATTATTGGGTATATTAAAAATTTTTTGTTGACAACTGAGTTTTAGAGTTTAGATATTTAATTTCTAGCCACATGAGGTGGCTCACGCCTGTAATCCCAGCACTCTGGGAGGCTGAGGGGGGCGGATCACTTAAGATCAGGAATTCAACACCATGCTGGCCAACATGGTGAAACCCCATCTCTACTAGAAATACAAAAATTAGCCGGGTGTGGTGACACACGCCTGTAGTCCCAGCTACTCGGGAAGCTGAGGTAGGAGAATTGCTCGAACCCAAGAGGCGGAGGTTGCAGTGAGCTGAGATTGCGCCACTGCACTCCAGCCTGGGCCACACAGCGAGGCTCCGTCTCAAAAATAAAAAATAAAAAAAAATAAAGAGATATTTAATTTCCATAACAAATTGGGTTCTAGATATTCCAGGTACACAGTTATTTATTGTAGGATATAAATTCCCGCCTACTGCATTGGGTTACCGTAAAGAATCTGTAGCAAAAGGTTTATAAAAATACTCCACAGCCTGCAAAATGCTAGCTGACAGGGAAACGCTACAGTGCTTGGATAAGGCACCAAGCTCTCTCGAATACTGGGGATTAAGGGAGAAAAACACACCACTGTCCTTAAGCCACCAGATACAATGAGCTTCTCAAGACAAGTAACCATCACCAAACTGTCATGTCTTTTGTATCCCCAGGCAACAAGTCTGTGCCACTTACTAGGTGCCAAGCACTGTGCTAGGTGTGAGCAACACAGCAAAATATACAATAACCTGGGCTCCATGGCACTTGCAGTCAAAGACGATGGCCAGCAAAACGTAGAAGATAAATAACCCAGGTGGACAAACACATATGGAGGTAGTTGAAGACAAGTGCAACGTGTAGCTAGAGGAGATACCTTGCAGGCACATGAGAACTGGCTCCTAAGACCAGAAGCCGCCGTGCTGTGGCTCCTCACGAGAGAAGGGCAGGCAGAGACTGCACTGTCAGATGCTGAACAGGACACCCATGAATGGGGGTGTGGGGAGAACTGCCCAGATGAAGTTGAGTCTTTTCTAGACCAGAGACTCTACTAATCTATGCCAAACAGGGAGAGAAGAAAAATCATTGTGGGGAGGGTCCAGGCCTGCTACATGTTGGCAGTGCAGGCTGGAACAAAAGTAGCAACAAGGTATTCAGGTGAACGAATGTGAAACAGGCTCTTTCTCAATCCTCAGGCAGGTGCATTTGCAAGGCTCCCTGCCTTCCCTACGGAGCCTTCCCTACCCAGCAGGGCTCCTCCTGGTGTCTCCCACACACATGATTCTTACCAAGACAGAAGCCTCCAGGGGTGTCCTCTGGCATCCACACTTCCCTTTTTTCTAGCTGGGAAAACGTATCTGGTTTGGGTCCTAAGAGTCCTGTTTTTAAGGGGAGACAAAAATGAACCACATCTGTTTATACAAGAGATAAAAATCACTGCAAAGACAAAGCCTGGTCCTCAGAGCTTGCTGGGAAATGGGACTTGATAGGAAAGCCCAGGGTCAGGTGTGTTCCCAGAGGGAGGAAAAGATTACTCAGGCCTGACACAATCTTTTCCCATGTTCCCCTCCTTGCCAGAAAGAAAGCATTTGACTCTAGTCACTTTTGAGGCATCCGCAGTGGACTCCAAAAGAGGCCTGTGCCCAGGACACCAAGGACAGGTAAAATTAATGGCACCCTTGAAGACAGCGTCCTCAGTTGGTCCAACCGACTCTTCTATATGGTGTCAATGTAAGGGTCCCAAAGAGATCCCCAAAAGTGAAGAGAAACTTTGCAGGGGTCCCACTTACCCAGTGAGACCAGGTTGCTGTAGTTCTCCAGCATCACGTCCCTGTACAGGGCCCTCTGGGCGGGGCTCAGCTGCCCCCACTCTTCCTGGGTGAACAGTATAGCCACATCCTTGAAGGTCACCGATTCCTGCAACAGCAAATTCATTCTCCTTGACCAGGGGCTACCCCTGCACATGGTTCTCTGGAAAAGAGACTGGCAGCCCCTAGGAGCTCGTGCACATTCACAGGACTGCTGGCACACAGGGAGCTGGCGTTCTGTGACAACTTCATCACTCTTCAGGGTCTCCTAGGGGCCTAGCCTTGGACTAGACACTGCTCTCCACGCTGAAGAAACATATATGGTGGCGAAGATAGGCTTTCTCAGCACTGGGACTTCCAACTTGCCATTCATTTAGCCCAGAACATTTTCTCCATCTCCCTCAAACCGCCTAGCCCCGCCTCTCCCCTCACCCCAGGGGACCAAATCCTATGCAGGTCTCAGCATAGACACGGCTCGCTCAACACCGCTCGCTCAGCGCAGCCTTCCCTGATGGCTCCTACAGTCGCCTATGAGGGCCCATCAAGACACTGTCCCATTTTATTGTGATGTTTGGTTTACCTTCAGTCTCCCCCGCTGGACTGTTAACTCCAAGATGTGGACTGTCTGTCTCTACATCTCTTGGCCTTCCCTGCATCTGGAACACGGCCCATGTACTCGACACCTATCTGTGGCTGCTCAGCAACTCCTGCTTTTCTTCAGTGTGTACCTCCCCATCCTCAACACACACACACACCCATATCCACACCCCCTACACACAGAGACACACACACACAAGCATACATACCCATACCCTTCCACATACACACACACACAAAACACACACCCATATCCACACCCCCTACACACAGAGACACATACACAAGCACACACAGACACACACATACACCTATATACAAACACAGACCCATACCCACACCCCCCACACAGAGATGCACACACACAAGCATACACACCCCATCCCTCCACATACACACACACGACACACCCCCCCACATTCACATACACACACAAGCATACACACACCCATATCCGTACCCCTCACAAACACACATAAACTCACACACAGAAGCACACACAGACACAGAGACACACACACACAACCCATATCCATACACCCACATACAAACACACACAAACATACACAGACAGACACATACCACACAAGTGCGCATGCACATACACACAACACATACCCATACCCCCCACATACAAATACACACACAGAGACACACACACAAACACACAGAGACACATACACACAAACTCACATACAAAGACACAGCCCTACACATCCCCCCAGACCCTCAACACACACAGGACACACACGCACACATGCAAGCACGCACACACACCCGAACACACACACACCCCCACAAATACCCCCATACACACCCTGTGACACACACCCTCAACACACACACACACATGCACACGTGTGCACATGTGCATACACACACATGGGTCCCATGGAACCAGTCATTCTGCACAATAGGAAACTTGTTCCTTCTGATTAGAACTAGTCCCTTTCTTAGAAACTCTGAGAGGGGGTCACAGAGGAAAGTCTCTCTGTCCTGACACACAGGTGTAGCTGAAACCTAACCTAGCATGTAAAATCCAGTAGCTATCACAGCTCTTGTCTTCCCAGTTGGCTGAGAAGTTAAGGGAGCTGGTGTTGAAAAAGAGGTAAGCAGAAGCCCAGAGAAGGAACCAAAGGTCCAAGAGAAAGGACTCTCAGGTTATTGTAGATCCCACTTCCACAGTCAACATCTAGCTGTGTCTTTGCCTTTGCATTTGGGGGAACACCTCCGTATCTTTCCAGTCAGTGCCTGCTTCTGCCTGAGGCAGTCTGAATTAGGTTTCCGTTACCTGCACCCAGAGACTTGGCCCATGACAGGCAGTCAAGAAACACTTGGATGGAAGCCATGAACCAATTTGTCAGGGCCCATTTATCGTTCACTTTGTATTTGTAGCCCAGATCATAATTCCTGGCACATTTTACAGCCCTAACATATGTCTGCTGAATGGCAACCAAATCAAGGCAGCCTATAAACACAAGATAAATTGTATGACACCGACAGTGAAGTCACTGAGGAAAAGGTTAAGGAAGGAAAATATCACAGTAGACTGGCACTGTGGGTGCGGACAGGTTTTGCAGAAAAAGTGGTGCATGAGAAGGGTCCTAAGTGACAAGTCAGAAGCCAAGAGGAGGAGGGGAACAGCAGGTGAGCTGTGCTATGTTGAACATGGCGCTCCCACCTAGCTGGTCATCCTTTCCAGTGATTCCTGCCACACATCCCAGTCCTTGGGGAGGTTTAAACGTGAAGGAATTAGAACAATTTAACCAAATGTATCAGAATGTATATGCCCAAATGAATGCTGTCTCCTTCAAAGCACAGTCCATATTCTTTTTTATTTTCTATTTTTGAGACGGAGTCTCGCTCTGTCACTCAGGCTGGAATGCAGTGGCACAATCTTGGCTCACTGCAAGCTGCACCTCCTGGGTTCACGCCATTCTCCTGCCTCAGCCTCCCGAGTAGCTGGGACTACAGGTGCCCACCACCACACCCAGCTAATTTTTTTTGTAATTTTAATAGAGATGGGGTTTCACCGTGTTAGCCAGGATGGTCTCGATCTCCTGACCTCGTGATCCGCTGGCCTTGGCCTCCCAAAGTGCTGGGATTACAGGCGTGAGCCACCGCGTCTGGCCCATATTCTTATTCTAAAGATGCTAGGACTACTCAAAGCGTTTTAGGAATTTATAGGACTTTTTGGCAGAATAGTCTTTTGAATAATTTCATTGGTAAAAAAGCCAAATGTCATAAAAGAAAAAGAGTCTAGTAAATCACACCTCCCCAAAAAAGTGTTCCCACAATGCCCTTCTTTGAGCTCTGTGTGAGATACTGCCCTGATATAGTTTGGATGTATGTCCCTTCCAACTCTCCTGTTGAAATGTGACCTCCAATGTTGGAGGGGGGGCCTGGTGGGAGGTGTTGGATCATGGGGGTAGATCCCTCGTGAATGGCTTAGTGCCGTCCTCTTGGTGATGAGTGAATTCTCGCTCAGTTGGTTCACGTGAGATCCAGTTGTTTAAGAGTCTAGGACCTCCCACTTCTCTCTCTTGCTCCCTTTCTCACCGTGTGATACGCCTGCTCCCCCTTCACCTTCTGCCATGATTGGAAGCTTTTAAAGGCCTCATCAGAAGTGGATGCTGACACCATGCTTCCTGTACAGCCTACAGAACCGTGGGCCAATTAAACTTCTTATCAATTCCCCAGCCTCAGATATTTATTTAGAGCAATGTAAAAAGGGACTAATACATGCTTTTACCACTTCAGATCCCTAATCTTACTTGCTAGTGAAAAGAGTACAGGTTTTGATTTCACAGGGACCTGGGTTCCAGTCCCAGCTGTGACATTTATGTGACCTTTAGCAAGTTATACAGCTCCAACACCCACCAGGATGAGCCGGATATGGGGCGGGGTTGGAGGGTGTTGGTTGGGGAGAGGCAACTGAGGTCAGTGTCTGGGTGGGACTGGATTGGGAATAAAGCTCCCGGTCTGAGGAAGGAAACATGCCACACTCTTCAAATCCAGAAAGCAATTTAGGGGGAAGAAACCCCCACTCACCTGGACCATGGTTGGCAGGTGGCTGACAGCCATTCTTTCCTCTCCGATGAGCCCTCTTAGGGACAGGCAAAGTGCTATGGAGGCAGGTGTGGAGCTTCACACCTGCAGGACTCCTCAGGCTAGAAGGGTCCACACACCTGCTATTAGGAGAGGACTGGGTCAAAAGCTCTCATACAGCAGTCCAGAGCGAGGCAGTGAGCATTCACATCCTGGGAGGCCTCCAGTACCCCAAGCAGTGAGTGTTTTGGTTCCTGTTTTCTCCCCATTCTCTCTCCTCCTTCTGAGGGTACTATACATTGACTTTTCCCTGCAGAAAGCCTGCTCCAGGTCCAGTTCTCATGCCTTCCACCCACCCTCTGGTCTTTCCCTTCAGCCTCACTGAGCGATCTCAAGAGAATTCTTTTTTGTTTGTTTGTTTGAGACAGAGTCTCGCTCTGTCACCTAGGCTGGAGTGCAGTGGCACGATCTTGGCTCACTGCAACCTCCGCCTTCCGGGTTCAAGCGATTCTCCTGCCCCAGTCTCCCGAGTAGCTGGGATTACACGCACCCGCCACCACGCCCGGCTAATTTTTTATATTTTTAGTAGAGACCGGGATTTCACCATGTTGGCCAGACTGGTCTCGAACTCCTGGCCTCAGGTGATCGGCTCGCCTCGGCCTCCCAAAGTACTGGGATTACAGGCGTGAGCCGCCGCACTCGGCCGAGAATTATCTCTTTAACTAAAGTTATTCAGCTCCAGAACCCACCAGGATGTACCCGAAAAGGTGGGAGCGCTGGGGAGAGGCAACTGAGGGCAGTGTCTGGGTTCGACTGGATTGGAAGACCGCTCCGCTCTCCCTCTGCGGCTTTGGAACAGCTGCCTTATCTGGCAGTGACAGGAGAAGAGGAAAAGGAGGGTGGTCTTCCTCCTCCTCAGAAAGGAGGCTAAGAAGGCTCTTCACTGTCGAAGCCTCTCAGGCAAACCCGTCTCTGGCCTCAGTGTTCTCACTCTCTGGGGCCCAGTTTGGGTGGCCTGGAGTCACGGGTGGGCAGAAGCGGCGTTTGTGTGACTTGGGCGGGAGGGGAGAGGGAAGGGTTAGGAACCCTAATCACACACAACCCCGTCCCGCCCCTGCCGCTTCGCCAGGTCCCTCGGGGGCTGTGGCAGGGGCTGCGCAGCGGCTGCCTCCGGCCTTGGCGAGTTCCTGGCGCAGGACTCGGAAGGAACCACGCCAGGCGTGTATCTATCACCTGAGAGGAAACCTTGGGCTTCTCGGAATCCGCTCCAAGACACATGCCAGAGGCCCTGGCTCCATCTCCTCCACAGGCACTCACAGACTCGACCCTCAGCCCAGGATGACCACCCCTGGCCGTCCTCCCTCTCTGTTTGGGATCAAATCTCAGACATACATTCCGGGAAGTTTGGGGCATTCGATCAGCGTCCTCCAGAATGGACCACAACCCGCACCTCCTCGGCTTTGCCTCCGCCCTTCTCCCCAGACGACCTCACGACCGCTCCCGCTCTCCCTCTGCGGCTTTGACCACCGTGCCTGGTCAGCCCCGTGTCGCTCTTCGAGGAGCCTCTGCCGGCGGCGAGAGATCGCAAGCGCCACATCGCAGTCAGAACACAATGAGCTGGAGTCTGCAGCCGGGAGCCGAACTGCGCTTGCGCGTTGCCCTGGGAACCCTTGGGCCGAATTCCCACAAGTCTCAGGGCTGCTGCAGTTCCGCCGGCCAGACTCCACTTCCCAGAGGGACAATCGGCGGAGACAGTGCGGCCTTGCGCCTGCGGGAACAGGGCCCCGCCCCCGGCGCTTTAGGCGCGGAAACTACCTTTCCCAGAGACCCCTCCACGCCGACCTCAGCGCGCTCATTGCAACTTACAGAATCGGTTCCGTTCCGTTCGCTTTAGAACCAGGTCTCTGCCTTGCACTAAGGCGCAGGAAGATGCAGATCAGCGAAAAGCTGAAGATGGGGCAAGGGAGGTTAGTCCAGGGGAGCGACGCCCGATCGCTGACGAGAGAGGATCGGGAGGGTCCGGAAGACGGAGTAGGAGGCGACAGGGCGCGTTCCTGACTGGGACCGCGCCGAAAAGGCCTGGAAGGCAACAGAATTGCCCCTTGGCCTGGCAAGCGCCCGACACTTCCAGCCTGGCACTGCGGGCGGGCCAGCGTGTGCTGGGGTGGCGACGCCACAGCCGCTAACGCGTGTGCGGTGCGGGAGGACAAGGATGTCGGGCAGGGATGTCCTGCTTGGCACCTCAGGACAGAGCCCATGGTGGCTGGCGGCCCCTGGAATGTTCGGGGCGCAGAACACTTCGTGCTTGGGAACTTCTCAGAGGTGGGGACGAGGGAGAGGAAGGCGCCTGGATGCCAGGAAGTCTCCATCTTGGACAGCTGGGTGGTATTTAAGAAGGTGGTATTTATTTTTGTCGACCATATTTTGCAGAGACTGGCAAGGATGAGATGATGCCTAAGAATATCCAACTGGAGATGCTTAGTTGCTTTTGTATGGGTAATTTGCATGGAGCTCAGGAAGGAAAGATGAGAGGGTTTTAACTTTGTTGGTCGTTAAAAAAAATCAGTGTGACCTGTTTGTCACATACGGAATTGTTGGCCACGTTTTAGGAAGCAGTGTCAGTGACTACAGCATTCTGTTTGGAGTTTTATTGAAGATTTCATTCTATAGACACTTTGGAGCACTTATGTGTCAAGTGCTTGACAAGGCCAGGGTCAGCCGCAGTTCCCAGGGACCCGGCAAAGCACCAGAGGGGGAGGATGTTGTGTGAGTATCGCTGGTAACCCTTCTCTCTCGCCTCCCTCGTGACTCCAGGTCACTCAAACTGGGCTCCAGAGGGTAAGAACCCCGAGTCCAGGGGCTGGAGAAATAGCTATGAAAACCCTGCACTCATGGAGTTTTAATTGTACTAGAGGAGGGGTCAGACAAGTAGAAAATATTTATCTGGTAGTGATAACACTACTGTTAGGGGTTAGGGTGTGATGCGGCGGGGAATTATTTCAAGCAGCCGTTTTGGAAGTTCTCTTTGAGGAGGTAACACCTGAGCAGAGATTTGAATACAGTGAGGGAAGAAACGATGTGACTGTAGGGTTAAGTGCCTTCTAAAGGGAGGGAACAGAAATGCTGACCAGAGAGAAGTGTGCTTGGTGGACTCCAGGCTTGGCAAGGTCAGTATGACTGGCGAGGGCCTACTGAACAAGGAAGACTGCGAGATGCTGTTGCAGGAGTAACTACAGGCCTTGAAGGAAGGAAATTTGGATTTATTTCTGTGCCTGGAAATGATTAGATTCGAAAGAGTGACATGGCTGGGCACGTTTTGATGGAAGCACTGGTCAGCTTCAAAGAAGGCAGACAGTGGTGGGGCTAGAGGGGATACAGGAAAACCAATGAGGAGGCAATGACAGCAGTCCACAATTACAAGTAGCCTCCCACAATTATATAACCTTTCCACAAGGCATTTGCTTTGAGAGCCTAATGATTCTAAGATATTGAAGGGTTTTGGGTGCTATGCTCAGGAGTTTGGATATTATTGTTTTCAGGAATATAAGAATGATAATATGTATTGAGCACTAATTACATGTTGGGAGTTTTTTTGTTTAAGACACAGTTTCACTTTTGTTGCCCGGGCTGGGGTGCAATGGCATGACCTCGGCTTACCGCAAGCTCCGCCTGCCGGGTTCAAGCAATTCTCCTGCCTCAGCCTCCCCAGTAGCTGGGACTACATGCATGCGCCATCACGCCTGGATAATTTTGTATTTTTAGTAGAGATGGCGTTTCCCCAGGTTGGTCAGGCTGGTCTTGAACTCCTGACTTCAGGTGATCCGCCCACATCGGCCCTCCTAAAGTGCTGGGATTACAGGTGTGAGCCACTGCGCCTGGCCATGTTGGGCACTTTTATAAGCACTTTACATTATCTAATGCAACCAAAAACTGAGGTTTGCCCTATTAATAAATGAGAAAACTGAGGCACTCATCTGTTAAGTGCCTTGCTCAGGTCCCATGTCCTTGGAACCAGGAGTCCTTCTGTTGATGTTGGAAGGTTCAAAAGTGCTATTACTTGCCACCCAGATGGCAAAGAAATGACATACAAAGGCCCAAGTCTTCCAGAACTGAAAACGGTAATAAAACCTTCATTTATCTGACCCATTTGTCCTGGTGATGCTGTAGTCTGTTAGGAGTACCTAACAGGTGCCCTTCCACAAGCAACTAAAAAACAAAACTATTCAAGCTGAAGAGAAGCAGTGAAACCTCTGATATGAAGCCTGACACACCCTTTGACTTTAGCCAGGACTCACACACTATATTGTTCTGAACATTCACTGAGGAAGCCCCCGCTTCTGTCAAGGATTCTCATCAGGAACCAGTCTCCTCGGAGAAAGGAGGTTAAAACGTGGTCTGGAGAACCCCTTTCCCTTCTGCTCTATTAACTATGGATATGCAAATGAACACTTACATTTGACCAAGACCTCCATCACCAGTCTGCTTACGCTTCCCCAGGACAGTGGCTACGTGCCAGTAATTCCTGGTGTCCATTTGCTGAGCCCTGTTGGGACCCTTGAAGCGTGATATAATAAGATCTTCCTTTAGCCTCATTTCTTCCTGCTTCTTGACTTCTACTCTATGCTTAAATCATACATCTCTTAGAATTTCCTGAATATACACTATGCTCTCTTAGCCTCTCTTGCCATTACTCCTATTCTTCCCTGCACCTTCTCATTTCCTCCCGTCTTCTGTTCACCCAACTAGTTCACTCTTATGGCACTGTGTGCTAGGAGCTACTTGACAGCAGAGATCAGGCGTCATTTACCCTGGAATTCATAGAAGCTGACTTATGCTAGGAGCTCAATAAATGTTAGTTGCTTGAATGAACTACACTATGAGTAGGGACAAGGTCTTACTCATCCTTGTCACAATAACATGCAGCACAGGCCAATTACTTATGAGTCTCTTGACCACAGACCATCAGATCATGCCAATGTGTATATAGGCAGGGAAATGACCTACCTCAATTAAGTTATAAGCATTCATAAATTTTCAGAGACCCTTCTCCTCCAGATCTGTTGTGACATTTTTCAGGAGCCAGAGGCAGTTGGAAGCTATGCAGTATCTAGGAGAGAGGTACTGGCACCATACTCTGCAGCTCCACTTTTATTCGTTAAAGAACCCTGACTGGTAACCTCTTTAAATGCCCAGAGGCCCATTTCACAGAGCTCAAGTGGAGGGAATGGCCCTATTTGAGTCTTTTGAATGATGATCCAGCCATAGAGCAAATACCCTGGTCACCCAATTCTCTATAGTTCCAGAGGGCGCTGTGTTTCTTGCTACCTTCAAAGTTACCCTAGTGCATCCTAACTCCTGGTTTATTTCAGACTTCCCTACCTTGAGCTCCTTCTGAGCTCTAAGTCACTAGCAACTACTGAGTAGGTGCTCAGTAACTATCTCATGACATATAGGTCGTATCTGTCAGTTTGCTGCACACCGGCCTGACTGCATGGACAGTGATCACATGGCGGGCCTCCTCCCACCAGCTGACTGGATGGGTACTTAGCCAGAAAAGGTGACTTGTGAGGCTTGTCTTAAAAGGATGATCTGGACCAAATGGTTTTCTTTCGTGGAATTTTAGAATTAGGACAGAGACGCTTGGGTGTTAGAAGATGAAAGTTCACTAGATAGGAGAGCTGATGCTGACATCTTGGGTCATGTGCAAATTTAATCGTAAACAAAGGAATCCAGCCACCAGTGAGGGGATGGACAAAGCAGTAACAGAGCCCATGTGGTGGTGGTAGCAGTGGCGAGGGGTGGGGGACGAAGACGGAGGGAGAGAGCATGCACACGTCCTTGGCTGCTGGTGATTCCCAGGTGCCACAAGGCCTGGCTGTACTGTACTTTTAAGTTACCAAAAAATCCTCATATATTACTGAAACTTCAGTTCTGCCTGAGAACGGACACTGAAATGAAGGGCCCTCTCTCCCAGACCCTTATCCTCCCAGTACTCCTCCCAGTTGGATTCCTTTGCTTACAATTAAATTTGCACATGACCCAAGATGTCAGCATCAGCTCTCATATCTAGTACTTTGATCTTCTAACACCCAAGTGCCTCTGTCCTAATTCTGAAATTCCACGAAAGAAACCCAATTGGTTTTATTGTTCCACAAATAAAGAGCACCCTTCCCTTCATTCCAAGTTTGGAGGCTGGAGGAGGCTGGGGCACATCATTGACACTGAGATTCTCCACTCTTCTGCCCTCGCCTCCTTCCACACATACACACTTCTCAACTCAGCATGCAGATCCTGGGTCTCCTGGCCTATACTCAAATACAAACCATTGGAGTTAGAACAGAAAGAAGGGGGAATAAAACATCAAACTAGCCGTATCCTCAGGAACTTAGATTTTTAATAATCTCTCTCTTCTACAGGGTCTCCTCCTTCCTCTTCAGATATTTTTTTTCTTGTTCCCCACATGATCTCAAGAGAGAGAGCTAGAGGGGAAGAAAGGACGCACACAAAAGAAATGGGTAGAAAATAGATGGAAATGATAATGATAGCAGCAAAATAAAGGCTCAAAAGGCAGGCACAGGACAAGAGAGAAAGGGAAAGATGAAGGGTTTTGAAGCCTAGGATGGATGCAATGACTCAAAACTGGTAAAATATTAACCTTGAGAGGTCACCTAGCCAAGAGAGACTGGATGCTGAAGGTTCAAACAGTTAAGAGTTCACAGGAACTTCCTCCGTTGCCACCCACGAACATCTTCTGTACCCATCATTTGTGGCGTCACATCTCTCCCAGGGAAAAGTTTCCTTCCTCCTGTTGAAAGCGATCCCTGCAGCCTCCACCTGTGTTCCAGATCTTCCCACTTTGAGCTGCGCGTCCCCTCCTTTCTGTACCTTTACTCTTCCACACCTCTTTTTTCAGTTATGAACTTGCTCAATCCTACCTTAAATCATACAAACACTTCCTGGCAGATTGTTGGCTGGCTAAATCAACACCATTCTCAACCCCCCTTTTTTTGTGCCTGCCTCCTCTATAGAGGCTGGAAGGGTTAAATACTTCTTTCCACAGCCTTCCTTGTGCTAGGGGTGGCCATGCAATGCAGCTGTGGTCAATGAGATGTAAGCAGGAGTCTGCTGAGTGGCTTCTGGGAAAAACTCTCCTGATCAAAGGCACTAAATGTTGCTGGTGCTCTCCTCCCCCTTCCCTCCTGCCTTGAATGCAGATACATTACTTGATACTATGGCCATCATGATGTAACCATGATGGAAACCACATTAAACTCAAGACACTGAATTGTTTTATCTGTGAACAAGTGACAGCCACTTCCAGATTTGTTATGTGAGAAAACTAAATCTCGACTTTCTTACACCATCACGGACTGGGCTTCCCATTGCTTGCAGCCCACAGCTCTTCTGATATGCTCCAAGCCCCAGCCTCCCTCTAGTTACCTTTCTGAGTTTCTCCCACCTCAGCAAGGCTGCTAAGTTCTTTTTAACATTTCACTCACTCTTCAACCCACTCAAACAGAGGTGTTAAGCCATCTGTCTTAAATTGATAGCCCAAACAAAAGGACATAGTTCTGTTTTTTTTTTTTTTTTTTTTGAGATGGAGTCTTGCTCTGTTGCCCAGGCTGGAGTGTAGTGGCACGATCTCGGCTCACTGCAAGCTCTACCTCCCAGGTTCATGCCATTCTCCTGCCTCCTCAGCCTCCCGAGTAGCTGGAACTACAGGCATGTGCCACCATGCCCGGCTATTTGTGTGTGTGTGTGTGTGTGTGTATTTTTAGTAGAGACAGGGTTTCACCATGTTAGCCAGGATGGTTTTGATCTCCTGATCTCGTAATCCGCCTGCCTTGGCCTCCCAAAGTGCTGGGATTACAGGCGTGAGCCACTGCGACTGGCCGACATAGTTCTATTTTTATCTTTGCCCTCCATAGCATTTCACAGTATTAACTATTCCTATCGCTGTGTTAAAGCTATCTTTTTACCTTTGTGGCACCAACTTTTGATTTTTCTATTTTTCTTTTTGCTGTTTATTCCACTTAGCGTCTACTGCTTCCTCTTTTTACCACCTAACCCATCAATGACAGTCCTGCAAATGTGTCTCCTTTATCACTTACTCTGCTGCCTATCAGGACCCTTCCCTTGGATGTCCCACAGACTCATGGAAATGTACCCAAAGTGAACTCATCATTGCCCCACAAAATTGGGCAACTATAGGTGTTTTTAATTATGGCAACCTTATCTACCAAAATAAGAACTCCAAGTCATCCTAGACTCTTCCTTCTCATTCAAGTGGCACATTTAGTCATTTACCAAATTTCCTAGATTCTGCTTGTGATTGCTTGTATTCTTCCTCTCCTCTCCCATCATACTGCCACTTTTGTAGTTTAACCCTTATAAATCAAAGAATATATCTTACTCATTTTGATTTTCTAATCATGTCTAACACATATTTAGGACTTGGTATATGTGTGTGACATAAACAAAGCTATCTTAACTACCACAGTAACTATAGATCTATAAAATCTCCCTATATTGTTTTGAGTATGTTTTTGAGGTGCAACGTTTTTGTTTTTTGTTTTGAGACTAAGTTCTTATTCTGTTGCCTAGGCTGGAGTTCAGTGGCACAATCACTGCTCACTACAGCCTCAACCTCCTGTGTTCAAGTTATTCTCTCACCTCAGCCTTCTGAGTAGCTGGGACTACAAACATGTGCCACCATGCCTGGTTAATTTTTTGAAAACTTTTTGTAGAGACAAGGTCTCACTATGTTGCCCAGGCTGGTCTTGAGCTCTTGAGCTCAAACAGTCATCCTGCCTCAGCCTCCCAAAGTGCTGGGATTACAAGCATGAGCCACCTTGTCCAGCCTCAACATTTTGTTAATAGGTCAGATGGCTATGTCTGTTAGTGTTCAGCCCCCCTGTCTTTTCTTTTCTACTTTGATAGCCAGAATATGACACAAAGATATGTGATTCCTTTGTGCTTATAGGACTATGTTATTTTCTAAATGATCATTTAACAACAGTTTAATAACTATTAATTGAGAACTCAAAACAGCATGCTATTGCATTAAGATTTGCATACTTGGCCGGGCACGGGGGCTCATGCCTGTAATCCCAGCACTTTGGGAGGCAGAGGTGGGCAGATCATGAGGTCAGGAGATTGAGACCATCCTGGCTAACATGGTGAAACCCCATCTCTATTAAAAATACAAAAAAATTAGCCAGGCATGGTGGCAGGCGCCTGTAGTCCCAGCTACTTGGGATGCTGAGGCAGGAGAATGGCATGAACCCAGGAGGTGGAGCTTGCAGTGAGCTGAGATCAAGCCACTGCACTCCAGCCTGGGCAAAAGAGCGAAACTCCATCTCAAAATAAATAAATAAATGAAAAAATTTGCATACTTATTCCATTAATTTATGGAAACCAGCCTGTAGTTAGGGGACAAAATAACAATGCAGGGGAGGATTAGGGGGATGGAAGGGTACTAAGAATTCGTAAAGGTAAATAATTTTGACTGAAAGCATCCAAGGAAACCAGATTGTGGAACAAGAGCATCTAGACAGCATACAGACAGCATAAGATCGTAAAAGAACAAAGATTTCCCAGCATTCATGATATTTATAGAGTTGTAGCATTTTAGAGCTAACAGAGCTCCTACAAGATTTCTAACTCCAAAATCATTCATTTACCAAATAAAGAACCATAACCTGGTGGAAGTAGGCAAGTTGTCCAAGGCAGTGGCAGACTAGGACTACATACCAGGTCTCTGGGCTGTCCAGTTAAACACTCTCACATTTTTCTCTCCAGTGTAAAGTCTCTGATGGCCAAAGGAGAATGTGCGGTATGATATAACAGAACTTATCTTCAGCATGACTCTTCATTGTTTATATTAGCTACTTAAACCTTCTGACATAAAGGAAATTATACATTCTGAATCAAGATTTCTGTACTTTTAGATGGACTCTCTGCAGTGGTATTATCTGATATGATATATTGTACTTCAACTGAAAGATTCCCACAATCATTACATTTATTAGGTTTCTACACTGTATGTCTCATACGATTATTACTGAAGAGTTAATCATGAGGTAAGGGCCAGTGAAAACATTCCTCACGTATGAGTTCTTTGATGTCGTGTAAGGTTTGTACTCCGGCTGAAGGCTTTTCCGCATTCATTACACTGATAGGGTTTCTCTCCTGTATGAGTTCTCTGATGCACTGTAAGGGATGAATTCTTAATGAAGGCTTTTCCACACTGATCACATTCATAGGGTTTCTCACCAGTATGAATTCTTTGATGTTCAATAAGGTAAGCACTCTGGCTGAATGCCTTTCCACATTCATTGCACTCATAAGGTTTCTCTCCAGTGTGAATGACCTGATGCACGGTAAGGGATGATCGTCCAGTGAAATGTTTTCCACACACCATACACTCATAAGGTTTCTCTCCAGTGTGAATTCTCCGATGTTGAGTTAGAGATGAATTCTTACTGAAAGCTTTTCCACACTCGTTACATTCAAAAGGTTTTACTCCAGAATGAAGTCTCTGATGTTCTATAAGATATGTACTTTGGCTAAAGGATTTCCCGCATTTGTTACATTTGTAGGGTTTTTCTCCAGTGTGATTTCGCTGATGTAGGGTAAGAGTTGAGCTCTTACTAAAGGCTTTTCCACACTGACTACACTCATAGGGTTTTTCTCCAGTATGGCTTCTCTGATGTACAATAAGATGCATGCTTTGACTGAAGGCTTTTCCACATTCATTACATTCATAGGGTTTTTCTCCTGTATGAGTTCTCTGATGAACTGTCAAATTCATGCTTTGGGTAAAAGCTTTACCACATTCATTACATTTGTAGGGTTTCTCTCCAGTATGAATCCTTTCATGCTGAATAAGAGACGAATTCTTATGGAAGGCTTTGCCACACTCTTTACACTGATAGGGTTTCTCTCCGGTGTGAGTTCGTTGATGGACAGTAAGATTCATGCTCTGACTAAAGGCTTTCCCACATTCATTACATTTATAGGGTTTCTCTCCAGTATGAATTCTTTGATGAACAGTAAGGGAGGAGCGTTCAATGAAGTGTTTCCCACATACACTACACTTATAGGGTTTCTCCCCAGTATGAATCCTCTGGTGCTTAAGAAGGGATGAGCTCTGGCTGAAGGTTTTGCTGCACTGATTACATTCATAGATCTTCTTTCCTACAAACATTCTTTGAGTTTTAATTAACTCAGAATTTTGTGTGGCATCTTCTCCATGTGAATTACAGTTATGGGGCCTTTTTACCATAGGAATGCTTTGCTGTGTATCAAGGATTGAATCCTGACTGGAACATCTTTCAAATTCATTACCTCCACATACTCTCATCTCAGTGAAGGTTTCCTTATGGGTAACTCCCACGTGGCTCAGATGACTATCCTGTTGTCCCTCTAACCAATTATTAGGTTCCCAGGTTTCCCCTAGAGTAGAATGCCAGATACCTTCCCTTTCCATTGTTACCCCATGGCATAAATCTTCAGTAATACCGGGCTTCGGAGTTGGCTCTTTGGTTTCAAGTCTTGTCTCCCAGTCTGAAAAAAAAAAAAAAAATTCAAATGCACATTGGTTTATGTGCTAGGAGACTGGAAACTGCATAAGGTAGGAATGAGAGAATTAAACTAGCTATCAACTAAAATAACTGCTGAGCACATTTGAGAGCTTTCAAACATGTACCCAAAATTAGGTAGAGAAATAGGAAGGGAGAGAAACAACAGTGAACTGATCCAAAGATAACAGGGGAACTGAAAGCAGGGGATGGCAGATGTACTGCATAAGCAGAGAAAAGAGTGAGCCCATTCAGGAGGGATGGACAGTGAAGGCACTGACCACTGGAGTAGGCTACATAATGAAGATGGAACTAAGGAAACACATGCAGAAGAGCTGGGATTGGGAAAGGCAGATCAGGAAACCCTGCACACTGTACCTGGTATTCCTCCCAGAAGTTTCTTTCCTCCTACGAGGCCACCTAGAATCCTACACCAAATTAATCTTCCTAAAATGTGTAAAGATTGCTGACCCAAAGTCAGACAAACTTGGATTCAAACCGTGGCTCTTAACACCATCTTAACTAGTTACTTGTCTCACTGGGTCTGAGGGTCACAGATATAAAATGAGGATTAAGAAATATGGTCAAGCCCGGGTGTGGTGGCTCATGGCCATAATCTCAGCACTTTGAGAGGCCAAGGCAGGCAGATGACTTGAGGTCAGGAGTTCAAGACCAGCCTGGCCAAAATGGTGGAATCCCATCTCTACTAAATACACAAAAATTAGCTGGGCATGGTGGCAGGTGCCTGTAGTCTTAGCTACTTGGGAGGCTGGGATGGGAGAGTTGCTTGAACCCAGGAGGTGGAGGTTGCAGTGAGCTGAGGTAGTATCACTGCACTCCAGCCTGGGTGACAGAGTGAGACTCTGTCTCAAAAAAAAAAAAAAAAAAAAGGAAAAAAAAAAAGAAAGAAATATAGGAAGTAAATAAAATGAAATATGATAGGAAGTAACTAACATAATCTAGGTGGTATAGTTTGGATGTGTGTCCCCACCCAAATCTCATATTGAAATGTAATCCCCAGTGTTGGAGGTGGGGCCTTATGGGAGGTGACTGGATCATGGGAGTGGTTTCTTATGAATGGTTTAACACCATCCCCCTTGGTACTGTCCTCCCTATCATGAGTGAGTTCTTGTGAGATGTGGTTATTTACAAGTGTGTAACACCTCCCTCCTCACTCTTGCTCTTGCTCTTGCCATTTGATGTGCCTGCTCCCCTCTCACCTACTGCCATGACTGTAAGCCTCCTGAGCGCCCCCCCTCAAGCAGATGCTGGCACTATGCCTCTTGTACAGGAACTGTGAGCCAATTACACCTCTTTTCTTATAAATCACCCAGTCTGAGGTTATTTCTTCATAACAATGTGAGAATTGACTAATACAGAAAATTGGTACGGGGAAGTGGAGAATTTCTATAAAGATACCTGAAAATGTGGAGGTGACTTTGGAATAACTGGGTAACAGGCAAAGGAGGGAAGAGTTTGGAAGACCCAGAAGAAGATAGCAAGATAAGAGAGAGTTTGGAACATCTTAGAAACTGGTTAAATGGTTATGACCAAAATGCTGATAGTGATATGGACAGTGAAGTCTTGGTTAAGGTCTCAGATGGAAATGAGGAACTTACTGGGAACTGCAGCAAAGGTCATTTTTGCTATGCTTTAGCAAAGAACTTGGCTGTACTGTGCCCCTGCCCTAGGGATCTGTGGAACTTTGAACTTGAGAGAATGGTGATTTAGGGCATCTGGTGGACGAAATTTCTAAGCAGCAAAGCACACAAGAGGTGGGTTGGCTGCTAACAATCTATGCTCAGATGTGAGAACAAAGAAATGACTTAAAACTGGAACTGGTATTTAAAAGGGAGTAAGTGGAACATTTGCAGCCTGGCCATGTGGTAGAAAAGAAAAGCCCATTTTCAGGGAAGGAATTCAAGCAGGCTGCAGAAATTTGCATGAGTAAAAAGGATCCAAGTACTAGTAAGCCAAGACAATGGGGAAAAGGCCTCAAAGGCATTTCAGAGACCTTCACAGCAGCCCCTCCCACCAGAGGCCTCGGATGACTGAATGGTTTCCTGGGCCCGGCCCAGGGCCCGGTGCCCTGCACAGCCTTGGAACACTGCTCCCTGCATCCCAGCTACTCCAGATCCACCCATGGCTGAAAGGGGCCAGGTTACAGCTCAGACTGCTGCTTCAGAGGGTGCAAGCTGTAAGCCTTGGCAGCTTTGATATGGTATATAAAGCCTGTGGGTATACACAGTTGAAGAGTTAAGGCTTGGGAAACTCTATCTAGATTTCAGAGGATGTATAGAAAAGCCTAGGTGTCCAGGTAGAAGCCTGCTGCAGGGGCAGAGGCCACACAGAGAACCTATACTAGGGCAGTGCAGAGGAGAAATGTGGCATTGGAGCCCCCATGTAGAATCCCCACTGGGGCACTGCCTGGTGGACCTGTGAGAAGAGGGCCACTGCCCTCCAGACTCCAGAATGTAAGATGCACTGGCAGTTTGCACCCTGCATGTGGAAAAGCCAGAGACATTCAACTACAACCCATGAGAGCACTGCAGGGACTGAACACTGCAAAGCCATGTGGGCAGATCTGCCCAAGGCCTAGGGAGTCCACCCCTTGCAGCAGAGTGCCCTGGATATGAGATACAGAGTCAAAGAAAATAATTTTGAAGCTTTAACATTTAATGACTGCCCTGATGGTTTCTGGACTTGCATGGGGCCTATAGCCCCTTCTTTTGGCAGAGTTCTCCCTTTTGGAACAGGAGTGTTTACCCAATGCCCATACCCCCAGTATATCTTGGAGGTAACTAACTTGTCTTTTATTTTATAGGCTCATGGGTAGAAGCGACTTGCCTTGTCTAAGATGAGACTGTGGACTTTTGAGTTAATGTTGGAACGAGTTAAGACTTTAGGGATTAGTGGAAAGGCAAGATTGTATTTTGAAATGTGAGAAAGACATAAGATTGGGAGGGGCCGGGGCAGAATGATATGATTTCATTTGGATGTGTGTCCCCACCCAAATCTCATATTGAAATGTAATCCCCAGTGTTGGAGGTTGGGCCTTATGGGAGGTGACTGGATCATGGGAGTGGTTTCTTATGAATGGTTTAGCACCATCCCTCTTGGTACTGTCCTCCCTATCATGAGTGAGTTCTCGTGAGATCTGGCCACTTAAAAGTGTGTAGCACCTCCCCCTGCCACTCTCTCTTGCTCCTGGTTTTATCATTTGATGTGCCTGCTCCCCTTTTGCCCTCCACTATGACTGTAAGCCTCCTGAGGCTTCCCTAGAAGCAGATGCTGGCACTAATGCTTCCTGTACAGCCTGTAGAACCATAAGCCAATTAAACTTTTCTTATAAATTACCCAGTCTCAGCCAGGCGTGGTGGCTCACGGCTGTAATCCCAGCACTTTGGGAGGCTGAGGTGGGCAGAATTACCCGAGATCAGGAGTTCGAGACCAGCCTGGCCAACATAGTGAAACCCCATCTCTACTAAAACACACACACACACACACACACACACACACACACACACAGGCCAGGTGTGATGGTGTGCACCTGTAATCCCAGCTACTAAGGAGGCTGAGGCAGGAGAATCACTTGAACCCGGTAGGCGGAGGTTGCAGTGAGCTGAGATTGTGCCATCGCACTCCAGCCTGGGCAACAAGAGCGAAACTCCGTCTCAAAAAAAAAAAAAAAAAAAAAAACCCAAAAAATAAATCAATGAATAAATTACCTAGTCTCAGGTGTTTCTTTATAGCAATGTGAGAACAGACTAACACAGTATGTGAACTACCCCTTGAGAATATACTCCTCTGAAACTGAGACTCTTAAAGGAGGATGACACAATCTAGGGGTTTCTTCCCCTTAAACTTTAAGCAGGTGTCATGTATTCACAGGGGTAAGACAGGCCGAAGGGATACTACCATTTCCTAAACACGCATTCCTTAAAGATGAGAACTGGTGGTGGGGACAGGCCAGGGGATCTGCTAAACTGTTTGAGAGGAGGCTGGAAAAGGACCTTGTAGCTACTCAGACTTGAATTTTCTTAGATGCTATTTCTTATCCCAGACAAAATAAGGGGTAGAGGACTCGCACTGCAACCTGAGAATCAGCTTTCTGATTGCTGATCAAAGTCAACAGAGACAGATCAACACTGAACAAACAAACCAAGGCCTATGGGCACAGGCTTTCCTGTGAAGCAAGAAATAAGCATTAACCAGGCCTCTTTCTTCCAACCTGATCTGCTTAAGTGAGAAGAGAGAAAAAGTGGAAAGACAACCAGGCTCCACCTCCAAAACACATACAACCAAGTAACCCCAAATAGAGGACCTGTCAAACTGAGTATGAAAATACCAGCAGGTGGCCGGGCGTGGTGGCTGATACCTGTAATCCCAGAACTCTGGGAGGCCGAGGTGGGCGGATCACGAGGTCAGGAGATCTAGACCATCCTGGCTAACACGGTGAAACCCCGTCTCTACTAAAAAATACAAAAAAATTAGCCGGGCGTGGTGGCACACACCTGTAGTCCCAGCTACTCAGGAGGCTGAGGCAGGAGAATGGCGTGAACCTGGGAGGCGGAGCTTGCAGTGAGTCGAGATCGTGCCACTGCACTCCAGCCTGGGCGACACAGCGAGACTCCATCTCAAAAAAAAAAGAAAATACCAGCAGGTGACATGTGAATTGGCAGCTCCCTGTTGCCTCACCTCTGTACAGGGGTCAGCCAGCCAACTCAAGTTCTTTGGGAACATTTAAGGTGCTATGTATTAAACAACATAACAAGCAAAGGAGAATCCATTTACACTATTAGACAAATACAAAGTCCAGACAGAACTGCTTCTATTCAAAGATAAATTATACACAGAAAATATTAAGTTTGGAAACTATGAAGAGGTTCAGGAAATAAATTTTAAAAATAATTAAAACAGAGAATGAGAAGAAAAAAGAAGTATAAAGACCAAAAGAAGAAAGAAAAATGTTGGGAGAAAATTAAGTGCTTCTAGTCATCAAAAGACATCATAAAAAAAGATAAAAAGCTGAGTGCAGTGGCTCGCGCCTGTAATCCCAGCACTTTAGGAGGTTGATGTGGGAGGATTTCTTGAGACCAGGAATTTTAAATCACCTAGGGCAACATAGTGAGAGCCCATCTCTACAAATAATTCAAAAACTACCAGATCATGGTGGCGCACACATGTGGTCTCAGCTACTCGGAGGCTGAGGTGGGAGGATCGGAGACTGAGGTGAGAGGATCGCCTGAGCCCGGGAGTTCAAGTCTGCAGTGAGCCGTGATCATGCCACTGCACTCCAGCCTGGGAGACAGAGCAAGATCTTGTCTCAAAATATAAAAATAAAAATAAAAGCTAAAAAAATAGAAACTACCTACTGGGAGAAGATATTTGCAACACATGACCCACAAAAAACTAGAATGGAGACTTGGAAAATAATGCTTATGAAACACCAAGCCCACTAGAAAAATGGGCAAAAGACTTGAATAAGCACTTAAGGAAAGGAAGCCTGAATGGTCTGCAAACGTAAGCAAAGATGCCCAATCTCAACAGTAACCAAGGGAAAGCTGATTAAAGCCGCAACAAGATGCCATTACCAAATCCGCCCAAGTAACAAAATGTAAAAATTCAAACTGACAGCTTCAGATTTTGGAAAGATGCAATAGTGGGAACTTCCACATACTCCTGGTGGAAATCCAATCTGATTCAAGCACTGGAAAAATAGTTTAGTACAGCCTAGAGCAAGCACATTGGCTGATACAGCAAGTCTACCACTAGGTGCATGCACTTAGTAACTCCACCTTGCAACAGTGTGAGAATTCATGATTCTTCACACAGCACTGTGTACAGCAGCAAAAGCTGGAAACATCACAAATGCCCATCATCAAAAAATGGATAACAAGATCGTCAAGTGTTCATACAATGGAGTAACTGACAACAGTGAGCATTAATAAACTAAAGCTACACATATCAATATGAATGAATAAGCAAAGGCACATAATATATATGTGTATATATATATGTGTGTGTGTGTGTGTGTGTGTATATATATATAAAGATTCAATTTAAAGTTTTAAAACAGACCAAAACCAGATATATTGTTTAGAGATTCAATGATAAATGGCAATAGTATAAAGAGAGGGAAAGGAGGTATCACAGAAGTCAGAATACTGGTTATATCTTGGGTAGAGAGAGGTAAGAGGATGTGAATGAGGAGATGCACACAAAGCATTTCCATGGCACTAGCAATGTTCTGTTTCTTGATCTGGGCTCTGGTAACTGGATATCTGCCTTATTATTATTATTATTATTATTATTATTATTTTGAGATGGAGTTTCGCTCTTGTCGCCCAGGGTGGAGTGCAATGGCGCAATCTCGGCTTACTGCTACCTCCGCCTCCTGGGTTCAGGTGATTCTCCTGCCTCAGTCTCCCAAGTAGCTGGGACTACAGGGACTACAGGCATGTACCACCATGCCTGGCTAATTTTGTCTTTTTAGTAGAGATGGGGGTTTCACCATGTTGGCCAGGCTGATCTTGAACTCCTGACCTCAGGTGATCCACCCACCTTGGCCTCCCAAAGTGCTGGGATTGCTGGTGGGAGCCCCTGTGCCTGGCCTGCTTTCTTTTTTCTTCATTTGTCTTTATCATTATTAACTAAAAAGAGAAGCAGAAGGGCACAGTGGTTACGATAACACTAAGATGAAACTTCGGACTTTTGAGTTAATGAACTCAAAATGAACTCTGGAGCTCCACCACTATTAGCTGTGTGACCTTGGGCAGGTTTCTTTTTTTTTTTTTGAGACAGAGTCTCTCTCTGTCATCCAGGCTGGAGTGCAGTGGCGCGATCTCGGCTCACTGCAAGCTCCACCTCCTGGGTTCACGCCATTCTCCTGCCTCAGCCTCCCGAGTAGCTGGGACTATAGGCGCCCGCCACCATGCCCGGCTAATTTTTTGTGGTTTTAGTACAGACGGGGTTTCACCGTGTTAGCCAAGATGGTCTCGATCTCCTGACCTCGTGATCCGCCCGCCTCAGCCTCAAAAAGTGCTGGGATTACAGGCATGAGCCACCACACCTTGCGTAGGTTTCTTAACCTCTCTGTGCTCTATTGTCCAAATTTGTTAAATGGTACCTATCTTATAGTGCTGATACAAGAACAAAAGTTAGTTAATAAAGGGCTTAGAAGAGTATGTAGGTTTTTGTTGAACAGTACAGATTTTACACATTCTTCTGTGTATGTATTTCAAAAATCAAATTACAAAAAGAACAAAGTATTTGCTATTCTGGAAAATATTAATCATTTTAAGTTCAAACATATTTTTTTACTACAGAAAACTTAATAGTAGGATTCAGTATACCTTCATGGAATTTAGACTTAAAGGTTAGTTCTGAGGAGTTGATGCTTATGAAAGAAAAAAAAAAAGATTACCTACAAATTTTTAAAAAACTGGGAGAAGAGATTTTCTCAGGAACACAGGATGCCGAAAGACAATGGGGCCATGCCTGCAAGAACGGATGTGACTCAAGAACTCCACATGGTCAGCACTCCACACATGTGCAGAGAAAGGCAAAACACAGTCTTAAATATGAAGATTCAGTAATAACGGTACTCCTAAACCATTTCTGCTATTATTTAAATATTCAATTTGAATAAAAAATAAACATGAATGGGGAAGTTAGTTTGGGTATAAAAAGACTGGCAGTGACATGCTGAATCCACTTCAAGGATGAACCTCGAAGACATTATGCTAAGTGAAATAAGCCAGTCACGAAAAGACAAATATTGCATGATTCAACTCATATGAGGTATCTAGAGTAGTCAAATTCATAGAGGCAGAAAGCAGAGGTTACCAGGGGCTGGCGGAAGCGGGGAATGGGATGCTATTGCTTAAAGGGTATAGAGTTTTCATTAGGAAAGATGAAAAAGTTCTGGAGATGGATGGCGGTGCTGGTTCCACAACAATGTGAATGTATTTAAATGCCTCCAAATTATACACTAAAAATGGCGAAAATGGCAAATTTTATGTTACATATATTGTACACATATACACACAAACACAAAACATTACAATTAAAAAAAGACACCTAAAGAATTACATTTCAACTATCTGGGAAATCCTCATGTTTGAAAATTAAGCAGTGAATTTGTAAATTCTGAGAGGTCAAAGAGGAAATCACAATGGAATGAGATAATATTTTATGTGTTACAACCAATGCTTAGAGGAAATTATATAGCTTTCAATATTTGTTTTTCTATTATAAATACTTTATTTCAACTAGAAGGTACAATCTCTCAGGGGTTTCATAGTTTAAAAAGCTACAATCACATCATGTTGTAACTACATAAAAAACAGAGCTGTAAATGGAACTGCTTGGCTTTGACCACACACATTTCTGCACAGCCCTTACAGAATCTGCACAAAGAAATATCTCCCTTTGCTCCAGTTAATTGTCCTTGTATGTAAGTTGCTTTCTATTCCAGTATATCCAGAGTGGTGAAATAACAAGGCCAGCCACGTGGACAAAGGTCGCTCCAAGTGTACAGGAGATGGGCCATACCTGCCATGCTCTTGCCCAGTCAAGGAACAGGAAGTGCTCCAAGCCATGCTCCTACAAAACTAGACATTGTAGTGATCTGGAGACTATTCTCCCATATGGATGTAACTCCATTTCTACTGAAAACTCTTAGCCATGCTTTGAGGTTTGGTCCTAACAAACATAAGTAAGGCACAATAGTAAAAGTAGACAAAATAACTGCAAATAAAAAAAAATGTTTCCAATGCCAACTCTATTAGTGGTGCTCCATATAGAACAAAAATTACATGAAAGGAGAAACAAGACATAAGAAAGTAGATACAGCATTTCAAAAATCTGGTTACCTTGTGTGATAATGAACTTCTTTTAGAGGATGTATTTGGTTTCACTACTAAATATAGTACTAGACTGACAGCAGTTACAAAACCAAAACAGACGCACAACCATGTCAAGTGTGTTTCCAATACTGAGGAGTTCTCCAAGAAGAGTGATGGAATGAAGACACTTAGGATAATTGTAAATATGCATAGAAGATGGGTATACAGTAGTCTCTTGATATCGGTATCTTTCGTGATGTTTTCTTGGGTGGCTAGCTGACTCTCCTGCCTGCGGAAGGAGCTTTCAATGTTTTTACAGTAAATAAGAATGGCCCATCATCTGTGACCTATGTTTCCACCTTAAGAAGTTAGACAAAGATCAAATTAAAACCAAAGTAGAGGATCCTCTTCCTGATAAGGTGGAGTAGGCCTATTCCAGCATGTCTCTTCCACTGATAAACCTGAACAGAAAGCATGAAGCAATTATTTGAAGGCCCTGAGAAGTAAACAGTAGCAGGTGAATTGGGGAAGAAAACCAAAATCCAAAGTACCACTGAACCAGTGGTGAGCTTCCTTTTTTTCCTCAGCTGTCTTCTGTTCTAAACTTATACAGCCATCTGAAAACAGGCACTGAGGCAGGAGAAGCCAGAGGAGGTTCTCCAGGAAAAGCTCTAGGGCCGGTTCATGGAGCAGGAAAAGGACTTCTAATGCTTAGAGAGAGCAGGGGGAATTGCCTATTTTTTCCCCTTTCTCCGTTCTATTGCACCCCAGCACTTAAGCAATCCTCTGGTGGCTGCTGCAACAGCAGTGCCACTGCAAGCTGACAGGAGCTCAAAAACATGAGGAGAGGGTCCTTCTTCCCCAAGCAAGGGATCTGTGGTCCCAAGAAGGGTAGCAAGAAGCCCCACTTCATCATCTTTTCTTTATCCTCCTGCTGCTTGGCTCTGCATAGGGACAGTCACTGGAAGTCACAGCAGAGCGGGGCAACTACAGGCCCCTGCCTTGTAGCCAGAAGAGTCAAAAGGACAGCCACAGGGAAGCTGAAACTACTGCGGACATAGACAGGGGAGAATTCGGGAACATGACCTTGGAAGTTATTTAAGAACACCTGGGCTCACTTGCGAGATACATATGCATGAATCTGACCCCCTAAGCAGCACACGTGGACTTTGAGAATAAGAGGGACTGCTGCTTAAATTCCATACTGGCCACAGAGCGACACACATGTGAGCAAGATTCAAGCAACAATGTGAAGTCTCTGACAACCAAACTGACAGAGAAACCACAACCCACAGAAAGCTGGTTGGACTTTGTAGTCTGAGCTCAACCAGGTTGACTGCCCGCTAACACAGAAATATCAACTTTTTCTGTTGGATTTCAAGAAGACATAGAGTTTTATAACATAATATTCTAAATGCCCATGATACCTTTTGAAGTCACTGAGAATATAAAGACCCAGGAACATTTCAACTTACATGGGAAAAGATAACCAACAGACATCAAGTGAGATGATACAATTATCTTACAAGGACTTTAAAGCATCTGCCTTACTTGTTCCAACAAGTCAGAGTGAACACACTCTAAAGAAATGGAAATAAAATCTCAGCAAAGAAAATGAGCATATAAAAAGAACTAAGTGGAAATTTTGGAAGTGAAAAATATACAATTTTTTTTTTTTTTTTTGAGATGAAGCCTCACTGTGTTGCCCAGGCTGGAGTGCAGTGGTGCGATCTCGACTCACTGCAACCTCCACCTCCCGGGTTCAAGCGATTCTCCTGCCTCAGCCTCCTGAGTAGCTGGGACTACAGGTACGCGCCACCATGCCCGGCTAATTTTTGTATTTTTAGGAGAGACGGGGTTTCACTATGTTGGCCAGGATGGTCTTGAAATCCTAACCTCGTGACCCACCAGCCTTGGCCTCTCAAAGTGCTGGGATTACAGGTGTGAGCCACCACACCTAGCCCTACAGTATTTTTAATATACAAACACTTATTTATTGATATAGAAAACAGAAATCTTGCTAAATAGGTCCAACAGCAGAAGGGTGAAAAAAGGAAAGAATTAACTTGAAGACAGATTAAAAGAAATTATTCAATCTGAACAACACAGAGAGAAAAGATTGAGAAAAAATAAAGATGAAGAGCACCTCAGGGATGTATGGGACAACAACACAGGATCTAATATTTGTCTCACTGGAGTCCCAGAGAAGGAGAAAATGTTTGGTGCTGAAAAAGTATTTGAAGAAATCATGGTTAAAAGCTTATATTTGACAGAAGGTTTCAACCTATAGGAACAGGGTAAACCCAAAGAAATCCACGCCCAGATGCATCATAATCAAATTTTTTTTTTCTTTTGAGACAGAGTCCACTCTGTCGCCCAGGCTGAAGTGCAGTGGTACAACCTTGGCTCACTGCAACCTTCACCTCCTGGGTTCAAGCGATTCCCGTGCCTCCTCAGCCTCCCAAGTAGCTGGGACTACAGGCAGGCACTACCACACCCAGGTAGTTTTGTATTTTTCGCAGAGAAAGGGTTTCGCCATGTTTTTCCCAGGCCGGTCTCAAACTCCTGGCCTCAAGTGATCCGCCTGCCTTCACCTCCCAAAGTGCTGAGATTACAGGTGTGAACCACTATGCCCAGCCATAATTAAATTCTAAAAATGGAAGAAAAAAACAATCTTGAAAGCAACCAGGGAAAATTGATACACTACTTGGTGGCGGGGCAAAAATGTGAATAACTGAATTTCTCATCAGAAACCATGGATGCCAGAAGGAAGAGGATTAATTATTTCAAAGTGCTGAAAGAAGTAACCGTAAACCTAGAGTTCTATATTAGCAAAAGTCTTTCAGGAATGAAGGTGAAATAAAGACGTTCTCATATGAAAGAAAACTAAGAGAATTTGTCACCAGCAGACCCACCCTGCTAAGTCACTGTAATATCAGAGCCAGAACTCTTCATGTTTTTAAACAATGCTGGTTACTTAGACATCAAGAGTATAACTAGCACGAAGGATTTATCCAGGAAATAAAGAATGGTTCACTATTAAGAGTCTATTACTATCATATTAATAGGTCATATGATCAACCTGATAGATGCTTCAGAAGTATTCAACTGGTATCCTTCATCCATTCGTGATTCAAAAACAAAAATATTAGCATTGCACCAAGAATACAAATAAAGCCCTAGAAGAATTCTCTCTAATAACAGAACCAAGGAAAAGGTGCTTACTATTACTACTACTATTTAATGTTATTCCAAAAGTGTGACCAATATGGCCACTGAGATGGGGGGAAAATTTTAATTTTTCCCAGATTATATAACTGTCTACCTACAAAATGAAAAACGGTTAGGGTGGCTTTACTCAGAATTGATGAAGTATTGTGGGCTTGGAACCTGAGCAGTATAGGTCAGAAACTGTAGCTCTTCCAGGATTAAACAATGTTTCAGATCCTTGACATTTTACTATCTCATTAAATAAGGACTTTATAAAGCACAAAGCATTATGCTTGGATGTAATAAGGATCCAGTGATTATTAGCTGTTATCATTACCATCATTACTATTTTACATTAAGCAACATACAGTTCTCTCTGCCTTTCCTTTTTTCCTAAACAAGACTTCTGAGTAATAATACTGGAAATACTCAATACTCCCTTAACGGCTTGGAATGCTTTTTCTGCCTTCACTCATTAACTTATAGGATTTATATAACTCTGATACTCACCAGGACATGAACTAGAGTCTCCAGACCAAGGTGTCTGGTCTGTCACAGACCCCTTAGTACACACGGCTGGCACAAGCCATAGCAGAGGCTGGGAGCTTGCACAGTATGGGTGTGTGGGATGGGACTGGGCAGCAAGCAGGTCCCATGCTTCTTGAAAAGGGCAAGTTGATTTATTTATTTTCTCCTTTTATATTTCTTCCATCCTCTGGGTAACAGTTAGCTACTCCTAACACCCAACTAGACTATTTCTATACCCACCTGTCTGGATTTTCTATTTAAACTCTTGCTACCCTACAATGCATTCTCTCCATATAGCAGTCAAACTGGTTTTATGAACACGATAAATCATTCATTCAATAAATATTTATCAAGCCAGGTACTGTTCTGGGTGCTCAGGATATAGCAATAAACAGAAGAAATGTCTGCCCTTATGAAACATATTTTAGCAAGAGAAAGGGAGGCAATAAGTAAAATCCTTAGTATTTAAGTGGTATACCTTACAGAAAAACAATAAAAGCATTTAAATGGATATAGGGAACATGATGGGTGACAGAAAACGTCTGCAATTTTAAAGTGGGTCATAAGAAAAGGCCTCACTGAAAAGGTGACATTTAAACCAAGACTTTAAGGGACTAAGAGAGGAAGTCATAGGACTATCTAAGGGAAAGCTTCCCAGACAGGGTAACAGCCAGTGCTAAGGCCCTGAGGCAGCAGTGGGCCTGTCTTATTTAAGGAAGAATGAACTTTTTGAATACTTCTACATTCATTATAGTATTTTAGATCAGTTTTCCTAGTAACGAAAGCAAAGATATGTGTACGTATTAAACATCAGTGAGGCTCATGTGAGCATGCAGGTAGATAGAGACTCTTAACTATATAAATTCTCTGTGTATGTTTCTGTATATATGTACACATATATTTACATGGACAGACATACATATATGCAGAAGTAGTTACCCAGTACATCTCTGAAAAAAAATTTTTTTTTTTTGAGATGGAGTCTTGCTCTGTTGCCCAGGCTGGAGTGCAGTGGCATGATCTCGGCTTACTGCAACCTCCACCTCCTGGGTTCAAGTGATTCTCACGCTTCAGCCTCCTGACTAGCTGGAATTATAGGTACGTGCCACCATACCTGGCTAATTTTTGTATTTTTAGTAGAGACGGGGTTTCACCATGTTGGCCAGACTGGTCTCGAACTCTTGACCTCAAGAGATCTGCCCGCCTCAGCCTCCCAAAATGCTGGGATTACAGGTGTGAGCCACGACGCCCGGCCACATTTTTAAAAATCATGTGTGAAACACAGACAGCAGGCTCCTATGTTTAGGGATGGTTAGGGTGGCTTCCTGGAGAGCTAAAAAGATTATAGAATCCCCAACTGTATTTTTACACATAATCTTTGATAGTAGGTTTCTAATACTTTATGCATGTTCTTAATTTTTGTCTCCTTCATAACTGAATATGATTAAATGATTTAAATCTAATTGCTGTTGATGAGAGGCTAAAAGACACTGCTTTCCACATTACTAAAAATTTCTATCTTTTCTCAAAATTAGTCAGTTTACAATGAAAATACTGGCACCAGGGACAGCACTTCTGGATTTGCAGTTTCTATTCATCTTTTGTAAAACAGGAGCAAAAATCTAACAACGCTTTCAACTGTACAAAGCTTTAGTACAGAGAAAAGAAATGATGCTGAAAAGAAAATTAGGCCAGGATACAGAAGTTTCTAGTTTTACTAAATATACTAGGAAATAAGAACACAGCAGGGCAAGGGAAGAAAGCAAGAATTACCATTAAACTCAAAGTAAAAAACCAACAAAACAAAAGATATGTGTTCAGATTCTGACATGTTATTTCACCTTTCAGAGCCAATTTCTTCCACCGTAAGAGGAGTACCAGTACTTACCTATAGATGTTTTGTGTCAAGTAAGTGAGATGCTGGCTGTGGAAGAGCTGAGCACAGCACTCAGTCAATACTTTCTCCCCTTGACTGGGACAGGATAATGAGAGGACTCAATGTCAGATTAATCTGACAGCAATATCCAAGAAAATCTGGAAAGAACAAGATCTGGAGTTTGCAAATCATCATGTTCTATGGGCTCCTTTCCATTCAACTTTCGCCTATCTTTAGTTTCTCCCACTGCAATGGACACCTCTCTGCTCTTTCAGATACACTCAAGTCTTTTCCTTGTTAAAAAACAAGCCACAGGCTTCTTCTGAGTTCTTACTCTTTCTTCCTTTTCCTTAGAAGCTGACCTTGTTGAAACGACAGTCTGTACTTAAAAGTCTTCACTTGCTTGCTTCCTCTTCACTTTTCTGCCCACAGCATATTTCTCTCAGCACTAAATGGGCTCTTCCCTGGGTCCCAGGCCACTCCCTGATCACCAAGTCCAACAGGCATTTTCATTCCCTACTTGGCACTGTCATACTCTACCTTGGCTCTCCTCTCTCCCTTTGACCATGTTCTCTGCTGGGCCCTCTCCTCCTCCTTGGACCACTCACCTTCACCAGAGCATCCTTGGCCCCCTCACTATGTTATTGTCCTGAAGATCCCACCTTTGCTGTTTTGCCCTGCCCACTCATTCATTCATCCCAATAATTATCCAATCTGTATTGATATGAATTTCATAAATTCAAATTTATATTTTCACCAGATTTATGAAAATTCTAATTGATGTCATTAAATATTCACTCAACAAATATTTAACTACTTACTCCAGCAGGCAATGTCGTAGGCAGGGAATGTAAAGAAAAACATGTTCAATGACAATTCGGTGAGCCTACATATTAGTGGGTATTGCTCCGTTGCCCAGGCTGGAGTGCAGTGGCACAATCTCGGCTTACCGCAACCTCCGCCTCCCGGGTTGAAGTGTTTCTTGCACCTCAGCCTCCCGAGTAGCTGGGATTACAGGTGCACGCAACCATGCCCGGCTAAAGAAAGACAGACATTGAAAATGATGAGTAAAATACAGTGTCACATGCAGTAAAAAAAAAAAAACAAGTGGGCTGGGTGCCATGGCTCACGCCTACAATCCTAGCACTTTGGGAGGCTGAGGTGGGCAGACTGCCTGAGCTCAGGAGTTCGAGACCAGCCTGGACAACACAGTGAAACCCCGTCTCTACTAAAATGCAAAAAATTAGCCGGGCACGGCAGTGTGCACCTGTAGTCCCAGCTACTCAGGAGGCTGAGGCAGAAGAATTGCTTGAACCCGGAAGGCGGGGGTTGCAGTGAGCCAAGACTGTACCACTGCACTCCAGCCTGACTCCATCTCAAAAAAAAAAAAAGAAAGAAAGAAAAACCTTTAGGTTCTAACCCAGTAGGGAAGCACGAATGGGGTAAAGAAGTGGGAGATGAAAACACAGTATCAAAATATATGTGTTTGCTTCTGCTGCTTCCAGAAAACCCACCAGAATGGCAATAAGCAATGAAAATGGCATCAATAAAATAATCTAGGGAGCAAGGAAAAAACTGCTGCACATACATACCAGAAAACCAGAAACAAAAACAATGAAATACTCCCAAACAGATGAGTGAAGTTAGTGTATGTGTTAGAAAGACTGCTATTTAAGAAGAACACTCAGAGAATGAGTGGCTCACAGAAATTTAAAAAATGATAGTACAAATAGATCTTTTTACAGAAGGACTGAAACGTAAGGTTTACAGAAATCTTCGTATCTGCTAGCACTCTCCCCTTCAAACAATGCCACACAATCTCCTACCTCAGGGCCTTCGCACCTGCTGTTCCCTATGTCCTCAATGTTCTCCCATGTGGCCCATCACTTTGAGTATTTGCTCAAAAGTCTCATTAAAGGAGAAGCCCTCCCTGTAAAATCACACTCCTGCTAACTAATGTCGTTCCCTTATGCTGCTTTATTTTTCCACACCGCACCTATCACTGTGTTATATTCATTTCCTCCCTTCCTGCCTCCTTTCCTTTCCCTTCTGTCCCCACCTCCCTTCTTCCTTTATTGTCTACCCATTAGAATATAAGCTCCTCAAAAACACTTTGCCTGCTGTGCTTATTGCTGTAGTCCCAGTGCTAAGAATAGTACTCAATAGATATTTGTTGAATAGGTTATTTACATAAGAATAAATACAAATATCAATAGTAATAAAATCCATAGAAATCTGTAATAAAAGTAATTAACACTACCTTTCATTTTATACCAAAGAAATTATCATTAAACACAAAATAGTATCTAAAGCAGTGCAATATGTAGCAAGACCATAAAAAACGGATATATCCTTTGACCCAGTGATTCCTCTCCCAGAATCCCATTCTTTAAAAAACTTGTGGGAAACCAGCAGTGATGGTTACAGGCAATGTTTTTCCTATAATTGTGTTCCTTTAATGATTTCTTTCATTGTTTTATCTTAGATAGCTTTACATTATCTAGAGATTAAATATTTGCCTATTTCTTTAATTAAAAAAAATATATAAAGAAATGATTAGGGCCAGGCACGGTGGCTCACGCCTGTAATCTCAGCACTTTGGGAGGCCAAGGCAGGCGGATCACGAGGTCAGGAGATTGAGACCATCCTGGCTAACACGGTGAAACCCCGTCTCTACTAAAAGTACAAAAAATTAGCTGGGCGTGGTGGCGGGCACCTGTAGTCCCAGCTACTCCGGAGGCTGAGGCAGGAGAATGGTGTGAACCCGGGAGGCGGAGCTTGCAGTGAGCTGAGATTGTGCCACTGCACTCCAGCCTGGGTGACACAGCGAGACTCCATCTCAAAAAAAAAAAAAAGAAATGATTGGTACTTTTGCACATGGTAGAGAAGATAAAGATGTAAAATGCATTTTTTTTTTCAGAGAAAAGTCAGTAATAACACCTAAAACAGAAATTTCAGTTGTGATAAGGATTAGAAACCAGATAACAAAGATAAAGGAGCATTCAACATTTTGAGGTAAATGGCATTGAATGGGTAGTAATGCAGATTAGAATTTTGGGAATGAGAAAGAAAATATATACAATGTAAGGCTGCTAGAAATGAAAACAAGGCTAACATCATTTTTCATGTTTTTAAATGAAGACTGTCTAAAACTCTCTCACACAATGCAGAGGAAGAGAAATGTTAGTTTCCTTTGAAGGAGAAAAAGCTTACAAATATTTACATGAATGACAGAAAGGAAGCTATGGATATATGTTATGGTTGAGAGGAAACACTCATGAAAGACAGTAAAAGCCCAGAGAAGATGCATAAAGACAGGGTTTCAATTCAGAATGCAGAGGAAGACAGAAGAGGACATAGTGGTTGCTAACATTTACCAAATGCTCAGTATGTTCCAGGCAGTGGGTAAGTGCCATAAATGTAACAATTCATTTACTCCTCATAATCCACCACCTCCCTGCAAGATGACATAAGTGAGCCCTAGAGAAAAGAGGCCCATCAGTAATGCGGAGGTGTCATCTGAGAACACACATCCAGTGGCCCTAGTCTCTCCAGAGACCCAACAATCTCTGAAGTGATTTTCCCCAAAGACACACTCATGTAACAAGTCTGCACAGCCTGGCACTTACCTCGAAAGCCACCCTCAGGCGGTTCTTTTTGCATCAGACTCAGTTCTTCTCGTTCCAGCTGGGAAGTCCCATTGGGTTTGGAAAGGTGATTTCCTGCTTAAGAGGAAAGACATTAAATTTGGGTTCTGAACTGATCCTAAAAACCAATCCTAGCAGAGTTCTGATCATTTCTCCTTCAGGGCTTCTGAAACAAGGAAGGTGTGGCTTATGAAGTTCCCCATTTTCCATTCTCTACAGAAAATTTCAATCTTCTGCCTTGAAAGAGAGGACACCAAGCAAACACCCTAAAACAATGCCTTATGATCAGGGATTTCAAGTCCAAATTCATAAATTTCACAGGTCACACAGGATTGAGGGGGAAAGGTGTCAAGAGGTGGGTTTTGAGTTATAAGAAGTCCTTACCCAGTGAGACCAGGTTCCTGTAGTTCTCCAGCATCACCTCCCCATACACGGTCATCCTCTGAGCAGAATCTGCTTGAATCCACTCTTCCCAAGAGAAATCTATGGACACATCCTTGAAAGTCACTGATTCCTGAAACTAAAAATTCCTCAATAAGGGATTATGCCAACCAAACCCTCTGAGGGGAGTGAAAATCCCAGCAGCACTGAAAGGACAAAGATCTGCCTGAGAAAACATGCTGCCTTCCAGATGGAAGAAAATGTCTGCCACCAATCACGAAATAACCAGAGACAAAATATAAAAAGTGTTTTGGGAGGTAAGGACAGGAAGAGTAGGTATAAGTGAGAAATAAGGAAAGGCACTAAAGGCGGCTCTAGATTCCCATGGGAGAGGAGGGAGTGGTGTTGTGATCACCTCCTATTCACCCCATTGGTGAAGGAGGGAATCCCTGCCCTAAATGGTACATGATGACCAAACACGGGACACTTGACACTCAACAGATGAGGTCGATAGCAATTTATCAGCCACATACAGTCACAGCCCAGCCCTCGTTCTTTTCTTTTCTTTCTCTTTCTTATTTTTTTGAGACCGAGTCTTGCTCTGTCGCACAGGCTGGAGTGCAGTGGCACGTTCTCGGCTTACTGCAACCTCCACTTCCTGGATTCAAGAAATTCTTCTGCCTCAGCCTCCCGAGTAGCTGGGATTGCAGGTGCCCACCACGCCTGGCTAATTTTTGTAATTTTAGTAGAGATGGAGTTTCACCATGTTGGTCAGGCTGGTCTCAAACTCCTGACCTCAAGTGATCCGCCCGCCTCTGCCTCCCAAAGAGCTGGGATTACAGGAGTGAGCCACCGTGTCCAGCCAGATAAATTACTTAAAACTTTTTGTAAAGAAAATGAGAGTAAGACCATGGAAATAAGAATAGATAATAGAAATAAAGCAATAGAAAAGGTTTTCATCATTTCAGGACAGAGAGCATTTTGATATGTAAATAAGGAAAAGGGAGAAAGCACAACTGACCCTTGAATACATGGGGGTTAGGGACACCAACCTCCCTCACAGTCTAAAATCCACGTGTAACTTTTGACTCCCCCAAAACTTAACTCCTAATAGCCTAGTGTTGACTGGAAGGCTTACTAATAACATAACAGTTATTTCACATATACTCATTAAATGGAAGTGGATCATCATAAAAGTCTTTCTCCTTGTCTTCACATACAGACAGCAGAGGAGGAGGGAGAGGAGAGGTTGGTCTTGCTGTCTCAGGGGTGGCGAAGGTAGAGCAGGTGGCAAGAGAGGCAGGCACACTCAGTGTAACTTTTATTGGAAAAAATCCACATCAAAGTGGGCCTGTGTAGTTCAAATTTGTGTTATTTAAGGGTCAACCGTAGTGGAGAAAGAAGGACTGAATACGAGAGACAGAGGGCAAAATCAATTTCCAAGAAATCTGTGTACTTCACATCCAAGACTAGGAACTCCAGAAAAAGTGTCAACACTCAGGCACAGAGTTCATTGTCTACCTTTCTTTCTACATCATTTTCTCCCTAATTTTTATTTAATCAATATTTCAAAGTTACAAAAATATATTAAAAATCACTGACAAATATTTTCAGGAAAAGTGCAGAATTTCCATTTTATCCAAGGAGAAAGGGAACTAAGAAAATCATCAGATGTTCAACAAACGTAAAGAAAGGAGAATAAAGGAAATAAGACCGCATAATAACCAGAAAAATACTTAACACACATATAGTGACAAACACCAATGGTTCGCTTTCGCTATTAAAAGGAACCTTTTTTCCCTATAAAAAGGTTCAGTCCCTAAAAATGAACCCAATGGTTCATTTCCCTTGGCAGATGAAGGAGGCAGTGGCAGTGGTGGAAGAAGAGGCGGCGGCGGCAGGGGTAGGGAGCCTGGAAACCCCAGCAGGGATGGTAGGTGGTTTGGACCCGCCATGCTGCCATCGTTTCCAGAAAGGGTTTGACTGGAGGAACCTCTGGAGCAGCTGTTGGCTAGCTCCTCTGACTGATGACATGTTGAGGTGCATGGGCCAGTGGCAGTGAGGGCAACTGATCCAGAGGAGGCCATTCTAGAGGCCGGGACACCAGTACCATGGGCCAGTGTGTCACCAAGTGTAAGAATCCCTCATTGACCCTGGGCAGCAAGAATGCAGACCATGACCCCAGCAACAAGTCACACAGCAGGCAGGGTGCAGGCCACTGTGAGGAGCAAGTACCACCCTGTGGCATGCCAAGTAGAGATAGCCTTGTCAATAGGACCAAGAAGGCCAAGGCTGCCAGCTGCCAACATCCTCAGGAGATGGTGGGAGGGAGTCCAACTCCAGTGCCGAGGAGTCTTCCTTGCAGGGGTTGGAAGAACTGTTCAGGTGCTACAAGGATGAGTGGGAAGATGCAATTTTGGAGGAAGGCATGGAGCACTTTTGCAATGACCTATGTGTCGACCCCACAGAATTCCGAGTGCTGCTCTTGGCTTGGAAGTTCCAGGCTGCAACCATGTGCAAATTCACCAGAAAGATTTTTGATGGCTGCAAAGCATTAAATGCAGACAGCAGTGACAGAATCTGTGCACGGTTCTCTAGCCTCTTAACAGAAGCCAAACAGGAGAATAAATTCAAGGATCTCTACCAGTTTACATTTCAGTTTGGCCTGGACTCTGAAGAAGGGCAGTGGTCAGTGCATCGGCAAATAGCCATCACCCTATGGAAACTAGTCTCTACCCAGAACAATTCTCCAGTATTGGACCAGTGGCTGAACTTCCTAACAGAGAACCCCTTGAGGATCAAGGGCATCTCCCGGGACTCTTGGAACATGTTCCTTAACTTCACTCAGGTGATTGGCCCTGACCTCAGCAACCACAGTGAAGATGAGGCCTGGCCAAATCTCTTTGACACCTTTGTGGAGTGGGAAATGGAGTGAAGGAAAAGAGAAGAGGAAGAGAGAGGTGCACTCAGCTCAGGGCCCGAGGGCTTGTGTCTTGAGGAGCAGACTTAGTGGCTCTGTCCCAGGAGCAGCGGCAAGGATCTGCCCGCTGCCCTGCAGCCAACTGAGGAATTGGACCTTTTGGGAAATTACTGAAGATCAGGATAGTTTCTACTTCACACCTTTGTTGGGGTGATCAGACTCAACACCAGGCCATGGGGGCTACAAAGTCCAGCAGAGTCAAAGGAATGAGCAAAGAGAAGTCAAGAGTGAAAGTGGGACCAGGGGGCCAATGCTAGTATGGAGGCTGCAAAGGCCCCAAGCTCTGGAAGCAAGCACTATTTACTGGTGATCAAACAAAGCAGCAGGTGGTGAGGATGTGGGGGTTGAAAGAAAGCCATTTATTAAGCAATGATCTACAGCTGAGATGGTTTACCATTTTCTTTGAAGCATATGGAACATGTTCTGCTGCTTGAGATAACGGGAAACACGTTCTTCTAGTTTACGATACAATCGAACTATAAGCCTGGGAGTGCTAGAAGCAAGGAGCCAGCAAGTGTAGACACATTCCAGAGGCCACAAGGGGTTTCACGCCCTTAGCCCTGGATTCCATCCAAGCCACGAGGGGTTTTACGCCCTGAGCCCTGGATTCCATCCAAGCCACGAGGGGTTTTACGCCCTGAGCCCTGGATTCCATCCAAGCCACGAGGGGTTTTACGCCGAGCCCTGGATTCCATCCAAGCCACGAGGGCTTTTATGCCCTGGGCTTAGATTACGGTGCGGCAGGGCAGCCTTCCACCCTTTAGCACTAAACTTGGTGTTCCAAAGGCCATGAGGGGTTTTAGACCCCAGACCCCAGACATGTTCCAAGACTCTTTTACACTATGTCAGACATGCAAGCCCTGCCTCAGCTTTTTTTCCCAACAGTCAGCTTTTCTCCCAACACACCTTTCTCTGCTTTGTATCTGAAAGGGCTCTAAAATGCTGTACCATGTTTTAGGCACTTTGTTCATTTTTTGGTTATTTTGGTTATTTCTTGTTTTGGGGGAATCTCCAAAAATATTTGAACCTGGCTACATGTTATCTTTTTTTTGTAGCCTTCAGATAGAATAAGCCTGCCATTTCTTGCACAAATTAGGTTTTGTTTTTTTTTTTTTTTTTTTGGTAGGGGAAGGCATAGAGCAGGGAGTGGGGGATGAGATGGTTAGGGTGAATTCACATTATAAAATGATACAGTGCCAGATCTGTTTTGCATATTGTTTCTAAGGGCAGGTCTGTACTGTGTGTAGCGCTATTTACATGGTTGAAATTAGGTTGTAATAATTATTATTATTATTATTTTTTGAGATGGAGTCTTCCTCTGTCACCCAGGCTGGAGTGCAGTGGCGCAATCTCGGCTCACTACAAGCTCCACCTCCCAGGTTCACGCCATTCTCCTGCCTCGGCCTCCCAAGTAGCTGGGACTACAGGCAACCACTGCCACACCAGCTAATTTTTTGTATTTTTAGTAGAGACAGGGTTTCACCGTGTTAGCCAGGATTGTCTCCATCTCCTGACCTCATGATCTGCCCACCTTAGCCTCCCAAAGTGCTGGGATTACAGACGTGAGCCACTGCGCCCAGCCAGTAATAATTATTTTTAAAGATTTACACAGATTTGAATAGGAGTGTTAACTTAATCACACTGCATTAATTTCCAGGCGATTTAGAGCTCTTGGAGAGCCAAGGCCAGCCAAGAGCATTTGTAGTCTGGTGACAACCCCCTTTTAAGCTAATTTATCCAGAACTCTGATTTCCCTCACTTCTTGCTCATTCCTTCTTTGACCTATTGCATTTCATGTTGAGTTTATCCATCAACATGCTGCACCTGTCAGTCAAGTGAGCATTTTTTAAGAACACGTTGTACTGAGAACCACTTAAGCATTGAATGCAGAGAAAGCAGTGCTACCTCAGTTTTGCTGGAAGTAGACTTCTTTGATAGTTTTCTTTCTTTGATGAAGTTTCTGTATTTTCATGTTGTAAGTGGAAATAATTTTTTTTGTTTGTTTCGTTTGCCTTGGAGCCAAAGTTTCTGTTCCTGGTGGTTTGGAAACTGTGTGCCGGCCAACTGACTTTAAGGAAAACTGTGGTATGCAGCTCTGCTTGAATTGTTATTTATTTATTTATTTATTTATTTATTTATCTCTTTGAATATCACGAGCTTACTTGTCTGGCAAAGGCAGAAGCCTGGAGTGCGCCTGAATTGTGCCAAACAAATATCAAAGTATATTTAATAGTTAAATTTGTGCCCTTTCCCTTCTTGCTGCACCCATGTTGTCACTTAACCCCCAGGAGTCATCTTTTTGTTAAAGTCAGGCTCATTTGGGGTAATATGATGACTGTTTAGGTTTACAGGACCCTCCTCTCCTTTCCCTACCCCCAAATATGTGTATATACACATATAAAATGTGTATATATAAAATATGTGTATTTTATGTGTATACACACATAAAATATGTGTATATACAAAATGTGTATACATACATAAAATGTGTATATACATATATAAAATATGTATATATTTTAACTATATAAAATATATATATATTTTAACTATATAAAATATATATATTTTAACTATATAAAATATATATATATTTTAACTATATAAAATATATATATATTTTAACTATATAAAATATATATATATTTTAACTATATAAAATATATATATTTTTTAACTATATAAAATATATATATATTTTAACTATATAAAATATATATATATTTTAACTATATAAAATATATATATATTTTAACTATATAAAATATATATATATTTTAACTATATAAAATATATATATATTTTAACTATATAAAATATATATATATTTTAACTATATAAAATATATATATATTTTAACTATATAAAATATATATATATTTTAACTATATAAAATATATATATATTTTAACTATATAAAATATATATATATTTTAACTATATAAAATATATATATATTTTAACTATATAAAATATATATGTGTACACATATATGTATCTATATTCCTTTGTTTCTTTGCCTGCTTATACTGGCCATAAAAGAGGGAGCTGCCTTCAATGTATAAAGTATAGGAAGAATGCCAGGGAATGCCATAATGGAGGCTTTTGGGTCTGAATTTGGACCACTTTCACTAAAGAGAACATGAGCTTGTTCAGCCCTTTCATCACAAGAGGGTCCAGTTCCCCAGACTTCTCCACACGCTCGCTCCATAAGGCCAGCTTTGGCCAGACTGCCTCAGGGGCTTGAGGAGCTGACTCTGGTCCTACCTGGTTTCAGTTAGAGGATCCTCCTGTTATTTTTCCATTTAAAAAGTATGTCCTCAGAAAACTTTACTGGAAGGATGGGTGGCTGAACTATACGTTCAGCTTCCAACACTTTGGAACAGATTAAAAAGGGAATATTTTAAATAAAAACTTATTAAAAAAAAAGACAAAAACTCAGCCGGGCATGGTGGTGCACGCCTATAATCCCAGCACTTTGGGAGGCTGAGGTGGGTGGATTGCTTGAGGTCATGAGTTCGAGACCAGCTTGGCCAACATGGTGAAACCCCATCTCTACTAAAAATACAAAAAAATTAGCCAGACACAGTGGCGTGTACCTGTAGTCCCAGCTATTTGGGAGGCTGAGGCTGGAAAATCACTTGAACCCGGGAGGCGGAGGTTGCAGTGAGCCGAGATCGGACCACTGCACTCCAGCCTGGGCAACAGAGCGAGACTCTGTCTCAAAAAAAATAAATAAATAAAGACAAAAACTCTAAAATTGATTTAAAATCCAGCTGTATGGTACCTACAAAAGATATACGTAAAACAGAAACCAAAAAGTTTAAAATTTCAAAAGAGGAGGGCAGACACAGGATATGGCAGGCAAATGCAAATGTAAAGAAAGCAGTGAGAATAACGTTATCAGATAAGGGAGAATATATGTGAAAACAAAAATAAGCCTCTTTTTGGTGAAAGAAGATATCAAATCAGAAATACAAGATTCCCCTTCCAAAAATCATCTACTTTTTTCAACAAATTACCTTGTTAGCTCAATACAGTAGGCAAAATAAAAGTCCAAATCCAGGTTGCTATGTGCTGGTCTTCCTTGCTTCCCTAAACCCTCACCACCTTAAGTCCTGGCTCTGTGCTCAGCATGCGCAGAGCTTCTATTGTGAAATGCACTGCAGATCCCCGTGCCAGCTGTGGGCTGGTAAAGTGCTGATTTAGGTAACTACAAAAGGCTTCTTAAAAGGTGAACGTGGCCAGACATGGTGGCTCACGCCTGTAATAGCAGCACTTTGGGAGGCCAAGGCAGGTGGCGGATGGCTTGAGCTCAGGGGTTCAAGACCAGCCTGGGTAACATGACGAAACCTTGTCTCTACAAAAAAGACAAAAATTGGCTGGGCGTGGTAGTGTGCACCTGTGGTCCCAGCTATTCGGGAGGCTGAGGTGGGAACATGGCTTGAGCTCAGGAGGCAGAGGTTGCAGTGGGCTGAGATCACACCACTGTAGTCCAGTCTGGGCAATACAGCCAGGCCTTGTCTCCAAAAAAAAAAGAAAAAAGAAAAAAAAAAAAGAAAGTGAACATGAAACTTAGTAATATACATTTGTCATCAATTCCTTAAGATGTCTTATTCCTTTCCTCCTTTCCATTTAGTATGAGTCATTTTCCCCCTAGCACTACATTCAGTACAGAATACCTCATAGTGTTTAAGGAGCTTCATGGGTTTATCTTACTCATACAGAGGTTTTCTTAAACCTAAAAACAAAGGCTTTTTGATACAGTTATTGTTTGAAAAAACTGCATATCAAATAGAATAAGGACATTATAAATGATGAAAGTATAATTTATAAGTAAAATATGATAGTGATGAAGTTTCAGGCACTGCAGCAGCAAAGTGTCTTCAGATACAATACTGAGCAATCCAAATTTTTTGTTTACAAAATCACAATCATATTAAACTCCAATTACAACAGCAACAAAAAATGAAACACCTAAGAATACATTTAAGAGAAATACGCAAGATCTTCATGATTGGTCTGTAAAGAGTTAAAGGCCATAATGAAAGATCTGAATAGAATAAAGTATCATTTTTTTACTTAATATGAAGAATAAACATCGTAAAGATGGCAATCTTCCTCAAATTGACTTACACACTTTGAAATTCAAATCAGAACTGCATAATTTTACTTTTTTACTATTACTGTTGGAACTTCATAATAAAATTCGACTATTAAGGATAAATATATGAGAACAGTAACGAAACTTTTGCAACGAAAAATGAGGGAAGAGTTGCTTTACGAAATACCAAAATGGGCCGGGCGCAGTGGCTCACTCCTGTAATCCCAGCACTTTGGGAAGCTGAGGCAGGCAGATCATGAGGTCAGGAGTTTGAGACCAGCCTGGCAGCATGGTGAAACCCTGTCTCTACTAAAAATACAAAAAGTTAGGCAGGCGTGGTGGCACGTGCCTGTAGTCCCAGCTACTGAGGAGGCTGAAGCAAGAGAATGCCTTGAATTCGGCAGGCAGAGGTTGCAGTGAGCCAAAATCATGCCATTGCACTCCAGCCTGGGAGACAGAGCAAGACTCTGTCTCTCAAAAAAAAAAAAAAAAAAAAAGCAAAATGAATTCTGAGACAACAAATACAATAGTGTGGTACTACAACAGAAATAGAACAATGGAATAGAATCCAGAAAAATAAACATATATATAAATTTTAAAAATAAACTAATATATAAATATATGTAAACTATATTATAATATAAACTCATATATATTTCATATATATGTGACAATTTGGCATATTTTAAAGGTTCCATTTCAAGTCCACGGAGAGTGAGCAGATTATTTCAGTAGATAACATCAGCTCCAATGCCATCTCCTGAGAGGGGCCACTCCTCTGCTGAGCTAAAACAGCCCTGAGTGACACTCTACCATGTTCCCCTGCTGCGTCCTCATCACAGCACCTAACACTATCCTCAACCATATTTCCTCTTTATTGTCTGCATCCCCTGTGGAAAATAAGAGCTCAGAGAAGGAGATCTTGCCTCTCTTACTCACTGCAACATTCCCAGTATCCAGAACACGGCACACCACATGGCAGAGAAGCGCTAAATATGTTTAATGAGTGGATGGATGGATGAAATGCTTCACCATATCATGTTAAATGAAGTTAGATCCCTACTTCACATCACAGACAATACATTCCAGACAGCACAAGGATGTAAATTTAAAATTATAAAACTAATAGAAAACACAGAAAAAGATTTATATTATCTTGGGGTACAGAAAACTTTTCTTTTTTTTTTTCTTTTTTTTTTTTTTTGGAGATGGAGTCTCACTCTGTTGCCAGGCTAGAGTGCAGTGGCACAATCTTGGCTCACGGCAACCTTCACCTCCCGGGTTCAACTGATTCTCCTGCCTCAGCCTCCCGAGTAGCTGGGACTACAGGCACGTGCCACCACGCCCAGCTAATTTTTGTATTTTTGTATTTTATTTTTGTAATTTTGTATTTTTAGTAGAGACGGAGTTTCACCATATTGGCCAGGATGGTCTCAATCTCTTGACTTCGTGATCCACCCACCTCGGCCTCCCAAAGTGTTGGGATTACAGGCATGAGCCACCGTGCCAGGCTCCTTTTCATAGCATGATCCCAAAGCCAAGTAAAGAGAAAGGAAATTTAACTGCATAAAACTTCAAAACTTTTTTGTAGCAAAAGATATTATAAACAAATTTAAAAGAAACATGATAGAATACTGGCAACGTATAGCAAAGGAATACTATCCACTTTATAGAAAAGACCTCTTTTATATGTAAATAACTCAATATAAAAATGGGCAAAGGGTGTAGACAGGTATTTTAAAAGTCTGGAAGAATGTACATCATAGTTGTTTCTGAGGGTTGGAAACTTGGAATTCTCTCTCATTGCCTTTAAATTTTTAAAAAGGGATAGTAGATATGATGAGTCTATATGCCCAATATTTATAAAATATTAAATTTAAAGGCAAATAAAAGTAACACCTAGACAATTCATACTACCATCACTGGCCAATATGGGAAAGATGAAACTACGGAGAAAGATGAAAAAAGGAAAACAGCTCTAATGTTGCACTGATATGTCCCAAGTCTATTACTGTACTTCATAATTGCATTCCATTTACAGGTTATAAACACATCTAGTTGACAATTACACTTTATTTCTCAACATCTGAGTTACTCATTTCTCATCTACTGTACAGTTCCAAGTGATTCATCAGTAATTCAGAGAAGCAGCAACAAAAGTGACGAAATGCCTGTCATCAGCTGCTATCAAGTGTCTAGACTAATGTCCCTTAAGGCAGACTGGTTAACTAAACTATGATATGCCCACATAATCAAAGAAAGAAGCCCCGATGTACTGATATGGACAGGTCTCCAAGATATATTGTGAAATGCAAAATAGCTAAAAATAGAACAGGTGCAGACTCCTGAGTAAATATTATCTGTTATCAACTGGATTAAAAATTGGGAAAATACATACTTTTATGGGCTTTTGTAGTCATCTCTGGAAAGCTACATAAGAAATGAGAATCATTACCTTTTTATGAGGAGAGATAATAGGGAGCTTGGAGACAAGAATAGGAAGAAGATTTATTTTAAGTGAATGCTTATTTTTGAATTCTGAAGACTGTATCAGCCATTCAAATTTTAATTCATCACAATCTGAATCAAATTATCAGCAAACATCAAACAAACCCACATTGAGGATCATTCTATGAAATAATTGGCCTGTACTCTTCAAAAGTATCCAAGTCATTGAAGATCAATAATGAACTATTCTAGATAAAAGGAGACCAAGGAGATACGACAGCTAAATACAATGTGTGATGTGGATTGGATTCTGCACCAGATAAAGGACAGTTGTAGGACAGGTGGCAAAATGCAAGTAAGGTTTGGAGTTTGGCTAATAGTATTGTATCGATGTAAGTTTTCCTCATGTTGATAACTGTATTTTTGTTACGTATGATAATAGAAAGCACACACAGACACTTAGAGTGAAATGGGCATGTCTGTAATTTATTCTCAAATGGTTCAGAAATATATATACACATACATATACATAAACATGTGTGTGTATACAGGAAGAGAAAAATGGCAAAATGTTAATTCAGATGAAGACTATCCAGAAATTGTTTTATTTTTGCAGCATTTGTTGTTATCTCACTCTGTCTCCCAGGCTGGAGTGCAGTGGAGTGATCTCACGTCACTGCAACCTCCGCTTCCTGGGTTCCAACGATTCTCCCACCTCAGCCTCCTGAGTAGCTGGGATTACAGGTGTGTGCCACCACGCCCGGTTCATTTTTTGTATTTTTAGTAGAGACGGGGTTTCACCATGTTGGCCAGGCTGGTCTCGAACTCCTGACCTCAACTGATCCACCTGCCGTGGCCTCCCAAAGTGCTGGGTTTACAGGCATGAGCCACCGTGCCCGGCCTTGCAGCAGTTTTTAAAGTCTGAAATTATTTCATAATAAAAGTTAAAAAAAAAACAAACCAAAAAACCACAAGATAGCATTTTCCACCCTTGAAAATAACTGAAATTTAAAAAGCTTATAATACCTAGTGTTATGAACTGTGTCCCCCAAAAAAGGTATGTTGAAGTCCCAGCTTCTAGTACCTTGCAATAGGACCTCATCTGAAAACAGGTTGTCTCAAATATGACTGGTATCCTTATAAGAAAAATGGCTATTTGAAGACATGAACACATAAGGATAACATCAGATGACAAAGGAGGTAAGGATTAGAGCGATGCAGCCATGAACCAAGGAACACCAAAGAGTGCCAGCAAACCACCAGAAGCTGGAAGCTAGGAAGAGGAAAGGAAGGATTCCCCCACCAGTTTCAGAGAGCAAGGATTCCCCCACCCTGCAAATGCCTTCATTTCAGACTTCTGGCCTCCAAAACTGTGAGACAATAAATTTCTATTGTTTCGAGCCACTCAATTTGTGGCACTTTATTACAGCAGCTCTTGGAAATGGATACACCAAGTATGGAAGAGCATGTAGAGCGACTGGAATTCTCAAATACTGCAGGAGGGAATGTACAATGGTACATATACTTTGGAAAACAGTTTAGCTGTTTGTTACAAAGTCAAATGTACATTTGACCTAGGTATTTACCCAAGAGAAATTAAAGTATATATCCACAAAAAGACTCATACATGAATGTACAGAGCAGTTTTATTCATAATAGCTAAAAACAGGAAACAACTTGAAATGTCTGTCACAAGTGAATGAACAAAAGGTGGTATATTCAACTGTGTACTACTTAAGACAAAAAGGAACAAACTATTACTACACACAATATCATGTAAAGACCTGAAAAACATTACGTTGAGCAGAAAAAGCCAGGCATAATATATACTGTTTGATTTCATTGACATGAAGTTCTACAAAGGGCAATACTGTAGGGACAGAAATCAAACCAGTGACTTCCTGGGGTGGGGGACGTGGAGTAGAAGTGGCACGAGGACACTGTCTGGCTGGGGTGGGGGACGTGGAGTAGAAGTGGCACGAGGACACTGTCTGGCTGGGGTGGGGGACGTGGAGTAGAAGTGGCACGAGGACACTGTCTGGCTGGGATGGGGGACGTGGAGTAGAAGTGGCACGAGGACACTGTCTGGGGTGGGGGACGTGGAGTAGAAGTGGCACGAGGACACTGTCTGGCTGGGGTGGGGGACGTGGAATAGAAGTGGCACAAGGACACTGGCTGGGGTGGGGGACGTGGAGTAGAAGTGGCACGAGGACACTATCTGGCTGGGGTGGGGGACGTGGAATAGAAGTGGCACAAGGACACTGGCTGGGGTGGGGGACGTGGAGTAGAAGTGGCACGAGGACACTGTCTGGCTGGGGTGGGGGACGTGGAGTAGAAGTGGCATGAGGACACTGTCTGGCTGGGGTGGGGGACGTGGAGTAGAAGTGGCACAAGGACACTGGCTGGGGAGGGGGACGTGGAGTAGAAGTGGCACGAGGACACTGTCTGGCTGGGGTGGGGGACGTGGAGTAGAAGTGGCACAAGGACACTGGCTGGGGTGGGGGACGTGGAGTAGAAGTGGCACGAGGACACTGGGGTGATGCAAAAGTTCTGTACCTTGACTGAGGTGGTGGCTATGTTGGTGCATAAATTTGTCAAAACTCAATGAATTCTATGCTTAAATTGGGTTATTTTATTAAACTGTGCCTCAGAAAAAGCTGATTTAAAAATTAACACTATTTTGGCTACATACATTAAAATGTAGGTTACTGACAACCAAACCACAACAGTCATCAACCAAAATCTTCTGAATGCTTCCCCTTTCAACATTTCCCTCTTCCAGAAACTCCCTTTGTCCAATACCCCCATTTTAAAAGTTATTTTGCCTTTTATAACTGAGTTTGATAATACTGAAGAAAGCAGTACAAATGGAAATCACAACAGTTTATACTTGCCTCCACAAAGCTTTCTTTAAACTGGTCTCTAATAAATAAACAAGTGATCCTAATAAATCAACGACCCCTAATATATACTTTTATGAGAAGAGAAAATGCCGTTAAGTCTTCAGTATTCCAGACAACAAGGCTAAGTAAGTTTAACCTTAAAAAAAAAAAAGTTAGGGCCAAGTCTTCTGATGCCTTATTTTCTTTTTCAGAGAAGCCTGGAATCCTCACCTACTATCCCAGCTCCATGCTTCCCTCCATCTCACGGACACTACTTTTTCCTAGAAAAGTTTTGATTGTGCGAACTCCCTTATCAAAATTCCTCAGACTGACCTCCACCCCCATGGCCACCACCCTGCCAAACACACAAACTCCTCCTTCCCGACACTTGGTCCTAAAATTTTTATCCGATTTCTTCTACTCCAGCAGAGCATTTCTCACTATCAGTCACTGCCCCCTTCAGTCCACCTCTAAAAGTCTATACACAGGCTCTTGGCTGGGATGATACTAAGAATGCCTACAACTTACTGAATAACTTCAACATTCCAGGAGCCACGCCAGGCATTTTTTACTTTTATTATTTTATTTGAACTTTCAACAGACCTATGAAGTAGCTATTACTATTAAATGAAATCAGCCAGGTGACATTCTTCATAATGTCACCTATATGGCAGACAGGTAATGCTGTAATTCCTATTACGACCACGAGAAAATAATGTTTCAGGAAAGCCAAGCCTCTTGCCAAGACAATGTAGCTATTAAATGGTAGAGTTGGGATTTAAACTCTGGACACACTGACTCCCTTATAACAAATCCTCTCCAGTTATCCCTTCCCAACCCCTGAGATGGGCAAACACTACCTACTTCTCCTGGCCACCACCCTGATCCTCCCCTTCACTCAAGCTTGGAATACGGATAAACTGGGTCCCTAACCACCCTTGTTCTTATTACCATATTCAGGTGCAATTATGACTGTATACCATGCAGATGTGCCCTCTTTTATGATCCCTGAGAGCCCATAAGCCCTATAAGCACCAGCACCGGCTTGCATATAACTTTTTTCCCTTTCTGACCCTTGAACAGCACCAAGAACACAGCAGGCCAGGGTATCCAGCTGAGTAAGTGGCAGCTAGGAACAGAGGTCAGGAACACAGAGGGGGCTTTGTGAAAAATATCCAGCATTCTGCTATTTCAATAACCCTGTCCTGAGCAGTGAGGCCCACATGCAGTACAGGAGGAAGGGGGAGGTTTGAGAGGGAAAAATGAGCTCACCCGAGCTCCCAATGGCAGAGGCCAAGCAGCCATTGCCTTCTCCTTCCTTCCTGTGGGGTTCTTCCTTGGGGAGGGACAGAAGCCAAAGGAGGCAGAGCTGAGCGAAGGGAAAGAAGCCATGAGAAACAAGACTCCTGCAACAGCAACAATGAAAATACCTATAAATAAACTAAATAAGACCTGGATAGTAGCTACATAAAGAAAATGATTTTCATGTATTAAGTTCACTTCATTATGCCTATTTAGCTATACAAAGACGAAAGACAGAGAGACATGACATATTCTTGCACAATATGTCTCAATATACCAGGATGTCATTTCTTTAATTCATAAACTTAACACATTCCCAGCCAAGTTATGCCTAAGTAACAATATTTTACAGTTAATATGGGCCATGCACGGTGGCTCACGCCTGTAATCCCAGCACTTTGGGAGGCCAAGGTGGGTGGATCACTTGAGGCCAGGAGTTCGAGACCAGCCTGGCCAAAATGGCAAAATCCTGTCTCTACCAAAAATACAAAAATTAGAGAGTGGTGGTGGGCGCCTGTAATCCCAGCCACTCAGGAGTCTGAGGCAGGAGAATCACTTGAACCGGGGAGGTAGAGGTTGCAGTGTCGAGATCACACCACTGCACTCTAGCCTGGGTGACAGAGCAAGACTCCGTCTCAATAAAAAAAAAAAGAAGTTCACTAATTATGGAAAAAATATTTAAGTTGTGTGTTACAATAACTAAGACTTTTTTAAAAAAGAATACTGATGAGAGACAACTTGCCCACCAGTATTCATAAAGCTACAAGAATTGGAACACAATATTACTGACTTATTTACCAGATACATTGTTGACCACCAACTGTATACTAGGCACCATTGCATGGGGTAGGGGTGGATACAGCTGTAAATAAAACAGATAAACTCTCCGCAATCATGGATGTTATAGCCGAACAGGGAAAAGCATCAATGGAACAAATTAAAATTCTACCAACCTAAATGGTTCAAATACACATGTATTTATATATGTGTGCGTATATATATATTTCATTCAAGATATGAAATAAGTGACATTTCATATCAACAAAGAAAAAATTACTAAGTAACTTGTAACAAAGGCTTACCATTTGGAAAAAAATAAAAATGTACACAAAAAATGAAAGTACTAAGAGAAACTACAAACATTTTTGTAATCTCGTGGGACAGACAGCTTCTCTGCCAGTGATGTCAAACACCCAAACGTGAAGAAAAGGTTTTCATGTGTGACCATAAGAACCTGTGACGTTTCTGCACAGTCAGGAAACATGCTTATGTATCAGATACAAAATTAAAATACAAAATGCAAACTGCGTGAAAATATTCATTAGTGTTCAAAATGCAAATGTAAACAATCCTATCTTTTGCACCTCTCAGAAGTTCAAGAGAATGCTAACATTCACAGTTGGTGTGGGTAAATCTGGCACTCTTACACTGCAAGTGTTTATATAAACTGCAACAGACAGGAGGTATCAAAATCCTTACTTTACCCTGGACCTAGAAATTTCACTTTAAGAGATTTATAGAATAAGACAAAATGCAAAGATGTACGTAGCCAGATGGCCTATACTGTTTATAATACTGAAAAAAAAAAAAAAAAAGAAAACCCTAACACAAAAACCTAAGGAGAGGATTCAATACGACACATCCATACTTTCCCTCACGCTCATTAAAATGACGACGTAGCTGTATTTAAAATCTGGTATAAGCAGACGATGTTAACATATTCCAATGTTTTTTTCAGGTGTATTCTCTATCTTCATTGGGTGTTTAGGCCAGTAAAAAATTACAAGGCTTAAGATTTGTACACTTCAAACCCCTTACCAAATGCATCTCATGACTCAGTTTTAAAAGATAGATGGAGAAAAAGCTGCTAATATTCATATTTCTGTTTAAAAACAAAGTACAAAGTGTTTCTATGCTTATACACATATCCACGCTGCCATGCAGATGGAGATAGATTTTGAATGATTGTTTTAATCTCAATTTTCTAGTTGTGCTACAGTGAAATCGCTTAAGGAAAAAAAAAAAAAAAGATTCCCCGAGGTCGAAACCTGCACCAGGTTGGCCTCCCCGTTCTTATTGTGAGATGGGAGGGGAGCCCATGCCAGCGCTCTCGGAATGAGAACCAGAGGGCGGGTCCGGAGACCCGGTTTACACAAAGGGCAGATGCTGCACAGGGAGACCCAGCCTCTGGCCCAGAATCCCCGGGATGTCCGCGGGTTAGGTTCGCTCCACGGTCGCAGCGTGTCCCGGGACAAAGCTGCGCGCGGCTGGGGAAAGCCAGGGAGGAACCCGGGTCCGAGCGACTCTTGGAACCTTGGGCCCCTCCCTGACCCGTGGTGGCCGGCGTGGCCCTTGTTCGAGCCCCCATCCCCGCTGCTCCGGGGCTGTGATTCCACCTCGGCGCCTGCCCAGGACAGCGCCGAAGGACACTCAGCTGCCAGTGTGCTCGCGCCGCCAGCTCCTGGGGAAGAGGGAACGCACCTGGAGCTGGAGGCCCGGCGCTCCACAGGCGCAGTGAGGCCGCACCCCCGGCCCATCTGCTGCGGGCCCGCCCCTCAACCCTCAGGAAGCTGGGGCCTCGCCCCGCAATCCTGAGCTCCTCCTGCGGGGGCCTACAAGACTCACGGATGGCGCGCGCCCCCGCCACCGGCCCCGCACTCACCCTCTCCCAGCAGGAGCGGGAGCAGCGGCGACCCACACAGCCGCGACCGGCGCTTACAGCCCGGAGCGCCAGACTACATTTCCCACAAGGCTGCGGGGCTGCAGTGCGGCCAGGCCGTCGGCGTGTGCGAGAACGGGGCCCCAGAGGGCAAGGCTGTGCCAGTGGCCAGCTGAGGTGGCCCACGGTGTGGCCGCTGCAGGTCATCGGTGTGTCCAGGCGGGACGCGGGGTTCCCAGGCGGCCCCTTACCCCGGCTAAAGTCGTCTCTCTGGCCAGGCCTGCAATCTCAGCACTTTGGGAGGCGGGTGGGTGAATCACCTGAGGTCAGGAATTCAAGACCAGCCTGGCTAACATGGTGAAACCCTGTCTCTACTAAAAATACAAAAAAAATTAGCCAGGCGTGGTGGCGGGCACCTGTAGTCCCAGCTACTCGGGAGGCTGAGACAAGAAAATCACTTGAACCTGAGAGGCAGAGGTTGCAGTGAGCTGATATTGCGCCACCTCACTCCAGCCTGGGTGACAAGAGCAAGAGAGTGTCTTTAAAAAAAAAAAAAGGCATTAATTTACCAGCAAATAAAATATTTTAAACTTTTATGTATTTAATAACATAAGATACAAAATACATAAAGCAAACATGGGCAGAACCCATTTTTAATTTTGTTTTCTTTCTTTTTTGTACAGATGGGATCTTACTCTGTTGCCCAAGCTGGTCTCAAACTTCTGGGCTCAAGCAACGCTCCTGCCTTGGCCTCCCAAAATGCTGGGATTATAGGCGTCAGCCACCACCCTGGCCTCAGAGTTTTTAACCTACCTTCTCAATAACTAATAGAAAAGCTGACAAAAAGGTCACTATAGATATGAAATATTTGAAAAGCAAAATTAGTTTTATGTTAATGAATAGACATGTAGACTACTCCACCCCAAAACTGAAGAAAACACATGGAAAAGCATATATTCATTTAAGAAATGATCTCATACTAGTCTGTAAAGTAGCCTCAACACATTTCAAGCAATTGGTATCACACAAGACCATATTCTTTGACAATGTAATTAAGCTAAACATTTTTTAAAAGACTAGAAACTTTTTAGAAAAGATTTAGGTAAAGGGAATATTTAGAGGAAATTTTGCAGCCTTCAAAGCATACAGTAAAGAAGAAAAGAAGGCAGATTGGGTAGAACACATCTAATTTTGTTCCCTCCTAACACGTACTGATATAGTTCAGGACACACACACACTGCCAAAATATGGCACCTCATCATTTGAGAAAACAGCAAAAACAGGAAGGACTTTTCCACACATCTCCCACGAAGCAGGTTGTAAAACCTAGGAAGAATTTCCTAACGTCCCCTGAAGCAGGTCATAAGATTCTCATGTGAGATTTGCACTCTCTATACCTGGAGGAAAGTAACATCTTTATTGCTGAAGACACACAGTCACAAAGAAAACTCTTGAACAAACAGGCCTTGCTAAGTTGCCCCCAGTGTATTACTATTAGATCATATCCTTTGTCCATTTATATTTCTCTGTGACTTCATCAAATTTAGCATAAAAATACACAACTTTAACTGTTTCTTTGGGACTTCATTTCCTTATGTAGGCTGCTGTGTCATGTAAAACTTGTATTAAAGAAACTTGTATGTTTTGCTCTTGTTAATTTGTCTTTTGTCTTAGGGGTCTCAGCCACCAACATAGGATGCGCAAGAAAAATGTATTTTGCCTCCTCTGTACCACTAAAAGCAAATGTAACAGATTGTTTGAAAACTTGTTAATTCACAAGGTCAGGAAAAACAAGTAAGGACACACCAGCAACATTTTAAATCTTGGAAACAGATGGATGTTATTTTCTTGGCAAACCTGAAATAATGCCAAATCCCAGAGAGCTGTAAGAAAGGTAAAGGCCAGGCTGGGTACAGTGGCTCATGCCTGTAATCCCAGCACCCTGGGAGGCCGAAGTCAGGGGATCACTCAAGACCGCAAGTTCCAGGACAGCCTGGGCAACATGGCGAGATGCTGTCTTTACAAAAAATAAAGGTAGGAAGGAATGGAGTCTCTCTACTGTTTTGTGCAAATGTAGTCGGGCTTATGATCAGAACTGCTGTTATGTACAATGCTGCTAACCTCCAAGCCTTGGAGGGAAAAGGTTAAGTATGAACTTTCTGTTCTTGGGCACACAACCAAAAGGCCTGGACAATGAGAAACTTTTTCTGGACTGGTTCCACTAATGCTTTTGTCCGTGAAATCACGAAGTACCTTGCCAGTAAGGGACTGCCCTTGAATGTTCTTTTGATATTGGACAATGACCCTGGTCACCCAGAATCCCATGAGTTCAATGTCAAAGGCACTGAAGTGGTCTACTGTATTAATATCAGATAATGTGGACTTTGTAGACAAAGAAAATTGAGACAGGAAAATTACATAATGATAAAAGGGCTAATCTACCAAAAAGTTATAGCAGTCAGTTTTTAATTTTTTAAAATGTTTCGTAGAGACAGGATCTACCTATGTTGCCCAGACTGGTATCGAACTCCTGGCCTCAAGTGATCCTCCCACCTCAGCCTCCGAAAGTGCTGAGATTACAGGCACATGCCACCATGCCCAGCTTTGTTGCTGTTGTTGTTGTTTTTTGAGAGTCTGTCGCTTTGTTGTCCAGGCTGGACGCAATCTCGGCTCGCTGCAACCTCCGCCTCCCAAGTTCAAGCGATTCTACCTCACCTGAGTAGCTGGGATTACAGGCACTAGCCACTGTGCTCGGATAATTTTTGTATTTTTAGTAGAGACAGGGTTTCACCATGTTGGTCAGGCTGGTCTCGAACTCCTGACCTCAAGTGATCCACTTGCCTCAGCCTCCTAAAGTGTTGGGATTACAGGCGTGAGCCACTGCGCCTGGCCTAGCTTTGCTTTTTTCTTTCAAATTCTACAGCAGGCTTAAAAATGGTTTATGTTCAAACATTACAATACTAAGGGATTCTGTATCTATGTATTTTTTACCAGAGTCTTTATATTTTCATAGTTTCATGTTATTACCTTTCAATTTAAAGAATTCCCTTTAGCATCTTTTTGAGACAAGAGTCTGTCACCCAGGCTACAGTGCGGTGGTGTGATCTTAGCTCACTGCAACCTCCACTTCCCAGGTTCAAGGGATTGTGCCTCAGCCTCCCACCTAGGTGGGACTACAGACGCCCACCACTACACGTGGATAATTCACATATTTTTAGTAGAGATGGGGTTTCACCATGTTGGCCAGGCTGGTCTCAAACTGCTGACCTCAAGTGATCCCCCCGCCTCAGCCTTCTGAAGTGCTGGGATTATAAGCATGAGCCACCTTACCCGGCCAGATCTCCATTTCTTTAGGGTTGGTTTCTGGAGGTTAGTTTCTTTTTATTGGGAAGTGTTTCACTCTTTCTTTACAGCCTTGTGATCTTTTGTTGAGATTTGGCCACTTGAAAAAAACAGTCCCCTCCAGCAGTCTCTAAGGATTGGCTTTGTATAAAAGAAGACCGTCATCATTTAGCACAACTAGAGATTCTGGGATTGTCTCAAAGTTTTTCTGGGGATGCTACTTCTCTGGGCTTGTGCACAGAATGAGGTTTTTGCCTGCTTCTTCTTTAGAGATTGTAACCTCTTGTTCCCCTTGCTGTTTGCAGTATTACAGTCTCTCTGGTGATGTAACAAGCTCCAGTGCTCACCTTTGTTCTCAGCAGCCCCCAATCTAGCATCCAAACTAATTCCAGTCAGTACTCTGAGTCTCATGAGACAAACCATGCCCTTGGAAAGCACCATGAAAAGCTAAAACACTGGATGCACAGCCCACTCTTCTTCCCTCCTGAGGGAAAAACTGGCAGCTGAGTGTTTTTTTTCCTGATCACACCTTGCCACGCTAGGCAGTGGGAGTGGCTAGGGTGGGTAAAATGTCAAAAATTTTCTACCATTTTGATGTGTCTCTGTCTTTGCACTCACCTGGCGTGCTACAACCTCTTAGTGTCTAGAATTCTCACAAAAGCAATTTGTAGTTTGATGTTTAGCTGATGTCTCTGCGGGAGAACAAGGGACTAGGGCTTCCTATTCTGCCGATGTCATTTCCCTGGGTTAAAACTTATTTTACTTCAGTACTTGAAAAATGTTGTGCCTCTGTCGTTTCTAGTGAAAAATCTGTTTTCATTAGATTTTTATCCCTATAGGTAAACTGTGATTTTTCTCTCTAGCCTCCAGTGTTTTTTTTTGTTTGTTTTTTTGTTTTTGAGACAGTGTCTCACTCTGTCCCCCAGGCTGGAGTGCACTGGCGCAATCTCGGCTCACTGCAAGCTCCACCTCCCAGGTTCACACCATTCTCCTGCCTCAGCCTCCCGAGTAGCTGGGACTACAGGCGCCCGCCACCACGCCCAGCTAATTTTTTGTATTTTTAGTAGACAGGGTTTCACCGTGTTAGCCAGGATGGTCTCGATCTCCTGACCTTGTGATCTGCCCGCCTCAGCCTCCCAAAGTGCTGGGATTACAGGCGTGAGCCACCAAGCCCAGCCTAGCCTCCAGATTTTCTTTTAGTTTTCCGAAGTTGAACTGTGATATGTTTTGGTGTGGACTCCTTGGATTCATGCTTCTAGAGGTTTGCTCAGCTTCTTGAATGTATAGGTTCATACCTATTGCTAAACTTGGGAATTTTCAGCCATTAATATTTCAAAGATTTTCTAGGCCCACTTTTTCTTCTCTCTCTCCCCTGAACTCTGATTATATTGTTAGATCTTTTATTACAATTCTACAGATTCCTGAGTCTCTGCTTTTCTTCCAGTCTGTTTTCTCTCTGTATTTAAGACTGAGTAAATTCTACTTTATCTTTAAATCCACTGATACTTTCCTCTGTCCTCTCAGTTCTGCTGCTGTGCCTATGCAGTGAATTTTAAAATTTTTGGTTACTGTATTTTAGTTCTAAAATTTCCGTGGTTTTTTTTTTTGTTTTTTGTTTTTTTTTTTGAGACAGAGTCTTGCTCTGTTGCCCAGGCTGGAGTGCAGTGGCACCATCTTGGCCCACTGCAACCTCTGCCTCCCGGGTTCAAGTGATTCTTCTGCATCAGCCTCCCGAGTAGCTGGGACTACAGGTGCGCACCACCACGCCCAGCTAATTTTTGTATTTTTAGTAGAGACAGAGTTCCACCATATTGGCCAGGCTGGTCTCGAACTCCTGACCCCATGGTCTGCCCGCCTCAGCCTCCCAAAGTGCTAGATTACAAGCATGATCCACCACGCCCAGCCTAAAATTTCCATTTTTTCTTTCTCACTTCTTTGCTGAGAGTCTTTTTATTTCAAACATTTTCATAATTGCTCATTGAAACATGTTTATGATGGCTACTTAAAAATCTTTGTCAGATAATTCTAACATGTCTATCATTAACTTGTTAGTATCTACTGATTGTCATTTTTCACTCAAGTGATCTTCCTGGATCTTGACATGATTTTTTGTTGAAACTTGAACATTTTTAGTATTATGTTATGAAACTCTGAATCTTATTTGACCAGGTGGACTAGCAGCTCATGTTCCTCATTTGACATATCTAGATACCACATAAGGGTCTCCATTTTACTTGTGTGGGTGAAATTTCTGGGAGCTTACTAGGCCTACACTGATATAACTATGGTTGGGAGGTATTAAGTGTGACTTATTCCTGCTCCCTACGTAGCCTCCAATGACACTGTGGGGTTGGAATGTGGTCTGATTACTGCTGGGCAGGGGTAAATGGTCTTACTCTGCACTAGGCCTCCACTTAACATCAACCTACCAGAAAAGGGGAATGATGCCTTCTTCCTACTGGGTGGGGATAGCAGCCCTTTCTGCACATGGTCCCCGCTATTATTGCTGGCATGGGGCAGGTGCTCATTACCAGCCAGTGTGGATGAATAACCTAGCTCTTGGCACTCTCTGATACCACCCAGCAGGGGTTTTATGAGCCTTCTTTTCATCCTTACAAGGGCAGAAGTTTAGACTTCCCACTTGGCTTTTGCTGGTGTGTATAGTCATGGGAGCAGCTTTATCTGGTTGTGTGACCAAAGTAGAGTGGCTGTCTAAAGTTTTCTGTCTTGCTAGACTGCCCAATTCCTGGTCCTTTGGGTAGAGACAGTAGACTTTTCTTAGAGCTTCCTTTTTTGGTGGGTCTCTGTTGGTGTTTCTGGGTTTTCCATCTTCTTCAGCTCCAAGTCTGGGATATATGAGGCAAAAAGAATCACCACTGGCCAGGCATGGTGGCTCACACCTGTATCCCAGCACTTTGGGAGGCCAAGGCAGAAGGATCACTTGAACCCAGGAGTTGGAGCCTGGGAAACATAGGGAAACCCACCCCTACAAAAAAAAATAGCCAGGCACAGTGGTGCATGGTACAGGACTGTGGTCCCAGCTATTTTGGAGGCTGGCGTGGGAGGATCACTTGGGCCTGGGAGGTCAAGACTGCAGTGAGCCGTGATCACATCATTGCATTCCAGCCTGGGAACGAACAAGACCGTCTTGAAGGAAAAAAAAAAAAAGAATCACCAGAGTCTTATGTTTATTTATAATATACAAGGTTTCAGATGTACGGGATAAATAAGGAAAGGTACATCTGTCTGTTCCATCTTCCTGGAATAATCTGATTTTTAGGTTGAAAATTTAATTCGTAATACATAATTATTTTATTGAACAATATATACCAATATAGTGTTTTATTGAACAATATATACCAATATAGTGTTTTATTGAACAATATATACCAACAGGAAAATAGTAAGATTTCTTTGGAGTTCTTTTTGTTCTCAGATCAACTCATCTTGAAATCTCTACACAAAAATTCATACGATGAAAATTTTAAATTTTGAGTTGATCTATACCATATACCACCAAGACCCATAAAGCAGGATATTACATAATAATGTAGAATTTCTAGAGCTGAAAAGGCTAGACACCATGTAACTTGAAGCAGAATGGGGGCTGGAAAACATACAAGTTTCTTGACTGTTCAATGCTCTCACAGAAAGTTATATAAGAAAATAAAATATTTTCATTTTTTATAGATCTTAGAAATTACATTACTGAAATAACTGACTTTACAGCTTGGAACAGACTGAACTATGATACTAACTAAATATCTTCTGATCTTGAAAGACTAATTGCACCTAAATTTTTAAAAATATAACCATGTCAGCTTTAATTAAGAATTTTACTATCTGTAGTATTTGGCAAAATACCAGAACAGTTTCGGACACCAAGAACAGAAATAACCTTTTTAGTTCTCATTAAGAACTCTTCTCACAGACTCGCCCAAAGACCTACTCCCAACAATCAGTCCTTCAGTTTCTCAATGATCAAATAATCTTTGAATCATTTGATCATAATCAGAAATGATCAAATAATCTTTGAATCATCTATTCTATCAGATAATTCTTCCTAAAATAGTCTCAAATTGGTCATTTGCTCCTCAGAAATATAGTGAATTAATATGTCCATCATCATATCCAAACTCCTACAGTCTTAGACAGCATTCAAAGTCTCTGACAGGGTAACTGTAGCTTTCATTTCAAATATTTTTATTTTATCCTACCAGGAGCCCTCTACACCAGCAAAGCCAGTCTCCCTACAGGTCCCTACAAATGCTAGATTTATTCTTCCTCTGAGCCTTTTGCTCCTGGGCCTTGCCTTCCAAGAGTACCTCATTTCCATGTATTATTACATCTTTCCTTGAGACTTGGATAATTTCCTTTTGCTCTAAGTTCTTAGAACACAACGTTGGGCACTTCATCAGGCTTCTGTTTACTAAGGAAGAAACCTGATCTTATATACATATACACATACATGATGATATATCATGACCAAGTAGAATTTATTTCAGGAATGAAACATTGGTTAACACCAAAATTCAAACAATTATCTATTAAAAGAATGAAGAGAAAAACAAAATGATCATTTCAACCAATGCAGAAAATGGACATGACAAAATACTACTCCCTTTTATGATAAAAACTCACATCACACTAGGAATATGAGGGAATGTCCTTATTCTGATAACAGGGATCCACAAACAATTTTTTGGCAGGGGCAGGGGTTGGGAGGCGCATGTGGGGGAGGCAGAGTCTTGCTCTTTCCCCAAGCTGGAGTGCAGTGGTGGGATCACAGCTCACTGCAGCCTCAACCTCCTGAGCTCAAGCAATTCTCTTACCTCAGCCTCCCAAGTAGCTGGGACTACAGATGTGCACTACTATGCCTGGCTAATTTTGTTGTTGTTGTTGCTCAGGCTGGTCTCGAACTCCTTCCTGGGCTCAAGCAATCCTCTTGTCTTGGCCTCCCAAAGTGCTGGGATTACAGGTGTGAGCCACCATGCCCAGCCTGGAAAGAAAGCTAACATAATATTAAATAGAGAAATATACTTATCATTTCTATTCAACAATGTACTGGCCTGTACTAGTGCTATAATGTAAGAAAAATAAAATGTATTATGATTGGAAAAGAGAAACAGAATGGAAATTATTTAGATCATCGTTATGTGTAAAATATCCAAAAAAATCTACAAGCAAGCTATTAGAAATAAGTGAATTTAGCTAGGTTGCTGGATACAAGGTCAATATACAAAAACCAATTATACTTCTATATACTAGGAACAAACAGGAATGAAGTTTTAAAATACAATTTGCAATAATACCATGAACACGTCATGCCTCCTTGCCTTGCACAAGCTTTTCTCCAATTTGGAATGCCTTTCCATCTACCTCCACATGCCTGTTGAACTCTGACATTTCTTTCCAGTCTCCTCAGATTTACCACTTTTTAAAAAGCATTTTCTCTCCCTCCCTGAGTAGTTTTCAAACTTTAATTCACCAGCAAATTTTTTCCTTATAATTAAAAATAACAACTATCAAATACATGAAACTGACAAACATGGAGCTTTCTTATAGAAACAAGGGTAGGAAATAAAACTCAAGAGCCTTGACTTCCCAAAAAACCTCCAGGACAAGGATTGAAACTCATTAATTTAATATCATTAAGCACTCAAATATCCAAATTGAGACTCTTAAAAAATGAAGTCTTTCTCCTTAGAGAAAATGAGTCAGCAGGCAGAAAATTACTTCACCTCCAAATCACTTATCTGTATTCCCTTCTTTATGTGGGCTTTTCCCTCCCTGAAGTTAAGGTTAATTCCTCCACCTATGCTATGACTCGAATTTATTTCACAAAAGTTGTTCCTCCCAGCAATGTCTTCTTTAATCTACCCTCAACATGTGCATACATTATTAAACCAGAAATGGTCCCTAAGTCATTCTTCCCTTCAATTATATTTGAAATAGTCTTCAACAGCCTACTTGTTCACCCTCCTTCAGTGAAATTTCTCTTGCCAAAGTCTACAATTATCTCATTTACCAATTTACTCTCCTTATTACTTCATTTATAGCACCTGACACTACTGCCCATCTGAGATTCATTTATCCCTTGGGTTCAGTGACATCACTCTTCTGCCTTTTCTCCTACATAAAGGGCCATTCCTTTTCATCTTTGCACAATTCCTTCATCTACTTCTTGTATATTGATGTTTTCCTCGGTTGTATCCACGATCCCTTTCTCATTCTAATCTATACATTCTCATGGCCAATTTACATGTGCCAAGCTTTTCACTAACTATATCTTAATTACTCCTAACTCAAGCCATCCAGCTCAAATTGACCTTTTGGGTTTGGATGACTCATTTAACATGTATAAAATCAAACTGTTTACCCCTATATTGCCTACAAGGCATATCACACCACCATCCATCCAGGTAAAGTTAATCTACCCTGTGTGTCAATCACCTTCCCCAATTATTTGATTGCAAAAACTATGCCTTATCTATTCTTACTACATTAGCATGTGCAACATATTCTTCACTGACTATCCTTGCTTGAGCTTAGAGCCTCCTTCACCCATCACTGGAGGCTGAATTCTAGGCTTCAGTCTGTTCAGCAGTCTTCAATCTCCTAAATTCATCCTCTACACATTCGTGCAATACAGTTTCCATCACTTAAAGTCGTTACTTAGTACCCTAAATTTCAGAATAAAACTCAAATTCCTTAGTTTGGCAAGTAAGACCTTTTGTTACCTAGCCACTGCCTTCTTCTCAAGCTTTTCTTTTTCATTACTTCCTATAGATTCTCTACAAATGTAATATGCTGTCACCCACCCACCCTACACCTTTGCATATGTGGCTCCCTCTATTCAGGATCTCACTTCATGAAGAATACCTACTATTCTTCCAAAACTGGGCTCAGACATCATGGTCTCTGGGACACTATTGCTGGTCTCTCCTGGTCTGCTTGGTTAGTCTTCCATATTTCTGCATCCCATGCAAATCTCTCCATTTGTATTCTGCAACACAGCATCACAGCTTAACTATTTATCTGTGAAAACCCCAACACATGATTTGCTTACTCCCTTTAACCTCCTCTTCTCCACCCACTCAATTCATGACTTCTTTAAGGTCTGTTTCTTTCTTCTATACAATTTCTAGCGCTCAGGATAATATCTGGCCCAAACTCAGGCTTAAACAAACATTTCTAAGTAAATCAGTTTTGAAATTTACAATTATTTTTAAAGAATTTCCTTTGCAGTCTGAAACTTTTAAAACCCCACGAGGAAAAAAAACTTTTATTTCATAAACTGATTCCTTCTGAAGACTGTCACAAGTGATAGGCTCTTTAAACAATTAGGATTTCATCTGCAGCCAACTAAAAAAATATTAATAGCTTTAACCTTGAAGTGATCGCCCAAACAAACAAAATGCTTCAACCTAAACTATCTAACATTACTGTTCAGAGCATAGCAAGTATGGTTTCATAATAAATATGACTTCAAGACAATAAAGAAAAAATTCTGAAAACAAAACTAGGAAATGTATAGAAAATATGGGAGGCTATTAGATGTTGTTTGGGCATGACTACAACAAAGAAGAGAACAGATTTTTTCTTTTTTAATAAAAGCCATGCATGAAGTTTGACAGTAAGTCAGGAAAAGGTAAATTCCAGACACTAAGAGGTAGTTCAGTTAGTTTTTATCTCTTATTGGTCCTTTGCTCTAATACTGCATATATATATATATATATATATATATATATATATATATTTCAGGAGAAAGTGCGAATGTAGTCCCCCACTACCATAAATTATGCAGTTGAGTTTTCCACATTTTGGGAAATTGAAGGGGTCAGCACATCTGGAGTGCAATGGATAAGCCTTGCCCTGGGAAAACCACCTTCGTGATCATGGTAATCTTCCCTGCCAGGTAAGTATATATTGCATATATTTTTAAGATCAATTGTTTTGTTTGCTATTAAAATGTTTGCTGTAATAAATATGCTTATATTTATATAATAGTAGCTTATACAAATGTTTTTCTAATGAAAAATTCAGCACCTCAGCACCCAGACTTTTCTTTTTTGCATGTCATAGATAGCATATATTATATAAAGAGATTTTATAAACATACCTTTTATCTTACAAATGGCCAATTTCAATGTCTGCAACAGTGAACTGTCTCGGGATATTTTAAAAAGTGAGTGACAAGTATAAAAGCTTTTCCCATAAGTTATTACATAGCTAAAGTTTATTCTTAAAACTTAGTATCTGATGAGAACTAAGAGTTTTCTCATATTCATTATATTTAATAAATCACTCTCAAGCATGTATTCTCTGATGAGTTTTGGTTTAAGGCTTTCACACATGCAAATCGGCTTTTAAGGAGTCCTCTTCAATGTGAATTTTATAATGATTAGTAAGGGATGACCTCTGGCTGAAGAGTTTCCCACATGCATTACATTCATAGGGTTTCTCTCCAGTATGAATTCTTTGATGTGCAATACGTGATGAGCTTTGTCTAAAAGTTTTTCCACATGTATTACATTTAAAGGGTTTTTCTCCTGTATGAATCCTCTGATGTTGTATAAGAGCTGCACTTTGGCCAAAAGACATCCCACATTCCTCACATCGATATGGTTTCTCTCCAGTATGAATTCTCTGGTGATTACTAAGCGATGAGTTACACCTGAATGTTTTCCCACACTCGTTACACTTATAGGGTCTTTCTCCAGTATGCATTCTCTGATGTTGAATGAGAGCGGAACTCTGTCTGAAGGCTTTTCCACATACTTTACATTTACATGGTTTTTCTCCAGTATGAATTCGCTCATGAATAATAAGTGTTGAGTGGGAGCTTAAGGCTTTACCACATTCATTACAATTATAAAACTTCTCTCCAGTATGAATGATTCGGTGTCTATTAAGTCGTGAAATAGAAGTAAAGCCTTTCCCACATTCATTGCATCTATAGGGCTTTTCTCCGGTGTGAATTCTTTCATGTTGGATAAGAGAGGCACTCTGGCTGAAGGCTCTCCCACATTCACTACATTTAAAAGGCTTCTCTCCAGTGTGAATTCTCTGATGATAACGAAGGGATGAGCTAGACTTAAAGGTGTTGCCACATTCATTACATAAGTAGGACTTCTTTCTGAGATGAATTTTCTGACTTCCAGAAAGGGATGTGCTGTAACTGGATGCCTTCCTACCTGGATTGTATTTATGGGGATTTTCCTGAGCATGGATTTTTTGATGTATAAAAAGCCCAGACCTTCGACTGAAGGATTTACCACATTCTTTACATCTATAGCATTTCTCCACAGTATGGGTCCTTAAATGCTTACAAAGGGATGCACTATGGCTGAAGGCTTTCCCACATTCTTTACATATATAGGGTTTCTCTCCTGTATGAGTTCTTTGATGTTGAATAAGAGCAGAACTTTGGCTGAAAGCTTTTAAACATTCTTTACATTTAAATAATTTTTCTCCAGTGTGGTTTTTCTGATGTTTACGAAGGGATGAATTGTGAATGAAGGCTTTTTCACATGTACTGCATTTATAGCGTTTCTCTGCTGTTTTCATTTTTGATTGGTTAAGTAAATTTGAATTCTGCTTGAAACTATTTCTTTGTATTTCACATTTTGATGGAGTTTTTTCTTTAGCAAATCTCTGTTGCTTAATGAAGACTGATTTCAGGTAGAAGTTTTGGCCAAATTCAACATTTTTATGGCTTCTATCTACAGTCAGGATTTTTGTATGGGCAACTGAAATTATTTGTAAATTTTCATTTTTGTCCTGCGGTTTCTTTAATTTCTCTTCATATATGCAGGATCTTTCTGATATGAAGTTCCAGGGTTCATCCCTTTTCAATCTTTTCCTTATCTGCTCCTGAAATGAATCCTGAGTTTGAGTTGACTTTGTCATTTTAGGTGTGCTCTTACATCCTGAAAAAATAAAAAAAGAAAGCAATAGCCCATGATTCATGTGATTGGCTGAGACTAAATGTGTAGAAGGGATTAATGGTATCTCAATAAGGGTTTGCTATATGACTAAAAGAGGATAAAATTCTAAAAAACACTATATAAAATAATGGATGACAGCTGAACTGATAAGTGAACAAATGAATAAAACAAACTCAGTTAAGGCGGGTGAGTGTGTAAGAGTGACCAAGAGAATGGAGCAGAAGGATCAGAGGAGGAGGAGGCATATGAATTTAGGAAATATAATCTAGTACCCAAAGCCTATGATGGACTCATAAATTACCCCATTCCTGTAATTATTTATACTCCTGAATGTCTTCCCTCCTTTTCCTACATTCTGAACTCCTTTGTATCCTTCAGATTCAGTTCAAATGTTAACTCCTCTGTGTACCTTTTCCTAACTTTGAGTTCCAACAACTCACTCCCCCTTATTATAGCACTTATTGTAGTACATTAAATGCATTTAAGTAAGGAATAATACACACCTAGAGATGCTGAGAAAATATTCAGCAAAATTCAGCACCACAGACAATAAACACACTCAAGCAAAAATGAACTGAGGGATACTTCCTCAACATAATAAAATACATAGACCTTTGTCCTAAAGCTAGTATCTATTAAATACACTAGAGGTATTTCTGCTATGCTGAAGAACAAGGCAAAGACACCCATTATTTTCCCTGCAATTTAACACTGTACTAGACATATTAACCAATGCAATCAGGCAATATAAATCAATTAGATATGAGTAAAGAGAAAGTAAAACTACCTCTATTTGCAGATAATATTAAAAAGTCCAGAGAATGGATTGAGACCATCCTGGCCAACACAGTGAAACCCCATCTCTACTAAAAATACAAAAATTAGCTGGGCATTGTGGTGCACGCCTGTAATCCTAGCTACTCGGGAGGCGGAGGCAGGAGAATTGCTTGAACCTGGGAGGTGGAGGCTGCAGTGAGCCGAGATTGCACCTGGGTGACAGAGCGAGACTCCATCTCAAAAAAACAGTCCAGAGAATGAATGATAAAACTCACTCACTGAAGTAGCTGGATATAAAATTGACACATTAAAATCAATAGCCTTCATTTATACTAAGAATCACAGTAAATTTACAAGTAATATGAAAAACCTATATAAGGGAAATTTTATACCAGTCTTGAATGACATTAAAGTATATCAGATGAATGACATTAAAGTATATCTGAACAAATAATCACCTCTCCTATTCTTGGATGTAATAACATTATAAAAATGTCAGTGCATTAAGACAAGATACAGATAAGGATTTCTCAACCTCAGATGACATTTTGGGCTGATTTTTTAGTTGTGTGGATAGTGTGGGCTGCCCTGTGCATTGTGGAATGTTTAGCAGCATATTTGATCTCCACCCAACAGACATCAGTAGCACCTGCCCCTCACAATTCCTCCCTCCAGGCTTGCGACAAGCAAAAATCTTTCAAGACATTGACAAATGACAGAATCAGTCCTGGTAGATAATCACTGGAACAGATGAAACAAAAATGATCTTGAGTTGGCCGAGCGTGCTGGCTCACACCTGTAACCCCAGCACTTTGGGAGGCTGAGGCAGGTGGATCACCTGAGGTCAGGAGTTTGAGACCAGCCTGGCCAATATGGCGAAACCCTGTCTCTACTAAAAATAACAAAAATTAGCTGGACTTGGTGGCGGGCGCCTGTAATGCTAGTGACTAGGGAGGCTGAGGCAGGAGAATCACTTGAACCCTGGGGGCAGAGGTTGCAGTGAGCCAAGATCACACCACTGCAGTCCAGCCTGGGCAACAAGAGTGCAACTCCATCTCAAAAAAAAAAAAAAAAAAAAAAATGACCATGAGTTGACAACTACTGAAATTGGGTGATGGGCTGGGTACAGGTACAGTGGCTCCTCCCTTTAATCCCAGCAATTTGGGAGGCCAAGACAAGAGGATCCCTTGAGCCTAGGAGTTCGAGATCAGCCTGGGCAATACAGTAAGATCCCATCTCTAAAACAAACAAAATAAATTAGCTGGGCATAGTGGCACTCGTCTGCAGTCCTAGCTACATAAAAGGCTGAGGCAGGAGGATCACTTGAGCCCAGGAGGCTACAATAAGCCATGATTATCTAATTCCACTCCAGCCAGGGTGACAAAATAAGAGACCCTGTCTTTAAAAAAAAAAAAAAAAAAAAAAAAAAGAGGCCGGGTGCAGTGGCTCACACCTGTAATCCCAAAACTTTCGGAGGCTGAGGTGGGCAGATCACAAGGTCAGGAGATCGAGACCATCCTGGCCAACACAGTGAAACCCCATCTCTACTAAAAATACAAAAGTTAGCTGGGTGTGGTGGCGTGCCCCTACACTCCCAGCTATTCAAGAGGCTGAGGCAGGAGAATCACTTGAACCCAAAAGGCAGAGGTTGCAGTGAGCCAAGATCGTGCCACTGCACTCAAGCCTGGCAACAGAGTGAGACCCCGTCTAAAAAAAAAAAAGAAAAGGAAAAAGAGAAATTGGATGACGAATACATGGGAAGTCATTATATTATTCTACTTTTTTGTTTATTTATTTTGAGACGGAGTCTCGCTCTGTCGCCCAGGCTGAAGTGCAGTGACGTGATCTCAGCTCACTGCAACCTCCACCTCCCGGGTTCACACCATTCTCCTGCCTCAGCCTCCCAAGTAGCTGGGACTACAGGCACATGCCACCACGCCCAGCTAATTTTTGTATTTTTAGTAGAGACGGGGTTTTGCCGTGTTAGCCAGGATGGTCTCAATCTCCTGACCTCGTGATCCACCCACCTTGGCCTCTCAAAGTGCTGGGATTACAGGCTTGAGCCACCACGCCCAGCCTATTCTCTCTACTTTTATATATACTCGAACTTTTCCATAACAAAACTAAAAATGAAGTTTTCTTCCACTTTCTGTCCTTCCTTGTAACAGGAGTGAGTGGGTTAATCTTTTTCCTTTTATAGCCCATACCTACTAAGAAAGCTGCAATTTAAAAACTCTGGTTTCTGGGCCAGGCACGGCGGCTCACACCTGTAATCCTAGCACTTTGGGAGGCTGAGACGGGCAGATCACAGGAGGTCAGGAGTTCAAGACCATCCCAATCAACATGGTGAAACCCACTCTCTTCTAAAATACAAAAATTAGCTGGGCATGATGGCGGGTGCCTGTAATCCCAGCTACTCAGGAGGCTGAGACGGGAGAATGGCTTGAACCCAGGAAACGTTGATTTCAGATTGAGCTGAGATTGGGCCTCTGCACTCCAGCCTGGGCAGCTGAGCAAGACTCCATCTCAAAAAACAAAAACAAAAACAACTCTGGTTTCTGCAAAGAAATCAGCACACAGGCTGGGCACAGCGGCTCCCGTCTGTAATCCTAGCACTTCGGGAGGCCGAGGCAGGGAGATCTCTTAAGGTCAGGAGTTTGAGACCAGCCTAGCCAACATGGTGAAACCCCATCTCTACTAAACACAAAAATTAGCTGGGTGTGGTGGCACATGCCTGTAATCCCAGCTACTCGGGAGGCTGACGCAGGAGAATCGCTTGAACCTGGGAGGCAGAGGCTGAAGTGAGCCGAGATGGCACCACTGCACTCCAGCCTGGGCAACAGAGTGAGACTCCAGTTCAAAAAAAAAAGCAGCACACACAAACAACAAGGTCCTAAAAAATATATACTTTAAAAACATACTTTCAGCCGGGTGTGGTGGCTCACACCCGTAATCCCAGCACTTTGGGAGGCCGAGGCGGGTGCATCATTTGAAGTCAGGAGTTCGAGACCAGCCTGACCAATATGGTGAAACCCCGTCTCTACTAAAAACACAAAATTAGCCAGGTGTGGTGGTGCATGCCTATAATCCCAGCTACTTGGGAGGCTAAGGCAGAGAATAATTTGAACCCAAGAGACAAAGGTTGCAGTGAGCCGAGATTGTGCCACTGCACTCCAGCCTGGGTAACAAGAGCAAAACTCCATCTCAAAAAAACAAAACAAAACAAAACAAACAAAAAAACCTCCAAGTGGAAAATTTAAACATTTATCAAATGACAAAATGTATGTTTATTTCTTTTCAGAGCAAGAGTGGAAGTTTATTTTAAAAGGCTTTAGAACAGGAAAGAAAGGAAAGTATACTTGGAAGAGACCTAAATGGGCACCGAGGTTAAGTGCCATAAAATGTACATTTAAAGAGTAAATATCAAACAAAGCCTTCTGGGTAGCTGAAGATAATGATGGATGTGTGACAAGCAACCTATCAAAATCTCTTCCCCAAATGATAAGAATTAACTTCATAACTGTAACTTTTTTTTTTTTTTTTTGAGACGGAGTCTCGCTCTGTTGCCCAGGCTGGAGCACAGTGGCATAATCTCGGCTCACTGCAAGCTCCGCCTCCCGGGTTCACACCATTCTCCTGCCTCAGCCTCCCAAGTAGCTGAGACTACAGGCGCCCGCCACCACGCCTGGCTAATTTTTTTTTGTATTTTTAGTAGAGACGGGGTTTCACCGTGTTGGCCAAGATGGTCTCGATCTCCTGACCTCGTGATCCGCCCGCCTTGGCCTCCCAAAGTGCTGGGATTACAGGCGTGAGCCACCGCGCCCGGCCTAACTGTGACTTTTATGCAAGACCTCACCCTCAGCATACTACCCAATAGACATCAGTAGCACCTCCCCATCAGAACTCCAGATGGTGGCATACTACTTACATACTTAAAGACAGAAAATGCCAAAAGTGCAAAATAAATGTAAGGTAAAAGAAAAAGTAGATGTCAGGGAAGATGGTAGAGTAGGAAGCACCAAGGTTCTATCTATCCACCTAGACAACTGAGGTGTCAGAATCTGTCTGATACAACTATTTTGAAACTCTGGAAACTATATGAAGGCTTGTAGCTTCTAGGGGAAGGCCTGGCCAGTCAAGTGAAATTAATATTAGTTGGCAGCAGCTACCCATCTCCAATCTCCTCATCTCATGGCTTGAAGCCGTACTAGCATCCCTAGCGTGGCCTTTGGTGGCCAAAGTGGCAATAAAGACCTTGTTCTCCAAATAATGGGGATCTGGGTTCTGACTGCAAATTACTGCTTTGAATCACAGAGGTGCAAACACAAATGCAGGCTGCCATTTTTGCAATCCCCACTGACCTGATGTGGCTTCCAGAGGATTTAAGGAACAGTGCCTACTTTTTTCCCCTTCTGTTCCCCTCTTTTTCTGCTTTGGGGAATCAGACATTAAGGATAAGGACATTTGGCCTGGTGGCTCACACCTGTAATCCCAGCACTTTGGAAGGCTGAGGTGGGCGGATCACTTGAGGTCAGGAGTTCCGAGACCAGCCTGGCCAATGGGGAAATCCTGTCTCTACTAAAAACATAAAAATTAGCCAGGTGTGGTGGTGGGTGCCTGTAATCCCAGCTACTCAGGAGGCTGAGGCAGAAGAATCGCTTAAACCCAAAAGGTGGAGGTTGCAGTGAGCCGAGATCACACCCCTGCAACTCCAGCCTGGGTGACAGAGTAAGACTCCATCTCAAAAACAAAACAAAGAACAACTGCACACATGGGGAATTTAGAAAGTCACTGCACAAGGCCAGGGAAAGACGTGGGCTCAGAAAAAAATGTGAGAAGACCTACAGGTTATATTTCAGGCTAATTCCTGGACTAGTGCCACCCTACAGCAATAAGAAAACAAAAACCAAAACCAAACCAAACCCAGCAAATCTTACAGAAGTGGGAAAATCTGATCCCGAGTTGCAACACTGTAAGACAAAAAAAGAAAAAAAAAGGCATAAAAAAATAGGAAAGTATGGTTCAGCCAATGGAAAAAAATAAATAGAAAACATCTGTGGAGAAGACCAGATGGTGGCATGCTACACAAAGACAACTATCATAAAGATGCTCAGAGCTAGAGGGAAATATGAATGACTCATGAAAATAATGAACAAATCGAAGTATCAATAAAAAGAAAACAAAAAGAAACCAAGAGGAAATTCTAGGAGTTGAAAGCATAATAACTGAAATGAAAATTTCACTAGGGAAATTCAAAAGGTTTAAGCGGGCCATAGGAAAAATCAACAAAGTTTAAGATAGGAAAATTAAAATTCCTGGAGTCTAAGGAAGAAAAAGTAGAAAATACTTAAAAAAGTGAACAGAACTTAAGGGCCATGTAGGATGCCATCAAGCAGGCCGAAATATGCATCGTCCTGGGACCCTCGCACGGTCACACCAGCCCTGCCTAGGCTCTCGGGCCAGTAGCAGCTCTGTACCTCCCTAGGTCAGAGCTCCCGAAGGGAGAGGCAGGCTGCTATTTTTGCTGTGCCACAGCCCTCACTGCTGTTGCCCTCAGGCTCTGGAGGGGGCACAGTGATTAGGGACTGGAACAGAACTCCAGGGAGTGCACAGCCGCCTCACAAAACGCGGCCAGACTGTTTCCCACACGGGTCCCCATTTCCACTTCTCCTCACTGGACAGGGCCTCCCGACCTGGGACTCCAGCACAACCATCAAGCCTACCTGAATGCTTCAGCTGGAGGTGGCTCTGCATTTCTCTGAGGAGGAAATCTGAGAGAGAACCCATAGCCCCTCTACCACTATAGCTAAAATGGTACCACACTATCCACCCTTGGGTTGGGAAGGAACACAGGGCCCGGTCGCTACACTGGTACCTCTAGTACACTACAGCCACCATATGGAGATGAGCCCAGTCTCTCTACCTTGTGAGCTCCCATACCCAACTCTTCACCAGGCAGGGACCCTGGCTTTGGACAGCAGAACAGCCGTCCCTCCCCTGGCTGAGCATTCCCACTGGTAGTGGCTCTGTCTTCCCTGAGGAAGGACTCCCAGAGGCAACTGATAGCCCCTATGCCACTGCCACAGCAGCAGTCCTGCACCTGCTGCCCTCAGTCTGGGGAAGAAACAGTGAAGCCTTCATCTGGGCTTCTAGCATGCCACAGTCACCATATGGACAGGAGCCCAGTCTCTTCTCCCTGTGAGAACCAATCCCTGACTCTTCACCAAGTAGATCCCCCACCTCAGGCCAGCAGGGTAGCCACCTCGCCCCTCGGCTGAAGATTCCCAGTAGCAGTGGCTCCATGTTTCTGAGGTGGAGCTGACAGAGGCAACCGAAAGTCCCTCTGTCACTGCCACTGCAGTGGTATTGCCCTTGCTACCCTTGGACAGAGGAAGGAACAAAAACCCTCAGTACTTCAGCTGTACCTCCAGGAAGCTGCAGTTGCCATAAGCAGCAGTCAGTCTGTCTCGCTGGTGACCTCCCTTCCCCTGCCAGCTCCTCCTTCCCCATCTTGGGCACAGGCCTCCTTCCCCATCTTGTACAGGGCCTCCTTCCCCATCTTGGGCACAGGGCAGTCACCCACCCTGGGCCGACTGCAATGATTGACAGTGGTTCTGCATCTTTTTAGGGTAGAGGCCCATAGACAAGTGAAAGGGTCTCTGCCACAACCACCACCAACCGGAGTCCCTTCCCCTGTTGCCTCCAAGCTAGGGAGCGAACATAAACCAAGATCACCCCAGAGCTATGGTGGGCAGCCTGGCAGTGCCAAGCTGAGATGTGCAGCCAGCACTCGAGTGGGAGAGGAGCCCACATTTTCAGAGCACTGAGGGGCACGGCTGCAATCTTGAGGAAATACAGAGGAGTCACATAGCTGAGTAAGAGCCTACCTACTGGCCATAACACTTAAGCGCCATCTACCAGACCACAGCCCAAACTTCAACACCAAAATTACTTTGCTAATATACCCCTCTGTGAAACTAGGACAAGAATTCAGCTACAAATAAACACCCTGCATAAAACACTGGCCCTCTGAAAACATTCAAAAAGAAGTCAACTGACTATACTCAAATTACATCACAGTTAATGAAACATTAAGCTCACACAGATGAAAAAGAACCATCATGAGAATTCTGGCAAATCAAAAACCCAGGGTGTCTTCTTTCCTCCAAAAGACTGCACTAGTTTCCCAGCAAGGGCTCCTAAGCGGCTGAAATGACAGAAACAGAACTCAGAACATGGACAGGAACAAAGATCATAAAGATTCAAGAGAAAGTTGAAACCCAATCCAAGGAATGTAAGGATTACAGTAAAATAATAGAGGAGGTGATAGACAAAATGGCCATGATAAGAAAGAACCAAACTGATCTAATAGAGCTCAAACACATACTACAAGAATTTCATAATGCAACTGAAATGCGGAACAGACCAAGCTGAGGAAAAAATCTCAGAGCTCAAAGTCTGGCTCTCTGAACTCAGACAGACAGACAGATAAAAATAAAGAAAAAGAATAAAAACCAATGAACAAAACCTGAGAAATAAGGGATTATGTAAAGAGACAAAATCTACGACTCACTGCCATCCCTGAAAGAAGTGGGGAGAAGGCAAGTAACTTGGAAAGCACATTTCAGGATACTATTGTCCATGAAAACTTCCCCAACCTTGCTTGAGAGGCCAATATTCAAATGCAGGAAATGGGCCAGGCATGGTGGCTCATGCCTGTAATCCCAGCAATCTGAAAGGTCGAGGCAGGCGGATCACTTGAGGCCAGGGGTTCGAGACCAGCCTGGCCAAAATGGTGAAACGCTGTTTCTGCTAAAAATACAAAAATCAGCTGGGCATAGTGGTGCATACCTGTAATCTCAGCTACTCAGGAGGCTGAGGCAGGAGAATTGCTTGAGCCCAGGAAGTGGAGGTTGCAGTGAGCAGAGATCGCACCACTGCACTCCAGCCTGCTGGACAGCAGAGTGTGTGAGACTCCATCTCAAAAAACAAAAAAAGAAAAAAAAACAGAGGACTCACATGATGAAAACTACAAACACTGATGGAAGAAAATAAAAAAGACCTCAATAAATAGAACGACATATCATGTTCACAGATTGGAAGACTAAACACAGAAAATTGATATACAGGTTTACTGCAATTCCTATCAAAATCTCAGCAAGATTCTTTTTGTAGAGATTGATGATTATTCTAAAATTCATACAAAGAACTACAGTAGATAAAACTTTCTAAAAAACAACAAGAAGTAATCACTCTACCCAACATTAAAGCCAGTATATATACAGCAATCAACACTGTGTGGTATTGGCAGAGGAACAGAAACACAGAACAATGGAACAGAAAAGAAAACCCAGAAACAACCCAACAAACACGCCCAAGTGACTTTTGACAAAGGCACCAAAGAACTCCGCAGAGGAAAGACGGCTTCAACAAATAATGATGGAGCAACTGAACATTCGCATGCAAAAAAATGAACCTCGCATCTAACACAAAAATTACCTCAAAAAGTGTCATGAATATAAATGTAAAATGTAAAACTACAGCACTTCTAGAAGAACATGGCAGAAAATCTTCATGATCTAAGTACAGGCAGAATTCTTACATTTAACACCAAAAGCACAATCCATAAAAGGAAACACTGATCAACTGGACCTCAGTAAAATTAAAAATTGTGTTCTGCAAAAGAACCAGTAAAAAGGATAAAAAGACAAACTACAGAGTAAGAGAAAGCATTTGTGAACCACATATCTGGCAACTACTATCCGGCATATAGAAAGATCTTTCAAAACTCAACAGTAAAAAACTCCAAAATAACTCAACTAGAAAATGAACAAAATACCCAGACATTTTATTAAATAAGAAACACAGGCCAGGTGTGGTGACTCAGCCTGTAAGCCCAGCACTCTGGGAGGCCGAGGTAGGCGGATCACTTGAGGTCAGGAGTTTGAGACCAGCCTGGCCAATAAGGTGAAACCCTGTCTCTACTAAAAATGCCAAAAATTAGCTGGGTGTGGTGGCATGCACCTGTAATCCCAGCTACTCGGGAGGCTGAGGTATGAGAATTGCTTGAACCCAGGAGTCAGACATTGCAATGAGCTGAGATCACACCACTGTACTCCAGCCTGGGTGACAGAGCAAGACTGTCTCCAAAAAATAAAAAATAAAAAAAAGGAAATACAAATGGCAAATAAGCACATGAACTATGTCAAACATCAACAGATGTTAGGAACACACAAATTAAAATCACCATGTATTTCACCATACACCTACCAGAATGGTTAAAATAAATAGTAGTACCAAGGCAAAATATTGGCAAGGATGTAACAACACTGGATCATTCACATGCTACTGGTGAAATGTAAAATGGCACAGCCACTCTGGAAAACAACTTGGCTATGTCTTCAAAAACTAAACCTACAACTACCCCATGACTCAGCAATTCCACTCCTGGGCATTTATCACACAGAAATAAAAACTAATTTTTGCACAAAAACCTGCACATGAATGTTTATAACAGCATTATACTTAAATGCCAAAAACTGTAAATAATCCAGATGTCCAACAAGGGAATGGCTATACAAACTATGATATACTCTATGGAACACGACTCAGCAATTAAAAGAAATGAAGTACTGATGTATACAACTACACAGATGAATTTCCAGAGATTTATGTTAAGTGGGGCAAAAAAAAAATCCCATAACGTTGTATACATTTTATTATTCCATGTATATGACATTCTTGGAATGATAAAATTATAGAATGGAGAACACATTAGTGATTATCAGGACTTCAGGAAAAGAGGCAGGGAACAGGGGCAGTGAACAAGAGGGAAACAGGTGTGTGTAAAAACGGATACCAGGAGGGATCTCTGTGCTGACTGAAGGGATTTTTCTGTATCTTCACTGTATCAATGACAGTATCTTGGTTGTGGTATTATACTATGGTTTTGGAAATGAATATAAGGGACATAGAATCTTTCTATACTACTTCTCACAACTGCATATAAATCTACTATTATCTTAAAATAAAAAATTTTCTAAAAAAAGGAAAATTCCCCTGCAAAGTAAAAATATCAAACTCATACCATCCTCCAAATCTAATCTCCTTCCAGTGGTAGTATCTCATTGAATGACACCGGCCATCCCAGAACAAACCAGAAACAAAACAAGCATCCCTGACAACCCTATCTCGTTTATCTTCCACATCAAATCCAAGTCCTGCTGGCTGTATCTCCTGGACATCTCTGGGACTGGTTCATTTCTTTCTGTCTCCAACACCACTAACCTAGTCCAAGTCACTCGTGCATTCATTATACAACTGGACGCCTACCCTGGCCAGAGACTGTTTTAGGTTCTTGGAAAACAGGAGTGAATGAATGAGGCAACCCCTCCTACAGCAGCTTACAATGCAGAGGCAGAGACAGATCATGAAGAAACAGGTCTATTACACAGCGCTAAGCATGGAGAGGGAAAATAAAGCACGCTGAGGAGATGGCATGGGGGCTGCAGGGCTGCGTGTCAGATGATCTGTGCTTGTGTGAGCCGAAGCCAGTGCAGCACAACGAAGTGAGTGAGCCACATGGACGCATGACCGCCACGAAGAACAGTCCCAGACAGAAAAAAGCAGGGCAGAGGCCCTGAGTGGGGGCCTGCTTGGCCCCCCTGACAAACCGCAGGGCGGCCAAGGGTGATCAGAGGCCTTGAATGAAGGGCAGAGTGGAAGGAGCTGAGGGTGAAGAGGTAGCCAGGGACAGACCATGTAGGTCTCTGAAGGCCATGATGGGGACTTTGGGCTATACTGTATGGGATGGAAACCAACGGAGATTTTGAGCACAGAAGCAATATGGTTGATTTACTCTTTAAATAGATAATTCTGGAAGTTATGAAGAGAAAAGATGTTGGTAGGAGGGGAGGGGCAGGGCATATGTACGAGTCTTTGCTGGCAAACAAGAAAAAGACTAACTCATACAAATTAAACCAGACTATACTGGGTAGGTGCGGTGGTTCAGGCCTATAATCCCAGCATTTTGGGAGGCTGACATGGGAGGATTGCTTGAGGCCAAGAGTTCAAAGAACAGCCTGGGCAGCATAGCAAGACCTCCATCTCTACAAAAACAAGTAAAATGAAATAGGGCTACAGGGCATTGTGGCCACACTTCCATCTTGTAAGCAGTCACTTTTTAAAACCATTCCAGGCCATGTCATCAGGGCCTCCCAAAGTGCTGGAATTACAGGCGTGACCCACCTCACCCAGCCTACAGGTTGAGTTTTTGGTTCAAGCTAGAGTTAATAATCTGAGATAATTCCAGGAACATCCCAGTCCTTCAACCACGCTCTCAATGAAGTGAGCGCTCATGGGAAAAGGAAGCGGTCCTGGGGCGATCTTAGTCCAGGCAGACAGGAGCCCCACCAGGGGTGCAGCAGAGATGCAAGCACGTCAGCACCCTAGGAATGCCATCTGACTTCCATCTGACAAAAGGAGGACGAAGGTCATCCCACCAAGAGCAATCGGGCAGGAAACAGCTCTGACGTCCTTCCTTACTCAATCAACTGCTCACGGTTTTCCTGCAGGGCCATCCTCCCCAATCTGAAAAGGGCACTATCAGGTGCCCGGCATCCCTCTGGACAACTCTGCACTTCTCATATTTTCAGCCTGTTAATACTTCTCTCTAGAGGGGAGACTTACTCAGCCATCAGATGCTCCCCAGTTAAAGGGAAAGGGAACAATTCTTTCTTTCTTCCTGCTCTTCCACACCAGATTCGGCCCACACATAATGGCCAGACTGACGCCCCTCTTAAATCTCACCTGGTTCCCTGCTGCTTGCATTCGGCTTACTTTGTGGTGGTCTCTGGCAGTTCATTAAATTTTAATTTAATATAAAATTAGTGTATTTCTACCAAAGGAGATTAAAAACACAAGTGTGGTTCCCCTTTTAAAAAAAAAGTTCAAGCTATCATCACGAGAAAGCTCTCCCCAGCACAGGGGCTATGGGGACCAAAGCTGCCTGCCGTGCAGCTCCTCGCTGGGCCCATGGCACAAGGGGCCATCACTGAGCCCTCTGGACTTGACAGGCCCTGCACTGTGGCGGTCAGGTTCCTCACATGCGCTGGCAGCTGCAGAATGCAGCCTGGGCCTGCCCTGGGCTACTTATGGCTCCTCAGAGCCTATGCTTAGCTCTCAAGCACCAACCAAACTCTGTGACAAGGCCCGCGGCTCTCTTCGGTGCCTGGCTCTACCTTCTCCTCACTGGCTTTACTTCTTTGGATCTTCACGAACACCATTCTTTTTTTTTTTTTTCTGAGTTGGAGTCTTGCTCTGTCACTAAGGCTGGAGTGCAGTGGCGCGATCTTGGCTCGCTGCAAGTTCCACCTCCCAGGTTCACGCCATTCTCCTGCCTCAGTCTCCTGAGTAGCTGGGACTACAGGCGCCCGCCACCACGTCCGGCTATTTTTTTGTATTTTTAGTAGAGACGGGGTTTCACCATGTTAGCCAGGATGGTCTCGATCTCCTGACCTCGTGATCTGCCCACCTCGGCCTCCCAAAGTGCTCGGATTACAGGCGTGAGCCACTGTGCCCGGCCACAAACACCATTCTTTAGGCCTGAGCAATTCTTCAGTCCTTTGATCCCAGGCCCTTCCACAGGGAAGCCTTTGCTGATGCCACCTGCCTGCTCTGCACTCTCACAGCACCGAGTGTCTTTCCCACGTGGTCCTCACTGGAATGTGTCCTTCTGTGCCTTGTGTGCAATGAGTGTGTTCACCTTGTCCCCCACTAGATCGTGCACTCCAGAAGCAGGAGACCCGCGTCCCTTTCTGCCCAATGCTATACAAAGCTGTGGGCGAGGGTTCAACCTCGATCCCCCAGAGCCAGAGCCCCCCCAGTTCAACCACTCTCAGTCCCCCACTGCCACGATGGCCCCTCCCCGTTTCTCTCCTCTGATTACTTCTCGGGCTCTGTCAGATTCCTCCTGCTTAAGCACCTCACAAATGCTGTTTCCTGAAATTCGGGCCTCCACTCGGCCCCCTCACCTGGCCAGCTCCAAGCTTCTAATGCCCGTCATGCTGATGGGCTCCCTGACCTCCCTTGAGTCTCGGCCCTGTCACTTACACACCTGCCCACCAGGGTTCCCCACCTGACTACTTCACTCACATCTCAAGTGAAATCCATCCCACACCCAACTGCTCCTGTACCCTGATCACGTGGGCGCCGCCTCCTCCCTCACGAACTCACGGCAAGTGCCTTCATCCAGGCCCTTCCACCTCCTGCCTCCCTCCATGATTGCAATTGCTCTGCAAGGCTTCCCGCCTCTAGTTTTGCCTCACTTTCAATCACGATACTCCCAAAGTGACCATCTGTATTAAATTCGAATCACATAGCAACGTCATGAATATATTCTCTTTCTGAAAAATTAAAACGTTACATGTAAATAACATCCCCTTCCATGGACCCATTCTCAATCCCATTCCAAGTGTAACTAATGTCACCAGCTAAGGTGTGTCCTCCTAACCTTTCTCTCTGCTCATGTGCACATTACACATACATGTAATTTTCATTAGACATAAATGGTGGCGTCCCAACAATGCTCTGTAACTTTTTGGGAGCTCTGTCCACGTCCCTGGACTCTTGTTTTCAGGGTGGTGATGCTCACCAGAGTAAGGACACGCCACAGGTCCCTTAGCTGTTCTTACACGGATGGAGATTCAGCTGTTTCTGATTCACATCAACTTTTCTAAGATACCAAGGACCATATGATTCCTGCCCAAATCCTTCCATTATTTCCAGTGCTCCATGGGACAGTTTCCACCTCTTACAACTGTGCCCAAGCACTTACTACGCAGCCCTTCCCTAGCTTTCTAGGCTATTTCCTTCCTCACCTCCTCCTTTCCCAAATACACCCTGAGCTTCAGCCAGAGGGATTATTTGAAGTTCCTTAAATATACTATGTTTGCTGAATGAATACATGAAAATACAGCCCTATTCTAAAACAACAGGAAAGAGTAAGAAAAGAGATGCTGAGAGATTCATGGGGAAGTGATTACAAGTGACTAATCCAGCCTAAGAGCCTGGGCTTCCGCTTCCCCACCACTTCTTGAGGCCTGAGAATTCTCAAGGGAGTTTCCCAACCAATGTTCCTACCTCCTCTCATTAACCAGACCATTGTCTGCGGCCATTCACGAGCACCTCAGGCCACCCACTTACCTAGAGAGGAGACGCCAGAACTGTCTTTCTCCACCTCCCAGGGATCTTCTCCTTGCTGCAACAGGGAGATGACTTTTGGTTTGGTAAATGAGAGTCCTGCACATAAACAACAACAACAACAAAAGTCTCGGTCTTCGTTTTGACACAACAAAGTATCCCTTGATTATTAGGGTAACCATGGCTTTTCTACAGAAGGAACGTTGCATGTATGATGTAATTAAAACTTATAAACTGGCATCTATAGAATGATCTATCAAGTAACTTTTTTTAAAATGAGAAAACATCGTATGATTCCCTTTTGAAGATGGATTTTACAAGATTCATCTGGCTGGAAAGGAGCAGTGGGAAAGGCAATGGTAGGTCGATGAAGAAGGATGAGGTAAGCCCTCTGCTGAGAGGTGAGCAAACAAACCACAGAACAACCAAAGCAGGAAAATGCTGCCTGAACTATGAGAGAATTTCTAATGTGAAATTGTGCAGCAGGAAGGGGATAATTATCAACACCCACCCGCCAAGACATAGAGCAATTCCATACTTATTAGGAGAAAGTTAAGTTTTCAATGTTTATTTACAGAGATCTGATTTGTACAATCCTCAAACTGAGCTCAAATTTTTCAGTGATCAACTGCTTTTATTCAGGGAAGGAGGTGCTGAGATATCCCGATTTTTGAATTCTGTTTCCAGAGGGGAAATTTCCTTACCCAGTGAGACCAGGTTCCTATAGTTCTCCAGCATCACATCCCGGTACAAGTTTCTCTGAGAAGGAGCCAGCTTTCTCCACTCATCCCAGGTAAAGAGCACAGCCACGTCCTCGAATGTCAGTGACACCTGTAAGGACAAGTCGTTCCAGCTCACCCAGGACCACCCTCACAGAGTGGAGGGGGCGGCAGTGGGGAAGACACGCTACCCGTGAAACACTTCTCATACTATTCAAGCTTCTGAAGGTTCCAGGTCATTCCTTTAATGAATAATTGGCCAGTAACAAATGTATACTGAGCAGCACACAGTGAGATTCAGGCCTAGTGCAGCCACTGTAAGAAATGGGTAGAGGAATTACGGCCATTAGTGGGAGCCTTAATTAGAATAATCTTTCGTTGGCAATTTTATAATACATAAAAACTTAGAACTATGTATAATCTTTAACTCACCAATTACTGTAAGAAACAGTGCACAAAAATATAAGCACAAGGATACTTATCATGGTGTTAGTAGCAAAAAAAACAGGAAACAACCTAAATACTCACTGATAGAGGCTGGGTTAAATAACTTACGGCACTACCTGTGTGCTGATTCAAGCTTGAGGATAATAATGATGAAAATCAGAACACCTCTCTTTTACTGAATGCTTTACATGGGCCAGACACTATATTTAGAGCTTTGTATTAATCATTAGTATATACTGTATCTAACCTTCACAATTACCTTATGAAGAAAATAGTTATTGTTCCCATTTTACATCACAGAAAGCAAAGTCACTGAGAGGCGAAGCAATTTGTTTAGAGTTGGCTGGGTGCAGTGACTCATGCCTGTAATCCCAGCACTTTGGGAGGCCGAGGTGGCTGGATCACAAGGTCAAGAGATCGAGACCATCCTGGCCAACACGGTGAAACCCCGTCTCTACTAAAAATAACAAAAATTAACCAGGCATGGTGGTGTGCACCTGTAGTCCCAGCTACTCAGGAGGCTGAGGCAGGAGAATCGCTTGAACCCGGGAAGCAGAGGTTGCACTGAGCCGAGATCATGCCACTGCACTCCAGCCTGGAAACAGAATGAGACTCCATCTCAAAAAAGAAAAAAAAAATTCGTCTAAAGTCACACAGCTGTTCAGTGGTAGAGCGGGGATTCCAATCCAGGCAGATGTCCTGGGCTCCATTCAAAAGTACTCTAAAACTGCCTCTCAAAATCTACCACATACTTAATAAATAACTAAGTTCATCTGCACAATGCACTTCAAACCATATCGGGCTCACATTAAAGGTTCCAATGTCAGCTATTATCACATTAATACAAACAAATATTAGGCAATCATTAGAGCTGATGGTATAAATTGCTATTTGTTGACATAAAAAGACATCCATGAAAATGTTAAGTACAAAGCAGGTTATATTTCACTGTTTCGAGTTTGTCCCCATTCAAAAAAATGTTTCTGGCCAGGTGTGGTGGCTCACACCTGTAATCCTAGCACTTTGGGAGGCCGAGGCGGGTGGACTGCCTGAGCTCAGGAGTTCGAGACCAGCCTGGGCAACACGGTGAAACCCTGTCTCTACAAAAATACAAAAAATTAGCCGGGCGTGGTGGCATGTGCCTGTAATCCCAGCTACTCGGGAGGTTGAGGCAGGAGAATTGCTTGAACCCAGGAGGCGGAACTTGCAGTGAGCCGAGACTGCACCACTGCACTCCAGCCTTGGTGATAAAAGTGAGACTCCCTCTCCAAAAAAAAAAAAAATATATTTCTACATACATCAAAAACTATTGAAACATGCAATAAACTGAATGACAGTGATTATCTCCAGATGGTGGGGTTAAGGGTGATTTTATTTTCTATTGTATATATGAAATATATAGAGTACACAGTCGTGTGTCGCATTAACGATGGAGGTACGTTCTGAGAAATGCATTGTTAAGCCATTTCATCATTATGGGAATATAAGAGAGAAACCTGGATGGTATGGCCTCCCACACACCCGGGCTATATGGTACAGCCTGTTACTCCTAGGCTACAAACCTGTACAGCATGTTACCGTACTGAATACTGTAGAGAACTGTAAGACAATGCTAAGTGTCTGTGCATGTAAATATATTTAAACATAGAAAAGGCATGGTACACTACAGCATAAAACAGAAGAAATGGTACACCTGTATAGGGCTCTTGCCATGAATGGAGCTTCCAGGACTGGAAGTCGCCTGGCTGAGTAAGCAGTGAGTGAATGTGAAACTTAGGACACTATTGTGCATGACTGTAGACATTTTAAACACTGTACACTTAGGCTACACTAAATTTATTTTTTTAAAGTTTTCTTTAACAAATTGTCCTTAGCTTACTGTAACTTTTACTTTCTAAACTTTTTAATTTTTTCAAACTTTGACTCTTTTGTAGTAACACTTATCTTAAACATTGTCTAGCTGTACAAAAATATTTTCTTTCTTTATATCCTTATTTTATAAGCTTTCTCCTACTTTAAAAGCTTTTAATTTTATTTTTACTTTAAAAAATTTTTTGTTAAAAACTAGGACATAAATATGCACATTAGTCTAGGCCTACACGGGTCAGCATCAACACCACTGTCTTCCACCTCTCCACCCTGTCCCACTGGAAAGTCTTCAGGGGCAATGACACACATGCAGCTGTCATCTCCTATGAGAACAAAGCTTTCTTCTACATACCTCTCAAAGAACCTGCCTGAGGCTGTTACAGTTAACTTTTTAAAAAACAAGCAAAAGGAAGACACTGTAAAATAACAAGAATAGTACAATAAATATATAACCCAGCAACACAGTCAGATATCATCAACTATTAGGAACTGTACAATCGCATATGCTGTATACTTTTATAGGACTGGCAGGCTGCATGGTAGGTCTGTTTATACCAGCATCACCACAAAACAGGAGCGAAGCCCTGCACTATAATGTTACAATAGCTACTTAGTCATTAGGAGACAGGAATCTTTCAGCTAGGTTTTAATCTTATGGGACCACTGTCACATTTATGGTCTTTTATTGACCAAAATGTCATTATGCAACGCACAACTATATAAACATACACATACATATGCACATATATATACACACGTATCCATAAACATACATATATATATACACACACATATACATATGTATATATATAAATGTTTCAGTCTCTAAAATTTACACCATAACCCTGCAATATTTTTATGGTGAAAAAGAGCATCAAATTATCTGCATATTGGGGAAGAGTACAAGACATGATCTTTGTTCTCAAAGAATGTATAATCTGACTGGCGGACTAGAAAATGCATGAAATAATTTGAACAACTGTGTATCTGCATAGGGCCCTGAGACAAGAACACAAGGTCCAGGGCAGCCAAGATCCCAGGTCATGTGCTTTGCTAGAGGTAGCAGCAAGATCATAACTCCGGTTTTCTAATTGTGAACTCTGCACTCTCTGGTCTTAAAATTCCCTTCACTGAATTTTACACACAGGTCTACACATTACTGACGCATGGGAAGCAAGAACAGACAGGATGGATGCCACAGAGACTCACCCACACACAGGGATGGACAAGGTTCTAGTCAGGAGAGCAGCTTGGCTCTGTGAGAATGGAATAGGAATGCCTTCGAGGACAAATACCAGCTCAAATGCACAATAGCCTGTTCTGGCCACACCCTCAGCTCCCACTCCACTGTCTTGGCTAGTTTAAAAGATAATGCCGCCAGGCGCGGTGGCTCACACCTTTAATCCCAGCACTCTGGGAGGCTGTGGCTGGTGGATCACGAGGTCAGGAGATTGAGGCCATCCTGGCCAACATGGTGAAACCCCGTCTCTACTAAAATACAAAAAAAAAATTAGCCGGGCGTGGTGGCACATGCCTGTAGTCCTAGCTACTCAGGAGGCTGAGGCAGGGGAATTGCTTGAACCAGGGAGGCGGAGGTTGCGGTGAGCCGAGATCGCGCCACTGCACTCCAGCCTGGGTGACAGAGCAAGACTGCCTCTCAAAGAAAAAAAAAAAAAAGATAATGCCACGCTGCAGAAGCACTCTGGTATCGCGTGGCTGCATCTGCCCATACTCTGAAAGACGCACCACAGGGACGACTGGGTGGTCCGAGGGAACTCAGAGCCAGGCATACTTGGACTGTACTCAGGTTACTTAACTTTTCTGAGCCTCAGTTTCCTCACATGTAAAACGAGAATTGTAATTGTTGTGCTACTGTGAGAGTGAGAGAACAAATGTAAAGCCCTCAGCCCATTCCCTGGTATGCTAGACACTCGGTGGACATTAGTATTGTTAGATAAAAAAATGAATAAAGGGTAACATCGTCTGGGTCCTAAATACATTGTACAGCAGTTTCTATCAACATTAACATTAATATATGAAGACAATAATGTCACTCAGCAAACACAACCACCATATACTGAGCAGTAACTACTCAGTGCCCAGCCCTGATCCGAACACTTTCCACGCACTAACTCATGTGATCCCTTCATCTACGCTGGGCGGTGGGCACGGTTGTTATTCCCATTTCACAGGTGAGAAAACTGAGGCACAGAGAGGTGAGGCCCAAGGCCCACAAACAGCAACAGAGGAGATGGGTTAAAACGCTGCCATCTGGCTTGACAGCCCTACTTCCTAACTACCACCTACGCTGCCTCTGCACTATTGCTATCCCATGCAACCCTTCCTGCCGCTAGCTGAGGGGTCTTCTCTCTGTGTCCTGCGAGTCAAGCGACCTCTCCAACTCTGTTCACTCTCGTCTCACCTAGAAAGGGTGGCCTCCTCATTCCCACCACACAAACATGAAAACGGTCTACAATAGATTTCAAGACAGTGATACAAGCAAAGAATATGATTCACAAAGTTAAGAGGGACAAAAAACTAAAAACGATGCGTTGGAGAAGCCTGGGGAAGGGGTGGTGTTATGAGGATTCTCAGGGGTGAAAAGAGAAAGGATTCCTGCGAAGGACAGGAAGGGAGACATGGGTGAGTGGAGGAGGCAGGGATTTTTCCCACGTGTGTACGTTTGCTCTGTCCCTAGGGATAGACAGACTTGTGGGATCTTACTTGTCAAACTAGTCACACAATGGATGAAGATTAGCGAACAAACTGTTAATTAAAAACCACTAGACACGGACGGGGAGGGTGGGTGGTCCTCCCTACAGAATCCACCACTCCTGAGGGCGGACCAGCTCCTCCAAGAGAAAAGGACTTGGGCTCCATCCTGGCTGAAGATGGTCCCGGGTGAAGAACTCCAGTTAGTGGGGAAAATCCATCCACCGGGATCTGGGAGGGCAATGAGCTCACCTGGGGCCTCGCTTCCCGCTGCCCAGCAGCCATGTCCTCTTTCTGGCTCTCCCGGGAGGACGGCGCAGTCTCCAGAAGGCAGATCTGAGAAGAAAAAGGGAGCCGGGAAGAACCCCTTCTGCTTTCCAGCCCTGGAATCCGCAGCTCTAAAACCCCGACTCCCGCTGAGAAGGACCCCGCGCGCCCTCACAGGGATTCGGGAGGAGCCAGGAGCCCGCGGACCAGAGCAGCGCTGGGCCGCCCGGCCAGGCCCAGGCCTCACAGGCTTGGGGCTTACGGAGGGGACGCTGGACCCGCAGTGCCAGCGGCGACCCGCTGAGCCCACCAGGGCCGGGGCTCGCCCCACGCCGCTGAGTTCCTCGGCGCCAGCTGGCACTGCCAGCACCCACTGCACCGCTCAGGAAACTGAGGCAGCGCCGGGGCACCTGCCCCGTTCACGCCCCTGCGAGGCGGGCCGGGACTCCCACCACGACGGCCCCGGGACGACTTCCCTCCGCCTCAAGCCTTTCCCAGCCGGTTCCTCTCTCTCCCGCCAACAAATCATCTCCCGACTCCACGGAAAACGGCTTTGAAGAGGAAAGCGCTGGGTGTCCCGAGCAGGAGGAGTGGCCGTCCTGGGGACTGACTCAGAAACCGGGCCCGGCTGCCTCTGCCCTGCGCTCGGGGTCCCGGCGCCCCGAGTCCGCGAGGCCCACACGGCGCGGGCAGGGTGGGCCCGGGAGGAAACGCCTGGCCCCGCGTTCACGGCGGGCGGCGCGAGCCAGAGGCAGGGGCATCGGCAGCGGCACCGGAGCGGCCCGTGAGGGGCGAGAGTCCAAGTCCTGGCGCGGGGGCCGGTGACAGACGCGGGGGTGCCCACCCGCGCCCACAGAGGCCCTCGGAGCCCCGCGGCCTCAGGTCGTCCTGGCGCCAGGCGCCGCCTCTTCCCGGCACAGCCAGCCATGCCGCTCACCTCCCCAGGATCCGGCGTTCCCGGGCCGCGCCTCCCCGCCGCACTCTGCAAGCAGGAAGCTCCAGCCTCGTGACCCGGCTCCTCCGACGTCTGGGCGACCTCAAGCCCGGCGCCGCTCACCGGGCAGCGAAAGCTCCGCAGAGCGCCTGGGACCTAGAGGAGCAAGGCGGCCGCTAAGGCTTCTAGGAAATGGAGTCCACGGGAGGACGCTGGCTTTCTGGGAAGTGTAGTTCCACGCGTTTGAGGCGCGGTCGCAGCTGAGCTGTTAGGCGCCCAGACGTATGAGAGGGCCCGGGTGAGCTGTAGAGCCCCGGGTTCCTGGTTCTTCGGAAGAGAAGGGGAGGTTCCCGGCGGGCAGTAACTTGCAACTCTGTGTGTGAATTTCAGGATGGCGTGGGCGGCACGAAAACAACTACTACACAGTTGGGAAAGGAAAATCCCCTGCAAAAGATGTTGACAAAGCTGGATTTCCACGTGCAAAAGATGAGCCTGTACCCTGACCGTACACCATACATAAAAATTAACTGAAAATTGGTTAAAAACCTAAATGTGAGACCAAATTATTTTATAAATTACTAAAGTAAAAAGGGAAAAAACTTCAGGATGTTGGAGATGGCAATGATTTCTTGAATATGACATCAGAAGCACAGATAGCACAAATAGACAAATGGGACGACATCAAACTTAAAAACTTTGGCTAATCAAAGGAAACAAAGGCAATCTACAGAATAGACGAAAATGCTTACATATCATATATCTGATTTGCAATATATCCTGGATTTATATGGAACTTTTACAACTCAACAACAATAACAAAACCAAATAACCTGATTTTAAAATGTACAAAGGACTTGAACAGGCAATTCTCCAATGAAGATATACAAATGAGCAATGAGCAACAAGCATATAAAAAGATGGTAAACATCTCTAGGTATAAGAGAAATATAAACCCAAACTCAATGAGAAATCACTGCACCTCCATTAGGATGGCCACGATCAAAATGATGTAAATTGGTACAATCATTACAGAAAATGGTATAGAGGTTCCTCAAAAATTTATAACTAGAGCTACATTAGGATCCACCAATCCCACTTCTGGCTATAGATCCAGAGGAAGTGAAACTCCATGAGATACCTGCACTCCCATGTTAGCTGCAACATTATTCACCATGGCCAAGATATGGAAACAACTAAGTATCTGTTGATGGATGAATAGATAAAGGAAATGTTTTCTTTGTTTGTTTGTTTGAGACGGTGTCTTGCTCTGTCACCCAGGCTGGAGTGCAATGGCACAATCTTGGCTCACTGCCACCTCCGCCTTCTGGGTTCAAGCAGTTCTCTGCCTCAGCCTCCCAAGTAGCTGGGATTACAGGCACCCATGACCACGCCTGGCTAATTTTTGTAGTTTTAATAGAGATGGGGTTTCACCATCTTCACCAGGCTGGTCTTGAACTCCTGACCTCGTGATCCATCCTCCTTGGCCTCCCAAAGTGCTGGGATTACAGGCGTGAGCCACCAAGCCCAGCCACAATGTGTTTATATACACAAAGGAATATTATTCTGCCTTAAAAAAATAAAGAAATCCTGACATATGTGACAATATGGATGAACCTGGAGGACATTATGTTAAGTGAAATAAAGAAGGCACAGAAATACAAATACTGCATGATTTCATTTACATATAGAATCTAAAGTAGTCAAAATCATAGAAGAAGGTAGCATGGTGATTTCCCTGTGTGTTAAATACCAATCTTCCCATATAGGTAATTCCATATGGCACAACCGTCCACCTGGATGCACAAGGAGTCATTCCCTTACTTGTAGAGCCACGCCCACCCTGTTGCCATGAACTGCAGGTGTCCTTCCATGGTTGCTTGCCCAGTGCAAGGCCCTGTTATCTCTCTCTACACTACTCTACACTTCCACAAGCTGCTGCTTCTGTTTTTGTTGTTGTTGTTGTTGTTTGTTTTTGTTTTTGAGAGACGGGGTCTCACTATGTTGCCCAGGCTGGTCTCAAACGCCTAGGCTCAAATGATCCTCCCGCCTCGGCCTCCCAAAGTGCTGGGATTACAGGCGTGAGCCACTATGCCTGGTGTAAAAAAGATTTTTTAACAAAAATGAGATGTTTTATTGTCTTCTCTTTGCAATTAGAGTGAAAGCCAGAATCCTTGTTGTGGGCCCTAAATCATATGGCTTTTGACTCCTTTTCCAGTATCTACTGTTTTTCTTCTACACTCTGCTTCTCAGCACAAAGCCGAATGTGTTGCTGTCTTCCATAAAAATCCTTCCTCCGGTCGGGTGTGGTGGCTCACACCTGTAATCCCAGCACTTTGAGAAGCTGAGGCAAGTGCATCACTTGAGGCCAGGGGTTTGAGACCAGCCTGGCCAACATGGTGAAACCCCGTCTCTACTAAAAATACAAAAACTAGCCAGGCGTGGTGGTGCACGCCTGTAATCCCAGCTACTCAGGAGACTGAGGCAGGAGACTCTCTTGAACCCAGGAGGGCAGAGGTTTCAGTGAGCTGAGATCGTACCACTGCATTCCAGCCTGGGCGACAGAGCGAGACTCTGTCTCAAATAAATAAATAAATAAATCCTTTCTCAGCTGGGCACAGTGGCTCATGCCTGTAATCCCAGCACTTTGGGAGGCCCAAGTGGGTGGATGACCTGAGGTCAGACCAGGCTGACCAACATAGTGAAACCCCATCTCTACTAAAAATACAAAATTATCCAGGCGTGGTGGCACATGCCTATAATCCCAGCACTTTGGGAGGCTGAGGTGGGACAACTGCTTGAGCCCAGGAGTTTGAGACCAGCTTGGGCAACATAGTGAGATCCTGTCTCTACAAAAAAAAAAAATTATGAAAATTAGCTGGGCATGATGGCACACTCCTGTGGTCCCAGCTACTTGGGAGGCTGAGACAGGAGGGTTGCTTGAGCCCGGGAGGAGGAGATTGCAGTGAGCTGAGATTGTGCCACTGCACTCCAGCCGCCTGGGCAATAAAGCAAGACCAGATCTGTCTCATATAAATACATACATACATACATACATACACCCCAACCCTCAAAAGCCAGCAGCCAACAATGATGTAAAAAATTAAAAACTCAACCGGGCACAGTGGCTCACGCCGGTAATCCCAGCATTTTGGGAGGCTGAGGCGGGCAGATTACTTGAGGTCAGGAGTTCGAGACCAGCCTGACCAATATGGAGAAAACCCGTCTCTACTAAAAATATAAAATTAGCCGGGCATGGTGGCACACGCCTGTAGCCGAACTACCCGGGAGGCTGAGGTGGGAGGATCGCCTGAGCCCAGGAGGTTGAGGCTGCAGTGAGCCATGATCGTGCCATTGTACTTTAGACTAGGCAACAGAGTGAGACCCTGTCTCAAAAAGAAAAAACAAAAAACCAAATTTGTACTTCTGCTCTGGGGAAAACAGACATGTATTTCCCTACTCTTTTCACTAAACACACTACAAATCTTCACTATTGTATCTAAAACAAACATAAGAAAACTATGAAAAGTAGAGAGAAGCAAGCCACTGGCAATGGCACTCAGTCAGACTCAAGTGACAACATGGTGATGAGTTCTCTGGGTCTCTGTTTACCTCATATATCCTAGTCTTGGAAGCAAAGAAGCTGGCAACTCAGAAATGCAAATGGGCACACAAAAAGCACCCCCCAAAAGTCTCCATCCTCTCTCTAGCCAAAAGACCAGGAAAGGGACAGCCTACCACGACAGTACACAGTAACTGCTTTACTCCAGTCAGAACTGCAGAAAAACCATGTCCACACCCCCACTATGCCAACAGAAATGGAAGAAGGGCCTAGACTTCCATCTCTGCCAGGAAGAAAGGAGGGCAAATGCAATAGGCTTCCCTTCTCCTCTTGAGTCTTCTAAATTGTGTTTGATAGTGGAGGCAAAAATTACAATTGTCCTATGGGTGTAAATACATGTAGAGGGGCTGGGTGCAGTGGCTCACGTCTGTAATCCCGGCACTTTGGGAGGGCGAGGTGGGCGGATCACTTGAGGTCAGGCGTTTGAGACCAGACTGACCAACATGGTGAAACCTTGTGTCTACTAAAAATACAAAAATTAGCCGGGCGTGGTGGTGTATGCCTGTAATCCCAGCTACTCGGGAGGCTGAGGCAGGAGAATCACTTGAACCTGGGAGGTGGAGGTTGCACTAAGCTGAGGTCATGGCATTGCACTCCAGCCTGGGCATCCCAGCAAGACTGACTGTCTAGAAAAAAATAAAAATAAAAAATACCACTCTGGGTTCTGGTTCTGGTCTGGCATGTAAGAAGCTTAGAAATCTCCACTCCTGGCCGGGTATGGTGGCTCACGCCTGTAATCCTAGCACTTTGGGAGGCCCAGGTGGGTGGATTGCCTGAGCTCAGGAGTTCGGGACCAGTCTGGGAAACACGGTGAAACCCCGTCTCTACTAAAATACAAAAAACTAGCTGGGCATGGCGGCGGGCGCCTGTAGTCCCAGCTACTTGGGAGGCTGAGGCAGGAGAATCACTTGAACCAGAGAGGCGGAAGTCACAGTGAGCCAAGATCGCACCACTGCACTCCACCCTGGGTGACAGAGCGAGACTCCGTCTCCAAGAAAAAATTAAAAAAAGAAATCTCCACTCCTGAAAGAGAGATTAAGATCAACAACTCTTCTGAAACAGATTTGTAAGAGACGTGAGGATACAGGACCACTCTCTGCCCTCTCCAAAGTGAAGAGAGGACAGGTGAATACAGACAGCCACAATTTACTGGAACAGAAACTTAGGAGCTGAAACGTGGGGAACCTGTGCCAGGCAGGGAAACCAGAACTGTAACTGACGACCTGCTGGAGACTCAGTGTGGACAAGTCTCAGATGAAAACTCCAGGAGGACCCAGGTACTGGGGGTCCCTACGCTTTCGTGAATTTTACCTGCTGGAGCTCAGCCAGGTTCTCACAGTAAATAACTGAGAAAAAATCCCAGATTTTTGTGTGTCTGGCAGGGAGAAGGGAAATAAACATTTTGAAATATACCACTTTGAAATAAATATAAGCATTCTGCTCTTAACAAGATCTTCCCCGAGGAGCAACCATTAGGCTCATGCCAGTATCCCAGCACTTTGGAGGCCAAGGTGGGAGGATTGCTTAAGGTCAGAAGTTTGAGACCAGCCTGGGCAGCAAAGTAAGATCTCATCTCTACAAAAGACTGTTTTTTTTTAGTTAGCCAGGTGTGGTGCTGCATGCCTGTAGTTCCAGCTACTTGGGGCTGCTGAGGTAGGAGGATGGTTTGAGCCTGAAGTTCAAGGCTGCAGTAAGCTGTGATGGCACCACTGCACTCCAGACTGGGCAACAGAGGGAGACCCAGCCTTCCCTGACCAAAATAAACAGTTTAACCAGAGACTCATCTAATGAGGTTTCCTCAGAGCCTAACTGACCTGGGCAAAAAGAAACAATTTAACCCTTCAGAGCCTAATGCCTTCAGGGAAGGGAAATACCCACCTTCAGTTCCCTGCAGCCATCCCATCCTCTCCCACCTAAGGACTTGGGTGGGGTGGAGGGGAGCAACCTGAGCAGCATTGTGAAGTTCAGTCTAGGGGCACAGGCTCACCACAAGGCTGAGACCTAATCACGGGGCTGTCGCATGCTTCCCTGCCCCCACACCTTATCGCCACATCACTAAAGCCTTGTCCGCTGCAGTTCCCTGCTCAGCCATACCATGCCCCATTTTCAAGAAACAAAATAACAAGACATACTCAAAGGCAAAAAACAGTTTAAAGAGAGAGAGAACACGAATCAGAACCAGACTCAGACGGCAGGGACATTGGAATTATCAGACAGGGAGTTTAAAACCACTGTGATTCATCTCTACTAAAAATACACAATTAGCAGCGCGTGGTGGCCCAAGCCTGTAATCCCAGCTACTCAGGAGGCTGAGGCAGGAGAATCACTTGAACCCAGGAGGTGGAGGTTGCAGTGAGCCAAGATCACGCCATTGCACTCCAGCCTGGGCAACAAGAGCGAAACTCCGCCTCAAAAAAAAACAAAAACAAAAACAAAAAAACAGAGAAGGAAATTACATAATGATAAAAAGTTTAATCCACCAAGAAGGCATAGCAATCCTAAATGTGTATGCATTAAGAAACAGAGCTATAAAAATATGTGAAACAAAATGTGGAAGAAAATGAATAGAGAAATAGACAATTAGACAAGTGCACCATTGTAGTTGGAGGTTTCAACATCCCTCCCTCAACATCAGGACACAACTAGGCAGGATATCTGCAAGGAAATAGAATGATATTCAACACCAACAACAACCAAAAGGGTCTAACAGACATTTGTCAAACACTTCAACCAACAACAGCATACATTCCTTTCAAGTGCCCAGAGAACATACACCCAATAGACCAATTTCCAGAGCATAAAACAAACTTCAACACATTTAGAAGAATTTTATCATACAGAATGTGTTCTCTGACCATGATGGAATCAAACTGGAAACAATAACAGAAAGACAACATAAAAAACTTTTACACTTGGAAAATCAATAACACACTTCTACATAATCCATGGGTCCGTAAGAAGTCTTAAGGGAAATCGAAATGCATGGAAGGAATGAAGATGAAAATATAACATATCGAAATGTGTGGGGCACAGCTCTAAAGCAAGGCTGAGAAAGAATCAACCTAACCGGACTTCTTGCTGAGAAGCAAAACTTGGGGGAAAAAAGGAACATGACATAACTTGTCAATATCAGTAATGAAACAAGGGCTATTACACAAATCAGATCCTGCAGACATCAAAAAGATAAGAGAATACTCTACAAACATAAAATTTGACAACTTCAACGAAATATGCCAGTTCCTCAGAAACAAACAAAAAAACCCCACAGACTGCCACAAATCACCTATATGAAATAAGTAATTTGAATAGTCCTATACTATCAAACAAATTGAGATTAGCCAGAAGTGGTGGACACGCCTGTAATCCCAGCATTTTTGGAGGCTGAGGCAGGTGGATCACCAGTCAAGAGTTCGAGACCAGCCTGGCCAACATGACAAAACCCCGTCTCTACTAAAAATACAAAAATTAGCCAGGCGTGGTGGCAGGCACCTGTAATCCCAGCTACTCGGGAGGCTGAGGCAGGAGAATTGCTTGAACCTGGGAGGCAGAGGTTGCAGTGAGCCGAGATTGCACCACTGCACTCCAGCCTGGGTGACAGAGATGCTGTCTCCAAACAAAAGAAAAGAAATTGAAATCATAATTTTAAGACTAAAAAAAATTTTTTAGGCCAGATGCATTCAGTGGAGAATTCTATCAAGTGTTTAAAGCAAAATTTACTCCAAAATTAACACAATACCTTTCAGAAAATAGAAGAGGAGTCTGCAGGAACTCACTCTGAGCTGCTGGAATGCAGTGAGTCACGGGGTTCCTGAGTGTGGAAATGTATTTGCTCCTCTTTTCTTCTGGCAGTCTCGGAAGCTCACAAGAGTCCTGCTGCTATCAAAAGCCCCGGATGTAATGTAGTCAGACCGTCTGAATCAGAGTGTTCTGATTACATTTGTTTTTTGTTTGAGATGGAGTCTCGCTCTGTTGCCCAGGCTGGAGTGCAGTGGTGTGATCTTGGCTCACTGCAACCTCTGCCTCCTGGGTTCAAGTGATTTTCCTTTTTCAGCCACCCGAGTAGCTGGGAGTACAGGTGCCCACCACCACGACTGGCTAATTTTTGTATTTTTAGTAGAAACAGGGTTTCACCATGTTGCCCAGGCTGGCCTCAAACTCCTAACCTCAAGTGATCCGCCTGCCTCAGCCTCCCAAAGTGCTGGGTTAATAGATGTAAGAACCGATGGTGGGAAAAAGCAGAACAGGGCTGTACACAGGGTGGTCAAGAATGCTGGGACTATGCTGCTGAGATTGTTTTCTGGCTTCGGAATCTCAGATGCAGGCCTGGGTGCCCTCATGGCCCCACTCAGAATGAAACTGGTATTTCAGGCACCATTCACTGCATACCACCCAATCCTTCAGAATCATACCTGAGTATCAGTGAGCAGACAGCGAGGGACTTCTTAAGTCACTTTAAACTGAATGTCATTGGCCCAAGTGTAATCCTTGATTTTTTTTTTTTTTTTTTTTTTTTGAGATGAAATCTCACTCTGTCTCCCAGGCTGGAGAGCAATGGTGCAATCTCAGGTCACTGCAACCTCCGCCTCCCGGGTTCAAGCAATTCTCCTGCCTCAGCCTCCCGAGTCGCTGGGATTACAGGTTCTGCCACAACAACCAGCTCATTTTTGTATTTTTAGTAGAGAAGGGGTTTCATTATGGTGGCCAGGATGGTCTCGAACTCCTGACCTCAAGTGATCCTCCCACCTTGGCCTCCTAAAGTGGTGGGATTACAGGCATGAGCCACTGCACCTGGCAATCCTTGATTCTTTTCATGTCACCTAAAAAGATCACATTCTCTTCATTTCCATAGTCAAATTTCAGGCCGCATTCCCAATACCCTTGAAAATTGTCATAATCAAAATGGAGTCACTGAGGTTAAGAAAATCCTGACAAAGCCAACGAAGGCCATGAAGAGAAGGTTCTCACACTTTTATGCCTGAGAATGAAAAAGACTCTACAAAAACCACAACATTGCACAAAGGCCATCACAACCTTACATAAAAAAACACTTCTGCAAGTACATCTGCCCAGCAACTGCCTGTCCAAACACAGCCTGGTATCGCCCTTATTATTGATCTTTGTAGCAAAGGATAATTTTTTGTTTGTTTGTTTTGTTTTGTGAGACGCAGTCTCACTCTGCCGCCAGGATGGAGTGCAGTGGTGCGATCTCAGCTCACTGCAACCTCCGCCTCCCGGGTTCAAGCAATTCTTCTGCCTCAGCCTCCCAAGTACCTGGGACTACAGGTGGGTGCCACCATGTCCAGCTAATTTTTGTATTTTTAGTAGGGATGGGGTTTCACCATGTTGGCCAGGATGGTCTTGATCTCTTGACCTTGTGATTCGCCCACCTCAGCATCCCAAAGTGCTGGGATTACAGGCCTCGTGAGCAACCACACCCGGCCGGATAATTATTTCAAAAACAATTATGTAATCTCCTCACTTTTCCCTTAAAATCCTTTGTCTTGCTTTACCTCCCTGAATATGGATATACTTTAACTACAGTATTTCCTGTTGCAATGTCCTATTCCCTAAAAAACACTTCCTTTAGAGAGCCTCTCTCTGTTTCTTATTTAGGTTGACAACCCATATGGCCAGGAAGCCCCCTAAATGGGTTCTGTGCTTTCCACTTTAAGATCATCCAGGCCGGGCGCAGTGGCTCACGCCTGTAATCCCAGCACTTTGGGAGGCCAAGGCAGGCAGATCACTTGAGGTCAGGAGTTCATAACCAGCCTGGCCAACATGGTGACATTACAGGCGCACACCACGATGCCTGGCTAATTTTTGTAGTTTTAGTAGAGACGGGGTTTCACCATATTTGTCAGGCTGGTCTCGAATTCCTGACCTCTGGTGATCCGCCCACCTTGGCCCCCCAAAAAACAATCCCCTAAAGCAAGAATGTTCCAAGTAACTTAACAGCAAAGAGCAAAACCCATCCCTTGTTAAAGGAACACATAATGCCCAGACCCCCAAAATATAAAATGCACAATGCTGGTGTTAGCCGAAGAACATGAGATCCATGGAAGAAGGAAAGAAAACTTTCTCTTCAGAGGAAGAAGCAGTTCTCAGATTGGGGAACACGGCTTCCAGGGAAACCTGAAAGGGCATGCTTGGCAGAGGGAGGGGGAAGTTGATATCTAGGTCTTCTAGGGTTAACCTTACATACAGATTGAGCAGGGTTGGAGAAATCTATGAATATTCATGAGGGAAGCCAGGGGCATGTGCAGTGGATAAACATGTAACATTCCATGTTTACTTTGGGATGGGGTTTTAGCATTAAAATTATGTGGACTTTGTCTCTGTATGCCAGAAGATGAACTGTAACCAGGCGCGGTGGCTCACGCCTGTAATCCCAGCTCTTTAGGAGGCCAAAGTGGGCGGATCACTTGAGGCCACAAGTTTGAGATCAGCCTGACCAACATGGCCAAACCCCATCTCTACTAAAAATACAAAAATTAGCTGGGCATGGTGGCGGGCACCTGTAATCCCAGCTATTCGGGAGGCTGAGGCAGGAGAATCACTTGAGCCCGGGAGGTGGAGGTTGCAGTGAGCCGAGATCGCGCCACTACACTCCAGCCTGTGGGACAGAGCAAGACTCTGTTTAAAAAAAAAAAAAAAGTAGTGAACTGTAGTGCACAAAGACAGTTAGTCCATAGTCTCTATAATGGCCGAAACTGCCCTGAGGTTAGGGGCTATTTACCGGTAAACAATGCTTTTTTGGCCGGTCCTCTGTCCAGTTGGAGTTGTGTTGGGACCGTCAAGGGAGGCTCAATCAGCTGGGGTCAGGCAGTTTCCTAGGGTCAGCTGGGAAATTCTCCAGCTGTAGTTGTTTCCGCAATGCTTTTCAGGAGTTGGTTTCTGCTTAATTACAGGAAAGAACCTTACAGCAATTAACGCAGAAATATGTGCCTAACTCATCCTTCTGGCCATAAGATTCTGTTTTGGGTGTGTGTCTCATTTTAACCACAGGAAGTCCACTTCATCTGTATTCGGAAATGTTTTAACACCGACATTGGGACTCAGAAGTTGAAACCTCAAATATTGGCTCTGTGACATGCTGAAAATCCTTAGAAGCAGCCTCAGAATCAGGGTCCTTCTAATCTTATTTTATTCCTCTTCCAAGAGCAGGGAGGGACACTAGAATTTAGAAAGCTCCTTTCCAAAAGAAATGCAATGGTCTTTAGACTCCCTCCATAGGGATCTCAAAAACCAGGAAAGATTAACCACCAGAGAGAAGATGGGGAGTCACCACCACACTCAGACAGACTTTTCCTCTATTCTTCTTAGGGAAGCTCCAAGAGGTTACCTAAGAAACTTTATCTGCATAACATGACAGTCTTTGGTGTGTGAACCATTGTCACACCAATTGTGAACCAACGTTCCTGTGAACCATTGTATGAGACTGGACCTATTCATTCCCCCGTTTCTCCTTCCCCCATGACATGGACATTTAAGTCTCAACCATCTGCCCCTCTTTGAGTTCACATTTTGTGTGGATCCCATGGGCACGTGTGCATGTAACAAATTTACCATGCTTTTCTCTTGTTAACCAGTTTTGTGTCACCTGTGATCCTTTACAATGGCAAGGAAAGAGATCACCCCCTTTCTGGCCCTACACTGGCCCTAAAATTACCAGGCATGCAACAAGACAGAGCTAGAATTCACCGCTAGCAGAGAGAATAAAAAAGACTCAGATTGATGCGGATGGTGGAATTAGTGAAGAAAAGCTTTAAAACAGCTATTACGGCCGGGCACGGTGGCTCACACCTGTAGTCCCAGCATTTTGGGAGGATGAGGCGGGTGGATCACGAGGTCAGGAGATCAAGACCATCCTGGCTAACACGGTGAAACCCCATCTCTACTAAAAAAAATACAAAAAATTGGCCGGCCATGGTGGCGGGCGCCTGTAGTCCCAGCTACTCGGGAGGCTGGGGCAGGAGAATGGCGTGAACCCGGGAGGCGGAGCTTGCAGTGAGCCGAGATGGCGCCACTGCACTCCAGCCTGGGAGACAGAGCGAGATTCCATCTCAAAAGAAAAAAAAAAAACAGAAAAAACAGGTATTACAATTAAGACTGCCTATGGTCAAGCGTATAGAGGAAGCAGGAGTGTAAGATCATTGATGAATATAAAAAGGACTGGAAGAGAACTGCAAAATACAGTAACTGAAAAAAAAAATCAAAGAAGCCACGCTATCCCATTAAAACCAGGAATTCTAAAGCAATCGCACATCAAGCACTTCAGTATATTCCTCATAGTGAAATGAGAAAAGGAAGTCACAGGTGAAGTCTCACCCATTTCCCCACATGAAGTATAAATTGCTCATGTATATAGTTTACACACATCACTAGTAAGACTAGGATAACATTTCATGTCAAACAGGATTAAAATCAAAGCAACAGTCCCCAAACAGTTGACGTTCAAACACTAGAGCCACTCCCAAACCATCTGTACAAAATAAGGCTGTTTTTAACACCGACATGCCACCTTGTCCAAGAAGCATTAGACGGCCGGGCATGGTGGCTCATGCCTGTAATCTCAGCACTTTGGGATGCCAAGGCAGGCGGATCATCTGAGATCAGGAGTTCAAGACCAGCCTGGCCAACATGGTGAAACCCCGTCTCTACTAAAAATACAAAAAAATTAACTGGGCGTGGTGGCGGGGCTACTCCTCCCCAGGTCCCTCTGTGGTTGCCAAGTAGTCACTGAGTGTGCAAAAAACGCACTAAAAGAGTATTGAAAAAAAGTAAAATTTGTACTTCAATCCATCAATCCTTACTTTCCTAGGGGCCAGTGTATCAAAGTGTTGGTTGACACGTTTTATGTCAGTTTTTCAATATCTGCACAAATTCCTGCCGGCATTTTTATTGGGATTGCCTTGCATTTACAGAGCAAGTTGGGGAAATTGACATCTTGGCAATATCAACCTTCTGATCCATAAAAAGCTGTTGGCTTAAGTATTATTTGATCTTCATCAGAGTTTTGTAGTTTTCAGCATACGGATTCTGCACGTATTTTGTTAAATGTATACCTGTGTACTTTATTTTGTCTTTTTTTTGGCTATTGTAAATGGTATTTTTATAATTTAAAATTCCAGTTGTTATATAACAAAGGTCTGCAAATAATGACCCATGAGGCAAATCTGATTCCCCACCTGCTGCTTTTCTTTGGCTAAGAATCATTTTTCACATTATTAAACAGTTGAAAAAATCAAAAGACTAGCATTTTTGTGACCTGAGAAAACTGAAATTCAGATCTGAGTGGCCATAAATAAAGTGTTGCTAGAACACAGACATGCTCCCTTATTATTTACGTGTTGTCTATGGGTGCTTCCCATTACAAGAGCAGAGTTAATTGCAACAGAGATCACATGGTTTACAAAAATAAAATATTTACTATTTTGCCCTTCAGAAAAAAAAAAAAAATTTGCCGGCTGGGCACAGTGGCTCACACCTGTAATCCCAACACTTTGGGAGGCCAGGGCGGGTGGATCGCGAGGTCACGAGACCAAGACCATCCTGGCCAATATGGTAAAACTCCGTCTCTACGAAAAATACAAAAATTAGCTGGGAGTGGTGGCATGCGCCTGTAATCCCACATACTTGGGAGGCTGAGGCAGGGGAATCACTTGAACCCGGGAGGTAGAGATTGCAGTGAGCTGAGATCACGCCATTGCATTCCAGCCTGGGCAACAAGAGCAAAACTCCACCTCAAAGAAAAAGAAAAAAGAAAAAGAAAAAGAAAAAAGGTTGCCCATTCCAGGTATAAAGGAATATTATTTATTTAGGTATATTGACTATGTATGGTTGCTAAACTTATTCATTACAATTCCAGGAATTTTTTTCTTTTTGTAGTGTCTTTGAGATTTTTCACATAGCTGTAACAGTACTGATTCCATGGTAAAGAAAAAAAATTGCTTGATTGAATGTAATTAATGCTTTGCTTAAGCTTATAGACTATTTGCCAATCTTCAGGTTTGTATTATTTCTTAGAATATGATCTGTCCAGATCAATGTTCCATGTACATTTTTTTTTTTTTTGAGACGGAATCTCACTGTGTCACCCAGGCTGGAGTGCAGTGGCACAATCTCGGCTCACTGCAACCTCCACCTCCTGGATTCAAGCGATTCTCCTACCTCAGCCTCCTGAGTAGCTGGGACTACAGAAGTGCCCCACCACGCCTGGCTAATTTTTTTTGCATTTTAGTAGAGACGAGGTTTCACCATGTTGGCCAGGTTGGTCTCAAACTCCTGATTTCAGGTGATCCACCCCCTCGGCCTCCCAAAGTGCTGGGATTACAGGCATGAGCTGCCACGCCTGGCCCCATGTACATTTGAAAATAATGTGTGTCCTGCTATTTTTGGGTGGAGTGTTCTAAAAATACCAGTTAGGTTGGTTGCCAAGCTCTGTTCAGGCTGCCTTTATTTTTACTGAATTCTGGCTAGTCTCTCATTCAGTTAGTGAGAGAGAATGTTGAAATGCCAGCTATAATTGTGGATTTGTCTATTTTTCTTCTCAGTTCTTTCAGGTTTTGCCTCAAGTACTTTGAAGCTCTGTGTATGAAGGTGTGTACACATTTAGGATTATTAAGTCTTCTTGGAGAATTGATCACCTTTTCACTTGTAATGGCTCTCTTTATCCCTGATTATTTTCCTTGTTCTGAAGTCTAATTTGTTGGAAGTAAATATAGTGACATTAACTTTTTGATTGGGTTTGTATGTACAGGGGAGTAAACAATAATTCTCCCTTTACCCTTCTAGTTCCTAGCTAGGATCCCTGTAAACAAAAGACAAATTAACAAGAAAAAAACCCAGAAGTTTAATAACATGTATACCTCTTATATACGTGGGATATCCAGGGAATGAGTAATTCTCAAAGAGGTGGTCTAGGACCCCAGCTTATTTATATAGATTCTTCTTTTTCTTTTTCTTTTCTTTTTTTTTTTTTTTGAGATAAAGTCTCTCTGTCGCCTGGCTCAAGTGATCTGCCTGCCTCAGCCTGGCTCATGGTGTGAGCCACTACGTACCATAAACAGATTTTTTTTTTTTTTTTTTTTTGAGATAGGACCTTCCTCTGTTGCCCAGGCTGGTCTTGAACTCCTGGCCTCGATTGATCCTCCCACCCTGGCCTCCTAAAGTGCTGGGATTACAGGCATGAGCCACCATGCTAGGTCTAGATTCTTCAACTAAAACAAAGAAAAAAGGGTGTGACGGAGGCAAGTTATGGGGCCCTAGTGGAAGATAGAGGCTGGTTAGTCAAACGTGTTATGCAAATTCCTCTGGTTCCGTCTCCAGGCTGGTAAGGGTCTACAGTCATCTCCAGTGACCAACCTTTGTCCTTCTTGGTATAGAGGGGAAGGACATCTTTGTAAATTTATGTCTTGCTTTCTGGCAGATGGGGGGAGGGGAGAGAGCTTTTCTTTTACTCATTTCTTCTCAATTGCCTTCAGCTGACAATAATCCTTATGTCAAAGCAGCCTATTTTGGGGGGGCATGTTCTGCCACCCTTCGCATGGTAACTGCAACCATGAATGTAATGGCTTTTCTGAGTTCCCTGGGTCCTCGTACTGGATCACTGAACACCCTGTCGCCCAGGCTGGAGTGCAATGGTGCGATCTCGGCTCACTGCAACCTCCGCCTCCCTGATTCAAGCAATTCCTCTGCCTCAGCCTCCCGAGTTGCTGGGATTACAGGCACATGCCACCACGCCCAGCTAATTTTTTGTATCTTTAGTAGAGACGGGATTTCACCATGTTGGCCAGGCTGGTTTTGAACTCCTGACCCTATATTTTATTCTAAGAGTTATATAGTTTTAAATCACTTATATTTAGGTAACTGATCTACTTTGAGTTAATTGTTGTATGTACTATTAGGTAGGGTCCTAATTTCCTTCTCTGAATATGTTTTAAGATCGGGTTGACAGGATATGATGGATTGAATGTATATGTGTGAGAGAAGGATTCAGGGATGTCTCCATGGTGTTCGAGCACTGGGAGGATGTGATTGACTGATAGGGAAGATAATGAGCTCAGTTTGAATCTTCTGAGATGAAGATCATTGCTATCAGGAGACATTTAGCTATGAGTCTGGGGTTCTGTGTAAAAGGCTGGGCTGCAGAGTAGGGAGTACGAAGTGTACAAACAATAAGTAAAGCCATGACACAGGGTGAAGTCACTATAAAGCTGAGAGTGAGGAGGAGAAACCAAAGGAAAAAATTAACAGTTTAAACATCAAGACTTTGAGAACTCTAGCATTAGGAAGTCACAATCTAGGGGAGAAAGAGTGACCAGTGAGGCAGGAGAGGAATCAGGAGGGTGTGATGTCTTGGAAGGCAAGTGCAGGAGTGTTTCAAAGGGAGAGAAGGATCATCTGTGCCACATGATATGGAAGGATCAACTCAGATGAGGACTGAGAATTCACCATTGGATTTAGCAACGTGGGAACAACTGGTGTTTTAGATTAAAACTCTTGGGGACAAGGAGCAGAAGTTTGATTTGAGTGTGTTCAACAGTCAGGTGGTGGAGGGATGCTGGATACACACTGAGATTTTTGTAAAAGAAAAAGAAGATATTGGGTGGTAGTTGATGAGAAAAGTGGGTAAACTGAGGCTATTTTTTAAAAAGATGGGAGTTAATGTTTGTATAATGAGGTGAAAGAATCCAGTGGGAAGTGAAAGAGCGATGGTGCAGAAGAGAGGAGACAGTTGCTGCGACGGTATCATAGAGTAGGCTAGAAAAACAAGGTCACTGAAGACTCGGAAACCTGCTTTTTTACACGTCCCACAGATGGTTTTATGTACCAGCATTTTGGAACCACTTATAAACCAAAAACAAAAGTCTAAGGCCCCTCAACCATCTTAAGACCCCTCAGCCAGGGCTCTTAAAATGTAACCTGAGAGACTGGTTCAGGCCACCTTGGGGAGTGGGAGTCAGACATGCCTCTACCCCCCTCCAGCATTAACATCAACACAGACATTAAGTCTGGTAAGAAATATTTTGCAACCTACTCTCTCTGAAGCCTGCTAGCTGAAAGCTTCATCTGCATGGTAAAACTTTGGTCCCCACAACCTCTCATCTTAACCCAGACATTTCTTTCTCTTTGATCCCAGGTCTTGAGACAAACTCAACCAATTGTTAACCTCTGCCTCCTGGATTCAAGTGATTCTCCTGCCTCAGCCTCCCGAGTAGGTGGGATTACAGGCTCCTGCCACCATGCCTGGCTATTTTTTTGTATTTTTTTTTAGGAGAGAAGGAGTTTCACTATGTTGGCCAGGCTGTTCTCAAACTCCTGACCTCGTGATCCACTCACCTTGGCCTCCCAAAGTGCTGGGATTACAGGCGTGAGCCACCGCGCCCAGCCTATCCCAGGAATTTAACTATTTATTTACTCCAACCATTTTCTTACATTTCTAATTATCTTATAAATATGTACACCTATGGATTCCATATGCTTATTATTATCGTATAGATAGACGCAATTTATTTTCTGAAAATTATTACTACTAGTACCAGCAGAATGTGGTAGATGCATAGATGTACTGCCTGGACCCTCCTTGGGGAGGACTTGCTGTCCAGTTGTGGGAGTTTGTTTAGAGCCTGGCTGGCTGCTTCAGGGTATGCCTGAGCCAAAGAGAGCACCCCCAGTGTTCAGGGCCTTCCCTGGGGAGCCCCCTCAGGTGCCTGAGGCCTGGGTATAAAGATCTGGCCATCTCTTCTTGGCCCAGCCAACTCTGAGGGGGCGATGCTTGTTCTGGCGTCCTGGCTGGCTGGCTGAGATTTTGCTGAGCCTGCAACGGTTTTGACTTCTGCCCAAGCCTGTTTCTGCTTGCTTTTTTCATGGGTTTATCCCTAGTAGGGTCCCTTGTACGCCTCAGGCCCTCCACTGCCTGCTCTGGATCACCTGGCCTATGACACAGAGTGCACATATTATTTCAAACCCTCATTTTACTTAATTTACCAATATTTTGTAAAGCCATTTCAATGACAAAATAGTCGTTTTACTACTTGAATAAGGATCTTAATATGTTTAAACAGTTGCGTATTTTCTTAATTTTGCTACGATAACGAAAGTTTCTGTTTAATTCTTTAACTTACTACTCCTTTTTACACTTTATACAGAATCACAAGTCTTTTTCTGGGGTTGGGGGGTGGCAGTGCACGTGTGCAGGGGTTTGGAAACTTTGTGGCTTGGCCATGGATCTCATGGCCCGAGAGCCTCCTTAGTTTCACGGATGAGATTGGCCCTTGTGGAGTTCGAGTCCAACCCAGAACAAGGAAGCCTGGGTCTCCTGTAAGTGTTGCAGCAAGCTGGCCTGGGGTCCCCCAAAAGGCAGCCAGAGACAAGCCCAGGATCACCCAGTCTGCAGCAGGGTGCAAAGGTTTGGGGGTCCCCCACAAAGGCAGCCAGAGCCAAGCCCAGGGTCCCCCCAGCATCAGCAAGATCTACACCTTATACTATAAGACTCTGTATATACTTTATACAGTCTTACAAATAAATTCCTACAAGTGGAATAGCTAGATCAAAGTGTATGCATTTGGAGAAAGACTTTTTTTTTTTTGACACATGACACATTTTGCTTGTTTACTATGTTTTCTCTCCATCAGAATGAAAGCTCATTGAGGGGAGGGACTTTTGTCTATTGTCTATATTCCCTGGTGACTCGAATTGTACCTGTATGCAACAGACACTCAATAAATATTTTCGTTGTAGACTGGGTACACATGAGTTAGATCTTTGATGCTTCTGAGGAGTCTGGTTTGGGAAAGAGGGTGCTAGGGAGAAACTGCTCCCTGCAATCTCCCCATTTTCATCTTTCAGTGTTGAAAAGTGGAGAGGAGCTGGATTCAGTTTGCTCGGAGACAGAGCCAGTGGGGTGCAGAGGTGCTCAGAGCAGCCTTTGGGAAAGTGTAGGGGAAGCTGGATTCCTGACTGCCGGCCTTTGGGACTGGGTTGGACCTAGGACCCTGAGACAGGACATACGACATCTGTGGGAGTCAGCTGCTAGTCGCCAGCTCACTGAGGAACCGAAGAATATACTGTTCTTGGTCTGAAGGCACTTCGAGAAGGAGAGGAAGAAGGGAGGGGGCTGAATCTCTTCTCACCCCCATCTCTGCCAGATCCCAGACCCCCCTGGGCCTCTGTTCCACACAGACCTGCCTAAAAGACGTCAAAGGCCCAGGAGCCCTGGCCAGGGCAGGGGTCACCATTTTGCAGCCATAGGTTTGGAGTGCTGGCTCCAGCAGAGGCATCTGGCCAGTGGCTTGAGGTGCTGTGTCTGACACGGTTGCTGGCCATAGAGGGCCTCGGGGCCGTCCTGAGCTCAGACCTTGCCTGCTGGCTGCTGGGATGGCTGGTTTCGCCCGCGTCTCAGTGGAGCACAGCTGCTGTGTCCTCGCCAGCTTGAGCTTGGTGGGGCTTTGGATCACTTGGACAATCTCTGCCTTCCACTCGTTCTATAGGTGATGTTTCAGGTTCTTGGCCCAGCGCTGTTTCTTCTCCTGGCAGTGCCTTTCCTTCTCCTCCTCCAGGTTAGGGGCAGAATCCTTGGCAAGCTTCCTTTCCTGCTGTTCCTTCATCTTCCACTGCCAGGATGTGTGCAGGGGCTTGTCCTGAACCATCTGGGATAACTTTTTCTTGCAGTGGTCTTTCCACACCCCCACCAATGTGGGCCTCCCCTTCTGGATTACAGGAAACTCCTCCTCCTCCTCCTTCGACTTCTTGGATACTGGAGCCTGGGCTGAAGAACCTTTTTCCTTCTTTGCCCCATGGCCGCCTGTTACCTCTCCCCAGCCAGAGGCAGCTTGCTTGGCTCCTGCTGACCCCGGCGGGGAGCCAGGTGCCTCGGGTGTCAGCTCCCGTACTGGCCGTGACGGCTCTGAACTCGGCCCCTGCTGACTGGGGTAAGGCTCTGGTGATCCTGGGCCCGGGTATAGGTGCTCATGCCACCCCCACCCCCCGGGTCAGCTCCTCTGGACTCTGGGCCCACTCGGAGGCTGGTTCTCCCTGGCCCTGAGAACACCGTGGTGCCTCCTCACTTGGCTTTGGCCGACATTGTGGGGATTCAGAGCTAGACTCTGGCTGTCTTTGAGGTGACTCCAGATGTAGATCTTGCTGATGCTTGGGGGACCCTGGGCTTGGCTCTGGCTGCCTTTGGGGGGGACCCCAAACCTTTGCACCCTGCTGCAGACTGGGTGATCCTGGGCTTGTCTCTGGCTACCTTTGGGGGGACCCCAGGCCAGCTTGCTGCAACACTTGGAGAAGACCCAGGCTTCCTTGTTTCTTCTGGGTTGGACTCAAACTCCACAAGGGCCAATCTCGCCCATGAAACTGAGGTGAGACTCTCACGCCATGAGATCCACGGCCAAGCCACAAAGTTTCGAAACCCCTGCACACGTACACCGCACCCCCTGCCCCACCCCAGATAAAGACTTTTGATTCCTAGTTCCCAAAGGCTCTCAGGGACCGGGCCTGGTGGCTCATGCCTGTAACCCAGCACTTTGGGAACTCAAGGCACAAGGATTACTTGAGGATAGGAGTTCGAGACCAACCTAAGAAACACAGTGAGACCCTGCCTCTGCAAAAAAACAAACAACCCCTCAAAAACAAAACAAAACAAACCAAGAAACCTCTCCCAGGGCCAGCACCCACTTTCCTTTCTCCTCTGGCAGTGTATGGCAGTGCCAGTTTCCGTGTGCCCCCGCCAGCCCTGAGCATTATCTATTTTTAAAACGTTTCCCTGTCTGAGAGGAAAGACATTATTCCATTGCTCCAGTTTGCCCATTAGCCCTGCACACCCCCAGCCACCTCTGTGATTTGCCTGCTTGGGTACTGAATGTCACCAGCCTTAAGGTTCTCCCGTCACTGAGGCCAGCATGGACTGACCACCAGGAGGCACTGCTCCCCTGCCAATGTCCTCTGGTCGCACCTGCTCCAGGACACTCAGCAGCTGCGTTTCTGAGCCAAGGCTGCAAAGTTCCACACCGGCTCTACAATCAGTAAAGGGCATCAATACCCTGAGGTGGGGACTCAGGTTTCTAGGATGTTGTTGTCGCCTCCAGCTTGATTTCAACTATGGTCAGCTGGAGCCAGGGTGGGGAATCTGCAGCTTGCAGAGGGGACTACTGCGCCTCCTGCCTGAGGCAGGCTGGAGGGTGGAGGCGGGCTGGGGGGGTCGTTGTCCTCGCAGCGTTTAAGGCGAGTCTGGGACAGGACCCCACCACCCCCTCCAGATCTGTGGCATCCTCCAGGACTCCAGCGCAGGACGCGCTCCAGGAGCCTTGCTACTTCAGGGCCTCCAGTGGGCGCAGTCAGGGTGCCCACCCGGCTCCTTTATCAGAAAGGGCGTCTGTGGGATGTGGAGCCGGGAGGCTCCTGGATCACGTCATCTCTTGCTCCTCACAGATACGCAAGGGAAAATGGAGGCTCCCAGGGCCTGGTTAACTCGCTCTATTGACAAAGAACCTCCTGGACCAGACTCCAGCCAGGCCCCTCTGAGCCCCGTTCTCCACCAGGCCCCACCCAGCCTTGGCCTATGGAGACCTGAATAAACACTAACAGTTACCAGCGCTGGAGGCCACACCCCTCAGATAACGCAAGCACCCCTTAGTTGCCTGCCTGAGAAAACTGGATGCTGCCAAAGGGATGTAGTTTGTTCTGGCTGGCACCTGGGACAAGGCCTCTGTCTCCCGTCCCTCTGGGAGGAAGACAGTTTCCAGATGGGGAGCAGAACTGGGGCCAACAGCACTCAACCAACCCTTTGCAATTTGTCACCTTCCTGACTCTGCTGAGCGCCCCCCAACCCCTTCCTTATTCCCTCATTCTCCCTTTGAAACTCAAAGTCACCTCTACAAATCCAAGTTCAGTCCAGCTCCGGCTGGACTCTTGCCCAGTGCAACAGTTGGTACTGATGAAAATCTTCCCTTACCCCTGTAATTGGAGCCCGATTTTGTTTCTCTTTGACAGGTGGCATAGTGAGTGGTAGAGTCAGGATCCAACCCACTTCTGCCTGAACAACGCCCCTCCCTCTTTCAGACCATCCTCCAGCTTCTACTTGACCCCCCCCTTCAACCTGTAAATCTCAGTCACCAACTAGAATCACTAGCCACCAACTGGAATCGCCAGTCACCACCTGGAATCGCCAGTCACCACCTGGAATCGCCAGTCACCAACTGGAATCGCTAGTCACCAACTGGAATCGCTAGTTACCACCTGGAATCGCTAGTCACCAGCTGGAATCGCTAGTCACCAGCTGGAATCACTGCACCAGTTACTTAGAGCAACAACAACAACTTACTGGAAAAAGATTTATTTTTTTGTTGTATTTTGTGCTTTTTCTGCCATGTTTTGCCCAGGCTTTGTTTGCCCATCCTCTGATCCTCTATCAGGATATTTAAAAAATTAATATGCCTTTTTTGAACAGTTTTAAGTTTATAGAAAAATTGAGCTGAAAGTACAGTTTCCACATACCCTTCCCCTCACGGTTTTCTCTTTATGAACATCTTTCTAAGTATGGTACATATTCAAATTACTGAGCCAATATCAGTACATTATCATTCACCAAAGTCCATCTTTTATGTTAGGGCTTACTCCTTGGGTTGTACGTTTCATGGATTTTGACAGATGCATGATGACGTGTATCCACGATTACAGTCATACAGGATGTTTCACTACCCTAAAAATTCTTTATGCTGCCTAGTTTTGCCTTTTCCAGGATGTCATGTTTGGAGTGATTCAAGTGATTCTTCTGCCTCAGCCTCCCGAGTAGCTGGGATTACAGGCACCCACCACCATGGCCAGCTAACTTTATATATATGTGTGTGTGTGTGTGTGTGTGTTTTTAATATATATTTTTAGACAGAGTTTCGCTTTTGTCACCCAGCTGGAGTGCAAAGGCATGATCTCGGCTGACTGCAACCTCCACCTCCCAGGTTCAAGTGATTCTCCTTCCCTAGCCTCCTGAGTAGCTGGGATTATAGGTGCTCACCACCACACCGGGCTAATTTTTGTATTTTTAGTAGAGATGGGGTTTCATCATGTTTGCCAGGCTGGTCTTGAACTCCTGACCTCAGGTGATCCACCCGCCTCGGCCTCCCAAAGTGCTGGGATTACAGGCATGAGCCACCATGCCTAGCCAACTTTTTGTATTTTTAGTAGAGATGGGGTTTCACCATGTTGCCCAGGCTGATGTCAAACTTCTGACCTCAAGTGATCTGCCCACTTCAGCCTCCCAGAGTGCTGGGATGACAGGTGTGAGCCACTTTGCCCGGCCCAGCAATTGACTCTGTCACCCAGGCTGGAGTTGAGCGGTGCGATCTCAGCTCACTGCAACCTCCGCCTCCCGGGTTCAAGCGATTCTCCTGCCTCAGCTTCCTGGGTAGCTGGCGGCCTTGCTTCTCACTGGCCACTGTAAAATGCAGTTCGGTCAGAAATATAAACTGCTCCTGACTGGTTCTATTCTTTCCACATGTTCCATATCTTTTCCTGGTCCTGTTTTTGTAGTTTCTGTTTGTTTTACTATATATGGGCATTACTAATCTTTTCTTTTTGCAATTATAACGAACTTCTGTAGGTGGTAAAGTATCCAGTAGGATGTGAGCTCAGTCTTTACTGAATAAGAAGAGGAAGGAAACATTAGCCAGGTGTGGTGGTGCACACCTGTAATCCGTAATCTTAGCTACTTGGGAGTGGTGCCGAGATTGCACCACCGCATTCCAGCCTGGGTGACAGAGGGAGACTCCTTCTCAGAAAAAAGAAAAAAAAAATATATATATATATACACACACATGCACATATATATGTGTGTATATACATATACATACACACACATATATGTATGTATATATAAATCTTCATGACCTTGGATTTTGCAATGTGTTCTTAGATACCACATCCAAAGCAAGAGTAACACAAGAAAAAATAAGTTGGACTTCATCAAAATTAAAAACTTTTTTGCATCAAAGGACATTATCAAGAAAGTTAAAAGACAAGTACTACAGTCTGAAGGGTTATGTTTCTCCAAAATTGCTGAAATCTTCACCCCCAATGTGATAGTATTCAGAGGTGGAGTTTTGGGAAGGAGATTAAGTCATGCTGGCTCTGCACGTACGAATGAGATTAGTTCCCTTATAGAAGAGGACCCAAACAGCTTCCTTGCCGCTTCTGCCATGCAAGGTTACAATAAGAACACAGCCATCTATGATGGAGCAGGCCCTCCCCAGACACTGAATCTGCAAGTGCTTTGATCTTGGACTTCCCAACCTCTAGAACTGTGAGAAATAAATCCCTGTTGTTTATAAACCACCCAATCTATGGGTTTTATTATAGTAGTTCAGACAGACTAAAACAACCACCTAAGCATGAGAAAAAATATTTGTCAAGTCATGTATCTGATGATAATCTAGTATCCAGAATATACAAAGAATACTTATGACTCAAAAACTAAAAGGCAAACAACAAATTAAAAAATGGGCAAATAATTTGAATAGATATTTCTCCAAACAAGGTATACAAGCTATATATGTGTATGTGCATAAATATAAGTGTATATATATGTATATGTGTGTATATATATGTATATGTGTATATATATGTAGTATACAGCATCACTAGTCATTACGGAAATACAAATCAAACAACGAGGTACTATTTCACACCTACTAGGATACAATCAAAATAAATGTAAAATAACAAGTGATAAATATGCGGAGAAACTGAAATCCTTTTACATTGCTAGTGAGAATGATGCAAAATGGTTCAGATGCTTATTCTCTTCTTTCTTTTAAGAATGTGTTCTTTACCATTCTATTCAATGGCTTACATATCTGCATATTTTCTTGGGCTGTCTACATGATATACAAATATTTGGACACAGACAGAAAAATAAATCGCTCATCTAAAAGCTTTTCAATCTGACACACAAATTCAGTTTATTTGAAAACGGAATGTTCAAGTGTTACAACTTTTACTATGGTTCACATTTGTTAATATTTGCTAATATCCTAAAAACAAAAACAAAACCCCCCAAATAATTTGATTTTATAATGTAAACATCTGATGTCTAAATTAATCAATAAAATATTTTTTGTGTTTTAAATAATTGTATTCTATTGTATTTTGGTGCTGTGTAATTTCATAATAAATACTAGCTGATGCTCGTCAGAGGTAAACTAGTGAATTATCATCCCGTTAAGATAAACTTTGTTTCTGCTAAGAAACATCTTAATTTAAATTAGGAATTTAATGTAGGAATTTACTAAATTAAGTACTAAGATTTTATTTCTCTTACTAAATGGAGAATATATGTAAAATTCAAATACATTCAATTACTCAATTTATTCTTTACTATCATGAGAATATAGGCAGCATATTTTACACAGAGCATACAAAGCTTTACCTTCATTGAATTACAAGTAAAATATATGTATATGTAAACATATATAATTTAGATATTAAATGACAGAATTCACTTATTTACCTGTGCGAGATGGAATGTGATTCTAGCAATCATTCCAGGTACAATAACTGGTTGAAAATGGGACATGGGCTGGGCGCCGTGGGTCACGCCTGTAATCCCAGCACTTTGGGAGGCTGAAGCAGGTGGATCACGATGTCAGGAGTTCAAGACCAGCCTGGCCAAGATGGTGAAATCCTGTCTCTACTAAAAATACAAAAATTAGCCGGGCGTGGTGGCAGGTGCCTGTAATCCCAGCTACTCGGGAGGCTGAGGCAGGAGAATCACTTGAACCCAGGAGGCAGAGATTGCAGTGAGCCAAGGGCTACTGCACTCTAGCCTGGGCGACAGAGTGAGACTCCGTCTCAAAAAAAAAAGAAAAGAAAATGGGACATGAAGTAAATTGATATGATTAAAAGAAACTACATCAAGTGAATTCACTATAATGTCTCCAAGCAAGGCAAGACCACCCTCTTGAGATAAGGAATGAGAGGCTACTTATTTTGACCAAGTTAGCTCAATGATTTGGGGAACCAAGGACTACATGGATACTCATTTTGTTCCCCCACCCACCCCTGCCACCACCAAAAAAATACTTGAGAACCCATTATTTCCCAATTCATGCTTCTACTTTCACATAAAAGTTGATACTCCAAAATCAACTTAAATTTTATTAACCAAATACAATCTTCCTAAAGACAAAGAGAAACATTTCACAAGAGTTAAGCCAACAGAAAGATAGGGAATATGAAACAACAAAGAACATCAATAAACCAAAATTAAATGTTTGGAAAGATAACAAAATTGGCAAATGTTTATTTAGGCTAAACAAGAAAAAAAAGAAGAGAATCAAATTACTAAAATCATCAATAAAAGAGAGCACCATTACTGCCAGTATTACAAAACAAAAATGATTAAAAGAGAATGCAATGAAAATCTTATGCCAAAAAAATTAAGATAGCCTAGATAGAATGGATGAAGTCCTAGAAAGATACAAACTAAAATAGAGTAAAAGAGAAATAGAAAATATAAATAGATCTACAGAAGGTTAAAAGATCAGATAGTAATTTTTAAAACTTACAATAAAAATCCTATCTCAGGGAGCTTCCCAGGTGAATTCTATCAAACACTCTGAGAAATTAATATCAATTGTTCACCAACTGTTGCAGAAAATAAAAGGGGAGAGAACACCTCCCAATTCATTTTATAAAGCCAGGATTACTCTGACACCAAAACAATATCACAAAACAATGTAGACCAGTATCTTTCATTGTTTTATAAAATCAAACATATTCAACAAAACACAGCCAAATGAACTCCAGCAACATATAGATAATGCACTACGTGCAAATGTGTTTTACCCCAGGAATGCACCATTAATATTTGAAAAATCAATGGATGCAAACACCTCATTAATAGAATAAAAAACAAATATATGAGCATCTCAACAGAAATAAAGCATTTGAGAAAAACCGTATTTTTTGCAAACCTTCTCTCCCTCCTGCTCACCCCCCATTACTCTCTCATCACTCTCTTTTTCCATCTACCCAAAAACGTTTTCCCCACCGTCTTTCTGCAAAACCTTCTCTCCCTCTTGTTCACCACCCGTTTTTCCCCCTCCACGTACCCCCCCCCCAATTTTTTTTCCAACCATTTTTCCTCACCGTCTTTTTGCAATGCCTTCTCCTGCTCGCCATCCTCTTTTCCCTTTGGCACTAAGCACTCTCTGTACCCCTCCGTCTATCCCAAAACTATTTTCCCCTTCCTACCGCTCCTGCTTCACTGCAGTCTCTGCCGCCACCAACCACAGCAAGGCGAGCCGCAGTGCCAAAAGCTATAAGCCTGAAGCATACGGTGGTGGCTATCCCTGGTCCTGGTCCTCTAAGCTGGGCACAGAGAAGCTCGCCGAGCAGACACAGCCTGGAATGGCCTGACTCCCCTTCAGCACTATTTATACACAGAGGTTATGCATATGAGGTTCCTGGACTACATGTTCTGATTGGATATGAGAAAAACCAGAGGCCTACTCTGATTGGACTTTATTATCATGTTCTGATTGGATGAGAGCAAGTCTCAGGACAACCAATCAGAGTGTGAAAATGAAGTCCAATCAGAGAAGGCCCAGAGGTTTTCTCTCATCCAATCAGAACATGTAGTCTAGAAACCATGCTCATAAGCCCATGTGCATGCTGAGGAGGCCTCCCGTCATTTTAGGCTATTGTGTATCAGTTTGCAGAGCTACTTTGTTTCCCTCTTGGAGGACCCGGAGAAGGGGAGCTCAGCCACTTGCTGCACGCTGGAGGCTGGAGCCTTGCAGCACCGCAGCTCGCCTCCCTGCAGTTGGTGGTGGTGAAGGAGAATGCAGTGTGCAGCAGAGTGTAGGAGGGTGGCCAGAGCGAGGTAGGAGGGTGGCCAGAGCGAGGTAGGAGGGTGGCCGGAGCGGTAGTAGGGTGGCCGGAGCGGTAGTAGGGTGGCCAGAGCAGTAGAAGGGTGGCTGGAGCAGTAGAAGGATGGCCGGCAGGAAGAGCTGCTCCTGACCGGCTAGAGGACGAGAAGCGGGGACCACTTGTGCATGCTGGAGGCTGGAGCGTTTGCCACTGAGGCCTGCCTGGCTGCGGTTGGTGGTGGTGATGGAGACTGAAGCTCAGTTACAGTGGTAGAAAGGTGGTGGGGTAGGTGCACTGTGGCTGCACTGCCCGCCTGGGGGAGGCGGATTTGGTGTGCTGTTGGGTCTGCACTGCCTGCCGTGGGGGACTGGTGGTGGAGTGCTATCTGGCTTTGCGGTGCTGGCGGTGGGTGGTGGGAGGGGTTGGCTTTGCTATCCGGGCCTGCACTGCCCAAGGTGGGTTGGGGGGGGGTTGGAGGCAGGTTGTGTGCGCTATTGTGCACTGCCGGCGGCGGGGAGGGTGGGTTAGGGGAGCTATCAGCTGCTGCACTGCCCAAGGCAGAGGGCCGGTTGGGTAAGCTATCCCAGGTTACAATGCCAGCAACAATGCCAGCCAACAGTCGGGGGCTGTTTAGGGGAGCTGTCAGGTGCTGCACTGCTGAGGGGGGAGGTGGGGGGGTGGTTGGTTGGGTGCACTATCCCGGGCGTTCACTGCCTGTGATGGGAGCAGGTTGGGGGCACTATCTGGGGCTGTGCTGCCCGGGGGTGGGGGAAGAGGGGAAAGAGCGGGTTGGGGGCACTATCGGGTGCTGCAATGCCTGTGGCGGGGATGGGTTGTGGACACTATCGGGCGCTACACTGCCAGTGCTGCCAGCGGCAGAGGGGTGGTTTGGGGGTGCTATCAGGGTTCCATTGCCCACAGCTGGCTCTGGGTGTGTCGTGGGTGCAGTCTGAGGGCTACGCTGCTGGCACTAGGGGCCAGGTTGGGGTGGTATTGGAGGCGCTGCACTGCTGCCGCCGGCAGTGGGTTGTGGAGGTGGCCGGTACAGCAGTGGCCTCCGAGGAAGGGGCCCTTCTCTTCCTAGAGTCAAGGCTGTAGAGGGTGAACTTCTGCTCATGTTGGAGCGTGGCAGGCGCACAGAGTTTTCACGGCAATTCTCTGAGCACAGCAGGGCCCCCACACCCACCGTGGTTCCCCGGCCCTCGCCCTCTTGTTCGTGTTGCGGAGACCATCTGGGACCCCTGGGCATGGAATAGTGGGCACCACAGGGGCTCAGGGCCCTGTGGGTGGTAGAGTCAGGAGTGAGAACTGGTACTTGGGTGGGGAGGACTGGCTGGGTCGGAGTTTCTGCTGTTCCTACTCCCCAAGGAGCGCCGGGCACTGTGGTGTCTCCAGTCCCCATCCCAGGTCAGGAGGCCAGCTTGGGCCAGGAGGAGAGGTTGGACTTCAGAGGGTGGGTGTGAGTGCCTTCGCTGAAACCAGCCCTTGCCACCCAGTGGCCAGCATGACTAGGTGCGGCTCTAACGCTGCCACTTTCTGCATCCTGTTTTGGGGTTTTTTGGCTTTGCCCACCCAGGCGCTCCGAGCCAGGCTGGAGGAGGAGGTGAAGGAGGAGTTACCTATGGTGAGCCGGAGCCTGGAGTTTGCAGATGGCACAGCTCTGTGGCTCGCCTCCTGCGGTTGTGGTGGCGACGGCAATGGAGACTGCAGCTCGGCAGGAGTGGTAGGAGGGTGCCCATGTTGGCCAGGTGGTAGGAGCCTTGTAGGGTGGGCCGGTGGATGGAAGGTGACAGCACTGCTGGTTGTGTTGGCGTCGGCGCTAATGGTGGCAGCAGCAGCAAATCTGGGGCCTGGGAAGGGGGAGTAGGAGCACTTTGGGGCCTAGCCCGGCCTGGCATGGGTAGGAAGCTGCCGGTTCTGTACTGCAGCCCTCGGTGACAGATGGAGGCATAGCCAGGGCAAGGAGGAGTCCTCTCTTTTCTCCTGCAGTCTCTGGAGGGTGCCCTCCTCCTGCTGGCATCTGAGCCAGCTGTGAGTGGCAGCATTGCCTCATTCTTACACAAATAGTCAACCCCTAAATTTTGTTACCTTTTTCTTGTTTTTGTTCTGATAGTCTTCGATTTTTTTAATTTCATGAATCGGGGAGGGGAAAAAAGGTATCATAACAGGCCTTCTAATTCTTGCACCTGGTCTTTTACCTTTCTTCCAGTCTAATCTTATCATCATCATCATCATCATCATCATCATCGTGTTCTTCTTCATTTTCTTATGCTGCCGCTTATGTTTCTTGTTTTTATGCTTGTTTCTCAACCTCCTCCTTTCGTTTCCTTTATCCCAAGGAATGGCCTTAACAAACCAAAACCGAGTTAAAAGCTACTCGTCACTGTGTTATATTTTCAAAATAATCAGCCTCTTACTTTGGAGCTGGTGGAGAGAGAGATTGAGAGGGTGCGAGTCACCTCTGGAAGGCTGGGATTTGTTTTTACTGGGAAGAAAATAGGTTCTTTGTTATCACAAGCCTTGTGTGACACCAGCAGCTCCTCCTCGCTCCACTCTCACAAACCACAGCACCCAGACTGGTGAGTGCAAACACACATGCACACACATATATGCACACATTACATTCATGTGCACACATGTTCATGTGCACATATAAATACATGCTCATATACTCAAGATAGACATTCACATGTGTACACACATTGCACACTTGTGTGTGCACATGCATACAAGTACATGCACACGCATACAGGCACACACACACACACACATTAACATTTCCTGTTTAACGTTTTCTGTTTGCCCCTGGTGAAACGAGGGCCAGATGATACTGTCCCACCATTGTGATGCCGTCAGTAGGCAGACTAGGGGAAATTTGGTCACAGCCATGGTGCCAAGTTTTGAACTCAGCCTCTGAGCTGAGCCTGGATCCATGGACGTTTCCCAATGTTCCTCTGCTGCCTCCACACCCCATCCCCAATACCAGCCCCCCGTGGAGGGTCAGGGGCTGTGTGTGCAAGTGGACATTATTGTAGATTCTTCTGTAATGAGGACGTGCAGGAAAAATAAAGAATTTCTGTGTTAAACACTCTCAGTCTTCCCCTGCCTTTAGCAAAAATTCCAAGGAGAGGAGAGTGATGACGGGACAGAAACAGGAGTGAGAAACAGGAAGAATGGACAAGATGATTAGGAGGCTGAACGAAGGAGAGAGCAAGCTAAGATGAGAAAAAGCACTGCAGAAAACATTCTGAAGGAGAGAGGAGGAGGGGCAGATGGGGGAACAAGGAGCAGGTGGAGAGAGAGATTGAGAGGGTGCGAGTCACTGCTAGAAGGCTGGGATTTGTTTTTACTGGGAAGAAAAAATGTTCTCTGTTATCGCAAGCCTTGTGTGACACCAGCAGCTCCCCCTCGCCCCACTCTCACAAACCAGCACCCAGACTGGTGAGTGCAAACACACACGCACACACTTATATACATACACATGTACACTTATGTGCACACAGATACTAACATGCTCATATACTCAAGATACACATACGTTCACATGCACACAGACATGTACTCACATGCACACTCGTGTGCACATACACACTCACATGTACACGCACACCCATACAGGCAGGCGCACACACACACACACATTAGCATTTCCTGTTTAACATTTTCTGTTTGCCCCAGGTGAAACTGAGTGCCAGGAAATACTGCCCCACCATTGTGATGCCGTCAGTAGGCAAGCTGGGGGGAGTTTGGTCACAGCCATGGTGCCAAGTTTTGAAGAGGTTTATGCTGGTTTGGGTTTCTTGGCATGAGCTAGATCTTCCCTGACAGTGGCATCTGGCCCCAGCTCCATGCAGTCCTCACCAAGTCCCGTTGCCTGTGCATCCTATGTTTCATCTTCCAAAGCTGGCTTCAGCAGTGGCCTGTGAAGTTGGCTGCAGAACCATGGAAGTGTGGAAATAGAGATCAGAACTTTACATAACTGTATTTTATCTCACTTTTTAAAATTCCCTATTCTTTTGTATATGCTTAATAATGTTTATATTAGTGGAGTCGAGCATTTAAGTGATCATTAAATAAAAATACAATACGGCTGCATGCTCAGAAAGATTTTGCTTTTAGCTATGTTGCCAGGGAAGCTTGGTGGTCATTTTTCTCTGTCTTTTCTTGGACAATCTTTTGGTTCCTTTTCCAGTTCAGTCAAGTGTCAAGAGAGTTCTCATCTCTCTTCCTTCTAACCCCATGATTAAAAATCTTCAGTAGCTTCCCAGTGTTTTTAATACAGTCATGAATACGAGTGTCGTCTTTTTTTTTTTTTTTTGAGACAGAGTCTCACTCTGTTGCTCAGGCTGGAGTGCAGTGGCGCGATGTCGGCTCACTGCAAGCTCCACCTCCCAGGTTCATGCCATTCTCTTGCCTCAGCCTCCCGTAGCTGGACTACAGGCACCCGCCACCATGCCTGGCTAATTTTTTGTGTTTTTAGTAGAGACGGGGTTTCACCGTGTTAGCCAGGATGGTCTCGATCTCCTGACCTCGTGATCCACCTGCCTTGACCTCCCAAAGTCCTGGGATTACAGGTGTGAGCCACCGTGCCCGGCTGAGTGCCTTTTCTTAAAATATGTAAGATTTGTCTTGCATCTTTTCAGCCTTATCTCTTTCTACTCCGTCACTAGCACCCTGGGCTTTGAATTTCTGGGATGAGACTCCATCCTGCAGTCTGTTTTCCCCTTGCTTGGTAAAACAACTTCTTTATCCTCATTGCCCACCTGTTTAACCTTGACTCATTCCCTGGGACTCTACTTAAGTAACATATTCTCCGGTAGTTCTTTCCTGATCCCATAGTCTTGCTAACTAGTCCCATAGCATCTTGCATTTTTGGTGACTACAAGAGAGCAGGGAACGTGCCTGGGTTGTCCAAATCCAGTGGTGTGCTGGTAAATGCTTAACAACTGACTCGCTGAAAAACACAAAACTTGGCTTGTAGTATTTGCACATTTCTGTGTTGTAGGTAAGGATATCATGGCCAGATTCAAGCTACCAAGCTGATGTCACTGAATGATGAGTTGGGATGAGATGGATGCTAGCACACCATCCTAGGATAATTCTACCATACAGGTTGAGTAGATGCACCATGAACATAGATAATAAAATATACTGAAATAATTAGAATATGAGGAGTCTTAAGTATTATTGTTTTAATATAATTTAGTTGGAAGTTTATAGAATGCATTTTAATGATGACTTTATTAAGAATTAACTCTCAGAAATTCCTGAAAATGTAATAATCTGTTCTCATGCAATGGTATGAGCCAGGACTAGAGATTCCTTGTGTCAAGCACAGACAGGTCACATTTTTTGCATTGATGGCAGACATTGGAATAAGCCAACATGTATATGTGCTGCCATTTCTTGGAATTTACTGTGCCTTTGAATTATCGACTTACTCTGGTAGAACTGGGATGTTTTGCATTATACTAGCTTTTATATGAGAATATGTATAGAAAAGAGAAATATATACAAGTGCAACTAGATACTCAAGGCCACTCCAGTAGTGCAACTGATTTACTGAAGCATTAACATTGATCTAGTGAAGTTTAATGACAAGCGATTGGCTCCGATAAATAAATAAGACATTAATCTTGCTCTGTTGGGTAGGCAAAGTGGAAGGAACAATGGTAACATTTTATTGCTCAGAATCCCCATTTTGCTTTTCATCTCCTTATTTACCAATCATTAAGAGATGAATTATCAGAAACACACTTTAGTAGTATTTGCTTGCAGCTAGTTAATTGGTAGTTTTGACTGAATTACTTTAGTTCAACCCAAGTTCCTAAATGGATTAAACATTTGACTGAAAAGATTCTTTAGAAGAAAATACAGACTATTTCATAAGATTATAATGACATATTGTGTGGAAATGTTTAAAGGGCACTCAACACATTTCTGTTAATCCAAGTAAATGTTCCTAACATGGATATAAGAGTAAATGCCTCCAGGGTTAACAAAAGTTGGTGCAAAATTTAGACGTTTTAATAGCTACGTAGTAGGGGATTTCAAATATTATTTTCTAAAGATTAACTGTTAACATTTAGGTCCTGTAAAGAAAAAGTTTTAAAATGCCCTAGAATATAGTATTTTTTTTTGTAATCAGTGTTTCTAGATGAAACAGACCTTCTAAACTTTATTTCTAAAAATCAAAAGCTATTAGAGCCAGAAAGGTTTTTAAGATTGAATCCAAGCCTTTTTTCTTATGGATGAGGAAACTGGAGCCACATGTGAATATGGACAGCCCTGTTCTGTTTGAATCTGAGTATTGGAATGTGTGGTTTACCATTTGAATGAAGACCTGAGCAAGTAAGAGCTTGTCATTGTTGCAGATGGTGCTCAGGCCTGCACTCGACTCTGTGCTGCCCCATCATCCTGGATGACTCTCTCCTTTGTTATATTTGCAGGGAAAGCTAAGGAGGCAGCATATTAGAAATCCATAGTAATGTAGATAAATTTTGTAAATTTAAATAAGATTGGTCACCATTCCTACGTAATTCAGAGCAAAAGAATTTTTTTTCTAGTTTTTCGCATCTTGCTTGCCATTATGAATGTGGCATTCAGCTTTGAATCGTTTCCAGTGACGTGATTTTCAATATTGTTGTCTGTGACATTTTGACAATGAAAATGCCTAATGCAAATGCTGCAATGCTTTTTCTTCTTTTCATTCCCCCTGTCCTCAGTGGGGCTGTGTTTGTTGGCTAGGAAGCCACAAACGGGTTGCATTCTTGTTGCTTGGTTGTCAGACTGGTGGAGTTATTGATAGTTTTCATCTTTAGACTTGTAAACGTGCTACTTAAATATTAGAGCCATTTTATCAATATTAAAGTACTTCATCTGCCCAATTAAAAAGCAGCCAAGCATTTGTTTGATTTTCTGTAACTAGTTGAAGATTTTTGTCTTCAAGCCAGAAACTTCTGCCTGCAAAAACACGAACCCAGTGAGAAGAAGTGAGAAGTAAATTAATGTAAAAGTTAAACTGAAGACAGTGATACTGCATTGTGAAACCTATTTGTCTGAGGACAATCAGTTGCTGGTTGAAGATCGGACAAGAGAAGTCACCCTCTGAGCTATACTTGATCAGAGTCACCACCAGGGGTGACTGCACTAGGCCAGGAGAGTAGAGAGTAGGTTAGCGTCTCACTTCCCCGTGGGTCTTGAGCATCCTGTAAACTTCTGAGCTGCTGTGCCTTTTACAACAATAATAGCCCTGTCCTCAGGCTGCAGCCCAGAAATGTGTAGAATCCCTGCATTGGTTGAGGCATCTATGGATCCAGAGAAGTGGCTGGGATCTTGCGGCCCGGCTGCTTGCTAGAGTCTGAATAATATCTGGGGAGGAACCCGAGAGGACTCCCTGGCCTCTGTTGGACAATCTGATGAGATGGAGGAGGAAGAAGGCTGAGCCTTGTGTCCTACAAAGATCCTGAGAGCCAGAATCACAGGTGGGTCAGCTCAGTGGGAAGGAGAAGGGATTCTGGAAGCCAGTCCTTGATGGGATGCTCTCCAATAACAGAAATATTCATGTGAGCCACTAGACGAACTGTAAGAAAACCCTCTTTGAAAACTCCTAAAAGAGTTCATGTCTTTTTTTCTTTTTTTTTTTTTTTTTTTGAGATGGAGTCTCGCTCTGTCGCCCAGGCTGGAGTGCAGTGGTGTGATCTTGGCTCACTGCAAGCTCCGCCTCCTGGGTTCACACCATTCTCCTGCCTCAGCCTCCCGAGTAGCTGGGACTACAGGCGCCCACCACCACGCCCGGCTAATTTTTTTGTATTTTTAGTAGAGACGGGGTTTCACTGTGTTAGCCAGGATGGTCTCGATCTCCTGACCTCATGATCCACCCGCCTCGGCCTCCCAAAGTGCTGGGATTACAGGTGTGAGCCACCGCGCCCATCCTGTGTCTTTTTTTTTAATGAGACAGAGGGTCTTGCTGTGTGGCAGAGGCTGGTTTCAAACTCTTGTCCTCAAGGAATCCTCTGGCCTTCAGCCGCCCAGGGTTGGGATTATAGGCCTGAGCCATCATGTGTGACCCCTAAGAACTTATGTTTTTGGAAATTCCTCTCAACTCTGCAGAAATCAAGTTGTAATTTTGGCAATGGTTTGAGATTTTAAATCTGTTTCTGAGTATTTGCGGGGTTTTGAATGGAAATTTAAAAGATGGGTCATGGAATATTAACGGTGCATTTTAAACAGATCCCCAGGAGTAATTACTTTTTAATTTTTATTTTTATTTCAATAGTTTTTGGGTAAAGTGGTTTCAGTTACATGGATGTGTTCTGAGATTCTACTGGACCCCATCCCCTTAGCAGTGTACACTGTACCTAATATGTAGTCTTTTATCCCTCATCCCCCTCCCATCCTTTCCGAGTCCCCAGAGTCAATTATATCATTCTTAGGCCTTTTTATCCGCCTAGCTTAGCCCTCACTTTTTTTTTTTTTTTGAGATGGAGTCTCACTCTGTCTTCCAGGTTGGCGTGCAGTGGTGCGATCTCCGCTCACTGCAAGCTCCGCCTCCTGGGTTCACACCATTCCCCTGTCTCAGCCTCCCGAGTAGCTGGGACTACAGGCGCCTGCCACCACACCTGGCTAATTTTTGTATTTTTAGTAGAGACGGGGTTTCACCATGTTAGCCAGGATGGTCTCGATCTCCTGACCTCGTGATCCGCCCGCCTCGGCCTCCCAAAGTGCTGGGATTACAGGCGTGAGCCACTGCACCCGGCCAGCTCTCACTTTTAAGTGAGAACATATGATACTTGGTTTTTCATTCCCAATCCTAAATTACTTCACTTAGAATAATGGCCTCCAGCTCCCTCCAAGTTGTTGTAAAAGGCATTTGTTCCTTTTTGTGGCTGAGTGGTATTCCATGGTGTATATATACCACATTTTCTTTGTCTACTCGTTGGTTGATGGGCACTTAAGTTGGTTCCACGTCTTTGCACTTGTGAATTGTGCAAGCATGCATGTGCATGTGCCTTTTTCACATGATGACTTCTGTTCCTTTTTGTAGATACCCAGTAGTGGGGCTAGGCTACTGGACTGAATGGGAGTTCCACTTTTATTTCTTTAAGGAATCTCCATACTGTTTTCCACAGTGGTTATGCTCACTTAACATTCCCCACTAGAAGAGTAAGAGTGTTTCCTTTTCACCACATTCATACCAACATCTACCGTTTTTTGACTTTTTAATTATGGCCATTTTTGCAAGAGGAAGGTGGTGTCTCATTGTGATTTTGATTTGTATTTGTCTGATGATTAGTGATGCTGAACATTTTTTCATGTGTGTCTGCTTGTGTATCTTCTTTTAAGAAGTATCCATTTATATCTTTTGCCCACTTTTTAATAGGGTTATTTATATTTTGTATGTTGATTTAAGTTCCTTACAGATGTAGATATTAGACCTTTGTCAGATGCATAGTTGGAGAATATTTTCTCTCATTTCATAGGTTGTATATTTACTCTGTTAATAATGTCTTTCGCTGTGAAGAAGCTCTGTCATTCAATTAGGTCCCACTTGTCAACTTTTGTTGGTGTTGCAATTGCTTTTGATGACCTTGTCATAGATTCTTTCCCAAGACTGATGTCCCAAATGGTATTTCCTAGGTATTATTCTAGAGTTTTTATGGTTTGAGGTCTTACACTTAAATCTCTGATCCAGTGGCTAGACCAGCCATCTTCAAGAGACTCATCTCACGTGTAACAACATCCACAGGCTCAAAGTAAAGGGATGGAGAAATATCTACTGTGCAAAAGTCACTATTCTTTTTTTTGAGACGGGCTCTGTCACCAAGGCTGGAGTGCAGTGGTGTGATTATGGCTCGCTGCACTCAACTTCCCAGTCTCAAGTGATCCTCCCACCTCAGCCTCCTGAGTAGCTGAGACTACAGGCATGCACCACCACACTTGGCTAATTTTTGTATTTTGTGGTAGAGATGGGGTTTTGCCATGTTGCCCAGGCTGATCTCCAACTCCTGTGCTCAAACAATCCACTTGCTTCAGCCTTCCAAAGTGCTGGGATTACAAGCATGAGCCACTGTGTCCAGCCCAGGCATTGCTATTCTTATATCAGATAAAACAAACTTTAAAGCAATAAAAATTAAGTAGGAGAATGAAGGCCATTACGTAACGATATTTTTATTTTTTTGAGATGGAGTCTTGCTCTGTCACCAGGCTGGAGTGCAGTGGCACAATCCCGGCTCACTGCAACCTCTGCCTCCCGGGTTCAAGTGATTCTCCTGCCTCAGCCTCCCGAGTAGCTGGGATTACAGGTGTGCGCCACTATGCCCAGCTAATTTTTGTACTTTTAATAGAGACAGGATTTCACCATGTTGGCCAGGATGGTCTTGATCTCTTGACCTTGTGATCCGCCCGCCTCGGCCTCCCAAAATGCTGGGATTACAGGCGTGAGCCACCGCGCCCAGCTTACATAATGATAAAGGGTACAATCCAACAAGACTTAACTACCTTAAATATATATTCACCCAACATTGGAACAACCAGATTCATAACACAAGTTCTTGACCTACAACATGACTTAGACAACCACACAGTACTAGTGGGAGACTTCAGCTCCCCACTGACAGCATTAGACAGATCATTAACACAGAAAATTAACAAGGAAGCTGGACTTAAACTCAACACCTGACCAGTTAGACCTAATAGTTTTCTACAGAAAACTCCACTCAACAGCCACAGAATATACTTTTTTCTCATCTGCACAGGTAAGACTCTCTAAGATCAATCGCATGCTCAGTCATGAAGCGAGCCTCAATAAATTAAAAAAAAAAAACCTGGACGGGCCCAGTGGCTCACACCTGTAATCCCAACACTTTGGGGGGACAAGGCGGGCGGATCACGAGGTCAGGAGTTTGAGACCAGCCTGGCCAACATGGCTAAATCCCGTCTCTACTAAAAATACAAAAAATTAGCCGGGCATGGTGGCAGGCACCTGTAATCCAGGCTACTTGGGAGGCTGAGGCAGGAGAATCGCTTGAACCCAGGAGGTGGAGGTTGGAGGTTGCAGTAAGCCAAGATTGTGCCATCGTACTCCAGCCTGGGAGACAAGAGGAAGACCCCGTCTTAAAAAAAAAAAAAGGCAGAAATTTAAAAAATCTTTCGAATTTATGAAAATTTAAAAAATCTTTCAAATTTATGAAAATAGGGACATAGCTTACCCAAGATTCCTGGGATGCAGCTAAAACAGTGTCAAGAAGAAAGTGTATATCGCTAAACGCATTCATCAAAAAGTCAGACCTCAAGTTAATTAATTTGGTACATAAAGGAACTGGAAAACCAACCAACCTCAAAGCTTGCAGAAGCAAGTAACTTAAATTGGAGAACTTAATGAAATTGAGATGCAAAAATCTATACAAAAGATGAATAAAATCAAGAGTAGCTTCTGTGAAATAGTTAAACAAGATTGATAGACTGCTAGCTAGATAAAGGAAAAAAAGAAGATCCAAATAAATATAATTGGAAATGACAAAGATGGCATTACAGCTGATCCCACAGAAATACAAAGAACCCTCAGAGAATACTATGAACAATGCTCTGCACGTGTGCACAAGTTAGAAAATCTAGAGGAAATGGATACATTCGGGAAACACACAGTCTCCCGCGATTGAATCAGGAAAAGCTTGAAACCTTGAACAGAACAATATTGAGCTCAGATTGAATCAGTAACATAAAACCTCAAAGAAAAGGCCCTGCACCAGATGGATTCACAGTCAACTTCTACCAGATGCATAAAGATGAATTGGCAACAATCCTATTGAAACTTTTTTTTTTTTTTTGAGGCAGAGTCTTGCTCTGTTGCCCAGGCTGGAGTGCAGTGGTGCGATCTCGGTTCACTGCAAGCTCTACCTCCCGGGTTCACACCATTCTCCTGCCTCAGCCTCCCGAGTAGCTGGGACTACAGGCGCCCGCCACCACGCCTGGCTAATTTTTTTTTTGTATTTTTAGTAGAGACGGGGTTTCACTGTGTTGGCCAAGATGGTCTCGATCTCCTGACCTTGTGATCCACCTGCCTCGGCCTCCCAAAGTGCTGGGATTACAGGCATAAGCCACCGCGCCCGGCCTCTACTGAAACTATTTTAAATAACCAAAGAAGAGAGGCTCCTCCATAATTCATTCTCTGAAGCCAGCATCAGCCTAATACTAAAATCTGGCAGGGACATGACAACGTGACAACCAAAGAAAACCTCAGACCAGTATTTGTGATGAACATAGAAGCAAAAATCTTCAACAAAATGCTAGCAAGCTGAATCCAGCAGCACATGAAAATGTTAATTCACCGTGATCAAGTAGGCTATTCTGGGGATGCAAGGTTGGTTCAACATTTGCAGTAACAAATGTGATTCACTTCAGGAACAGATTAAAAGCCAAAACCATATGATCATATATGTAGATGCAGAAAAACTTTTGATAAAATGCAACATCCCCTCATGATAAAAACCCTAACAGGCTGGGCACGGTGCCTCCCAACACACTGGGGAGTGAGGCTGGAGGATGGCTTGAGCCCAGGAGTTCAAGGCCCGCCTGAGCAACACAGACCCATCTCTACCAATATATATATATATATGCGCCCAGTGTGGTGGTGCATGCCTGCATTTTCAGCTACTCAGGAGGCTGAGGCAGAGAGATCACTTGAGCTTAGGAGCTTGAGGCTTCAGTGAGTGTGATCATGCCACTGTACTCCAGCCTGGGCAGCAGAGTGAGACCCTCAAAAATTGAAATCAGATATAAAATAATAAACTAAATGTGAGGAGCACAGTAAATAATACAAAGAAGGTGGGAAACATCTCCAGCGGGGAGATGTGTGTTGTTTCCCTCTCTGTGTCCATGTGTTCTTACTATTTATCTCCTACTTATAAGTGAGATTATGTGGTATTTGGTTTTCTGTTCTGCATTAGTTTGCTAAGGATAATGGTCTCCAGCTCCATCCATGTCCCTGCAAAGGACGTGATCTTGTTCTTTTTCATTAGCCTGCAATATCTGCATATTCCTACCTACTACCTGACCACTTCAGCTAATCCTATGTCACAAGCTAAGGTTCTGAGACTTGTAGCCTCCACTTCAGGGACTATATTTTATTTTGTAGCTATTGTATTCTAAGCCTTGATCTTAGTGGTCCAAGATTATAGCAGCAGCTTCCAGAGAGGATGGAGAAAGAGAAAGTCAAGAAGAAAAAAGAGCATGATCAGTATGCCTCTTAAGGCTCTTGGGAGCTGCTAAGTGATGCTTTGCTCGCAAATCATCAGTTGGAGGGTACAGACAGGGCCATATCTAACTAACAGAGGGGCTAAGATATGCAATCTCCATCCTGGGGAGCCATATGCCTAGTCCAAAAATGGGGTTCTGTCACTTTGGAAGTGAGAGTGGCAATAAGGGCAGAACAGCAGTCTCTGCCATAGAAAGATATCAGTATAATTCCCATTTTGAAGATAAGAACACTGAGGCCTAAAGAGGCCGAGTGCTTCTTGAGAGTAAGTGGTAAAGCCGATTCCGACTGTGTAATCTGTCTAGTACTCGTTAGTTATTTTTCCAGATCCTCTCCCTCCTCCCACCCTCCGTCCTCTGATAGGCCCCAGGGTGTGTTTTTCTCCTCTGTGTGTTCATGTGTTCTCATCATTTGACTCTCATTTGTAAGTGGGAATATCCCATATTTGTTTTTCTCTTTCTGTGTTAGTTTGCTAAGGATAAGGGTCTCCAGCTCCATCATGTCCCTGCAAAGGACATGATCTCATTGTATTTTATGGCTGCATAGTATTCCATACTGTATATTACCACATAGTCTTTATCCAGACTTAAATGTAAAACCCAAAACCATAAAAACCCATGACAACAGCATAGGCAATACCATTCAGGACATAGGCATGGACGAAGATTTCATGATAAAGACACCAAAAGCAACGGCAACAAAAGCCAAATTTGACGAATGGGATCTAATTAAACTGAAGAGCTTCTGCACAGCAGAAGAAACTATCAGCACAGTAAAGAGGCAACCTGTAGAATAGGAGAATATTTTTGCAAACCTTGCATCCAACAAAGGTCTGATATCCGTCATCTATAAGGAACTGAACTTAAACAAATTTATAAGAAAAAAAGGTGGCTAGATGAACTGGTAGTTGAAGTTTCAACTTTGTGAGAAACCTACTCCTCCACCCATTCTGGATCCCCTTGCTGTAGACTGTTTGTGTCTTCCCAAATTGTCAGCACTAGAGTTCCAAGAAGACTGGAAGCATTGGCGGTTGCAGAAAAGCAGAGGCAGCTGTGGCAGCCCAGGCTGAGCAGGTACAGGAGTTCCAGAGCCTTGGAGCCATGGCCTGGGCTGATGCATACTGGAGATGGGATCAGCCTGCGTGCGACGCGCACTGTGAGCAGCGGGCAGGGCCAAACCACCTTTTCTGCCCGCACGTGGTGCGCATGTGTGTTCCCCTCACTCCCCACCCCCGCCACAGAGGCGGCGTGGCATGTGTGGCGTGGCATGTGTGGCGTGGCATGTGTGGCGTGGCATGTGTGGCGTGGCATGTGTGGCGTGGCATGTGTGGCGTGGCATGGCATCCACAGTGAGGAGAAGAGAAGAGCTCCGTTCCCTCAGGACCCCACTGGGTGCCACTGGCAGCTTCCAGATGACCTGGGCCCCTGTCCTGGGGAAGAAACAGCTCCGTCCCCGGTGCTGACTGCTGAGGAGGGAGCTTCCTTCTGTGCGGGCTTCTCCACAGCGCGACTGCTCCGGCATTTTTCCTTCAAGGTGAGTGTAGAAGAACATTTTCTTCTATGTTCTGTTTCTTCTTGTCAGGTTCTCAGCCGTTTTGCTCTTTCTCTGGTAGTATTTTAGTCTTTGCTTTTCAGTGTTTTTCGTTTCCCCACCAAGGGCTTTTGAGGGTGGCAACATAGCAGGCTGTGGTATTTTTAGGGGTGCAGGATTTTTTCTCAGGGAAACTCCCCCACGTAGATACAGAGGGAAGCTGCAGCTGCTGGAATAAGGGGAAACCCAGCCCGGGTTGAGGGAAGGGGCCAGGTCCAGGTTTGGCTGCAGGTGTCCAAGCCTCAGAAAGAGGAAAAGAGATCAAGCTGCCTCCAGGCTTCCGTAGGTAGAAAATGTGCGTTGCAGCTGCCGGGACACGGGGGCCGCTTTCCTCCACCCGCCGGCAGCAAGTGTCCCCTCCTGTACGTCCTGTCGTGGCCACCTGATGGGGTAGGGAGCTTCACTGCAGTTTAATGTTGTCTTTGCAGAAATACATTTCAGGGTCCCTGCCCAAGTTGCGGTGGATCGTTTGTTCTTTTTTCTCGCTGTTGTTGCTACTGAGTACTGTGTATATGTTCTGTTCTGTATTTTCCATAACAAGCCCTTAGCAGATACGGGAGTCCCCCAAACCCTCTTTCAGCCTTTCTCATTGAGTTCGTCATTTCCTTTGCCGTGCGGCAGCTTTTCAGTCTGCTGTCGCCTCTTGCATATCTGTTTCTGCTTTTGTTGCTTGTGATTTTAGTGCCTAAGTAAAAAAAAAAACATTCACATATAATTTCCATTCTCAATGAAATTTTACCTCTACGTGTTCCTTTTTTCATTTTCTTTACTTTTCTTTTTTTTTTTGAGACGGGGTTTTTGCTCTTGTTGCCCAGGCTGGAGTGCAATGGTGCGAGCTCGGCTCACCGCAACCTCCGCTTCCCGGGTTCAAGTGATTCTCCTGCCTCAGACTCCCTAGTAGCTGGGATTACAGGCAGGCGCCACCATGCGGGGCTAATTTTGTATTTTTAGTAGAGACGGGGTTTCTCCATGTGGACCAGGATGGTCTCGAACTCCCAACCTCAGGTGATCCACCTCCCTTGGCCTCCCAAAGTGCTGGGATTACAGGCGTGAGCCACTGCACCCTGCCTTCATTTTCTTTTCTTTTTTAAAACTCTTTACAACCTGTGGACATGGATTCAAGTTGCCCTGAAAGTAACCTCCCCTATTTTTGCTTACAGGAATTTTATTATTTTCATGGTTTCAGGTCTTGTGTTTAGGTCCACTTTGAGTTGATTTTTTGCATTGTGTAACAGAGGGTTCTATTTCATACTTTTGCAATAGGGGTATTGGTTTTCTCAAAACCATTTAATGAAGAACATCTCTTATCCCCATTGTGTCTTTCTGATCCCTGATGCTCATTCCATTTGCTATGGAGGTCTACCCAGTGGTGGGATTGCTGATCATATGGTAGTTACATTTTCTTTCTTTTTTTTGAGACAGAGTCTTGCTGTGTTGCCTAGGCTGGAGTAACATTCATTCCAATAAGAGTGAAATGGCACACTGCAGCCTCGACCTCCCAGGATCAAGTGATGTTCTCACCTCAGCTTCTTGAGTAACTGGGACTACAGGCGTATCCCACCATGCCTGGCTAATTTTTTTTTTGTAAGAGATGGGATTTTGCCACGTTGCCAAGGCTGGTCTCAAACTCCTGAGCTCAAGCGATATGACCACACTGGCCTCCTACTAGTTGTGTTTTCAGTTTTTTGAGGGACCTCCAACTCTTTAGCATAGTTTATATACTAATTTATTTTCCCACCAACAGTGTGTAAGAGTTCCCTTTTCTCTATATCTATACCAGCATTCTTCTTTTTAAATTTTTTTTTTATGGCCAGGCACAGTGGATCACGCCTGTTACCCCAATACCTTGGGATGCTGAGGTAGACAGATCACTGAAGTCCAGGAATTTGAGAGTAGCCTAGGCAACATGGCAAAACCCCATGTCTACAAAAAAATACAACACTAGCCAGGCGTGGTGGTGCATGCCGGTAGTCCCAGCTACTTCAGAGGCTGAGGTGGGAGGATCACTTGAGCCTGGGACGTCAAGGCTTCAAGTGAGCAGAGATCTTGCCGCTGCACTCCGGCCTTGGGGACAGAGTAAGTCCCTGTCTCAAAAAATTATGTTTTAAATCTTTTTAGTAACATTCATTTCAGTAAGAGTGAAATGGCATCTGAATGGTTTTGAAGTACATTTTCCCTGATGAATAGCGATGCTGAGGACCTTTTCTCTCACCTGTTGGCCAGTTTCATGTCATCTTTGCTGAGATGTCTATTCAGCTTTTTTTGCCCAGTATTAGTTTAGATATGTATTTTTATGCTTAGAATTTTGTTTTCTTTATACATGTTTGATAACATCCAGTTGTCACTCATAATGCACTCAAATTTTCAAACAGTTTTGTTTTTGAGACAGAGTATCACTCTGCCACCCAGGCTGGAGCCCAGTGGCACCTCACACAAACACGTATTTTGGATACCTACAGCTTTGGGATGTAACTCGATATCAAGGATTGTAAGCCCTCCAACTTAGTTTTTATTTCTCAGGACACCTCAGGTATTCAGGGCCGTTTGTGGTTTCATGTGAATATTAGCATTATGTATTCAGATTGCTTAAATGTTCTGTGTATAGTAAAGTATGTTATTAGAGGGCATGCTGAGACATTTGGTTCCTCCGAGATATGTTGATATATGTGTATTTTGAGTAATGATCAAACCAAGGTACTTAGCATATCTGTTTCCAAAGATCAGTTATTATTTCTCTGTTGAGAGAACAAATTGTTCCCTTCTAGCTTTTTTGAAAAATACCACACAGTATTTTGTTAACCAGTCACCCAGCTGTGGTATAGAACACCAGAATGTGTTTCTGTCATCTAACTGCAACTATGTTTCCAAAATGCATCTTTCACATCCCCCTCATTCCCCCTGCTCAGCAAACCACGACTGTACTTCTGCTTCTTGAAGGTAAAGATTTTGGATTCCATATAAGTGAGATGATGCTGTGCTTGTCTTTCTATGCCTGGCTCATTTTACTTAACGTAATATTTTCCAGGTTCATCCATGTTGTTCCAAATGAGAAGGACATGATTTGCATGTGGCTGAGGAGTATTGTGTTGTGCGGATATCCCACAGTTTCCTCATCCCTTCACCTGTGGATAGTCAGGTAGATTGATTCCCTATCTTGGGTATCGTGAATTGTGCTTCATTAAACACAGGAAGGCAGGTAACTCCTTAAGGGACAGGTTTCCTTTGCTGTAAATGAAAAACCGAGTGTCGGAATGACTAGATGAACTGGAAGTGGTAATTTTAATTTTTTGAGGAAGCTCCAACTTTTTTTTCACAGTATATACACTAATTTTCAATGCCACCAATAGCGTATACGAGTTTCCCTTTGCATGAATCTACATAGGCCCCTGCCTTCCAAAACTTCTATTGCTCCTTTGAGTAATGCTCATTCTCAGTGGAGTTTGACAGTATCTTAGTGTATGTCTGGCATGAGAGTGATGGGGTGCCACTCTTCTTTTAGCTGTGAGTCAATTTCATGTTTTCTTTGCAGAAGTGGCTATCGCACGTCCTTTGCACGTTTGTCGCTTGTGTATTTGTTTTTATCCTTTCCCCCCACTTAGTAGTTTTAGTTTCTTGAATAGGTTTGAAATTTATGATTTTCCCCCAATCATCTTTTCCCCCAAGGTAGGATACCTTCTCTTTGGGTTCGTTGTTTTCTCTCCCATGTAGAGAGGTCTAAAGTGTTTCTTAGTCTCAAATGCTGATATTTGCTTTTGTTAGCAGTGATTTCTGTGTCCCGTTGAGAGGGAGAGAAGGGGGATGGTGAAGCCGTGGTACTGTCTATGGGTACACAGATTCAAGTTTTCCCACAAAGAAACGCTGATCCTGTGTTTTCCCCTTGGAGTTTTTTGGTTTCAGGATTGAATTTGGGTGTTCAATTCGTTTTGCATTGATTTTTTTTTTTTTTTTTTTGAGACAGAGTCTCACTCTGTCGCCCAGGCTGGAGTGCAATGGCGCAATCTCGGCTCACTGCAAGCTCCGCCTCCCGGGTTCACGCCATTCTCCTGCCTCAGCCTCCCGAATAGCTGGGAGTACAGGCGCCTGCCACCAGGCCCGGCTAATTTTTTTTTTTTTTTTTGTATTTTTAGTACAGACGGAGTTTCACCATGGTCTCAATCTCCTGACCTCGTGATCTGCCCACCTCGGCCTCCCAAAGTGCTGGGATTACAGGCGTGAGCCCCCGCGCCCGGCCGCGTTGATTTTTATGTATTGTAAAACATAAGGGAACTGTTTCAATCTCTGGCACATGAATACCCGGTTTTCTCAACAGTTATGCCTTCAGTAAGCTTTTGCAAACTATGTTTTCACTATGTAAAATTCTAGGTTGATTATTTGCCTCCTCAGTTTTGTCCATTCAGTGTCTTTCTCTGTTTATGCCAGTAACGAATTGTTTGGATCACTGTAGGTTTCCTCTTTTCCCTTTCTAAGAATTTATTTTCAGCTCCTAGCCTTGGTTTCTAAAGTGACACCTACTTGTATTGTGAGTAAAGGGTGGGGTTTGCAGGTGGGGCACGTGGGTGTATAGCAGGGAGCTGAAGCTTGGGTTCCCAGTGAACCCCGTCACCCAGGCAGTGAGCGCAGCAGCAGTCGAGCGGTTCTACTGCCAGGTCTCCCTGTCTTCCTCTTTTTCCGTCTGGTTGGCCTAGTGTCTGTTTTGTTTTGTTTTTTTTCATCTTTATGTTTGGGTGTGTTCAACGTTTAGCTTCCACCTATAAGTGAGAACATGATGTATTTGGTTTTCTGTCCTTGTTTTAGCTTGCTTAGCCTAGTGGCCTCCAGGTCCATCCTTGTTGCTGCTGAGGGCATGATTTCTTTTTCAATCTACGTAGAATTTTGCGGTGTCTATGTACCAAACTTAAAAAATAATAATAATAATCCACTGTTGATTTGCACATAGGTCCATCTCAGCATTTAGTTCTTGTGAATAGCAGTTCTGAAAACACAGGAGTGTGTGTGTCCTTTTGTTAGAAGCATTTGTTTTCCTCTGGGTAGATACCCAGTGGTGGGATTGCTGGGTCAGAGGGTAGTTCTTTTGTAAGTACTCTGAGTAATCTCCAGGCCACTTCCCACATTGTGAGAGCTAGTTTGCATTCACACTGAGAGTGAAGCAGCCTTCCCTGTCCTCTGCTACCTCACCAGCATCTTACGTTTTGACGTGGACGAAGGGCCATTCTGAGTGGCATCAGAAGGTGTCTCATTGTGCTTGTGAGTTGCGTTTCTCTGATGATTAATGACGTTGAGCATTTTTTTTCATGCCTGTCAGTCACTTGTCTGTCCTGGCTTGACAAGTGTGCATTTACGTTTTTTGCCCATTTTTTAAATTGGATTATTTGCTTTTCTGCTTTTTCATTTAAGGTCATGGTAGATTCTGGCTATAAGACCTTGGTCAGAAATAGTTTGGGAACAATTAATGGATCCTGTAGCCTGTGTATTCACCATGATGGTGATTTCTTTTGCTGTGTGGCAGATGTTTCGTTTCTTAGGCTCGACTAGTTCATTTTGATTTTTCTTGCTATTGCTTTTGGGGACTAAGCCATATAAATGGTTTACTAAAGCCTGTGTTGAGAAAGGTATTTCCTCCGTTTTCTTGTAGGACTTTCACAGTTTGAGGTCTTCTTCTGAAATCTTTCATCCACCTTGAGTTAGGTTTTGCATGTGGCGAGAGGCAGGGCTCCAGTGTTACTCTTCTGCCAGCCACTCATCCTAGCACCGTTCATTGCACAGCGAGTCCTTCATCCATTGCTTATTTTTGTGGATTTTGTAGAAAGCCAAATGATTGACATTTATTTACATCCCAAGAGTATGAATCCTGTCCCTCTCCCTCTCCCTCTCCCTCTCCCTCCGTCTCCCTCTCCCCACAGTCTCCCTCTCCCTCTCTTTCCACGGTCTCCCTCTGATGCCGAGCCGAAGCTGGACGGTACTGCTGCCATCTCGGCTCACTGCAACCTCCCTGCCTGATTCTCCTGCCTCAGCCTGCCGAGTGCCTGCGATTGCAGGCGCGCGCCACCACGCCTGACTGGTTTTCGTATTTTTTTGGTGGAGACGGGGTTTCGCTGTGTTGGCCGGGCTGGTCTGCAGCTCCTAACCGCGAGTGATCCGCCAGCCTCGGCCTCCCGAGGTGCCGGGATTGCAGACGGAGTCTCGTTCACACAGTGCTCAATGGTGCCCAGGCTGGAGTGCAGTGGCGTGATCTCGGCTCACTACAACCTCCACCTCCCAGCAGCCTGCCTTGGCCTCCCAAAGTGCAGAGATTGCAGCCTCTGCCCAGCCGCCACCCCATCTGGGAAGTGAGGAGCGTCTCTGCCTGGCCGCCTATCGTCTGGGATGTGAGGAGCCCCTCTGCCTGGCTGCCTAGTCTGGAAAGTGAGGAGCATCTCTGCCCGGCCGCCATCCCATCTAGGAAGTGGGGAGCGCCTCTTCCCGGCCGCCATCCCATCTGGGAAGTGAGGAGCATCTGTGCCCGGCCGCCCATCGTCTGAGATGTGGGGAGCACCTCTGCCCTGCCACCCCGTCCGGGATGTGAGGAGCGTCTCTGCCCGGCTGCCCCGTCTGAGAAGTGAGGAGACTCTCTGCCTGGCAACTGCCCCATCTGAGAAGTGAGGAGCCCCTCCGCCCGGCAGCCGCCTGGTCTGAGAAGTGAGGAGCCCCTCTGCCCAGCAGCCACCCCGTCTGGGAAGTGAGGAGCGTCTCTGCCCGGCAGCCACCTCGTCCGGGAGGGAGGTGGGGGGGTCAGCCCCCCGCCCGGCCAGCCGCCCCGTCCGGGAGGGAGGTGGGGGGGTCAGCCCTCCACCTGGCCAGCTGCCCCGTCCGGGAGGGAGGTGGGGGGGTCAGCCCCCACCTGGCCAGCCGCCCCGTCCGGGAGGGAGGTTGGGGGATCAGTCCCCCACCCGGCCAGCCGCCCCGTCCGGGAGGTGAGGGGCCCCTCTGCCCGGCCGCCCCTACTGGGAAGTGAGGAGCCCCTCTGCCCAGCCGGCCGCCCCGTCCGGGAGGGAGGTGGGGGGGTCAGCCCCCCGCCCGGCCAGCCGCCCCGTCCGGGAGGTGAGGGGCACCTCTGCCCGGCTGCCCCTACTGGGAAGTGAGGAGCCCCTCTGCCCGGCCGGCCGCCCTGTCTGGGAGGGAGGTGGGGGGGTCAGCCCCCCAACCGGCCAGCCGCCCCGTCCGGGAGGTGAGGGGCGCCTCTGCCCGGCCGCCCCTACTGGGAAGTGAGGAGCCCCTCTGCCCGGCCGGCTGCCCCGTCCGGGAGGGAGGTGGGGGGGTCAGACCCCGCCCGGCCAGCCGCCCCGTCTGGGAGGTGAGGGGCGCCTCTGCCCGGCCGCCCCTACTGGGAAGTGAGGAGCCCCTCTGCCCGGCCGGCCGCCCCGTCCGGGAGGGAGGTGGGGGGGTCAGCCCCCCGCCCGGCCAGCCACCCTGTCCGGGAGGTGAGGGGCGCCTCTGCCCGGCCGCCCCTACTGGGAAGTGAGGAGCCCCTCTGCCCGGCCGGCCGCCCCGTCCGGGAGGGAGGTGGGGGGGTCAGCCCCCCGCCCGGCCAGCTGCCCCGTCCGGGAGGGAGTTGGGGGGGGGTCAGCCCCTCGCCCGGCCAGCCGCCTCGTCCAGGAGGTGAGGGGTGCCTCTGCCCGGCCGCCCCTACTGGGAAGTAAGGAGCCCCTCTGCCCGGCCGGCCGCCCCGTCCGGGAGGGAGGTGGGGGGGTCAGCCCCCCGCCCGGCCAGCCGCCCCGTCCGGGAGGTGAGGGGCGCCTCTGCCCGGCTGCCCCTACTGGCAAGTGAGGAGCCCCTCGGCCCGCCAGCCGCCCCGTCCGGGAGGGAGGTGGGGGGGGTCAGCCCCCCGCCCGGCCAGCTGCCCCACCCGTGAAGTGAGGGGCACCTCTGCCTGGCTGCCCCTACTGGGAAGTGAGGAGCCCCTCTGCCCAGCCAGCCGCCCCGTCCGGGAGGGAGGTGGGGGGGTCAGCCCCCCACCCGGCCAGCCGCGCCGTCCGGGAGGGAGGTGGAGGGGTCAGTCGCCCGCCCGGCCAGCCGCCCCGTCCGGGAGGTGAGGGGCGCTTCTGCCCGGCAGCCCCGTCTGGGAAGTGAGGAGCTCCTCTCCCCGGCCACCACCCCGTCTGGGAGGTGTACCCCAACAGCTCATTGAGAACGGACCATGATGACAATGGCGGTTTTGTGGAATAGAAAGGGGGGAAAGGTGGGGAAAAGACTAAGAAATCGGATGGTTGCCCTGTCTGTGTAGAAAGAGGTAGACATGAGAGACTTTTCATTTTGTTCTGTACTAAGAAAAATTCTTCTGCCTTGGGATCCTGTAGATCTGTGACCTTACCCCCAACCCTGTGCTCTCTGAAACATGTGCTGTATCCACTCAGGGTTGAATGGATTAAGGGCGGTGCAAGATGTGCTTTGTTAAACAGATGCTTGAAGGCAGCATGCTCCTTAAGAGTCATCACCACTCCCTAATCTCAAGTACCCAGGGACACAAACACTGCGGAAGGCCGCAGGGTCCTCTGCCTAGGAAAACCAGAGACCTTTGTTCACTTGTTTTTCTGCTGACCTTCCCTCCACTATTGTCCTGTGACCCTGCCAAATCCCCCTCTGCGAGAAACACCCAAGAATGATCAATTAAAAAAAAAAAAAGAAAAGAAAAAAAAAAAAAAAAGAAAGCCAAATGATTGTCGTCGTGCAGGGTTACTTCTGGGTTCTCTGCTCTGTCTAGGTGGAAGTGGGTCTGAGCTTTGGGATGAAATTGGAAAGTGGGGAATGTGCCGCGTCTGACATAGTTGGGATTTCTCAGCCTGGCTGTGGAATTTCAGGGCATTTTGTGGTTGCATGAGAATTTTCACATTGTTTCTTTACATTTCTTTAAAAACAAACTTTCGGCCAGGCACGGTGGCTCACGCCTGTAATCCCAGCACTTTGGGAGGCCGAGGTGGGTGGATCACGAAGTCAGGAGATCGAGACCATCCTGGCTAACACGGTGAAACCCCGTCTCTACTAAAAATGCAAAAAAAAAACTAGCCGGGCGTGGTGGTGGGCGCCTGTAGTCCCAGCTATTCGGGAGACTGAGGCAGGAGAATGGCATGAACCCGGGAGGCAGAGCTTGCAGTGAGCAGAGATCACTCCACTGCACTCCAGCCTGGGCGACAGAGTGAGACTCCATCTCAAAAAAAAAAAAAAAAAAAAAAACTTGCTCCGTAGTAAAGGTGCACAACTAGAGGGTAGAGTGGGACGTTTTGGTCCATGCATGCATTGTATCATGATGGAATCGGGATACTTAGCATTTCTTTTGCCTCATAGAGTTATTTCTTTGAGGGGAGGACATTCAGAATCCTCCTTGTTAGCTGTCCTGAAAATTACCCTCTGATAATATTATCCCTAGTCACCCTGCTGAGGAATAGAACTGCAGGTTTTATTCTTCTCAAAAAATGTGGAACTTTGTACCCATTTTGATTCCCTGCCCAGGGCCCACCTTCCCCTCAAACCCTGGTAAGCACTAGGGTGCTTTCTAGGTCTATGAGATAAAGATTTTTAGATGCCTCATGAGTGAAGCGATGCAATGTTTGTTTTTCTCAGTGTAGCTCATTTCATTTACTGTCATTTCCTCCAGGTTCAACCATGTGGCTCCCGATGATATGATTTCAGTATCTGTGTCTGGCTGAAGAGTGTTCCATTGTGAATGGACACTATGGTTTCTGTATCCCATCATCTGTGGATGGATAGGTAGGTTGATTTCTCATCTTAGCTCTTGTGAATAGTGCCACAGTCAGCATGGGAAGGCAGATACCTCTTCCATGGACTGATTTCTTTTGCTTTGAATGTATACCCAGCAGTAGCATGGCTAAATGAAATGGTAGTTCTTTTTTTCAGTGTTTTGAGGAACCTCCAGCTGATTCCTGTAGTGTATATACCAGAATATTCCTACCAGTTGTGGCTAAGATTTCCCCTCTCTGGAAACCGACACCAGCATTTGTCTTTTATGTATATGTTCACTTTTTGGTACTATTTATTTCAATTAGAGTGACATGGTATTTGAGTGTCTTTCGGATTTCCATTTTTTTCATAACTAGTGGTGTTAACCAAGTGTTTGTAAACTTGTTTTCAATTTTATGTGTTCTTTGAAGAAAAGTTTATTCAGGTTCTTGGCCCATTTGCCATGGTTTGGTTATCAGTTTCTCTGTTTTTTTTTTTTGTTTGTTTTGTTCTTTGCTAGTTAGTGGTGTCAGTACTATATACCTTGTACCTTTTCCAAAACAACCCCTTATCAGCTGTGTGTTTCCCCAAACCTTTCTTCTCATCTTCAGGATGCTTTTTGTTTTCTTTATTGTTTCCTTTGTGAGTACAAGGTCTTCCTTTTGATATAGTCCCACATGTGTATAATTCCCTGGTTGCCTGTGATGTTGGTGATTAATCAAGACAAAACATACTCACTACTAAGGCAATCTTTTGTCAATGATTTTTCTCCCGTATTTTTGTGGTTTTCTGTTTTCAAACTCTAAACATCCATATGCGTTGTTCTAAGTATACACACATGCTAGGTTTTCTTTTCTTTTTTTATTTTTATTTTTTGTTGTTGCTTTTTTTTTAGAAGGAATCTGGCTTTGTCATCACCTCAACTGCCAGAATGGAATGCAGTGGCGCGATCTCAGCTAACCTCAATCTCCACCTCCTGGATTCAAGTGATTCTCCAGCCTCAGCCTCCCGATTAGCTGAGATTACAGGCGGCATGCCACTGCGTCTGGCTAATTTTTGTATTTTTAGTAGAGAGCGGGTTTCACCATGTTGGCCAGGCTGGTCTCGAGCTCCTGACCTCAGGTGAGTCGCCCACCACAGCCTCCCAAAGTGCTGGGATTACAGGCGTGAGCCACTGCGCCTGGCCAGATTTTCTTTTAATAGCTTAATGATTTCAAGTTTCGCGTATATTCTGCCATCCGTTTCAAATTGTTGATGGTGTATTTTGTACCACAGGTGGCCTGCCTCATTCTTTTGCATATGGATATCCAGTTTCCAATACCATATATTGAACAGACTCTCCTTTCCCCATTGTGTTTCCTGGCATTGTTTTTAAATGTGTTTACTGTAGATGAATTTGGGTTTATTATTTGGCTCCCTCATTTTGCCCATTGCCCTGTGTTTCTGTGGGCATGCCTGTAACATCGGTTGCATCACTATAGCTTTGAGATGTAAATAGGAATGAGGTCTATGATGCATCCAACATAGTTTGGATTTGTAAAGATGGCTTTGGAAACCCAGGGCATTTTATGATTCCATGGGAATTTTGGTAGTATTTATTCAAACTTTGTTGTAATTGCTGTATAGTATATGTATACGACTAGAGGATGCAAGGGACATTTTGACATAGGTACACACATTGTAATGAACAAATCGTGGGATTTAACATTCCTATTACCTAGTATAGTTATTAGTTATTTGTGGAGAAAAAATTCAGTCTTCTCTACCTGCTATTTTAAAGATTATTCTAGGATATTGTGAACCTATGAACCCTGCTATGCAATAGAACACTGGAATTCAGTCCTCTCATCTAAGGGTATCTCTGTACTCATTTCAGCAGGTGTGTTTCTCTGAACACCTGCTTTGCCCTTCTGCTTGCTCCCATGCTGCAGCCTCAGTGGCATTCTGCTCACCCTTGCCATGCTCCCTTGAGCCATGGGAGGCTGCACAAGCTGTGGCCTCAGACTGGAACTCTCTTCTCCCTGCCTTTCCCACATAATTCCAGTTCTCCTTCACATCCCTCCTCATGTGTCGCTTCCTCAAGGAAGCTTATCCCAGATCTCTTTCACTAGATCAAATTTCCATTTCCTAATTGCATCTTCCTGGCTGTGCTTCCTGACACTTGTCACTGTGACAGTTTTATAGATGTGTTGGTTATATAGCTTACCACTGACTGTAAGATGACAGAAGTTGTGTCTGTGTTGCCTCACCGTTATATCTCCAATGCCTGGCATGTGGTTGAAGCTTAGTGAATCTTTATAAGTATGTAACTCTCTTCAGATACCTCTACTTAAAATTGCAATTCACCATGAAGCCACGGGAAAGAAGGATGGATTGGCATGGAAGGTGAATCTGCTTTAAACAGATATCTCTCTTACAAATCCATGGGTCTCTTTCCTATAATACTGTGACCCCAACTAGTAGGGAGACAGTGAAGCCAGAGAGTATCACAGCGGTTTCCTCCAAGGCTCTGAACTGCAGACCTGGACATACAGAAGCCGGAGTTTAAGGCAGGCCCTGAGCTCAGACTTTGGGTCTGTTTCCCACCTTATAATATGCATATATTTTTTTTTGAGACAGGATCTCATTCTGTCATCCAGGCTGGAGTACAGTGGTGCAATCATAGCTAACCGAAGCCTCAAACTGGTGGGCTCAAGTGATCATCCTATCTCAGCATCCTGAGTAGCTGGGACTACAGGTCCCTGCCACAACACCCAGCCTTATTTTTTTGTAGACATGAGGTCTCACTCTGTTACCCAGGCTGGTCTTGAACTCCTGGCCTCAAGCTATCCTACCACCTTGGCCTCCCAAAGTGCTGGGATTACAGGAGTGAGCTACCATGCTGGCCAGGAGTTCTGTATATATTGTACATACAAGTCTCTTTTCAAATATTTGACTTGCAAAAATATTCTCTCCTTCTGTGGTTTGTCATTTCACTTTCTTGATGGTGTCCTCTGAAGCGGGAAAGTTTTGAGTTTTGTTGTAGTACAATTTATATATTTTTCTTCGTAGCTTATGCTTTTCTTGTCACATCTAAGAAAATATTGCCTAATCTGAAGTCACAAAGATTTGCACCCGTTTTCTTCTTGGAGTTTTATTTATTTATTTATTTATTTATTTATTTATTTATTTATTGAGACGGAGTCTTGCTCTGTCACCCAGGCTGGAGTGCAGTGGCCCGATCTCAGCTCACTGCAGCCTCTGCATCACGGCTTCCAGTGATTCTCCTGCCTCAGCCTCCTGGGTAGGTGGGATTATAGGCACATGCCACCATGCCCAGCTAATTTTTGTATTTTTAGTAGAGACAGGATTTTACCATGTTGGCTGGCTGGCCTCGAACTCCTGACCTCAGGTGATCCACCTGCCTCGGCCTCCCAAAGTTCTGGGATTACAGGTGTGAGCCACTGTGCCCAGCCTCTTAGAGTTTTAGCTCATAATTTGGTCTATAATCCATTTTAAGTCAACTTTTGCATATGATGAGGTAGAGGTCCAACCTTATCCTCTTGTATGCGAATATCTAGTTTTCCAAGCATCGTATATGGAAAAGACTATTCTTTTCCCATTTGATTGTCTCAGCTGACCACTGTTGAAAATCAATTGACCGTATAAGTGAGGCTTTATTACGGGACTCTGAATTCTACTCCATTGATCCATGTCTATTCTCATGTCAACACCACATTGCCTTGGTTACTGTAGCTTTGTAGAAAGTTTTGCAATCCAGAAGTGTGAGTCCTCCACCACTATTCTTCCTTTCAAGATTGTTTTGGCTATTTTGAGTCCTTGCATCTGTATGAATTTTTTTTTTTTTTTTTTTGAGACAGTCTAGCTGTGTCACCCAGGCTGGAGTGCAGTGGTACAATCTCGGCTCACTGCAACCTCTGCCTCCAGAGTTCTAGCAGTTCTCCTGCCTCAGCCTCACAAGTAGCTGGGATTACACATGGCCCCCACTACGCCCAGCTAATTTTTTGTATTTTTAGTAAAGACGGGCTTTCACCATGTTGGCTGGTCTCAAACTTCTGACCCCAGGTAATCCATCTGGCTTGACCTCCCAAAGAGCTGGGATTACAGGTGTGAGCCACCATGCCTGGCCTCAAGTTTGTTGAGTATTTTTATCATGAAGGGGCGTAGAATTTTGTCAAATGCTTTTTCTGCATCTATTGAAATTACCATGTGGCTTTTGTTCTTTATTCTGTTGATATGGTATATTGCATAAATTGTTTTTCAGATGTTAAAGCAACCTTGCATTTCTGGGATAAATCCCATTTGGTCATGGTGTATAATCCTTTTTATACATTGCTGCATTCAGTTTGCCAGTGTTATGTTGAGGATTTTTGCATATGTATTTATAAGAGATAGTGGTCTGTGGTTTTGTTGTAGTGTCTTGGGTTTTGGTGTCAGAGAATACTGGCTTTGCAGAATGAGTCAGGAAATGTTCTTCATTTTTCTGGAAGAGTATGTGAAGAATTGCTATTTCTGAGCTTGGGCTTTTTCTGTGTTTAAAATTTTAAAATTACAAATTCAATATTTTGTTATATTTCTAGTCAAATTTTCTATTTTTTTTGAATCAGTTTTGGTAGTTTGTGTCTTTATAGGAATTTGTCCATTTCATATGTAAGTTATCTAATTTGTTGGCATATAGTTCATAGTATTTCCTTACAATTATTATTTCTGTAAGGTGAGTATTAATGTCCTCTTTTATTCCTGATTTTATTCATTTAAATCTTTCTCCTCCCCCCCACTTTTCTGATCATCTAGCTCAAGACTTGATTATTTTGTTGGTCTTTTGAAGCTCAAGACTTATTTTGTTGGTCTTGTGAAAGAACAAAGTTTTGGTTTTATTAATTTTCTCCATTTCTCTTCTTTAGATCACTTACTTTTGTTCTAATCCTTATTATTTTCTTCCTTCTCCTTGCTTTCGGTTTCGTTTGCTCTTCTTTTTTTCCGAAATCTTCACGTGTAAAGTTAGGTTATTGACTTTCTCTTTATCTTTCTTCCTAAGGTTGGCGTTTACAGCTGTAGTTTTCCTCTAAGCACTGCTTTGACTCTATCCTATAAATTTTGATATGTTGTGTTTTCTCTATTGCTCATAGCAAAGTATTTTCTAATTTCTTTTGTGTTTTCGTCTCTGACCAGTTGGTTTTTGTTTGTTTGTTTTTTCTTGAGATGGAGTCTCGCTCTGTTGCCCGGGCTGGAGTGCAGTGGTGTGATCTCAGCTCACTGCAAGCTCCGCCTCCCGGGTTCACGCCATTCTCCTGCCTCAGCCTCCCGAGTAGCTGGGACTACAGGCGCCCGCCACCACGCCCGGCTAATTTTTTGTATTTTTAGTAGAGACGGGGTTTCACTATGTTAGCCAGGATGGTCTCAACCTCCTGACTTCGTGATCTGACTGCCTCGGCCTCCCAAAGTGCTGGGATTACAGGCATGAGCCACTGTGCCCGGCCATGAAGTCCTCGTTTCATCTTCAAATATCCAACATCCTCATGAGGCCCTAGGCCCTAAGCTCCTGAGACCAAGGCAGGTATCTCTACCACCTGGGACTGTGCCAGCCACAGAGTGGGAACTTGGAAGATGTTTTCTGAATGAACAAATTCATCAGAAGAATACTTCCAAAAGAGGAAGAATACAGTGGCAAACTGATTTTAAGAAAAATGGGCCAGGCGTGGTGGCTCACGCCTATAATCTTAGCACTTTTGGAGGCCAAGGTGGGAGGATCGCTTTTGTCCAGGAGTTCGAGACCAGCTTGGGCAACATAGCAAGACCCTGTCTCTGAGACAAAATGTTAAGGAAAAATAGCCAGGTATGGTGGTGCACACCTGTAGTCTCAGCTGCTCTGGAGGCTGCATTGGGAGGATCCCTTGAGCCCAGGAAATTGAGGCTGCAGTGAGCTGAGATGATACTATGGCACTCCAGCCTGGGCAACAGAGTGACACGCTGTCTTAAAAAAAAAGTGGGGGCGGGTCAAGTGGGGTGGCTCATGTGTGTAATCCCAGCACTTTGGAAGGCTGAACCAGGAGGATCATTTGAACCACCTGCTACAGGATATAAGCCTGGTCATGTTTCTCAACTCCTATGAGCTTTAGTTTCCTCTTTTATCGTAGATAATATCCATCCTACAAGTTAGTTGGGTGGGTTATAAACAAACTGTCTGGCACACAGTAGGCATTCAATAAATATTACCATAATTCTCACCATTATTATTTTAGAAGCCTGTTTCCACTCACATTGTAAGATTTTCCTGGTAAAAGCAAACAGTATTGCTTTCCTTTGTGTATAAATATCATAACCAAGAGTGAAACACATTGAACAAAAGACAAATGCTTTGCCCCGTATCAATTAATCCATTGAGGGCTGTCCAGCAATTTATATATAATGCTCACATACATAGCAAGCTCTGATGTGACTTATGTGAGCACAGGTACAGAGGCATTTGGTCTGAGGGATAGGGCAAGATAATCTAGGCAGTGGTGCTTTGGTTTATTTATTCAACAAATATTTTCTTTTTCGTACTAGAGAAAACTTTTTTTTTCACTGCCCAGGCTGGAGTGCGGTGGCGCAATCTCTGTTCACTGCAACCTCCACCTCCCAGGCTCAGTGTTTCTCGTGTCTCAGCCTCCCAAGTAGCTGAGATTACAGGTGTGTGCCAACGCGCCTGGCTAACTTTTTTGTACTTATAGCAGAGACAGAGTTTCAACATGTTGGCCAGGCTGGTCCCAAAGTCCTGACCTCAGGTGATCCACCAGCCTCGGCCTCCCAAAGTGCTGAGATGACAGGCATGAGCCACCGCGCCTGGCCGAGAAACATGTTGTGCTATTCTTACATAAAATTGGAAGGCTGCAAGACAGCTTTTCAACGAATCTTTTCTGACCCTTACTCTGTGCCAGGCATTTTCTTAGGACATTAGATATAGTGGTAAATAGGACAGTTCCTACTTCCTTTTTTTTTTTTTTTGAGACAGAGTTTCGTTCTTGTTGTCCAGGCTGGAGTACAATGGCGCCAACTCAGTTCACTGTAACTTCTACCTCCTGGGTTCTAGCAGTTCTCCTGTTTCAGCCTCCCAAGTAGCTGGAATTACAGACGCCGGCCACCACGCCTGGCTAATTTTTGTATTTTTGTACAGACGGGGTTTCATCATGTTGGTCAGGGTGGTCTCAAACTCCTGATCTCAAGTGATCCACCTGCCTCAGCCTCCCAAAGTACGGGCATTACAGGCGTCAGCCACCGTGCCTGGCTGACAGTTCCTGCTTTCAAGGAGCTCAGTCTAATGGTGGGGAGGCAGAGAGCATTTTAACCTACTTACTGCTGGATTGTTAAGGGTCAATTCCAGGAGGTCAGTTGGCAACTGTTGCTCAGTTCATGGTTTCGTTTGCATCCCTGACCTCACGTTCTTCTTGAACACCTTCCCCTCTCTCCTTTAGCCTGGCTGGCTCCTATTTCAAGACTCAGTGCATGCTCATGGGTAGGAAGAATCAATATCGTGAAAATGGCCATACTGCCCAAGGTAATTTATAGATTCAATGCCATCCCCATCAAGCTACCAATGACTTTCTTCACAGAATTGGAAAAAAATACTTTAAAGTTCATATGGAACCAAAAAAGAGCCTGCATTGCCAAGTCAATCCTAAGCCAAAAGAACAAAGCTGGAGGCATCACGCTACCTGACTTCAAACTATACTACAATGCTACAGTAACCAAAACAGCATGGTACTGGTACCAAAACAGAGATATAGATCAATGGAACAGAACAGAGCCCTCAGAAATAATGCCACATATCTACAACTATCTGATCTTTGACAAACCTGACAAAAACAAGCAATGGGGAAAGGATTCTCTATTTAATAAATGGTTCCGGGAAAACTGGTTAGCCATATGTAGAAAGCTGAAACTGGATCCCTTCCTTACACCTTATACAAAAATTAATTCAAGATGGATTAAAGACTTACATGTTAGACCTAAAACCATAAACACCCTAGAAGAAAACCTAGGCAATACCATTCGGGACATAGGCATTGGGCAAGGACTTCATGTCTAAAACACCAAAGGCAATGGCAACAAAAGCCAAAATTGATAAATGGGATCTAATTAAACTAAAGAGCTTCTGCACAGCAAAAGAAACCACCATCAGAGTGAACAGGCAACCTACAGAATGGGAGAAAATTTTTGCAACCTACTCATCCGACAAAGGGCTAATATCCAGAATCTACAATGAACTCCAACAGATTTACAAGAAAAAAACAAACAACCCCATCAAAAAGTGGGCAAAGGATATGAACAGACACTTCTCAAAAGAAGACATTTATGCAGCCAAAAAACACATGAAAAAATGCTCATCATCACTGGCCATCAGAGAAACGCAAATCAAAACCACAATGAGATACCAGCTCACACCAGTTAGAATGGTGATCATTAAAAAGTCAGGAAACAACAGGTGCTGGAGAGGATGTGGAGAAATAGGAACACTTTTACACTGTTGGTGGGACTGTAAACTAGTTCAACCATTGTGGAAGTCAGTGTGGCGATTCCTCAGGGATCTAGAACTAGAAATACCACTTGACCCAGCCATCCCATTACTGGGTATATACCCAAAGGACTATAAATCATGCTGCTATAAAGACACATGCACACATATGTTTATTGCAGCACTATTCACAGTAGCAAAGACTTGGAACCAACCCAAATGTCCAACAATGATAGACTGTATTAAGAAAATGTGGCACATATACACCATGGAATACTATGCAGCCATAAAAAATGATGAGTTCATGTCTTTTGTAGGGACATGGATGAAGCTGGAAACCATCATTCTCAGCAAACTATCACAAGGACAAAAAACCAAATACCACATGTTCTCACTCATAGGTGGGAATTGGACAATGAGAACACTTGGACACAGGAAGGGGAGCATCACACACCGGGGACTGCTGTGGGGTGGGGGGAGTGGGGAGGGATAGCATTAGGAGATATACCTAATGCTAAATGACAAGTTGATGGGTACAACATGGCACATGTATACATATGTAACAAACCTGCACGTTGTGCACATGAAGTATAATAATAATAATAATAATAATAAAAAGAAAAAAGACTCAGTGCAGATGTCACCTCCTCTTGAAGCATTCCCCATCTCCTGGCCCACCACGGGAGGCTCGCATTTCCCCTTACGCTTCTAGTATTCTGATGCTTTCCATGGACTTCGTGATTGTCTGTTTAGATGTCCATCTGCCTTCTACACTAGTAATTCCTCCAGTGCAAGGAAGATCAGCTTTTTCTTTAAAACCCCAATAGCAGCCACCCCGGCCCCATGAAATGGCTAGTCCCCACCCACTCCCTGAGTCCATTTTGCAATGCTGCCCCTACTCTCTTCATCCCATTTTGCCTGAATAAGGGCAAATACAGATCAGAAGAAGACAGGATATGAAATCAAACTTTATTGAAGACTTCAAATAATGGAAGCGACTTTCAGTGAGGCAAACAAGAACAAAAGAACATAAGTATCCATTATTTTATTCACATGTTTTCAAAACTTCTGTGTCACGCATGATTCCATTCCTTGGTAATACTGCTGCAGTAAACGAGACGAAGTCCCTACCTTCAGGTGCTTGCATTCTTATGAAGCGACCAGAGCAAATGGGTACATCTGAGAGTGATTGAAATCAAATGTGATTTCAGTGAGTGATAAGAGCTGTGGTTATGATAAATCAGGTTGATGAAATGGACAGGCTCAGGAATGGGGTCTTCAGTGGAGTGGGAGGAAAGATATTTGGCCAGATTTTCCCCTTAAACCAGGGTTTGAAGCCTGCTTTGCCAGATTGTAGTGGCTCCCACCTCCCCCACCCCCACAGGAATTTAACTGTAGGCCTTACAAATTTTGTAGGCAAACTCCTGTGAGGGTGGGGGGAAGCAGGAGCAAGTGCTGGAAAAGAGGGGGTGGGCAGTGGAAATCTCACCTCAGCTGCTGCCCAGATGGGCGTGAAGGAAGGTGTGGGTGCAACTTGCTGATGAGTGTGGAGCGTGGGGCCGCTAGACAGCTCGAGCTGGTGGGTCTGAATCACCCATCTTGCCTCACCTTTCCTGCTAAAGTGCACAGAACACCTCACACAAGCTGCCCGGTCAGCTCCTCCCCACCTCCCTGGAGGGGTCAGTGAGGGTTTTTTTTTTTTTTTTAACCTGAGATGGACTCTTGCTCTGTCTCCAGGCTGGAGTGCAGTGACGTGATCTTGGCTTACTGCAACCTTTGCCTCCTGGGTTCAAGCAATTCCCCTGCCTTAGCCTCCCCCGTAGCTGGGACTAGAGGCACGCGCCACCACGCCTGGCTAATTTTTTCTATTTTAGTAGAGACGGGGTTTCACCTTGTTGACCAGGATGGTCTCGATCTCCTGACCTCGTGATTTGCCTGCCTCGGCCTCCCCGTGTTCTGGGATTACAAGCGTGAGCCACTGCGCCTGGCCCACTGAGGGTTTCTTTGGGCGGTAACAGGAGATCATGTTCTAATTAAGTGTCATCTCTATGTTAATTACAATTCTCCTTCCCCAAGAATTGGAGACACAGGGACAGAGGAGATGAGCTGGTTTTGTTCTGTTCTCTATTTATGCACCGTTCCACTTGTGGCAAATTGCAGTGTTTTCACTTATAAAAATATCTGATTCTTCTGATGCCTCCTAAAATGATCCAGCCGACGTTTTGCAAGGTCATGTGCTTCTCACACTCCAGTCAATGATGCACCTGTGACTGGTTTTTTTCTAATCAGAGAGAACTTCGCATTTTAATTCTATTATTGAGGAAGGAAGGTGGACTGAGTTTGTAATCCCAGCTACTGGGGAGGCCGAGGCAGGAGGATTGTTTGAGCCCAGAGTTTGAGATCAGTCTGGGCAAGAGGGAAACCATGAACAAAAGAGAAAGGGAGAAATGAAAGAAGTAAAGAGCTAGAGGCCGGGCGCGGTGGCTCACGCCTGTAATCCCAGCACTTTGGGAGGCCGAGGTGGGCGAATCATGAGGTCAGGAGATCGAGACCATCCTGGCTAACGTGGTGAAATCCCGTCTCTACTAAAAATACAAAAAATTAGCCGGGTGTGGTGGCGGGCACCTGTAGTCCCAGCTACTCGGGAGGCTGAGGCAGGAGAATGGTGTGAACCCAGGAGGCGGAGCTTGCAGTGAGCAGAGATTGCACCACTGCACTCCAGCCTGGGCGACAGAGTGAGACTTCGTCTTAAAAAATAACAATAATAATAAATTCAGAAAGGTTGACGTTGGTGCAATGCCATCACCTAATCTGCAGTCCATACTTACAGGTCACCAGTTTCCCTCCCAGTAGTGTCCTAGCAGCTCAGGCCTCCTCAGTTGTCAGGTCTCCTTCATGTCTTTGGATCTGTAGCAGTTCCTTGGGCTTTCTTTGTCTTTCATGACACTGACATTTTTGAAGAGCTCAGGCTCCTGGTTTGGCAGGATAGCTCTCTTTGGGTCTGTCTGATACCTCGTCGTGGTTAGGTCCAGATGACGCAGCTTTGGTAGGAGCACCTTGGAAATGATGCATCCTTCTCCTTGCATCTGTCGGGGGGACACGATGTCAGTGTCTTTCGTTTTCATGATTTCACTGGGCCACCTTCAGAAATAAAATACCTGGGTCAATATGGTGCTTTTCTTTTCTTTTTTTTGAGACAGAGTCTTGTTCTGTCACCCAGGCTGGAGTGCAGTGGTGCGATCTTGGCTCACTGCAACCTCTGCCTCCCAGGTTCAAGCGATCTCCTGCCTCAGCCTCCCGAGTAGCTGGGATTATAGGGGCCCGCCAGCACCCCTGGCTAATTTTTTTTTTTTTTTTTGTATTTTTAGTAGAGACGGGGTTTCAGTGGGTTGGCCAGACTGGTCTCGAACTTCTGACCTCGTGATCCACCCGCCTCAGCCTCCTAAAGTGCTGGGGTTACAGTCATGAGCCACTGCACCCGGCCGAAAGTGGTGCTTTTCTAGTAACCGCTATCACATCTTACTTTCTCTGATCCTCCTCTACCCCTGGGCTTGATAAAAGAGCTTCTTTCTGACTCGGGTTGAATTCTTACCTCACACTGGGACTCCTTCTGGGCCGGTCTCAGGGAGTCAGGACGCTTGGTCCACGCCGTGGATCTTGCCCTCATGCTGCTCCAGGCTCTCCTCTGGGCCAGCTCTTCAGTGAAAGGGTGGCCTGTCCCTCCACACCCGTGGGTGTTTCTCGTCAGGTGGAAGGAGAGACTTGAGAAAAGAAAGACACAGATACAAAGTATAGAGAAAGAAAAGTGGGCCCAGGGGACAGGCGCTCAGCATACGGAGGACCTGCGCCAGCACCAGTCTCTGAGTTCCCTCAGTATTTATTGATCGTTATTTCTACCATCTCGGAGAGGGGGATGTGGCAGGACAATAAGGTAATAGTGGGGACAGGGTCAGCAGGAAAACGTGAACAAATGTCTCTGTGTCATAAACAAGGTTAGAAAATGTGCTGTGCTTTGGTGTGCACATACATAAAAATATCTGGTGCATTAAAGAGCAGTATTGCCGTCAGCATGTCTCACCTCCAGCCTTAAGGCGGTTTTCTCCTATCTCAGCAGATGGAACATACAATCGGGTTTTACACGGAGACATTCCATTACCCAGGGATGAGCAGGAGACAGATGCCTTCCTCTTATCTCAACTGCATAGAGGCCTTCCTCTTTCCCCAATCCTCCTCAGCACAGACCCTTTACGGGTGTCGGGCTGGGGGACGATCAGGTCTTTCCCTTCCCACGAGGCCATATTTCAGACTGTCACATGGGGAGAAAACTTGGACAATACCTGGCTTTCCTAGGCAGAGGTCCCTGCGGCCTTCCACAGTGTTTTGTGTCCCTGGGTACTTGAGATTAGGGAGTGGTGATGGCTTTTAACAAGCATGCTGCCTTCAAGCGTTTGTTTAACAAAGCACATCCTGCATAGCCCTAAATCCATTAAACCTTGAGTGGACACAGCACATGTTTCTGCGAGCACGGGGTTGGGGGTAGGGTTACAGATTAACAGCATCTCAAGGCATAAGAATTTTTCTTAGTACAGAACAAAATGGAGTCTCTTATGTCTACTTCTTTCTACATAGACACAGTAACAGTCTGATCTCTCTTTCTTTTCCCTACACTTCTGCTCTCCCCATAGCTCATTTCCCCGTTTCTCTCAGTTGGCTCGACCCCCTGATCTCTGTCCCCTATGAGGCTGGGCTAGCACCCGTCCTGGAACAGTCAGGCCCTGGTCTTTTGTTCTTTGACTCTCTTCTCAATAAGGGTCACTTCTCTTCTGCCCGAAGCTGGTGGGCCTCCATGGTGCCCTTGATGGCCAGGGTACTGAGAACTCAAAGGCAGGCAGGAGTGTCAGAGTTTTTCTCTCCAGGCTACAAGCCACGCTCAGCTTTTGGGTGGCAGAGGGACGTGGGGGCATGGCTCATCACCAGGGAGAAGGGGGAGCCTCCAAAGTCTGCTTCTGCCAGAAAAGAAATTGGGGATCCGCTGGGGCTGCTTCTGGTAGCGTCTGAGTGGCATGTGGACTAGGTACCCTGGTACTGTACGCCTAATAGATAGCAGGGCACCCTCATCCAGCATCGGACGGAGCACCTGCTGCACAGCAACATGACCAGCGGTGACATCCTCCTGTGCTACATCACAGTAAAGGCTTCCCCAGGCACCAGTCCGTGCTACATCCAGTGAAGGCTTCCCCGGGTTGCTGCCCTGTGCTATAAACAGTGAGGGCTTCCCCGGGCGCCGGCCCATGACACCCGGTAAGGGCTTCCCTGGGGTACTTGCCCGGGCTACACATGGTAAGGACTTTCCTGGGGTGCTGGCCTGTGCTACACACGGTGAGGGCTTCCCCAGGATGTTGACCCATGTTACACACTGTAAGAGCTTCCCCAGGGTGCTTGCCCAGGCTACACACAGTAAGGGCTTCCCCTGGGCGCCGGCCCGTGCTACACCATGGTAAGGGCTTCCCCGGGGTGCTTCCTGTGCTGCACCTCAGTGAGGGCTTCCCCAGGGCACAGTGTCAAGATGGCGCCGCTCCTCCGCCCACCCTGCCTCAGCAGCATGGAGTCCACACCGTGAAACCACAACCCCAACTTCAGGTGTTAGAGGGCTTCCTGCCCTTGTTGAGCCCTGAAAGACAAAAGGTTAGGACAAGTTAAAGGAAGTGTGTTTTACCCCAGAGGGGAACGCAAAACATCAGGAGCTTCCAGAATGATCTAGGTGCAGGTCCTGGGCGGTGCTTCTGTGCTGAGTTTTTATGCCAAGTGGAATGCCACAGGCACGTGCCTGACCTGTGAGGTCAATGCCCAGGGCCCTTCTATGCCCCTTGTGAGAGACTCCCCGGGACTTCACACAGATGCAGGAGGGGGACAGACCCCTGGGACCTCACACAGATGCAGGAGGGGGACAGACCCCTGGGACCTCACACAGATGCAGGAGGGGGACAGACCCCTGGGACCTCACTCAGACACCGGTGAAGGGGACAGACCCCTGGGACCTCCCACAGACACCGATGAAGGGGACAGACCCCTGGGATCACATGCAGACTCAGGAGGGGGGGACCTTAGGTGTGTTTTTGACGTGTGACCGTGGAGAGGCCACTCCCGGCTCTCTGTGACCAGCTGTGAATTAACATGGTTCTTGGGACAAATGATTCAGGTTTCTTTCAGCTGCAGGGATTTGCTCTACAACCCCTCCCATTCCCAATCCCTAACGTAGAATACCGGTGCCAGCCGCACCCCCACCCATGAGCCCTCGTGTGCCGGGTCCTTTCTCAGATGTTTCAGAGCAGGAAGCCCGGGCAGCAGCATCAGTGCAGCGTCCTTATGGAGCTGCAGAAAGCTCCCAGCAGCTACGAGGACGCAGGATTCGGCTGCCTCCCTGGGACACGGCAATTTAAAATGTCAGGGTCTTGTATTGAGAGGAAAGATACAATGCAAAGAACTCAAAAATTTGGAGCAGTTTTCTCAGAGGCATTTCATTTTTACTGGAAGGATCCTGCTCACTAAGAATCAGGCAGTTAGATTTTTCCTTGGAGCAGCTTGACCCCACCTGGATTCTAACAGCAGCCTCGCTGGCAGTTTCACATCCTGCAGCCCTGGGCCCAGCCTGTACTGTGACCCACCTGTCCTCCCTCCCACCTTCCCTCCCTCCCTCCCTCCTTTCCTGTCCCTTCCTTTCCTGTTTTCCCTTTGCTTTCTCCCCTCTTTTTCCCTTTACCTTTCATCTTTTCTTTTGATAGAGTCTCACTCTGTTGCTCAGGCTGGAGTGCAGTGGTGATCATGGCTCACTGCAGCCTCGACCTCCTGGGCTCAAATAATCCTCCCGCCTCAGCCTCTAGGAGTAGCTGAAACCACAGGTGCACTCCACCACGCCTGGCTAATTTTAAAAAAATTTTTTTCTAGAGGCCAGACATGGTGGCTCACGCCTGTAATCCCAACACTTTGGGAGGACGAGGCAGGTGGATCATTTGAGGTTGGGAGTTTGAGACCAGCCTGGCCAACACGGTGAAACTCTTTCTCTACTAAAAATACAAAAAAGCTGGGCATGGTGGTGGGCGCCTGTAATCCCAGCTACTTGGGAGGCTGGAGTGGGTGGATCGCTTGAACCCAAGAGGCAGAGGTTGCAGTGAGCCGAGATCGTGCCACTGCATGCCAGCCTGGGTGACAGAGCGAGACTCCGTTCTAAAAGAAATAAAATTGCTTTTCCATAGACACAAGGTCTCACTGTGTTACCCAGGCTGGTCTCAACCTCCTGAGCTCAAGTGATCTTCCCACCTTGTCTTCCCAAAATGGTGGGATTACAGGTGTGAGACACTATGCCTTGACTCAGCTTTCAGCAGCTTCGTTGGACAGAGAGGTGGCCAGGAATGCTGTGCTGCTCGGGGCTTCCAGGCACTGGTTTCCCCTTTGGTGAATAGTTCCTTAATAAAAGAAACTGAACGGGTACATTGAGACCTGTTCAGAAAGCAGCTCCATGGCCAGGCGTGGTGGCTCATGCCTGTAATCCCAGCAGTTTGTGAGGCTGAGGCAGGAGGATCCCTTGAGACCGGGACTTCAAGACTAGCCTGGACAGCAAAGAGTGACCTCATCTACAAAAAATAAGAACATTAGCTGGGCGTGGTGGCTCACACCTGTGGTCCCAGGTATGTGGGAGTCTGCGGCAGGAGAATCACTTGAGGTTAGGAGGTTGAGGCTGCGGTGAGCTGTGATTGTGCCACTGCACTCCAGCCTGGGTGACAGAGTGAGACCCTGTCTCAGGAAAAAAGAAGAAAGCAGTTTGACTAGAGACCTTTGCCTGTGTCCTCGTGTCCTTGTGCCCTCTGCCTCTGTGAGTGGGAAGTAGGTGTGGGTGGGGCTTCCCAGGGATGTTGGTTTTGGGTCACTGTCGCCTACGTGAATTGGGGACAGCCCTAGGCTGCGGCAGGCGGGAGGCAGGTTCCTGACGTAGGCTAAACCACGTCGCTCATGCCGTAGGTGACCTGCTGGCCTGGCGCCCTGTTTCATCCTGAGTCCTGCGAGCTCTTGTCCAGGGGTTCTGACCCAGGGCTGAGTGAGAACCACTTGGGGTTGTCACATGGCCACCGCATCCCCGCCCTCTGAGATTCTGACCTTGGGGATGTGGGGCGAGGCCCAGAACACCCAGCCACGTCCGCTCCAGTCCTCCCAGGCTGGGCGCATCCCCCGTGACCTCCTTGCCTCCATGGTGGGGTTGGGGTGCTCCCTGTTGCCCTCCAGGGCCAAGATTCCTGCTGGAACTTCCCCCTCACTCTGTCATGGTATTTGTTTCGCTCCAGGACCACCCATGGAGTCTCCCTGTCTAGATGAGGGTGCTGTGAGTGTATCTGCACCTTCTTGCCTTAACGTTTTTGAAATTAATAATAGTTTTCAATTAAAATAAAAAAATTTAAATCATCTTGGATATGGCAAAAATTTCAAGCAGCCCCAGTAGGATGTGTGGGGAAAGGCTGGGTGTCTCCCAGGGCCCAGAGGTAGCCATGCCAATCATTTTCATTGCCTCAGTGTGGATCGTTGCCCCTGTAGGCGTGTGTGTGTGCACGTGTGCGTGCATGTGTGTGTGAGTGCGTGTGTGCTCACGTGTGTGTGTGAGTGCATGTGTGCACGTGTGTGTGTGTGCATATGTATGGGCATGTGTGTGTGAGCGTGTGTGTTTACATATCTGTCCTTTCCTCTGGACTGACAGGGTTATGCTGCATGCTTGCTTTGTATGAACAATGTCTTGGAGGCGGTTCCGCGTCAGCCCAGACCTCATTCTGTTTCATGGCTGCTTAATTGCTTCCCTCATCCTGCTGGGGCCAGGCGCTGTTCTGAACGTCTCTTGTGAGTTCATTAACTGCGTAGTGGTGTGAGTAGCATGTGTGCACCTCCTGTGGCTTTTTTTGTGTCGATAACACCTACATTGCTGTGTCTCTGTCACCAGCAAGTGAGCAACAGACGTTCTGTGACACGTCTTCATGCACATGTATGAATATGTCTGTGTGATCCCTTCTTAGATGTGGAGTTGCTGGGCCAAAGTGTCATGAGTTTGAAATGGGCAGTTAGCACCAACCTGTGGCTCCATCTTAGATGGTTTTCCAGGGACACAGGAAGCTGAGGGGCAGCTGCGGGGGGAGCTGCCTGGTGCCTGCTGAAGCCACACCCCTCCTGTCTTTGCAGGTCGGCTGGATGATGTGGAACGGGATGGTGGAACTGGATGATGTGGAACTGGTCGGCTGGATGGTGTCCATTCTGGCCACAGGAGTGGCCGTGGTCTTGTACGATGGCTCCCCCTGGTGCCCGTGCCCAACATGCTCTGGGACCTGGTTGACAGGATAGGGTAGGTACCAAGATGCTGTGCCCAGAACAAGGGACAGGCAGCACCAGGAAGGCTCCTTGGGATCAGATGCAGAGCCGTGGCTGCCTTCTACCGAGCTCGGGGCGTCTCCGGAATTCTCTGCTTTTGTTGATGTCCCCTCTCTAAGAGGAGGATGTGGGAGGTGCCAGAAGCGGAAGGTGAAGCTGTTAAGCAGGGAGGGACACCAAGGACCAGGGCCTTTCTCTCTAGAGTGAGGGCTGAGAAAAATCCCACGGGCAGCGTTTGATCTCATTTCTTTTAAAAATCTATTTCTATTTTTAAGATTATTTTTTAGTAACAATTGCGTATATCATAAGGCGCACAACGTCGTATTTTGCTGTGTATGCACGTAGTGAAATGAGGACTGCAGTCAGGCAAATTCGCATTTGCATCTCCTCACACAGTTACCTTTTTGTGTTTAGCAATGAGAGTGCCTGAAATCGACTCTCAGCAAAGTTTCAGCACTTGCACAGTACGGCGTTGTCAGCTGCAGCCATCGTGCTGCGCATTGATCTTATCTCTGTAGTTGTGGCATTTCCCAGCAAAAGGAGGAAAACAGGGTCACTTAGAGTTCTGTTTTACACACGTTCTTCAGACTCAGGAGTGAGACTGTGTTCGTCCATTTTCATACTGCTATGAAGAAATACGTGACACTGGGTAATTCATAAAGAAAAAGAGGTTGAACGGACTCAGAGTTTCACATGGCTGGGGGGCCTCACAATCACGGAAGAAGGTGAAGGAGGAGCAAACGGATGTCTTCCATGGCGGCAGGCAAGAGAGCATGTGCAGGAGAACTGTCCTTTATAAAACCATCAGATCTCATGAGACTTACTCACTCTTGAGAGAACAGCACGGGAAAAACCTGCTCCCATGATTCAGTGACCTCCTATGACACATTACAGTTCAAGATGAGATTTGGGTGGGGATAGCCAAACCATATCAGAGATGAAGTGAGGTGAAGGCTGAACACACAGGGGAGATGTGTGGATAAGTTCATGACAGGTGGGTGCAGAACCTGTGACTGGGGGGCTGCGTGGCATTTGGATTTCCTGCCACCTTTCTCCTGAGCCCATTGGCAGGAGGAGAGTCCTGCTTGTCCCTAGCTGTCCCTTGGGGCTGGCGGCCACCTGTCTTCCAGGGTTCTCCTCACCTCATCATAATAAACAGTGCTTCCTGGGGCCCCTGGAGGTGGTCACTTTTTTCCTGTAGCCCTGGCTGGATGGTAGACAGGAATCCCATGAGCAGAGGCGGGAGCCAGTTAGGAGAGACACATCAGGTACCCTCCCAGTGCCTGAGAATTATCCAAATGGGGATGGGTACGGTGGTCCCTGCCCCCACCCCTTACCATCATCATCATCATTAGAAGGCATCAGAACATCTAGTCTCATCAGCACTTTGCTGATGAATTAATTACAGTCAGCTGGCGTGTTCTGGCCACGATGGTCTTGATCACCCTTGGCCTAATGACAGTGTTTCCAGAGATAAGAATGTAGAAGTTGGCTGGGCATGGTGGCTCACGCCTGTAATCCCAGCACTTTCGGAGGCTGAGGCGGGCAGATCACGAGGTCAGGAGATCGAGACCATCCTGGCTAACACGGTGAAACCCCGTCTCTACTAAAAATAGAAAAAAAAAAAAAGCTGGGCATGGTGGCAGGTGCCTGTAGTCCCAGCTACTTGGGAGGCTGAGGCAGGAGAATGGCGTGAACCTGGGAGGCGGAGCTTGCAGTGAGCCGGGATCATGCCACTGCACTCCAGCCTGGGCGACAGAGCAAGACTCCGTCTCAAAAAAAAAAAAAAATGTAGAAGTTGCCAGAGCTCCAGGGACCCAGAAACAACTGTGCTCTGATGTCCTCATTACTCTACATCTGATTCTGTTCATGAGGGAATAGGAGCCTCTCATGTTTGTAAATCTTTGGCTTTTAACATTTTAAATATAACTTGGCCTGGCCTGGGTAATATTGAGATCCTGACATTTGGCTCACAATCTTAGTGAGGAAGGCTATTTCCTAATGAGATTGTTTCCAGCGAAGGTTAATCAAATCCCCGGGAACTTGAGATGGCTCTAGAATCTTTACCTTTTCACCCTTATGCCAGGCTCCAGGTGGCGGAGCTTTTGTTGTTGTGTGTGGGAGGCATGCACTGGATCAGGGGTTACTGGAGAGGGATGGAGAGGGAATGTACATCAGTGGGGCCTAATGCTAATGAGATCCAAGGATGAAGGGTCCCAGGGAGACCCTGCTGTGTGTGTGCATGGGTGCGAGCCTGCGTGTGTGCACAAGTATGTGAGTGTGCGTGTGCGTGCACAAGTGCATGTGAGAGTGCGTGTGTGTGCATGGGTGCGAGCCCGCATGTGTGCAGGTGCGTGTGAGTGCATGTGCGTGCATGGGTGTGAGTCCGCGTGTGTGCGCAAGTGCGTGTGAGAGCACGTGTGCGTGCATGGGTGCGAGCCCGCGTGTGTGCGCAAGTGCGTGTGAGAGCACGTGTGCGTGCATGGAGTGTGATAATGTGAAAGGGAGGGTGTGAGTGCATATGTGCGTGTGTATGTGCACATACATGTGTGAGTGCAAGTGAGTGCATGAATGTGTGCATGGGTGTATGCGTGTATAGGTGCGGGTGTGTGTGTGTATGCAGCTGTGAATGTATGCTGTACATGTGAATATATGTGTGCCTTGTGTATGTGTGCACACATACATGAACGAGCGTTCACAGCACGGTGGCTGGTTCCATGCCGTCATCAGGGGCCCTGGGTTGGCCAGAGCACCAAGGCTGGCTGAGGTGTGGTCACGCTGTCGCAGGGCTCCCTGTGGATGTGGCCTTTACCCTGCCTGGGAGAGCGTCTTGTGCAGTTTGGCGAGGCAGGTGTGACTCGGTACCCAGGCAGGGGCTGCGGGTGAGGGGCTGTCAGAAGGATGCAGGCTTTAAGCCACTGCCCTGGTCGCCACTGGCAGTGAGAGGGAGCGGGTGCTGGGCAGGGCAGGGTGCTTCAGCTCAGCTCTGTCCACCTCCTGGAAACTGAATGTTGTGCAACAGTTGAATGCAGTCATGGCAAATCCTGTTATGTGACAAGAGGAGCACAGGGCAGGCACAGTCCTCACGATGCTGTCTCAGGGCCTCTGATTAAATCCCATGTCTGTTAGTAAATGTGGAGTGAGATGTCTATTGAGTACTGGCATGTCAGCTCCCAGCCTTATTGACACTTTTGATAAAAGAGCATTTCTTTTGTAGGCACAGACAAGATAATTTTTTTTTTTTTTGAGACAGAGTCTTGCTCTGTCGCCCAGGCTGGAGTGCAGTGGGGTGATCTCGGCTCACTGCAAGCTCCGCCTCCCGGGTTCACGCCATTCTCCTGCCTCAGCCTCCCGAGTAGCTGGGACTATAGGCGCCCGCCACCACACCCAGCTAATTTCTTTTTGTATTTTTAGTAGAGACGGGGTTTCACCGTGTTAGCCAGGATGGCTACGATCTGCTGACCTCGTGATCCACCCGCCTCGGCCTCCCAAAGTGCTGGGATTACAGGCGTGAGCCACCGCGCCCGGCCCAGACAAGATAAGACGAATTTTATTCTTCATGGGGGTGTGTTGCTAGGCTCCAGTGCGGGGAATATTCTGGATAGAATTAGGGCCAGGACCCCGGGGACTTTGCCCAGGTTTGCTGGTAGTGGAGCAGGTGTGGATGTTGTCTGGAATGCCCGGTGTTGTCCGTCTCTGAATGGGGCCATCGTCTAAGATGGTTCTAGAGGTCAGGGGCCTCGCGGGTGAGCAGGCTTGTCCTTCTAAGGAAGTGCATGGGTTGGGCAGTGCTCTGCTGGGATCTACACCCTGTGTATGCTGGGCTACGTGCTCTGTGCCAAGCTCCCTACTGGGTCCTGGGGGCCACACAGCAGCGACCTGGGGCCAGCACTCTGTCCACATGGGCTGGTAGTGGGAGGGGGAAGGTAAGGAAATGAGAGAGGCCGATCTTGGGCTCTGAAGAGTGCTGTCAGGAACTAGTTTTGCAGGACTGGGGACATGTGCTTCAGGCAGAGGGAACCACCAGGACCAAGGACCGGAGCTGGGCCTGAGATGCATGTGTTGTGGAAGCTGGAAGGGGCCTCCTGGGGCCTGAGTGCAAAGGGCTGATGTGGGACTGGGGGCAGGAAAGAGGGGTCAGAGAGGGAGGGACTTTTGGGGCTGCTTGGAGGGTGAGTTTTTCCCCGAGTGGAATGGAACAGCAGTGGACGCTTTGAATCAGGAGAGCACTGTGATCTGGTTCATGTTATTAAAAGGGCAGTGTAGACTGGGTGTGGTGACTCATGCCTGTAATCCCAGCACTTTGGGAAGCCGAGGTGGGCGGATCACCTGAGGTCAGGAGTTCAAGGCCAGCCCAGCCAACATAGTGAAACCCCGTCTTGACTAAAAATACAAAAGTTAGCTGGGTGTGGTGGTGCACGCCTGTAATCACAGTTACTTGAGAGGCTGAGGCAGGAGGTTCACTTAAACCCTGGAGGCAGAGGTTGCTGTGAGCCAAGATCATGCCACTGCACTCCAGCCTGAGTGACACAGAGAGACTCTGTCTCAAAAAACAAAACAAAACAAAACAAAAAAACTAGGGTGGTATAGCACCTGAGTGGAGAAGAGAGTGTTGCAGGGGCAGGGGCAGAAGCTGGGAGACTCAGGTTGGTGGAGCCCACAGGTGCGCTGGTGACCCTGGAGGGGCTGCCTCTAGGCTGATCCACACCCGGCTCTGCCCAGGGCTCCAGGCAGTTGCAGGCACCGGGTCCCAATGGTTTAGGGCCCTGACGCTGTCTCATGCTTCGGTGCAGCGACCCCTACAGTACTCGCTAGAAATAAGACATGGCATGAGTGCCCGCAGGTGAGCTCCCATGCTTCCATGAGCTGAATGGTGTTGCATTTCCTAACTGTCTTAGGTGTACCCTGGAGGTAGATGGGGGACTTTGCCGTTTCTTCAGACAAGCAGGGCTGTGACTCCCAGGTCAGAGAGCATCACCTCCGAGTGCTGGTGGAGCCTCACCCAGATCGGGGTGTGCAGAGTCTTGCCTGCACTAGACGTGCTTTAGAACCACAGAGAGCCTTCTGGGAGTGGGCAATGGGCGGATAAGCTACATAAAACCCGGATGGTGTTTGGGCGTGGCTGTTGGAGAGCTTTGTACCTGTAGCTGGAGGCGGTCACTGTTGTCCAGGGCCGGGTGATCACCATCAGAGTCATGAGGTCTCCATCGTCTGTTATTGATACTTGCAAAGGGAGTGACACCTTCATCCTTGGCTGTGATGTTGAAGTAGTTAATCAAACTCTGGGTTTGTGAAAGCAGCATGGGGGATGGTGGGAGGAGCTAGTCTCCCTCTCCCAAAACTCTAGCCATCTCTAGGGTACAGTGGTGGCTTTGTCGGTGGCAGGGTGGGTCTGGGGAAGTAAAGGAATGAAGGTGTGGGAGATGGAAGGACTAAGGTAATCCGCCTCCTTGCATGGAGGGAGACCCACCCTGCCATTGCCTTAGCCACGCCCAGCCAGTTTTGAATTCCAGGACATTCTGTGCCACGCTGCCTCACAGCTTCAGACAGCGAGTTCCATGGCAGTCTTCCCTCCCTGGGACGAGCCTTTCCACCGAATGTGCAGGGACTGAGGTTCTACTGCCCATAGTGACACGGAAGGGTCTTAATCTCACAGCCTCCTCTGGGCCCCAAAGAGAAAAATGTTCTTTAGTTGGGAAGATCAGGTTTACATGTGAAGGGCTGCCTGGCTGGAAGAGAAGCTGAGGAAGGAAATAGCGTATTAGACGGTGCTGCCCTTGAAAACGCAGTGATGTATATTCAGCAGCGTGTGTCGTTCGCTGAGCACAAATGTTCATGGAACTGTGGATTCTAAACGTTCAAGAAGAGCTGCACTTTTCTAAATTTCATAGAAATGTGAACTTGTTTAAGAAAAAGGGATGGGTAGAGGGTTTCACGTATGGCACATGTTTTAACAAAGAATTCTCCCAGCACTTTGGGAACCAAAGCAGAAGGCTCACTTGTGCCCAGGAGTTGGAGACTGCAGTGAGCTGTGATTGCACCACTGCACTCCAGCCTGCGGCACCAGAGGGAGACGCTGTCTCAAAAACAAAACAAAACAAAACAAACTAATAATAATTCTGTAGTGCTGTCTTCATTGGTGAATGAATGTGTGAGGATAGAATTTGAGGGGTCTTAATTTTATGGCCTCCTTTGGTCCCCCAAGATAAAACACACTGCAGCTGCGAAAATGATGGGTTCTTGTGAACAACTGTTTTATGTGAAGCCTCATGGTAGAGGGAGCTGGCCCTGCATACTGGTATCAGTGTAAAGAACAGTCAGGCGTGCCTGTGAGCAAGGCAGGTGCCGTGACTCAGACTTCAGTAAACACGAAGTGTGAGTTCAACCCAGAAAAATGCTGTCTCAGGTTTTGCAGACTTGTCAGAAATAAATCACCAACTTTAGGAAGCTTTGGTGCAAGAGCCTTGAAGAATTTTCAAGGTGTTTTCTTTCCCACCTACACCCTAGCATCCTGGTAACCAGGGCGAAGTGGCTGTCGGTGCTGGAAGAGAAGGCCGTGAAGCCGGGTGAGTGTGCCTCTTTAATACTCATTCCCTGTACTGCCAATCAAGGCAGTTAAATCCGTCCTATTTCCTGCTTGTGAGTGAGGCTTCAGGAGCTGGGTTTAGTTTTAATCTTTTGGTGATTCTTCACCCCAGTGGAAACTCACAGTCTCCAGATGCCCCAGACACATCCAGCCATTAGAAGTGCAAGGATGAAAGTATTTGTTTAGATGGAAGTGTACTGATGGACATTGAAACGTGGTGATGATGAGTGAAATAATCAAATTGCAGAAGATCGTGCTCCAGACACGATCCTGTCCACCGCCTCCCTGCTGAAGGCCTAGAGCAACGAGTGTGTCTACAGGTGTGTCAAGAGCAGCGTCCTCCTGGCCTTCATCTCACGTATGGCTCTGCAGGGACAGACCTCCCAGCCATCCCCGCCTCTGGAAGGCAGGCCGGCCCCATAAGTATGCACACCCTCTGCCCAGTGCTTGGTTTCATCCCAAGGACACCGTCTACTGGGCAGCCAGTATGCACAGTCCCTTCTCGTTATCTGAGGCAGCGATGCTCCACAAAGTCACTGTGAACACCGAGTTAGCACATATGGAACCCTTGCCCCGGGGGAAATATATGTATACACACACCTCTCACGTCGATTATAGTCTTAAAATCCAAAACAACACATCTTGCTTCTATTTTTTTATCTTGTGAAAGAGAAAATGCAGCTCAGAGGTGTTCAGTGACTTGCCCAAGGCCACTGTCAGGTGCCAGAGCTGGGATGCAAAGCCTGGGAACGAGGCACCCTGCCCCACCCTGCCCCGGTCTCCTGTGTGTGAGAGGGAGCTAAGGAGGCCACGTCTCCTTGTGTGACCTCAGTGGGAACCGGCATGGGTGACTCAGGGTTTTGACTGCTCTGCAGTGTCTGAGAGCGACCGCAAAAGCTCCAGAGTATAGTTCTGGAGGTTACACATGCATTTTAGTGAGTAGGCAAATTCGTAAAACTAAAATCTGCAAATGGAAGCCACTGTATGGAAGGACAAATATTGCAACATTGTTTATATGAGGAAAAATAGATGCTACCTGTATGCCCAGCAGAAGGAAATTCATTGAATAATTTAGGGTACATTCTTAATTTATGCAGCCATTAGAAGTGCAAGGATGAAAGTATTTGTTTAGATAGGAATATACTGATGGACATTGAAACATGGTCATGATGAGTGAAATAATCAGATTGCAGCATTATAAGGTGCGGTCATTTTTGTAGGTTGAAAACGGGAATATATGGATGTATACATGCATACTCATATATGTATATACATGGGTGTATTATATGTGGATTCCAACTGATTTTTTTGTTTGTTTGTTTTTTTGAGAGGGAGTCTCACTCCAGCCCAGGCTGGAGTGCAGTGGGTGCAATCTCAGCTCACTGCAACCTCTGCCTCCTGGGTTCAAGCAGTTCTCTTGCCTCGGCCTCCCAAGTAGCTGGGATTACAGGCATGTGCCACCACGCCCAACTAATTTTTCTGTATTGTTAGCAGAGATAGGGTTTCACATATTGGCCAGGCTGGTCTCAAACTCCTGACCTCAGGCGATCCACCCACCTTGGCCTCCCAAGGTGCTGGGATTACAGGCGTGAGCCACTGTGCCTGGCTCCAAGTGCATTTTTTTGTCATAACTTTTTTCTTAACATAAAGTTGTGCTTTGGAAAACGGTTCATGAATGTGGAAAAAAATTCAGAGTCCACAAAGGTGTCCTCATTGCTGCCGCCCCCCTTCCCCAAGGAAGCCGACGTCGTTCCCTTCAGAGATGTTCTGTGCATAGGTGAGTGTGTGTGCCTGAGTGTGTGTTTGTGAGTGTGTGCAAATGGGATGACAGCACCCCCATTTTCTGTAGTTTAGGGTACATACCTCACTTCTCCTTAATGGGACTTAGAGTTGATTCCGTTGCTGCCCATAGAAATCTTTGGGTCACTGTTTGTTTTTTGTTTGTCTTTTAGACAGGGATTTGCTCTGTTGCCCCTGCTGAAGTGCACAGTGACACGATCATGGCTCACTGCAGCCTCAGCCTCCTGGGCTCAAGTGATCCTCCCACTTCAGCCTCCTGTGTAGCTAGGACCACAGGTGCATGCCACCACACTCAGCTATGTTTTTTTATTTTTTGTGAAAACGGGGTTTCACCATGTTGCCTAGGGTGTTCTTGAACTCCTGAGCGCAAGTGATTCTCCCGCCTCGGCCTCCCAAAGTGCTGGGATTACAGGCGTGAACCACCGTGCCTGGCCTAGCTCACTTTTATTTTCTTTTTACACATTTGTAGTTGTGATTTTTCTCCTTGTGATTTGAAAACATACTCTCAGAGCGCCTCTTTAAGGGGTATGTTTGCCCAAAGCCTGAGGCCAACCCTCCAGCTTTCCTCCCCACTGTTGGTTCCTCAGCCTGAGGTGGGGGGTCTGAGCCATTCTTACCAGCAGGAAGGAGGTCAGGAGCCCTGCTCAGACCTTAATGGTGGCAGAAATGAATGTGACTCACTCATTTTCATGGGACACGTCAGTCAGTGACATGAAATGGCAGAGAAGACATCACCTTTTATTCTTTGCCTGAAGGAAGAAATAAAATCATCTTAGAGTTGAAGCCAAAATCAACCCTTCTGGTTTTTGGAGCCATCGAGTCATTTCATGTGGATCTTGAACACCCCCACACTCCCAGTTCATACACTCGGAGCCTGATTAGGGAAAACATTTGCTTTATGAAATTTTTTTTTCACGTATGTGAGTTGAGTATAAAGAGTAGCCTGGGCCGGGCACAGTGGCTCACAACTGTAATCCCAGCACTTCGGGATGCCGAGCCGGAAGGATTGCTTGAGCCCAGGAGTTCAAGACTAGCTTGAGCAACAGTGGGACCCTGTTTCTACAAAAAATAATAATAAAAAAAATTAGCCGTGGCTAGGCGGTGTGGTCACGCCTTAATCCCAGCACTATGGGAGGCTGAAGCAGGCAGATCACTTGAGGTCAGGAGTTCGAGACCAGCTAGGTCAACATGGTGAAACCTCATTTCTACCAAAAAAACCCCAAAAATTAGCCAGGCATGGTGGCATATGCCTGTAATCCCAGCTACTCGGGAGGCTGAGGCAGGAATCACTTGAACTGGGGAGGTGGAGGTTGCAGTGAGCCGAGATTATGCCACTGCACTCCAGCCTGGGAGACAGAGTAAGACTCTGTCTCAAAAAAAAAAAAATTAGCTGGGCATGGTGTGTGCCTGTAGTCTCAACTGCTTGGGAGGCTGAGGTGGGAGGATCACTTGAGCCCAGGAGGTCAAGGCTGCAGTGAGCTAAGATCACACCACTGAGCTCCTGCTTGAGCAACAGAGTGAGACCCTGTTTCAAAGAAAAAGTTCAGACACCAGGCACGGGGCTAGGGAGGGGGCTCCTTGCCACCCCCCTCACACTCTTGGCTTTCTTCCCTGTGGGAGTGGAGTGACCCCGTCCTCAGCGTGTTCTGCCCTTGCTCTGCTCGTGTGTGTGTGTGTGAATGCATGTATGTGTGGTGTGTGCATGTGTGTGTGTTGTGTGTGCATGTATGTGTGGTGTGTGTGTGCGTGTGTGGTGTATGTTCCTCAGCGTGTCCTGCCCTTGCTGTGCTCGTGTGTGGCTGTATGTGTGGTGTATGCATGTATGTGTACACGTGTGTGTGTGTGGTGTGTGTGTGGTGTATGTATGGTGTGTGCATGCATGTGTGTGTGTGCATGTGTGTGTATAGTGTGAGGGTCTTTGCCCTCCTGCAGATTCACCCTGCTGCTGTTTCCCTTCCCACACAGGCTTTTGGGTCAGGGGATGGCCGTTGGCTGTTGTCAGCAGTGGGCCTAAGTTGGAGGGTTCACGCTGCTTCCCTGCATGATGGCCCATGGAGGCTGACTCCATTTCCAGCTCATTCCAGAAACAGGAGTGTTTTCCATGTAGCATAGTCTCTTGTGTGAGACATCACACTCCACGGTCTTTGCAGCTGGGAACGTTTCTGGTTTTTTTGCTTTTGAGACAGAATCTCTCCCTGTCACCCAAGCTGGAGTGCAGTGGTACAATCTCAGCTCACTGCAACCTTTGCCTCCTGGGTTCAACTGATTCTCATGCCTCAGCCTCCTGCGTAGCTGGGATTACAGGCACACACCACCATGCCTGGCTAATTTTTTGTATTTTTAGTAGAGATGGGGTTTCACCATGTTGCCCAAGCTGGTCTTGAACTCCTGAGGTCAGGCAATCCACCCACCTCGGCCTCCCAAAGTGCTAGGATTACAGGCATGAGCAACTGTGCCCGGCCACGTTTCTGTTTTTCCAACCGTTAAGTCCACGTAAACCATGGCCTGCAAGCCTTCCCACGTGATGGGTCCGCATAGGCAGCGTCTGCTGGGTGGTTACCACAGGCAAAGCTTCCATTTTCTGCGATCCTGAATCTTGAACTTCAGTGTGACCACAAGAGGTCATTTACTTAGTGCATCCTCCAACAGCAAGGCTCGGCCAAAACGTCAATCACCAGATGAGGGGGGTTCATTCTAATTTCCATATCACCTCTCCCACTGCTGCCTGAAAAGAAGCCCCACCTGTCCGGGATGTTGCAGTGTTTGTCTGGGAGAGTAGATGTGTGTCGTCTTTGCACTTTCTCTTTTGTTGCTTACTGATTTAAAAGCAATTTGTCTTGGGCTTATGAATTTCGACTCTCCTTTTGTCATTGCTTGCAGGAGGCACCGACATCACCTCCTGCTTCATGGGCCAGAATATTTCTCTTCCTGTGTATAAAGGGGAGATTCAGGCCTGGAACCTGGGCATGGCCGTGGATGCGTGGAATGAGGAAGGTGATGGCTCCGCCAACTGTTTCTTTCTGTGATTAGGCGTGAGTTGGGAGCGTGGGAGCGCTCGGATGTGTAACTTTGCTTGGTGATAGTTCTCCAAAACTGCCCTCGGAGGGGAGGCCCCTGTCACTTGCAGCGTGATGTCCTTTCCCCCCAGCTTGGTTTAACACCCACCGGCTCCTGGTCCCCAGCTCCTGAGAGGTCAGGGTCGAGCTGGAGGACAGAGAGCTGTGTGCTCAGGAACGTCGGGCAAGTGGGTGATCGTTACCCTGAATCTGAACCCTGGTGCTGGATACACAGGCAGCGGCCAGCTCTGAGCATCTGAGAGCCCGGTCATGGAAGGGATAGTCTCCTGCTGTGCTGTGCCTGGCAGCTAGAAACCCAGCTGTGCTAGGAAGGGTGAGCAGGGCTCAGTGCACCTGTTCTGCAGAGCAATGCGGGAGTAGTCAGTGAAGCTGAAGATGCATACGTGCCCTGTGATCTAGGAATTCCGCTTCCGGAAGACAGACTTGTGATCCATGCAAGAATGTTTGTAGCCCCATGATTTGTAATGAAAACAAAATTGGGAACAATAGAAATGTCCATCCTTGGGCAGAAGAAGTTCTGTGATCACACATGGCGAATGACCAAGCGGTAAATAGGAATGAACCAGAGCAACACGTAGTAGCCCGAACGAGCCACCCAGATGTCATGTTGAGTGAGCACAGGAAGACGCGGGACACATAGAAGGACAGCGTGTGTGTGTTCAAAGGTATGCAAAGTGATGACACATGGTATTCAGGGATGCGTGTGGATGGAGCAAAAATGTTAACACACATGGGAATAACAAATCACTATGTCCGAGACAGCGATTTTGGGGAGCACACAGGGAGGGGACTTCATGGGAGGAACACATTATTAGGCTGCCGTGAGAGGTGTGTGGGCGTGGACCATCTCTGTACCTTTGTATATGTCTGGAATATTGCGTAATAAGTAATAGCTTAAGAGAGAAGAGAGAGCCACGGTGTGTGGCTGTGGTGTGTGTTGGGCTTATTTTTAATTCTCCCATACCAGGAAAAGCGGTCTGGGGAGACAGCAGCAAGCTGGTGTGTACTAAGCCGATCCCTTGCCAGCCCACACACTTCTGGAACAATGAGAACGGCAACAAGTACAGGAAGGCGTATTTCTCCAAATTCCCAGGTCGGCTGGAGAGATGCAGACAGAGCTGCCGAGCCTCTGTGTTGTCTGGGCCTTCCGTGTCTAGTCGTGTGTCCTCGTCCTTCCCCTCCCATCCTGCCCCTCCCCTCTTCCTTCCCCCACCAGGGCTTGGAGAAGCTGCATATAGCTCATTCCTCCAGTGGGGCGATAATCAATTTTTGATGAATATCTTGTCTTCAGCTTGAAGCTATCATGTGTAACTATAATCTGGGTTTAGCTGAATCTCAGCCACCTCTGCCCAGAGCCTCGGCCCTGGCCCCTGCTGCTGGGCACTGGCATGTGCCTCTGGTTTGCACGTGGGAGGTGGAGGGTGCAGGGCCCACTCGCTGAAACAGGGTGATGCCAGGGTGATGCCTGCCTGTTCACGAGGAGCGGCATGTGGAAGTGGTGTCTGGCTCGGGTCTCTTCCTTTGTGTGTCTCACCATCATCTAGTCCTCGTGGAGATGCTAAGGAAGAGTGCTTTTGCAGTGGAAGGATTTACAACCCGACACGTCCCTCTCACATAGACTGACACCCCTGAGTGTGGTTTGAGTGGTGCCTTGCCCCAAAGCAGGAAAGTCTTTTATTTAAAGCTCTGATTCCTGCCTCCCTCTAATCTTATTGCATAAGCAGTCTAAAGTTATTGCTGCCATATAATTCATCGTTTAGCAAGCCTTCTGTTTCAGAGTTATTTATACTAAGTACTTGCTTGCTGCAGTCTCTCAAAAGGTAATCTGAGTGAGCAAAGGAAGACGTGGGGCACATAGCATAGACGTATGGAGAATCAGAAAGCAGCAAGTGGTAGGATTTGCCAGGGATCTTTCCTGCCCTGCGTATTTGCATGTCACAGTAAAAGCCATTGTGCTTGGAATAGCGCCTTCCTGCAGCAGCGTGGGGCATCCCCCCAGGGGTGGCTCAGCCTCCACTGCATCCCTGCTGCACCTAAGCCCCACCTCGGCTCCTGCTGTGAGCAGCTGTGCAGACAGACGAATGCAGAAAAGCAAGAGTGGATGTGGAGAAACACTCTTCAGATGACCCTGAGGAGGAGGGCAGGGGCTACTGCCTTGGGAGGAGAGGCCAAAAGGATTAGAGTCTCAGCTTGAGGATCCATCCAAGAAATGACAGCCCTTCATCTTCTGTAACATTGCTCTTTGAAAACTCTGTCACTTTTTTTGTCACGTGTGCAAGGGTTCATGTGATGTGTCTCAGGATTAATTTCAGAATAGCCTCTTTTTGAAACTGATATTCCTTCTTGGAGAAAACAAATACTTTGTGACATGATATATTTCCATTTTTGCCTTGGCTGTCAGGAAACTCAGAGCTGAAATCATTGCTTTGTTTTTGTAGTCCTCTTACCTTTAGGGTAGGGTTTTGCTTCTCTTTGAGTAATCCTATCATGAAGTCAGTTTTAAAGGCAGTTTCCTTCGATACTTCCTGGGTGTAGATGAGAGATATGAATAAATATGGAAAGACAAAGGCCGATCAGAATGAGATTTGAAGCTGTTTATCATGGACAGGGTGAACACAGCCTGCACTTAGACCATTTCTCAAGCACCAGCACTGAGAGATTCTTGGGCTGTGTAGGAAATGGCATGATGGCAAAACCAAGCAACAAGAGCGAGTCTTCCTTTCCACAACTGAGAGTGGGTTTACAGACATCATTACCTTAAAAAATGATGCCAGGTGAAAGTGCGAACAGGCCGTGTGCTGATGAGGTATTGCTCCTCACAAGAGGGCATTAGCTGCGGGGGTCTGCCCGCAGACCCTGACCCAAACGACGGATGAATAAACATACACTGACACACAGATATTCTGCTTTGCCCGTGCAGCTGAGGGTCTGAGGCCACTCACAGACTCCAAGGAGGGTCCTGTAAAGAATGGCGGCCACGGCCCTGAGCAGCTCGTGCTCCAGGCATTTACTTAGTATATAATTAAAAACAGAAGTTCTGAGTCAACACACTTGTAGATAATGATTAAAAGCGAGGTTCCAAGGCTCAAAGCAAACACCATTAGTGGGTAATATCCCTGGTTGACCTCCCCCAGAGAGAGCCATCCTGCCCTCAGATGTCTGAAGGTCAGTCTTAAGACCACGTGAGTAAACAAGCTAACTAGATAACTTCCCCACATCCCATTGTTTACTAGTCTAATCTATTTAACTAAAGGTAATGGGACCAGGCCGCCTTTAGCCCGGTCTATTACTGAAGTCATGTGAAAACCCTCAGGCCTTCCAGAAGGGTTTTGTGCCTGTTGTAACTAATATTTTTCCCACCAGCCTGATCGAATCCCAACATGCTGGTATGGAAGGATTCAGGAAGTTAGTAAGTGAAAATGAGAATTCAAGAACAGGGGGCCTAGCATTGCTTTTGTGTAAATTTCATTTTTTAATTAATTTTTTTTTAGAGAGAGGGTCTCCGTCTGTCCCCCAGGCTGGAGTGCAGTGATGTGATCTCAGCTCACTGCAGCCTTGATCTCCAGGGCTCAAAGGATCCTCCCGCCTCAGCCTCCCAAGTAGCTGGGACTACAAGTGTGTGCTACCATGCCTGGTTAATTTTCATATTTTTTGTAGAGATGAGGTCTCTGTGTTGCCCAGGCTGGTCTCAAACTCGAGCTCAAGCAGTCCTCCCGCCTCAGCCTCCTCAAATCCTGGGATTACTAGTGTGAGCCACCGCACTGGGCCTTCTGTACATTCTAAAAAGGAAGTACATATGTGTGATTGTGTGAATAAATGAATAACGAGTGTGAATAAGGGCTTAAATGAGTGGCGAGATGATGAGCCCATTTTGGTTTTCCTTATGGCTTTTTATTTTTATTTTTTGAGGCAGAGTCTCGCTCTGTCGCCCAGGCTGGGGTGCACTGGCACCATCTCGGCTTCTCGTGCCTCAGCCTCATGAGTAGCTGGGATTACAGGCACGCGCCACCACACCAGTCTAGTTTTTGTATTTTTAGTAGAGACGGGGTTTCACTATGTTCGCGAGGCTGGTCTTGAACTCCTGACCTCGTGATCCGCCCACTTCGGCCTCCCAAAGTGCTGGGATTACAGGCGTGAGCTACCGCGCCCGGCCGCTTTTTATTATTTTTAAAAACCTAATATTTTAAAAGAAAGTAAAGCAAGCTTAAGATTTAAGTCAGTGTAGATGACACATTCCAAACAGGCCTGGTCTGTTACCGGCAGTCACCTGTTCCCCCGTTCCCACTGTGGCTGCACTTTGGCCTCAGCTCTCAGGAGACTCAGGGCTGAAGTCAGTGCCTGGAAGAAGGAGAATGATCTGACTCTGTTCAGTCTGCTCTAGAAAGGAAGACACTGCTAAGGCACTGCTTCTGCGGCTTTGTTTCGCCATCACGCCGCTTCCTCTGTGGTACCCTGCAGCCAGCTGCTACTTGTGGATTCCTCCTCTCAGCTTGGCTTTGCAAAGGATCAAAGTGTGTCAGGGGGAAGTTTTCCACAAAAGAAAGTTTCTTCAGAGTGGATTTACATCTTCCTTTTTCTCTGCATTTCCGGGGTCTCAGTAATTAGGGCACAGTACTACAAATGGCCCAGAAAACCCAGAAATTTCCCATCCAATTCAAGGGAGATCTGACCCAGGCAAACAAGACTGTATGTTGTTGCTGGCATGAAAGTTCCAGAATGAGGCAGGATTCCCAGGAGAGCGGCATAGGCTTGCAGCTCTGATCTGGGCTGCCATTCATAAACTCAGTTTGTTGAGTAGACATACACATGTGCTCCTGCAGAAACCGGACACATCAATTGCAAGCCTAGGAGTGAATTTTTTTTTCCTTATTTGTGTGTGTGAATCTTTAAAAGTCCAATGAGAGGCTGGGCGCGGTGGCTCACGCCTGTAATCCCAGCACTTTGGGAGGCCGAGACGGGTGGATCCACAAGGTCAGGCAATCGAGACCATCCTGGCTAACACGGTGAAACCCCGTCTCTACTAAAAAATACAAAAAATTAGCCGGGCGTGGTGGTGGGCCCTGTAGTCCCAGCTACTCGGGAGGCTGAGGCAGGAGAATGGCGTGAACCCGGGAGGCGGAGCTTGCAGCAGTGAGCCGAGATTGCGCCACTGCACTCTAGCCTGGGCAACAGAGCAAGACTCCGTCTCAAAAAAAAAAAAAAAAAAGTCCAATGAGACGCCAGGCATGGTCACTCAGGCCTGTAATCCTAGCACTTTGGGAGGCCGAGGCAGGTGGATCACCTGAGGTCAGGAGTTCGAAACCAGCCTGACCAACATGGTGAAACCCCGTCTCTACTGAAAATACAAAAATAAGCTGGATGTGGTGGCATGTGCCTGTAATTCCAGATATTCAGGAGGCTGAGGCAGGAGAATCGCTTGAACCCTGGAGGTGGAGATTGCAGTGAGCCGAGATCGCGCCATTGCACTCCAGCCTGGGCAACGAACAAAACTCCATCTGAAAAAAAAAAAAAAAGTCCAATGACAAAGAATTGGTTTCACTCTCCAGCCTGGGGAGGCGGGAGGAAGACCTGAAGGCCTGCAGTTCTCTTTTTCGCATCAGATTAAGTCGCTTAGGGCTCATTTCATTCTCTTCAGCTGCCTCCCAGGGACCATGCGCTCCCTGCACAGAGTCCCCTTGGCCTTCATCCCTGTAGAAGGCTTGGTTGTGGCTTGTGGCAGTGTCTCCTTCACAATGTCACATGAATGGGTGGATAGACTACGTAGCTGTTGAGTCATGAACTGTTTGGGTTAGCACTTGCCTCAGAGTGGAGAAGTGCTGGAGAAGTGTCTCGAGATTTGGAGAAAAGAGATGCTTTCTGAGGCTGCCCCCCGTCAGTGAGGACACGGAAGCTGGCTTATTTACCGTTTTCCTTTCCTGGATCACAGGAAATCTTTGGGGCCTTATTTCAGGAGGAGAGCCTGCTGCTAAGGCAGATGACTTCTCGTGTTGCAAAGCGGCAGAGATGCGCTTTTGATGATGGGCAGCCAGTTCCCCTCAGTGTGGCTGATCCAGGGCTGAGGGTTAGTTAACTGCTCCTTTGGTGACTCTCAGATGCGTGGCTTCTCTTCACTGTTTGGCGCCTGGGTGGAGGATGTGGCCAAGGAACCTCTCTCCTTAGATGCTGCGTCCAACGCTGGGGTTTGATCCCTTTGGTGGATCAGCTTCACAGCACCACCCCAGCGCACAGGCCTTCTCTGAACAGCTGCACACGTGGCCACTCATGTAGCCTGCTGATACCGTGTTGCCGTCACCTCTGGCTCTTTCCTCTTCCCCCACCCACCTCGTTTCCTGGGTTTTACCTGCTAATCGGTTCTCTGTCCATGTGGCTAATGCTTTGGTTCAAGCCTGCATGGCTGGGCCTGGTGCGGTAGCCTCCTTCCTGACCATGAGCTTGTGTATTCCATTCTAATATCTGACCCCAACTTCTGCACACCTTGTGCCCTCAGCTGCCCCTGGCCACTCTTGCTTCCCAAGACGTGGCTCGTTCTTTCCTGCGCTCCACTCAGAGGTGTCTCCAGATGCTCCTGTTGACCCCCAGTGCCCTGGCCGCGCTTGGTCCCGCCCTCTGTGAATTCCCGGGTCCTTGCTGGTGCCTCAGGAGCTGTGTCTCCTCGCAGGCTGTGTCAGAGCTGCCCTGGCAGCAGCCCCCACTAGAGGGCGTGTTCCTTGGGGCAGGAACAGTCTAGCTCCCTCCTGCCCCAGCCCCATGCCAGACCTGCCTCTGGGCCCCAATGATGTCTGCGGATCTGCACCTAGTGTCTGTCCAGGCAGCCATCATGGCCCCTTCTCCTCGGGGTGAAGGGCGCCTCTGCCGCCCTTGCAGGTATCAGGGCTCATGGCGACTGCTGCAGCATCAACTCGAAGACCAGGGGCGTCATCATGCTCGGCTGGAGGTAAGGGCTGCGGAGTCGGCTTCTCTTCCCTGGAGCCCCACCTTCCGGAGGCCTGGGGGTGGGGGAGGAGGCACTTTCTGTGAGAGTCAGTGACCCCCTTCCTGGGCACCCCACTCCACTCCAGCACCATGGTGTCCATACCACCCACGCCTCTGCTGATGTCTGGGACCCCCCACCGCCCCCTGGCTGGTGTGCCATGCGTCCCTGTGCCTGTGCACATGCTGTCCCGAGCCTGAAGATCCCCTTTGAGGAAGCATTGTCTGCTCAGTCTGCGACATGGCTAACTGTCCCCCATCTTGGGCCCTTTCTGTGTCGTTTCTGGGGTGGGGCATCCTTGTGCCAGCTTCCTTCCCGAGGGCTGGGTCTGGGCGTGATCCAAGTTTCCCTGCCCTGTGATGGGGTTCTCGGGTAGGGGGTGTCAGGGCAGGGGTCCCACAGCAAAGACACAGCAGTGTCCACACCCGAGACAGGGGACGCGTGTGCAGGTGGGAAGGGAGGTGACAGATGTTCCTGCACAGAGGGGCCTCCCTCGATGTCGCGCTTTAACCTGAGAGGGAGAAAGAGCCACGTGGCGGGGCAAGGAGCTGGGGAGGGGAGCATCCGTGACTGGTCCTGGGGGATGCCATGTGGAAGGGGGGGTGACCACCCTGCCCTGGGACCCCTGGGAGTTGCCTCACTTCAGAGCTGCGGTGTAGCCCTGACTTTTTCTCGCTTTCCAGTGACGGCACACTCAACCCCGCGGTTCGGCAGCCTGGAAACCTGTAACATTGGTATGTTCTTCTCCCTGAGCGTTCTTGAGTATCCAGGAAGGAGGAGGGTCCTGGTGGGAGCCCCAGGGCGCATTTCCACAGGCCCTACCTTTGGCACGACTCTGGCCCCTTGGTCTCTTGTGTGACAGTGGACGTTTGAGAGCCTGACCTCCTTTTCAGATGATACCTCGCCCACACTGCCGTCCTCATAAAACCTCACATGGGGTCTTTAAGGTCCCTTGGCCCATCCCCATTATATTTCATCCCCCTGGTGACCTCTGTTGGGTTGGTTACTGGCTTCTACTCTTTTTTTGTTTTGTTTTTTTGACACAGTCTCTCTCTGTCACCCAGGCTAGACTGCAGTGGTGTAATCTTGGCTCACTGCAACCTCTGCCTCCCAGGTTCAAGCAATTCTCATGCCTCAGCCTCCTCAGTAGCTGGAATTAGAGACATGCACCACCATGCCCCGCTAATTTTTGTATTTTTAGTACAGACAGGGTTTCACCATGTTGACCAGGCTGGTCTTGAACTCCTGACCTCAAGTGATCCGCCTGCCTCGGCCTCCCAAAGTGCTGGGATTATAGGCATGAGCCACTGTGCCAACTTGTGTCTGCCTTTATGGGTTAAGAAGCCAGAAGCACAGAGAGGGTGCAGGATTGCTAAAGGTCACACAGCGCTATGCAGGACACCAAGCACAGACAGTGTAGGCCTGTGGGTCTCACAACTGCATGGTGGAGTCCCCTGTGGGCCTTCAGACTGCGCGGCCCAGGGACCCAGGCCCAGCCCAGGCCACAAAGTCAATCAGATGGCCTCACACGCTAGTGCTTAGGTCAGAGTCCTAAACTTACGTCAAGGTTATTTGTGTAGCCAGGGTGGAGAAATCCTGATGGTCTGATTCCAGCCTTTGTTCCTCCCTCCAGTGGAGTACCCACCACAGGCACCTGCTTTTTTTTTTATTTTTACTTTTGGTTTTTGAGACAGGGTCTTACTCTCTTACCCAGGCTGGAGTGCAGTGGTGCGATCTCAGCTCACTGCAACCTCCACCTCCTGGGCTTAAGTGATCCTCTCACCTCAGCCTCCTGAGTAGCTGGGTCTACAGGTGTGCATCACTATGCCCAGCTAATTTTTGTTTTCAAAGATGAGGTTTTGCCAGGTTGACCAGGCTGGTCTGGAACTCCTGAGCTCAAATAATCAACCCACTTTGGCCTCTTAAAGTGCTGGGATTATAGGTGTGAGCCACTGTGCCCAGCCACCTGCTTCCTTTTTTTTTTTTTTTTTTTTTTTTGAGACAGGGTCTCACCCTGTTGACCAGGCTGGGGGGCAGTGGCACAATTAGCTCACTGCAGCCTCGACCTCCTCTGCTGAAGCCATCCTCCTGCCTCAGCTTCCTGAGTAGCTGTGTCTACAGGCATGTGCCACCATACCTGGCTTAGTTTTTACTTTTTTGTAGAGACAAAGTCTCCCCATGTTGTTCAGGCTGGTCTCAATCTCCTGGACTTAAGTGATCCTCCCACCTCAGCCTCTTAGAGTGCTGGGATTACAGGTGTGAGCCACCCTGCCTGGCTCTTTTTTATCTTGAATTAATCTCTTATTAAGTGAGTAAGGCCCACACCTGGCCCCCTGGTACAACATCACCTGTCCTGCCAAAGCTGAAACTCTCTCTACCTCCCCAGTAATGGGCTTTCTTCCACTTGTGAAACAGCTCCCTCGGCAAATGTCCCTCCAAGACCCTCGTCCTGGGTGGGCTGGGAGAACACAGGCACCTCCGGTAGGCCTGGGGGACGCAGCCTGCCCCTCCTGCTCTGCCAGGTTGCTGTCAGGCCCGATCCTGCACTGAGGGGCCCCCTGTGTGAATGTGTGCCCTCTCCTGTCTCCACAGTGGACTCCTTTGAGGAGGTGGAGGACAGCCTGTATGTCCCCCAGTATAACAAGTACAGGGAGGAGAGGGTGATCCTCTTCCTGAAGACAGCCTCTGGGCACGCCTTCCAGCCTGACTTGGTGAAGAGGATCTGTGACGCCATCCGCATGGGCTTGTCTGTGCGGCATGTGCCCAGCGTCATCCTGGAAACCAAGGGCATCGCGGTATGACCGTCTTCTGCCAGCGACGAGACCAGTGCCATCACCCCATGAGCCCACACATCGAGGGGCGCTCACATCTGAGTAGTTTGCTGGTGCTTTATATATCGTTTGTCCACGTTGCCTAGCAATGCCATCCTCTCTGCCATCTTTTTTCCTACTCTTTCTAAGACTGCATTTAAAGCAATTTCTGCTAAATACCCATGTTCAGAGGGTTAGCGAGCCCAGCCCTGCAGGTCCGACTGGCTTATCCCTGCTAACCCCTGGTTTTAGTGTGTTCTCAAAATTGTTAATGAGAACATTAATTTTAACATCGTATTTTTTATTTTATTTATTTTTTTGAGACTGAGTCTTGGTCTGTCACCCAGGCTGGAGTGCAATGGCTCAATCTCAGCTCACTGCAACCTCTGCCTCCCAGGTTTAAGCAATTCTCCTGACTCAGCCTCCTGAGTAGCTGGGACCACAGGCACACGCCACCATGCTCGGCTAATTTTTGCATTCTTAGTAGCGACGGGGTTTTGCCATGTTGGCCAGGTTGGTTTCAAACTCCTGACCTCAAGTGATCCGCCCACCTCGGCCTCCCAAAGTGCTGGGATTACAGGCATGAGCCACTGCACCCAGCCAATTTTTTTTTTTTTTTTTTTTGAGATGGGGTCTTGCTTTGTCACCCAGGCTGGAGTAGAGTGGCGTGATCTCGGCTCACTGCAACCTCCGCTTCCCAGGTTGAAGCGATTCTCCTGCCACAGCTTCCTAAGTAGCTGGGATTATAGGTACCTCCCACTGTGCCCAGCTAAATTTTTGTATTTTTAGTAGAGACAGGGTTTCACCATCTTAGCCAGGCTGGTCTCGAACTCCTGACCTTGTGATCCACCCGCCTCGACCTCCCAAAGTGCTGTGATTACAGGTGTGAGCCACTGCACCCAGCCTGCACCCAGCCTGCACCCAGCCAATTTTAACCTTTTAAAGAGCTGCTGGGAGTTGTTGCTCTTGCCTTTTAATTTTAAGTTCTGCCGACACAGACGAGACTTGACTCTTTTTAGAGGCAGGTCTTCAAAGGTTGTGTCGTCGCCCCCCAGCTCCCCGCCCCAGTACACTCTGCTTCGAGTCTAAGTCGGGGAGGAGGAGGTTCACCCAGATTGGATCACAGCTTTAATTTGCATTGCTTACAAAATGGATGTCCCCGCAAGCTGACAGAAGCTGTTGTGTGTATGTGTGCACGTGTGTGTGTGTGAATGTACACAACAATTTAAACAGATAGTGGCAGACTATATTTAAAGCCTACAGACTGGCTGTTCATTAAGGAGAAGATGGGAGCAGACACTCACTGGGTTCCCAGGAGAAGCTGACTTTGACGTTGCCCAGGAGCTGGGCTGAGTCTGTGAGGAATAACCAGAGACAGGATTTACCAGGAGAGGCTGTTTTCTGGACGATGTTGAAATATGTGACGCCATTGACTTTGAAACCTGCAGATCATTCTCTTTGTCTTAAGAAAAGTTCTTTCAACATCTTGAAAACAGTCTGTCCGGTGGTGGAGGCTGGGGAGAGCGCTCGCAGCACGGCCACTGCGTGCAATCCCCGACCATCCCTGGAGGACCGATTCCCGCTCGGAACCCTTGTTCCTCCTCCTCCCGGCCCCTGTCCACATCTGCGGTGTTGGTTCCTTTTCTGTGGCATCCACACATTTCCTTTGCGTTCTGGTTCTGCGTGGGAAGAGCCCTGCAGCTTGGGAGCTTTCCATCCATCTCTTTTTTTTGCCTGGTGACTCTTGGCGGCTCTCTGCGGGGACATTGGTGCTCTCCAAGAAGGTACTTCTTTAATCAGTGATGCTTTTTGTCTTTTCCTGATGAGGGTCTGTTTTTCTTGGGTGAGTAAGTGCTGTCTCATCTGGAACATTTTAGGGAACTGGAATTTGAATTTGTCCCCTTGGCTTTATTTTATTGAAAAAGAACTTGGGTCTTTTGCTTCCGAAATGGTTATGACCAAACTGTATCTGATCACAAGAGTAGTGGAGCAATTTATTAGGAAGGGAGAAAACTAAGCACGTTTCTTTCCATGGTTATTCTGGCTTTCATGGGCTTGCTGCCAGGGTACCCAGCTGGGCTCTGGGCTCTTTTTCTCCCCAGGTAGGGTCTTCTCCTGGGTCCATTCGGGAAGTCATTGGGAGGGTTTCTCCAGGTTTTTGAATGCCCTTGAATTTTCGGACCCTCGTGGCAGGCTTAGGAGAGAATTTACCTCTTTTGTTGCTGAGCTAAGGAGGGGCCCAGCCTCCACAGGGAGGTGACACGGCATGGCCCCAGCCTGCCCCTTCGGGAACTGGACCCACTTCAGGGTCAGAAGAGGACAATTGAGGTCCCATCTGCGAAGTCTTGGGGCCTTGCTGAGGCAGGAGAGCTTGTTGCAGGTCTGACCTTTCACATGGTGCTTTCGGAGAGTGGGCTACCCTCCCCCCACCACCCCAAGAGTAGCCTGAGACCGGGGCCTTCCCAGCGGTGGGAATGGGAGGCGGCCTGTCTCTGTCTCTGCGTGGAGAGACACTGCCACTTCTGTTCCCTGGGAAGCCAGCACCATTTTCAGCATTTGTGGGAGGCCTTGGCGAGTGCTCAGGAGAGATTTGGGCCCAGATTCAGCCCCACTCCTCGTGTTGAGTAATACTGATCCATCTCTGGCCTGTGACTCGAAGAGAGGAGCCCCTCACCCGCCCGCCACAGCTCAGGGTGATGATGCGGCACCCTGATGATGATGATGTGGCGGGGACTAGGGAGGCTCTTCCCGGCGTGGTCCTTGCCGCCAGCCTTCACAGCGGCTCCTCTGAGGGTCTTCGTGCACAGGGGCTCTGTCACAGCCCTGGCTCCCCCTCTGTCCCTGAGGCATGACTTTGGGCAACTCACTTAGCGTTCAAGCCTCAGTTTCCTCATCTCTAAGATGGGTTGACAACAGAGACTCTCTGGTGGTGCCGTGGGCCACGGGGTGCCCGAACGCAGCCCTCCTGCCTCTGTTTCTGTGCTGCCTCCGCTCACCATCAGCCTTCATTCAGAATAGGTGTGCACGCCGTGCAGTGCCCTTCCACACACCTGATCTCAGTTGCTCTCTGCTCAAATGTCAGAGAGGCTTTCCCTGCATTTCCTGTTTGAACAGTGTCCTGGCCTCCATCTTTAGCTTTGACAGTGTTTGCCATGGACTGAGGGTGAGTTCTTGTGTATGTTCATGTCTTTCTATCTGGAGTGGGGGCTCCTTGAGGACAGGAACCTTGTGGGTTCACCACCTCCTCAGAGCTCAGCTGACTGCTTGGAAAACAGCAGGTGCTTTTGGTGTCTGGTGAGTGAGTGGTGGGTCGGGAGCTGGTCCTCTGACCCTTATGAGGTGGGACAAGCTTGTGTTCCTCAAGCCCATCTTACAGATGAGGAAACACAGAGAGATGAGGGGTCCTGCCAAAGGAAGTGGTGTCTGTAGCCAGCCCCACCTTCTGCTCACCTGGAATAAAGACCTGGGGACCCCGGGCGGGTCATGGCCAAGTGGAATGGACTCCTGACATTTGAGGGCTTCCTGCCTGCAGCCCCCAGGCAGCCATGGCTGTCCAAGTCCAGCGGGCATTTGCTCAGGACGTGGCTGGGATGTCTGGCCCTTCCTCCCAGGAGGCTGCTGGGCTCCTGTCTATCCGGGGAGGCCCCGTGCAGGGGCGGGGGGTGGAGGCTTCTTTTCTCTTTCCCTTTCCTCTGCCTTTCCCCTCTCCCCGGAGGAAATGGTAGCAGGATTTCTTTTAAGGGGAGGCCGCTGTATTTTGCCAGCAGGTGGAAGGTGGCGTTATTAGTGCCCACGAGCTGCACATGGACCCCTGCATGAAGCCTAGTGGGGCACAGAGCAGGCGAGCCATTTCCATCTCACAGCGGGAGGGCCGGCGACACCACACAAAGTGACATGCAGGCCCTCCTCAGAAGCCGGCGCTTAGATCTCTAATTAGTTCACACGTCGACTGAATTTTTCAGGTGAATGAATTTTAATTACAGCTCAGGTTAAAAAAAAAAAAAAAGGCACCAGTGATCCAGAGCTCAGGCGGAGGAGCCCTACTGGGCTCTCTTGCTCTTGAGGTTTTCTAGCCCACAACACACCCACGCCACCAAAGGCTCGTTTGGATTCAAGGTGAAACACATGTGCCACGAATCTTAGAGGAGCTCTGAATGTTTGGAAAGGGTGCAACTACGAGAAAAAGTAACACACCGTCTGCTGCAGATGGCTGGCTCCGAGGAGGAGTTCATGGGAGCTTGGGGATGCTCTTGCCCGTAGCTCTAGGAAGCTGGGCCACTTCTGAAGTAATGGCAGCAGCTAGTTTTTATCATAGAATAATGTAATAAAATGTATAGAGAAGTAAAAGTATAAATAAAAGTAAAATCATCATAAAACATGGTAGCTAGGCGCTTCTGAAGCTGTGCGTGCACTGACCTATTTACCCCCTGACTCACAGCCCTACAGCCTAGGTGCTGGCACCCCCACTTTCATTCAAGGAAATGAACTAGGTTCAGGAATTCACCCAGCATCCCCCAGATGTAGTGGTGGCAGAAGCCACATCTTCCCTGAAAACTTTCTTGCTCAGGGTGCCTGCTCAGATTTAGGAATGATCTTATGTCTGCATTTTCATCCTGGTCAGGCAGAGCCTGAACCCTGAGAGACACTTTTTTTATGTTCCCATCTGGAATATGCACTGCCGGGGTCAGTGGGGGTGTCTTGAGGGCCCTCTGGAGGTCAGCTTGGATGTGACACATGCAGTGGCTCCCAGTGGGGCCCATTGGGGTGTGCAGTGTTAGAAAAATGAAGGTGCTCATGGTGATCTCTGGGCATCTTTGAAATACCCTCACTTTCTCAATAACTGTGCCAGGGGCAGGGGGGGAGGGTTTTGGGGAGTGTTAGAGTTGGGTTTCAGCACCAGGTCTTGAAATTGCCTTTCAGAAATAGGTTTTGCAGACCTGGCAGGGAGAGGGGCGTCTTGGAGCTGAGACTCATTCACTCTTGGCTCTCCGGGTGGAGGCTGGGCCTTTTGGGCCTGGATATACCCAGGGCCGTGCGTTTTCCCCCCTTCAGGTTTAAGTGCAGTTTCTTGTTTTTTTCTACCCTTCCCTCGCAGTACACGCTCAATGGCAATAAAGTGGAAGTTGCCGTCAAACAGATCATCGCTCGAAAAGCCATGGAGCAACGAGGTGCTTTCTCGAACCCCGAGGCCCTGCATCTGTACTGGGACATCCCTGAGCTGCATGGCTTCTGAGTCGGACTGGCTGGCACAGGTAGGATGGAAACCTTGAATGGCCTGGCGCAGGAGTCCCTGGCTTGCAGGCAAGCAGTGCTTAAGGGCTGCTGGTGGGAACTGGCACCTGAAAGAAGGCATTTGAAGAGGGAGGTGGTGGGTGCTCCTGCCTCACCCAGGCTGGGGTGGAGGGAACTGCAGTTTTGGTAATGACTCCTGGGTCCTCTCTGTGCCTGTTGCTAAGGTTTTTGTCAGCCTGGGCTGTCTGGTGGCTAAAGGATATGGTTTCTACTGTGTGGTCTGCCGAGCTGTCCTTTTGCAACAGGGCCTGAGACCACTGACTTCAGGGGCTGGAGTCACAGTTGTGTGGGCTTTGGGCTGGGTTCTGCTGAGCCCTTGGGGCCTAGCCATTTCCTGCCAATAATAGCTAATATTGCTGTAGTACATACCATATGCTGGGTGCTGTTCCAGGCCACGATCCTGAGTATAACCCTAGAAGGTAGGTGTCATCATTATCCCTATTTGGAAGATGGGGAATAAGGCCCAAGTTCAGGGAACTTGCCCAAGGTCACATGGGCTAGGGCCAGCCCTTTTGGAAAGAGTTCCCAAGAAGGATAGTGAGACTCCCTCTTTTGATATCGTGGGTACTTCCTGAATATCCAGATTGATCAAAAAAATCATACCCCAGTGAAGAAGATCAATTACGTGTACATTTTCCAAGTCGCTTTGACATTGTCACAAACTCACATGCTGGAGCCTCTAATTCGATTTTGAGTGAGAATCATTTCATGTGTCATGAAATTTCCAAAGACAACGTTCATTGAATGGTACTTCCCATTATTCCAGCTTGATTGAAATTGTGGGTTTCTAAAAAGATGCTATTTACACTTTTAAGACAATGGAGCTTTCAAAAGGTTTCTGACTCTTAAGTCTTCTTATGTGATTTCTAAGGAAGTGGAAATTTTCAAATTTTCATTATGAATGTGTCTTTATGGCTTTCCTTCTTTTCCTTTGTTCTTTCTTTACATATCCTGACTCGACAGTGTTTCTCTCGCCCTTGATGGGAGCTTCAGGTTCTTGCCAAAGTATGTATCACATAATTGCTTTCATGTTCAGACACGGCAAGAGTGGGTTGTAAATGACTGCGACGCCGATGTCACAATTCTGTTAGGCCTGGTTGACCTTGCAAATTGAATTCAGGGAGGGCAGTGCTTCTGTCTGGCTGCTAGATTTATTGTTCCCAGTCTGGGGAGAGGCCTGGGGAGGCGTGGGCTGGGATTTCTGTGCCTAGGCAGCCACTCCAGCTTGTCCTGTGCTGCCTCCCTCGTTTCCATCTTGGTGTCTTCCTCAGCTCTCGAAACAGAAGGCAGCAGCCCATGATTGATGGGCTCCGGCCCGCTAGGGTGTTATTAGCCACTCTGTCAAGGTGACAGTGTCATTTTTAATGTTCCATCTTCAGACTTGAGGCTTATTTTTAGGTTGAGAGTTAGCCAGCCTTGACAGAGATAGAACCCCTAAAAGTTTAAGACGTGGTTCTTGACCCTGGCTGCTGGGGAGCTTGCAACAATACCAGTTTCCATGAGGGTACCTTCTGGGATGCAGGAAATGTTAGATGTCTTTATCCACGTGGTGGTTATGTGAGTTCATATATGTGTACCAAAAACTTGGGCTTTGGTGAGGATATGGAGAAACTGGAACCCTGGTGCCTTACTGGTGGGAATATAAATTGGGGCAGCTGCTGTGGAAACACACTGGTGGCTCCTCAAAAAGTTAAACATGTAACTACCCTGTGAGCCAGGAATTGCACTCCTAGGTATATACCCAAAAGAACTGAAAGCAAAGACGGAAGCAGATGCTTGTAAGCTAATGTTTGTAGCAGCATTATTCACAACACCAAAAGCTGGAAACAACGCAATCATTTGCTGATGAATGGTTACTGTTCTGTCCCTACAATAGAATGTTATTCAGCCATGAAAAGGAATGAAGTTCTGACACACACTGCAATGTGTATGAACCTTGAACCCGTTATCATGACAGACACTGGTCACAAAATGACAAATACTGTATGATTCCACTTACATGAAACACCCAGAATAGTCAAATTCACAGGGACAGAAAGTAGACCAGAGCTTATTGAGGGAAGGGGAGAGAGAAGAAATGGGGAGTGAATATTTAATGGGTACATAGTTTAGTTTGGGATGATGAAAAGTTTGTAGAAATGGATGGTGGTGACTTTTGCATAACACTGTGAATGTACTTAATGCCACTGAACTGCACACTTAAAAATGGGTGGAGTGGCAAGTTTTATGTTACGTATATTTTACCATAGTAAAGATATTTGAGATGTACAGTTAAAATTTTTGCTGTGGACTATAAATGTATGTTTTACCTGAATTGTAAAATCTGATTTCTAGGCCCTACTCCTAAGGATTCTGATTTTTTTTTTTTTTTTTTTTTTTTTTTTTTTTTTTTTTTTTTAGACAGAGTCTGACTCTGTCACTCAGGCTGGAGTGCAGTGGCATAATACAGGCTCACTGCAACTTCTGTCTCCCAGGTTCAAGAGATTCTCGTGCCTCAGCCTCCCGAGTAGCTGGGATTGCAGGTGTGCACCACTTGCCCAGCTAATTTTTGTATTTTTAGTAGAGATGGGGTTTCACCGTGTTGCCCAGGCTTGTCTCGAACTCCTGACTTCAGGTGATGATTTTAATAGTTGGGAGAAAACTCTGGGCATCATTATCTTTAAAAACTTTAAAAACTTACCATGAGGAATTTATAGTTGAGGAAAAGGGGCAAAACTTAGGCATGAAAACCCCTCAAGAATAAGAATTGTGGAATCAAGGCTGGGCCATGTGCTCTGTGAAGGCCAATGAGTTGTGAGTGGAAGGGACGTATCATTTTTACGTCACAGGTCTTAATTGCTGATGTAAGAGTCTCCAAAGCTCTCTTTTCCCTTTGGTAATGTTTGACATGGGGGCTGCTCTGTCCCCCTGGTCCTGAGTGATACAGGTTCTGACACTGGGCCTGGAATGATGAGTGGGATTGAAGGAGTATAGGAATTGAATGATCCTATGTACCATAAGTGGGGCAACAGTGTCAGGGAAACTCATACATGGGGAAAGCTTTGTGAGTTTCTTGGGCTTTTCCTCATGGTCACAAGATGGCTGCTGCAGCTCCAGCACCACATCCTCAAATACTTAAAGCAATGAGGCGGCCAGTGCAGTGAGAAGTCTCTTTGAAGCCCGTTCTTATTTTACCAGGGGGATGTTTCTCCCCAGAAAGATCGTCAGCAGCCTTCTTCTCCGACTCATTGGCTAGAACTGTATCTCATGGCCACCCCTAGCTCTAGAGGAAACTGGGAAGCAAGTATCTGTATTCCTTTCCTTTCCTTTCTGTGTTTTCATATAATTTCAAATTAAAGTTTCAAGAATAGCACTAACAATTCTAGATAATCTTCACTCAAACTGCCCAAATGTTGGCATTATGTGACATTTGCTTAATCCTTTTCTCTCTCCTTACGTACACACACATACATACATACACACACACTTATGTGTATTTTTTTTCTAAATGGTTTGAGTCAACTGCACACACAATGTGCCTTTGACCCTAAATACTCTATTGTGAATTCCTGAAAACAAGGATATCCTCGCCAGGCACAGTGGCTCACGCCTGTAATCCCAGCACTTTGGGAGACTGAGGCAGGCAGATCATGAGGTCAGGAGTTCGAGACCAGCTTGACCAACATGTGAAGCCCTGTCTCTACTAAAAATACAAAATTAGCCGGGCATGGTGGCACACGCCTGTAATCCCAGCTTCTCAGGAGGCTGAGGCAGGAGAATTGCTTGAACCCGGGAGGCAGAGGTAGCAGTTAGCTGAGATCGCGCCACTGCAATCCAGCCTGGGCGGCAGAGCAGCAAGACTTCGTCTCAAAAAAAAAAAAAAAAATTATTTTTTAGCTATACTTTCTAAGAATCTCTTGGTGTCAGGCTCCCAGAGAAGGCCCCACAGAATATAGACAGTAATGGATGGCATTGTCTACCCTCAGTGAACTTCTTGCCCAACAGGAGGGAAGGAACAAGTATTTCTTGTTCATGTACTACATGTCAAGCCTCGAGTTAGCCACTCACATTCACTGTCTCCTTCAAATTAGCATATCAGCTCTGGGAGGCCAGTGCTGTTACCTGGATAATGATTTGGGGGGCTTCGTTCCTTTCAAACCAGAGGATCCATTCATAGCTTTCTCCAATTTCTGGGTCGGCCTCACCTCACCTCACTTGAGTATGGTTGTTTTAAAAAAGAATCTGAAATATTTTTTATCAAGTGTTTCAAGGACCTAATTATGAACTTCACTGGAATTGTTCATTAGTTATATTTTGTTCAGTTACCTTAGCAATTTGCCAAATGGAGCACAAAGCTGGCCTTGCTGCTTTCCCTGGGGCTGCTGGTTTCTTGCCTTTGCTGCCGTCTGTGTCTCTGCTTTTTTTCCTTCTCCTTGAAGTGAATTCTATGGGCCTGAACCCAGTGCTCCACTCCCTTTGTTGTGAGGTGAGTTCCCAGGCAGTGTTCTAGCAGGCTTCTCATCTGTTTCAGTCGCAGAGACCTTGGGACAGTTAGTCTCTGCCAAACCTCCTACAGGCCAGGGCTTGCTGACCACAGGCACGTGCTGCGGTCCGTGATGGCGGGCATGCTCGCACTGCGTCTGGAGGTTGGGCACTGCCTCTTGGCTTCTGCTGTTGGGAGCTCACATCAATGGTGGCCACACCCCCGATCCATCATACCCGGCCTACAAAGGAGAAAGCCACAGACCTTCTAAGGATGCAGGTGTTCCCCCCATGAATGTATTTCTCAACACCTTAGTAAAGAAGGCATTTTCTGGGGTCTCCCGGGGGATGTAGTTGGTGGGTAGGCGTGCAGGTTGCCGTGGTAAAAATCCTTTCAACATTTCGTCTCCCTAGGCCTTCAGATTCCCTCCTCCAATCATGCCAGGGCAGCTCTGGCATCTCTGCTCACTCATCTTAGGCCACCATGGAGTCCTAGTTCCAGCCACCAACCAAATAAGCTTTGAGAGCCACCTCCAGTTAAGCAAACTAACACGCGATATCCAAAATCTTCGTGTACCTAGGTCAGGGAGTTCAGTCTACTGTAGGTCATGTTCTTCTGCCTGCCTTGGTCTGACACCCTCACACACTCCCTAGGTTTCTGCCAACATAGATTGGCAACATCTTGCAGTTCTCTTGGTGTAAAAGCAATCTCATTCTAGGCCATAGTGGGTACTAAACATCTAAGATCCTAGTTGTGAGTCTGGTGCCAACTGGTGGTAGTTGTGGTGGGTCTGAAGGAGAACAGGCATCTCCTCATGTGAGATTGTCATGCAGTTTTCAAGAAAAGGGCAGCTAGTCTCCTTAGACACAACAGAGCAAGCTCCTTCCTTTGGCAACAGAGGCTCAGAGTGACTTGTGGGTTCAAGATTCTCAGTTTCATCTGAGTCCCACCAGATGTCCTCATTCTAAGCTTCAGCATCCTCTTTTTCAATTTTATCTATTTTTTTTTTTTTTGAGACAGAGTTGCCCAGGTTGGAGTGCAGTGGTACGATCTTGTCTCACTGCAACCTCCATCTCCCAGGTTCAAGCAGTTCTCAGAGACAGAGTTTCACCATGTTGTCCAGGCTGGTTTTGAACTCCTGACCTCAGGTGATCCACTCAGCTCGGCCTCCCGATGTGCTGGGATCACAGGCGTGAGCCACGGCGCCCAGTGGGTCTGGATTCTTTTTAAGTCTGATAAGAAACATTTACAATCTATTTTCTCTGAAGCCTACTACCTGGAGGCTTCACCTGCATAATAAAAACCTTGGTCTCCACAACCCCTGAACCCAGACCCTCTGTTCTGTTGATTTCAGGTCTTTAGATAATGATTTAACTCTTTCAACCAACTGCCGTCCGGGAAATCTTTGAATTCATCTATGACCTGGAAACCCCCGAACAACCCGCTTCGAGATGTCCCACCTTTCTGGACTGAACCAATGTACATTTTACATATATTGATTGATGTCTCATGTCTCCCTAAAATGTGTAAAACCAAACTGTAGCCTGAACACTTTGGGCACAGGTTCTCAGGACTTTCTGGGGCTGTGTCACGGGTCATGGTCCTCACATTTGGCTAAGGGTAAATCTCCAAATATCAGAATTTGACTCTCTTCATCGACAATTTCCAGCACCAAACAGGAACCTGGTTTTCCCTGAGCAGCTTTCCTGTGTTGCTCTCACTCTACTCTAAGTGAGCTCACACCTACCTGGTTCACCATAGTTCTTTTTTGTTTTGTTTTGTTACGAGATGGAGTCCTGCTGGAGTGCAGTGGTGCAATCTTGGCTCACTACAACCTCTGCCTCCCAGGTTCAAGCAATTCTTATGCCTAAGCCTCCCAAGTAGGTGTGATTATGGGCACACCTCACCACACCTGGATAACTTTTGTATTTTTAGTAGAGATGAGGTTTCGCTATGTTGGCCAGGCTGGTCTCAAACTCCTGACTTCAGGTGATCCGCCCACCTCAGCCTCCCAGAGTGCTGGGATTACAGGCGTGAGCCGCCGTGCTCAGCCCAATTGTTGATGTTTTTGAGATAGGGTCTCACTCTGTTGCCCAGGCTGGAGTGTGGTGGTGCAGTCTCTACTCACAGCCTTGATCTCTGGGCTCAGGTGATCCTCCCACCTCAGCCTCCCGAGTAGCTGGAATTACAGGCATGCACCACCACACCTGGCTAATTTTTGTATTTTTAGTAGAGACGGGGTTTTGCCATGTTGCCCAGGCTGGTCTCAAACTTCTGAGCTCAAATGACCCACCCGTCTCAGTGAGTCAATCCTTAGAATCCAAAGTTCTGAGATTACAGGTGTGAGTCACCACGCCCAGCCTGTCCACTGTAGTTCTAGTCCATACCAGAAATGCGGAGGGGACGTCAGTGGATCACACCTTGAGAAACTGCTGTAAACAGTGTGAAATCATCAATAGAATTTACTTTTAAGGGCAAGGATTACCTATTATTAACCTTTTCGTATATCCTATTTGAGGGCCTGGAACATGATAGTCACCCAATATATGTGTGACTGTCTGAGCTCAAGCAAGATTATTGTTTTCAAGCCTACGATTTTAAGTAGAGAAGTATCAGAGGCGGCCGGGCACGGTGGCTCATGCCTGTAATCCCAGCACTTTGGGAGGCCAAGGCGGGTGGATCACTTGAGGTCAGGCATTCGAGACCAGCCTGGCCAACAGAGTGAAACCCTATCTCTACTAAAATTACAAAAATTAGCCAGGCGTGGTGGCGGACACCTGTAATCCCAGCTACTCGGGAGGCTGAGGCAGAAGAATCCCTTGAACCCAGGAGGCCGAGGTTGCAGTGAGCTGAGATCGCGCCACTACACTCCAGCCTGGGCGACAAGGTGAGACTCCGTCTCAAAAAAAAAAAAAAAGTATCAGAGACATTCAAACCAGAGCAACTCCATCTTGAACAGGGGTTGGGTAAAATAAGGCTGAGACCTACTGGGCCTCATTCCCAGGAGGTTTGGCATTCTTAGTCACAGGGTGAGATAGGAGGTCAGAACAAGATACAGGTCACGAAGACCTTGCTGATGCATCATCCATTCTGTTGAGGGCCTGAGTAGTGGGAAAAAAAAAAAACAGCCAAAACCCACCAAAACCAAGAAGGCAATGAAAGTGACCTCTGGTTGTCTTCATTGCTCATTATATTCTAATTATAATACATTAGCATGCTAAAAGACACTCCCACCAGCACCATGACCGTTTGTAAATGCCATGGCAACATTCAGAAATTACCATATGCCGTCTAAAAAGGGGAGGAAATTTCAGTTCCAGAAACTGCCTATCCCTTTCCCAGATAACTCATGAATAATCCACCCCTTGTTTAGCATACAATCAAGAAGTAACTATAAGTGTATTCAATTGAACAGCCCATGCCACTGCCCTGCCTATGTAATAGCCAGAGTAGCCATTCTTTTATGCCTTGCCTTTCCTTTTTTTTTTTTTTTTTTTTTTGAGATGGAGTTTTGCTCTGTTGCCCATGCTGGAGTGCAGTGGCGCAATCTTGGCTCATTGCAACCTCTGCCTCCGGGGGTCAAGTGATTCTCATGCCTCAGCCTCCTGAGTACCTGGAATTACAGGCGCATGCCACCACGCCCTGCCAGTTTTTTTATTTTTAGTAGAGATGGGGTTTCGCCATGTTGTCCAGACTGGTCTCAAACCCCTGACCTCAAGTGATCCGCCCGCCTTGGCCTCCCAAAGTGCTGGGATTACAGACGTGAGCCACCACACCCAGCTGATTACTTTCTTAACAAACTTGCTTTCACTTTACTCTATGGACTCACCCCAAATTATTTCTTGCACAAGGTCCAAGAACCCTCTGTTGGGGTCTGGGTCAGGACCTCTTTCTGGTAATGGAAGTAACATGATTGTTTTGGGTTTAGAAAGCAAATACTAGCCAGGATGTTTAAAAATAGAAAATACTTCATTACTTCTCTAAAACAGATGAAAATACAATGTTAATTTGCTATGTCTTTCTACAGCTTTAGTTAGAAAATGGAGGAAAAAAGTAGAGACCAGAGTCAAGGGGACCAATTTTGCCTCCTTTAATTAAAGTGGAAGAACACATTAGAATAGTAATTCCAGGTAGAGGAATGGGCTTCTGATTGGTTGAGATTGCCATAACTCTAATGATATACCAAACCCTATTGTAAAAGTATTTTTTTTCTTTTTCTTTTTTGAGATGGAGTTTTGCTCTTGTCCCCCAAGCTAGAGTGCAATGGCGCAATCTTGGCTCACTGCAACCTCTGCCTCCCAGGCTCAAGGGATTCTCCTGTTTCAGCCTCCCAAGTAGCTGGGATTACAGGCATGTGCCACCATGGCCAGCTAATTTTTGCATTTTTAGTAGAGACGGGGTTTCACCATATTGGCCAGGCTGGTCTCGAACTCCTGACCTCAGGTGATCCACCTGCCTTGGCCTCCCAAAAGTACTGGGATTACAGGCATGAGCCACTGCTCCCATCCTCTTTTTTCCCTGCCTTTTTGAGAGCCACCATGTTTTTTTAATAATCTAATTTTGGAGGTGACACATGATCACTTCTGCTCTATTCTGTAGTCACAGAGATCAACCCTGGTTTAGCATGGGAGGGGAATGCACAATGGCGTGACTAGCAGGAGGCAGGGGTCAGTGGAGGCCACCTTAAAGGCTGCCTACTACAACCTTCAGACTTCTGTTTCTATCTCCTGGGGCAGATATTTCCTGAGCTAGGGTCATCCAGAGAAACAGGCCAATAGGATGTATGAATATCTCTGGAAAGAGGTGTATTATAAGGTATTGGCTCATATGATTATGGAGGCTGAGAAGTCCCACAAGCTGCCATTTGTAAGCCGGAGACCTAGAAAAGTTCGTGGTATAGTTCAGTGGCCTGAGAGCCAGAGACCCTGTGGCGCAGGTTCCAGTCTCAGTCTGAAGGTCTCAGAGCCAGGAGTGCTGAGGGCGGATCGATGTCCCAGCTCAAGCAATCCGGCAGAGATAATTCACCTTCTTCTTCTTCTACTCAGGCCCTCAACAGAATGGAGGATGCCTGCCCACACTGGTGAGGGCCATCTGCTTTACTCCATCCACCAGCTCAAATGCAAACCTCTCCCAGAAACCCCGTCGCAGGCACACTCAGCAATAGTGTTTACAAGAGTCCAGCTGGGCATCCTGTGGTGCAGTCAGACTGGCACACAACATTAACCATCACGCTCCCCTACTTTTGCTTGGTGGATTCTTGCTCTTCCCCTTCTCTCCATGTGGTTTGATGAGTCTGATCCTGCCCCTGCTCCCACTGGGCTCCAGAGGAGGGCAGCTGATCCAGGCCTGGACCGTCAGCTTGCTGCATCCATTGGCTACCATGATAGCTTCACAGAAAAGCATGTGGCCAAGCTGATCGGGTTAGAGCCAGTTACAGCATCCTCAAGAGGATGACATCAGCCAGGGGTGGTGGCAGCTGTCTTTGCTACTTTGTGAGAAGATCCTCACCCCGTGTGGTGACACTGGAAAGCAGGCTGAAAGCGTAACCATCAAAGAGAAAGGTTAGCTCTCTCTGAGGGAGAGAATAGAAACCAGCTCCACAGTAATCAGGATTTGGAAAAACAGAAGGTTACAGAGGCAATCCCTGCAGCCCAGATCTGTAGTATTTCCCAGGTCTTTCAAACACATTTAATTCTGCACAGGGAAAAAAATGGCATCATTATTTAATCCAAAATACAATAACCACAATAGATTGCCCATGTGGGCACATAAGTCCCCTGCAGAGAATTTAGTGTGCGTGCTGCCTTTACCCACATGTACAACCAAGGCAGTGTGAATGGGGCCAGTCCTTTCCCGTGGCCTGGGAAGAGAGAACGTAGATGCCCATGGTTGTTGTAACAGCAAAAAGCGGGGGAAACAAAGCCCAAGGGTATAGCTGCGACTCCACTCAAGGCTAATGCATATCTTCATTTTAGTCCTCAGCAATAATCCAAAGAAATATCTGGTGCTACTGAAAGACTGCTGTCATCCCTGGTAGATACTCATCCATTATCATTAAGTATTGCACAGCTCAGGTCAAGATATAATATGTCTGAGAAAAACCATGGCACCTCCTTTTAATCTTGCATAGAAAACAAAGTATGTAGAGCACATTATTAAAATATGTAAAATTTATAATTTAATTATAAGATTGCATGGCTTTATGATCTAATAGTTCTGCTGTATTTTGCATTTTAGTGAACAATTGCTTTCTTAGGGCACACAGTAGAATCATTTACTTGATGCTGGCGAATAAGTTAATTATGGATTCCCTGTATATGACTAATGGATTTAATCATCACGTTACTGTAGAATTAACTTATACTTCCCTGTGCTTATAGCACTAATGATGATATTCATAAAAGTTATGTTTTTTAAAAAAAGTAAGGTTGGCACAAAAAGAGAAACCAGTGTATAACTTGGTTTTCGAGCCAGCACTTGTAAATAGTTACTTCAGAGCCATCAAGGCCCTCCTTTTGCTCTGTAATAAATCACACATACCATCTCCACCTCCCACCCCCGCCACCAACTCTGCCTCCATGGGCTTTATTAAGGGAATTTATTTTATTTGAGGGAAGACGAAATGCTTGCCAGATACATTTAGTGAAGCTCCTGATTTTTTTTAACTTTGGTTGTGGGTTACAATGAGGATTCTTCAGTTACATCTACTTCATGGAGCTCTGGGAATCCCCATATGTGCTAAGATCACATTTTGCCCTAGTCCCTCTGTTTGTCCTAGTTTCAGTCTGTTGAAGCCACCCACTTTTCTCCTTCAGCCAGAACAAACACTAGTGGAAGGGCTAGCAGTACTGTTCTTTATTTAAGGAGGAGAAGAGTCCCTAGCACTGCCTTTCCCATCTTTTACCCTTCCTTACCACCATCACCACCACCATCACCACCACCGTCACCATTACCATCACCATCACCACCACCATCGTCACCATTATCATCACCATTTTCACCACCACCATCATCATCACCACCACCATCACCATTAACATCACCACCACCATCACCACCACCACCACCACCACCACCATCACCATTACCATCACCACCACCACCACCACCATCACCACCACCGTCACCATTATCATCACCATTTTCACCACCACCACAACCACCACCACCACCACCACCATCACCATCACCACCACCACCACCATCACCACCACCACCACCGTCACCATCACCACCACCAGCCCCACCCCACCACCACCATCATCACCACCACCACCACCATCACCACCACCAGCCCCACCCCACCATCACCACCACCCCCACCATCACCACCACCCCCACCACCACCATCATCACCATCACCACCACCATCACCATCACCTTCATCATGATCATCATCTGGGTTATTCTTTCCTCATGGAATTAAATGATGGAAGACCTAGATTTTATTTCCAGCTCTGTCAATTTATAGCAAGGAGTGACCTTGGGTTACTAAACCTCTCCCAACCTGCTCCATGGCTCTAAAATGGGAAAACCGATAACTTCCCTCTGATTCTGAATGTGATTTGTCCACTGTTCAGACCTAAATACAGGCAGTGAATTATGACGGTGCTCTCTCCTATCCCAGCAGACGCCATTCACCTCTTCATAAAACACTCTGCCAATTTGGGCATGGAGATTTAAAAATCCTGGAAGAAAAGAATTAAGGCTTGTGCTCTGGTATAAGCTGCCTTGCACAGAGCTGTTCAAGAAGTATATGTTTACTAAATACATGCTGATAAATTGATTGAAAGCATGTAAATTCTTAATTCACTCTCTCAGGACCTGAGGAATTGTAATTTTCTTTAGGTCAGAGACCTGTAGCTCTCGCTGGGAAGCCTTGAATCACTGTCTTTCTGCCTCACGTCCCCCACCACTGGCTCCCAGCATCATGCTCTGCAGAGAGCAAGGTCACAAATGGTGAGAACGGACTGCCAGGAAATGAGATCTGGCCCCCAGTGGGGACTCAGGACACCTAAGGGCACCTTAGACTTCCTCTCTTCTGGTTTCTTCAGGGTGTTGGATATTGGGTATCCCTTTTCCTCTTCCTTAGCATTATAAAATACTAAATTGCTTTCCGACAAGAGAGAGAAATCCACATTTGTTTTACTATAACTTGACATATTAAAGGGAAATTTTTAAGCTAAAATTTCAAGATTTCACTCAGATCTTCTTTGGGTAATTAAATGTCGCTGGTAAACAGGAGGCTGCACTGAATGTCCTGATCTCTGTTAATACCTAAACTTCTGTTGTTGTTTAATGAGCTTCATTTATAACACATGTGCTCACGACAGCCCCCCTCTCAAGCCACAGTCCAGTCACTTCTGTGACAATTGGGATGATTTGTTCATAGTCTGTTTATTCTTTTAAAAAATACTCAGAATACTTCCTGAAAATCCTTATTCTCATTGAAAATATGTAACCCCGAAAAGCCCTTGCCCAGGTTCATGCCCTTTTCTCTTCACCCACAGCCTTTAGCTTTTGGCCTAAAACAGTGCTTCAGGGACCACGATGTGCATACACGTCACCTGGGGATCTGTGCACGGTCTGACTCAGGTGGGGCCCAGATTCTGCATTTCCAGCAAGCTCCCAAGAGGAGCCAAAACTTGGTCCCAGGCCACACTTTGAGTAGCAGGAACCTAAATTTTTTGTGGATCAGCCTCAAAATAATCCCTCTTTAATTTTATACCAAGAAAATCCACATTATACTTATACAATTTTGTAATGCAACAGAAACAAGTGTTTAAGCTAAGCAAATTCTATTACCACAGAAATAATTCTGTTATTCTTTTTCTCTTGAAACACTAAAACCCATCATCTTTTATTTCTATTCCACTTCATGTCCATTTCAGCCTCATGTTCCCTTCTCCTATTTCAACCTGCTCTACAAGCAGAAGGCAAACTAAATGCGTTGAGTGTTACATAAGCACAACCGCACCTCAGATTTTCAGGGGTTGTTTGCCTTTCAAATGTTAAATAATATCTAAAATGTCTTCAGGTTATGTAATACTTTATAACTTACAAAGGGCTTGCATACACTTATTTCATAAAAATAAGTTCATGCCTGGGAAGAGATGGAATAATGGAGTTTAAAAAAAGGTAGATGTACTTTGGAGTGAGATTCACAAATCCTGTCTCTGCTGAGAAGTCAATCTTGGGCAAATTACTTAACCTCTTTGCGTATGTTTTCTCATCTGTCAAACAGGGTATGTAATAGTGGCATCATGAGCTAGCTGTTTGGACGAAGGTTATAGTTGGAAGATTTCAGAGAAAAACGAATGGCCAATACTTGGAACCTAGAGGGCCATTGGTGTGTGTCCCCTCGATACTCACATCAGCCTGTTCCTCTAATTCTACTTCCTGTGCAGGGGTCTTTCAATGCACTCTGTTCTGGGGTACCTGTCCTTCTCCAGGATAGCACCTAGAGTCTAACACCATCGCTTCCTTTCCTATTTATCTGCAGACCTTTCCAATTCCTCTATAAAACCCGCCGCTTTTGTGAAACGTGCAGTGGTGTTTGACACCTAGGTTTCAAGTGATCAAACAAGACATAATGACAAATCTAAGAAAAATGACACCAGCCCTTTGAAGGAAACCAAAATCAATTCTCTTTCCTCCTCTTCTTCGAGCTCCCCTCTTTTTCCACTGTTATTTTACCTCATCTATCATACTTAGACAGAAATCTGTATGTCTAGTTTCAATCACCGTTTCTCAGGCACACAACCCACTTAGCAAGAGTCTAAAGCAAGCCAATATAATATTCTGCCCAGAGTAATAATCAGCTAAAGGTTACTGTGCCAGAGTAGGTTAATTATTCTAAGAGGACTTACTTTTACTATAGTTAATGATCACTATGAACTAATAAAAAAAAAAACCCTGCTCTTTGTTGAATGCCTCTGTATCCCCTGGAAGCTTCTACATATGTATCTGATTTCATCCTCATTACAACTCGGTGAAAGGTTTTTCAATTTTAAGGAAATCTTAAGATCAAGATGGTGAAATTACCCAAGGTCACAAGTTAGTGATAGGCAAGCCAAGATTCAAACAAAGCCGTAAGTGATTGTCTGATTGTGTTTTGTTACTATTGCTTTTAATTTAAAAATTATGTTTAGCCAAGTAACATGTGCACTATCTGAAGGTAACGTCTCCCAGATAGGTTAGTTTCCCCATAGAAGGATCTCCCGGTTTCTCACTTGAAAGATACAGGCCTGGCTGCCAGCATTCTGGGAGCCCCTAGGGAAATGGCCTGAGGTTTCCCTGTTCAGTCCATTACTACCCCTTAATCTCCTGGTCCAGCATCTTATCCCTGGCCACAACTGAGCAAACCTTACAAGAAATTAAACTCCTTGCCTTTTTTCTTTTTCTTCTTCTCTTGAATGAGCTACCTTCAAAGGAATCTTATTTTTCTATATAGCAATTTTCAAAACATCCCGTTTTCAGGCCCAGTCCACAACCCTGCCTCCAGGGGTTCATATTGCTTTCAAGTCTTCACATTCTGAAGTTCTGCAGGGCAACGTGGCTGGCCTCTTGTCGTCTTCCCCCACGATGGATCTCTAGGTCTGCCCTGTCTCTGCTGTACTAAATCAGTTACCACCTATTCATTTGTTATCCAGCTTCCAAACGTTGTGTTGAGTTCCCCCATTTGCTATGGAGCCCTCTCCTGTTCTCTCTGCCTTTATTAGTTTGTGTTTTTCAAATTCCTTCAGTATCATTTTAGTGGAGTTTGAGGAGAAAACCATAATACATGTGAGAACTCTTTGACCATGTGTTTAACAAGAAGTCCTATCCTTTATTGTTGCTTAATAGGTATTTTATATTAACAAAAATTTTAAAAGTTTTATTTTTTTTCTTTTTGAGACCGTCTCGCTCTGTCGTCCAGGCTGGAGTGCAGTGGCACGATCACGGCTCACTGCAACCTCTGCTTCCCGGGTTCAAGCAACTCTCCTGCCTCTGCCTCCCGAGTAGCTGGGATTACAGGCGTGCACCACCACGTCCGGCTAGTTTTTTTGTACTTTTAGTAGAGACAGGGCAGGCTGGTCTCAAACTCTTGACCTCAGGTGATCCACCGCCTTGGCCTCCCAAAGTGCTGGGATTATAGGTGTGAGCCATGGCGCCCGGCCGCTTAGTAGTTATTTTAGAGTCATGGTGTGTTAAATGATGCCCAGAACCAACCTCCCTTGAGCCCCAGATAAACAGAAGCCAGTTAGGTTGGGCTATAGATACTTTCTAATATTTCATAAAATAGCAGTGTAAATGTATTGGACATGTTAGTCTTATGATTAAGAAGAAAAGGAAGGAAGCAGGCAGAGAGGGAAGAAGGTAAAAAAAAATGGAAAATAGCTCCCTAACACTTTTTAAATCATACATGATAAACTTTATGCTTTACATAATTTGTCTTTATTAATATTTCTTGGACTTCACTATAAAACAATTTTATTCTCATATAATAACTCTCTCAGGGTTTGGCTTCCAGAACCAATCAAGAGGCAAAAACTACAATTCCACTGTCAAGATTATAGTTTGTTTTAAACCCTAACGTTGTCTTTTAAAAAATTGCATCCCAGAAGAGCATTTGTGGATTTTTAAATATCCCATTTATCCTCTCTAAACTTGGAATCTGATGTCAGCATTGCCTTGAAATCGTCTGTGGCAGATTTATAATTTTTCTGGAGGGGAAAGAGGGAAAAACAAGATGAAAAAATGGGGACTTTTTTTCTTTTGGCTTAAAACCAAAGATTCAAAGCTGGTATGAATGAATGGCTTGGAATGAAGCCTCTGGTGAGCATAGTGGTGTTTGCAGTCCTTCTACAACCTTTACATGGTTTGCAGAGTCTCCCCACTTTGTGTCATGACTGCTGGCTGAGGTTATTCTGGGGAGATGATAGCTGTGGAAAACGTGATGTAGAACTCTGTTCCCAGCCTGCACGCTCCCTTTCCAGGACTGTGTTGGATCGATGCAGCTCTACTTGGAACGGTGGAATATGGGCAGAAATACAGAAATTGTTTTTTTTTTTGTTTTTTTTTTTTTGAGATGGAGTCTTGCACTGTCGCCCAGGCTGGATGGAGTGCAGTGGTGTGATCTCAGCTCACTGCAACCTCCACCTTCAGTTCAAGTGATTCTCCTGCCAGGTAGCTGGGGTTGCAGGTGCCCACCACCAGGCCTGGCTAGTTTTTTTATTTTTAGTAGAGACAGAGTTTCACCATGTTGGCCACGCTGGTCTTGAACTCCAACCTCAAGTGATCTGCCTGCCTCACCCTCCCAAAGTGCTGGGATTTCAGGTGTGAACGACTGCATCCAGCTGAAACAGCCATTTCTATGATCAGTGTGTGAACAACCTGACTTGTTCCTGGATGCAGAGATGCTCACAGATGGAGAATCACGGAGCCACAATGCATCTGTGTGAAACAGGAAAAAAACTATGAGGATGTCTGCCAGTTGAAGGAGCTAAACTCTCAGACGAACTCTAGTAGTGGCATGAAACATAAAGGACCTTGTGATTCAGGTAATACAGAATCTGCACACCATTCAATTCTTACTAAAGAATAAAAGATACAGATGTCTGCATGTGTTTTTCTATTTCTGACCTTGATTGTGTTGAAATGATGTAAGAGCCTACTATCTGTTCCGTGGTCACCATCTGATTTAATGTCTAGATTATTTGACCTCCAGCAGATCTGAAAAACTGGAGTGTGCAGAGCCAGTTGTCCAGGGGTCCAGGGCTTGATTTGGTGCTCCATATTCAGACCACTCAAGGATCAAAAAAATTAGCAAGCATAGAGTTTAAGTGTGACTTCAGGAGTACTAGCAGATGTTTCTGTGTTTATTTCATAACAACAGAATTTTTATTTAGTGATATCTAGATGGAATTAAAAGTAATACGCAGTGAAGGGTAAATGCCTTAATATGAATTATATCTGCTGAACTCAGCATATTTAAAAATAGGATTTGATGAATTAATTGGATGAAATTTTGTTGTGGTGTGTCAAAACTTATATCCTCTGAATCACATGAAAGTAGATTGTAGATCTACATTACTTGATAAGTACAAAAGACTTCCTATGTCAGTGGAAAATTTATTTGCATTTATATTGGTACACTAAAGAACCATAAGAAGACAAAACATAGTTCTCACAAGGCTACGATATTCTTGATAGGAAGAAGCCAACGTAGACATAAAACTGCTGTACTCATTGGGAAAGATGAAGAAAAATACAGCAATCAGAACAGCAACTTTCACAAAGACAGTTGACAGCTCCATGTTAACATGAAGCATTCTTCAAAAACAAGTTGCTCCAGTTTCTTGTAGATTTTCCAGTGTCCTAATACATGCTCTCTGGAGTTCTCAATTGCTTCTTAAACACTTCAAAACATATGTCTGGAAATCGTTGTTAGTGAAACAGAGTAAGTGCAACCATTTCCTCGGTGCCCAGAATCCACTGTATCACATGCGCACACTCTAGACACACGTATCTCATGTATGACTATTGCATTTAGTTTTCAAAAGTCCATTGGCATAATTTTCCCTGTTACATTTGTTTCTGACAAGTTAAAATGTGAGATCTCAAGAGGAAGATTCTCAGAATGAAATAAGGCTTAGCCAGCGATGTCCCCCGCTGTGACAGTGTCAGCCCATTCTAACACAGTGCTAGAATTACAAACACAAATGCACAAGGTGTGCAGAGCTTTGCAGTACTGGTTGTGCTGAAATCCAAGACTCCTGAGGATTACACACGTTTAGCAAAAAGAATGATTCGCCTAAGATCCAGGTGTTCAAAAGAATTTCTCCAATCTGCTTTAGCTTATTACTATGTATGTATTCTGTTTTAAATGAGAAATGACAGTCATTTTTTCCAGAATAATAGAACCACAGTGACACTTGAAGTAAGTCCAGTGATCCTGGTATGATTATAATAAGAATAATAATTATTATTTTGAGACAAGGTCTCCATCTGTTGTCCAGGCTGGAGTACAGTGGCACAATCAGTGCTCACGGCAGCCTTGACCTCCTGAGCTCCAGCAATCCTCCTGCCTCAGCCTCCCAAGTAGCTGGGACTACAGGCATGCACCACCATGCCCAGCTAATTTTTTTGTATTTTTGGTAGAAACGGGGTTTCATCATGTTGTCTTAAACTCCTGGGCTCAAGTGATCCTCCCACCCTGGCCTCCCAAAGTGCTGGGATTACAGGCGTGAGCCACTGTGCCTGGCCTATCATTGTAATTAATGATTATAAGACTAAGTTTTCCTTCCAGTGTCCACTTTTTTTTTAGTTTTTAAAGAAAACTAATATAATAGGGTACCTTCTCTAGTATCGTATTTGAAATCATCAAGCTAGTTTTCAAATCTACATCACTTCTAATTATTTATTTACAACTCCTCGGTGTAATTTGTGAGTTTCTTGGGCTGAGAATACAGGTGTAAAGGACTGATGGTATCAGTTATTCGGGAGTGTGGAATCTTACCATTCTCGATTTCGTTACCCGCTCCACACTCTAATTTCTACATGGATATTAGTAGCACTATTTGAAGTTAACGTCGAGGAAAATGAATTCAGTGAGTAGGATTCCTTCAGAATTTTATGACAAGCCTTTAAAAACACATTTACAAAAACGTAGTTAACCATTACTCTGCTAATTTATAATATGTTAATACCTTCCTGTAACAGTCTGAATTCACATACTTCGCAAAATGACCAATTTACCAACACAATTATGATTTTCCTGCATTCATATGAAATAATTTATACTTATTTTAACACACTGTTTTATATGTGTATGTGTGTGTGTATATGTGTGTCTGTGTATATACGTATACACACTCATCAGCAACAACAAGCCAAAATCCATTAAAATACTTTCAAGGCTGCACTTTACTTAAATCTGATTCAGTGTTGTTGAGCTAAATAACACAAACCTAACCTGGTTTAACAGTCCATTGGGTGCGATTTTCTTTGGGGTTTTGGCCTATAATATGATGGATTGAATTTGAACTTCGGTCATGCTGGGGATATGGAAAGTCTGTGAGACCTTTTTTTAATTTTTTTATTATTATTATTATACTTTAAGTCCTAGGGTACATGTGCACAACGTGCAGGTTTGTTACATATGTATACATGTGCCATGTTGGTGTGTTGCACCCATTCACTCGTCATTTAGCATTAGGTATATCTCCTAATGCTATCCTTCCCCCCTCCCCCCTCCCCCCACCCCACAACAGTCCCCGAAGTGTGATGTTCCCCTTCCTGTGTCCATGTGTTCTCATTGTTCACTTCCCACCTATGAGTGAGAACATGCGGTGTTTGGTTTTTTGTCCTTGCGATAGTTTACTGAGAATGATGGTTTCCAGTTTCATCCATGTCCCTACAAAGGACATGAACTCTTCATTTTTTATGGCTGCATAGTATTCCATGGTGTATATGTGCCACATTTTCTTAATCCAGTCTATCGTTGTTGGACATTTGGGTTGGTTCCAAGTCTTTGCTATGGTGAATAGTGCCACAATAAACATACGTGTGCATGTGTCTTTATAGCAGCATGATTTATAATCCTTTGGGAGACCTTTTGTAGACAAGACAGGTAGATTTATCATGAGTGATTTTGGCACAGGCTATTGTGAGTATATTATGTTTGTAATATACAGGGAAATTAAAGGGCCAGCCTTCCTGATTAATATGTGACATTAGCTGGAACAATGGAGTCACTATCAGAGTTCCCTTTAGTCAGGAATACATAATTGATTTGTGGGCAATTCAGGATAAAAACAAATAGATTTGATTCATTTAAGCCCAACAAAAAGCTACTATTGTTAGCAATCAAAAATACCCCCAAAAGAGAAGGGGAAAAAACTATTTCCAAATATTGGGAGCTTTTAGCACCAGCTAGAACAAAAATGGTGGTGGTTAGGAGAGCTAAGTAAGCTATCATCTATTCTTTATGAGTTTCTTGATGTAAAATGTACTCCCTAATGTTGACAAGCAACAATTTCACACTAGTTCACTTTTTATTTCTTATCCCATTTGTTTTTGATTTGATGTGGGCAAGTTAATGTGTCCAAGGGCCATATGCAGTAGTTTTGCCCTTGAAAGGGGGAATTTATGTGATTTCTGTGTTTTTATTGTGTGCCTTTGGCACTGACATTTCTCCTTTCTCAGGACAAAAAAATTAATTTAATGTTAAATTGACTGAACACATTCTTATGTCCAGAGATTACTACTAATGAAAAAATAATATTAAGAAATAGAAGTCATGGAATATAAAATTTATAAAATTTATTAAACTTTATAGGACCCCATCAGCCATGAAATAATTATACAGTGTTAGTATCAATTGCTATGTTGACTACAAGTAAGTAATTTAAAAAGTGGGACAAAAAAACACCGCATGTTCTCACTGATAGGTGGGAACTGAACATTGAAAACACTTGGACACAGAAAGGGGAACATCACACACTGGGGCCTGTTTTGGGGGGAGGGGAGAGGGACAGCATTAGGAGATACACCTAATGTAAATGATGAGTTAATGGGTGCAGCACAACAACATGGCACATGTATACATATGTAACAAACCTGCACGTTGTGCACATGCACCCTAGAACTTAAAAGTATAGTAAAAAATATATATATATATATATATTTTTAAAAAGTGGGCAAGATAATTCACATAGCTAGATTAAAGATGTCTTGATTATTTTACCGAGACATAACAAAATCAATTTTCCAAGATGCTGTATCACTTAAGATAAAATTGAGCTATGTAACAATGACATTACATTATTTTTCAGAAAGAAATTTTAGTATATATATGCATATTCATATACTTTTTTATTTTTATTTTTATTTTAGATAGAATCTCCTTCTTGTCCCCCAGGCTGGAGTGCAGTGGTGCGATCTCGGCTTACTGCAACCTCTGCCTTCTGGGTTCAAGCAATTCTCCTGCCTCGGCCTCCCAAGTACCTGGGATTACAGGCGTGAGTCACACCGCCCAGCTAATTTTTGTATTTTCAGTAGAGACGGGTGTTCACCATGTTGGCCCAGCTGGTCTCAAACTCCTGACCTCAAGTGATCCACCTGCCTTGGCCTCCCAAAGTGGTAGGATTACAGGTGTGAACCACTGCGCCTGGCCAAGAGAGACTATAGTTTTATACCTGATAGTCGGAGAGGCTCAGCTGTGGTCCATGAATTTGCTTTATTCTATTTGGAGCTGATATTTTACTTCTTGATGTGAAGATGAAGAGTTTAGCTTTTGCTATGGGAACAAGGCAGGTGTCTAGGGGAGTGTTGGGGTGATGAGAAGAACACAAGCAACTGATCTTGCTTTGTTGAAGTTGCTACCAAATGATTTCCCTGTAATTTCCTTAGAGACTGATCCCCAGCCTCATCTCAAAGGATGGTAATCCAGATGAGTCCAGAGGCCCAAGTTCTCCAGAAGGTGGAGAGGAATGGATGCCATTTGATCCTTAAACCCAGGTTCAGCTTGTTTTGTGAAGGCCAAATGGGGACCGACTCTTGTTAAGTTCAATAACCCTGTGACTGGTGGACATGGTGACAGGAATAGTTGACCTAATTTAAAAGGTTACATTATCCAGACTTAAAAATGCTGAGTAATTTAGAACAGATCAGTGGAATGACCAGGCTTTTGTCATTATGGATAATGAAACCATGGAATTTGTTATCCCAAGAGAAAAGAAATTGAAACTATACAGGCTTTTTAGAAAGCTGTAGATAAATTCATAACAGAGCTAAATGTGTTAGTAAGGGGAACTAAGATATTTGGGGATATGCCTTTTGCTTCTCTAACATAGGATATGACAGTCTTTTCTCTCTATGGGGTCTTTATTGGGGGTGACAATCATTTGGGTCATGTTATTCCCTGAGCAGGAGAGTAGGAATAGCCACTTGATCCACCAGCTCTGATATCAGGCTGACAGTATTGCTGCCTGCAAAGTCATGAGTTAGACCTGAGGGTCAGAGAAGGCTCTCATCCCACAGTCCCCAGTGATCCCACTGTGAGGCCTTTCTTCATAGATGGTAGCTGGGCTCTAGTTTCTCTGAGACATCTTTGTTTGGAGGAGATGTCCTGCAGAACACAGCCTGTGAGCTTGGTCACTGCCCCCTCTCCCCAGAAGACTTTGACCCAGGGTTATGATAAGAAGCACCTCTAGCAAAGGCTGATGGAGCTGAGGCCCTGAGTGAGGGCTGAGTTTGTCATCCAACTCTCTTCTCAGGTGGCATCTTCTTGTTCACTTTGAACTCCACCAGAGGCATGGAGCCTACCTCCCCTACTCCTCTGTTCAGATATATAGAACTGAGCTGCAACGCAGTCATCCATTCTCCCATCTATTTCTTCAAACACAAATTTTTAAATTTTTAAATTAATTATTTAGATAATTTCAACTTGTTTTTAGATTCAGGGGCTACATGTGCACATTTTTTATATGGGTATATTGTGTGATGCTGAGGTTTGAGGTACAATTGATCCTGTCACCCAGGTAGTGAGTGAGTATAGTACTCAGTAGTTTTTCAGTCCTTTTCCCCCTCCCTCCCTCCATCCTCTAGTAGTCCCCAGTGTCTGTTGTTACTATCTTTTTGTCCCTGAGTATTCAGTGTTAAGCTTCCACTTGTAAGTAAGAACATGTGGTATTTGGTTTTCTGTTCCTGCATTAATTTGCTTAGGATAATGGACTCCAGCTGCATTCATGTTGCTGCAAAGGATATGACCTCATTTTTTTATGGCTGCATAGTATTCCATTGTATAGATGTACCACATTTTCTTTATGCAGTCCACGAATGATGAGCACCTAGGTTGATTCCATGTATTTGCTATTGTGAATAGTACTGCAATGAACATATGAGTACATGTGTCTTTTGGTAGGATGATTTACTTTCTTTTGAATATATACCCAGTAATGGGATTGCTGGGTCTAATGGTAGTTCTGTCTTAAGTTCTTTGACAAACCCCCAAACTGCTTCTCACAGTGGCTGAAGTAATTTACATTCTCACCAACAGTGTATAAACATTGGTTTTCCTTTTCTACTCAGCCTTGCCAACATCTGCTGTTTTTAGACCTTTTAGTAATATTCTGACCGGTGTGAGATGGCATTTCATTGTAGTTTTGATTTGTACTTCTCTGATGATTAGTGGTGATGAGCTTTTTTTTTTTTTTTTTTGAGATGGAGTCTCTGTCACCCGGGATGGAGTGCAGTGGTGTGATTTCGGCTCACTGCAACCTCTGCCTCCCAGGTTCAAGCAATTCTCCTGCCTCAGTCTCCTGAGTAGTTGGGATTACAGGTGCCCACCACCAGCCAAGCTAATTTTTTCATATTGTTATAGAGAAGGGGTTTCAACATGTTGGCCAGGCTGGTCTTGAACTCCTGACCTCAGGTGGTCTGCCTGCTTGGCCTCCCAAAGTGCTGGGATTACAGGTGTGAGCCACTACACCTGGTCGGTGAGCATTTTTTCATATATTTGTTGGCTGCTTGTATGTCTTCTTTTGAGAAGTGTCTGTTCATGTCCTTCGCCCATTTTATGATGGGATTGTTTATTTTGCTTGTTAATTTAAGTTCCTTATAGATTCTGGATATTAGACCTTTGTTTGATGCATAGTTTGCAAATATTTTCTCACATTCTGTAGATTGTCTGCTTTGTAACAATTTCTTTTGCTGTGCAAGAGCTCTTTAATTTAAGAAGTTTAATTAGGTCTCACTTGTCAATTTTTGTGTTTTGTTGCAATTGCTTTTGGGGAATTAGCCATAAATTATTTTTCAAGGCCAATGTCCCAAATGAGGTTTCCTAGGTTTTCTTCCAGGATTCTTATAGTTTGAGGTATTTAAATCCTTAATATATCTTGAGTTAATTTTTGTATATGGGGAAAGGTAAGGGTGAAGTTTCATTCTTCTGCATATGGCTAGCCAGTTATCCCAGCACCATTTGTTGAATAGGGACTCCTTTCCTCACTGCTTACTTTTGTAGATTTTGTTGAAGATCAAATGGCTTTAGGTGTGTGACTTTATCTCTGGATTCTCTATTCTGTTCCATTCACCTATGTGTCTGTTTTGGTAACAGTGCTATGCTGTTTTGGTTAATGTAGCCCTATAGTATAGTTTGAAGGCAGGTAGCGTGATGCTTCCAGCTTTGTTCTTTTTGTTTAGGATTGCCTTGGCTATTTGGGCTCTTTTTTGGTTCCTTGTGAATTTTAGAATAGCCAAACAAGAATTTTAAATGGGCCAGGCATGGTGGCTCCCGCCTGTAATCCCAGGATGCTGGGAGGTCAAGGTGGGCAGATTACCTGAGGTCAGGAGTTCAAGACCAGCCTGGCCAACATGGTGAAACCCCATCTCTACTAAAAATACAAAAATCAGCCGGGCGTGGCGGCGAGTGCCTGTAGTCCCTGCTACTCGAGGGCGGCTGAGGCAGGGGAATCACTTGAACCCGGGAGGCAGAGGTTGCAGTGAGCTGAGATCGCACCACTGCACTCCAGCCTTGGTGACAGAGCAAGACTCCATCTCAAAAAAAAAAGAAAATTTAAAATGATCAAACATTAACTTCACTGGTAACTTGGGTGTTGTTATTTGTTTAGGACTGTTGGTAGAAGAGCTGAGGCAGGACTGGCTTGTCTGTCATAATGTAAAAGAGTCTTGGAAGATGTCCGGGATCCAGGATCTAAAACCCCTTGTGGCCTTTGGAACACCAAGCTCTGTGCCAAAGGGTGGAAGGCTGCCCTGCCGCACCACAAATCTAAGCCCAGGGCATAAAACCCCTTGTGGCTTGGATGGAACCCAGGGCTCAGGGCATAAAACCCCTTGTGGCTTGGTTGGAACCCAGGGCTCAGGGCATAAAACCCCTCGTAGCCTCTGGAGTGTGCACAGACTTGTTGGTTCCTTGCTTCTTACTCATAAACATGTCCTCCATTATCTCAAGCAGCAGAGCATATTCTATATGCATCAAAGGAAATGCTAAACCATCACAGCTACACTTAATGCACCACTACCTTTCTACCCCCACGTCCTCACGCTATCACCTGTTTACTCTCATGTCCTCACCACCTGTTTCTTCGTTTGATCACCAATAAATAGTGTGGGCTCCCAGAGCTCGGGGCCCTCGCAGCCTCCATACCAGCACTGGCCCCCTGAACCCACCTTATGTACTCTTGACCTCTCTTTTCTCATTCCTTTGACTCCGCAGCCCCCACAGCCTGGTGTTGGGTCTGATCACCCCAACAAGGACTCTGTTCTGGGGACAGTTGGGAGAAATGAGGGACCCTAAGAGTCTTAGACCAGTTTCTGGCATCAGTACTGATGGGAGACCAATGGCAGCAAGCAGAGTCTCCCTTGGGCTATGGGTTGCTTCTGTTTATTTGAGGGTCTTAATACTATGGTTTGAATATGGTTTGTTCGTCCCCACCAAATCTCACGTTGAAGTTTGATCTAGTGTTGGGAGGTGGGCCTGGTAGGAGGTGTTTGGGTCATGACTGTGGATCTCTCATGAATGGCTCGGTGTCCTTCTAGGGTTATTAAGTTCTCCCTTTTTCAAGACTGGCTCAGTCCTCAGGGGAATGGATTCATTCCCTCGGGAGTGGGTTGTTATAAAGCCAGGACGCCCCATAGGTTTGAACATGCCCACTTTCCCTTGGACCTTCTCTACCGTGTTTTGACACAGCCCAAAAGCCCTCACTAGAAGCCAAACAGATGCTGGCACCATGCTTCTTGTACAGCCTGCAGAACTATGAGCTTAAATAATTCTCTTTCTTTATAAATTACCCAACCTCAGGTATTCATTTATAGTGACACAAAGCAGACTAAGACCTTTGGGATATTAAAAAAATATTAAAAATTTCAAAACAGGATTTCAAATGTGGCAGACAAATCAATGCTTCTAACACCAGAAATCCCACAAAGACTCTGTGTAAAATCTCATTTGGAGAGGAGCTTAAAAGCTTACATGTGGGGCCCATTGTGTAAGAGTGAGGCCTGAGCTAACTGGCCTGGCTCTCCCTGTGACAAGCATGGGCAGCCAGACGGTAGAGCTGAGCCTGGGTCTTTTGTGAACACTTAGAAGGGGGAGCAGTGATGATTTGGAGCTTTGGCTGCAAGAACAATGCCCTGAAAAATGATATCTTAGACAAGATAGTTTCTGTCTTGCTCACAGAAAAGAAACCTGGAGATAAAGCAATCCAGGGCTGGTGTAGCAGCAACAGGGCCAGAAACGGGCACTGGTTTTGCTGTGTCCTGTGTGTGGCTTCTATTCCGAAGGCCACCTCACAGTCCAAGAATTCTACCTGGGTCTAGTCATTATATCACCATTCCAAGGCATGATGGAGGAAGGTGAGAGAAGGAATGTACCCCCTCCCTTACAGGATTTCCAGAACTTAGCACGCAACACTTCTTCACACAGCTCATTGGCCAAAACTAGTTACATCCTAAGCTGACTGAGAGGGAAGATGGAAAATACCATCTTTTAGCTAAATAACAATTTATCCTGCTTTAAAATATTCAGGATTCTTTTACAAGAAAGTAGTGGGGAGAGGATTTAGGAGGCAAAGAGCAGTTACTGCCACAACCAGTAATCCTTATGTCCGCCTGTTTCACAAGTTCTTGGTCCAATCTCACATTTACTTTCCCTCACTGCCTGGCCATCTGACATAACTCTGCTCTAGCTGTTTTCTCTGTGTTCCTCTCAACTGTTGTTTGCTACTGATATGATTGCCAGTATATAGATAGAATCTTAGTCCACAAAGCATGGTAGATTAGAAATGGGATGTTACAATATCACAGTTCTTTGTACCCACTCTCTTAGGGAATTCAACTTCTAGTTTTCTTTGAGGACCCTGCCCAAGAGACCTTACCTAGCACTAGTAATTCAAGTGGTTTCACTGTCAAAGAATAGACATATTTTTTCTGTCTCACTTGCTTTGATGCTTCCTGCAACCAGTGCGCAGTAGATGACGTATGTCTCAATGTATGTCTCACTGATCCCTGCTTCATTCATGGATATAGTTTATGCTGGCATTAATCATCTCATGCAATTCTAGGACTTCAGAGTCTGCCAACTAGGGCAGTGGGGTGATGCATTGCAAAGCCAATTGGTGTTTCATAATACAATCATTTTGGTGGAATATCTAGTTCTCCAGGTGAAAGGTCCTTGAAGTTCTTAGTTTCTACTGATTTTAATTGAATCAGTTTAACCACATAGATGTGTTTTCATCCCAGTATGTGTGCAGACCATCAGGAAATGGAATCAGGAAGAATAAAGTGCCATCTAAGAAGAATGTAGAGTCAGGGCCGGAGGGAAGGTTGCTGAAATGTTGCATTCTCCTTGGAGGGGAGAGAGAGGCTGACTACCCAAGCATGAATTGCAGAGATGCTGTGTAGGTGGGAGTGACCACTCGGTGGCCAGCTGTCAGGCACACATCTGAGCCTCAGCTCTAGAACAGCCAGGACTCCTGCTGGCTGTCATTACACCCCTAGTCATCCACTTTCTCTACAGTATAATTTCTTTAGTGGGAGAGAGAGGGAGAGGTAGAATTTTAGTTTTGCTTCTGGGAATTTCACAACAACTTGAGTATGCTCAGGGGATACTCAAGAAAATTGAGTGATAGGTCAAGAAAATTGAGAATTGTGAGTTTGGAGAATTACAGTAATCTTTATTAGGGTTTCATCAAGGCTCTTGACAAGTTTACACATGATATTCTTGAGGATGAGGAAATGTAGCATGTTTGAACCTGATTGAATTAGCATATGCAGTAGGTGCTGATTAATAGCGATGGGTGTCTAATGGGGGGGTCACTAGGCTCTGTCCTTGTTTAATGAAGACACAGAAGATATGCTAATCAAGGTTTCAGATAACATGAAATTGGCAGTGATAACTAATATGCTAGAGAATAGGTACGATAATCAGGATCCAAAAACATCTTAGCAATCTGAAAAAAATGTACTGAACCTAACAACAGGAAGGTTAGTGGGAAATAAATGCGATATCCTCTCTGGAATCCAAAACGTCAAGTTCACACATACATGTAGAAGAAGACATGCTTAGGTGCACCTGTTTGACCAGGATTTCAACTGCCATTCATTCATTTTTATACCCCCAATTTACAGATGAAGAAACTGAAACTTGAAAACATAAGGCACTACTCTTACATGGTCCATATGAGGCACAGTCAGGATTGACTAAGGCTGAAATTCTTAGCCCCTGCTCCATCACCTGGAGCCAGAACTATCACTTCCCTACTTTTACGAATATTCATTAATTCCTTCATTCATTGGGCAACAAATATTTTTCAAGCCCTTTGTTTAGTGCTTTAACAAAATTCCGGGATTTAATGACGAGTAAGACAGACACAATTCATTTCCTTATGGAAACAATTAAATATTTCTTATTTGTTTCTTAACAATAAAGGGTGACACATACAATGGCAGAATAAAAATGGTATCGTATGTAATGCATGAGAATTCAGGGACGTTCACCTTGAGAGAGTGACATTAAGGCTGACATCTGCAGGATAAAGAGGAGTTAATCTACCAGACAATGGGGAGAGGAAAGAATATTTCAAAAGAAGGAACAGCATGTGTAAAGACCTGGAGGCAAAATGACATAAAACATTGAAGGAATGGGAGAAGGTTCATGACAACTCTGGCATAAAGGTTATGGGGTGTATAATGAGTGATGAAACTGGAGAAGGAGGACAGGGAGGATTGGAGAGGGAGGCCTGGAAGAGTTTTGCAATGCACTTAAAGACATTGGATACTATTTTCATGGGCTGGGAAACCATAAAGAAGTTTTAAGCAAAGAAGTGACTTAATCAGATTTTCATTTTGGAAGGTTCCCATTGGCTTTACTCTAGACGAGGGAAGGACAGGACAGGAGCAAAACTAGATGCCTGGTGACCTGTGAGGAGGTATTGCAGGCATTCAGATGAGAGACACTGGTGGCCTTCACTAGTGAGAGTGCAGATGGAAAGAAGTGGACACACCTGAAAAATATACAGTAGAGAAATCAAGGATATGGTGATGGTTTGAATGTGGAGGCAACAGAAGGATTCAAGGGTGACTCAGCATTTGCTCTCGAGACAACTGAGTGGATTGTGAAGCCATTTTCTGATTTTGGGGAACAGCAGGAGAGGAGCATATTTGGGAGAGCAGGTGATGTATTCAGGTTTGAACATTTTGAGTTTGAGGCAACCAGGAGTTGTCCAAGTGGTTGGTGTACAGCAGGCAGTTGGATATAAGAATCTAGAACCCAAGAGAGAGAGGTGTGGGCTGAAGATACAGATTTGGGAAAGAAAAAAAAAACCCCTGAGAGCCAACAACAAGAGTAAATTGAGTCCTCCACCATATTCGTAAAAGTAGGGAAGTGATAGTTCTGGCTCCAGGTGATGGAGCAGGGGCTAAGAACTTCAGCCCTAGTCAATCCTGACTGTGCCTCATATGGACCATGTAAGGGTAGCACCTTATGTTTTTGAGTATTAGTTTCTTCATCTGTAAATTGGGGGTATAGAAACAGCTACTGCATAGTGTTTTTGTAAGAAAGAAGATGATAAAAAATAAAGTGCCTAGCAGAGTACCTGGCACACAGTAAGTGCTGAAAAATTAATAAGGATTATTATTGTTGTTGTTGCTATTGTATTTTACTTGTTGTTTGGGTGAATTTACTTTAAGAGGGCCAGGCAGTCAGTGCTTTCTTGAGAGGAAGGACTGAAATTTTGTCACATGACGAATGCTGAAAGAGCCTAGGGTTGGTCAGCTTGCTGTGCAGGAGGTTTAAGGCAGCATTTTTCAACTACACAAAGGACTTGAAGAAGAAGAAGAAGATAGATGCGGAAATTAACCCTCCTAAGACTGAGCCAGAAAGAAATTGATTCCCTGAACAGACCAGTAACAAGCTCCAAAATTGAATCAGTAATAAATAGCTTACCACCACCAACAACGGCAGCCCAGGACCTGATGGATTCACAGCTGAATTCTACCAGATGTACAAAGAAGAGCTGATACCATTCCTATAGAAACTATTCCAAATAATTGAGGAGGAGAGACTTCTACCCAACTCATTCTATGAGGTCAGCATCATCTTGATACCAAAACCTGGCATAGACACAACAAAAAAAGAAAACTTCAGACCAATATCCCTGATGAACATTGATGCAAAAATCCTCAACAAAATACTGGCAAACGTGCTCACTTTGGCAGCACATATACTAAAATACTGGCAAACAAAATCCAGCAGCACATCAAAAAGCTACTCCACCATGATCAAGTAGGCTTCATCCCTGGGATGGCTCAACATATGAAAATTAATTAATGTGATTCATCACATAAACAGAACTAAATACAAATACCATATGATTATCTCAACAGATATAAAAAAGACGTTTTCAAGGCTAGCCTGACCAACATGGAGAAACCCCGTCTCTACTAAAAATACAAAAAAATCAGCCGGATGTGGTGGTGCATGCCTGTAATCCCAGCTACTCGGGAGGCTGAGGCAGGAGAATCACTTGAACCCAGGAGGCGTAGGTTGTGGTGAGCCGAGATCATGCCATTGCACTCCAGCCTGGGCAACAAGAGTGAAACTCCGTCTCCAAAAAAAAAAAAAGACTTTTGATAAAATTCAACATCTCTTCATGTTAAAAACTCTCAATAAACTAGGTATTGAAGGAACATACCTTAAAATAATAAGAGCCATCTATGACAAACCTACAGCCAACATTGTAATGAATGGGCAAAAGCTGGAAGCATTCCCCTTGAAGACTGGCACAAGACAAGGATGCCCTCTCTCCCTAATCCTATTCAACGTAGTATTGAAAATCCTAGCCGGAAAATCCTAGCTAGGAAAAATGCCTAGCCAGGCAAGAGGAAGAAAGAAAGTGTATTCAAATAGGAAGAGAGGAAGTCACTCTGTTTGCAGATGGCATGATTCTATATCTAGAAAACCCCATAGTCTTGACCCAAAAGCTCCTTCAGCTGATAAGCAACTTCAGCAAAGTTACAGGATACGAAATCAATGTACAGAAATCACAAGCATTCCTATACACCAACAACAACCAAACTGAGAGAAATCAGAAATCAAAATCCCATTCACAATTGCCACACATAAAATACCTAGGAATACACCCAACCAGGGAGATCAAAGATCTCTACAATGAGAATTACAAAACACTCCTCAAAAAACTCAGAGAAGGCACAAGCAAACGAAAAAAACATCCCATGCTCACGGATAGGAAGAATCAGTGTCAATAAAATGGCCATACTGCCCAAAGCAATTTACAGATTAAATGCTATTCCTATCAAACTACCAAAATATTCATCACAGAACTAGAAAAAAAATTATTTTAAAATTTATATGGAACCAAAAAAGAGCCCGGATAGCCAAGACAATCCTAAGCCAAAAGAACAAAGCTGGAGACACCACATTACCTAACTTCAAACTATACTACAAGGCTACAGTAACCAAAACAGCACGGTACTGGTACAAAAACAGGCACATAGACCAATGGAACAGAATAGAGAGCCCAGAAATAAGGCCACACATCTACAACCATCTGATTTTTGACAAAGCCGACAAAAACAAGCAATGGGAAACGATTCCATGTTTTATAAATGGTGCAGGGATAACTGGCTTTCCATATGCAAAAGATTGAAACTGAACCCCTTCCTTACAGCACATGCAAAAATCAACTCAAGAAGGATTAGACTTAAATGTAGAACCCAAAACTATAAAAACCCGGAAGACAACCTAGGCAATACCATCCTGGACCTAGAAACAGGCAAAGATTTCAAGACAAAAACACTAAAGGCAATCATGACAAGAGCAAAAATTGCCAAATGGGACCTGCTTGAACTAAAGAGCTTCTGCACAGCAAAAGAAACTATTATCAGAGTGCACAGACAACCTACAGAATGGGAGAAAATTTGCAAACTATGCATCTGACAAAGGTCTAATATCATATAAGGAACTTAAATGTACAAGAGGAAAACAGCCTTATTAAAAACTGGGCAAAGGACATGAAGAGACACTTCTCAAAAGATGACATGCATGTGGCCAAAAAGCATATTAAAAAAAGCTCAATATCACTGATCATTAGAGTAATGCAAATCAAAACTATAATGAGATACCATCTCACACTAGTCAGAATGGCTATTAATAAAAAGTTAAAAAACAAAACAAAAACAACAGATGCTGGCACTGGCAAGGTTGTGGAGAAAAGGGAACCCTTATACACTGTTAGTGGGAGTGTACATTAGTTCAACCATTGTGGAAAGCAGTATGGCAATTCCTCAGAGAGCTAAAAGCAGAACTACCATTTGACCCAGCAAATCCCCCAGGCGTATACCCAGAGGAATATAACACATTTTAGCATAAAGACGCATGCATGCAAATGTTCACTGCAGCATTTTCACCATAGCAAAGACATGGAATCAACCTAAAGGCCTGGCAATGACAGACTGAACAAAGAAAATGTGATACATATATACCATGGAATATTATGCAGCCATAAAAAAGAATGAGATCATGTCTTTTGTGGGAACATGGATGGAGCTGGAGGCTACCATCCTTAGCAAACTAACGCAGGAAAAGAAAATCAAATACTGCATGTTCTCACTTATAAGTGGGAGCTACATTATAAGAACTTATGCACACAAAGAAGGAAACGACAGACACTGAGGCCTATCGGAGGGAGAAGGGTGGGAGGAGGGAGAGGAGCAGAAAAGATAACTATTGGGTACTGAGCTTAATAACTAGGTGATGTAATAATATGTACAACAGACCCCTGTGGCACATGTTTATCTATGTAACAAACCTTCACATGTACCCTCAAACCCAAAATTTAAAAAAATTAGCCAGGTGTGGTGGCACCCACTTGTAGTCTCAGTTCCTTAGGAGCCTGAGTTGGGAGGATTGATTGAACCTAGGAGGTTGAGGCTGCAGTGAGCCCTAATTGCACCACTGCACTCCAGCCTGGGAGACAGAGTGAGATCCTGTCTCAAAAAAACAAAAAAAAGGTAGAATTTCCCCCATGGGAAGGGCAAGTAGGATGAATCAAAAGGAGTTTCAGAGAAACTGACCTCAGCTAAATATAGTGGGAACCTTCTAATAGCCAAAGTGCCAAAGTTCTTAGGATAGAATAGATTTTTGCTTTTTTTTTTTCAGAAGTACGGACTTCCTCATCACTAAACTAAATTAAATTGCAGTTAGATGGCCGGGCGCGGTGGCTCATGCCTGTAATCCCAGCACTTTGGGAGGCCGAGGTGGATGAATCACGAGGTCAGGAGTTCAAGAGCAGCCCGGCCAACACGGTGAAACCCTGTCTCTACTAAAAATACGAAAAATTAGCTGGGCGTAATGGCGGGTGCCTGTAGTCTCAGCTACTCGGGAGGCTGAGGCAGGAGAATCGCTTGAACCCAGGAGGCAGAGGTTCCAATGAGCCGAGATCGCGCCACTGCACTCCAGCCCTGGTGACAGAGTCTCAAAAAAAAAAAAAACGAGTGATACCTGTTGTTGGGGGTGAGGTTGCATGTGGCCTTGCTGGCTGCAGAGCTAGGGCCTAGTTTGAATGGGGTGTTTATTTAGGGCCTGGCGTCCTCAGCAAGTTCATTAAAATTTATGAACATTACATTACAACATTCATTCTCACACTTGCAACCATAAAAGAGATTATTTTCTTCACTGAGTAGGGCACGGGGTTATAAGCAGCCCCTCCAATAGCCTGTATCGGCCTCTAAGTCCCAAATGCATGCAACATGGTGACATGGGTAAAGGGCACAGAACTGTCTGGGAGTGCTGTTGTGAGGTTTTGTTTTCCACTTACCCCTCACCCCATCATTATCCCTCCCCAGCTGAGATGTCTCCTCCCCCTCAGCCCTTCCTCCAGGGTCCAGCTTCAGGAAAGGCCCCGTGCTAAGTAATAAATAGGAGGTGGGCAGGATTTTAAATCTCACCACCCGGGTTTATTTTCTGATAGTAAAATGGAAGAAAAATAGAGTGAAACCTTCATGATTTATGGGCTCCCTTGCCTTCGGAGGTTTTCCGGTTGCATCTTTGTGCTATGCTTGACATTTATGATATAAGATATTAATATCTGCACAGAAGAGCTGCCGGTGCTAATTATTCAGACCTGCTCTGACAGCGAACTAGTGAGCAGCACTCATATGTCAGATCCCATCTATGCATTAAGCCTTTCACTTAAAATAGGTGGGAATGACGAGGCACGATGGGCCTTAGCTGTATAAACTGTGCAGAAAGTCTATAGGGTATATTAGTAAATCAACGATGATAGGGCTGCTGAAAAGCAAGCCAATACCTGTCTGATAAATAGAATCCCCAGGAAAGTCTTTGATTTAGGAAATGTGCCAGAGACATAAAATGATATGAGGGAAAATGCAAATAATGAAACTAGCTTTTCCTAATTCAGAAAGGAAAATGTTTGCCTCTCCTTCCAGTCCTTCAGGTTGTCAGATGTGCCTTGTTTCTAGCAGCTATTTATAATATTAATCATTTTAACAGTATCAAACAGACTGGGTTTTTACACTTGATAAATTTTTCATGTTGAACCTTTGAAAAATGCAGTGATGTGATTTTTTCTTCCTCAAGCGTTTCTCCCCAGAAGCCAGTGTTAATTTGCAGATGCCAACACATGACTAACGGTCTTATCTCAAAAGATTAATCCACACTAAATTAACGTAGGACCAAGGCCTCAGGATCGTATAGCCTTTCGTCGTGAGAGATTCCAGGCTTTGTGATTCTGACGGACAGGCTGGCAGTTGTCTCCTCATAAGGGATGGTAGCTGGTTAGTTCATCGGTCAGCCAGTCTGCCTGGTACACCCTGTTACTGCCTGCCTAACAGTCAGTGCCCTCCTCTTTGTCAAGAACACCAACTTTGTTCAGGGAGCAATGCGCTCAGCTCCAGATGATGAGACATGATGGAGCTGCTTCAGTTCAGGTGAACTAAATTCCCTGTGATTGGTTCAGAGGTGAGGAAGTGACCTAATTCTGGCCAATGAAATGCAAGAGAAGGATGGAAAGGAGCTGAATGGGTTGGAGGAGGAAAAGGAATGGTGGCTTCTGGAAAAGGAAATAAAAGGTGATCATCATGTGGAAGTTAGTCCTCTTTGTTTCTGTAATTTCCTTCCTGATATTGGATATGGCTCTGAGAAAACTGGTTCCTGGAGCAGCAGCTATGCTGGGCTCTTGAGTGGAGACCATAGCCAGAACTTTGGGTGGCAGAGCAGACAGACGGAAAGACACTGAGCCCTCGCTGATGTCATCAAGCCGCCAAACCAACTGCGGTCAGTTCCTTCTGCCTACCTCTAGATCGCCTTTTAAACAAATAATAAATGTCATGATGCAAGCCACTGTTAGCAAAGGTTTCTGTATGTTGGTGCTGGAAGTATTGCTAATGATACAGCCAATTTTGCAAGCCTGGAAATTGTTTTCTCTCTTAAAAGCATTCATGTCATACATGCATATGGTAACGCAAAATGTTGAAAACTATATCAACGTGTTAAATAGCAAGTGCAAGTATTATTCCAGCTCCCAGTACCCTCCTCAGAGGCAACTACTTTTTTTTTTTTGAGATGGAGTCTCGCTCTGTCGCCCAGGCTGGAGTGCAGTGGCGCAATCTTGGCTTACTGTAACCTCCGCCTCCCGGTTCAAGCAATTCTCTGCCTCAGCCTCCTGAGTTGCTGGGACTACAGGCGCCCGCTACCACGCCCAGCTAATTTTTGTATTTTTAGTAGAGACGGGGGTTTCACCATCTCGGCCAGGCTGGTCTTGAACTGACCTCGTGATCAACCCGCCTCGGCGTCCCAAAGTGCTGGGATTACAGACATGAGCCACCGCTCCCAGCCAATTAAACGTTTTCTTAAAAAAAAAATGCAATGGAATGCAGTGAAGCTATCAAAAATGCCACTGAGGGAGAATATTTATTGACAAATTCAAATGTTCAAGGCATATTCGTGGGGAAGCGCCAAACTTTCTAAATGGAGCCGGTGTTCTTTTTGTAACTGAGAAGATTTAGTTTAAAATATATATATATACACACACACATATACATACATACATCCGTTGGCTTCACAGTAGCTGGCACCTCCCTCCCCTTTGCTTCAGGCACTTCCTGGGAGTCCTCGTCCATTCTCACCTCAGCGACGAAACCCCTCCACATACCCTGTTTCTCCTCACATTTATCCCCGAAAATGTTATATAATTATGTGTATGGCTTATTGTCTGCTCCCTACCCCCCCAAAAAATGTTCTCCAGGGCAGTGAGGTTTCTTTCATTGATTGATACATTTGAAACCACTTGCAACCGTGCTTGGCACACAGCAGGTGCTCAGTGCCCCTCTGGTGAATAACTGAGGGGCACTAGGTCTGTTCTGGGCCGTTTTCCTGCCGCCCACGCCCTCCCTCCCGAAATTCACACAGACACAGAGTTGCAAGTTACTGCCCTCAGCGAACCTCCCCTTATCTTCTCTATAACCAGGAACCTGGGGCCCTCCAGCTCACGGGGGCCCTCTTGTGGCATGTGGGCGCGTAACAGCTCAGCCGGGACCCCGCCTCAAACGCATGGAACTACACTTCCCCGAATGCAGATGTCCTCCCGTGGACTCCATTTCCCAGCGGCCTCAGCGGCTGCCCCGCCCCTCCTGGTCCCCGGCGCGCCGCGGGGTGAGCGGCGCCGGGCCTGAGGTCGCCCAGACGCCGTCGGGGCGGAGCCGGGTCGCGAGGCTGCATCCCGGCCGGCGGTTCCGGAGCCTCGCGGCTGGGGAGGCGCGGCCCGGGACGCTCGAGCTTAGGGAGGTGAGCGTCGGAGGCAGGCCAAGCCGGTAGGAGGCGGCGCCCGGCACGGGGACTGCCTGCGGCTGCGAGGCTCCGAAAGCCTTTGTGGGCGCTGGCGGGCACCCCCGCGTCTGTCACCGGCCCCCGCGCCGGGATCTGGACTCTCGCCCCACCGCGGGGCGCTCCCTCGCCGTTGCTGGTGCACCCGCGTCCGGCTCGCCGTGGACGCCGGGCCTGGCGTTTCCTCCCGGGCCCGCCCTGCCCACTCCATGTGGGCCTCGCGGACTCGGGGCACCGGGACCCGGTTTCCGAGTCTGTCCCCAGGACGGCCACCCCTGCCGCCTCGGGACACCCAGCGCTTTCCTCTTCAAAGCTGGTGTTTGGCCGGGTGCGATGGCTCACGCCTGTAATGCCAGCACTTTGGGAGGCCGAGGCGGGTGGATCACGAGGTCAGGAGATCGAGACCATCCTGATTAACACGGTGAAACCCCGTCTCTACTAAAAACACAAAAAAAATTAGCTGGGCGTGGTGGCGGGCGCCTGTAGTCCCAGCTACTTGTGAGGCCGAGGCAGGAGAATGGCGTGAACCCAGGAGGCGGAGCTTTCAGTGAGCCGAGATGGCACCACTGCACTTCAGCCTGAGCGACAGAGCGAGACTCCGTCTCAAAAAAAAAAAAAAAAAAAAAGCATCGTGTTAGAAATGGGATACATGGGGTTGGGCGTGGTGGCTCACGCCTGTAATCCTAGATTTTTGGGATGCCAAGGCGGGCAGATCACCTGAGATCAGGAGTTCGAGACCAGCCTGGGCAACACGGTGAAACCTCGTCTCTACTAAAAATACAAAAATTAGCCGGGCGCCTGTAGTCCTAGCTACTCGGGAGGCTGAGGCGGGAGAATGGCTTGAACCCGGGAGGCAGAGCTTGCAGTGAGCCGAGATCACGCCACTGCGCTACTGCACTCCAGTCTGGCCAACAGAGCGAGACTCCGCCTCAAAAAAAAAAAAAAAAGCCGTTTTCCGTGGAGTCGGGAGATGATTTGTTGGCGGGAGAGAGAGGAACCGGCTGGGAAAGGCTTGAGGCGGAGGGAAGTCGTCCCGGGGCCGTCGTGGTGGGAGTCCCGGCCCGCCTCGCAGGGGCGTGAACGGGGCAGGTGCCCCGGCGCTGCCTCAGTTTCCTGAGCGGTGCAGTGGGTGCTGGCAGTGCCAGCTGGCGCCGAGGAACTCAGCGGCGTGGGGCGAGCCCCGGCCCTGGTGGGCTCAGCGGGTCGCCGCTGGCACTGCGGGTCCAGCGTCCCCTCCGTAAGCCCCAAGCCTGTGAGGCCTGGGCCTGGCCGGGCGGCCCAGCGCTGCTCTGGTCCGCGGGCTCCTGGCTCCTCCCGAATCCCTGTGAGGGCGCGCGGGGTCCTTCTCAGCGGGAGTCGGGGTTTTAGAGCTGCGGATTCCAGGGCTGGAAAGCAGAAGGGGTTCTTCCCGGCTCCCTTTTTCTTCTCAGATCTGCCTTCTGGAGACTGCGCCGTCCTCCCGGGAGAGCCAGAAAGAGGACATGGCTGCTGGGCAGCGGGAAGCGAGGCCCCAGGTGAGCTCATTGCCCTCCCAGATCCCGGTGGATGGATTTTCCCCACTAACTGGAGTTCTTCACCCGGGACCATCTTCAGCCAGGATGGAGCCCAAGTCCTTTTCTCTTGGAGGAGCTGGTCCGCCCTCAGGAGTGGTGGATTCTGTAGGGAGGACCACCCACCCTCCCCGTCCGTGTCTAGTGGTTCTCTTTTTTTTTTTTTTTTTTTTGAGTCTCGCTTTGTCGCCCAGGCAGTGGCGGGATCTCGGCTCGCTGCAACCTCTGCCTCCCGGGTTGAAGCAATTCTCCTGCCTCAGCCTCCCGAGTAGCTGGGATTACAGGCGCCTGCCATCACGCCCGGCTAAGTTTTTTTTTGTGCTTTTATTAGAGATGGGGTTTCACCACGTTGGCCAGGCTGGTCTCAAACTCCTGACCTCAGGTGATCCACCCGCCTCAGCCTCCCAAAGTGCTGGGATTACAGACGTGCACCACTGCACCCAGCCCGAATAAATCATTTTCCGTACACATTTATGTGTGTGTGTGTGTGTGTGTATGCATGTTACCATGTATGTTACCATTTTAACCTTTTTTTATTGTGGCAAAATATATATAACATAAAATTTACCGTTTTAACTTTTTAAGTGTATAATTCAGTGGTATTTTAGGTACTTTCACATTGCTGTGCAGCCATCATCGCTATCCATCTTCATTGTGTAGATTATCACATTTATTTCTGAACCCTAAGGGGCAGGCATTAAAAGGCAGTTTTACAGAGTAGTTAAGAATGCAGGCTCAGTGAGACATCTGCTGGATTTGAATTACACAAGAAAAAACAAAGTCACAGAGAGGATACAAAATTTGTAGAAGTCAGCCGGCCACAGTGGCTCACACCTGTAATCCCAGCACTTTGGGAGGTCGAGGCAGGCAGATCACCTGAGGTTAGGAGTTTGAGACCAGCATGGTGGAACCCTGTCTCTACTAAAAATACAAAAATTAGCCAGGCATGGTGTCTAGCACCTGTAATCCCACCTACTCAGGAGGCCGAGGCGACAGAATCATTGGAACCCAGAAGGTGGAGCTTACAGTAAGCCGAGATCATGCCATTGCACTCCAGCCTAGGCAACAAGAGCCAAACTCCGTCTCAAAGAAAAAAAAAATGTGTACCAGTCACACAGCTGGTCAGTGACTGTGTGACCTGGACAAATATCTTATCTTGTCTGTGACTTTGTTTTCTCTTGTGTAAAGTGGTAACAATAATGGTATCGTCTTGATAGGATTGTTGTGAATGTTAAATAAAGATTATACACTGCAAATTAACATAAAGCTCTAAGAGCAATACTTGGCCCATAGAAAGCCTTCAATAAATTATAGCTATTTTACTTTTCGTCATTACTATCCTTAAGCTTGAGTAAGCACATAGAGAGTACCTTCAGTTGCTTAACCTAACCTCCATCAAGTATTTAGATTGTTCCTGGTTTTTTGCTCTTAAAAACACCATGAATATGTTTGTGTGTACTTTTGTGCACTGTTCATTATCGTACAAATAGAGTAATCGGTACTTTAAAGAGTATACTTTAAGGGTTCTAATATGTATTATCAAATCGCCATCAGAAAGAGTTTTCTAATTAACACTCCCACTAATGGCTGTAATCCCTCTACCCATCTCTTACAGTGGCTGCACAAGGCCTGAATCTCACTGTGTGCTGCTCAGTATATATTTGTTACTGGCCAATTATTCATTAAACGAATGATCTGGAACCTTCAGAAGCTTAAATAGTATGAGAAGTGTTTCACGGGTAGCGTGTCTTTCCCACTGCCGCCCCCTCCACTCTGTGAGGGTGGTCCTGGGTGAGCTGGAACGACTTGTCCTTACAGGTGTCACTGACGTTTGAGGATGTGGCTGTGCTGTTTACCCGAGATGAGTGGAGAAAGCTGGCTCCTTCTCAGAGAAACTTGTACCGGGATGTGATGCTGGAGAACTATAGGAACCTGGTCTCACTGGGTAAGGAAATTTCCCCTCTGGAAACAGAATTCAAAAATTGGGATATCTCAGCACCTCCTTCCCTGAATAAAAGCGGTTGGTCACTGAAAAATTTGAGCTGAGTGTGTGAGGATTGTACAAATCAGATCTTTATAAATAAACATTAAAAACATATTCCCCCTTATAGGCATGAAATTGCCCTGTGTCTGGGAATGGAAGAGGTGGTATTGATAATCATTCCTCTCTCTCTATGTAATCGCACACTCCAAGTTTGTCCATGATTCAGGCATCATTTCCCAACGATTCTGTAGTTTGCTTGTCTCCCAACAGGGGCCTTCATTCAGCCTCTAGGCCTACCACCTGCCTTTCCCACTTGTCTTTTCCAGGGATTAGCAAACTTTTACTATAAAAAGCCATGTAGGCTGGGCATGGTGGCTCACACCTGTAATCCCAGCACTTTGGGAGGCCAAGGCGGGCAGATCATGAGGTCAAGAGATAGAGACCATCCTGGCTAACGTGGTGAAAGCCTGTCTCTACTAAAAAACACAAAAAAAATTAGCTGGGTGTGATGCCGGGCGCCTGTAGTCCCCGCTACTTTGGAGGCTGAGGCAGGAGAATGGCGAGGAGCTTGCAGTGAGCCAAGTTCCCGCCACTGCACTCCAGCCTGGGCGACAAAGCGAGACTCTGTCTCAAAAAAAAAAAAGCCACGTAGTAAAGATTTTAGGCTTTGTGGGCTGCGTGATGGTCTCCGTAACATATTTCTCTTTTTTTCCCACCATGCTTTGCACGGGGCCGTACATAAACAGGCAGTGGTCTGAATTTGGCCCACGACCCATAGTTTGCCGATCACTGCCGTCCTTAAAAGGGAGTCACATAGGCCGGGCGCGGTGGCTCACACCTGTAATCCCAGCACTTTGGGAGGCCGAGGCGGGCAGATCACAAGGCCAGAAGATCAAGACCATCCTGGCCAACATGGTGAAACCCTGTCTCTACTGAAAATACAAAACTTAGGCGTGGTGGCATGTTCCTGTAGTCCCCGCTACTTGGGAGACTGAGGCAGGAAAATCACTAGAACCCGGGAGGCGGAGGTTGCAGTGAGCCAAGATTGCGCCACTGCACTCCAGCCTGGCAATAGAGCGAGACTCCTCCTCAGAAAAAAAAAGCGGAGTCAGATAGTGTTTTCTCGTTTTAGACAAGCTACCTGGTACATAATCCTTCTCATAGATAACCTACTTAGAAATTCTAATCAGTCTGTATATCTTAACATTTCCTCTTCTATAGAAAGCTAGTGGTATCCTATTACCAATACTGCATGTTGATCATATTTTCCTAACCTATAATTAATTGTCCCAGAGTCATGTCCTACAAGTCACTTGTCTTTTCCTCACCCTACCGCCTTACCCCCTTACCTCCCAGGGGCACAACTGAAGCCCTACACAGAAGCTCTTTGTACCATCCTGTGAGTTCTGTGTTTAAATTTGGGATAACTGTATCAATACAAAACCAAGTCTGATTTGTTTGGTTGTGGTTTTTTGTTTATGTGCAGGGCTCCCATTTACCAAACCAAAAGTGATCTCCCTGTTGCAGCAAGGAGAAGATCCCTGGGAGGTGGAGAAAGACGGTTCTGGCGTCTCCTCTCTAGGTAAGTGGGTGGCCCGAGGTGCTCGGGAATGGCCGCAGACAATGGTCTGGTTAATGAGAGGAGGTAGGAACGTTGGTTGGGAAACTCCCTTGAGAATTCTCAGGCCTCAAGAAGTGATGGGGAAGCGGAAGCCCAGGCTCTTAGGCAGGATTCACTTCCCCATGAATCTCTCAGAATCTCTTTCTTACTCTTTCCTGTTGTTTTAGAATAGGGCTGTATTTTCATGTATTCATTCAGCAAACATAGTCTATTTAAGGAATTTCAAATAATCACTCTGGCTGAAGCTCAGGGTGTATTTGGGAAAGGAGGAGGTGAGGAAGGAAATAGCCTAGAAAGCTAGGGAAGGGTCGCGTAGTAAGTGCTTGGGCACAGTTGTAAGAGGTGGAAACTGTCCCATGGAGCACTGGAAATAATGGAAGGATTTGGGCAGGAATCATATGGTCCTTGGTATCTTAGAAAAGTTGGTGTGAATCAGAAACAGCTGAATCTCCATCCGTGTAAGAACAGCTAAGGGACCTGTGGCGTGTCCTTACTCTGGTGAGCATCACCACCCTGAAAACAAGAGTCCAGGGACGTGGACAGAGCTCCCAAAAAGTTACAGAGCATTGTTAGGACACCACCATTTATGTCTAATGAAAACTATGTGTATGTGTAATGTGCACGTAAGCAGAGAGAAAGGTTAGGAGGACACACCTTAGCTGGTGACATTAGTTACACTTGGAATGGGATTGAGAATGGGTCCATGGAAGGGGGCATTACTTAGATGTAGTATTTTAATGTTTCACAAAGAGAATATATTTGTGACATTCTTATGTGATTTGAATTCACAAGAATGGTCACTTTGGAAGCATCGTGTTTGAAAGTGAGGCAGAACGCTGGGCACGGTGGCTCACGCCTGTCATCCTAGCACTTTCAGAGGCCGAGGCGGGCGGATCACCTGAGGTCAGGAGTTTGAGACCAGCCTGGGCAACATGGCAAAACCCTGCCTCTACTAAAAATACAAAAATTAGCCAAGCGTGGTGGGGCAGGCCTGTAATCCCAGCTACTCCGGAGGCCGAGACAGGAGAAACACTTGAACTCGGGAGGCGGAGGTTGCAGTGAGCCGAGATTGCGCCACTTCACTCCAGCCTTGGCGACGAGTGATACTCTGTCTTGAAAAAAAAAAAAAGGCGGGAAGCCTTGCAGAGTGATTGCAGTCATGGAGGGAGGCAGGAGGTGGAAGGGCCTGGATGAAGGCACTTGCCGTGAGTTCGTGAGGGAGGAGGCGGCGCCCACGTGATCAGGGTACAGGAGCAGTTGGGTGTGGGATGGATTTCACTTGAGATGTGAGTGAAGTAGTCAGGTGGGGAACCCTGGTGGGCAGGTGTGTAAGTGACAGGGCCGAGACTCAAGGGAGGTCAGGGAGCCCATCAGCATGACGGGCATTAGAAGCTTGGAGCTGGCCAGGTGAGGGGGCCGAGTGGAGGCCCGAATTTCAGGAAACAGCATTTGCGAGGTGCTTAAGCAGGAGGAATCTGACAGAGCCCGAGAAGTAATCAGAGGAGAGAAATGGGGAGGGGCCATCGTGGCAGTGGGGGACTGAGAATGGTTGAACTGGGGGGGCTCTGGCTCTGGGGGATCGAGGTTGAACCCTCGCCCACAGCTTTGTATAGCATTGGGCAGAAAGGGACGCGGGTCTCCTGCTTCTGGAGTGCACGATCTAGTGGGGGACAAGGTGAACACACTCATTGCACACAAGGCACAGAAGGACACATTCCAGTGAGGACCACGTGGGAAAGACACTCGGTGCTGTGAGAGTGCAGAGCAGGCAGGTGGCGTCAGCAAAGGCTTCCCTGTGGAAGGGCCTGGGATCAAAGGACTGAAGAATTGCTCAGGCCTAAAGAAAGGTGTTCATGAAGGTCCAGAGAAGCAAAGCCAGCGAGGAGAAGGTGGAGCACCCGAGAGAGAGCCACGGGCCCTGTCACAGGGTTTGGTTGGTGCTTGAGAGCCAGGCACAGGTTCTGAGGAGCCGTAAGTAGCCCAGGGCAGGCCTAGGCTGCTTTCTGCAGCCGCCAGCCCATGTGGAGAACCTGACGGCCACAGTGCAGGGCTTGTCAGGTCCAGAGGGCTCAGTGATGGCCCCTTATGCCATGGGCCCAGCAAGGAGGTGCAGGGCAGGCAGCCTCGGTCCCCACAGCCCCTGTGCTGGGGAGAGCTTTCTCCTCCCTGAAGAAAGTTGAGATTTTTTGATATGGGAACCACACTTGTTTATCTTTTTAACTCTCCTTTGGGAGAAATACACTACGTGGTCTGGCCCTGGCTACCTCTTCACCCTCAGCTCCTTCCACTCTGCCCTTCATTCAAGGCCTCTGATCACCCTTGGCCGCCCTGCGGTTTGTCACGGGGGCCAAGCAGGCCCCCACTCAGGGCCTCTGCCCTGCTTTTTTCTGTCTGGGACTGTTCTTCGTGGCGGTCACGCGTCCATGTGGCTCACTCACTTCCTTGTGCTGCACTGGCTTCGGCTCACACAGGCACAGATCATCTGACACGCAGCCCTGCAGCCCCCACGCCATCTCCTCAGCGTGCTTTATTTTCCCTCCTCGTGCTTAGCGCTGTGTAATAGACTTGTTTCTTCATGATCTGTCTCTGCCTCTGCACTGTAAGCTGCTGTGGGAGGGGTTGCCTGTTTCATTCACTCCTGTTTTCCAAGAACCTAAAACAGTCCCTGGCCAGGGTAGGCGTCCAGTTATATAATGAATGCACGAGTGACTTGGACTAGGTTAGTGGTGTTGGAGACAGAAAGAAGTGAACCAGTCCCAGAGATGTCCAGGAGATACAGCCAGCAGGACTGTTAGACATGGAAGATAGAGGAGATGGGGTAACAAAGAAAATAAAAGCAAACAAAAGGGAGATGGGGTTGTCAGGGATGCTTGCTTGGTTTCTGGTTTGTTCTGTGACGGTTGGTGATGTCATTCAGTGAGATAGGAACACTAGAAGGAGATCAGATTTGGAGATGATGTAAATTTGGTTTTAGATGAATTGAGTTGTTTTTGGTTGACCTAGTTATCCCAGTGGCGATGACAAGTAGTGTTGATTTCGGAGTACAGTACCTCAAAGTGTAGACTGAGCTTGAAATGTAAATTTGGGAGAACCTGATCAATATAGGGTGATTGAAATAATGGGAGAGGGTGAGTTGGCCTAGGGAGAGTGTTCACATTACAGTAGGAGTAAGAAAGAGCCTAAGACTGAATCTTGAGGAACTCCAGCATTTCAGGAAGCCAGGCAGAGAGAAATGAACCCATAGGGAAGACAGGTAAAAGCGTACTGTAAGGAAAATCAGGAGAGGCAGGTGGTGACATTGGAGGCAAGGCTCATGATGGAATGGTAGCAATAGATGGGGAAAAATAGACGAATGTGAGGCAGATTTAGATGGCAGAATAAACAGGTCTTGGTAATTGATTAGATGAGGGGGCTGAGGGAGGGAGAATTATTAAGGATAACTCTTAAGGTTTTGATTCAGAGGTGGTACCATTTACAGAGACAAGGGGTTGACCAGGTCGGAGGGAAGAATCGTGGGTGTGGTTTTAGGTGTGTTGACTTTGAGGCATCTGAGCTGCTATTTTGAGTAGGTTGTCTGTAAGGGGGAGTTGAGTATGGGAGACATCTTGCTTAGAGGATGAGTCTACGATTGAAGTTGCCTGTGGAAAGATGCAGAGTGAGAAGAACTGGGGGCCTAGAACTAAAGCTAAGGCACTCCAAGGATGATAACTGTGGTACGTCCACACAGCTGTAAAGTGGAATGAGGAGGACCTCTGTAACTTCCACTATGCAGTGATCTCCAGAGTGTGAGAGTAAGTGCAGAACAGCACAGTTAGTACTGTTATCTAAGAAAGGTGGGTGGGAATACCAAGAAAAGTGTGTGTGTGTTTACTTACACTGTCATGGAGCGCATAATGTTTCAGTCAGTGATAGCCTACATATATGATGATGCTCCCTTAGATGATAACACTGCTTTTTTCCTGTCCCTTTTCTATGTTTTAACATGTTGAGATGCACAAATACTTACAATTGTGTTACAGTAGCCTACAGTATTCAGCTAGGTAACATGCCCTATAGGGGTATAGCCTAGGTGTGTAGTAGCCTATACCATCTAGATTTGTGTAACACACTCTGATGACTGCACAACATCGCCAACAACGCGTATCTCAGAACGTATCCCAGTCATTAAGCAGTGCAATTATTTTTTTTAGAAAGATAAAAGCAAAAGAAAAAAAAGGAGATCAATAAAAATGATTATCTCTAAGGTGAAGGAAGAAAAAGCATGGAACAGGGTAGAATCTATGACTTTTTGAGGTCTCAAAATTTTGACTTCAGAACTATAAAAATGGTTTATAAAATTATAAGACAAAATTAAACAAAAATGAGAAAGTACCCCCTACATATTGAAAGCAGAATGAAACAACCCTAATTGTGTTCCAGGTTGGTGGCTTAGCCACAAAAAGAATTATTTGAATTGCCTTTACATTGCAGCAGTTTGACTTATTAGTGGTAGGTATTCTAGGGGCAAAAGTAACTGCAAGCAGTAGTGTTAATTTTGATAGATGTGCTAAGAGTGGTTTTGATGTTTTTGCAGATGAAATGATTTTGCTGTCTGGGATGTGCTCTAGCATAACCTAGTGGACGAGATGAAAGGGTTTGTGTTAGTTTGCTAGGGCTCCATACTGAAGGACCACAAGCTTCGTGGCTTAAAACAGTAGAGATTTACTGTCTCACAGTTCTGAAGGTCAAAATCAAGATATTCGCAGGGCCCCGCTCCCTCTGAGACTCTGTGTAGAATTCTTCCTTGCCTTTTGCTAGCTTGTAGCGATGGCCAACTTGGAGATCTCCGTGGCCTGCAGCTGCATCAGTCCTATCTGTACCTCCGTCTTCACACTGTGTTCACCCGGTGTCTTCACATCATCTTTCCTTCTGGATGCCTGTGTCCAAATTTCCCCAGTTTACGGGGACAGCAGTCACGTTGGATTAGGACTCACCCCAATGACTTCATCTTAATTTGATTGAACGTGCAAAGACCATATTTTAAAGTAAGGTCACGTTCTGAGGTCCTGGAAGTTAGGACTTCTACGTCTCTCTTTTGAATGATGCAGTTCAGCCCATAACAAGGTTGTCAATAGAATAGTGTTGCTGGTTATTGAAACTGGCTGGAGATTCACTGTACAATTCACACTACTTTTACATATGCTGAAAATTTCTATGTTAAAAGCTTTAAAAATAAGAGTTACCACAACAACATTTCTAAAACAGCTTTTCTCTTTTCCACCAGCACAAAGATGATGGAGGATGTTTACAAATAGGCAGTACTACCCCCATCATGGTTTATGTGCAGTTCCCAGCAGATTGCTTCTTGAGTTCTCTGACTCTAGAAAACCTTGTGAGACTGCAAATGCAAGTGACATTTTTATAGGTGGAGCTTTTACTCTGACTAGCTATAGGATAAGGTGGGGGTGGATACTTCAGCAAATAAGTCTGGAAAACTGACTTGCATTCAAAGACTTGGGTGCTGCCTTCAGCCCTTGTGCTACCCCTTCATCTAGCCTATGGCGATTCCTTTCACATCCTATCTTATATGTCAGTTCTTACAAAACACTCCAGCAACGTCCTGCTGCACCCCTTTTCTACCTGCACCCTCACTATCTAAGGACAGTTGGATATGATTCTAAGCTCGTGTTCACGTCCATTTCTAGCTTATGTTTCTATTGTAGAAATTGTCACATTGTATTGTGATTACCTATTGATGTCTTCATTTCTAATGTCTGACTATAAACTCCCTGAAGAAATCAACTGTTCCTTTTAATTACTGGATCCGTAGGGAACTGTGGATCACCGATGCCTAGGATAGAGCCTAATACATAGTGGGTACTTTTAAAATATTTGATAAATTAATAAAGTAAGGCGTGACCAATGCTTTTTGAAATAACATGAGCAATTCTGTGTATTAAGAGGGGTAAATCCAGTGGGAAATAATACTGGAAAGGCAAGAAACAGGTCAAAGGAATAACTTAAGATCAGGAGCAAGTCACTCTACAGTGAGGAGATCCTGAATTTAGACATATTCACGACGGCTTGTTAGAGACATTTTAGTGATGAGATTTAAGAGAATGTGCAGCCTGGGCAACACAATGAAACCCTGTCTCTACGCAAGATAAAAATATTAGCCAAGCTGGGCAGTGTGCACCTGTAGTTCCTGCTGCTCAGGAGGCTGAGGTGGGAGAATCGCTTGAGCCCTGGAGTTTGAGGCTGCAGTGAGCTATGATGGCACCACTGCATTTCAGCCTGGGCAACAGAGCAAGACCCTGTCTCTCAAAAAACAAAAAAATGAAGATTTTGATGACTGCCTAGGGAAGAGAAAATTCTAAGATAAAACTAAGAATTTACGGTGAAGTAACTGAAGAGATGATGGTGTCATTTTGAACTGGAAAACATATAAAAAAGGTTTGAAAAGGAATGCTCTGGGTTCAGATTTGGACAGGCTGAATTTAAAAAGAAAGATACACAAGTGGGAATTCTAGCCGGCAGTTGGAAAGACCTCTGTAAAGTATTTTTCAGGATAGTCGTACACATAAGAGGTGTGGGAGTAAATGAAATCGTCCAGGGAGAGAGGGTTGAAGAAGCACTCTCCGGGTGTAGTGAGAGTCCAGGTGGAAAAGTCTAGACCTGATAACCGGAAGTGGTCAGGGCAGTGGCCATCAGCAAGATCATTCTGGCTTCTCAACTTCTGACCTAGGTCTTCACCTTGTTTAACAGGTAGCTGAGGACTGGGCTGGATTCTAGGAGGAAGCAAAGGTTGAACTGCACCTCAGGAGACCTATTTGTAGGCCTCTAGAAAGTTCTAAACAGATCATAAGGAAGAGTCAGGATATCCACAATCCAAAACTCATGTCTGCTTCAGTGAAAAACATGATTTCAGGACTAAAATATTGGCACTTTAGAGTTGGGATGAGTTTTCCAGAATTGATAATGGACTTTCGAGTCGTAATCATATCCATTAAAAAATAAAAGCTCCCCATGTCCCATTTGCTTACTCTCCTTTAGAAACTGTTGAAAAGGGTTTCTGCTCTTGATGCTTCTATTTTCTCACCTCCCATTGTTTCCTCCATGCACTCCAGCTGGGCTTTCTTCCTTATAATTCCACTGATAGCTCTGTTATTAAATCCCAAACAACCTCCGTCTTGCCACAATCAGGATTAAGTTTTTAGTCCTCAAATTATTTGCCACAGTTATTCACTCCTCCCTGAAGTACTTCTTCCCTTGGCTTCTGGAACACTGTACTCTCCTGATGTTATTCTTCTTAACCTCTTAATATTTCAGTGTCTAAGTGATTCAGTTCTTCAGCTTTAAATCAAACCCACATGCTGCTGACCCCCAAATGCCTGTCTGTAGCTCTGACCTCCCCCAGATCTCCAGAATAATAAATATAATCTAGCATTTCAATATCTTCCTGCAACTTTATTAAGGCATCTCAGCCATCACAAACATACCAGAAACAGAATGCCCCTCAGCCTTGCCCCTTTCCTGGTCTTCCCCTTCTAGCCTTGCCCCTTTCCTGGTCTTCCCCTTCTAGCCTTGCCCCTTTCCTTGTCTTTCCCTTCTCGGTGGTTGGTGGCAGCTCTCAGAATTCTGGCTAGAAACCTAGGCATGATCCCTAACTTTCCTGTTTCCCTCTCAGCTTCCTGGGAGTCCTTGGTCCCACTAGCTCTTCCTTCACTGTACAGCCGGCGTAGTCATCTGTACCTCCAGCCCTTTCTCACCTGAAGAGCTGCAGTAGCTTCTTCAGTAGCCTCTCCCCTCCCTGCTTCCACTGGTGCCCCAGCGTAGTCGGTCCACGCAGCAGCCAACTCAAATGAACACATAATTCCCCAGTGGCTTCCCATAGGCTTAAATTCCAGTCCTTAGGATGACCTGGGCCTTAGAGGATTTGTCCCCCACCTCCTGCTCCACTCTTTTGTTTTTTATTTTTTGTTTACTTTTTTTTTTTTTTTTTGAGATGGAGTCTCACTCTGTCGCCCAGGCTGGTGTGCAGTCATGTGATCTGGGCTCACTGCAGCCTCTGCCTCGCGGGTTCAAGCATTTCTCTGCCTCAGCCTCCTGAGTACCTGGGATTATGGGCGTGTGCCACCACACCCGGCTGATTTTTGTATTTTTAGTAGAGAACAGGTTTCACCGTGTTGGCCAGGCTGGCCTTGAATTCCTGATCTCAGGTGATGCACCCACCTCGGCCTCCCAAAGTGCTGGGATTGCAGCTGTGAGGCACCACGCCCGGCCCCGTTCCAGGCTTATTTTATCATTTCACCATTTTCCCTCTTCTCGCTCTACTCTGGCCAGTCTCTCTGCTGTTGCTAAGTCAGCCTCACTTTTGTGTGTGTTGGTTCCTTTGCCCAGGGAGCTCTTGAGCACTTTCTTCAGATATCCACATGACTTTTATTATGTACTTGTTATTTGTCCCTTCATCCCCCTCCTTCCCCAGTACATGCGCACACTCCAAAGTATAAGCTCCTTAAAGGCTGGAACCCTGTCTTATTGAATACATTATCTGCATTCCCCAGAACATTACCTGGCCCATAGTAGGCACTTAATGAGTACTTGTGAATGGAAAGGATGCTGCCAGCGTATGTAAAGATAAACAAGTCAAGTCATGGAGTGCTCCTGAAGCTGCATGTAGTTCAGCATACCTGGCAAGAAGCCAGGGAAGAGGGGGTGAGGACAGGTGGATAAAGGTCAGATCAGATAGTACTCTATTCACCATGTTAAGGATGCCTAAGAGTCTTCAAGACTTAAGAGACTTCAGATGTGAATCATTGAAAATCTATTGGAGGACCTTAAGGAAGTTTGCCACATAGTAAAATATTGATCTTAGAAAGATTGGCCGGGCATGATGGCTCACACCTGTAATCCCAGCACTTTGGGGAGGCTGAGGTGGGCGGAACATGAGATCAGGAGTTCGAGACCAGCCTGACCAACATGGTGAAACCCTGTCTCTACTAAAAATACAAAAATTAGCCAGGTGTGGTGGCGCACACCTGTAATCCCAGCTACTTAGGAGGCTGAGGCAGGAGAATCACTTGAACCTGGGAGGGGGAGGTTGCAGTGAGCCGAGGTCGCGCCACTGCACTCCAGCCTGGGTGACACAGTGAGACTCCATCTCAAAAAACAAACAAACAAACAAAAAAACCACAGAGATTATTCTGGCTGCAGTGTGGAGACTGAATTGGCAGAGGGCAAGACTAGTCAGGAGATTATGGTAGAGATAGTAATGCATGGCAAACAAAATACCGCTTAAGTACCCGATCCCTGTGCTCAGGGCTGTAGCAAAGGTGAGGGACCTTTCTTTACACTAGGCCTAAGGCAGGTTCTGTATCATTGCCTTACAAGCTAGAATCCAAGTTGCAGAATCTTGCTGCTGCCTTCTTCCCAGCACATATATTAAGCCTAGAAACAACGACCGATATTCACAGGGAAAAAGCACTTCATTTTTGCCACTGCCCCCTCCATATATTTGGCCTAAATAATGTATTAAAATTTGATCACTTAATTTAGCAAGACTGAAACGGAGAAGGAACTAGGAAGGTGTTAAGCATAAAGTTAAGAAACTCTGCTTTCCCTTACAATAAATAGTATAAAGATATAGGGCATGTGAAGTTAGTCAGGGAGGGTGTGTGGAGTGAAAAAAAAAAACCCCAAAACCCTAGGGAATACCATTATTTAAAGAAGGAATGGAAGAAGAGTTATCCATGAAGGGAACTAGTAAGTGAACACTAATAAGGGAAAAGCAAGATGTATTGTGTTTATTAAGCAGAAGTAATTTGTAGACGTGTGAAAGTGACTGTCATACAGGAATCGCAAATACAGTGAGACACAAATGGTCCCTTTAAACAGTTACCTCTACCCCAGGAGAAGATGCCAAGACTATGTGCATAACCGTTCCCCTGAGAGAATTTACTATCTATTGAATTGTGTTCTTATCCAATTTTAATATTTCTTCAATTCTGTTCTTTACTTTTCCATGTTAACCATGCTTTATCTTACATATCCATGCCTGTCTTATTGTTGATCTTTGACTCTTTTCAGCCATCCCATGTAGCCTCTCTTGCTTGATGCATGAGTAGGCTGCCTTCCTATCTTGCACCTCTTGGCTCTAGGCCTGTCTTGTGGCACCTCTTGTCGATTAATTCAATAACAGGGCCCTCCTGTTTGAACTGGCCCTGAAACCTCTCTAATCACCCATGTACTGGCCTAGGAGGCAACTTCTACAAGGGTCTGAAATGTGTATGTGTATGTATGTATAACACATGTGCATATTTGTATATATATGAAATACGTAAGAATATTTGACATTGTTCCAGTTAGGAATGTATAAGTAATTAAGGCAGATTAACAAAACATACAACTTTTGTATATAATTGGAGTGCTGTCAAGAGGATCTATAGGAAAATAGGGCATTCTGATCTGCTTGTGAAGAACAGTTACGTCAGAAAAGGAAAGTGAGATACATACAGACATAGATATAGAACTATAATATACTATATATATGTGCATATATTATAAAGGTCAGTAATACATATGTTTAATACTCTGGTAAGTGCTATAGTAAGGAGAATGGACTGTGGCTACTCAGAGTCAAAGGATTGAGAGAGTCCATTTTTGAACTGAATCTGAAGGATATAAGGGAATTTGACATGGGGTGGAGGGACTTTCCAGATTAAGAATAATTACATAAAGGTTGAGCACGGTGGCTCATGCCTGTAATCCAAGCACTTTGGGAGGCCGAGGTGGGTAGATCACTTGAGGTCAGGAGTTCAAGGCCAGCCTGGCCAACATGGTGAAACCCTGTCTCTACTAAAAATACAAAAATTAGCCAGGCATGATGGTAGGTGCCTGTAATCCCAGCTACTCAGGAGGCTGAGGCACAAGAATTGCTTGAAGCCAGGAGACCGGTTGCAGTGAGCCGAGATCACGCCACTGCACTCCAGCCTGGGCGACAGAGTGAGACTGTCTCAAAAAAAATTACACAAAGAAGATAAATGTCAAAAAAAAAAAAAAAACAGAAAAAAATTAGGATTCCATCATGGGTTTTGGGTCCTAACCCCAAACTTCCTCTTTCAATTCATGATCCCCTTATAACCCTTTTCTCTGTTCTTCATTAGCCAATTCTTCTGGTCACTCTTTCTCACCCTCTTTAAATGGGTTTGCTTTATTTTATTCTTCACCCTAGTACTTAAATTGCTGTCAATTATATTTTATTATACTGTCTAACTGTCCTATTTTTTCTTTTTGCAATTTTTTTCATACAGATATCAGGGTCTTATTTAAATGTCACCAATATTTATTCCTTCTACACTTTTAGTCTCAGTAGTCAGATGCTATGATATCACATGAAACATTTTTGATTTTTTTTTTCCCTCCAGGATCGAAGAGCAGTCATAAAACCACAAAGTCAACGCAAACACAAGACTCTTCATTTCAGGGACTGATACTGAAAAGATCCAACAGGAATGTACCTTGGGATTTGAAATTAGAAAAGCCTTACATATATGAAGGCAGATTAGAGAAAAAGCAGGATAAAAAGGGAAGTTTTCAGATAGTTTCAGCCACCCACAAAAAAATCCCCACTGTAGAAAGAAGCCATAAAAATACTGAATTGAGCCAAAACTTCAGCCCAAAGTCAGTGCTTATTAGGCAACAGATACTTCCCAGAGAAAAAACACCACCAAAATGTGAAATACAAGGAAACAGCCTCAAACAGAATTCACAATTACTTAATCAACCAAAAATTACAGCAGAGAAACGCTATAAATGTAGTCTGTGTGAAAAAACCTTCATTAACACTTCATCTCTTCGTAAACATGAGAAAAACCATAGTGGAGAGAAACTATTTAAGTGTAAAGAATGTTCAAAAGCCTTTAGCCAAAGTTCAGCTCTTATTCAACATCAAATAACGCATACTGGAGAGAAACCCTACATATGTAAAGAATGTGGGAAAGCCTTTACTCTCAGTACATCCCTTTATAAACATCTAAGAACCCATACTGTGGAGAAATCCTACAGATGTAAAGAATGTGGTAAATCCTTCAGCCGAAGGTCAGGCCTTTTTATACATCAAAAAATTCATGCTGAAGAAAACCCTTGTAAGTATAATCCGGGTAGGAAGGCATCTAGTTGCAGCACATCCCTTTCTGGATGTCAAAGAATTCATTCTAGAAAGAAGTCCTACTTATGTAATGAATGTGGCAACACCTTTAAGTCTAGCTCATCCCTTCGTTATCATCAGAGAATTCACACTGGAGAGAAGCCTTTTAAATGTAGTGAATGTGGGAGAGCCTTCAGCCAGAGTGCCTCTCTTATCCAACATGAAAGAATTCACACCGGAGAAAAGCCCTATAGATGCAATGAATGTGGGAAAGGCTTTACTTCTATTTCACGACTTAATAGACACCGAATCATTCATACTGGAGAGAAGTTTTATAATTGTAATGAATGTGGTAAAGCCTTAAGCTCCCACTCAACACTTATTATTCATGAGCGAATTCATACTGGAGAGAAACCATGTAAATGTAAAGTATGTGGAAAAGCCTTCAGACAGAGTTCCGCTCTCATTCAACATCAGAGAATGCATACTGGAGAAAGACCCTATAAGTGTAACGAGTGTGGGAAAACATTCAGGTGTAACTCATCGCTTAGTAATCACCAGAGAATTCATACTGGAGAGAAACCATATCGATGTGAGGAATGTGGGATGTCTTTTGGCCAAAGTTCAGCTCTTATTCAGCATCGAAGGATTCATACAGGAGAAAAACCCTTTAAATGTAATACATGTGGAAAAACTTTTAGACAAAGCTCATCACGTATTGCACATCAGAGAATTCATACTGGAGAGAAACCCTATGAGTGTAATGCATGTGGGAAACTCTTCAACCATAGGTCATCCCTTACTAATCATTATAAAATTCACATCGAAGAGGACCCCTAGAAAGTCGATGTGTATGTGTGAAAGCCTTAAACCAAAGCTCATCGAAGAATACATGCTTGAGAGAGATGTAATAAATGTAATGGATGTGAAAAAAACTGTAATAATTTAGCCCTCATTAGGTATTTAATTCCATGGATAAACCTCAGCTATATAATAGATATGAGGAAAGTGTTTGTGCCTGTCAGACACTTAAAAAAAAAATAACCTGAGATGAAGAATTTACAATTGGAGACATTGACTTTAGCCATTTGTGAAATGGGTTTGCTTTTTCCCTTTTCCTACAGACGTATATGCTAGATGTCACGTGATCATCAGAAAGAGCTATCCGAGTGGGTGGGGAGGTGTGCTTTAGATTTCTCATTAGAAGGCCACCAAACTGGTAATATTTTTATAGCATTTTAATAGCATACAAATGAATTGATCAAATTGTACCTTTTTAGAGAAAAGGACCAAAATAAAAGAAAAATGAATTATGAACTACCTCTCAGTCTCTGGGGTTCGTCCTTTTCCTACCCTGATGTCAAACTTGTGCATGGATTTCATTAAAAAAGAAAAAGAAAAATCTGGTCTTTTGTTCTAGTAGTTGTGAATTTTCTACTCAACTGTCTTAACTTGGCTTTGGATTTTATTTCTCTGAAGTCATTTATTAGGAAGGTGTACCAGTTATATGCCCTGAACTGTATTAGATAGAAAAACAGGCAATAATTTCAGGTTTAAAGCTACTAAATATGTATGTATGTATTTATTATTATTTTTTTTATTTTGAGATGGAGTCTCTGTCGCCCAGGCTGGAGTGCAATGGTGCGATCTCGGCTCACTGCAACCTCCGCCTCCCAGGTTCAAGCAATTCTCCTGCCTCAGCCTCTCGAGTAGCTGGGATTACAGGCACCTGCCACCACACCTGGCTATTTTGTATTTTTAGTAGAGACAGGGTTTCTCCATGTTGGCCAGGCTGGTCTTGAACTCCTGACCTCGGGTGATCTCCCTGCCACGGCCTCCCAAAGTGCTGGGATTACAGGTGTGAGCCACCGTGCCCGGCCACCCTAAATATGTATTTTTTAAATTTATAACAAACACATCAGAAGAACTTTCGCAAATCTAACACCTGTGGCAAACTCTTGAAAAGGACATTGCTATGGTCTCAATGTTTATGTCTCCCCCAAATCCCTGTGTTCAAATGCTAACCTCCAAGGTGATGGTATTATGAAGTGGGATGTGTGAAGAGGTGATCAGATCAGAAGGGCGGAGCCCTCAGTGCCCTTATCAGAGAGCCCCAAGGGAGCTTGTTCTGCCCTTCAGCCATGTGAAGGCACAGTGGTAAGATACCTTCTTTGAATCAAGATGGCCATAACCAGACACCAAACCTGCTAGCACTTTAAATGGGTTTCCCAGCCTCTAGAACTGTGAGAAATATTTTATTAGTTACCTAGTATGATGAGGTTATTTTGTTAGAGCAGCCCAAACAAGACATGTGAATTGTTTCATAAACTTAGTGTAGTGTGACAGATCCCCTACCAGGTTACCTAAGGGTTTATATCCACTGCTTGAGCCCTGAAATCTGGACAGTAAGCAAAGGCCATGGTGCCCAGCCGAGGAGCAAGTGTCCCTGAGAACCCAAACATCCCAGAATATCTGGGAACACACTAAGCAAACAGTCCAATCACACACGAGGCAAAGAGCCAGAAAACTGGCTTAAAAGCAGCTTAGAGGTGCGAGGTGGTGCAGATCTCCAGAGCTGTCCTGCTGCCGGCCAGGAGAGCCCTGTATGGAAGTCATAATAAACTCATCTGCTCATCAAGCTGGACTTGTCTGAGTCATTCTTTGGTCTCTCGGCTCCTTCCCAGTTTGAGGGGGGACATTACAGTCCCAAGTTTTTCTCAACAGTAAATATTTTTTAACTTTGGAGCAGGTACTATACAAGTTTACAAGTTTTAAAACTGTACAAGTTTTAAGACAGACACAGGCTTTTCTTCAAGAAGCCATGAATTGGGAAGGGGATGGAGTGGGGCTAGCAAATGAGCAAGCAGATTATATTGCAGTTTTTGTTGTTTCAGTAGGCAAATAAGTTATGACAATATGTTCCACTATGAAAATATTGTAAAGATTTGCACAGGATGAAGAAAGAGACTCATGAAGAAAGCCTGGAGACATCAAAGCTTTCCAGGGGCAATGATGCCTGGGCTATATTTGGGGAGAATAGTAGGAACTCCGAGGGAGACAGAAGCATTCCGATTAAGAGGAAACAGCATGCGCCAAACCACAGGTGGACAATAGGACATTTGGAAAACTTAATTTAGAACTAGTGAGCAGGAAAATGACAAATGTTAAAGCTCGAGTAGAAGGCAGAAGCCAAATCACAAAAGGCCTTATTTGCCAAGCTAAGGAGTTTGGATTTTATGGTAAAATCGGTGGAGTCAAAGATGGTAAGCAAGGGAAATTCCATAGAAGATAAGCGTAGGGGGTTGAAGAAAGCTGATGACTGATGCCACCCAGGAAATCTGGGCTGTTTAAATTCAAGTAATAGGTAAATGAGGGTTCCAACTCAAACAGGGACAGCATTGATGGAGAACAGGAGACAGATAATCATGTATTAGAATAAATAAGGCATGGTTTTCATAGGCAAATAGGTGAGAGTGGCGAGTGAGGAGAAAGCTGACTCACAGGTAGGGTTGCCAAACGTCCTGTATTTAATGATTTTGTCCTGAATCCTGTATTAACTTTGTTAGGATGCCTTAAATGTATTCAGGGTTTCTCCCCTCATTAATGAAAAATCAGCACTTTGAGCTACGGTTCTGCTTCAGTAATTGGCGCTTAAATCGCTTAAGTGGCAATACAAGCTGGAAATCATACCTCCACAAATAAAGATCTGAACCATCTCTTATGTTTTCTCCTATGTGTTTGACTGAGGGAAGGCAAAAGAGGGAAGTGAGAATAAAAGTACTTGTTTTCCGTATTAAAGAAAGGAAAAGACTGTTCTTTTGGCCAAATTCCTAAGTTGTAAAACAATCCCCAATAATTAGATCTTTGGATCAGTACACATGGTCTGAAAAATCAATGATGGCCTCGCTGCCAGTAGCCATGCTTCTGAAATCAACTTCCTGACAGCCTCCAGCTTCTGAATGCCACTTTAGTGCTGCTTCTAGACCACGGTCGGTCAGCAAGTCCCTCCTTCCAGTGACCGTGCTTCTGGAAGTTAGCCAGTCGACAACCGTCTAATTCCAGTGACCACACTAACACGCTTGAAAGTCTAACAGTCCATAAACATCCCTGCCTCTGAAAATTCGCCAGCCCCAGACACTGAGCTGCTTAAAATTTTGGATAAGATCAGCTCTGGCTTTCTTCAGGGATCCTGTTACTGCAAACACAGTTCTCCCTTGCAGGCATGCATCAAGTTCGACTTTTCTGTGTCACATATCAAGTTCAAGTTTATTGTTAGTTTGTAAATTTCCAACCTTTCAATAGTTCAGCCTCAATTTATTGGTAATTATGCTTCACTCTTGTGAGTGAGATGATCAAAATTAGTATTTTCAATTATTGTTATTTTTTATTTTATATTTTGTGTTAAGGATACTTAATATGAGATCTACCCTATTGCCTATTTTCATTTATGTATATTTGAATCAAAATGCAAGTATAAGTTTCATGATTAATTTTTAAAATATTTGGTATCAGAGAAAAGATGTTTTGAAGCTCTTTCTACAGTACACAATTGTTCATTCAGTATTGAACATATTGGAAAGTCAGATATAAGGCAGGATATACTAACAGCTAAGCCTAAGTGATAGATGATTTCCTCAAATAGTGCTAAAGAAACGGATAAAGTAACAAATTTTCCGATGAAAGGAAATTCAGATAAAAATAAAACAACCATAGCAGAAATTGTAATGACTTTCCACACTCAATCTTTTCAGCTCAAATGACCAATGGAAACACACCAAAAGTATTTCCTGGTTCCAAAATTGCAAACGAATTTTCAAGTGCCAGGATAAAATCTGCAGTAATAAAAATGTAATCTTTCTGTTTACTATTAGAGACTATATAAAAGATCTAAAATGTCTCTTTTTACAGTATAACCCCGATGCAAATAATCACAATGAGAATTTTTTTTTTGCCTCTGCAATGTTTTTCTTTTGAAAACTTGTGCTTATAAAGCTATCTTATCCCTTCTAGATGAGACCTGGGAAATTGAAGCTTTTTGCAGAAACTAAATTGAGTTAATAAGTCAAATTGTATTCCTTTGGTTGATATAATACAAATACAAATTTATGTAGATGTGTAGAAGTGCAAACAATTTTTTTTTTTTTTTTTTTTTGAGACGGGGTCTCGCATTGTTGCCTGGCCTGGAGTGTAATGGTAAGAGCTCGGCTCACTGCAACCTCCGCCTCCCGGGTTCAAGCGATTTTCATGCCTCAGCCACCCAAGTAGCTGGGATTACAGGCACCTGCCACCATGCCCGGCTAATTTTTTTTTTTTTTGTATTTTTAGTAGAGATGGGGTTTGGCCAGACTGGTCTCGAACTCCTGACCTAATGATCCACCCGCCTCGGCCTCCCAAAGTGCTGGGATTACAGGAGTGATCCACCCGCCTCGGCCTCCCAAAGTGCTGGGATTACAGGAGTGAGCCACCGCGCCCCGCCAGAAGTGCAAACAATTGTTATTCAAAATTAAAGCAAAGCCTGGAGTACGCTGTAGAAGGTGTCCTATCCATATTCTGCGTTTCTGCATGATGCTACACAGACAACCTCTGATAGCCATCCTATTGACACTGAAGTCATCATGAAATTGTTCATTTAAACTGTTTAAACTGAGCAGTTAAAGGACTTTTGTGATTCTGTTGTCATTCGATGTTCTTCTATTCTTCTATTCTCTCTTTAATTCTCTAGCACTCAGAAACTTGTTGGAACTCCCAGTTTCAACTACAACATGTAAACGGCTTGGAAGTCATCACCCCTATCCTTATAAGAAAAAGCTAGTCAAGCTGAAAATCAGTGACTTTTATCTTTCTGAGAACTGAAGTCACAACTGTGAAATCTGGAGAGACGGGTGTATCCAGAGACACAGCTGAGATCTGTTTACTTGGAGCCCACTGGAGCCAAAACTGGTCAGAAAACTAACAGGTAATTTTGATGAATTGCTGGAGGTTGAATATGGACTAAACTGAGAATGTGGAACTTCTGGGTCCATAGTCATAACGGGTCCCGCATACCGCCACTGCCATTAGCTCCAGGAATCCCAGCAGATTCCCAAGGTCATGATCTGAGAAATATCCCCTGAGGGCTGTGGCAGAAGAAGGGGAATCATTGTGAAATACACCCAGAGTCTTCTCCATAAAAGCCGACACTCTAGGGAAAAGAGCTTGCCAGAGTCTTATGCTAGCTGGAGGAAGGACATTCCCCACTCTCTCTATCCTTCCTGTCTCACCTAAGGGAGAGGAAACTGACAACATGGCTCAACACTTTGAGGACTCCAGTAGATTGGAATCCTGCAAGCAGGAGAGGGAGGACAGGGCAAGGAGGCAAAGTTATACCACTGGAGAACACTTGAGTAGGTCCCAGCCCTTGGACACACGAGTACTGACAGATTTAACTGGAAGATTATAGAATGCACCCCCTCTGCCACCATCCCAGCAGAGCCGCAGTGCAACAGCGCTGGGTTATAGCAGACAGAGCCACAGACTGTCCCCGAGGAGGACCATCTGGGGAAACTCAGTTACAAGTGGAGACGAAAGCAAGGATACTAGAGGAATTTGAAGCCCCTGGCACCTATGGCTAGGCAATTTCTACCAAAATTAATATAAATAAAGGAGCTAATGAAAATGATTACACATCATGAACTTCTGGGATCCCAGAAGTCCAATGTTGGTTCAACATATGAAAATCAACCACATCACATTTAATAGAATGGGTAGGGGGGAATGTGTTTATCTTCAGGCGGAAAAAGCATTTCACAAAATGCAGCTAACTCTACAGTTACACCAAGGTTGGGATTTCAGCACTTCCTCTTTCACTGGAAACTCAGTGAGGTCGAAAAGAATTCAGAAATAATGGATGTTCATTCGTGCAAAATAAGACAACCTCTTTTTTTGTTTTGTTTTGAGACAGAGTCTCGCTCTGTCACTCAGGCTGGAGTGCAGTGGTGTGATCTCGGCTCACTGCAAGCTCTGCCTCCCGGGTTCACGCCTTTCTCCTGCCTCAGCCTCCTGAGTAGCTGGGACTACAGGCGCCCACCACCATGCCCAGCTAAGTTTTTGTATTTTTAGTAGAGATGGGGTTTCACTGTGTTAGCCAGGATGGTCTGGATCTCCTGACCTCGTGATCCTCCCGCCTCGGCCTCCCAAAGTGCTGGGGATTACAGACGTGAGCCACCATGCCCAGCCAAGACAACCTCCTATTTTGCAGCTGGGGATACGGGGCTCAGAATCCTTCCAAATCCTTGTGCAAGTTGAAGGCAGTCACACCCTCACCCAGGTATCCAATCAAACCCTGGATTAGGTGCTGCCCTGAAGGGATTTGGCTGATGCCATCAAAGTCCCAAATCCTTAAGCTAATCATCAGGGAGTACATCTTGGAGGGTGAGATATAAGTTCTCCTTTTTTGCAGGGGAAGACACGGGGACCCAGAGAGAGCAGAGGATGTGCCTGAGCTCACAGAGCAAGTGAAAGTGCTGAGACTCAGTCTCAGACTGTTTCATTGAAAAGCAAGGTCTTAGGCCAGGCGTGGTGGCTCACACCTGTAATCCCATCACTTTGGGAGGCCGAGGCGGGCAGATCACGAGGTCAGGAGATCGAGACCATCCTGGCCAACATGGCAAAACCCCATCTCTACTAAAAATACAGAAAGTAGCCAGGATTGCTTGCGCATGCCTGTAATCCAGCTACTGGGGATGCTGAGGAAGGAGAATTGCTTGAACTTGGGAGGCAGAGGCTGTAGTGAGCCAAGATTGTGCCACTGCACTCCAGCCTGGGTGACAGAGCAAGATTCCGTCTCAAAAAAAAAAAAAAAAGAAAAAAAAGAAGAAAACCAAGGTCTTGATACCCAGCACCCACTGCAAGTCATGGCCTGTTCCTTGACATTGGGGCTGGCTTCTGCCCCCTGGCCTTGTGCTCCCGTCCGGCACAGCGATGGTCACTGCCTGGAAAAGTGCCTGTGGCCCCTCTGTCTCCACTCTCCAGTCTCATCCCCTGTGCCTGCCCCTCCTTCCACGGCTGGGTTAAGAGTGGAAGTTCTCTCTCTGCTCTCAACTTCTGTTTCCTGACACTTTGTTGTTATCCCTAAAATACTATATTCTTTTGTCACTAAAACAGTGACTCCTTATCTGCAAAAGCAACTCTTCCGGTTCTCATCCGTAGCTCAGGGGACACTTCTGACATTTCTGTAGACATCCACAATTTCTGACTTGCTTCCCAAATCTCTTCTGTTGACAACTATTTCTGCCCAGGAACCCTGATATCACTACATACCCATTTGTTTTAGTCCATTTGGGCTACTACAGTGTAATTCCACAAACTGGCTACGTTATAAAAACAGAAATGTATTTCTCACATTGCGGAGGTTGGGAAGTCCAAGAGGAGGCTGTGGTAGATTTGGTGTCTGGTGAGGGCCCACTTTCTGGCTTATAGAAGGTGCCTTCTAGCTCCTTCTTCAGGTGGTGAAGGGGGAATCAAGCTCTCTTTGGACTCCTGTAAGGATCCTAACCCTATGCAGGAGGGCTCCACCCTCATGACTCAGCTAGTCTTAATCACCTCCCGGTGGCCTCGTCCCCTCACACCATCACATTAGGCCATGGGGTTTCAACACATGAATTTTGGGGGCAAGCATTCACATGTGACACACTTAATTCTCAATTACTTTTGTCCAATGACTTCATTCCTCCCAGATCCCCTTGAATTGCAAAACTGTGGCTGTGTGAATTATTTGGGATTGGTATTGAAATAACTGGTGATTTTCTTTTAAAAATTTTTTGGGGTATATAAGTGATAATTTACTACATTCATATATTTGGTAAAAATTAGATCAGTATAATTGGGATATCAATCACCTTAAATATTTGTCATTTCTTTTTTTTTTTTTTTTGAGACGGAGTCTTGCTCTGTCCCCCAGGCTGGAGTGCAGTGGCGTGATCTCGGCTCACTGCAACGTCTGCCTCCTGGGTTCAAGCAATTCTCCTGCCTCAGCCTCCTGAGTAGCTGGGACTACGGGCACGCGCCACCATGCCCAGCTAATTTTTGTATTTTTAGTAGAGACGGGGTTTCACCATGTTGGCCAGAATGGTCTTGATCTCCTGACCTTGTGATCCACCTGCCTTAGCCTCCCAAAGTGCTGGAATTGCAGGTGTGAGCCACTGCGCCCGGCCAAATATTTGTCTTTTCTTTATGTTCGAGACTGTCAAATTACTCTCTCATAGCTATTTTGAAATATACAATAGATTATTGTAAACTATAGTCACCCTACTGATCTATCAAACACTAGGTCTTATTTCTTTATCGAACTGTATATTTGTACCCATTAATCAACCTCTCTTCTCTCATAATGTTGAAAATAGAAGCAGCTCCAAGCCGTGGTGAAATCCACTCCCTTTATAGGCATATACTGGACCATTAGGCTTGAAAGTCGCAGGCTTTGCCCTAGAGAGGGGCCCTAGAAAGAATCCTGGGCTAGAATGGAGGACCCAGTCTCCTCAGGATTTTCTCTCCTGTGTTCCAGCTCACACTTATGAAGGGAGTGACTCATGCAAGCCAAGCGCATCACGCTGTGGAGCAGGCCAAGCCCAAGCACCCTGACACGGGACCCTGCCCTTGGGCGCCCTCCGCACACCTGCGCACAGGGCTTGCCATGGGAGCGTGCCCACGCCTCGCTCCTGCTGCTCCTCAGCAACGGGTGGACAAAGCAGCAGCCCTGAGGACCTGGCCTGGCCTCTCCTGTTCTGAGTGGACATGGCCTCTCCCTCAAGGCTGAGATCCAGACAGGAACATGATGTCCTCATGGAATCTGTTCTCTCGGGTGCTCTCTCGTGTGTCTTTGGCGTGGGAAAGGCTGGGCTCTGTCTGCACAGTGGAATCGCCCTGTGTGTTTGTCTCCGTGACTGCTCTCTTCTCTGGCCTGTCTCTCACCTACTACTTCAGATCCTCTTCACACCATTTAGGGGAAAATTGACATGGGCCAGGCACAGTGGCTCACATCTGTAATCCCAGCACTTTGGGAGGCTGAGGCGGACAGATCACGAGGTCAGGAGTTCGAGACCAGCCTGGCCAATATGGTGAAACCCCATCTCTACTAAAAAATACAAAAATTAGCCGGGCGTGGTCGCAAGCACCTGTAATCCCAGCTACTCGGGAGGCTGAGGCAGAAGAATTGCTTGAACCCAAGAGGCAGAGGTTGCAGTGAGCTGAGATGGTGCCACTGCACTCCAGTCTGAGCAACAGAGAGAGACTCTGTCTTGAAAAAAAAGAAAAATTGGCTGGGTGCGGTGGCTCACACCTGTATTCCCAGCCCTTTGGGAGGGCGAGGCAGGCGGATCATGAGGTCAGGAGGTCGAGACCAGCCTGGCCAATATGGTGAAAGCCCGTCTCTACTAAAAATACAAAAATTAGCTGGGCGTGGTGGCGGGTGCCTGTAGTCCCAGTTATTTGGGAGGCTGAGGCCGAAGAATCGCCTGAACCCAGGAGGCGGAGGTTGCAGTGAGCCAAGACAGTGCCACTGCACTCCAGCCTGGGTGACAGAGAGAGACTCCATGTCAAAAAAAAAAAAAGAAAAGAAAGAAAAATTGCCACGTATTCTCTGCCAGCATTTCTTTCAAACTCCCTTGTTGCATAATACTTCATTGCTCTTAGATCGATTTCCCTTTGTCACTAGGGAACCTGAAAAGACTCCATTTCGATGTGCAAATAAAATACTTCCTTGGTACATCAGAAACTACCACTGGCTCACCCTGTCCCATTTCTTTTTTTTTTTTTTTTTTTTTTTTTTAGTTAATCCAGGGAAGTTCTTTGCAATTTTTATTATTTTTAAAAATATTCGGCCGGGCGCAGTGGCTCATGCCTGTAATCCCAGGACTTTGGGAGGCCGAGGCGGGTGGATCACCTGAGGTCGGAAGTTTGAGACCAGCCTGACCAACATGGAGAAACCCTGTTTCTACTAAAAATACAAAATTAGCTGGGCGTGGTGGTGCATGCTTGTAATCCCAGCTACTCAGGAGGCTGAGGTTGAACCCGGGAGGCAGAGGTTCCAGTAGGCCAAGAACACACCATTGAACTCCAGCCTGGACAAAAAGAGCAAAACTCCATCTCAAAAAATATATATTTTTAAAATAATAAATATATATTTATAAATATATAATATATAGATATATTTATATATTTAAATATATATATATTTTTGAGATGAAGTTTCACTCTTGTCACCCAGGCTGGAGTGCAGTGGCGCAATCTTGTCTCACTGCAACCTCTGCCTCCCAGGTTCAAGAGATTCTCCTACCTCAGCCTCCCACGTAGCCAGGATTACCTGCATGCACCACCATACCTGACTAATTAAAAATATATATTTTTTAAATTAATCCAGGGAAACCTGTCCAGTGTCTGACCTGTGCAGACCTTCCTTCACATAGGCACACCCCATTACTTTCAGTCACTTTCCCCCAGTATTCGACCTTGTTGCCCTTCTAGTTTCCAAAAATCCAGCCAAAATTAATCATATATTAATTTTTTACACTGAAACATTGAAACAGTATCCCCTAGATTAGATGATTTTCCCAAATATTTAAAACTGAACACCCAGCTGGGCATCGTGGCTCACGCATGTAATCCCAGCACTTTGGGAGGCCGAGGAGGGCAGATCACGAGGTCAAGAGTTGGAGACCATCCTGGCTAACACAGTGAAACCCCGTCTCTACTAAAAAAATACAAAAAAAATTAGCCACGCGTGGTGGTGGGCGCCTGTAGTCCCAGATACTTGGGAGGCTGAGGCAAGAGAATGGCGTGAACCTGGGAGGCAGAGCTTGCAGTGAGCCGAGATCGCGCCACTGCACTCCAGCCTGGGCGACAGAGCGAGACTCCGTCTCAAAAACAAACAAACAAACAAACAAAAAACTGAACACCCATGTTTCCTCACCCTTGAAAAGACAAGCAGCCCTGAAAATGTGTGAAAACCATTTCTTTTAAAGTCATACTCTCCTGTCTAATCTCAAAGCTCAAGAAGTCTTTCCTAAATCAGGTCCCAATCTCCTGCTCTAGGCCCCAGAGATTCTGTGGCACTTACGTCTGTTGTCAGAAATAAAAAGGTCCCTGGCCTTCGGAGCCTCTCCAGGCTCAGCCTCTCCAAGCTCAGCCTCTCAGCCCGGATTCTGCATCAGGCCCACCTGGGACCCTCTGAGCTCCTCGTGCTCGGGAGCAACCTGGATGGTCACACTGGAATCTCTGAGAAGGGACTCTCAGGATGGTCACACTCTCTCGGGAGTGCTAGCCTGAAGCCTGGGCAGTTCTAGTCTAATCTAATCTCCCACCTCCCAGGGGCCCAGTGAGGTGGGGCAGGACCAAGGTGGCCCCTGGACTCAGTGTAGTTCATGGCAAAGCCCATGATACTCCTTTAAGGCAAAGAGTTCATGCCAGACTAGCGTTAGAATCACCAGAGGACTTTTCTCCACAGTGACCAGCCCAGGATAACTAAATTTGAATGATTGGAATTGGCCTTTGAGAAAGCCTTCCAGCTGATTCCATTGTAGAGTCAGGGCTGGGAAGCTGTCCTATCACGGGATTCACCTGTAGACAAGATCCACAATTTCACTGAACGCGTAGGCCAGTGGAAGAGCTAGACTTGACCAGGGAGTTGTGTTGAAATGTACTGTGTCCAAGTTGAGGACAGCATGGCGAGGCAGCACCTGTGAGGAGTGCCAGGGATGGAGACGGCCCCCACGCCCAGGGCGACGGGGGCCTGCAGGAGGAGCGGGCCTGATGGGTGACTGGTGATGGGAGCAGAGCAACGAGCAGAAGCAGCAAAGGCCCCGAGGCCACACGGTGCCCAGTGTGTTCAGGAAATGGGAGAAGCCTGGAGCCTGGACAGACAGAGAAAATCAGCTTGATCTGAAGCTGCCCCAGGGCCATGGAATGAAGGATGTCTGTGCTGAAAAGCCACAGAAACAGGCTTGGTGCATATACCGAGGACAAGATAAGCAGGGTCCCCATTAGAAGCCACAGAAACAGGCTTGGTGCATATACCGAGGACAAGATAAGCAGGGTCCCCATTAGAAGCCACAGAAACAGGCTTGGTGCATATACCGAGGACAAGATAAGCAGGGTCCCCATTAGAAGCCACAGAAACAGGCTTGGTGCATATACCGAGGACAAGATAAGCAGGGTCCCCATTAGAAGCCACAGAAACAGGCTTGGTGCATATACCGAGGACAAGATAAGCAGGGTCCCCATTAGAAGCCACAGAAACAGGCTTGGTGCATATACCGAGGACAAGATAAGCAGGGTCCCCATTAGAAGCCACAGAAACAGGCTTGGTGCATATACCGAGGACAAGATAAGCAGGGTCCCCATTAGAAGCCACAGAAACAGGCTTGGTGCATATACCGAGGACAAGATAAGCAGGGTCCCCATTAGAAGCCACAGAAACAGGCTTGGTGCATATACCGAGGACAAGATAAGCAGGGTCCCCATTAGAAGCCACAGAAACAGGCTTGGTGCATATACCGAGGACAAGATAAGCAGGGTCTCCATTAGAATGCAACAGCTGTTGTCCATAGAAGTAACCTTGATGCCTGCACTATTTTAATTTCAGCATGAATAAAAAGTCAGTTAATGGTACTTATTTAGAAAATAAGGTATCAGGCTGGTTGCGGTGGCTCAAGCCTGTAATCCCAGCATTTTCGGAGGCCAAGGTGGGTGGATCACCTGAGGCCGGGAGTTCAAGACCAGCCTAGCCAACATGGTGAAACCCTTCTCTACTAGAAATACGAAAATAAGCCAGGTGTGGTGGCACACGCCTGTCATCCCAGCTACTTGGGAGGCTGAGGCAGGAGAATTGCTTGAAGCCAGGAGGCAGAGGTTGCATCACTGTACTCCAGCTTGGGTGAGAGAGTGAGACTCTATCAGAAAAAAAAAAAAGAAGGAAAGAAAATAGGCTATCAGTAATTTCTGATTGAGAAGAAGCTGTCACTGAGAAGATAAAGAATTCAGGAATTATTTCTGCATTTCTGTTTTTGAAACAGCCTGGATACAGTTGCCATTTATGGCAGGGCAGAAACCCTGAAGATGAGTTGAATGGGAGGTGATGCTGGGGGTGAACACGCTGAGTGCAGGCTCCTGCTAGATGCAGGGCTGAGGTGCCTAAAGTTTCTATTTGCCTCCAGCAAGACAGAGGGCTCGCGCCTGGGGAAGAAGACGGTGTTCATTAACATTTGGGGGAGAGGAAGGAATAACTTGGTCAGATTTTTGTCTCAGATGGTCCCTGAGGCAGAGTGGGGGTGTATTGGACAGGCCCAAAGTGGGAAGCACAGAGAAGAGTTTCCTGGCCATATGGGCATCAGGAAATGGAGGCCTGAAATCTGTCTGTGGAAATGAAGAGACGGTGGTATTTTTAGATGACATGGAAAGAAGCAAAGATTAGTCTTAAGCCACATGGAGTTTGTTCTGACTTAAGGTACCACTAGGCCCAGCATGGTGGCTCACACCTGCAGTCTCAGCATTTTGGGAGGCCGAGGCAGGAGTATTGCTTGAAATGAAGAGTTCACAACCAGCCTGAGCAACATAGTGAGACCCTGTCTCTACAAAAAAAAAAAAAAAAAAAAAAAAAAAAAAAAAAAAGGCCAAGCATGGTGGCACAAGCACCTGCAGTAATCCTAGCTACCTGCGAGGCTGAGGCAGTAGGATCACTTGAGCCCAGGAGTTTGAGGCTGCAGTGAGCCATGATCACGCCACTGCACCCCAGCCTGGGCAGCAGAGCAAGACCCTACCTCTAAAAATAAAAAATGGGTAGAAATAAAGTACCATTCACTGTAAAGCCCCCTTCCCTGTCTTCTCAGACGCTATCATGAGCTAAAAGCTGTGAATCTTAGGATTGTGCTGAGTGGAGTGGAATCAATCCCAAGAGTTAAGATTTGTTCTGAGGGGCATCCCTAATCCTGGACTGCATCTGAGATTCTGAAGCCAAAAAGCAACCTAGGAGTTGCCTCCCTCACATGCTGGGCACTCAGCACCCTCCTTCTCCATCCCCACCGTCACTTACTTGCCCAAACTATTAACCACCCTCCAATATCCCTCTGCTTCCTCATTTCTGTATATGTAAATCTCAAGTCTGTCCTCTTGTAAAGAGAAAGCTCTGTTCGCCTCTCTCTTCCCTACCCTAAACTCCTTTTTAATCTAAGCTTCTCATAGAGGGTCCCACATCCATAACTGCCATCCATGCCATCCATTCACCCTCAACCAGCTGAAGCCTAGTCTCTTCCCCTAATCCTTACATCGCAATTAATCCTCAGAGGTCAAACCCTAAGGACAAAGCTGACCATTCAGCACGAACTCAGGGGGAAGGGGTAATTTATCTATAGGAATGTAACAACCCATCCCTTTGCATTTGGAGATGCTGGTCTCAGAGACCCTTAGAACCCCTGCCGAGTTGATCTCCAATTTCCCTGTTGCAGTTATTCAATCAAATTCTAGTCTGGATGAAGGGATTTTGTGGATGTGATTAAAGTACTAAATTAGTTTATCTTTAGTTAATCCAAAGTCTCCAGGTTGGGTGGGTCTAACCCAATCACATTGAAGATATTTAAACATGTCCGATCTGCACTGGCTTCAGAGACCTCCAGAAGCCGACAGAAGCAAGCACATTTCCACACTGAGGTTCCTCCTGACTCTCCCAGGTTCCATTGGAGGAGAGTAAGTGCCAGTGTTCCGCCAACTCAGGAACTGACCAGACCCTGCAGGCACAGTGAGAAGACTCCCGGGAGAAAACTCAGGAGTGAAAATGGAGGTAAGTTGAAGGGAGCCCGCTTGCTGTTTCGTGGGAGGATGGCTGGGGTTGGCTTTCATTTCAGTTCACAAGAATTTTTGCAGCCATTGAAATGTGTGCTGTTCCTTTTTATTTTTATTTATTTATTTTTTTGAGACAGATTCTTTCTCTGTCCCCCAGGCTGGAGTGCAGTGGCACGATCCCGGCTCACTGCAAGCTCTGCCTCCCGGGTTCACCCCATTCTCCTGCCTCAGCCTCCCGAGTAGCTGGGACTACAGGTGCCCACCACCATGCCCGGCTAATTTTTTGTATTTTTAGTAGAGACGGGGTTTCACCGTGTTAGCCAGGATGGTCTCGATCTCCTGACCTCGTGATCCGCCCGCCTCGGCCTCCCAAAGTGCTGGGATTACAGGCGTGAGCCACCTTATCCTCTAAGGCACCCGCTTCCTCTGTATGTTCAGCCACAGGCAGCCTTTGGAATTAGATTGATGCTTTGGGGGATCGTTTTGAATCTTTGTTGGTATGGGAAGAAACTTCAGTCTGTGGGTAATTTGACCCCACTGCTGAGGCGCTACTCTCCTAGCACTCTCTTCAAAGCCCCTTGGACTAGGCAGACTTTTTACTCCAGCTGCGGAGACTCAGATTCTTCACCGCCCAGAGTGACCCCAGGAACTTTCCAGCCTGCTCCTTTCTCGCGGTGTTTTCCCAACCCAGGCAGTTTCCTCTCATTCATGCTCTGATCTGCTTGGACAGGGGACTTCCCAGTAGATCCACAGAGCTCTCTCTGCTTCCCTCTCTCCACCCTCTCCCCAGTACTGCTTCTGTGTCCTGTACTTGCCACTGTGAGGTCCAGCAGACTCTCCCCAAGTTCTCAACTCAGGAGAACACACGCTCTGCTTGATTTCCCTCTCCCTGCTCCCAGCCTGAAATTCCGTGCGGGTTTGAGCTGGGTACTTGCAGGAGCCCCAACCCTTGTTTCCTGCCTTCACTCCACTGTCCCATGCGCCCTTGTCCAGTGTCTAAAACCACTGGGTTCATATCGTTCATCTGGCAGTTTACTTTTTAAATACAAGGGGGGCTGGTCGCAGTGGCTCACGCCTGTAATCCCAGCACTTTGGGAGGCCAAGACAGGCGGATCACTTGAGGTCAGGGGTTTGAGACCAGCCTGACTAACAAGGTGAAACACCGTCTCTACTAAAAAAACACCAAATATTAGCCAGGTGTGGTGGTGCGTGCCTGTAATCCCAGCTACTTGGGAGGCTGAAGCAGGAGAATCACTTGAACCCAGGAGGCAGAAGTTGCAGTGAGCTGAGATCATGCCACTGCACTCCAGCCTGGCGACAGAGCAAGACTGTCTCAAAAAAAAAGAGAGATTCTAATATGTATTTATCTTTTTTTTATTATTAGAAAGTAATACTTCCCACTGAAACTACCATAAACATCCAGAAAATGGAGCAGGAAAATGCAGCCCAGGGATCAGAAAAGCCCTCAGGTACAGTGTCCTCAGAGTCTTACATGTCATAGAGAAAATTTTCCAGCCCACCTCCATCTTCTCGAGTCTGATACGCTCATCCAAGCCCCAAGAGGGGGCATCTCAGGGGATTCCAGGGCTGCCCTCAGCATCCCCTAAGCTCCCTGCCCACAGCTCAGGTGACAGTAAAAGGCCCCACAGGGATGGGATGTGAGTCCCACATCAGGGGAGCACTCTCAGGCAGCAAATATGCCATCACACCCTGTCAGTAGCCTCTGAAACATTTTAAGGAACTTGAGCAAGACCCAGGCTCTCAGATGTTTCCTTGCCTGTCCCAGTGACTGGATGTGTCAGGCATCAGGACTCAGGCAGATGCTGAATCTCTCACTTCTCATTTAAGGTCCTATTATCTCCCATAACTGAATAAAGTCAAGTTTGGACCTGTCTATGTAGAGGCAGGATCCTGCACATGTGCAGGTGAGTTATGCCAAGTACATCCATATTCCTCTTTCCTTCCAGTCCAGTCAGTTAAACCTTGGAGTGACCAGGAAATCCGGAGTTTCCTGCAAGAATGGGAATTTCTCGAACGTGAGGTGTACAGGGTGAAGAAGAAGTATCACATAGTATCAAAAGCAATTGCTCAGCGTCTCAAGCAGAGGGGTATCAACAAGAGCTGGAAGGAATGTCTCCAGATGCTAATAAGCTTGCAGGACTTATACTTCACTATTCAGGAGGCCAACCAGAGGCCAAGGTGCCAACCCTTGCCATGTCCTTATGGCGAGGCCCTGCACAGGATTCTGGGGTACAGATGGAAGATCAGCGTCTTCTCAGGTTCGTGTCTTTTGTGTTCATCTCCATGGTCTAGTGAGTGCCATTGTCTTCCCCCACCCCACCCCCACCATCCTTGTGCCCTGAGTAGAGCAAAGAATGATGGGACAGGCCCCTGCCCAGAGTCCCTCGACACACAGCACAGGGGACTTGCTGCTCTGATGGGCTGCCTGCCTCTATTTTTCCTTTTTATTCTTCTCCAAAGTAATAATTCTGAGGACTTTGTTCGTGGACTTGTTCAGAATGGACATGGCCCTGGGGCTGGGTGAGGTCACAAGCAAGGATTCAGGTACAGGGTGGGTGATGGCTTCATGAGCCCTCCATGTGTCTTCTCTCTCTCAGGTCCTCCCTGTGCAGATGTGGTTAACCTCGCACCTCCCGAGCACCTGCCCCAGGCCTATGGCGTTCCCATAGTCTTCCAGGAGCCGATGTGGGCCCCAACACCTGTGATCTATGTGGAAAATCCTCAGGTACCCGGATGGGAGCCCTGGAACATGAATGGTCATGTTCCATATATGTATCCTGCTTTGCCCCCGGCAGCCCCAGGCCCCCTGACACAGTGGGCCATCTCTACTGACTGATCCAGGTCTTGAAGACATTTAGAATCCGGATCCTGATTCATCAGAAAGACTGAAAAACAGCACAATCTGTGTGTGTTAGTGCATGACTCCTTCCTCTCCTCACCTGGTGCAATGAGAATAAATGTGAAATAAATGAATGACCGTGACCTCATCCCTTTCTGGCTTGTGCTTGTGGCTTGGGTTGAACCTCTAATTGTAGAAAGACCATGGGACAGGGAGGGAGCTCAGTCCCCCAGTGATCTTGGACCCGTCCTTTCATTCCTGCATCATGCTTCCTGCATGGAAGCTCCTTTGTAGTAAGGGATAACTTTTACCCCAGAGGTAACTGCTCAATCCTGCCTTCATTTCCTGGCTGTGTGATCATAGAATCTTTTTTTTTTTTTTTTTTTTTTTGAGATGGAGTCTCACTTGGTTGCCCAGGCTGGAGTGCAGTGGCATGATCTCGGCTCACTGCAACCTCTGCCTCCTGGATTCAAGCAATTCTCTGCCTCAGCCTCTTGAATAGCTGGGATTACAGGCGCCCGCCACCATGCCCAGCTAATTTTTGTATTTTTAGTAGAAATGGAGTTTCACCATCTTGGCCAGGCTGGTCTTGAACTCCTGACCTCAGGTGATCCACTCGCCTTGGCCTCCCAAAGTGCTGGGATTACAGGTGTGAGCCACTGCGCCCAGCCAGAACTTTTATTTCATGTTTCTGAGCCTCCAGATCCTCGTATTAAAATTAAAGCTGATATCTTACTTCAGGAGATAGTTTCTGGATAAAAACACATAGGTGGCATAATCACTGTGTGTTAAGTTCATTTTTCCACATTTGTGGGTGGTCTCATTGAGAGGTGAAGCCAGCTGGGCTTCTGGGTCGGGTGGGGACTTGGAGAACTTTTCTGACTAGCTAGAGGATTGTAAATGCACCAATCAGCACTCTGTGTCTAGCTAGAGGATTGTAAATGCACCAGTCAGCATTCTGTAAAAATGGACCAATCAGCACTCTGTAAAATAGACCAATCAGCAGGACATGGGCGGGGGCAAATAAGGGAATAAAAGCTGGCCACCAGCGCCAGCAGATGCAAGGTGCTCAGGTCCTCTTTCGTGCTGTGGGAGGTTTGTTCTTTCTTTGCTCTTCACAATAAATTCTTGCTGCTGCTCACCCTTTGGGTCTGCACCACCTTTAAGAGCTGTAACCCTCGCGGTGAAGGTACGTGGCTTCATTGTTGAAGTCAGTGAGACCAAGAACCCACTGGAAGGCAGAAACTCCAGACATATCTGAAGGAACAGACTCCGGCCACACTATCTTTAAGAGCTGTGACACTCACCGCGAAGGTACATGGCTTCATTCTTGAAGTCAGTGAGACCAAGAACCCACCAGAAAGAATAAATTCCGGACACATTATTATATTTTTTTGAGACGGAGTCTCACTATTGTCCCAGCTTGGAGTATGGTGGCACAATCTTGGCTCACCACAACCTCCGCCACCTGGGTTCAAGCAGTTCTCCTGCCTCAGCCTCTCAAGTAGCTGGGATTACAGGCATGTGCCACCATGTCTGGTTAATTTTGTGTTTTTTAGTAGAGACGGGGTTTCTCTATGTTGGTCAGGCTGGTCTCAAACTCCCGACCTCAGGTGATCCGCCCGCCTCAGCCTCCCAAAGTGCTGGGATTACAGACATGAGCTACGAACCCAGCCCGTGGTCTTGTTTTTTAAGGAAACATTATTTTGAGATAATTACAGTTCTACGTGCTGTTGTAACAAGTAGTACAGAGGGACTCTAGAGAGATCCCTTAGGCCCTATGTCCCGGTCCCTCCAGCGGTAACAGCTCAGAAAACACAGTATCATAACCAGGATATTGACATCGATACAGTCAAGAGAGTCACCAAAAGAAACCCTCTCACTGCCCTTTATGAGGGACATGCACGTCCCTCCCGCCCTCAGCCCCTCCTTAACTCCTGGCAACCGCTGAAATACACTTCCTTTTTATAAGTTTGTTATTTCAACAATGTTATATAAATGGAATTGTACGGTATGTAGCCTTTTGGGAATAGCTTTTTTCAGTTACTCATTAGAGATTCCTCCAGGTTGTTGCATGGATCAATTGTTAATTCCTTTTTCTTGCCATGTAGTGTTCCGCTGTGTGGATGTAGAAGAAGCTGTTGAACCCTTCGCCCAGTGGATGACATCCGGGATGTTTCCAGTTTGGACTATTGTGAGTAAAGCTGTTATAATCCTCCAGATACAGGTTTTGTGTAACCACAAGACTTCCTTTGGGATAAATACCCAGGGGTACAATTTCTGGGTGTATAATAATTGCATGTTTAATTTTTTTTTTTTTTGAGATGGAGTCTTGCTCTGTCATCCAGGCTAGAGTGCAGCAGTGCAATCTCAGCTCACTGCAACCTCTGTCCCTGGGTTTCAAGCAACTCTCCTGCCTCAGCCTCCCCAATAGCTGGGATTACAGGCGCCTGCCACCATGCCTAGCTAATTTTTGTATTTTTAGTAGAGAGAGGGTTTCACCATATTGGCCAGGCTTGTCTCGAACTCTTGAGCTCAGGTGGTCCACCCACCTCGGCCTCCCAAAGTGCTGGGATTACAGGCATGAGCCACAGCGCCTGGCCTAATTTTTTTTTTTTTTTTTTTAGAAACTGCCAAACTCTTTACCAGATGGCCGTGTCATTCTACATCCCCACCAGCAATGTATGAGTGAACCAGTTTCTCCATATCCTCGCCAGCATTTTGTTTTGTCACTATTCATTAAAAGGCGAATAGAATGGCCTTCAGAGTGTCCATCGCAGAGGGCCTGAGCAGAGCTTAGAATGATGGGACTGGCCTCTGCCCAGGGCCCCTCTGCACAGCATGACAAAGCGGTGATATCTACTTATGGCTTCCATTTTCAGTTCCCTGGCGGCTGATGATACGGAGCATGTTGTATGCCTATTTGCCATCTGCATATCCTCTGCAGTGACATGACTCTTCATGGTTTTGGCCATTTTCTAATTGGATTTTTGTTTTTACTGTTATTATTTGAGAGTTTTTAAAAATATATTCTAGATATTTGTTTTATGGGATATGGGTGTTGCAGATACTTTCTCCCTGTTTGTAGCTTGTCTTTTCATGCCCTTCTTATGGGCTTTCACAGAGAAAAGACTTTGTGAGGTACAATTTACCAACATTTTAATGGGTAGTGCTTTGGGTGTCAAATCTAAGAACCCTTTGGTTAGTCCTAGATCCTGAAGACTTTTTCCTATATTTTTCTTTTTCTTTTTTTTTTCTTTCTTTTTTTTTTTTTTTTTGAGATGGAGTCTTGCTCTGTCTCCCAGGCTGGAGTGGTGCAGTGGCGTGATCTCGGCTCACTGCAAGCTCTGCCTCCCGGGTTCACGCCATTCTCCTGCCTCAGCCTCCCGAGTAGCTGGGACTACATGCGCCCACCACCACGCCTGGCTAATTTTTTGTATTTTTAGTAGAGACGGGGTTTCGCCGTGTTAGCCTGGATGGTCTTGACCTCCTGACCTCGTGATCCACCTGCCTCCGCCTCCCAAAGTGCTGGGATTACAGGCTTGAGCCACTGTGCCTGGCTGACTTTTTCCTATATTTTTCTTAAAGTTTTATAGTTTTACATTGTGCGTTTAAGTCCCTGGTACATTTGAGTTAAATTGTGATTAAGGTTTGTGAAGTTTAGGTTAAGGTTCATTTTGTGTGTATGTGCCTGTGAATGTCCAGTTGCTCTTCTCTGAAGAGGCTATCTTTTCTGCGTTGAATTTCTTTTGCATTTTTGTAACAAATTAGGTGGGCATATTTGTGTGGTTCTTGTCATGGGTTCTCTACCTTGTTCCATTGGTCTGCACTCTGCTAATATCACACACCCTTGTTTACTATAGCTGTATAAGTTATTAAATCATATAAATTAATTCTTCCTACTTTGTTCTTTGATTGATTTTTCAAACATTGAACCAGCCTTATATCTCTGGAGTACATCAATTGTCCATCATATAATTTTTTCATCTATTATTGACGTATTAGTAATGTTTTATTAATGATTTCTGCATCAGTATTCAAGAAAGATGCTGTTTTACAGTTTTGTTGTACTGTCTTTTTCTGGTTTTGGTATCAGGATAATACTAGCTTCATAAAGTCCATTTGCAAGTGAAATAAGCTAGCCACAGGAAGATAAATACTGCATGTTCTCACTTATATTTGGAATCTAAAATAGTCAGACTCATAGAAGAGAGTAGAATGGTGGTTGCCAGGGCTGGAGGGAGGGAGAAATGGGGAAATGGGGGGATGCTGGTCATGAGTGTAAATTTTCGGTTACTCAAGATGAGTAAGTTCTGGAGATGGAATGTACAGCATGGTGACTATAGTTAACACTATTGTATTTTATACCTGAAATTTGTTTAGAGGGTAGATCTTAAGTGTTCTCATCTTACACACACACACAAAGGTTAACTATGTGAGGCGATAAATATGTTAACTGACTTGACTATGGTGCTCATTGCACAATATATACATATATAAAAAATCAAGTTTTAAAATCGATACTTTTTTTTTGAGACGGAGTCTCGCTCTGTCACCCAGGCTGGAGTGCAGTGGCGCGATCTCGGCTCACTGCAAGCTCTGCCTCCTGGGTTCACACTGTGACATGGGGCTGGAGAGTTGATCTAAACTGAGGGAGGACAGTGAAGGTGTCCCTGGCCAGCTGAAGGCAAACTGCTTCAGGTGGGCCTTCTGGACAGGGATGGAGAAAAAGGTGTGTGTCAGATCAATAGTTACATACCATGTACCAGGATATGTGTTAATTTGCTCAAGCAATGAAACCGCATCTGGTACAGCAACTGCAATTAGAGTTATCACTTGGTTAAGCTTCTGGGAATCCACCGTCATTCTCCAGGATTCATCTGTCTTCTGCACAGGCCAGGAGAGTTGGACAAGGATGTGGGGTAGGAATCACCACCCCTCCATACTTCAAGTCTTTGATGATGGCACTCATCTATATCATTCCTCCAGGAAGGCGGTATTGGTGTGTTTTTTGTTTTAGTATTTTTCTAGGTAGAGATGGCTGTAACGCCTTCCATTTGTCCTTTCCCATCACAATTGCCCTCACTTTACAGCTCAGGGAATCCGTGTGGAAACTCTGCTAGCTGCTGAACACGTCTGTTCCAACTACACATCTGGACCCGGGAAATGACCAGAGAATGGGTTCCGGGACCCGCTGGGCCCACGGTGAGTTGGACCTGAGTTAAAGCTCCTGGTACCAAGATACGGAAAAACCTCTTTGACTGTCTTATTTCACTGGAAAACAGTATGGAGTTTACTCAAAAAAATTAAAAATAGAACTACCACATAATTCAACAATCCCACTTCTGGGGATTGTTGTATCCAGGATCTGGAAGAGAGATCTGCATCTCACGTTCATTGCAGCACTATTCACAGTAGCAAAGATACGGAAACAATCTAAGTGTCCATTGACAGGTGAATGGATAAAAAGAAAACGTGACGCACATACACACACAGCGGAATATTATTCAGCCACTTTAAAAAAGGAAGTCCTACCTATCAACAACATAAATGAACCTAGAGGGCACTATACTCAGTGAAGTGTGACAGAGACAGACAAATACTGTATGGTATCACTTATATATGGAATCTAAAAAGAAGAAACCTTTCCAACTCATAGAAGCAGAGAGCAGAGCAACCTGGTGGTTGCCAGGAAGGGAGGTAGGGGAGGAAATGGAGAGATCTTGATCAAAGTGTACAAACTTTCAGTTATAAGATGAAGGAATTCTAAAGATCTAATGTACAGCACGGTGAGCATAGTTAATAATACTATATTTTATACTTGAAGCTTGCTAAGAGAGTAGATCCGAAGTGTTCTCACCGAAAAAGGGAGGGGGTAAGTGTGGGAAGTATTGGGTAAGTGCCGTGGTTTGGATATTTGCCTCCAAATCTCATAATGTGAAATGCAATCCCCAGTGTTGAAGGTAAGGACTAATAGGTGTTTGGGTCATGGGCGTGGATCCCTCATTAATGGCTGGGTGCTGTCCTTGAGGTCATGAGTGAGTTCTTACTCTATTAGTTACCAAGAGATCTGATTGTTTAAAAGGGCCTGGCGTCTCTCTCTTGCCTCCTCTCTTGCCATGTGACATGCCTGCTCCCTTTTTGCCTTCCACCAACACTAAAGCCTTCCTGAGGCCTCCTCGGACTCTCAGTAGTTGCTGGTGCCGTGTTAGTGCAGGCTGCAGAACTGTGGGCCAAACAACCTGTTTTCTGTATAAATTACCCATCCTCAGGTATTCCTTTACAGCAATGCGAAACAGACTAATGCAGCATGCTAATTAACTTTATCGTGTTAATAATTTTATTTTATTATTTATTTACTTAGAGTCTCATTTTGTCACCCACGCTGGAGTGCAGTGGCACCATCTCAGCTAACTGCAACTTCTGCCTCCCGGGTTCAAGCAATTCTCCCACCTCAGCTTCCTGAGTAGTAGCTGGGATTAAAGGCGCATGCCACCACACCTGGCTAATTTTTTGTATTTTTTGGAGAGAGGGGGTTTCGCCGTGTTGCCCAGGCTGATCTCAAACTCCTGGCCTCAAGTAATCCTCCTGCTGTGGCCTCCCAAAGTGCCGGGATTACAGGTGTGAGCTACCAGGGCTGGTAATCATTTTAAAGTGTTAACATATGTGAAATCATCAGTTGTACACCTTAAATAGATACAATTTTCTGTCAATTATGCCTCAATAAATTGAAGAAAATAAACTTTTTTCTGGGTATATTTTCTGAAAACTAAAGTGATTTAAGTTACATAAACAGAAAATAGTATCAAACTGAAAATAGACCCAAATTTTAACAGTTTTTATTTTACTAGAAATAATACTCTTTAGTTTTTCATTTTGTTTTTATATAATCGTATATTTCTTTCTTTTCTTTTTTTTCTTTTCTTTTTTTTTGAGACGGAGTCTTGCTCTGTCACCCAGGCTGGAGTGCAGTGGCGCGATCTCAGCTCACTGCAAGCTCCTCCCACGTTCACACCATTCTCCTGCCTCAGTCTCCCGAGTAGCTGGGACTACAGGCACCCGCCACCACGCCCGGCTAATGTTTTGTATTTTTAGTAGAGATGGGGTTTCACCATGTTAGCCAGGATGGTGTCGATCTCCTGACCTCGTGATACGCCCGCCTCGGCCTCCCAAAGTGCTGGGATTACAGGCGTGAGCCACCGCGCCTGGCCCAGAAAATGAAAAAATTTAAAAATCATCCTAGAAATTGTCAAATGGCTGATTTCAGACCAATTATCTTGCTAAAGAAACGTAGAAAAGTCAGTCAAAACAGAAAACATATATTTTTGAAGGAATTAAGGAGCTCTTAAGGCAGCCAAGACGTGATAGGGCTTCTTTTTTTTTTTTTGGAGATGGAGTTTCGAGCCCAGACTGTAGTGCAATGGCGTGATCTCAGTTCACCGCAACCTCCCTCCACCTCCCAGGTTCAAGCGATTCTCCTGCCTCAGCCTCCCGAGTAGCTGGGATTACAGGCATGCACCACCATGCTCGGCTAATTTTGTATTTTTAGTAGAGACGGGGTTTCACTGTGTTAGCCAGGATGGTCTCGATCTCCTGACCTCGTGATCTGCCTGCCTCGGCCTCCCAAAGTGCTGGGATTACAGGCGTGAGCCACCGCGCCCGGTCATGTGATGGGGCTTCCATCACAGACAGGAGGGAAGCCCTGAGAAGCCAGCCTGGCCTTTGGAGTGACTTCTCCCCTGTGAATATTTGCCGCTTGGAAAGCAGGAGCTGAGAGGCAGAAAATCTGTGCACAGTAGAGACAAAAGCCGGAGTTCAGGGGCCGATAACACCGCAGGTATTCAGCTGTGAACCTTGTAGGCTTACACCCTAGCAGGAGGGCTGAACTTGACATACAGTGAAGACCAATTTGGATCCAGCTCAATGAGTGATTGGATTAAGGTGGGCTACCTCTTGCCTATTTAGATAATTAACTAAATGTAAATGGACTGGGTATTCTTGGAAAGAGAAACTTTCAACTACAGGCATATAGTAAGAAAATATATATGTGGTCTCTGCCCCAGTGACCTGACGCACAACTTCTAAAGCCCTCGGAATCTCCAAAGCAATTTTGTATGCTAATGACATGACTGGTGGCTTGGGACTCCTGGACGGCCTCAGGACAGGGGCTGATTGCCAAGGGAACCAACCTGGTGATTAGAGATTTGGAACTTTTTGGCCCATTCCCCAATCTCCAGGGAGCAGAGTTAATTACCAACAACCAATGATTTAATCAATCCTGCCAATATAATGAAGCTGTCATAGAAATCCTAAATGATAGGGCGTGGAGAGCTTCTGCTGGCTCCCCTCCGTCACCGACTTGCAGACTCCCAAGGAGGGAGAAGTATGCATCCCCGACCCATTGGCGTTGAGTTTGGCCACGAGACTTGGTTTGCCCAATGACTAGTAAGCAGATGTTATAGTCACTACTTCTGAAGAGAAGCTTTAAGAGCCAACGCCGTTGCTGCTTTCTCTCTGCCAGAGAATGACAGTTTGCTCATTCAGTGCAGGTACTAGAATACCTCATACTGGGGTAAAGAAGACATGTGTGTTATACAGGAACGGAGCTGCAGCTCACAAGTAGCAGGTAAGAGAAATAAAACCTGTCTAACGTAAGCTGCTTAGAGCCGGGACCGTTTGTGATTGCCGCAAAGCTGACTGATAGAACTTGCATGCAGTAATATGCAAACATAAGGCATTGCCTTTGGGTCCAGACAGCAGGTGGCTAAGAAACCTATTGGATGATATCAAGTTGACAACCCATGTTGTGTAGTGGGAAACCTTTTTGTAAAACGGTACCCTGCAATATTATAGAAGGCATGGACCTAAAAGGTTAGCTTTAAGAGGCTGAGAAATACATGATTACTGGTGTGGTTTATTTATTTGTTTATTTATTTATTTATTTAATTTTGAGACAGAGTCTGGCTTCGTTGCCCAGGCTGGAGTGCAGTGGCACCATCTAGGGTCACTGTACCCTCCGCCTCCCTGGTTCAAGTTCAAGTCATTCTCCTGCCTCAGCCTCCCAAGTAGCTGGGACTACATGTGTGCGTCACCATGCCTGGCTAATTTTTTGTATTTTTAGTGGAGATGGGGTTTCACCATGTTGGCCAGGCTGGTCTTGAACTGCTGACCTCAGGTGATCTGCCCGCCTCGGCCTCCCAAAGTGCTAGGATTATAGGCGTGAGCCACCAAGCCTGGCCTTGTGTGGTTTATTTATTAGTTGGTTCTGCATTTGACAAGGAACTCTGAAGGAAAGATGAATCCAAAAAAATTTAGCAAGCAGGGATTAAAAAGAAATGAGAAGACCCAAATAATCTAGGACTTGCAAGTGTGAAAGATTCAAATGTTTCTCATTGTATAATATGTTTCTCAACTATGTAAGATAAAGCTGAAAATCTTTGCACGAAAAAGGCTAAACCACAATCATTAAGATGGACAAAATGATTCACTGGAAAGAAGCTAGGTCTGTAATCCCTCAGAAGTTTCTTAACCTCAAAGTATTAATACTAGCTGACATGGAAAATGAGCAATGAATCTTAGCTTTGAGATTTGGGGGGTCTGATGAGCATAACCTAATCAAGACAACAACATGGATGAAATCTTTCAACCATTTACTATTCCAAGAGACGATCTTGACGACTGCTTTCTCTTCAGTCCCTCCACACTTCTTTACTGGATCTGGACTCACTTGATAACAGTGTTTTCTACTTCAGTGAAAAAGGGAAGAAATGAAAAGAGAACAAAACAGAATTTCTACAGCTCCTATTACCACATTCACACAAGTACCCACATCCTCATCCTTCCTGTTACCACAGATCTGTGCTCTTCTGTACAGTAACCACTAGCTGCGAATTTAAATTAATTACATTTTATAAAATTTAAAATTCATGTATTAAGTTGCACTGGCCACATTTCAACTGCTTAATCGCCACAGCTGGCTCGTGGTTGCCATATCAGGCAGCACATATACAAAATGTTTTTATCGTCACAGAAAATGTGATGGAATGGAGCTGCCATTCACTCTCTTATATAAGGCCACAGGTGCGATAGTTCCCATCCCTCTATCCCACTCAGATACTCTGACCTAGTGAATTTCACCTCTCTCTTCTACCTTGTCCAACTTTTTCCTGTCTATTGATTCATTCCCATTATAAATGTGTTCTAATATTTCCAACTTAAAAATTTCCCCAGACTTCACTTTACCCTCCAGCTAACACTTCATTTACTCTATTTTGAAAAAAAGAAAAAAAGTCTTTAAAGAATTTTCTACATTTTCTTTCTTATATTTATGTGCTCTTACCTTCCCTTAGACGAAATCCAATCTGGTGTTACTCCCCCACTCCCTTACCCTTAACTGAATCACAATCTATTATTCACAATGTCAAGGGTAAATTTAAAAACAATTATTGAAATATAAAACAGAAAAACATGACCTATTCTAAAGAAAAAAAATCAAAAAATTTTAAATTATCCAGATGATGGAGTAGCAGATAAGAATTTTTAAGTAGGTATGATAACTAGGATTAAGAAAGTAAATAAAAACATGCTTGGAAACAAATGAAAAACTAGAATATCTCAACAGAGAAAAAGAAACCAGTGTGAAAATGAAACAATGTTTGACTTTAAAAATATACTATCTGGCCGGGTGTGGTGGCTCACGCCTGTAATCCCAGCACTTTGAGAGGCCGAGGTGGGTGGATCACCTGAGGTAAGGAGTTCGAGACCAGCCTGGCTAACGTGGTGAAACCCCTCTCTACTAAAAATACAAACATTAGCAGGGCGTGGTGGTGCTTGCCTGTAATCCCAGCTACTCAGGAGGCTGAGGCAGGAGAATTGCTTGAACCCAAGAGACGGAGGTTGCAGTGAGCCGAGATTGATTGTGCCACTGCACTCCAGCCTGGGCGACAGAGTGAGACTCCATCTCAAAAAAAAAAAAAAAAAAATGCACTATCTGAAAGAAAACTTCACTGGATGGGCTTCACTACAGATTGGAGATGACAGAAGAAAGTGTCAGTAAATTTGAAGACAGATCCAAGGAAATGCTTGTCTGAAGGATAGTGGGAAAGAAAGAAAGCGCTCTGTGGAAAACATAGAGTTTAAAAATCTCTGTAACTGGTGGGTTAGGAGGAGAGAAGAAAAAAAAATGAAACAGAAAAAAAAATTTTAAGAAATAATGCACTCTTTTTTTTTTTTTTGAGAGGGAATCTAACCCTGTCGCCCAGGCTGGAGTGCAGTGGCGTGATCTTGGCTCACTGCAACATCTGCTTCCCCAGTTCAAGCAATTCTCGGCTTCAGCCACCCAAGTAGTTGGAATTACACGTGCCCACCACCATGCCGAGCTAATTTTTGTATTTTTAGTAGAGACAGGGTTTCACCATCTAGGCCAGGCTGGTCTCGAACTCCCGACCTCATGATCCACCCATCTCAGCCTCCCAACGTGCTGGGATTACTGGTGTGAGCCACCGCACCCAGCTGCACTTGTCTTTTCAGAGGCTGAATACTATTCCATTTTAGGTATACACCGCATTTTCTTTATCTGTGGATGTGGAATACTTAGGTTGTTCCGTATCTTGGCTGTCGTGAGTAATGCTACAATAAACATGAGAATGCAGATATCGCTTTGAGATTCTGATTTCGATTCTTTTGCATATACCCAGAAGTAGGATTGTTGGTTCATATGGTAGTTCTATTTTTAATTTTCTTAGTAAACTCATACTGTTTTCCGGTGAAATAAGACAGTCAAAGAGGACAAATACTGCGTGATTCCACTTGTATGATATATCTAAAATAGTTAAACTCGGCCAGGTGTGGTGGCTTAAGCCTGTAATCCCAGCACTTTGGGAGGCTGAGGCAGGCAGATCACGAGGTCAGGAGTTTGGGACCAGCCTGGCTAACATGGTGAAACCTCGTCTCTACTAAAAATACAAAAATTAGGCTGGGTGCAGTGGCTCATGCCTGTAATTGCAGCACTCTGGGAGGCCGAGGCAAGTGGATCATTTGAGGTCAGGAGTTCAAGACCAACCTGACCAACATGGTAAAACCCCGTCTCTACTAAAAATACGAAAATTAGCTGGGCGTAATGGCAGGTGCGTGTAGTCCCAGCTACTCAGGAGGCTGAGGCTGGAGAATCGCTTGAACCCAGGAGATGGAGGTTGCAGTGGGCCGAGATCACGCCACCGCACTCCAGCCTGGGTGACAGAGCAAGACTCCGTCTTGGGAAAAAAAAAAGCTAAACTCATAGAAACAGAGGGTAGAATGGTGGTTGTCAGGGGCTGGGGGGCGGCATAAATGGAGGTGTACTGCTCAGCAGGTGGACAGTTTCGGTTATGCCAGATGAGTGTGCTCTAGACAGCTGCTGCACAACACTGTCCCTATATTAACAATACTGTGTTGTGGGCTTAAACATTTGTCAGGAAGATAGATTTCATGTTAAATGTTCTTACTACTTTTTTTTTTCTGAGGGGACAGAGTTTTCTCTTGTTGCCCAGGCTGGAGTGCAAATGGTGCGATCTTGGCTCACCGAAACCTCCGCCTCCCGCCTCGTGGGTTCAAGCGATTCTCCTGCCTCAGCCTCCCGAGTAGATGGGATTACAGGCGTCCGCCACCATGCCAGCTAAATTTTGTATTTTTAGTAGAAACAGTGTTTTGCCAGGTTGGCCAGGCTGGTCTTGAAATCCTGACCTCAGGTGATCCACCTGCCTCGGCCTCCCAAAGTGCTGGGATTACAGGCATGAGCCATGGCACCCGGCCTTTTTATGTTTTATTTTTTTTGAGATGGAGTCTTGCTCTGTCCCAGGCTCAAGTGATCCTCCCGCCTCAGCCCTTCGGAGTAGCTGGGACCAGAAGTGCATGCCACCGGGCCTGGCTAATTTTTTCTTTCTTCTTCTTCTTCTTTTTTTTTTTTTTTTTGGTATTTTTGGTAGAGATGGAGTTTCGCCATATTGCACAGGCTGGTCTCAAACTTCTGAGCTCAGGTGATCCACCCGCCTCAGCCTCCCAAAGTGCTGGGATTACAGGCATAAGCCCCGTGCCTGGCCTTCTTACTACAATTTTTTAGAAACGAAATGAAACAATGTCCCTAGATTTTTCAATGAATGAAAGCCATAAATTTAGAGAATCACATTACAGGATTAAAGGAAACCTCACTTAGGCACATAATAGTCAGCCTACTACAAACCAAAGATAAAGACAAAATGTTGAAATCAGCCAGAGGGAAATGGCACATGTCATACAAGGAAACAATAAATGAAAATTACCACTGACAGTTCTTTATCAGAGGGCAGAAGAGTTGGGTAGACCTCTTTAAAAGAGCAAAACTGTCAATCAGCATTCTATATCTAGTACAATTATTCTTCCAAACTGAAGAGAAAATAAAAATACTTTCAGGTAAAAGAAAACAAAGATGATTTCTTGCCAGTAGAGCTGCATTGTAATAAATGCTAAAGGAGGCCAGGTGTGGTGGCTCACACCTGTAATCTCAGCACTTTGGGAGGCCGAGGCGGGTGGATCACGAGGTCAGGAGATCGAGACCATCCTGGCTAACACGGTGAAACTCCGTCTCTACTAAAAATACAAAAAAATTAGCCGGGCGCGGTGGTGGGCGCCTGTAGTCCCAGCTACTCGGGAGGCTAAGGCAGGAGAATGGCGTGAACCCGGGAGGCAGAGCTTGCAGTGAGCCGAGATCGCGCCACTGCACTCCAGCCTGGGCGACAGAGCGAGACTCCGTCTCAAGAAATAAATAAATAAATAAATAAATGCTGAAGGAGATATTTTAAGGAAAATGAAAGTAGATGCAACAAAGCACAACAAAACGGTAAATCTATGAGTAGATATTTTTAAATTGTTCTCTTAGTTTATCCAAAATTTATATAAATAAAAAAGTATGGTATTGTATTGTGGTTATACATGTAACTGTGGTAATTTTTTTTTTTTTTTTGAGACAGAGTCTTGCTCTGTTGCCCAGGCTGGAGTACAGTGGCATGATCTCGGCTCACTGCAACCTCTGCCTCCCCAATTCAAGCAATTCTCCTGCCTCAGCCTCCTGAGTAGCTGGGACCACAGGCACGCACCACCATGCCTGGCTATTTTTTGTATTTTTAGTAGAGATGGGGTTTCACCATGTTGGCCAGGCTGGTGGTCTCGAACTCTTGACCTCAGGTGACCCACCCACCTCGGTCTCCCAAAGTGCTGGGATGACAAGCATGAGCCACCGCACCTGGCCAACTGTGGTATTTATAATAACTATGTTATAAAGGATGGTGGTCAATGGAACTATAGAGCTGTAGGGTCTCTACCTATGATGTGAAGGTGGCATAATGTCAACAGTTATACTAAACGTTCTAATCAGTAGGCACAGATTGCAGTAATGAGTGAAAAAGGAAAGACTCAACCATTAGATGTCTATAACAAATCTGCTTTAAACATAGGCATGGATATTTGAAAGTAAATGGAAGGAAATCTATAAACCATATAAACATAGCATATAGGCAGGCGTGGTGACTCAGACTGTAACCCCAGCACTTTGGGAAGTTGAGATGGGAGGATCGCTTGAGCCCAGGAGTTTAAGACCCACCTGGGCAACAAAGTAAGACCCCATCTCTACAAAAAATTTTAAAACATTAGCTGGGCGTGGTGGTGCATGGCTCTGGTCCTAGCTACTCAGGATGCTGAGGTGGGGGCATTGCTTGAGCCCAGGAGTTTGAGGTCGTAGTGTGCAATACCCATACCTGTAAATAGTCATGGCACTTCAGCCTGGACAACATGGTGAAACCTTGTCTCTACAAAAAATACCAAAATTAGCTGGGCGTGGTGGCAGTGCCTGTAATCCCAGCTACTTGGGAGGCTGAAGTGGGAGGATCACTTGAGCATGGGAGGTCGAAGCTGCAGTGAGCTGAGATGGTGCCACTGCACTCCAGCTGACAGAGTAAGACCCTGTCTCAAAAAACAAAACATAAGCATAATATACCTAATACTAATATCAAATAAAATTTAAGGGCTGGGCACAGTGGCTCATGCCTGTCATCCCAGCACTTTGGGAGGCTGAGGCAGGTGGATCACCTGAGGTTAGGAGTTCGAGACCAGCCTGGCCAATATGGTGAAAGCCCATCTCTACTAAAAATACAAAAATTAGCCGGTCGTGGTGGCGCCCGCCTATAATTCCAGCTACTCAGGAAGCTGAGGCAGGAGAATTGCTTGAACCCGGGAGGTGGAGGTTGCGGTGAGCAGAGATCACACCACTGCACTCCAGCCTGGGCAAGTCAGAGTAAGACTCTGTCTCAAAAAAAAAAAAAAGCGACTTTCAGATAAAATATGTTGTTAAAGACAAATATTTTATAATTATAAAAGGATCAATGGACTAGGAAGACGTATCAGTCATAAATATGTATCCATCTAATAACAGAGCTTCAAAACACATGATGAAAATGGAGAAGATCGAGAGACGAACTTCTGAAATGGCTGAGTTAGGAGCCACCAATCATCTCCACAAGAAGCAACAATATAACTAGATAAAATTGGCAAAAACAGCTATTTAAATGCTGAAAATGTACCAAAGGGGAACAACAAATTGAGAATCATTTACTCAAGAAAATCTACTGACGTTTGGTCAGAAGATAGAGAGTCTAGGAGTTCTCCAATCACTGCTCCCCTTCCCCCGTGGTATAGATGTTCTATCCAGCCGCAGGGCAGGTCCTCAGGATCGGGAGCTCTCCTGTCTGTCCATAGCAGAGCATGGAAAATTCAATGCCCAAGGGTGTTGTAAAAAACAATAGGGATCTTAGTGGCAAACAGTCACATAAAGCCAATATTGCAGCTATCCTGAGGTCAAGATATTGGTTGGGACAAGCATCCAAATGGTAGGCCAACCAGGAATTTAACAGGGATAGCCAGTGGACGAGACAGCCAAGGAGGGATGTTTCAGACCCAACTTACCCCGGGGGTCTGGAAAGATGTGTATACACAAAGTCGTGCTAGTTCAGGGCAAGTGAGGGAAGGCCCCAGTGATGGGTAAGTATGGGATGTTAAAAGAAAAGCTTCAGCCAAATTAATTTAAAGAAGTTTAATTGAGCAATGAACAATTTGTGAATCAGGCAGCCCCAGAATCACAGCAGATTCAGAGAGACTCCAGGGATGCCTTGTGGTCAGAACAAATTTATAGACAAAAAAAAAAGAGAAGTGCCATACAGAAGCCGGCAGTGAGCTACAGAAACAACAGGATTGGTTACAGGCTGGCGTTTGCCTTGTTTGAACACTTAGAAATCGGCAGTGAGGTACAGAAACAACAGGATTGGTTACAGGCTGGCGTTTGCCTTGTTTGAACACTTAGCAATCTACGAGTGTTTGAAGTATGACCTCTAGGATTGGCCAAGACCCAGCTACTGTTACAGGAGCATACTCCCAAGTTAGGTTTGCAATCTTGTCTGCCTATTAAGCTAGGTTACAGTTTGTCCACAAGGACTCAAATATAGAGGTATGGAGTCCTTCTCAGGCCACATTTAGTTTGCTTTAACAGGAGCCTTTCAAAGAAGAAAAAATAAAAAAATTAAGTACAGATAGCAAATAAGCACATTAAAATATGTTGAATATCATTGGGCATTTGGGAAATGCAAATTGAAACCACAATGAGATATTACTACACACTTATCACAATAAACTAAAATTAAAAAACAAAACACCAAACGCTGGCGAGAATGTGGAAAAGTTGGATCTCTAGTACACACCCGTCGGGAAAGTAAAATGGTGCAGCCAGGCCGGGTGCGGTGGCTCACGCCTGTAACCCCAGCACTTTGGGAGGCCGAGACGGATGGATCATGAGGTCAGAAGATCAAGACCATCCTGGCCAACATGGTGAGCCCCGTCTCTACTAGAAATACAAAAATTAGCTGGGTGTGGTGGCACGTGCCTGTAATCCCAGCTACTCGGGAGGTTGAGGCAGGAGAATCACTTGAACCAGGGAGTTGGAGCTTGCAGTGAGCCGAGATCGCGCCACTGCACTCCAGCCTGGCGACAGAGCGAGGCTCCGTCTCAAAAAAAAAAAAAAAAAAAAAGGTGCAGCCACTCTAGAAAAATAGTTTGGCAGTTCCTTATAAAACGAAACATGTATTTCCTATACAACCCAGCAATCACACTGTTGGGTGTTTCTTTGTGAGAGATGACAACTTGTGTTCACATAAAACTTGTACACAAATGTTGATGGCAGCTTTGTTTGTTTAAAAAAAATGAAATAACTTCAAGTCTTTCAATGTGTGTGTGAATGGTTAAACGAACTCTGGCACAACCATAGAGGAGAATACTTCTTAGCGATAAAATGGAATGAACTATTGATGTAATCACCAACCTGGGTGAATCTCAAGGCATTGTACTTACTGAAAAGAGTCAAGCTGAAAAGGTTACAAAGTGTATGAGTCTATTTATATAACATTCTCAAAATGAGGAGCTGTAGAGACGGAGAACAGATGAGTGGTTGCCACAGGACAGGGACTGAGGGAGAGAGAAAAACTGGTTAAGATGTCATATAGTTAACAGTATTGTACCAACGTCAATTTCCCAAATTGGTTTTGTACTACAGTAATATAAAAATGTCACCATTGAGGGAAGCCGGATAAAGGACACAGAGATATCTATTTATTATTGCAAATTCTTCTGCATCTACAATTACTTTAAAAAAATAAATATTTTTAAATCTCTCCCTGCAAAGGAAAATCCAAGTTGAATGGCTTCACTTGCAAATTCTGCCAAACGTCTGAAGAAAAAATATCAATCCCTTTGCAAACCTGTCCAGAAAACAAGGAACAGAACATGTGTCAACTTGTTCTATGAGACCAGTACTACCTAGTACAAAGCCAGACAAAGACATCACAAGAAAACTATGCTAAAGATTAATATCCCTCATGAATCTACAAAAATCCTCAACAAAATACTATCAACCGGAACCCACCAACATATAAAGAGGGTGATTCACCGTGACCAATTGAAATTTATCCCTTGTATACAAGGTGGGCTTAACCCTCAAACATCAATTAATGTAATGTATCATATTAATGGAATAAAGAAAATAAACCCATGATCCTCTTAATAAAAACAGGAAAATAATGGGCAAAATCCAACAAGCATTTATAATTAAAAACTCTAAACAAATCAAGAATAGAAGAGAACTTCTTGGGCGGGCGCGGTGGCTCACGCCCGTAATCCCAGCACTTTGGGAGGCTGAGGCAGGCGGATCACGAGGTCAGGAGATCGAGTCCATCCTGGCTAACACAGTGAAACCCCGTCGCTACTAAAAATACAAAAAATTAGCCGAGCGTGGTGGCGGGCACCTGTAGTCCCAGCTACTCGGGAGGCTGAGGCAGGAGAATGGCGTGAACCCGGGAGGCAGAGCTTGCAGTGAGCCGAGATCTCGCCACTGCACTCCAGCCTGGGCGACAGAGCGAGACTCCGTCTCAAAAAAATAAAATAAAATAAAATTAAAAAAGAGGAGAACTTCTTTAACTTAAAAGGGGACAAAAAACCAGCAGCTGATATCATACTGAATGATGAAAGACAATTCTTTCCTCGTAAGGAAAAGTATCTGTTCTTACCACTTTTATGCAACATTGTACTAAAACTTCTAGCCAGTGAATCAAGTGAGAAAAAAAATATTTAAAAAGAAAAGGAAGAAGTAAAGCTACCTTTATTTACAGACAACATGATCATGTATATAGAAATCCTAAGGAATCCACCCAAAAACATTAGAACTATAAATGAGTTTAGCAAGTGTTTTGAGTTGAAGTGTGTCCCTACCCCGCACCCCGCCCCAAATGCCCTGCCACCCCAGTACCTCAGAATGTGAACTTCCTTAGAAATCATGTCATTAATTAAGACAGGATCATACTGGAGTAGGGCGGGCCCTTAATTCAATATGGCTCCTTATAAGAGGAGAAGAGATCTGGGCTCACTGCAACCTCCACCTCCCGGGTTCGAGTGATTCTCCTGCCTCAGCCTCCCAAGTATCTGGGATTACAGGCGCCCACCACGCCTGGCTAATTTTTTGTATTGTTAGTAGAGACAGTTTCACCATGTTGGCCAGGCTGGTCTCAAACTCCTGGCCTCAGGCAATCCTCCAGCCTTGCACCCCAAAGTGCTGGGATTACAGGTGTGAGCCAAGGTGCCCAGCCTTAACAGATTTCAAAAGATTGAAATCCTACAGAATATGCCTCCGACTAGACATTATTCAATTAAAATAAAAAACAAGGGGTTATCTAGGAAAACCCCAAATATTTGAAAATTAAAGAATATACTTCAAAATATTCCATGAGTCAAAGAAGAAATCACACAAAATTAGAAGCATTTTGTAGAATGAAGCTAAGACAGAGCTTGGAGGGGAATTTATAGCCATAAATGCTTTGGTTAGAAAAGAATCTTTGAAATTCCTTTCTCTCTTCCCCTTCTTGTATGTCCATTTTTTACATGTTTTCTCATTGTCCCACAGTTCTTAGATAGGCTCTGTCTTTTCCATTCCTTCTTCCTCTTTGCATTCCTCCAGGTGCACTGATTCTGTTCTCAGTCATGTCTAATCTTTTGGTAAGCCATCAAAGGCATTCTCCATTTCAATTATAGTGAGTTTTTCTTTTTATTTCCAGCATTTCCTTTTGATTTTTTCTTAAAGTTTCCATCTCTCTGCTTATATTACATATGTGTTGGGAAAAGCTGGGTGTTGGGAGAAGCTGAGGCAGGGCTTGCATGTCTGACATAATGTAAAAGAGTCTTGGAGCATGTCCGGGGGCGAGGGTCTAAAACCTCTTGTGGCCTTTGGAACACCCAGTTCTGTGCTAAAGGGTGGAAGGCTGCCCTGTCGCACCGTAGTCTAAGCCCAGGGCATAAAACCCCTCATGGCTTGGATACAGTCCAGGTCTCGTGGCTCTAGAATGTGTCTAGACTTGCTGGCTCCTTGCTCTTTGCTCTCCCAGGATCGATTGTATCTTGAATTAAAAGAACCTGCTCTCCATGATCTCAAGCAGCAGAGCAAATGCTAAACCATCACAGCTGTAAATCATGTAAATCATGTGCTTGATGCAACGCGCCCTTTTGACCTCCACATTCTCACCACCTGTTTCTTTGTTGGATTACCAATAAGTAGCGTGGGGCCCCAGCACTCAGGGCCTTCGCAGCCTCCATACACTAGTGATGGCCCTGTGGTCCCACTTCTCTCTCTCAGACTGTCTTTTTCTCAATCCTTTGACTCCACCAGGCTTCGTCGCCCCCACGACCTGGTGTTGGGTCTGATCACCCCAACACATATGTGTTCTCGCATCTTGTCTACTTTTTCCACTAGAGCTGTTGGCATATTATAGGTTTGTTTTTTGTTTTTTTGAGATGGTGTCTGTCTCTGTTGCCCAGGCTGGAGTGCAGTGGCATGATCTCGGCTCATTGTAACCTCTGCCTCCTGGGTTCAAACGATTCTCCTGCCTCAGCCTCCAGTGTCACTGGGATTACAGGTGCCCACCGCCACGCCTGGCTAACTTTTTGTATTTTTTAGTAGAGACAGGGTTTCGCCATGTTGGCCAGGCTGATCTTGAACTCTTGACCTCAGGTGATCAAACTGCCTCAGCCTCCCAAAATGCTGGGATTATAGGTGTGAGCCACTGCACCTGGCCAATTATAATTTTAAGATGACAATCTAATGACTCCAACCTCTCTGCCATATCTGAGTCTGGTCTGATGCTTGCTTTGTCTCTTAAAACTGTGCTTTTGTCTTTTAATATGCTCTGTAATTTTTTGTTAACAGCCAGACATTTTGTCCTGGGTTAAAGGAACTGAGGTAAGTAGGCCTTCGCTGTGAGGTTTTGTGTTTATCTGGCTAAGACCTAGGTTGCATTTACTATGCTGCAGGCATCAGAGGCTAACATTCCTTCTGGTGTCCTTGCTTTGCCTCCCCTGTTGTCTTTGGGTTTCTCTAGAGACCTCTTCCTACATAATGTCTGAGACACACAGTGTTTTCAGTTGTCCCCTGCTGAGCCCTACTGATGTGATGGTCAACTCTTGGGGTAGGGAAGCCTTCTGAAGTCTTAGGATTAGGTCTCAGCCTGTGAATGGGCCTGTGGCCCCTGGGCTGTGACCTTCACCACACTTCTCTGTTGTGTTTCATTTTCCCTTTCCATGAGACAGGGAGGCCGGTGTGGGTGGGCGCTAGGTATTTCCCTTCTTACTGCTCTAGTTACTGCTGCCGCCCTTGCCCCGTTCTCCTTGTTTTCTGGAGTTCTAATAACATTTATATTGAACCTTTTGATTGTGTCCCACATTTATCTTACACTCTCCTCTTCATTTTAATTTTTTTCTTTTAGTGTTTCAGTTTGGATCCTTTCTATCATTTTATTTTCTTATTTATTAGTCCCATATTCTTCCCTTTTCAATCTCTGCCATACCCTGTTCTATTTCCAATAAGTTCCTAATTATACATATTGTGTTTTTAGCTTTAAAAATGTCCATTTGACTCATATATGTATATATGAGTCCTATATATAAATTCTAATTCTGTGTTGAAATTTACTGCCTTTCCATCTATTTTGTCATTCTTTTCTACTCTTCTGAACATATGATTATTTTAAAGTCCTTTATGACCTGTGTGTCTGCTCCTGAGTCTGCTTTGATTCTCCCAGGCTTTATTCACAGGTTCTGTCTCTACATTCCCATAACATTCACTAGTGCACTGGGCATTGTACGTGAAATACTGTAATAACCCCAGATGTCTTCATCTTCCACCAGAGAGAGTCTGTCTTTCTTCCAGAAGGTAGACTGGGTGAGATCTGATCATCTGAGTTAAACAACAGACTGGGCTGAGTCAAATCTTTGTTGCAGTTCTGGCAACATTCAGTCAGTGTCTGCTTCATCCTGTTCTTTAGATTTGGCCCTCCTGAGCCCAGTGCATTTTTGTCTTCTGGGGCTTAGGGAATATGTGAATTTTTGCTTGGCCTCAGAGAGAACTGTGGCTTAGCTCTTTGTCTTTCCACTCATGCAGCTTCAGAATTCTGCACATCTCCCTACAGGGGGATCACGTTGCAACATTCAACGCTGGGCTGGCTTGTCTGTCTCCTTACCACTTACCTTCTTCCCAGGCCAGGCTTAGATTCTCAGCCTGTAGCTGGCGCTGGATAACAGATGCTTCCAGGGAAAGGCATTTTTGTGATCAACAGCCTCAATTCCCCATTCCGTCTGGGGCGCTCCACTCTCTCATTTTGTTCTCACAGACCCTGTCCTTCGCAGGCCTTTCTTACCTAAGCACCAAGAGACAGTGAGAAATTCCCTTCTGCTTTTCTGAGAAGAATGAATTTCCACTTAGCTCTGAGAATGACAAATTTCCTTTCTCCTACAAAAGAACTAATTTTTCTTTTGCCATAGCAACAGGTTACTATATGAACCAGTGGAAAACCCATTCTAATTTATCAACAACAGGGTTTTTACTTATTTGTCATTTACCAGTCCACACACTTCTGAAATGCAGCCAATCCATGATAGAAGAGCAGGCATCAGCCACAACCACAGTCTAGGCATCATGCTAAAATTCCGACAACTCCTAAACACATCTGCCTCTGATGGTCCACAAATCCCTGAACTCCAAGTGAGATAGAAACCATTGTTCATGACAACAGATTCCTCTTCACTGCCCGGAGATCACTTAAGCCAGACTCCTCTCCACATGCCCTGTGGGAGAAAATGTGGGAAGCAGCTGTGTAGTGATTGCGAATATTTTTATCTAAGACAGACTGAACTCCAACTCAGTGGGTGTCCCAGAGTGTAGACGGGGCTATACTTTAGCCCAGCCTGGATCCCCAGCTCTGTGGTACGCAGCAATAGAGATGCTTAATTTGAAGTCTAAGGAATGCAGGTGGGTTGAAATTCATAACCCCCTTGAATCTATCTGCAAATCGTGTGTATATATGTGCAGTTTTCTGGCAAAAGATTTCACAGCTTTTATCACATTTTTAAGAAGTTAGTGCTTCCAATGGCTAAGAATGTCTCAAATGAATAAATGAATAAGCATATCCTGCATCTGCATCTTCTAGGGCGCCACAAACATGGTTACTGAGTGTGGAATGCATTCACCCCTTCCCTTATCCACTCAATCACACTGAGTGGCCCCCGCTGTGAGTTCACAAGGAGAGGAACTTTGGGGTCTGGGCGTGAGTCGGATGTGTGCCCTGTCTCCGGGGAGCATCAGGGAATCTGAGACGGAGGCTGAGCAAGGGAGCGACCGGAGCAGTCAGAGGAGAAAGGAGAGAGGTGGACGATGCCCACATGAAGAGGAGGCAGCATTGGAAATGGGCTTCGTCAGAAGGAAGTCAGGATGCGAGGCAGATATTCCTGGCAGAGTGGGAAGATACAGCATCTGTTCAGGGAAAGGGGGCTGTTCTGTTGGATCAAAGAACATCTTACGTGTCAGAAAAAAGCAGGAGATGGATATGGGATCAGAAGAACTGGATTCTAGCCCCAGTCTGCCCTAGCTTGTTGGGTGAGCTAGAGCCAGCCCTTCCCTCCCTGTGCCTCAGAGCCCTTCTGTGTACACTGGGGATGGTGGAACATGCCATCCTGAGAGCTCTGTGGTCTGTCCACTCAAGACAGCAGACTGGGGCTGTTGTTACTGCTATTATTACTGTCATTGCGCTTGTTCTTACTGCTGACCATGATGTCAAGTCTCCGTCAACTCAGCTCAGAAATTCTTACTGTGACCTCCAACGTGGTGTTGAAAAAAAAGAAATTCCTATGACACCTCCACTTTGACGTCTAGACGTCTCGAGCTCAGTCCAGAGCAGAACTGAGGGTCTTCCCCCGCAGACCTGCTGTTCTTGTCCACAGCCTTTCCTGTCCCAGCTGAAGGGAAATCTGCCTTTTCAGTTGCTCAGGCTGTGAACACTCGTGCCCTCTGATATTCCCGCAAGCATCCAGTCTGTGAAGGAATGACGGCTGGACCTTCCAGATATTTCTCTTCTCACCCCATCCACTGCTCCCCATCCGGTTTAACCCACGTCATTTCTCCCTGGCAGTCATCTCTCCTCTGTAACAGTCTCCTAGTGGGCTTTCCTGTGTCTACCTTTGTCCCTTACTCTATTCCGTGACATGCTCAGAGCTCTGCACATTCTCCCCTAAATCAAGCAGAAACCAAAGCCCTAACACGAAAAATTTGCTCCAAGTTGCTTTGAATTGCTCCTTGACCACTCTCCCCTTTGTCCACTTTAACCCCACGGGCTGCAGCCCCAACATACCAGGGAAAGTTCCTCGCCAAAGCCTTTGCTCTAACAATTCTTTCAACCTGGAATGTGTGTCCTCCAGACAGCGCCATGGCTGGTTCTGTGGCTCACTCCGTGTCTTCAATCCTCGCTCAGCTCTTGCCTTCCCACAGACCTCTGACCACCCATTTCCATGCTGTCACTGAACCTGCCCCTCACATTCTTAGACCCCGTTTGTCACTCCTCTTCTTCTCTAAGCCCTTATCACCTTTCAGCATCACGCATTTTGTTCACGATTTATTTGCACTGTCCGTGTTTGGCCTCTCTTGCTAGGACATTAGCTAGAAGAAGAAGAGACATTTGTGTCAATCACCAGTGAGTCCCGGGCACCTGCAGGCTGTGTGGAATAAAGTAGATATTCAGCAAATATTTGTTGGAAGAGTGAATCAGTGAATGAGAAAGAGGAAACTGTTTAACAAGTGAATAAACTAATGGAATTAGAATTTGATAAATCCCTACACTTTACGAAGCTCTCCAGGAACAGCCAAGTTGAGAGCAGAAGTGAGTGGGAAGAGGCGTTTTCATGTTGGGATGATGCTCTACATGTTTCTTACATTGCTGTGGCTGTGGCACTCCATAAGACAAGGGCACAACTGTAGCTGCAGGAGTTATATTCCCAAAGGCCGGAAGACAGCAGTGCTTGGTGCACTGGGGGATGCGCAAGGAAGTAAGCGTGGCTGCCCTGCAGTGGAGGGGAGAACGCTAAGAAACGAGGCCACAGGCTGTCAGGGCTCACATTTTGCAGAGCCACGGTGTTATGGGTTGAATTGTATCTTCCCAAAATCCATATGTCAAAGTCCTAACCCTCCATACCTCAGAATGGGATCTTATTTGGAGATACGATCTTTACAGGGGTAATCAGATTAAAAGGAGGCTATGACAAAACAAACAAAAATGAGGCCATTAGGGTTGGCCCCTCATCCACTATGACTGTGTCCTCATAAAAAGGGGAAGTTTGGAGATAGGGAGAATACCACGTGAAGATGAGGGTGGAGATTGGGGTGTTGCCTCTAGAAGCTGAGGAATGCCAAAGCTTGCCAGCAAACCACCAGAAGCCAGGCAGGAGGTGTGGAGCAAATCCGCTCTCACAGAAGGAACCGGCCCTGCCATCACCTTGATCTCGGACTTCCAGCCTCCAGGACCATGAGACAACACATATCTGCTGTGTAAGCCACACGGTTTGTGGAACTTGGTGACAGCGGCTCTTGGAAACAAACACACATGGCAAGAAGTTTTAGATTTTCTAGGCGTGAGAAGGAGCCTCTGGAGGGAGCAGGGGTGTGATATTTTATTATTATTATTATTAATTTGTATTGTGGCAAAAAATGCAGACTATAAGCTTTATCATCTTCACCATTTCTCAGCGTACATGCAGTGCAGCAGTAAATATATTCACACTGTTGTACGACCATCAGCACCATCCATCTCCAGAACGTTTTCCTCTTGCAAAACTGCAACTCTGTACTTGTTAAACAACTCCCTGCTCCCCCTGCCCCCAGCCGCTGGCAACCACCATTCTGCTTTCTATAGAATGCTCTGTGTTAGAATGCTCTAGGTATCTCATATAAGTGGACTTATACGGTATTTGTTCTTTTGTGACTGGTTCTTTTCACTTAGCATCATGTCCTCAAGGTTTCTCCGTGTTGTAGCATGCGTCAGAATTTCCTTCCTTTTGAAGGCTGATATGTTGAAAGATTGCACCGACTGCCGTGTGAGAACTGGTGGGAGGCAGGTAGAGCGGTTGGGCAGCCTGTCGGAGCAATCATCGCTGCCTCTTCCCAGAGCCCGTTGAATGTGGCTGTGGATGGTGAGTAGGCATGACAGCTCATCACTGCCCCTGCAGCTCCTTCCACCAGCTCCCTCTCTGGCAATGGGGGATATTCACGCAGGGTGAATTCTAACTCCCTCCTCAGACCAGCACCTGCAAGTCGATCTGGAGTTTCCTAACCTGTGCCTGAGCTGCTGCAGGTCTCTGCGTTGCTGGCACGTGCCAGCTTTCTTTCTGGGGCTTGAATTGCTCTCTGCCTTTAGCCCCCTGTGATATATGTGACCACATCCCCACGTGGCAGGTCCTCATTGCATGAGTGTCACTGCGTCTGCAGCTCCTTGGTCCCGGTGGGATCTGGAACATGGCACTTTGTCTCCTGGGGCCCAGCTTTCCTCATTCAGGCAGTGGGCCTGTATCAGCACTGATTCCATGTTAAAGAAGAATTTTCCTTGCTCGAGTGTAATTACTGCTTTGCTGAAGCTGGTAGACTTATTCACTAAAAACAGCCTCAAGAAAAAGAGGACCTTGAGCATAGGTGAGAGAGATATGCGCTAACAATCCCGGGAGCAGGCTGCCTGGCAGTTTTCGACCACCAGATAAGAAGAGTCTGGCTGTGCCTGCAAAAGGTCACAAGACGCTCACCAAGACAGCAGCGATGAACTGCCTGCCTGGGGCTGCGCGCATAGCTGCTGTTGCAAAGAATGCTTTGATCATCATTTGCACTTCCCTAACTTCCCTTAAAAACCACTGATCTAGAGACACAACTCAAAGAAGGAGTCTTTGAACACACATCACTGCCTCCTCCTGGATTGCCCACTTATCAAATAAAGCTAACTTTCTTTTACGGAAGCTTGTCTCTTGAGTTTTGCCTTCAAGTGATGCGTAGCCCAGATGTGAGTTCACTTACAGGTCCCTCCTCCTGGCTGGTGTCTTGCTCCTGGCTGGTGTCTTGTAAAGTTTTTTTTTTTTTTTTCCAGGGTATTCTTTTTTTTTTTAATTTTATTATTATTATACTTTAAGTTCTAGGGTACATGTGCACAACGTGCAGGTTTGTTACATATGTATACATGTGCCATGTTGGTGTGCTGCACCCATTAACTCATCATTTACATTAGGTATATCTCCTAATGCTGTCCCTCCCCTAGCCCCCCACCCCACAACAGTCCCCAGTGTGTGATGTTCCCCTTCCTGTGTGCATGTGTTCTCATTGTTCACTTCCCACCTATGAGTGAGAACATGCGGTGTTTGGTTTTTTGTCCTTGCGATAGTTTGCTGAGAATGATGGTTTCCAGCTTCATCCGTGTCCCTACAAAGGACACAAACTCATCATTTTTTATGGCTGCATAGTATTCCATGGTGTACATGTGCCACATTTTCTTAATCCAGTCTATCATTGTTGGACATTTGGGTTGGTTCCAAGTCTTTGCTATTGTGAATAGTGCCACAATAAACATACGTGTGCATGTGTCTTTAGAGCAGCATGATTTATAATCCTTTGGGTATATACCCAGTAATGGGATGGCTGGGTCAAATGGTATTTCTAGTTCTAGATCCCTGAGGAATCGCCACACTGACTTCCACAATGGTTGAACTAGTTTACAGTCCCACCAACAGTGTAAAAGTGTTCCTATTTCTCCACATCCTCTCCAGCACCTGTTGTTTCCTGACTTTTTAATGATCGCCATTCTAACTGGTGTGAGATGGTATCTCATTGTGGTTTTGATTTGCATTTCTCTGATGGCCAGTGATGATGAGCATTTTTTCATGTGTTTTTTGGCTGCATAAATGTCTTCTTTTGAGAAGTGTCTGTTCATATCCTTCGCCCACTTTTTGATGGGGTTGTTTGGTTTTTTCTTGTAAATTTGTTGGAGTTCATTGTAGATTCTGGATATTAGCCCTTTGTCAGATGAGTAGGTTGCAAAAATTTTCTCCCATTCTATAGGTTGCCTGTTCACTCTGATGGTAGTTTCTTTTGCTGTGCAGAAGCTCTTTAGTTTAATTAGATCCCATTTGTCAATTTTGGCTTTTGTTGCCATTGCTTTTGGTGTTTTAGACATGAAGTCCTTGCCCATGCCTATGTCCTGAACGGTAAAGCCTAGGTTTTCTTCTAGGGTGTTTATGGTTTTAGGTCTAACATGTAAGTCTTTAATCCATCTTGAATTAATTTTTGTATAAGGTGTAAGGAAGGGATCCAGTTTCAGCTTTCTACATATGGCTAGCCAGTTTTCCCAGCACCATTTATTAAATAGGGAATCCTTTCCCCATTTCTTGTTTTTGTCAGGTTTGTCAAAGATCAGATAGTTGTAGATATGCGGCATTATTTCTGAGGGCTCTGTTCTGTTCCATTGGTCTATATCTCTGTTTTGGTACCAGTACCATGCTGTTTTGGTTACTGTAGCCTTGTAGTATAGTTTGAAGTCAGGTAGTGGGATGCCTCCACCTTTGTTCTTTTGGCTTAGGATTGACTTGGCAATGCGGGTTCTTTTTTGGTTCCATATGAACTTTAAAGTAGTTTTTTCCAATTCTGTGAAGAAAGTCAAACGGAGTCTTGCTCTGTCACCAGGTTGGAGTGCAGTGGCATGATTTTGGCTCACTGCAACCTCTGCCTCCTGAGTTCAAACGATTCCCCTGCCTCAGCCTCCCGAGTAGTTGGGACTACAGGCATGCACCATCACGTCTGGCTGATTTTTTGTATTTTAGTAGAGATGGGGTTTCACCATGTTGGCCAGGATGGTCTTGATGTCCTGACCTGGTGATCCGCCCGCCTCAGTCTCCCAAAGTGCTGGGATTACAGGCATGAGCCACCATGCCCAGCCTTGGAAAGTTTTTATCTAGTGTCTGGCATATACCAAACCCTCAATAAGAGTAAACAGTGACTATGGCTGTTAATATTGTTCTCCCTATATTGTGTCTGGATATCAGAAGGTGAGGCCATTATGTGTGTTCCCACAGTGGAGTCACATGGACAGTGAGTAGGGATGACAGTCAAGAGGGGTGCCCAGTGAGGGCTTCTCTCTCTCAATCTATGGGGTCAGGAGTCATCGTGGAAAGAGCCCTGGAGGTGCTTGAACTTCCTCATGTTAGTGATGATGGCCATCACTCAGCTGCTATCTAAAATGATCAGTAGGATCAGCCTGAAACCTACAAGGGCTGAGAAGTCATCTTTGAAGTTAGAAACAAAGAAGGGTTAGCGATGGGGGAGGACCCGGAAGTCAGCACTGGGGAGAGTGAATGGGGGTAGACGCTGGGGAGGAAAAGCGGACTGCCCAGTGACTGCAACAGGAAAAGAGAACATGGGGACCAGGTCTGGGGCCCAGAAGAGGACCTTGAATGGAGCAGTGGACTCAAGTGGCAGCTGTGGGAGGCTTCTAGGTGCCAAGGCCTCTCTGGCTCCTGTGCTCAGATTCTGCTCCTCAAGAACAGTCAGGACTGCCTGGGGGGCCTGGGCCACTCCCAGCAAAGCTGAACTCCTCGGCCTCTCAGCCCCTCAGCTTAACCCCTGTGGCATCTGAGTGACCCACTTATCTCCAGCCTCATCCAGTCCTAACCAGGCCCCTCTATCCCTGTTGACTGGCCACCATCAGCTGAGGTTGACTCCCACATGAGCAGGCACAGGCTAATGCAGTAAGAGTCTCAGTAAAGAATGAAGCATTTCACAAATGTGAGGAATGAGGCCAGGTGCAGTGGCTCATGCCTGTAATCCCGGTACTTTGGGAAGTGAGGTGGGTAGATCCCTTGAGCCCAGAAGTTTGAGACCAGGCAACATGGGGAGACTCGGTCTCTACAAAAATATACAAAAATTAGCCAGGTGCATTGATGTGTGCCTGTAGTCCCAGCTACTACAGAGGCTGAGGTGGGAAGATCGCTTGAGCCCAGGAGGTCAAGGCTGTGGTCAGCCAAGATTGCACCACTGCACTGCAGCCTCGGTGACAGAATGAGACTGTCTCAAGAAAAAAAAAAAATGCGAGAAACGGTTATTGGGATAATATATGTCTACTATCAGTCTGCATCCTAAGACTTCAACCTCATCATGCCCATTTAGATGACACCAGGCAAAGATAATCAATGCTCACCAAATATCAAGGGACGTATTTTGACACATATGAGCCCATTTCAACTTCGGAACAGTGCTACACATTGACTATTATTACCTCCATTTGGAAAATGAGACAAAATGAGGTTCAGAAGTGTTTTGTGAACTGTCCAAGGACATGGACTAAAGTAAATCAAAGAATGCATATGTTGGCACCACCATCTGCCCAGCTTCAAAGCGTGGCCTGAATCCACATCACTGTCAGGGTGACCAGCCATCCTGGTTTGCCTGGGACAGTTCCATCTTCAGCACTGAAAGATCTGTGTCCTGGGAAACCCCTCAGTCCCATGCAAGCTGGGATGGTTGGTCACCCTAACAGTGTGCTGTTTCCTGGCTGATGACGGGATATGAAGAGGTGCAGAAAAGAGTCTGCTAAGTTCAATGCACAGTGAAAAGTACTGAAGCTCAGCAGGGCACGGGGGCTCACACCTATAATCCCAGCACTTTGGGAGGCCGAGGCGGGTGGATCATGAGGTCAGGAGTTCGAGACTAGCCTGGCCAACACGGTGAAACCTCATCTCTACTAAAAATACAAAAATTAGCTGGGCATGGTGGTGTGCGCCTGTAATCCCAGCTACTTGGAAGGTTGAGGCAGGATAATTGCTTGAACTCAGGAGGAGGAGGTCGCAGTGAGCCGAGCTTGCGCCACTGCACTCTAGCCTGGGCAACAGAGCAAGACTCTGCCTCAAAAAAAAACAAAAGAAAAGTATTGAAGCGCCGAAGGAATGCATGCATGGCTCAGGTATTAACAGTGTGTTCTCTAGTGGGCTCTAGAGACAACAAGCAGAAGGAATTAGAGAAGTATGTCTCAGGACTGTAGGCAACCAGACTGTTGTCTAAAGATACGGAGGGAAATAAGCAGCTCCCACAAAAGAACAAGGCAGAGAAACGATAAGACTCTCCGTGGCCTGATACGTGGTACACCAACAAGTCTCAAATGTTTTTGTTCTGAGGTGAGCCTCATGAGCATTGGGGTGTCCTGGATGGTTATGACAGGAGGATTCTCTCGTCCTGAGAGAATATAGACAAATCTTAAATAGAAACAAGATGTACAAGTATAGCAATGCTCCTTTTTTCTCCGAGATGCTCACGATTTGTGCAAACATAGTCGAAGCTCCCGAAAATATGCTGTTCCTCAAACCTTCCTTCTTTATAACCAAATTTTGGTCTGGTCTCAGCAGGGTTATGTAGCATTTAGGAGCAAATACGCATCCCAGCAACCCCAGGCTGGAGGCCAATATGGAGACCTCCCTGACCGCCACGGCCTTGCCCCTGGTGTGCGGGTTGGTGAGCAGGAAGGATGCCTGGACACTGTGGGACCACGGGCATGCAGAACGTGAGGAACTTGGCCTCACAGAAGGTATCACAGAGGTTTCCAGCTGCAAAAGTGACAGAAAAGCTGACCACAGCCAGGAAGCAGCCCAGGACACAGTAGGAGGCAGTGACTGGCCCCTCACTGCCCTCCAGGCTGATGTGTCCAGGCTCAGATAAGGGCCTGCATCTGGGGAGAGAGGAGGGTTCACTAGCCACCCCCACAGAGCATCACGTGGACCAGGGAGCAGGTGAAAATGCAGGAGTTAGAAGCTCTGGGTGCTATGAGCTGCCAGATGCTGCTCCCTGGCCTTACGGTTTTACAGAGCAGAACCACAACGATCATCTTCTGGCATAGTGGAAACAGCTCCTGGGAATACGATTCCAAGGGTGGATGGTCTGGAGAGGCAGGTCGCTGTGGTAGGACTGTCAGAGGCGTCCGAGCCAGAGCGACTCCGTGTTGAATAGGGACTGGGTAAAACAAGGCTGAGGCCTCCGGGGCTGCATTCCCAGACGGTTAGGCGTTCTAAGTCACAGGGTGAGATGGGAGGTCGGCACAAGATACAGGTCAGAAAGACCTTGTTGATAAAACAGGCTGCAGTAAAACAGCCGCAAAACCCACCAAAACGAAGATGGTGACGAGAGTGACCTCCGGGCATCCTCGCTGCTCCACTCCCACCAGCGCCATGACAATCTACAAATGCCGTGGCAACGTCGGGAAGTTCCCCTCTATCGCCTAAAAAGGGGAGGCATGAACGATGTACCCCGTGTTCAGCATATAATCGAGAAATAATTATAAAAACGGGCAACCAACAGCCCTCGGGGCTGCTCTGCCTATTAGAGTAGACATTCTTTTAATTCCTTTACTTTCTTTTTTTTTTTTTTTTTTTTTGAGACGGAGTCTCACTCTGTCACCCAGGCTGGAGTCCAGTGGCACGATCTCGGCTCACTGCAAGCTCCGCCTCCTGGGTTCACACCATTCTCCTGCCTCAGCCTCCCGAGTAGCTGGGATTACAGGCGCCTGCTACCACGCCCGGCTAATTTTTTGTATTTTCAGTAGAGACGGGGTTTCACCGTGTTAGCCAGGATGGTCTCGATCTCCTGACCTCGTGATCCGCCTGCCTCGGCCTCCCAAAGTGCTGGGATTACAGGCGTGAGCCACTGTTCCAGGCCTAATTCCTTTACTTTCTTAATAACCTTGCTTTCACTTTATGGTATGGATTCACCTCAAATTCTTTCTTGTGCGAGATCTAAGAACCCTCTTTTAGGGTCTGGATTGGGACCCCTTTCAAGTAACAGAACCCCCAGTGAAGAGCAGGGAGCAGAGGACACAAAGGGAATGAGGTGAGGAGAATGGATTTAGGTTGGTGCAAAGGTCATTGCAGTTTTGCCATTAAAAGTAATGGCACCAATCTAATAGCTGAGAGACCAGCTGTGGGCTTTGACAATGGGAGTGTCTCAGTGCTTCACAAAGACCTCAGAACCAGGGCTGTGAGGAGAGAGAAGGACAGAGCTGCACAGGCTAGGTCTTCCCAAGGGTTCTAAGTCCAGGAAGGTGGTGGCCATGGGCAGCCAGCGATCCCTTGGCCTGCGGTGCTGGGCACTTCTCACACCTCCCCAAACCCGGAAAGGACAACAGGGATGAGTTCAGAAATAGCATCTGGAGTCTGGGCACGGTGGCTCACACCTGTAATCCCAGCAGTTTGGGAGGCCGAGGCAGGCAGATCACCTGAGGTCAGAAGTTTGAGACCAGCCTGGCCAACTTGGGGAAACCCCATCTCTATTAAAAATACAAAAATTAGCTGGGCGTGGTGGCAGGTGCCTGTAATCCCAGCTACTCGGGAGGCTGAGGCGGGAGAATGGTGTGAACCTGGGAGGCAGAGCTTGCAGTGAGCCGAGATTGCGCGACTGCACTCCAGCCTGAGCAACAGAGTGAGACTCGGTCTTAAAAAAAAAAAAAAAAGAAAAAGAAAAGAAAAAAGAAATAGCGTTTGGACCGTAGCTAAAGCAGCCCAACTTAAACTGAGTGTCTGCTCAGCTCTTTCTAATGCCTGCTGTTTCCTGTCTCCTCCTCTGGGCCTACAAACCACTTCTATGGGCTCATGCCCTTGAATCCTAGTCTGCCTGTAACTCGTCCCTTCAGACCAAAGACATCTATTTCTTTTTATCTTTATTTACAGGAATATGATTTGATTATTTTGGATTTCTCTTCTTTAAACATCTCGGTCTCTATGTAAAGTTACAGAAATCAATCCATTGCAGGCACTGTGCTGAGAGCTTTCAGGTTAACTCTCTCACCAAATACTCATGGGAAGCCTGTGAAGGAGGCCTCAGGTGTCCCAATTTACAGACAAGAAGGCTGAGGCTCTGAAAAATGAAGGACCTCGGCCGGGTGCGGTGGCTCACACCTGTAATCCCAGCACTTTGGGAGGCTGAGGCAGGTGGATCATGAGGTCAGAAGATCGAGACCATCGTGGCTAACACGGTGAACCCCGTCTCTACTAAAAATACAAAAAAATTAGCCGGGCGTGGTGGCGGGCGCCTGTAGTCCCAGCTACTGGGGAGGCTGAGGCAGGAGAATGGCGTGAACCCCGGAGGCGGAGCTTGCCGTGAGCTGAGATTGTGCCACTGCACTCCAGCCTGGGGGACAGAGCAAGACTCCGTCTCGAAATAAATAAATAAATAAATAAAAAGGACCTCGTCCGGTCCAGTCAATGGCTACCCTTTGCTGTTAGAAGAGAGGCCCGGGCCCTAAGATGCCCAGAGGATCCAAAATGAACTGGCCTGTGCAGCCTCACCCTGTACTTTTCTCTCCTTCCTTATCCCAGCATCAGGGGCCTTCCTCCAGTAGCTCAGATGCAGCATGTCCTTCCCTCTGCCTGGAATGCTGTACCCCAACCCATCCTTCATCCCATAACCCACGCTCTCCCCATTTTCAATGCGGCTTCCTCCGAGAAGCCTCCTAAAGAGGCTGATCAGGTGCCCTGGGCCACGCCCTCAACACCCACCGTCCTATTCTCTTCCTCACCCTTAGCACCAGGTTTTGACTAGACACATATTTTATAGATGTTTGCCTCCACGCCCCCGGGAGAAGAAAGTCCACACAAGCAGGAATTATGCCTTTTTTCCCTCACTGTATTTTCCCTAGCACTGAGCACAATGCCTGGCCTGCTAGTAGGTAATAGTTATGATGTAAGTAATGAAGGGGTGAATGGATTAATTCTGTAGTCAGAAATGGCTTTTATTTCCAATTTTGACATTTAATGTACAAGTGAACTCACACAAGGGACATTTTCATTCTAAAGTTCAGTTTTATTATCTAAAATGGGGATCATAATACTGACCTTATAACATAAGCATGAGTAATATATGTGACAGTGCATGTAGAAGACCCAGCAGAAGCTCTGGCAGGTATTAAACACCAGCAGCTGGCGGCCGCCATCATTGTCACATCCATCATCATCTCCACCGTGACCATCGTCACAAAGGCTGCCTGCAGATGGGTGTGGTGGCTCTCACCTGTAATCCTGGCACTTTGGGAGGCCAAGGCAGGTGTATCACGAGGTCAGGAGTTCAAGATCATCCTGACCAACATGATGAAACCCCATTTCTACTAAAAATACAAAAATTAGCCGGGCGTGGTGGTGAACACCTGTAATCCCAGCTACTCAGGAGGCTGAGGCAGGAGAACAGCTTGAACCCGGGAGGCGGAGGTTGCAGTGAACCAAGATTGTGCCACTGCACTCCAGCCTGGGTTACAGAGCAAGACTCCATCTCAAAAACAAACAAACATACAAACAAACAAACAACAAACAAAATCAAAGGCTTCCCTGTGATTCACCAGTCAGGTCCAGCTCTCTCCCTGTCCTGGCTAAATTCTGGATCCAGTGCCTTCCCAAGTCTTCTGCCTGTCAGATCCTTTTCCACCTGAGATTCGTCAGTCTCAGTTTGTGTTACTCTGACAACCTCAAATCACCTGTCCTGAAGATCACATTAATTAGGCACCAGCCCCATCTTCCCTGTGTGCACACAGGACCAGGAGGAAGACATGGACTCCCTAGAGCTTCCCTCCCTCACCAGGCTGCCCACAGGAGGAGCCGACAGTCAGACATAGGCTTGGCCTCATAAAAATGAAACAATAAGGGGAGTTGGTCTTTGATATGCCAGGCTCTGGGGTTAGGTGTGGGGCATTTTCTCAGGATTAGTAGTCATGATCCCACCTTCGGTTCTCCGGTGAATAGTACCTCAAATTCTCTTCCTAATCCCACATCCAAACCTGCTCTCGAGTCTCCTGTTTCACTTGAAGTCCTCCTGATTCTGTAACAACCTACAGGGACACTTTCACAAGAGTTTTATAAACTCTGTAGTGAACAGATGGACGTTCAGACAGACAGATGTTTGGACCCATTGACATTCAGGAAGGCAGGCAGGGGGACATTAGGACAGAAGAACATACATTCAGATAGACAAATGTTTGGAGAGATGAACAGACATTTTGATAACTGATGTTCCAACAGATGGGTGTGCCAACATGAAGATGTTCAGACTTAAGGATGGTCAGACACGTGGATGGGTTCTCATACAAACACATTCAGACAGATGGATGTTATGACAGATGGGAATTCCAACATACAGCAATTCCAACACATGCACACTCAGACACATGGATGCCCAGACGGACAGGCAGATGTTCAGGCAGACAGGTGTTTAGGCGGATGGACAGAGTTGCAGAGAGATAGACATACAGAGAGATAGACACTGGAACATACAGAAAGTCGGCTTGTCAGACAGACATTCCCACGTACGAGCATCTGACACACAGGGTATGTTCTGTAGGCACGCCTATCTGCTGGAATGGCCTGTGTCTGCCCAAACGTCCATTTTCCTCACTGTCCTGTCATAATGTGTGTCTGTCAGAATGCATATCATCTGTCTGAATATCAGTCTACAGGAACAAGCATTTGAACATCCATCTGTCAGAACTGCTGTACATTGGCACGCCCTTCTCCCAAAACACCTGTTTGTCTGAACATCTGTCCACCTGCAGACCTTCAGATGGATCCAGTCTGTCTATCAGATACTCAGCCTATCTGCTTGAAAAACCATCTATGTGAATGTCTGTCCCTATGTCCACAAGTCCATCAGTCTGAATGTCTGTCTGTTCATTTGTCTGAATGTTGTTCTGTCTCAACGGCCATCTGTCTGTCAGGGCATCTGGGCATCTGTCCAAATATCTATCTGTACATCTGGCCATGTGTCTGAATATCCAGCTCTCTGACACTCTGTCTGTCTGATGCCCATCATTCTGAACACCCCTCCATCCTCCAATAACGTCTGAATTTCTGTTTGTCAGAACATCCACCTGTAAGAACATGTGTGTGTCTGAACATCTTTGTGACTGAGCGAACATCTGTTTGAGCACCCACCTATCTGAATGTTTCCTCCTGTCCATCTGTCCACCATCTGTCCATTTGAATATCTTCTCAGAATGCCTGTCTGCCAAAACACCCACCTGCCAGAATATCTGTTCACGTGTCTGAATGTCCATCAGTCAGTATGCCCATCTGCCACAATGTGTGTGTGAATCTTTCCACCTGTCCCAAGGTCTGTCTGTCCAAATGTCTATCTGTCTGAATGTCTGTCCATCTGTCTGAAAGTGATCTGTCTAAATGTCTGTTGGCCTGCCCAAATGACCTCCTGTCTGAATGTCCATCTGTTCAAATATCTATCTGTTTAAGCATCTATTGGTCAATGTGTCCATCAGTATGAAGAGCTATCCAATCATCTGTACGTCTGCATTTCTGTGTGTGAAAACACCCATCGGTAGGAACATCTGTCTGTCTGAAAGTCTCTCCTTTGGGAACATCCATTTACATCTTTCTGAACATGAATCTGTCGGAATATCCATACGTTGGAAAGTCCATCTCTGACCATCTGTGTGTCATAACGCCCGTCTGTCAGAATGCACATTTGACAGTCTGAATGTCTGTCCATCTGTTTCAACATCCATCTGTTGGAATGTCCGTCTGTCTGAACTTCTGTCCATCTGTCTAAATGTCAGTCCGTCCAAACATCTGTATGAACATCTTCTGTTGGAACTTCTTGTGTGTCAGAATGCCCATCTGCTGGAATGTCTGTCTGTCTAAACTTCTGTCCATCTGTCAGAATATCTGTCTCTCTGAATGGAACATCTGTCCATGTGTCTAATCATCTGTGTCTGAACATGCATATTTCTGATTCATGTGTCTGAACACCTGTCTGTCAGAATGTCTGTCCATCTGTCAGAACGCACTTGTCTGTTTTTTATTTTTTATTTTTTGAGACGGAGTCTCGCTCTGTCGCCCAGGCTGGAATGCAATGGCACGATCTTGGCTCACTGCAACCTCCGCCTCCCGGGTTCAAGCAATTCTCCTGCCTCAGCCTCCCGAGTAGCTGGGATTATAGGCGCCCGGCACCACACCCAGCTAATTTCTGTATTTTTAGTAGAGATGAGGTTTCACTGTGTTAGCCAGGCTGGTCTCCAACTCCTGGCCTCAGGTGATCTGCCTGCCTCAGCCTCCCAAAGTGCTGGGATTACAGGCGTGAGCCACCCGCCCAGCCAGAATGCACTTGTCTGAACATCTGTGTGTCTCTCTGAATGTCTGCGTGTCTGAACATCCATCTGTCAGTACACCTGTCTGCAGGAAAGTCTGCTGAGGGAGGCGTGTCTCAGTGGGGCCGTGTTTGGAGAGCACAGCCCTCCTCAGTGCTCCGTGGCTCTGCAGCTCCTTTGTTTACTGTTCTGGGACGGAGGGCTACCTCCCTTCTCTCACACATCTGGCTGCTGCAGGATTTCCATTTTTGCCATAGTGTAGGGGTATGTGGCCACAGGGTGGTAATAAGTACTTTTGAGATTTAAGACCTGTTTTAATTTTTGTATGAATCGTCAGGATTCTGATTCAGGATTCTGTTTTACTGGTTTCCTTGTAGCACTTAAACAGTGCTGCCAAATCAGTTTGGAACGTGTCGTCATTGGAATGCAAAGCCGTACCTCACGCTGGTCTAAAGTGGGTGAAAGCACCCCGGGTTAGTGCAGGAGGGAGCAGGCCTTCATCAGAACTGAGGGTGCACACACCACGCACACATGCTGCTCTTGTCGGATTTTCCCGGCAGACACACAAGCGATTAGGCACCAAAATAGCCAACAAAAATTGCCTTTATTGGAAGGGCATGGTTTACAGTTCCCAGATTCTTTTTTTTTTTTTTTTTTTTTTTGAGACAAAGTCTCACTCTGTCGCTCAGGCTGGAGTGCAGGGGCGCTATCTTAGCTCATTGCAACCTCCGCCTCCAGGGTTCAAGCAATTCTCCTGCCTCAGCCTACCAAGTAGCTGAGACTGCAGGTGTGTACCACCATACTCAGCTAATTTTTGTATTTTTAGTAGAGATAGGGTTTCACCCTGTTGGCCAGGCTGGTGTTGAGCTCCTGACCTCAGATGATCCACCCACCTTGGCCTCCCAAAGTGCTGGGATTACAGGTGTGAGCCACTGCACCTGACCAACGGTTCCCAGATTCTTAATCCAACAAGAGTATGACAGGCTTGTAGCTGTTGTCCGTTTCTTCCTGCTCACCTTTCTCATGGAAGGAATTTCAAAAGAAACCACGAGGTGTTTGTATGTGCTTATCTTTTGGAAGAACAGAAGTATGGGAAATGTATACATTGAAATGGTTTCTAAACTAAATAGTTTTAAAAAAAAGACAGCTATATTTTAGCATAAGAAACAGTATTAGATTGAAGAGATTCTCTACATAACACTTTGTTTAGTATAAACAGAAATTAATCTGTTCATGGTCCTAAATTGGGCTCAGAGTTTCTCTTAGTGAGAAACCCATCCGTTTATACTTTCCCATATGCCATTTTTGAAAGATTCTACCCTAGTAAACTAAAATTTTACGGTTTATGAATAATACTGTTAAGCTTCCTTTCGGTGAAGAAAGCTACTACTTTAGCTGTAGTAATCAAAACGGTATGGTACTAGCCTAAAAATGGACACCTAGACCAATGGTGCTGAGTAGAGAAGCCAGGAATAATGCTCTTCCCCATACACATGGTCAACTTACCTTCAACAAGGCACCAAGAAAATAAAACAGAGGAAGGATGGTCTCTTCAATAAATGGTGTGGAAAACTGGATATCCACAGGCAAAAGAATGAGACTGAACTCCTTTCTTACATCATACACAAAAATCAACTAAAAATGTATGAAGGATTTAAACGTAAGACCTGAAACTGTAAAACTTCTAGAAGAAAACATAGAGGAAAAGCTCCTTGACATTGGTCTTGGTGATAATTGTTTGGACATGACAACAAAAGCACAGACAACAAAAGTAAAAATAAACAAGTGGGATTATATCAAACTAAAAGGTCTGCAGAGCAAAGGAAACAATTGAAAAGACAACCTACAGAATGGGAGAAACTGTCTGCAACCCACATCCTGATAAAAGGTTAACATCCACAACATACCTGATAAAAGGTTAACAACCACAATATACAAGGAACTCAAACAGTTCGCTAGCAAAGAAACCTCCAAATAACCCAATTTAAAAATGGGTACTGGCTGGGTGTGGTGGCTCACGTCTGTAATCCCAGGGCTTTGGGAGGTTGAGGCGGGCAGATTACTTGAGGTCAGGAGATTGAGACCAGCCTGGCCAACATGGTGAAAGCCTGTCTCTACTAAAAACACAAAAATTAGCTGGGCGTGGTGGCGCATGCCTGTAACCCCAGCTACTTGGGAGGCTGAGGCAGGAGAATCGCTGGAACCTGGGAGGTGGAGGTTGCAGTGAGCCGAGATTGCGCCATTGCACTCCAGCCTGGGTGACAAGAGCAAGACTCCATCTCAAAAAAAAAAAAAAATCATAATCAGAGATCACCTCATTGGGAGGATGGCTATTATATTAAAAACGAAATGGCCGGGCGCAGTGGCTCACGCCTGTAATCTCAGAACTTTGGGAGGCCGAGGCGGACGGATCACCTGAGGTCAGGAGTTCGAGACCAGCCTGACCAACATGGAGAAACCCTGTCTCTACTGAAAATACAAATTAGCCAGGCATGATGGTGCATGCCTGTGATCCCAGCTACCCAGGAGGCTGAGGCAGGAGAATCGCTTGAACCCGGAAGGCGGAGGTCGTCGTGAGCCGAGATTGCACCATTGCACTCCAGCCTGGGCAACAAGGGCAAAACTCTGTCTCAAAAAAAAAAAAAAAGATAAGTGTTGGCGAATATGTGGGAAAACAGAAACCCTGATACACTATTGGCGTGAATGTAAATTGGTACAGCTATTATGGAAAACGGTGTGGAGGTTACTCAAACAATTAAAAATAGAACGATCATATGATCCAGCAATCCTAATTTTGGGTATTTATCCAAAGGAACTGAAATCAGGATCTCAAAGAGACACTGCCCTCCCATGCTCGCTGCAGTGTTATTCACAATAGCCAAGATATGGAAACAACCGACGTGTCCATCGACGGAGGAATGGATGAAGAAGCATGGTATGTATATGCAATGGAATGGGGTTCAGTCATAAAAACAGAAGTGACATTCTGCCACTTGTGACAATTTGGCTGAGCCTGGAGGACATCATGCTAACCGAAATAGGCCACATACAGAAAGACAAATACTGCCTGGTTTCAGTGTGATGAGGAACCTGAAATGGTCGAACTCATAGAAGTAGAGAGCAGGATGGTGGTTGCCAAGGGCTGGAGGAGGAGAAATGGAAAGTGATGGTCAAAGGTACAAAATTTTAGTTATGCAAGATAAATAAATTCTAGAGACCTACTACAGCATAGTGCCTATAGCTAACAATACTGTCTTGGATACTTAAAATTCGCTAAGAGGGCAGATCTTCTATTAAGTGCTCTTACCACAAAATAATAATAATAATAATAAAGGGGGTGGGAGGAAGCTTGGGAAAGTGATGGGCATGTCTATGGCCTTGGTGGTGGTGGTGGTTTCACAGGGGTATACTTATGCCTAAATTCATCGAGTTGGATACATTAAATATGTACAGCTCTTTATATGTCAATCATACCTCAATAAAGTGGTCTTAAAGGAACAAATACTTTTTATACTCTGTCTTTAAAATAATAAAAGGGAAAGTCTTATTCTTTTCATAATTATATGGCTCTTGGGAAAGATACAGTAAGCAGGTGTACCCTGCATGGCTGAGAAACTGAGTGCAAGTGTGATTTACTTTTATTTATTTATTTTTTCTAAGATGGAGTCTCACTCTGTTGCCCAGGGTGGAGTGCAGTGGTACAATCTTGGCTCACTGCAACCTCCGCCTTCCGGGTTCAAGCGATTCTCTTGTCTCAGCCTCCCGAGTAGCTAGGATTACAGGCGCATACCACCACGCCTGGCTAGTTTTTTGTATTTGTAGCAGAGATGGGGTTTCACCATGTTGGACAGGCTGCTCTCAAACTCCTGACCTCAGGTGAGCCACCCACCTCAGCCTCCCAAAGTGATGGGATTACAGGCGTGAGCCACCCACCTCAGCCTCCCAAAGTGATGGGATTACAGGCGTGAGCCACCCACCTCAGCCTCCCAAAGTGATGGGATTACAGGCGTGAGCCACCCACCTCAGCCTCCCAAAGTGATGGGATTACAGGTGTGAGCCACCGCCCGGCTGGAAGTGTGATTTATGTGTGTGATTTACTTCCACTGTTCTGTAACCCATTCATTCACTCATGTCTTGCACCCACTTTCATAACATGAGTTTAATAATTTGTAGCAATTGTTCTAAGGCTGAGTATTGGCTTCTATAGAACGCGTTTCCTTTAAGTACCTTGAAAAAGAATAGATGGAATTTGTAAGGCTTTTATGACTCTACACTAGAGGATGTTCAATGACTTATTATGTTCCTTAATGGCACATTTTTGAAAAAAAGTTTGTTTTGTTTGCTTGCAAACATTCCTCTTATAGTAGCTTCAAATTAATGTATGTTACTTTGTATATGAAAAGCTTCCCATCAAAACACTAAAACGCCACATGACGGTACAGAGGCCCTTACGATCACCTCTCACCTCAGCGGTATTCACGCTGATGACTCAACATCAGCATTAATGCTATTCTCTGTGTAAAGCTCATATTTTCATATAATCTGTTCCCAGAGAATCATCACTGTTAGCAAACAACAACGATGCCAACAATAATAATAAATGAGACTAGTGGGGCTGCCAAAAAGGGCAGAAGATTTATGAGACTGGGACGCCATGGGACTTACAGCATGATGTCAACAGACACAGATGAACTTTATTTATGATGTAAAAATCAAAAGGGATGGTTGTAGAAAGCAGGAATTATGACTGATGTCCCCAGAAGTGCCCCATGGGTACACAGGGGTTGGATGAAGCCCAGCAAGTGCAGTGAGGACTCTGCCAGGCACAGGATGCTCCCTTTGACTCTTGCTGGAGTTTTGATTTATTTCCTCCCCCACTATCTCCCCTCCATCCACCCCCATGACTGTTCTCAAGGATGACTGTGTGTTCACCCACTCACCAGATGCAACTAAATGGCACATGGTCAAAACACCGATTAACAAAATGTTTGAACATATCTCATTTTTAAGCTGACAGATACCAGTAAGGGTACCTGGGGAGGAGTGTATGGTCACAAATCTGTGGGCACACGTGTGTGGTGGACACATGTACATGAGAATACATATGTGCAAGTCTGTTACATCTGCATGTGTGTATTACTCCAGTGAGATACACTTTTGTCAAAAATGACATTACCAGGGGCACAGGGATGCCCTCTAGGACCTTGCTACTAAAATTGTGACCCTTGAACCCGGAGCAGCAGCAGCACACCACCTAGGAGCTTTTCATTTTTTAATTTTTTTACTTTTTAAACTTTTTTTTGTAGAAACAGAGTCTCAGTATGTTGCTCAGGCCAGTCTCAAACTCCTGGGCCCAAAGTGCTGGGATGATGGACGTGAACCACTGCACCCTGCCTTTGGAGCTTTTTAGAATGCAGACTCTCAGGCCCCAACTCATACCTACTGAGCCAGAACCTGTATTAACAAGATCCCTTACGCTTCATGTGCAGATTAAGTGTCGATCTAGAACAATATTTCTCAAAGAGCTTATTCGTGACTCATGAAATCATTTAGCCTGTTGTGACCAGCACTTAAAAGAAAGACAGAGAGAAGGAAATGGAAGAGGAGATAGAGAGGAGAATCAAAGCAAATCAAGAGGCGAGAACACGTTGCACACAGAAAGGATCCGTATTGCTTCATGGACGTGTGGTTTCCAAGGTCACCATAGCAGAAGAAGAGAAAAGGAGGCCAAACACTGGCTCTTTATTGCCCCAACCTGAAAGTGATGCACCCACAGGCCATTGGCCAGAACTAGTCATGTGGATTCAGCCTCACTGCAAGGAAAGCTGGGAAATAGAGGCACTCATGGACGTTTGGTGAATGCTAACAACTCTTCCACAGCCTGTGTGCTGTTTCACCCCCTTGAACTAGAATGGAGGTTTTGTCTGTGAGGGCTGCTGTGGGATCACTAGCCAGGAAAGTAGTGCCTGGCACAGTCTGCCCTCATTAAATGTTTAGTGAATGAATAAATGTGTATTTCCCATTAATTGAGCTAGATGCGGAGATTACAAAAACAAATCTGATGTGGTTCCTGTTTTCGATGAGCTCTCAGGATTCTTCTTTCTTTCCCTCGTGTTTTAGGGGGAAACTGGCCTCTCTCCTCTTCAAAAGCTCCACTTGCCACCTGTCCCTCCCCTAAGAATGTCCTTTGGCCCTGTCTCCATCAACCGTCACTGTCTCCCTGACGACCCCCTTCCTCTCCACTGACAGGTTACCTCCTCTTGCTCTCCAAGCAGCCTCACATCTTCTCAAACCTGAAATAACCTCTCAGCATTGCTTCCCCTTCATCACTTTGCAACTCCCAATCACCCTCAACATACCACACCCAGGATCCTGGCCTCATCGCTCGTACTTGATTAAAAATGCTTCCTCAAAGCTACTGGTGACTTCCTAATTTTTTAAACAGCTTCACTGAGCTTTATGTTTCATATACCATACACTTCACCAATGTGAAGTTCACAATTCGATGGTCTCTAGCATGTTTCTCTCACCACAAAAAGGAACCCCACACCCTTTAGCTTTCACTCCCCATACTCCCATCCTCCACCCCGACCCTAAACAACCGCTAATCCGCTTTCCTTCACTGTAGATTTCCCTGCTCTGTACTTTCATATGAATGGAATCATACCATGTATGGCCTTTTGTGACTGGCTTCATTCGCTCGGCTTAATGTTTTCCAAGTCCATCCATGCTGTGGCATGTGTCAGCACGTCATTCCTTTTTATGGCTGAATAATATTCCACTGTGTGGAAACACCACATTTTGTTTATCCATTCATCCATTGATGCACATTTGGATTGTTACACTTTTGGACTATAATGAATAGTGCTGTTATGAACATTCATGTATATGTTTTTTGTGAACATGTTTTCAATTCTCTTGGGTATATAACAGGAGTGGAATTGCTGGGTCATATGATAACTGTTTAATCATTTGAGCAACTGCCAGACTTTTCTAAAGTGGCTGCACTGCTTTACATTCTTATCCATGTGTGGAGGGTCTAATTTCGCTACATTTTTTTTTTTTTGAGACAGAGTCTCACTCTGTCGCCCAGGCTGGAGTGCAGTGGCGTGATCTCGGCTCACTGCAAGCTCCCCCTCCCGGGTACACACCATTCTCCTGCCTCAGCCTCCCGAGTAGCTGGGACTACAGGCACCCGCCATCACGCCTGGCTAAGGTTTTGTATTTTTAGTAGAGACGGGGTTTCACCATGTTAGCCAGGATGGTCTCGATCTCCTGACCTTGTGATCTGCCCGCCTGGGCCTCCCAAAGTGCTGGGATTATAGGCATGAGCCACTGCGCCTGGCCTAATTTCACTATATTTTGCCAACGCTTGATATTATCTAATTTTCATTCTAACCGTTCTAGTCGGGGAGGGAAAATTGTAGCTCATTGTGGTTTAAATTTGCATTTCCCTGATAACTAGGGACTTTCTAATTTTTTTTTTTAAAGTAGAGATGGTGTCTCACTCTGTTGCCCAGACTGGAGTGCAGTGGCACAGTAACAGCTCACTGCAGCCTCGACCTCCTGGGCTCAAGCCATCCTTCCACCCCAGCCCCCTGAGTAGCCGGGACTACAGGCATGCACCCCCATACTGAGCTAATGGACTTCCTAATTTTTTACATCACTATCTTCTTATTTCCTATCTAACATAGTCTTCCTTTAGCTTTTCACACCACTCTTGGCGCAATTCAGTTCCCTCCCTTATACAGCTCCTGAGGTCTGCTCCTCTCTGGCATTCCCTTCCTGACTTTCTGGCCTCCTTCACGGACTCTTATTCCCACCCCACAAATTCTGTTGCTCCCAGGACTTCGTCCTCAGCCCTGTTCTTGCTCTGCTGTGACCCTGCTAACCCTGTTCACCCCTGTGCCTCTCCCCAGCACCCACATGGAAGACTCTTGAATGTAGACACTTCCCAGGTCTTAGTCCCCATTCTGCTTCACACCATCCTTCATAGAAACTCAATGAAAAGTTCAATCCAATATCAATAAAGTGTCTATGACTAAGATGCACAGAAAATATTGTATACTATAATTAGTAATAATGATTCCTTCTTTCAAATATCAGTTAAAAATAAGTAGATGGGCCAGGCGCGGTGGCTCACGCCTGATATCCCAGCACTTTGGGAGGCCAAGGCGGGCGGATCACTTGAGGTCAGCAGTTTGAGACCAGCCTGACCAACATGGTGAAACCTCCTCTCTACTAAAAATACAAAAATTAGCCAGGCATGGCGGCGGGTGCCTGTAATCCCACCTACTAGGGAGGCTGAGGCAGGAGAATCACTTGAACCCAGGAGGCAGAGGGTGCAGTGAGCTGAGATCGTGCCATTGTACTCCAGCTGGGTGACAAGAGCAAAACTCCATCTCAATAAATAAATAAATAAATAAATAAATAAATAAATAAATAAATAAATAAATAAAATAAAAAATAAGTAGATGACTTGAGCCCAGAATCCCAGCTACTTGGGAGACTGAAGCGAGAGGATTGCTTGAGGACAGGCATTCAAGATCAGCCTGGTCAACATAGTGAGACCCTGTCTCTACGAAAACTTTTTAAAAAAAAATTAGCCCAGCATGGTGGCACATACCTGTAGTCCCAGCTACTCAGGACGCTGAGGCAGGAGGATTGCTTGAGCCCAGGAATTTGAGACTGTAATGAGCTATGATCATGCCAATACACTCCACCCTGGGAAACAGAGAGAGATCCCATCTCTGAAAAACATTAAAAGGTAGATGGACACTAGTAAATATTGAAAGAAATTCCCAGGGAAAAAGCATTGTATTATAGCATATTGTTTTCTTAGGTTCTTTATGGTATAAGGAGGCAGTTCACATTCTAGGCCAACGGTGAGTAAACTCATGCTCAAAGAGCCAGAGACTAAATATTTGAGGCTTTGCTGGCCACGAAGTCTCTGCCATAACTAATCAGCTCCACCTTTGTAATACAAAAGCAGCAGATGATGTACAAATGAATATGCATGACTATATATTTTTATCTTTTTTACTTTTTGCAAATTTTCAATACAGATAGGGTCTCACTATGTTGCCCAGGCTGGTCTCGAACTCCTGGGCCCAAGTGATCCTCCCACCTCGGCCTCCCAAAGTGCTGGGATTACAGATGTGAGCCACTGTGCCCAGCCATCATGACTATATTCTCATAAAACTTTAAAAACATCTGGCCAGCCAGTAGGCAGCACTTTATGGATCCCTGATTTAGCCATCACACCTGCGCTATACCCACGGGAGGAGGGCAAAGAACAGAAATGTACACCGTCTCCATTTAGGAACATTTCTACTTACTTGTTATTCCCTGGAACTAGTTACAAGGCCTTACCAATCTGCAAGAGTCAGAGACATACAATCTTTCGGCTAAGTGACTAGCAGCAGCTAACTATTGGGTAGGAGAACTACTACTGAGGAAAAAGGGGAGATTAGACATTAGGACTTTAGAAGTCTCCATTTCAGTTAGCTAATTTGACAAGAGTGTGTATAACACCCCAAAACTCAGTTGCCCACAGTAAGCCTTTATTTCTCACTCACACATCTGCAGTGTGGCTGCGTTTGGCTGATCTTGGAGGGGCCCAGCTGGGTTTGAGTCCAAGCTGGGTTTTGGGTCTATGCTGGCTCCATGAGTCTCTCCTCCTCCCTGGACCAGTATGTATCCAAGGCATATTTTGGTTGAGGTGAAAGGCAGGAGTGTAAGAGGGGCGTGGGAAACATGCAAAACACTGTAAGGCTTACGCAGTGGCCCACCGTCACTCTTACCTACATTTAATTGGCCAGGTGACATGGTTGAGGCCTGAACCAATAGAGCAGGGCATTATCCTCTTCCCATGGACGTTGATAGAGAAGGAGTGAATATTTAGTAAACAATAATGTAATCCACCATGCTCTCCCTCAACTAACAAAGGTGATTAAACATACTTATATCCACAGGATGACACTGGTTTGTCCTGAATCCCTACGGTGTGCGTGCACGCAACATAAGCGCACATGCACACACACACGCAAACAATAACAGAAAGCAGAAGATTACATATTCTCAAATCAAGAATATTAGATTACCATCACAACACTCCTCTATAGCTCCTGCATAACTAGTAATACTTTTCCTAGATTCATTTTACATTGAAATACAGTGAGAACAGTTACTTTTATTAAATAATCAAACCCACTTATGTTGATTTAGTTTCTTTCTTTCCTTTTTTTGAGATGGAATTTCGTTCTTGTTGCCCAGGCTGGAGTGCAATGGCACAATCTTGGCTCACTGCAACCTCTGCCTCCTGGGTTCAAGTAATTCTCCTGCCTCAGCCTCCCGAGTAGCTGGGATTACAGGTATGCACCACCGCACCCGGCTAATTTTGTGTTTTCAGTAGAGATGGGGTTTCTCCATTTTGGTCAGGCTGGTATCGAACTCCCAACCTTAGGTGATCTGCCCACCTCGGCCTCCCAGAGTGGTGGGATTACAGGCATGAGCCACCACGCCTGGCCCGATACAGTTTCTTTTCTTAAGTCTCTCCAGTCACCTTTCCCTAGGCTTGAGGATTGGCATAGCAAGACAGAAGTTACGAGAACAATGCAGGCCCTGAAGAGAGGGCTCCTCTCCTTCAAGCTGTGGGGCATGTAAGGACATGGAGACGAGGACCAGTGGCAACAGAGTTCTTGGCAGAATTTCTTAAGTAGAAAGCATTTCTTATTTAGGGAAAATAAGATGAAGGTGCACAATGCCACTTCATATCAAGGGTGGTGATGGAGCGGGGCCCACCCTGCACTAGATCCAGCCAGTTCTCCACATGTTCTAATTGGAAACCTGTGCCCCACAGTAGCAGATGTTTCCCAGCTCTTCCAACCACATTCCCCACAAAGTACTCTCTACCCTACAGGAAGGAGAACAGAAAGGACGGGAAGTGAGCTATTGGCTGTCAGAACACAAAGGCAGCTGCAACCTAGTTGAGGAGATCAGAAAGACCTACGTGATCCCCATCCAGCTAGAAAATGCTTGGGAGAGCAGGAGCTACCAAGCTCCCTTTCACTGAGCTTCCTCCACTCTCCCCTGAAATATCCTCTTCCTACCTCTCAGATTGCCACCCTTTCCCCATATGTGTCTGACAGCCGAAGTTTCCTGTGACTCAGCTCACAACATGACACTACCCCCGCCCTCCTTCTCAGCTACTTAAAAAGGCAAAGATTTTAACAGAGTCAGGTGGAAGAATATGCATCAACCCCAGCTGTAAGGATGAAGAAGCAAGCCAATGCTCCCATCACCCTTGCAATATCATGCATTACCATGATCCCTTCCCCTTCATTCACCATCACACACACACACACACACACACACACACACACACACACACACACACACTGGGAGGGGCTGCAACCACTACCCCTTGTCACTCCCCAAAGGACCCACCGACCACCCCTGTCTTAGGCTCTGGCACACTGTCACTCCTACCCACATGTCTGATTATAGGCACGTCATCACAGCTGCTCTCAGTGAACAAGTTCATGTACACAGACGTCTCCATCTCCTCCTTCTGGGAGTAAAGCTCTCTAGGGATCCTTCTGCTCATCTACATGCCTTATAACTGACCTCCACGGTCGCTGTTCCAAATGTACTATGCCCCCAAATAGTAAACATGTTCTCTTCCCTGCTCTCACCTTTTCTCCCAGCAAGTCACCTCTGGTACCCTTCCTGATATTAGAGATGTTGTCCTTGTTCCAACGTCATGTCTCCAGTGCAGAAAAGGGCTTTTCAGGTCACCTTTGGTGACCCCCCAGACAGTCACCTGGTGTTCCTCCTTGAATCAAGGAATTTGCCTGCAGCAGCATGAAGGGGAATAAAAGAGTGAGGTGAGATTGGTGGGCTGCAGGTTTCCCACGTGTGACTCAACTAATCCCCAAACCTAAATTACAGGCTGGTGTGTAGAGCCTTCACCATGAAGGCCCTTGGCAAATATTTAGATTGGTTTTAAATAATCAAACAATTGTTTATAGGAAGGCATAATAATTATATATATGTTCTCAGGATGAGTGGATAGCTGCTAGATTTTCTTTCTTTTTTTAGATTGAGAGATATAATACATATACAAAAAGAGCAAATTAAAATATATGGTAGAAAGAAGGGCTCAACAAACTTCTTCTGTAACTAGCTAGATAATAAATGCTTTCATCTTTGGCAGGCCATACATTCTGTCATAACTATTCGATTCTGCCACTGTAGTGGGAAAGCAGCTATAGACAAGAGGTAAGTGAATGGGTGTGGCTGTACTCCAGTAACACTTCACTTACAAAAACAGTCAGCAGGCCAGATTTGGCCTGTCTGGCCGTAGCTTTCCCATAGTGTCTTAGTCCATTTGTGATGCTATAAGAAAATACCACAGACTAGGTAATTTACAAATAACAGAAATTTATTTCTCACCATTCTGGAGGTTGGAAAGTCCAAGATCAAAGTACTGGCAGGTTGGGTGTGCCTGGTGCTGACCTGGTCTCTGCTTTCAAGATGGCGGCATGGACACTGTTTTCTTCGGAAGTGAGAAAAGCTGCATCTTCACTTGATACAACAGGTAGAAGGGGTGAACTCATCCCCTCAAGCCCTTTAATAAGGCACTAATCGATTCGTGAGAGCACAGCCCTCATGGCCTAATCACCTCCTAAATGCTCCACCTCTTCATACTGTTGCATTGGGGATTAAGTTTCAACATGAACTTTGAAGGAGACAAAAACTTTCAAACCATGGCACATAGAGTTGAAAACTCATAAAACAAATACAAAAGCAATCACTAAGCCAAGAAAGAGAACATGGCAAGTACTCACAGGACTTAGACATAAGAATAGTAGAATTCCAGAGAAGGTTGGATGCTCAACTCCAGTAGGTTTGCTATGCCAAAGTCAGGATCCTAATTGGGAAGGAATAGGAGCCTGACACTGGAAATAGGGATATCTGTGTTGAAGCACTAAAAAATCTTGCATTATTACATTGCTCTGAACCTCCTGGGTCTGCAGAAGTGGCCCGTTCTTCCCTGTTAAAGGTCAGTGCTGCTTCCATGCTTGAAGATGTAAAGAAGATCTGGAGGCTTCTGCTTTAAAGGAAAGCATGCACCCTTCTCAGGATCAATCCCCTCTTCCCCACTCCCAAGACCAGTAACTAGGGTCAAGGTACAACATAATCTGGCCAGGCAAGTGCTGGGCCTCTTAAGGGAAGGAAAGAACTGTAGGCAAAGGAACTGCAGGACCTTGCCAACAAATCCTTGCAGGACAGTTCTGCAGATGGCCTTGGACCAACCCAGTTCTCTCCTCTTTCTTACTTGCAGTTCTCAGGAAAAACCATAGAATGTGCTGGGAACACAACAATGTGAGATAAGGAGAAGCTGGCTGGAAAGGCCTGGGCTCTGTTCCAGTCCCCCCTACCCCAGAAACAGGATGTCCTTCAATGCCTTATTCCAGTGAGTCACGTTGCCCTGGGGCATAAAACCCAGGATGCACTTTCTTCCATGGCCCTTTGGCTGCAGTCCAAGTGGAGCATACACACCACAGCAAGACTCCAATCCAACCTCAGGGGGCTTTCCTGAGCCCTGGGGATTAGCTTCCAATGAATCCTGGGCTTCCGTTGTCCCTTGCTTCCTATGAGTAAGTAACAAACCCTCTTCATGTAATTTGTATGTGGGTGTTCTGTCTTACCAGTTTCAGACAGTGTGGTAACTAGAGCACAGTGAACTTGCTTCACAGCACTGGCAGGAGCTGAAAGAGGAAACATGGGCTGGATCCCAAAGGTGCTCATCAAGAGCTGTGCAACAGAAGCCTGGGAGGGCGAGTTTATTGATACGGGAGCCCTCTGCTGTGACACAGGATCTAACACTGAGGCAAGGCCCCTGGGAGACAAAGCTAACGTGCTGCTACAGATGAAGCCTGGGGAAAGTGCCTGTCACCCTGCAGGAAGTGCACATGCTGCAAGTGCTGTGGAAAATGGCAGATGAGGGGAACATAAGACCCAGAAGGAGACATGCTAGAGGGGATGTGCTCTACTCATCAGCTGACTCTGCCTTGTGAGAGGGCCTGGAAGAGGCTCCATCCTCCAAGGAGATAAGGAAAGTGCCGATGAGAAGGTCACCAGCATCACCGAGAAGCTCAGTGGGGGCCGTCCTCTGAGGCCAGCCATGACCATAGGAAAAGCTACTCAGGATTGAGGCCCAGAGCAGGAAATGACTACGGAGCAGGTCTCAGCTTTGGTGTACACAGCCCTGTCCCTTGGGCTATAAAATCTGAAAGACCCTACAGTATTAGAGATATCTGTGATGGGGCAAAAACACCACGAGGAGAGTCTGTGCTTTGTTTCCCCACAATTCTACACTCTGTGGGTTGAGAGGTCTTAGGTCTCAGAGGGACGATGCAGAAAGACACAGAAAATGTCCCATTAAACTTCAAGCTACAGCTGACCTGTTGCCCATTCATTTGAGCGTCTTGTGCCAAGAGATTAGAAGGCAAGAAAAAGAGTCAGGATCCCGCCAGAGGTGACTAACCCTGATGATCAGGAGGAGGCCGGACTGCTGTTACACCATGGGGACGCGAAGGATGAGTGAGACACTGAGCAACCCATTCGGGTGATCTCAGTACCCTCTTTCCCAGCCTTTGTTTTTTGTTTTTTTTTTGAGACAGAGTCTCGCCCTGTCGCCCAGGCTGGAGTGCAGTGGGGTGATCTCAACTCACTGCAACCTCCGCTTCCTAAATTCAAGTGATTCTTCTGCCTCAGCCTCCCGAGTAGCTGGGATTACAGGTGTGTGCCACCATGCCCGGCTAATTTTTTGTATCTTTAGTAGAGATGGGGTTTCACCATGTTGGCCAGGCTGGTCTTGAACTCCTGAGCTCGTGATCTGCCTGCCTTGGCCTCCAAAAGTGCTAGGATTACAGCCATGAGGCTCCATGCCCAGCCTCTTTCCCAGTCTTAACAGTAAATGGACAAGTAAGTAAGCCGTGGCCTGAGAAGGACGAGGTGACTAGGGGCTTAGACCACACAGGGTTGAGGGCCTGGGTTACCGTCCCAGATGAGCCGCCAAGACCAGCAAAGGAGCTAGCCACAGGTGCAGAGAATCTAAGCTGGAAAGTGGAGGGAGACAGTGGGTACCAGCTGTGGCCTGGAAACAAGCTGCAGCAGAAGGGGCCAAACCTCATCCCATTAACCCATCAGGAAAAGAGACCAGCCAGAAACCTGGAAGAGTAGCTCCAGATGGCAAGGGCTTACTGCAGTGGAAGGGTGGCCTGCAGTGGACACGGTGCTGTGCCACCCATATCCCACTTCAGGACCAGTGCACTCACTGCTCTGGTTGCCAGCTTACAGATGAGTCATTGTCTAGAAACGGCCCTCAACCTAAGGAAGCTTCTTTCTCAAAGCTACATGCCTTCCCTGGGGTCAGCCTACCTCTAATGACTGGTCAACATTGGAATATAAAGATCAGGACCTCCTAACTCAACTGGGACAACTGTGAAGGGTGACTTCAGACCCAGATTTCCTGAGACGACCAGCTGAGGCAACACATCTGCTCACCTCAAGGTGCTCTTCCTGAGAATACTCCATATGAAACTTCGTGCCACAAATATCAGAGTCCCGGAATCTTTTTCCGGAGGCACCCGGCGTATGGAGATCTGTTCCTGGGTTCTCTATTCTGTTCTGTTGGGTTACTTATCTATCCTTGTGCCGACATCACGCTGTCTTAGTCACTATAGGTTCACTACAATCTCTGTTAGAGCATGTGCTCTCGCCTTGTTCTTCAAGTCACTTGGCGAGTCGTGGCTTTTTGTAGTTTTATCACTTTGTTTTAGAATCAGCTTCTCAGTTTCTACAAAAAGCCCCATTGGGATTTTGCTTGTAATTGATCTAATGGATCAATTTGGAAAGAATAGGCAGTATTTTTCATATTGAGTCTTTTACCCAGTGAATTTGGTATCTTTATGTAGGTCTTCCTGAAGATCTCTTAGTAAAGTTTTATCATTTTTACCATAAGGTAAAATGGTAGAAATGATAAAACTTTGCTAAGATATATTGTTGACAGAAACATATTTGATTTTTTTACACTGATTTTATATCCATCAACTTTGCTAATGATTTACAGGTTATGTTGTGCATTTTCTCTTTCTTTTTCTTTCTTTCTCTCTCTCTTTTCTTTTTTTTTTTTTTTTTTTTTTTGATTCAGGGTCTGGCTCTATTGCCCAGACTGGAGTGCAGTGGCACAATCTTGGCTCACTGCAACCTCTGCCTCCCGGGCTCAAGCGATTCTCTCACCTCAGCCTCCCGAGTAGCTGGGACTACAGGCCTGCGCCACCAAGCCCGGCTAATTTTTTTGTATTTTTTGTAGAGATGTTGTTTCACCATGTTGTTCAGGCTGATCTCAAATTCCTGAGCTTAAGCTATCTGCCCGCCTCGGCCTCCCAAAGTGCTGGGATTATAGGAGTAAGCCATCATGCTGGGCCTTATTTTGCATTTTCTTTTTTCTATTTTTTTTTTTTGAGATGGAGCCTCGCTCTGTCGCCCAAGCTGGAGTGCAGTGGTGAGATCTCAGCTCACTGCAACCTGCGCCTCCTGGGTTCAAGCAATTCTCCTGTCTCTGCCTCCCAAGTAGCTGGAATTACAGGCACGCGCCAACAGGCCCAGCTAATTTTTGTATTTTTAGTAGAGACGGGGTTTTACCATGTTGAACAGGCTGGTCTTGAACTCCTGACCTCAGGTGATCCACCCACCTCGGCCTCCCAAAGTGCTGGGATTACAGATGTATTTTCCATTTTCTACACATGCAATGATAACATCCACAAATAATAACAGTTTTTTTTCTGCAATTCATTTATTTCTCTTTCTTGTCTTAATGAACTAGATAGGCTATCCAGAAAAACACTGAGTAGCACTGAAAAAGGCTGAAGGAGAATAGCATAAGATATACCAGATTTTGTAAGGCCTTGTTGGCCGGAATAATGGTTTTAAATTTGTTTTAAATAAACTTAGAAAATTTTGATAGCTTTCTGTAGAGAAGTAATGAGTTCAGTATTTCTAAGACTTTTCCAACTTCTGGATGGATAATGAATTACAGGAGAATAAAGAGTGGGGGCCAATCTCATTCATGGACATAGACACAAAAAGCCTTTAAAAAATTGCAGCAATGACCCAGAAAAGTATAGTATATAAAAGGTTTTTCCACGAATGGAAAAGTAGCTTAAAGTTAAACTCTAAATGTAATTTTATATTACTATAAAAATCATGCAATCATCTCAAAAGAAGAATAAAAAGCAAATAAAATGCTCACCAAGAATGTGAGTGTATGAATTCGAAATGGAAAGGAACCATCTCAATCTAATGAAAAGTTGCTATCAACACCTGTTACGGACTGCATTCTTAACAGCAAAATGTTAACATATTTCTTGTAAGCTCTGACAAGACAATGTTGCCCACGATCACTGCTTCCATTTGTAGCTGTACTGGTCACCTTAGGTAGCACAGTAACGGAAGAAAAATAAATAAGAGGTGTAAAGACCAAGAGGTGAAACAAGCCCATTATTATTTGCAGATGATACAATCTTTTACTAGAAAGCCGCAGATAATTTAAAGACAGGAAATTAGACATGACAAGAGAATTTAGCAAGGTGACAACACATAGGATTAACATCTAAAAACCAGCAGCATTTCTTTACTTTAGCAACAGTTAAAACCGTGTGTCCAATCTTGTAGCCACTAGCCAATGTGGCTATTAGGCACTGAAAATGTAACTGGTTCAAATTGAGATGAGCTGTAAGTGTAAAATATATATCAGATTATAAAACCTTGGTACGAAAAAAAAAAAGAAAACAAAATACTTCATTAATAATACTGATATAGGCCAGGCACAGTGGCTCAGGCCTGTAATCCCAGCACTTTGGGAGGTAGAGGCAGATGGATCACCTGAGCCCAGGAGTTCAAGACCAGCCTGGGCAACATGGTGAAACCCCATCTCTACAAAATAATAATAACAATATTGATATAAATTACATGTTTAAATGATATTTTTGATATATTAGATTAAATTAAAACAGAAAATTTTGAATTATACCCATGGGGAGCTTCTAGAAGAACAGAGAGAGGACCTTGACACATTCTCTCCCAAAAGCAGCAACTAAAAAATAAATAGCAAATTACTAAAAACAATTACTTTGGAACTCTGGAAATTAAAGGCATACAACAAGCTGAAAATCATTTATTCAAGAGAAACTATTGAACCTTAGTAAGATCAACAAAGTGTGTGACACATCATCTTAGAACTGCTCCCGTTCTCACTTCCCCCTGCCCTTGCCCCAGCTCCATGGTGCAGTGTTGGTGGGACTGGCTGCCTTACTGGTGCCAAAAGGGCTGAAATGATTTGGAGCTTCAAGGAAAAGCTCTATTTCCTTGGTTTTTTGAAAACAATAATATTTGGTAGCAATCAGAGGCCGGCAGAGCATGGAATCTCCTAAGGCTGTGATAACAGTTGGGGCAAGCAAGCAATCAGCAAAACATTTAAAAGGGAGATCTAGGGAACAAGACAGGCCCTAGTTTATACTCGCATCTGACTGACCTCGACACCCCGTACAAGCAGGAAGTGAAAGCTGAGGCAGATTTGTTAACCCGTTGAATGTTAAACACATTCCTCAACCCACACACAGGTTCTCTGGGCAATGGGTGGAAGCCTGGCCAGCTCACATCGTTTAATCTTGTGTTAAAGAAAGAGCTGATGAAAGGGTCATCCCTTTAAGTGTCAAGCAATTCTTAAAAGGGACAACCTTGCTTGTGAAAATAAAAAGAAACTCTGGCCGGGGAGCGGTAGCTCACGTCTGTAATCCCAGTACTTTGGGAGGCTGACGTGGGCAAATCACCTGAGGTCGGGAGTTCGAAACCAGCCTGGACAACACGGTGAAACCCCGTCTCTACTAAAAATGCAAAAATTAGCCAGGCGTAGTGGCGCATGTCTGCAATCCCAGCTACTTGGGAGGCTGAGGCAGGAGAATTGCTTGAACCCAGGAGGTGGAGGTTGCAATGAGCCGAAACCATGCCACTGCACTCCAGCCTGGGCGACAGAGTGAGACTCCGTCTCAAAAAGAAAGAAAGAAAAGAAAAAGAAGGCCAGGCACGGCGGCTCACGCCTATAATCCCAGCACTTTGGGAGGCCGAGGCAGGCGGATCACAAGGTCAGGAAATCGAGACCATCCTGGCTAACACGGTGAAACCCCATCTCTACTAAAAATACAAAAAATTAGCCAGGCGTGGTGGCGGGCGCCTGTAGTCCCAGCTACTCGGGAGGCTGAGGCAGGAGAATGGCGTGAACCCGGGAGGCAGAGCTTGCAGTGAGCCGAGATCGCGCCACTGCACTCCAGCCTGGGCAACAGAGCGAAACTCCGTCTCAAAAAAAAAAAAAAAGAAAGAAAAGAAAAATAAATTCTGAATTGTAATGGATGATTTTTATGACACTTGCCACTGCTGTCTTTTGAAGTGGGTTTTGAAGAATGTTATTCTTTTACATAGATTTTGATCAAGAGATGTAAAATAATACTGAAGAATGGAAAGTTATTCCTTGAAAGATGGTATTATGTGCTTCAATGGATCAAATTGGAAGATCACTTTTCAGTCATTAATTTTATGATAACAGATGTTCAATATATATGCAGTATGGATATATAGCTGTATATGTGTGTATACATATATAGCTCATAATATTAATGTTGAGAGTATTTTCTCATTAATGAGTTAATAGACAAGAGAATGAAATAAGTTGATACGACCACTGTAGAAACTATGTAACAATGTAAATGGAACGTAGATTGTAACTGCAAGGAATTTTATAAGCAAATTCTGCAAAACTAGGAACTGTTAAGGAGAGCCAAATCATCAGGGAAATACAATTAGAGACAGCACTTAGATACTTAGAATTTATTTCAGATAGGTGGCCGGGTGCCGTGGCTTATGCCTGTAATCCCAGCACTTTGGGAGGCTGAGGCAGGCAGATCATGAGGTCAGGAGATCGAGACCATCCTGGCCAACAAGATGAAACCCCGTCTCTACTAAAAATACAAAAAATTAGCCGGGCGTGGTGGCCGGTGCCTGTACTCCCAGCTACCCGGGAGGCTGAGGCAGGAGAATGGCGTGAACCTGGGAGGCGGAGCTTGCAGTGAGCCGAGATTGCGCCACTGCACTCCAGTCTGAGCGACAGAGCGAGACTCCATTTCAAAAAAAAAAAAAGAATTTATTTCAGATAGAAAATGAATTGTTTTCAGTACAAGGATTTTCCCATGCAACATCTAATGTATCTAATGTTTTTTTAATCTAAATGTATGCAGTTGATTCTCATTATTTGGCACCAGTTAGGTTCTACAGAGTGGCTGTGAACCCTGAGTCCATGAATACTGAACCACTACCTCCGGGGAAATACAGGGGGTACAGTTCCTGTGAGACTCTGCTCACGACATTTTCATCAACCGATCAGTATGTAACCTTTTTTTGTCTGTGTTTCTGCTTAAAGACATCTTATTTAATATACACTGTTGATTCATTAACATTCACCTCCTGGCCAAGCGCACTATATCTCATGCTTGCATGAAGCTTATCTAACATGTATTTCTTCCATAAGGCACATCACGACCTTCTTGCACTTGGGAACACTAGTCAGCGCTTCAGCATGGTGCTTGGGGCCACTTTAAACAGCCAAATCATCAACAATGAACACAAACATGGGGGAAATGTGGCACTAAATAAACCATGAAAAGGGCACTGGTTTTCCATATGACAGCTGAAACAAGATGGCAGAGGTAGCCTTATTTGAACTCAGCTGGGAATCTTTGCATTGAGCAACATTTTTTTTTTGCTGCTCTGCTCATGTCTGTGAATGACCACGTAAGTGCCTCAAGTATTGAATTGGGGTTGCAAATAAATTTTAGTGAGTAGGCAACTTTGTAAATACAAAATCCCCTCACTAATAATAAGGATTGACTGCTGGGCATGGTGGCTCACGCCTGTAATCCCAGCACTTTGGGAGGCAGAGGCAGGCAGATCACAAGGTCAGGAGATCGAGACCATCCTGGCAAACATGGTGAAACCCGTCTCTACTTAAAAAAAAAAATACAAAAAATTAGCCAGGCGTGGTGGTGGGCGCCTGGAGTTCCAGCTACCTGGGAGGCTGAGGCAGGAGAATGGTGTGAACCCGGGAGACGGAGCTTGCAGTGAGCCGAGATCGCGCCACTGCACTCCAGCCTGGGCGACAGAGCAAGACTCTGTCTCAAAAAAAAAAAAAAACAACAAGATTGACTGTGTATAAACATTTATTGGGGTGAACATATTTCCACAACATACTGAGAAGAAAAGTTATAACATCAAACTTAACTAAAATCTTGAAAGTGTTACCAAAACTAAGGCTGATTTGATAAAGTTGTATTGGAAGCCAAATGTGAGGATTGACCTGGGAAGACACACCAAGAAGGCTGGCACGTTCTAGAGTGTGCTACAAGGTGGAAGGCTTTTATAAGAAAGTTTAGGAGAAGGGAGTGGACTCCTTCCCAGAGGAGTCGTACCCTCTGCATTGGAGGGTACAGTATAGAGGTTACAATCATTGGCTACAGATGACTGCATGCAGGCTACAGTGTTCTACGTGCAGGACAATCAGTAAAACTTCAGGATTCAGAAACAAATCAGTGTCTTGTTCAACGTCAGTGGGTTATGCATTAATTAGTATGTCAAGAATCTGAGGAACTCACAGGAAGATTCTTTGCTCAGGACAGAAGGTCATCAGGAACCACAAGACCTCCCCAGGCAGGTTAATTTGGAAGCCTGCCAAATATGACCTGTAGGTATTAGAAGCATTCCCTTCGCAAACAGTGATAAGGCAAGGATGCCCATTATCATTACTTCTAAGGGAGACAAGGTGGTAAAATAGGAAAAAGAATATAGCCCTTGGGTCTAGAAAAACCCTCACTGGTGGTGAACTGGAATGAGTTCCAGGTGGAGGTGAAACATTGGCTGATGCAGTAGCTGGAAGCACTCGAATAGCATGGGGGCAATGGCAATTATAAGAATTGTGTAAGAGTTGTCTGCCTTTGGTTATTTTTAAAACTTTGAGGCCAGGCACAGTGGCTCACACGTGTAATCCCAGCACTTTGAGAGGCCAAGGTGGGCAGATCATTTGAGGTCAGGAGTTCGAGACCAGCCTGACCAACATGGTGAAACTATGTCTCTACTAAAAATGCAAAAATATTAGCTGGGCGTGGTGGTGCATGCCTGTAGTCCCAGATACTCAGAAGGCTGAGGCAAGAGAATCACTTGAACCCAGGAGGCAGAGGTTGCAGTGAGCCGAGATCATGCCACTGCACTCCAGCCTGGGTGACAGAGTGAAACTCCATCTCAAACAAACAAACAAACAAACAAACAAAAAACTTTGAAGAAGGAAAATGACAAGCTCAGGTCAGTCAATTGTAAGTTAAAGCACACTGTAGAGACAGAAGGCCTGCTGCGGCCATAGGGAACATTGTGTTGAAAATCAGACCAAGGATTTAGCTGTCCGGTGGCAAAGCTGCAGAGGAAACGGAATGCCGAGCCTCAGTGGTCTCCTATTCCAAGTTCAGACCTCTGAGAAGCACATCTCCAGTGTGTTTCATATATTGTCCTTCCAATCTTTCCTCAAGTCACTTACTCAGTCGTACACGTGGCCTTGAAAATATGTAGGGTAGTTGTGGGTTTTTAAATATCCACAAAAATGGTTTTGTAAATCGCGAGTTTTTTTCTCCACTCAACATTAAGTTTCTTAGGTCTGTTCATATGCTATACATAAATCCTAGTTCATAGCTTTTAACCGATATGTAGTATCCATATATATTTTCTAGTTATTCATTCCCCTAATGATGGATCTCTACGTTGTTTCCAAGTTTTTCTTCCTATGACAAACAAATCTTCCATGAGCATCCTACAATTTCCTCATGGAGTTCAATGAGACTTGCAGGAGGTTTTTATCCCATCCTTCACATGTCTGGCTTCCCCTTTTCCTTTAGCTTCAACTAAAACGTTACAGCTGCCAAGAGACCTTTTCTGACCAGCCCACCTAAAATAAGCCATCCTCAGTTATTCTTTCAGTCTCTAGTTTGTTTCTTTCATAGCACATGTAAAACATTGAAGTATTTTATTTATTTCCATTTTTTTCTCTCTCCCACTGCATCCTAACCTCCATGGGGATAGGCACTTTGTCTTATATACTTTTGTATCTTTAGCATCTAGAACAGTATGTGGCATACGTAAGTGCCCAATAACTACAGAAGGAAAGAAGGAAGGAAGGAGGGAGTCTGTCGGCCAGCTGGAGTGCAGTGGTACCATCTCGGCTCATTGCAACCTCTGCCTCCTGGGTTCAAGCAATTCTTGTGCCTCAGCCTCCTGATGTAGCTGGGATTACAGGTGTGTACCACCATGTCTGGCTAATTTTTCTAGTTTTAGTAAAGACGGGATTTTGCCATGTTGGCCAGGCTGGTCTCGAACTCCTGGAATCAAGCAATCTGCCTGCCTCGGCCTCCCAAAGTGCTGGAATTACAGGCGGGAACCACCATGCCCAGCCAAAAGGAGAGAGTTCTTGAAAGAAAATTTGAGAATGATTCAAAGGAACTTGGTTGGTTGAGACCTAAGGAGAGAAAGGCCAGTAAGAGATGACCCTATTTAATGGGGGATGATTTGGCACCTTCAGAATTGTGAATTCTGATACTAAATTTTAAGCTGTTTTCACTTCTGTGCCGTACCCACCCTCCAGTATCTCAGTCCCCTCTTATCGTCAGTGATATGTTCCAAGACCTCCAGTGGGTGCCTGAAACCACAGACAGTACTGAACTCAGTTGGCATCGATTGGAATACGTTTCTGTTCATGTCTCCCACCCACAAATGTAATCCCTTTTCCATCTTCACTAAGCACTCATCAGGCACTGTGGCTATAACTTATGCAGTTTGAGGTACAATAGCAAAACTAGCATGAATTTCTTTTTCCTTCACAGTTTTACAAATAGAAGACTTGCTCTCGTTGTAGATCTTGGCAATCTCAGGATATGATTTTACTTTCTTTCCTTAAGTCGAGAACTTTCACCTTTCCACTTTAACGAAGCACTTGGCAGCCTCTCTTTGGCATACCCAAATTGCCAGCATCACTACTGTCGTGCATTGGGGCAAGAATTATTATGAATAAGGGGTACTTGAACACAAGCACTGTGATATCGTCCCAGTGGATCTGACAACCCAGATGGCTACTACGTGACTGTCAGGTAGGGGATACAGCAGGGATACACCGGGCAAAGGGAGGATTCACCACACGGGCAGGAGGGAGCCAGGCCGTGCAACATTTCATGAAACTACTCCCGACAGTGTGCAATTTAAAACATATGAGGTTTTATTTCTGGAATTGTCCATTTAATATTTTCTGACTGCAGCTGACTGCGGGTAACTAAAAGCATGTGAGGTGAGACCGAGGATAAATGGGATGACACGGCTGACTCTGGGTCCTCACCCAAATCTCATCCCAAATTTTAATCCTCTTAATCCTCACGTGCTGAGAGAGGGACCTGGTGGGAGGTGATTGGATCATGGGAGTGGATTCCCCCATGCTGTTCTCCTGATAGCAAGTGAGTTCTCACGAGATCGTGAGTTCTCACGAGATCCGATGCTTTTATAAGTGTTTGACAATTCCTCTTTCACACACACTTCTCTCCCCTGTTGCCTTGTGAGGAAGGTGCCCGCTTCCTCTTCTGCCATGAGGCCTTCCCAGCCACGCGGAACTGTGAGTCAAACCTCTTTCCTTTATAAATTACCTAGTTTCCAGGAAGTTCTTTATAGCAGTGTGAAAACGGACTAATACAGGGAGACTCTTGCATCCTCAAAGTTTTAAGCCTATTCCTCATTAAAGCTATGTATTAATAGGCTTTGGGAAATAAAGGACAAAGGATCTGTGTCCAAAGTTGGCATAAAACTTTATGAAGTAAGGACAGCAATTGCAGATGAGATAGTATAGGGGAACTGAGAGATGGAACCAAGACAGAAATCAGAGTAAGACGTGACGGGGGCTACCAGAAAAGTTAACAGCTTCTCCAGAAGTCATCAGAGTACTCTGAAGGATGCTATACTTCCTATAATTACATGAAATAGGACATCGATATTTATACATTAAAATAAAGAGTAACCCTAGAAGATTTAGAGACAAATATGTTACATATTTTCATACTTTTATGTAGGATTCTACAATGTTCCTTAAATATTTAGGATTTAGGTAAATATACTTTCTCTTCAATGGTTTCATTGGATGGTTGAATAGTAAACCCTAATTTACTAACGTGAATGAGAAATGGCCTCTAAAGCTGGGCGCGGTGGCTCATGCCTGTAATACCAGCACTTTGGGAGGCTGAGGTGGGTGGATCACGAGGTCAGGAAATCGAGACCATCCTGGCTAACATGGTGAAACCCCGTCTTTACTAAAAAAAATACAAAAAATTAGCTGGGCATGGTGGCGGGCGCCTGTAGTCCCAGTAGTCCCAGCTACTTGGGAGGCTGAGGCAGGAGAATGGCAATGAACCCAGGAAGCGGAGCTTGCAGTGAGCCGAGATCGTGCCACTGCACTCCAGCCTGGGTGACAGAGCGAGACTCCATCTCAAAAAAAAAAAAAAAAAAGAAGAGAAATGGCCTCTAAAGAGGTCATTTAGCTCTTGCAAATGTCTCTGTATATCCAGGCTTGTCCAACACAGACCTATAGATTGTCCAAGACAATCACAGTCTTTAGTCTGATATCTGATCTACAATGATAACACAGTCAACCAGGAGACTTTTATAAGAAGGTTTAAATGCTGGGGGAAAATCACTAAGTAGATTCGTCAGAGAAAACACATCTGGGAAAATTTTTTCAATGGGATTTGAATCAGATCAGTGTTGGGGTACAATGACTTATAGGGTAATAAGTGACAGATATTAGGAAATCAATAAGACATTTTAGGGACTGCTCTGAGACCCAGGGACTCCACATCAAGCCAATAATTGAAGTTGACAGAAACAAATCTCAGTTCAATTCCTGACGTTCTATATCAATGGAGAGGGATGATATGGCTAACCCACTGCAGCTAAGAACCCATTACTGAGTCGGCTTAAATTGTTACATTGTTACTTCCTCTTTCAAGGGCGTTTGGGCACGAAACGGCAGGACATATGTTAAATTGTTGATATGCTACAGTTTCTAGAACCAATAGCATGAGAAGTCCTGAAGGTTACTGCAGTCTGTGTGGCAGTCGTATCCAAAAGGCACATTCGGCTGTGACTCAGCTCTCAGACCCTTTCCTTGGTGGTAGCAGAAACTGACAAGGAGGCTGGAAAGACCAGTCTATCATATTCCCCTACACAACCTCTGAGCTAAATCCCTCCCTGGACCCTTCCACTCCCCACCTCACATGTACACTGCGAAGTGTGCTGTGAACCAGAGAATGCTTCTAGCACCGTTTGGTGCCACTGAATCTTGCTTTATAGATCAGGAAACACTGGAGGCAGCTGGGATGTTACTCATCTGGGACAGTGTGGGATGCCTGGGAGACCCTTTGTGACTCAGTGTTAAATAGCAAATAAGGCACTGAGACCTTTAGTGACCTTGATGTGCTGGAGATAAACAGATCCATTGTGTCATCGTGAGAAGACTTCAATGATATATTACCTTGGAGAGTGGTTTTTTAAGACAAACCTTTGATCTTGCTGAAAGATGGACTCAGCATGTTTGCTCTAATGACTAAGTGAAAGTAAGTTGCCACGTACTTTGTTGTGTAAGTTGAAGCAGTCAGTAGAACGGATTAAATGCAAGAGCTTTGGAGCAAGCAAGATCTGGGTTTGAATCCTGATTCCGGGACTTGATAACTGATCTAGGGCAGATAACCAATGATCACTTGATAGGATTCAGATGATTAAATGAGATCATGTATATGAAGTGGTTAGCATAGAATGAGCATTTGATAGTTAAAAGCAAGTCTAATTAGTATCAGTAACCAGCAGCTAATAACAGAGGCTATAACTGCAAAGGTTTATACCTTTGTAAAGGTTACTCTATACGGTAATAAGCTTTTGTTTAATTTACACAATAATTTAGACTTTTACTCTAAAACCTGGCTTTCATATATGAGTGTTTTTGATGTCTGAAGTTAAGCATGTCGTATACATATCCTAGAATATGTGATAAGAATATTCCTTTGGTTGCTCTTCAAAGCTAAAAATTTCTTTTTTTTTTTTTTGAGACAGAGTCTTACTGTCACCCAGGCTGGAGTGCAGCGGCACGATCTCAGCTCACTGCAGCCCCGCCTCCTGGGTTCAAGCGATTCTTCTGCCTCAGCCTCCCAAGTAGCTGGGAGTACAGGCACCCGCCACCATGCCCAGCTAATTTTTGTATTTTTAGTAGAGACGGGGTTTCACCATATTGGCCAGGCTGGTCTCGAACTCCTGACCTCATGATCCGCCTGCCTCGGTCTCCCAAAGTGCTGGGATTACAGGCGTGAGCCACCGCGCCCAGCCAAAAAAATTCTTAAACTAGTTCTTTTTGTTTTTGCTTTTGAGACAGGGTTTGGCTCTGTCACCCAGGCTGGAGTGCAGTTGCACGATCTTGGCTCACTGCAACCTCTGCCTCCTGGGCTCAAACCATCCTCCCACCTCAGCCTCCCGAGTAGCTGGGACCACAGGCATGCACCACCATGTCCAGCCAATTTTTTTTCTGTATTTTTTGTAGAGATGGGATTTCACCATGTTGGCCAGGCTAGTCTTGAAATCCCGGGCTCAAGTGATCCACCCACCTCTGCCTGCAACCTGAGATTACAGGCGTGAGCCACCGTGCCCAGCCTTTGACTAGCTGCTTGGACACATCAGTTAACTCAAAGGTTTTTTTGGACATACTGTTCTTGTGTAGAGATGAAACCACTGGATTAGGCAGTGTTTCTGGTATTGGTAGTAGATTCTCAGAAATTTAGATAAACCTTTTCATTAAGTCTTGCCAGGTAACTGACTTAATAGGAAGGGTTGAGGCTGCCACGAAAGGGTGGTAAGCTAACTGGTGCAGTGATGCTAGGATGAAATGTCTACCTTTAACTGACTCACTTTGACCTTAAACCACCTGAGCCAAATGGCCCAAAGCAGCTTATGTAAACAACCTACAAATATTTACTGGGTTCTAGGCCTGAGATACCAAAGACAATATAAATCAGGTCCTTGTCTCCAAACTCAGCACAAAGCCACAGAGAGTGACTAGGGGCACCATAGTGCTGCATCACATAGCATAGAGGTGCTAGTCATTCTCAGCTTCCTTCTGATCACTACACACTTTTAAACATTAGACCTTTTGGTGGCATACAAATTAAAACACTAAAGCGAGATGAATGTAATTACAAAGCAGACTCTACTATTGGGTAACAGTGTGTGTGACGTCTATAATATAAAGGCCTCTGTAGGTGGCATTTCAAGTGGCTGCTTTTTAACATAGTGTTGCTTTTTTGAGCAGAATGGTGGGCTGTCCTGACCACACTTTCTTATAACCGCAGGAGGCAGGATCTCTCCTACTCCATGAAACAGGAGAACATTCTTTGGTGCCAGCTTGAATTTACATTCTCATATGCTGCAATTTGAGCCCCACTCTACCTTGTATTATCGCCCAGACCAGTCAGCTCGACATTCTATATAATAGATTCCCTTGAGACAGGATGTGTAATCAATTGTAGAACCAATACATTTCGCTCTTTGGGCAAAATCTGTTAGCATACCAGGTGGCTCCAAATACTCCACGATTTGAGGACTTCACATCTAACTGGAGTAGTCAGGAGCCGGGAAATGGGTGGGAACTCATGTCAGAGACAGCATCTTAAAGAAATGGCCCTTCAAGGATGAGTAAGATTTAAATTTGTAGATGCAAAAATGGTGGCTATTCTAGATGAAAATAATATCATTTGTTTCATTCTGTAGCATAAAGAGTTTACCCTTCCAGTTTTCCAAGTTTCTTTTCAACTTCACTTCTTGGAGTGCAAACTCCATGAAAATTCAACTTACTTTTTGAAATGCTGTACAATCTCCGAGATTTATCTAAATTTACCCTACTTACCCAAACCAGATGGCACAAGTTTCTATCATGTTAGATCACTAAAGGTATTTCCGTTCCCTCCTTTCACCTAACAGGATAACAGGTCTCCCACATGCTATTGGGCTAATACCCGCAACAGTTCAACCCTACCCTCCCAATTTTGATTTCTAGCTTTCCCTTTTATCCAGCGAATCCCCGTCAGAATACAGAAGCCAACCCCCACCCCGCCCGCCGTCCCCCCCGACGATCTTCAGTCTCACCTTACCTAAACCCTTTCCCTCACTTAAGCCCTTCCTTGCTTTGACACCCTATTCTTGGTTCTCCTCCTCTGCTGATCATTCCTTCTCAGGCCCCTTTCCCTCTGGCCCTTAAGTGTTCCCCACAGGGCTCCGACTTTGACCCTAATATTTCTCATGTTACATACTTACACGGGGGAACTGCCTGGGGGTTCTCAGAACTGCAGAATACCTTATTTGAGGTAAGCAAGCCCCATAACGGACTATCACTAGCTCAGAGACATTTTTCAGCCTTGAATAAAATCAGCCCGCAGGGACAAAAAAAATGGGGAAAACTTCGTTAGGGAAACTTCCAGCGACCTTAACTGCTCAGGAGGTAGGGATCCTAACAGGAAAACCTTGTCAGGAGTCTCCATTGAAACCTCCGGGTTTTTGTTTTGTTCTAAATAGGAGCACGTGCCTTGAAAAGATGAGCACCCCTTGAGCTTGTTTTCTGAGACAGCCTCTTTATCCGAATCCACCTTAGACTGGAAGCGCCAAGTGGGCTGGACAAGCACCCAGTCCAGGGAACAGCCCAGGCACCAGCCAAGGCCCGCCCTGGGCGGTTTTGGGGCCGTTGTCGAGTGCCGGCTGCGGGAGTTGAGGTCCCGGGGGAGGGGGCAGACACGCGGTACACACTTAGGGCGGGACACGGGCGTTCCTTCCCGGTTCCACCCAAGCCCGTAGAGAACGTAAACACCCTCCCGGCCTAGAGGCCCCGGGACCGGGTGGGGGGTGGGGGGGCGGGGGTGGAAATGCTTGGGCCGCGCAGCCGCAGTGTGGAGGCTCGGGTCCCGCTCTTACGTCACGTGGAGCCCCGCCCTTAGGTGGAGCGGCGGGAGCGCGCAAGGCTCTGTCACGCAGGCGCGTTCGCGCGGCGTAGGTGGTGCTAGAGGCGACTCGGGGGATTCTAGGGCGACGGCGCTGCCGCCATTTTGTGGGGTGTTTGTCGCAGCGGCCGAGGAGGGAAGACGGCAGTTTGGCGACATTTCTCGGCCGAAGGGCCATTTGCTTTTGCGGAGGTAGGGTTGCAGATGGTGTGTGCTGGGACAGGCGGCTGTCGGTCTTTAGGTCTCCGAGCCAGGTGTCGGAGAAACGACCGCGTTAGGGGCCTGGGCTTCTGGAGCTGAGTTGGGAGTTCTGCGAGGCGCTGCTCGGCTGGTGCACGCCGGCAGCACCGAAAGTTGCTCGGGCGTCGCGGTTCTGCCGCTGACCCTTCTCTGAGGGCCCTGGCCGCTCGCGTCGCGGCTCCGGAGGCCGTGGGCTCGCGGTCCCCTGCTGCCTGGCGAGCGCGGCTGTTGGTTAACCCCGTCGGGACCTCTTCCAGCCGGCGGGCGCTAGGACCTGTCGGGAGACCCTTCGAGAGCCGTCTCTGGCGTTCGTGTTGTCGGAGATCAAGTCTTCCCCTGGATTCCTGGCCTGGGCCGTTTGTAGCGTTTCGGGGGTTTTCCAGAGTCAAGCATGTGCCCCTGTCTTGAGTGCGCCAAAGCCACTGGCCGGGTGCCCAGGAGCCGGGAGGAGGGGACCGGGCGTCCGTGCAAATCCAGGTGGTTGAGGGCAGTGGCTGCTTGTGAGAGGTGGAAATCTGCGGAGGCTAGTCCTCTGTGCCCTGCTGAACACAACATTGTTGCGGCGAACCTGCGTTTCTGGTGGTTTTGCATCTTATTATCCCTGGTTGCCTAAAATAGCCCAGATATGCTTATCCGATCCTTAGGAAACCGCCGCAAACTGAACTCGCCAGCCACTTTGTCTTGCCTCATAGCTGTCCTGTGCGATTGTGCTTTTCACACACCCCTGCAGGCTTGTAACCCATTAAATGCAGTCCTCTTGGAGCCATCCAATCCTAAACTTATAACCTGTTTCGATGTTTTTAAGCCATGTACGTAGCGTAAAGTTGTCGAGAACTACAGGATCTTAAGGGCAGTGGCGATGGATCTACATATGAGATCCACTGTGTCATTATTTTTTGAAAGATACCTACTCTAGCATGTAGGATGCTTTATTAGAGGCAGTGTCATGATTCTAGATAGCTTTTCTTTTTTATGTATGCGAAGGAACCTTACCACGTAGAACGTGGGTCGGGTGATCTTTGTGCCTCCAGAGAAAATATTTTTGAACATTGCAGGGTGAGTGGGGGAGGTCAGAGGCTGCGACTAACAGCTGAATTACATTTGAAGTAGTGAACTTGAGAAGAATTTTGGACTCTCACAAGGGAGCTCGTTCTTATTTTAATGTTTGCATATTAACTGATAATTTGAGAGTTCTGTTTTGCTGGAGGTTAGCTGGTTGTGGCAGACTTACAGTAGAAGAGGAAAAAACAAAACTGAAGAAGACACATAAGTCTTGAAAAAAACTTCATAGTAATGGAGGGTCATAATAATAACCCTCGGTCATCAGATGTGATTTTGCTTGCTATGATTTAAAAATGCTTAACCAAGCTGAGTTCCTGATGTGGTTAAAATACAACTTTGGTATTTGACGGAACGCTTCAGAAGAACTGCACTTGAAATACACATTTTCTTTTTTTTTTTTTTTTTTGAGACAGGGTCTCACTGTCGCCCATACTGGTATGCAGTGGCGTGATCATGACTCACTGCAGCCTTGACTTCCTTGGGCTCCAGTGATTGTCCCAGTAGCTGGGACTACAGGCTCGAGTCACCATGTGCGGCTAATTTTTTGTATTTTTTGGAAAGGCAGGGTTTCGCCGTGTTGCCCAGGCCAGTCTCGAATTCCTGGGCTCAAGGGATGAGGCGCCACTGCGTCCAGCCATAAATTTTTCTTGATAGCTCTAATGAAGAAAGTTTGTGTTTTGGCCTTTTGCCTCAAGTAAATGTGTGCTGTTATTCATGTCACGTTCCCATATGGAAGTGACTCCATTTGTATCAAACCGGAATGCTCACTTCCATTGAGACGCTAACAAGAGTTTTAGAATTGCTGTTTGGCCTGATCAGTGCCTTCTCTTCCTCTGTAAAGTGAGCTGAGAGCCACCTTAGAAGGATGCTTGATGGGTATAGAATTAGAATCAGCAAGAGTGAATTAAAATATCTGACTATCTGGTGGCAATCAGACTCTGATGGCGTGACACATACTTTCTTGTGGAACACCTCCCCGAAGAATTGAAGCTGCATCACTTCAAAACCTTTAATCCATTTAAAATCATTTAAATTTCTGCTTGCATTTGTTTGCTTATTAGTCATTTGGGCAAGCTGAATGAGGTTAACTAAGTGGGTTTTACTCCATTTTAGCTTTTTTCAGCTCTTTGCTGAATTGTGAAATTCTTCTCTTTTTACCATTTAAACTCACCCTGTTTAGGAGAATTTGGGCCTGACTGTTAAAACTTAACTGCTTTGGAAAATAATTAAGATGGGGAGAGACAGATAGGGGTTATATTGTTTGAGCACAGATGCTGAGCCTGGAAGGAACCCAGGTTATGCACTGGAGTTTGTAAATAAAGTCAGATGTCACCGTTATCGTTTGCTTTCACTGTGACCATGCTTCAGTGTGCATCCTTGTAGGTTGAGTTCTTTTTCAGAGTTACTCCAGATTTACTACAAATAGATTTTAAGGTTAAGAATAACTGCTGGATAAGAAAATGAACTTGTTGGATAGAGTAAATGAGTTCATAAAATCACATAAACATTTAAAAAAATTTTTTTGTAGAGATGGTTTCACTGTGTGTAGCGCAGGCTGGTCTCAGACTCCTGGGCTTGGCCTCCCAAAATCCTGGGATTACAGGCATGAGCCACCGTACCCGGCCTAAAATCACCTTTTTATATCTCTTCAGTTTCTCTGTTGAATATTGTGTTCTATCCACACAGAACTAATATTCTCAAAGCTTAGAGTCATTCTGAGATTTAGAGAAAAGAACTATGGAGAATTTGAGAAAAAGAAGCTTCATCATTGAACAGCTCTTTACCATTAAAACAAAGTCACCTCCCATATTTAGTATCCCTAAGTGTTTTTGTCTTGCACTTCAGTTATTTGTATTACAGTACTTTGCCAAAGCTGCATGACACTGATATTATTTCTCCTTAAATCAGCTCACATTTTAATGTTAACATTTTTAAAAGAAAATATGTCAATAACTTAATTGGAAAATCACTAATAAGTAGAAAGTAACAAAATAAAACAAGATAAATAAAAACGTTACTAATTTTTAGCTAAATACTCTTGTCTGCTGGAAACACTAGGCCTGAACCTTTTTATTTGGCCCCCCCCCCCCGCTTTTTTTTAATTTTTAAAAAGGCAGTTAGCAAGTGTTAGATGAAGACAAGCACCAAGCTGAGAATTTGTCCTGGATGTAATCAGAATTCAAAAAAAAAAAATGTCTTAAGGTATCAGTATTACCCACAATTTAATACTAGATCTCTATGCCTCTTAGCAGTCATCTGACATACCAGTGCCTTGGGAAGCATTACCACCTAAAAAGATTTTGGAGCCTGTAAGACCGTGTGTTGGGTTTTGATAACTTAAATAATACTAATATATAATAATTTACCTATCACACATCTGTAACCTCCACAATTCCCTTTTCATTTCTATCAACAGATGCGGCATTCCAAAAGAACTCACTGTCCTGATTGGGATAGCAGAGAAAGCTGGGGACATGAAAGCTACCGTGGAAGTCACAAGCGGAAAAGGAGATCTCATAGTAGCACACAAGAGAACAGGCATTGTAAACCACATCACCAGTTTAAAGAATCTGATTGGTAAATTAACTCTTGAACTACTAGCATTTTAGCTCTAATAGTTTTAAATGATTTGTCATTTGCTTATATAGCTTTCATCTGTCAAATTGTTTTATAATTCAGTCAGCAAATATTCGTTTAGAAAATATTTGAGTACTTATTTTAGACTAGACCATAGGCGCTGAGGCTACAGCTGTAAATAAAACAAAGTTCTTTATCCTTATGTATGTCTGTCTGCCTGGGAGTGGTAGGTAGGAGACAGTTGATCAGTAAGTGAATGTAAAATGTATTAAATAACATGGTGAGTCCCAACTGCCAGTAACGTGATTAGGGAGATGACACACAAAAAGTTAAGTAATAGTGATAGAATGCCCAACGAGTACCTTTAACTTGTATGTAGGAGGGAGATGGGTATGTTGTAGGGCTCATTGTTTCAGAAATAAGGTAGGGTTTTATAGGGGAGGAGTTATTCCAGCAGAGAAAAGCAGCATGTATTATTAGTCACTTATACCATGTCATACAGGTTATATTTGTAGATGAGGCCAAGGGATATGTTTGGGATTTTTAGAAGCTGGCTTTATTTAAGAACTATTCTTTTGCATAGGTGGTAGCTAGTAATTTGGGAAATGGCCTCAATAAAAACTTGCAACAGCATGTGTCCTGTTTTATTGTATTCTTACCAGTGTAAAATTTGGAGGTAATATATTTATATAGAATTAAAGGAATCTTAAAGTTCTAAATGATTAAAGAAAGGCTAGGTAAGTTTTCACTTTCATTAATTTCCCTTTTTCGTTTGTTTTGTTGGTTCTGTTTTCTCGTTTTGTGCAGATGTTCCATTGGGACTGTTTACCAGATTGCTTTCTAAATTAGCCAGCTGGGGTTACTTTAAAAAACAGTATGTAATTTCTTTCCTTCTCCACGTTAACAGACTTGTTCTGCCAAACTGAGCTTATTTGTAGTCAGTGCAGACAAATCGTGCTTCATACACATTATTATATAAGGGGAAGGGGGAAGGTTTATGACAGGATTTCAAAGACCAGAGATAATTAATAATTAATGTACAGTACACTAAAAAAAACCATCTGTACCCCACTATTAATAAATACAAAAAACCCTAAGGCTTAACGTCATAGTACTGGTTATTCATAGGATAATTATACGTTGTATATATAGAAAGGAAGTGATATGAGTGATGAACAGTTCATTTGTGCTCACAGTTAACTACGTAAACATGATACTGAGTCCAGTTAACCACCAGGCCAGTACCTGCTTTGATATTTGTACCAGATGTGTTTGGTGGTCAGCGTTTACCATGATCCAGAATATTCTAATTTTTGAAGATCAAAAACTTTGAGTGTTTTTATAAAATAACAAAAAACTGAAAAATGCAGAAAAGTATAAAGATGGTAATCTCTGTAGGAAATTAGTCCCCATTATTTAGCTGTAAAATTATAATTAAAAAAAAAAATCTTTGTTTCTAAATCTTTGCCACTGATTATTTCCTGAAAATACACTCCAGGAAGAAGCATTTTTAAGTTAAAGCATGTGAACTCTTATTTCTTGCTACAGGTTCATATTTCTTTTTCTAGAGAGTTTGCCAAATTATACAACGTGCTCCTTCATGCTCTCACCAATCTTGGCTGTTTTGAAAGGCGGCCAAGAATAATGTTTTGATTAAACTGAATTTTTAAATTTCTAACGAATTTGTCCGCTGTCATATATTTATTGATCATTTGAACATCTTTTTATTCTTAGCGTATTTATTAAAGTATTTTTATTGATTTAGAAGAGCTTTTTATTACAATATTTTAACCATTTGTCATATATATATTGCAGAGTGTCTTTTCTTTATGATTTGTCTTTTGGAGGTAGCCTGTGAATTGGTCTCCCTTTCTACAGGCTTAGTTAATCCATTCTGCATTAGAAAGACTGATGTGGCTGTAAACCCTACCTTTATATATTGTGGTCAGAAGCCTGTAACATAAAGTATCAAGTCTTAAACCAGTGATTCTCCAACTTTAGTGTGAATAAGAATCACCTTGGAGGTATGTTGACCAGATTTAGAGTCAGTGAGTATGACCTAAGGCCCAGGGTTACCATTTTTAATAAGAACTCCATATTTGATACTGTTGATAAATAGACCGTCCTTTGAGAAATAATACTCTTTAGCCTAGCATGCAGGGTTTTTAATGATGCTATTCTCAGCTTACTTATTTGTCTACATTCCCCTATGTGAAAATTGCTCTTGCTGGGATTGTCTTTTTCCTGAGTAATGCATAGACAATTCCTTCTCTAAGCCATTGTGGCTAAAAGTGCCATATGAATTTAAGATGGTAATATGCCATTCTTCTCCCCCGGAATTTCTTCTGTATTCTACTTTTTCCAAATCCTGGCTTCCCTTTAAGATGCAACTCTATTTCCATCTTTTTTGTAATTATTCTCTGACCATTTTAAACCGATTTTTTTCCCCATCTCTGACTCTAAGCACTCATGTGTTGTAACCTTTTAGAATTTCCTACATTGTTGGATTTTGTTTCATTTTTATGTGAGTAATCTCAAATTGTTCATTATTTGTTGGCAGGGACTTTGCCTTATATAATTTTTTTTTTATCTCCCACAGGACCTGTGTGGATATAAAAACGAATGCCCTTACCCTCATCCGTCTTGGCTATTTGAAAGGCTATAGTGAAATATTCACTGGGCATTCAGTGGATATTTTAAAAAATTAAATCAGTCTGTTCATCCTGTCTACCCTGTCCATAGCCTGTGTAATTCTGTAGACTTTGTTTATATAATCTCTCAGCCTTGGTCATCGGCCATTATCTATTGAAGAGACTCTCATCCTTTTAGTTTGTCCTCATGGTGTTCACTCCATGTTTTGTTACTCTATACGTTGTTTATGGCTTAGCAGCTCTAATTCCATGCAGTATTCCAGCTAAAGATTGTTAGTGCTAGTTTTTTCTAATAGAAGGATTTTGGACTTTTACGGGAAGGATGCCCTTAAGAGTATGGTCACGTCTAGCTTATTGTATTGGTGATCTGTCCCTGACAGTTCCAAGCCAACTGATCAGATCTCTAACCTAGACTACCCACAGTCTTACCCAAATATCCTGAGTTGTTTCTCCAATAAATACAACTTAAAGCTGATGCTAGGGAAAGAGAACCGGGTTTCTGTATCTCCCCAGCCTGGATTTTATGCTAGCCCTATTGGGTAGTAGTTGTAAAGATGCTTCTATTTCTGCCTAAACCAGCCCCCTGGGAAAAAGAATGACAGCATATTCTGGGGAAAGGAAAGGGGTTGGTGAGGGCAATCTAGTCAACATCCGTCACTCCATTGCTTGTTAGGCTTATTTTAGCCGATGTATCTGACTGGGCAGGTGTCCCCTCTCTCCCTCAGTGCTCCATGTGCATCCCTCTTGAAGCTTCGCACTCTGTTGAAGAGGACACTCATCCCAGGTAGAGAGGGGGACGGGAAACTGGGCCAATTGAATCTATGTCCTTTTCTTTCCATCAGATCAAGGCCACTTAACTGGGATCCATTGACATCCTGAGGCCCATGACCTTTGAAATTCCTTGCCAAGTTTTGTTTATGTGTTTCTTAGGGAAGAGAGTCCATGGCTTTCAGCAGATTTTCAAAGGGATCTGTAGATTAAAGCACGATGGCACTAGATGGTGGTTTTTTCTGTTGTTTCTTAGGTATTTCTCAAACAGGAATGACAGGAAATTAGAAATGCAAAGGGAAGTAGGGTGGTGGAACTACTGTAATGCTAAACTACAGGATCCCTTTCTTATTTTAGGGGGATATATTTTAGATGCCTTTGGCACATGAGGCAGTCCTCAAAAGCTATGTTGTCTATTTCTCAAACAGAAATAACAAGGCTAGAAATGCAAAGAGTAGAGGAGACATGATAGATGATGTGTGTAATAAAATTGGCCTGTATAATAGTGGTTTGAAAATATTTTAGTTTTTGTCACTAATGTTGTTATACAACCTTGGTAAATCATTTTTCTTCTAGGGATCTTAATGTAGTCGTCGGTAAAATGAAAGGGCTGGAATACATTTAAGGCTCCTTGTAGCTCTAATATACCTTTCATGAAAGAATTCTCTCTGTGCCAGGGATATCTAAAATGCTCTTACATTACAAGAGAAAGGAATCCTTTTTGCCTGCCTCTGATTGTACCTCTGTGAGAGACTAAGACAGCTTAGATACAGGTGCAGAAGGTAAAGGAACACTTAATCAAGTAAACACTAGACATGAATTAATGATTTGACTCAAGCTTTATTCCTTGGTGTGAAGTGCTTGACAGCAAACTCTATAATGGGCCCATTTGCTTGTTTGTTAAAGTAAAATTATTTCTTAAGCTTTATGAGATAAATATAAATGCTAATTCATCTGTTTGAATTTTTTTCTTATATTGAGTTAGTTGTTTAAGAATTTCTGAGAAAATGTTTTGTTTGAACCACATTATTGCAGAATGAAGAGAATAATTTGAAATCTTTTCATGTGTTTGCAGTCATTATTTAGAAGCAAGGTCCTTGAATGAGCGAGATTATCGGGACCGGAGATACGTTGATGAATACAGGAATGACTACTGTGAAGGATATGTTCCTAGACATTATCACAGAGACATTGAAAGCGGGTATCGAATCCACTGCAGTAAATCTTCAGTCCGCAGCAGGAGAAGCAGTCCTAAAAGGAAGCGCAATAGACACTGTTCAAGTCATCAGTCACGTTCGGTATGATTGGTTTTGTTTTCAATTTGAGTGGAGTTTTATTTGTGTGTACTCTTAATGAGCTGATAAGTTTCTAATTTTTTATATATATATATATAAAAAATACTATTTGGATATATTATAATTGTATTTATATTACTTAAATCCTTAAAGGGAACCTCCAAATTCTTGTAGCTGATCTGTATATTTATTAGCTAGCCCTCATTTGCCCACATTTCCTCATATTCTGCAGACCAGATAATGAGTTTATTGATTTTAATAATAAAACTATTTTTTTATTTGTAACATATTATGAAAAAATCATGCACCCATATCTTTTCTTTCATCTTAAGCATTTTTTTTTTCTTAGAAACCCTTTATCTGGTACTTGAAAATAAATGTGGAATATTGCACTGGTGGACACCTAAATGTTACTAACCTGCATAGAGCATAGTTCCATAGTCCAGTGCATCATTGTCTGCAATGAATTCTTTTGAAGTTGTGAAAATGGGTGCTGAATGGGAAACATCCAAAAAGTCTGCCCCCCCCCCTTTTTTTTTAACACTCAGACATCTTCACCTGCTTGAACAGTGAACTTTGAATTAGTTTCTCCCCAAGTTTTCTTCAGTAAAACTAGTTTTTATTAGATTGAACATTGAAATTAACTAGCCTTTATTTTCCCCTTTTATTTTAATCATGTATATTTTAAAATATTGCTAAATTAGAATAATTTCAAATAGTCTTGACATTTTAAAACATTTTTCTGACAAACTAGACATCTCAATTCACAGAATATGCTGTTTATAGCAAGAGATAAGTAAATCATGACATTGCATTCTTTAAATTTCAGACTTCAATTAAATCAGTATTTTAAAGAGACAATTGTGTTGTTTTTTTCTATTGCCACTTTAAGTATCTTATCTGAAAATCTGTTCCTTGCCATGTTTTTCTTCTGTAACATAAACTGTGCCCTGTGAATTTCTGGGGACTGAATTTGAAATTGCTCCTGCCAACTGTTCGTGGCCTGGTGCTTATCTGAATGCCTGAATATCTCCCCGCTGAATGAATTGCGTATTCTGCCCTGAATTCACTCTGATATATTGATTGGCTGGACGATCTTGGTGCTGCCCACTTGCCGTTCCAGAAGAGCCACCGAAGGAAAAGATCCAGGAGTATAGAGGATGATGAGGAGGGTCACCTGATCTGTCAAAGTGGAGACGTTCTAAGAGCAAGATGTATAGAATATTTTTCAACACTTTTTAAACTTTGCAGAAAGAATAATCTTTTTAAGAATAGTTTGTCAGCGGGGGGCTAAAGAACTCTTCATTGCTTTTTTATTTTGTTTTTTGTGGGTTTGTTTGTTCTTTTGTATTTCTTCTTTTCTGTAGAATTTAAATATTTCTATTCTAAAGTTCCAAAATAATCAGTGGAATTTGAGATTAGAGCAAGAAAGATAGCTCTATCTAATTGTTTTTGTAGCAGCTGAAACTAAAATAATTTGAGTGCTGAAACCTTAGTTATGCTTTGTTAGAGATCATTTGAAAATATTCCACACTTAAGCATTCATTGTTTGAAGAACTAGACAGTTTGTACTCAGGTACTTACACCTCTTTTTCCCTCCTCACTCTAGATGAAATCGTGGACACTTTGGGTGAAGGAGCCTTTGGCAAAGTTGTAGAGTGCATTGATCATGGCATGTAAGTTTGTTTTTTCCTTTTCAAACATTCTGATGTTTTTGGTGGGGAAAGATTCATAATTCAGATGAAATTTTATTTATTTATTTATTTGAGATAGGGCCTCTGTTGCCCAGGCTTGAGTGCAGTGGTGCTATCTTGGCTCACTGCAACTGCTGCCTCCCGGCTTCAAGTGATTCTCCTGCTTCAGCCTCTCAAGTAGCTGGGATTACAGGAGCCTGCCACCACACCTAGCTAGTTTTTGTATTTTTAATAGAGATGGGGTTTCATCATGTTGGCCTGGCTGGTCTTGAACTCCTGACCTCAAGTGATCTACCCGCCTCAGTTTCCCAAAACGTTGGGATTACAAGCCTGAGCCCCTGTGCCCAGCCAAGATGGAAGATATTTTAAATGGTAGCCACGTGTTTTGGGGGGTAAATTACTCACCAAAGTTTCTTGAACTGTGTATGATTTATTTACCGTGAATGTGGATCTTAAGAATGCTGACTGCCGGGCACAGTGGCTCACTCCTGTAATCGCAGCACTTTGGGAGGCCAAGGCAGGCGGATCACCTGAGGTTGGGAGTTCAAGACTAGCCTGACCAACATGGAGAAATACATTCTCTACTAAAAATACAAAATTAGCCAGGTGTGGTGGCACATGCCTGTAATCCCAGTTGCTTGGGAGGCTGAGGCAGGAGAATCACTTGAACCCAGGAGGGGAGGAAGGCGGAGGTTGCGGTGAGCCAAGATTGTGCCATTGCACTCCAGCCTAGGCAACGAGTGAAAATCCGTCTCAAAAAAAATAAAAATAAAAAAAAAGAATGATGACAAATTTCAACAGGGGGAAATCATTGAAATTAAAGTGGATGTTCAAGTGAAGGAATTTCCCAGAACTCCAGAACTAAGGCCCTTGACCCTGTATATAAGATTTGGCAATTTCGGATTACAGAGGCAATAAAGCATGTCTAATCTTAAATGTTAAGAGTTAGCTTCCTAAACTATAAAGACATTTTATTATCTAGGGACTAGAGAATAAAGTTTGTGATTTGACCCTCTCTGCCTCATTTTACCGTTTTCCTCTAGGACCTCTATTTTGTGGCTTGAAAACTTTTGTAAGTGAAGCTCTTAGAACTTTTGCGAAACTGCACATTTCTAAAATGACAAAATTTTTTATCATAAATTATTTGGGAAGGATGTAATTTCCAACCTGTTGTAAATATTAATATTAAAAAATAAAACTTACCTCTCTCTAAATGCATTTCAGGGAATCTAAATACCATAGCAGCTTGATACCTACCATCATCCATAAACAAACTCTTCTTGAATACTTAGAAATGTTTTATTATTGAATTTATTGTCATTTCACTTTCCATAAATACTATCCTAAATTATCCCCACATTTTGCTTTTCTGCAACAAATATGTGAATGTAAATTGAACTTTAAAGTATTTTGAAATATTTTCAGACTTACAGAAAAATTGATAAAATAGTGCAAAGAATTCCCATATATTCCAAATGTTAACCCATTTTCCAAATGTTTACGTTTTATAAGATTTGCTTTATCATTATACATACATTTGTTTTCAAATTTTGCCAACTAATCTGCAGACTTTATTCAGATTTCACCAGTCATCCCATTAATGTCCTTTTAGAATTTCTTGAAAGTCTAAGTCTTGGTGTATTTAATGAAATGTATCTTTAAAAAAATTTTTTTTAATGAGATGGAGTCTCACTGTGTTGCTCTGGCTGGTGTGGAACTCCTGGCCTCAAGTGATCCTTCTGCCTCAGCCTCCCATAGTGCTGGGATTACAGGTGCGAGCCTGTAGTCACGTGTGGCACACACCTGTACCACATCTGGCCTGGAATGTTTCCTTTATTGGGGCAGTTGAGGCCTCTAAAAAAATGAGTACATGTAGCCATAGATAAATATCTGACTGTCTAGCATTGTATGTTTTCTGTTTTCATTTTCATGGATACAAGCACTGAGAAAACTTTTTCGTCATATAATTAAATAGATAGGAGTAGAAGCTTTGTCACAGTAATCTTATTAGAGTTCTTTTAAGTCTTGAGGTATATGCCAAGCATTAAAAAATTTTTTAGTGACTTATCAGTTCACATTCGTTGGGGCCTTGTTGAAAGCAATGAACTGGAAACCGCTGGATGTGGAAAAAGGTTTTGTATCCAGCCATTAGAATACATGTTTGTTTGCCCCAAATGTTTTTATAGCCTAGGGCATACATCTTGTTACACTAGTAAGAGATGGGTATGGTTTTGTAAAGTGGAAGGGTCATAGTGAAAAAGAAGGCTTGAATGCTGGCTCATCTGTAGGTAGATTAGGTTTAAAAAGGAAGACAAAAATAAATTGAAGATTTGCAACATTTATGGCTCTATACTTTTTAGGAAGCATTCTTACAGATGCCCCAGTCTAAAGCCCACTGCCCTCCCCTGTAGCTGTTTCTGTATACTGGCATCAGTGCATCTGCTAAGGTTTTTCTGGGCTCCATTACTTAGAGTTGGGGTCTCCTTTACCTGGATGTTTCCTTCCCAATCTGACAAACTCCCTGCTATCTTTCAGGACTCAGTTCTGTGTCACCTCTTCTGTGAAGAAGTCTAAGTTGTTTCTGTGTCTGTCTTTTCCATTAGACTTTGAAGTACGTAGGAACACACCCCGTCTTTTAATCACTAATATCTATGCATTGCCTGGCACAGAGTAGGCCTAGCCTGGTAAATGAATGAATGCTTTCAACAGTAGCATATCCTATTTTTGGTTTACATTTGTATATATCTTTTAAAACTGTTGTTGTATAAAATGTAATTAAATTTAAAATTCTGGGAGCAAACGTTAAAACTCATAAGTACTAAGGGAATTATCACTTCATATAAAGTATTTTATCAAAATGTTTTAAGAAGATGTTATATGGAATCTGCTATAATATGTTCTGAAAGATTATTTTAAATGGCATAGAGGAATTGGTAATTAAGATTATGCTTTAGAGCATAACATGGCTTCAGCTCACTCTTGTACATTTATCATTTTTATCTTAATTTTATTTTTAAGGGATGGCATGCATGTAGCAGTGAAAATCGTAAAAAATGTAGGCCGTTACCGTGAAGCAGCTCGTTCAGAAATCCAAGTATTAGAGCACTTAAATAGTACTGATCCCAATAGTGTCTTGTAAGTATAACTTTCACCTAGGAGCCATCATATTACATGAAATATTCAGATTTCCATAAACTGAATTATTATTTTGCTCTGTTTTAGCCGATGTGTCCAGATGCTAGAATGGTTTGATCATCATGGTCATGTTTGTATTGTGTTTGAACTGCTGGGACTTAGTACTTACGATTTCATTAAAGAAAACAGCTTTCTGCCATTTCAAATTGACCACATCAGGCAGATGGCGTATCAGATCTGCCAGTCAATAAATTGTAAGTACACTTGATAAATCTTTATTTTTATTTATTTATTTATTTTGAGACGGAGTCTCGCTCTGTCGCCCAGGCTGGAGTGCAGTGGCGCTCTCGGGTCACTGCAAGCTCAGCCTCCCGGGTTCACGCCATTTTCCTGCCTCAGCCTCCCGAGTAGCTGGGACTACAGGCGCCCACCACCATGCCCAGCTAATTTTTTGTATTTTTAGTAGAGATGGGATTTCACAGTGTTAGCCAGGATGGTCTCGATCTCCTGACCTTGTGATTGCCCCCCTCGGCCTCCCAAAGTGCTGGGGTTATAGGCGTGAGCCACTGTGCACAGCAATAAATCTTTATTTTTAAATATTTTTTACGTTTGTACCTCCTTAACAATTAAGATAAATCTTTAAGCACCAGAAAACTTGTTTTTATTATACAAGCTATATATCCAAATGTTGTCACTAAAAACACAGACATTTTACAAGTAAAGATGAATCGTCTCTTGACCACTGTATCCTTTGCCAGTCCTCCTTTCCCTCCTAGTACAAATTAAGTTTGTAAGTGAAACTAATAATGTGTTTTTGTTCTCTTGTAGTTTTACATCATAATAAATTAACCCATACAGATCTGAAGCCTGAAAATATTTTGTTTGTGAAGTCTGACTATGTAGTCAAATATAATTCTAAAATGGTAAGTTAAAGACTTGTTTTAATTTGGGTGGTTGTCTTTAAAATTAATTTAACTTGATGATCTTTGGATGAGGAATTTCACTTCTGAGCCTTATTATATCCTGATGTTTAACCAAAGAGAAGTAATCCTTCTTTGCCTTTCTCATGAGCTTACTTTGACAATCAAGAAGATAATTCATGGGCTGGCCTTTTGAGTAGCGCTATAAAATGTATCTATTGAGTTTCATGTTTACTCAACTGTGTCTCTCTAGAAACGTGATGAACGCACACTGAAAAACACAGATATCAAAGTTGTTGACTTTGGAAGTGCAACGTATGATGATGAACATCACAGTACTTTGGTGTCTACCCGGCACTACAGAGCTCCCGAGGTCATTTTGGGTCAGTAGACACCAGGCTTTCTGATATTATAATTGAAGAAGAGATTTTTGTTCTTTACAGCTTTACTGGTGGGGTGGGGAAGTATGATCTTCTCAGCAGGATTCAGAAAACATTTTCTATTTTCATAAAAAATGTGTGGACATTGCTATAAATACTTTTCCTGAGTGGTAAACATGTGATACTGTCTGGGAAAGATATTCCAGGTGGTGGTTATTTTTGAACAAGTAAATCTTAAATGATCATAAGAGAACAGGCTGTGTTAGCTAAATGCATCAAAGAAATGTGATTTTGAAGTTATATGAGTACCTATTTTCATGCCATCACAAAAGCACATGGCTGGTAAAAATACTGAGGAAACTGGTTGGCAGATGTCTAGATATAGGACGGATAAAGGTCAAGAGAAGAAAGAGGCTTCTCTAAGAGAGCTCCTGTGATAACCCTTGATGTGAGAAAGTCTGGGAGAGAAAATGAGTTAAGGCGCAGAGTTTTCAGATAAGAAGGGACTTATTAGGGGAGTGTTGTGCCTCAACATTAAAAGTTATAGATCAGGTGTGTTAATAAATCAGGGAAGTCAGAGACTGGCTTGGGAGCCTGGAGACATTGGGAAACACTCAGATCAGGCATATCAAGACAGTTGAATGTAATAAGCTGATGACTTAGCCTAAAGTTAGGTCCAACTGAGGTTAGACTGTAAAGCATTTTTGTGGAATCGTATTTTAATACTTTTTTTGTGTGTCCAACGGGACTTGGTAGTTCAGAATAGGAGTGTAAAAGCAAACTCTTGATATTTACCTAGAGTAGAGTAGTAAAGGAGTGAGGAAATCAAGAATCCTATGCAGCTCTTGCCCACAGAACTTCCCTTGATGACGGAAATGTTCCATTTCTGCACTGTCCCATATGGTAGCCACTAGTCACTGTGCGTGACTGACTACCTTGTGGTGGGGCCAGTGTGACTGAGGAGAACTGAGTTTTGAATTTACATTAATTTTATTTCAGATTTAAACAGCCACATGTGGCTAGTGGTTACCATATTGAACAAGCACAACTCTAGAGCTTGTCTTTTAAATGCGTAATAATAGGGTTTCTGCCTAGTACAAATTGAAAGGAGCTACTGTGTAAGGGTAAAAGAAAGCAATATGGGAAGAGATAGTGGACAGAGAGGTATTTTCAGAGATTAGAAGGCAATAGATTCCTCATTTTAAGAATCAGATTTTTCCCCAAATATTTGGCATTTTTTCTTTGTTATTGGTATATCAAACAGTGGTGCATCGTACAGTGTGCTATCCTAGATTGAGTAAAATATAGTATATAGTAACCCCCTTTTTTTTTTTTTTTCTTGGAGATGGAGTTTCACTTTGTCACCCAGGCTGGAGCGCAGTGGTACCATCTCGGCTCACTGCAACCTCCACCTCCCAGGTTCACGCCATTCTCCTAACTCAGCCTCCTGAGTAGCTGGGATTACAGGTGCCCACCACCACACCCGGCTAATTTTTATAGTTTTTAGTAGAGATGGGGTTTCACCATGTTAGCCAGGCTGGTCTCGAACTCCTGACCTCAGGTGATCCTCCTGCCTCGGCCTCCCAAAGTGCTTGGATTACAGGCGTGAGCCACTGCGCCCGGCCAAGGAATTTTTTTTTTTTAATTTTTATGTTTTTTATAACAGAGACAGGGCCTCACCATGTTGCACAGGCTGGTCTCAAACTCCTGGGCTCGAGTGATCCGCCTGCCTTGGCCTCCCAAAGTGCTGGGATTATAGGCGTGAGCCACTGCACCCACCAGAATATGGTCAGTCTTATTAATAAAGTTCCAAATGTGGCCAAGCAAGGGATAGTACAAATCTGAAATTGGAGTCCCTGGCCTTGAGGAGAAAGAATCAGGAGATTGGGAGAATAGAAAGGTCCTTTGTTTGTGGAGTGAGGATGAAGGCATAATTCAATTGGAGAGGAAAATGTAGTCAGGTGCTAGAGTTGAAGTAGGCAGTTGGCCTTATGTTGGGTATAAAAGCTAACTCATCCAAGAATGAGATGATTTAGAATGGTGTACTGCAGAAGATTACAGTCACCTGGGAAAAGACTAAATTGGGAGATAGGAGTGGTTGAAAAATAAAACTTTTTTTTTTTTTTGAGACGCAGTCTTGCACTGTCACCCGGGCTGGACTGCAGTGGCACGATCTCGGCTCACTGCAACTTCTGCCTCCCGGGTTCAAGCGATTCTCCTGTGTCAGCCTCCCAAGTAGCTGGGCTTACAGGTGCCCGCCACCACGCCCAGCTAATTTTTTGTATTTTTAGTAGAGATGGGGTTTCACCACATTGGCCAGGCTGGTCTCCAACGCCTGACCTTGTGATTCACCTGCCTTGGCCTCCCAAAGTGCTGGGATTACAGGTGTGAGCCACCGTGCCTGGTTGAAAAATAAAACTTTTATGAGGTCCAAGCTCTAGCATTTACGGATTTTGTATGTGTTAATAGGTAGAAACCATGCTCCATTATTTATTTATTTATTTTTTGAGACAGAGTCTCACTCTGTTGCCTGGGCTGGAGTGCAGTGGTGCAATCTCAGCTCAGTGCAACCTCTGCCTCCCGGGTTCAAGCGATTCTCCTGCCTCAGCCTCCTGAGTAGCTGGGATTACAAGTGCACACCACCACACCCCACTAATTTTTATATATATATATTTTAAAATTTTTGTTATTTTTTATTTTTGTTATTTGTTTATTTATTTTTTTGAGATGGAGTTTTGCTTTTATTGCCCAGGCTAGAGTGCAGTGGCGCAATCTCAGCTTACTGCAACCTCTGCCTTCCGGTTTCAAGCCATTCTCCTGCCTCAGCCTCCCAAGTCACTGGGATTACAGGCGCCTGCCACCACGCCCAGCTAATTTTTTGTATTTTTAGTAGAGACGGCGTTTCACCATGTTGGTCAGACTGGTCTCGAACTGCCGACCTGGTGATCCACCCGCCTCGGCCTCCCAAAGTGCTGGGATTACAGGCATGAGCCACCGCGCCTGGCCCATGCTCTATTATTATGCATTTGTTCAAATGACAGACACTGGAGCGGGTGGTTAACAAAAATGACTTAAGTCATTATATATTGACTTGAATATATTTCTTCTTTTATCTTTAACTTCAGTGATAATGAAAGTAATTGAAATGTCTTTGAATGTAGATTTTATTTATACATTTTTTAACTAAATATTTGATCTTTGAAATATTAAAATATCTATGTGGTTGGTTCTTTCTCCTTCCCAGTCAGTATAGATTTAAGAAGGCTAGATGTTTTATTCTGATCTGAATAATACTGCCATTGAGAATTCTGAAGGAGAAAGTATATAAAATCATGTGTAGACAGCCCTGATGTTTATATATAGATCCCTCTCTGAGCTCCAGTGTGTCTGTAATTTCTGCTTATAGGTGAAACTGCTTAAAATTCCCATTATACTTTTTATACAATTTGTGCAAAACGGTAATATTTCTCTTAACGGAAGAAGTAAACTCATGCATCAAGCTGATGATAATTGATAAGGCATTAGTAATTTCATTCTGAGGATAATTATAAACCTGTATTTGTGCTAATAAAATATAAAAATTCTTGGACTAACCATGAACTGAGCATAATAATGGTTTTAACAGCAGTGCTCTCCCATTATATAAACAGTTCAGAGACTATGGAATATTTGCACGAATTGGTTGTATACTTGGAAAATGGTAGCCCCCTTTTATTTTACATAACATGCACCCCTCCCTAGTTAGAATACTGTGTCTTGATGTGAGCATATGGACTATGGAGTGTGTTGAATAGCATTTGCTGTAAAACTAGAACTATAAACCCTGAATTTGGTGTCGTATTCTCCCAAATGGGTTCTGTAAAGGGAGCACTCATATAGGGAAGGATTTAATGTACTGTCAATTAAAAGTTTTTGCATAGTAAAATGTTTCTATTTGTTTTAAAATAGCTTTAGGTTGGTCTCAGCCTTGTGATGTTTGGAGCATAGGTTGCATTCTTATTGAATATTACCTTGGTTTCACAGTCTTTCAGGTACGTGGCTAGTAAATTCCATTTAATAATTCATAACAAATTGTAAACGTTAAAGGTATGCTAAAGTTTTGACTTCCATATTGGAAAATTGCCATACATCATTATTCTTGAGATTAAAACTTAGGCAAAATGGTCATTCTTTAAAACCACAGTTGAATGAAATATTACTATGAGTGAGTGATCATAGTTAATTTTGCATGTGATTAGTGTTCGTAACACATGGTTCATATATGGTTCATACTGTCTCCTTTTTTAAATTGTAGAGCTTCTTCATAAATTTGCAGTAGTGTTAATGTGGCCAGTTTTCAGTTATAGTCATGTTGACTATCAATATGGCCATGAACGAGTCACTTATTCCTTTTTATAAAAGAATTCAGGAACAACAAGGGATTGTATTTTACTCTTAAGTATTAAGCATCTATAATGTCTTAGGCATTTCTAAGTATAAGTACATAAAGGTGAAGAGACAACATCTTTCTCAAGTCATGCAAAAGACATTGGAAAACTATTGCAGTATAGTGTAGCATTTGCTGTGATGGAACAACGTAGAAAGTGTAGGTAGGGAGGGCCAGGCGGGGTAGCTCACACCTGTAATCCCAGCACTTTGGGAGGCCGAGGTGGGCGGATCATGAGGTCAGGAGATCGAGACCATCCTGGCTAACATGGTGAAACCCTGTCTCTACTAAAAGTATAAAAAATTAGCCGGGCGTGGTGGCGGGCGCCTGTAGTCCCAGCTACTCGGGAGGCTGAGGCAGGAGAATGGCGTGAACCCGGGAGGCGGAGCTTGTAGTGAGCCGAGATCATGCCACTGCACTCCAGCCTGGACAACAGGGTGAGACTCTGTTGCAAAAAAAAAAAAAAAAAAAAAGACAAAGTGTAGGTAGGGAGAACCCAGGAAAGGTGAATAATTACTTTCTTTAGAGAAGGCGTCACTGAGAACATAGGAAGAGGAGGAGGAGTTAGAAAACTGGAGTGCAATGGGCATATAAGGAAGAAGAAATAGTATCTGTAAATGCACAGAGGAGTAAAGGAACATATTCTACTCAGGGAAGAATAGCGTTGTCAGAGTGTCTTGTATAAATGGGAAAATTATAACAATAGGCAAGGATCAATTCATAAAAGACTTCACAAGGTATTGGTTTGATCCTAGAAGTCAGTGGATTCCAAAAGTAGACTGGTCCAAAATGAAAATGGTTGTCTAGGTTTGCCATTCTGACCCTTATTTAGAGATTATCCCTCCTGCTTTTTTTTTTTTTAATGTCTCTTATGTCATGATAGTCATAGTTGTTGGTAGTTTGCTTTTAAAAATAAAAAGTCCTTAATTGGTAAAACAAAAAGTAGGAAACTCTACTTTCTTTTCCACTCTGTCCTTAAGTTGTACTTACATCTGAAATCTTAATTTTTTTTTTTTTTTTCCCTGAGATGGAGTCTCACTGTGTCACCCAGGCTGGAGTGCAGTGGCGCAACGTCAGCTCACTGCAACCTCTGCCTCCCGGGTTCAAGTGATTCTCATGTCTCAGCCTCCCAAGTAGCTGGGATTACAGGCACGAGCCACTACACCCCACTAATTTTTTGTATTTTTAGTAGAGGGTTTTGCTGTGTTGACCAGGCTGGTCTCGAACTCCTGACCTCAAGTGATCTGCCCTCCTTGGCCTCCCAAAGTGCTGGGATTACAGGTGTGAGCCACTGCACCCAGCCTGAAATTTAAATTCTTGAAAGCTTTAGGTGATGCAACCATTGAAGAACTTTAAATAGGGTCGTGGTATGATCAAGGTGTTGTGTTGTTTTGTTTGGGGAAGAGGGGCTGGAGATCCCAGCTAGTACTGTTGAGGTTGATTTGAAGTTAGAGCAGTGCAGGGGGCATGCAGCTATGATGGGCTAAGAGTCACTTAGGCAGCTGTTGCACAATGATGAATTCCCTGTTCGTGGGGCACCTCGCCAGATTTCTGTTTCTGTCTAATCTGTAGAGATCCTGTTGAAAAGTACTCTGAGTTTATAGATAAGTTTGATGTCTTAGAATCATGGTTATTAATCAGTTCTGGGAGGTATTGTCTGGTTTTGCAGTGGTGAGCTGTAGGGTCAAGAAAAAGTTAAGCAAAGTGAATGCTTTCATCAATCTGACTAATATGAAATGGATGCTTCAGGTGATTTTGTGATTATAAATCACTTTGAGTTTTAAATGAAGTATATATTATTTGAGAGGTGGTTTATATTTTAACTCCACCCTGCAAAATACTCTTAAACTAAGGAATTTCTTTAAAATGTGAAGCTAGTATTACTTACTCCTGTCATGTATCACAACGATTTGGAAGCAATATGCAAGGCACAGTAGTTGATAGATTTCTTTTAAAAGTGTTGCATACAGCCTCTGCTCTCCAGAACAAGGGTTAGCAAACTTTGGCCCATGGTGAAATCCTGCCTGGTGCCTGTTTTTACAAAAAGAAGAAGAGTATGCAATAGGGACCACTCATGACGAGCCAAGCCTAAAATATTTACTATCTGGCCCTTTACAGAAGTTTGCCAACCTCTGCTCTAGAAGCATACCATTCCGGCTGTAAGTTTGACTGTTTTCTGTATTCTACTTTAGCCAAGCCTCTGTTACTAATTTAAGGATATGTGCTTTGACATGGGTTGATAGCTTAACTTTCCTCATATATGAGCTATATGACTTTGAGGTAGTATCTTAACCTTTTTGAAATTCATGTTCCCACATACCTAGCTCAGAATTGTTTAGAGAATTATTGGGACTGTATGTATGTCTGTTGCCTGGGAGTAGTAAGTGTTAACAAGTGAACTATTCATTGGGTACTGGATGTTAATTTTGGTTAAGCAGCTGATTAAATGAGGAGACAGTTTTTCTGGTAACCTTGCCCAGTTATTCTTTAAACAGTGTAAGAAGTACAAATAAGGAAACTAAAATTTTAGATTAAACAAGTTAATGTGTTTGTAGGGAAATGGAGAGTACTAAATTTCTTTTTCTTACATGTTTTAGACTCATGATAGTAAAGAGCACCTGGCAATGATGGAACGAATATTAGGACCCATACCACAACACATGATTCAGAAAACAAGGTATGTTTTAAGATTCAAGCCTTTTGTTGGATATGTGCAATAGCATAGATTCAAACTACAGAAAACCCAACGTTGTTGTAATACTGATTCCAAGGACTATAGATTTTGACTGTTTTTTTTTTTTTTTCCTGTACTGGAGGTAACTTCTAACTTCATCTTACTCCTTTTTTTTTTTTTTGAGATGGAGTCTCACTCTGTCACCCAGGCTGGAGTGCAGTGGCGCGATCTCAGCTCACTGCAGCCTCTGCCTCCTGGGTTCAAGTGATTCTTCTGCCTCAGCCCCCTGAGTCGCTGGGATTACAGGTGCCCACCACTATGCCTAGCTAATTTTTGTATTTTTAGTAGAGATGGGGTTTCACCATGTTAGTCAGGCTGGTCTTGAACTCCTGACCTCAGGTGATCTGCCTGCCTTGGCCTCCCAAAGTGCTGGAATTACAGGTGTGAGTCACTGCACTAGGCCATGTTTTTAAAAACTAATATAATAAAAAATATTTACCTTGTGATCTAGTGCAGGGGTCCCCAACCCCTTGGAACTGGGCTGTACAACAGGAGGTGAGTGGCGGGTGAGTGAGCATTATTGCTGCCTGAGCTGCACCTCCTGTCAGATCAGCAGTGGCATTAGATTCTCATAGGAATGTGAACCCTATTGTGAACTGCGCACGCGAGGGATCTACGTTGCATGAAGGTTCCTTATGAGAATCTAATGCCTGATGATCTGAGGTGGAAGTTTCATTCCAAACCATCATCCCTTCTCCCCGGATCTGCTTCCATGAAACCGGTCCCTGGTTCCAAAAAGGTTGAGGACCACTGATCTAGTAAACAAAATGGCTTTTGGGTTTTTTTGTTTTGTTTTTTTTTAACTCAAGTTTACGTTTGCATAAATGTTTTCTTAAGGCGATGTAAAAATAATACATAGAATATGGAAAAGCTTGTGTTTTGGAATCATATCACTCTAAGTGTGAAATTTATTCTGTCCTTAACCAGCTGTATATTCTTAGACAAGGTGGTATTTCCAAACACAGCTTCATCGCAGAAGCCACCGAGGGAGTTCTTTAAAGATTTCCAGCCCCATTCTAGATCTAGTGAAAACAGAATTTTAGGACTGGATCCAGGGGGCCCCTAGTTTTAAGCTGACATTGTTCCGTATGTGATAGGAACAACTTAGTTGAGAGACTAAAACCTCACAGGGTGGAGGATATGAGGTGTCCGATATATAATTGTTGCTGAGGTTTTTAAAAATTGTATGCATATATATAAGTCTATACACCTAGAGAGAGCTGCTTTCCATGTCTCCCCTCATGGGTGCAGGGTAAAGATACGACTCTTGTTATTTTACTAATCCGGACTTTTTTTTTTTTTCTGTAGAAAACGCAAGTATTTTCACCATAACCAGCTAGATTGGGATGAACACAGTTCTGCTGGTAGATATGTTAGGAGACGCTGCAAACCATTGAAGGTAAAAGAAAAAAGATTAAAGGTTAAATAAACCACGTGTTTGCACTATTAATAATTTTTTTTAAAACAAAAACATTTCTCCCCCAGGAATTTATGCTTTGTCATGATGAAGAACATGAGAAACTGTTTGACCTGGTTCGAAGAATGTTAGAATATGATCCAACTCAAAGAATTACCTTGGATGAAGCATTGCAGCATCCTTTCTTTGACTTATTAAAAAAGAAATGAAATGGGAATCAGTGGTCTTACTATATACTTCTCTAGAAGAGATTACTTAAGACTGTGTCAGTCAACTAAACATTCTAATATTTTTGTAAACATTAAATTATTTTGTACAGTTAAGTGTAAATATTGTATGTTTTGTATCAATAGCATAATTAACTTGTTAAGCAAGTATGGTCTTGATAATGCATTAGAAAAATTAAAATTAATTTTTCTTTTTGAAATTACCATTTTTAAATACCTTTGAAATATCCTTTGTGTCCAGTGATAAATGTGATTGATCTTGCCTTTTGTACATGGAGGTCACCTCTGAAGTGATTTTTTTTGAGTAAAAGGAAATCTTGACTACTTTATATTCTTAAAGGAATATTCTTTATATACTTCAAATTTAGAACTTAACTTTAAAAGTTTTTCTTCTGTAATTGTTGAACGGGTGATTATTATTAACTCTAGATAAGCAGGTACTAGAAACCAAAACTCAGAAAATGTTTACTGTTAGAATTCTATTAAATTTTAAGTGTTGTATTCTTTTTCATTGGGTGATATCAGGGTGATAACCAGACATTCATGGAAAGGCGTGCAGTTTGTCCATTGTGACAGTTTGTTTAATAAAACCACATACACACTTTATTTAAGATTAAAATCTAACTGGAAAGTTAGCTTGGAAAATGGACATTTCCAAGTATGTTTGGTGAGTCACAGATATAAAAATAGAAATTCTGATGAGAGGTTTCAGTTTTTAATACCAAGTCCTTAGGAGTCTTAACATTGGCCAGCATCTGTTTATCAAATTACATAAATATGTAAACCTATAAGAATTAAGTTTATTAATTAGGCAATTTATGTTTGTGATAATTCTTACGGGAGAAAGAGGATTTGATTGGAAAGCAGTTTGGGTAGAAAGTGCTGCTGAAATTTCCAGAATTTAATTGATTGGTTACATAAACTTTTTGACTTTAGCGTTTGTTGTTGTTGTTCTTTTACTGTCCTTGTTTTCACATAAAAACTATATGGAGCCAGGCACAGTGGCTCACGCCTGTAATCCCAGCATTTTGGGAGACCGAGGCAGGCGGATCACCTGAGGCCAGGAGTTTGAGACCAGCCTTGCCAACATGGTGAAACCCTGTCTCTACTAAAGATACCAAAAAATTGCTGGGTGTGGTGGCGGGCGCCTGTAATCCCAGCTACTCGGGAGGCTGAGGCATGAGAATTGCTTGAATCCAGGAGGTGGAGTTTGCAGTGAGCTGAGATTGTGCCACTGCACTCCAGCCTGGGCGACAGAGCGAGACTCCGTCTCAAAAAACAAAACAAAACAAAACAAAACAAAAACCCGGTATGTGGTAAATTACTTAATTGGGCAAAAGAAAAAAATGTCTGTTGCTATGGTTCAGTCAGCCAGGTAGGAATATTTTTTGTTGTAGAATTCCTAAGTGCTTATTTCCAGATACAGGTGAATTTTTGTTAAAAGTATCCCTGTTTCATAAGTGCATTACACAAATATTGGAGTTTTATCTGTTTATGTTTTGCTTTTTTTTTTAGACTGAGTCTTGCTCTGTTGCCCAAGTTGGAGTGCAGTGGCGTGATCTCGGCTCACAGCAACCTTCTTCCTCCTGGGTTCAAGCGATTCCCTTGACTCAGTTTCCCGAGTGGCTGGGCTTACAGGCATGTGCCACCAGGTCCTGCTAATTTTTGTATTTTTAGCAGAGGCAGGGTTTCACCATGTTGTCGAGGCTGGTCTCAAACTCCTGACCTCAAGTGATCTTCCTGCCTCGGCCTCCCAAAGTGCTGGGATTAAAGGCATGAGCCACTGTGCCTGGCTAATCCGTTTATGTATTTTAAACATAAAATGCATGGGATTTTCTTGTAGGACAAATAATGAAACCAAGCTTGGTTTTCTATGTTACTTAGGGGCAACATTTGTCAATACAGTAAGGCTGTGTTCCTAAAGTAGACTAGGAGTTTAAGAAAGCTGAAACAAAAAGTTTATTGTAGACTGACTGCATACATTATGTTTAGGCCTCTGATATAGTCCAAATACAGTGACTTTATTTCAGAATAGTTGAACTGTATGTGATAATTTTTTTAAAGAAGCATTTGATGTTTAAAAACAAGGTTTTTCCTGAGTTTACCAGTGTAGCCCTACAGATTAAGGTGTTTGCTATCCTTTATTTTCCCCTTCATTTTATTTTTTCCACTGCCATTGTACTACCCAAGCCTCCTGTCCTTTCCCCCAATAAGTGCTTCAAGTTCCCAAATTAGTGTTTACTTTCTATGAAAAACTCAGAGTAGCTGATCTCAGGATATAGGAGGAAATAAAAATATTCACATTATTTCTTACTAAGAAGTTATTGATTGCTAACCCCCTGTCTCTTCTGAAAATTTACGTTCTTCACAAAGGGTATTTGCTAATTTCTAGGCCTAATTCATGGAATTTCGGGAATTAAAACGAAACTTTAAGAAATTAGGATAGATGCAATGCTTAGAGGTTACGGCGGTACCTCTGGGATCATTGAGTGTCTTTTGTCAACCTTCCTTCCCCTCTTCTTTGAGCTTTCAAGTTCCTACTCTTAATTGCCTTTTTTCCTTGTATTTCTGAACTCATTTTCTCAAGTTCCAAGGTTTTTTGTTTTTTTTTTTTTTTTGACAGTGCCTTGGGCTTCAACACTAAAAGGGAAAAAGATTTAGAATGGCCAATGCACATGAATCCTTTGTAATTTAGATATTTTTCTTAATAATTTGATACCTCATAGAATTACTATTTCTAGAAATTCCATTGAATTGTTTCTAGAAATTCCATTGAAGTCAAGCTTGATTTTCTTAGGAGGCATTTGTAAAGTGCAGCTAAGTAGATTATTTCCAGTTTGCTGCTGCTACTCATTTTCTTGAGGTTTTTTATTCATCCATGCATTCATGAAAATTTTCAGAGTAGTTGAATTCAATTGACTCCTGCTGACAGCAAGGGGACAAACTACTAACAATTTTATACTTCATAAAATTGGGTGAAAATTGGAGGATGTATTAGTCCATTTTTACACTGCTATAAAGATACTACTTGAGACCTCGTAATTTATAAAGGAAGGAGGTTTAATTGACTCACAGTTTTGCATGACTGGGGAGGCCTCAGGAAACTTAACAATCATGGCAGAAGGGGAAGCAGGCACATCTTACATGGCGGCAGGAGAAAGAGAAGTGAAGGGGAAGGAGCCCCTTGTAAAACCATCACGTCTTGTGAAAACTCACTATCATGAGAACAGCGTGGGGGAGACTACCCCCATGATCCAATCACCTCTCTCCCTTGACACATGGAAGTATATTTCGAGATGAGATTTGGGTGGGGACCGGGAGCCAAACCTTATCAGGGGACTTTATCAGGAGGATTGGGCTGGCAATGCGTGAACTCAGTGATCAGTCACAGCCTAAGATTGATAACCTGATGGTGTACTTCCTGAGGTGATTAAATGAGAAGTATGCAGCACCTGTGATGTATCATTTTCTTAAAAAGTTGTACCTGGGATTAAGCCTCTAGGTTGAAGCTGTAATATAAAGGTTTTAGCTCTTTCTGCCTTTCATTTCTTATTTATCATCTAATTCCTTGAGGTAGCAGCTTAGTGTATTGAAAGGACTTGGATTTTTTGCACCATGGTTAGAACCTTAGTCCCAGATCCTCTCTGACACTCAACCAAGTAAAGTAATTTTACTTTGTTACTTGGGGTTACTTAGAAGTAATATCCATGTTACAGCGTGATTAAAATCATCTAGCAGATTACCTGGCATTTGGTAGTTCCACTAGGAAATAGCAGTTATTTTTTCTATAAATGTTTTAAGCCCAGACAATTTGTTTGTTTGTTTGTTTTTTCTTGAGACAGAGTTTTGCTCTTGTTGCCCAGGCTGGAGTGCAATGGTGCGATCTCGGCTCACTGCAACCTCCGCCTCCCGGGTTCAAGCGATTCTCTTGCCTCAGCTTCCCGAGTTGCTGGGATTACAGGTGTGTGCCACTACATCCAGCTGATTTCTGTATTTTTAGTAGGGGTTTCAACATGTTGGCCAGTCTAGTCTCGAACTCCGGACCTCAGGCGATCTTACCTGCTTTGGCCTCCCAAAGTGCTGGGATTACAGGCGTGAGCCACTGTGCCTGGCCAACTTCTTGTTTTTCAAGTAATGTTAATTGTTCTTGATGGCACCAGAAATTACTGTCAAGAATTCTGTTTTTGATCCATTAACAACCCAGTTTTTATTGCAGCATTTCACTGAAATTGGAAGGAGTAGAACTTTCAAAGAAATTTGTATTTAACAATGAAGTATGTTCACTATTCAGATTTTTTTTTTTTTTAACATTCACTCCTTTTTTGGTTTTAACGGTTACAATTCTGGGGAGAAATCATATCTAATTAAAAGACTGAGGAGGCTAGGCACAGTGGCTCACGCCTGTAATCCCAGCACTTTGGGAGGCCAAGGCAGGTGGATCACTTGAGGTCAACAGTTTGAGACCAGCCTAGCCAACATGGCAAAACCCCGTCTCTACTAAAAATACAAAAATTAGCTGGGTGTGGTGGTGGGTGCTTGTAATCCTAGCTACTCGGGAGACTGAGGCAGGAGAATCGCTTGAACTTCGGAGGTGGAGGTTGCAATGAGCCGAGATTGCACCATTGCACCCCAGCCTGGGCAACAAGAGCAAAACTCCATCTCAAAAAAAAAAAAAAAAAAAGACTGAGGCATAGATTTAATAAAGAACACCTGAATTAAATACCCTTTGAGGCTGGAATGTCATAGGCCAGCAGTCAGTGTAACAAAATGAAGTAAAGTTTAATAGATTTTTGGAAGATCCCACTGCCCCAGCCACTCAGGTGACTTAAAAATTTTTCCATTATAAACAGTTTTTAAAGCAGAAACAATCAAGTGTCTTCAAAAGCTTCTTGGTTTACCCCTAGCTAAAGACAACATGAGCAAGTACAGTTTTGAGAATGACCAAAGCAAACCTTTATGATATTTAGAGTATCCCATTGATAGGGAAGTTTACTTTTAAAAGACCTCACTATTTATACTTTTCAGATTACTCTAGAAACATTTAAATATTTAGAGTGTCCTCACAACAACTACATGAGAACAATATGGTCTGCTTGCCAGCAGAGTTCGTTGGATTCATACTCTGTTGTCACCTGTATTATGTGGACAAGTTACATAATCTCTCTAGTCTCCTCTTCTTTGAAGTGGTGTACTAACAACTTCCTGAGGGTTGTGAGGATTAATTGAAATTATTTACATAAAGTGCTAGTGAATAGAAGCTATTATTTTCACCATTTCTTGATCTATTCCCCCTAGGTTTATACAGTATTCTATAGCCTACAAATAATTTTCCTGTTATTTTGCTTTTCACCCTATAGGAATTATATAAATGAGTGAGTGCAAATAGAGATTATCTCGATTTTAATGTTAGCACAATACCTTTTTCTATGTGTGTACTTTTAATTTTTTGTGTCTTTAAAATGTTTCTTATAGGCAGTATACAGTTGGATATTGCTTTTTTATCCTATCTAACAATCTTTGCCTTTTAGTTATGTTTGGACCACTTACATTTAGTGTAGTTGTTGATGTGGTTTGGTTTAGATCTGCCATCTTGATATTTTCTGTTCCATTTGTTCTTTATTACTATTTTCCTCTTTCTCTGCCTTATTTTAGATTATTTTTCTGTAACTCCACTTTATCTCCTTTGCTGACTTATTAGCTATAACTATTGTGTGTGTTTAGCAGTTGCGTTAGAGTTTATAGTATACATCCTTGTTAAAAACCATCCATGTTAAAAACCCACTATATATACATACATATCTATATACGTATATGTGTATACATACGTATATATGTATGTGTATATATGTGTGTGTGTATATATATATAGCTTTAAACCATTGATTATCTTTAAAAGAGATTTAAATAATAAGAAAAGAAGCCTATATTTACCCACAGAGTTAGTATTTTCTATGCTCTTCAGTCCTTGTGTAAGTTCATATTTCCATCTGGCATGGTTTTCCTTCTGCCTGAATTACTTCCATTAACATTTTTAAAATTGTGGGTCTGATGGTGGATGAATTTTTCCAGCTTTTGTATGTCTAGAAGTCACTCTTTAGCCTTTGTTTTTTGAAAGGTAATTTTGCTGGGTATAAAATTCTAGGTTGACAAAAGATGTTGCTTACCTATCTTCTGGGTTGCATTGTTTCCAACAAAGAAATCTGCTGTTATCCTTGTTACTGTATTTGTGTCTCTTTTTCTGGTTACATTGTTTTCTTTTGCTCATTTCAAGCATTTTGATTATAATGTGGCTTGTGTGGTTGTCTTCATGTTTCTTGTGCATGGGTTTCTTGAAATTATTGGATATGTGTGTGGGTTTATAGTTCTTATCAAATTTGGAAAAGTTTTTCAGCCATTATTCAAACATTTTTTTCTGCCCTCTTCCCCAGGGACTCCAGTTATACATACATTAAGCTACTTGAAGTGATTGCACAGATCACTGACGCTCTTCATTTTTTTCAGTCTTTTTCTCACTATTTTGCTTATATTGATATATTTTTAAGTTCATTGATCTTTTGCCCCAAAGTGTCTAATTTGCCTTTAATGTGATTCAATGTATTTTTCACCTCAAACATTATCGTTTTAATTTCTAGAATTTTAAGTCTTTTTAAAAGATATCTTTCATACCTCTACTTAACATGTTAAATCTTCCCTTTAGTTCCTTGAACATATGGAATACAGTTACAGCTTTTAATAGCTTTGCTTACTACTAATTCTGTTATCTCTGTTATTTCTGGGTTGGTTTTGATTGATTGCATTTTCTTCTATTATGGGTCATATTTTCTTGCTGCTTTGCATGCCTGGTAATTTTACCTTTTGTTTTACCTTATTGGGTAAAATTCTGTATGCTTTATTGTGGGACATGATTAAGTATTTGAATCAGTTTGATCTCTTCAGGTTTGGGTTTTAAGCTTTGTTAGACAGGACCAGGGCAGCAATTAGTCTAGGGCTAGTATTTTCCCCACTACCGAGGCAAAAACCTTTTGAGTACTCTACCCAACGTTCTCTGAGTTATCAGATTTTCCACACTGGTTGGTAGGAAGAACTATGCCTGGCTTAGTGAGCTGTAAGGGTTTGTGTTTGCCAGTTATTAGAGTCTAATCCTTTTGGGTTATTCCGTCCTGGCCTCTGGTAGTTTCCTCACACAGGGATGCTGATGAGTTCTCAGGTGAAGGCTTCAGGGGAACCAGCTGCAGATCTCTAATTCTCTGTGCAGCTCTCCCCTCTCCTGTCCTCTCCTCTGCAAATTCTAACTGCTTTGGCCTCCCTGGACTCAGCTTTCTCTCTTCACCTTCCGCTGGCTCTACCTGCACTGTGTCCTGGAAAATCTCTCCAGAGTAGGAACCCAGGGCAGTCCTTGGGTTCACTTTGTTTCCTGTCTCCAAAGGATCACTGGCTTTTAATGCCTGATGTCTGGTGTCTCGAAAACTGCTGTTTTTATACAGTTTTTTTTTTTTTTTTTGGCTTTTTAGTTGTTTTAAATAGTCAGATAGTAAATCTGGTCCATGTCAATATCTCTGTTTTAAAAACAAAAAGGTGGCCAGGCATGGTGGCTCACCCCTGTAATCCCAGCATTTGGGAGGCCGAGGCAGAAGGATTGCTCGACCCCAGGAGTTCAAGAGCAGCCTGGGCAATATAGCGAGACCCCCACCTCTAAAAAAAAATAATAATAAATAAATAAATAAATAAAAAGTGAGGGTCTATAGCTTGTTTCAGTTTATACTGTGAGATATTAGTGAAGCCAGAACTAGAATCTGGGCATTGAATCAAAACCTGGTGCCTTTTTTAACATTGCCTTCTTAAAAAAATTTTTTTAAATAACATTACCTTATTAAAAAAAAAAAAAAACGCAACACCCTTTGCTATCCCTTTAAACCTTGTGGCTTAATTTAAACAATTTTCTGCTGAAAATTTTTATAAACTGGATTACATATCCATGCCTTCTTGAACAGCAGTTTGAACATATTTGAACCTTTTCATTATTAACATTCCTTCTTCAGTGGTTGTCCACCCTATCTGACCCAAATAATCCCTATTTTATAAAATAGTTTGATATGCTCCCTTTATCTCCAAGAGTCTGAGCGTTTGTAGATCATCAGGTCAGGCTTGCTACACATTTTTGTTCCAGTTGTAATTGGGCAAAGGCGTTATCATGAGGTGCCTGGCCTATTCTTTCCTGCACCCTGTATGGAAGCAGCCCTACCTCTTCCTCCTCATTAGGGTCAATTGCCTCTGCCAAATGGTGCCGTCTTGATTTCAGGTCCCTATATACAGAGTTCAGAGTGCCCTGGGTGGCAGCAATAGCTTATAGTTTAATGGAACCCCTACTGTGTCCCCTGGCAAGAATGTAACCCCTTTGAGAACTAGGACCTCCAACTCTCTAACAGGAAGCATAACATCCCCCATGGGGTCATGGGGAGGGATGGCTAGTGCTTCTACCCGTGGGTTCATGGACCCACGTATTCTTACTGGGAGCACAGCATCATACAGAGGTTCCTGATTTAACACACACACTACATCCTGAGAGATGGCACTAAATCCTTCAGGGAGTGGCCTCTGCGCTGGTGCTTCATCTGTGCCTTCAGAAGGCAGTTCCAGTATTCTGTGAGGCTGGTTGCTCCTGACCAGTGCAGGATGCAACACAACCAGTGGATTCCTTGGTCCATGGGTTCAGCCCCAGACCTTTACTGTAAAATGGGTACCCTGGTTGGGTGTGGTGGTGTGTGAGATCCTGTACCTGTGGGTTGGGCATTCTGTAGGGATAGCAATGCTGGCTGAGGCTCTGCAGGCAGGAAAGACAAGCCCACAGCTGGTGCTGTCCCTGTAAGGGGCAAACCACTGGTCCTTGCAGGAAGGAGGGAATCCAAAGTAGCTGTTTTGCCACCACGTGGCCAGTTAGTCTGCCTGAGGAGTACCTTGTTTAGTCTATTGCTGACAGGTTAGCCATTCATAGGCAGCAGCAGCGGGATTGGTGTAAGTGCTGTCTACCTGTTAGGTGATGCTACACACGATAGGTTAGTGGATATTCTTTTATTCCCCCTCAAGATCTGCCCTTCTTCCTTCTGCCTCTGCTCTCTGCCCTCTAGGAGGCTGGCCCCTGCCCTGGAGGTTTGGTCGTTGGAAGGCCCCAGTAGATCAGAGAGCAGGAGAGAGCAGTTGAGTATTTATTCTGTGAGCTCCCTCCCTTTCAAGCCATGGCTTTGCAGAGGCTGTTCCCCTTAACCAAGGGCCACAGGTGCTGTGGAGCAGCCCTCTTCTATAGCTCTGAGTTCCCCAGGGTTCCCAGTTAGGGATGGTAATGGCCTCCCACTGTCAATACCCGCAGAGTGCTGCTTCGGCCTCCCCTGCTGGCCCCTCTGATCTCCACTTTGTGAAGTGGCTCTACATTCAGGCTGTCTTGAGTCACCCTCTCTGAGGATGCCATCTATTCTTCCAGGACCCTAATGGACACAAGTAAGTCATTTTCTTTTTTGCCTTTTAGAATGAGTTGTAGACAGTATTTCCATCTTAATTCAGCCACCCCAATTCCCTGATGAATCTTGTGGGCCACCTTAAATGGGGCAGTCTGGGAAGGTCTTTTAGAAGCAGTGAGGTTGAGAACCTTGACCTGGAGGATGAGGAGGGGCTTGCCGTTTAACGATCTGAGAGCAGGAATGCAGGTAGTGAGGTGGTAGGCAAGGGCAGAGGCCCAGGGGCCAGTGAGCTTGGCTTTTTCAATACACAGAAGCTTCAGGAACATGGCAAACAATACATGCAGTAACATTAACATAGGTAGGTGGTGTGCAGTTTATGTGCCTGTAAGAAATGTAGTGCTGACTTGTAAGAGGGTGTTGGCCTCTTTTCAGAATGAGGCCAACTTTTCATTCTATTGGGCATACACCAGACCTTAGCACAGAGCCAAGTCTATCAACCATAACCCCCGGCCATCTCAGGGGTTCCCCTCTGAATTAAGGGAAGGAGACGGAACATGTTAGCCAGAGGCGCTCAACAGTTCTAAAAGGTGAGTATCCACAGAAATGAGATAACCAGAAGATATCCAGATAGTGAGAGGGAAGATGGATATAACGTTATTTTTCTTAAAAAGAAAATGGTTGGGGGGTTACTCAAATCACAAAGATCTGAACGGCTGGTTTGTTGTTTCATTTAGGTATTACAGGAGTTAGCGAAAGAGTTACCTGGGACCCATTTAGGACATGAATATGCCTGGTAGGAATCTGAACCCAGCCTGACTTCCAGCAGTTCTTCCCTTTCCTGCCAAGACTCGTTAGTGCCACTCATTCTGTTCTCTGGACCCAGGCTGTACGCCACAGCCTTCTTGCCTCAGCCCTGTGATTTAAATTTGCAGCAGAATCGCAGTACAGGTTAAGTGTGGTGCATACTAGATCATAATTTTTGGCCAAGTTGGGCGTCTGATACAGAATTAAGTCATCAGTTGAACAAGACTTGAAGTTCATTTTCTGAATCTTTCCCATTCGTTATAGTCTCAGTTTTCTCAAAAGCCCTCTCCAGGCCAGAAACAGTCTTACCATTTTTGTTTCCCGCACCGAAGTCCGGCAGCTAAGAACTCGTGAGAAGATTCTAAGAGGCGTATTTCCGTTTGGCGCAATCTCGACCCTGCCTCTCTAACTGTGAGTGCGCAGAGGTCGCTTTCCGCCACGAAGCGGCGCTAATCCACCACCTAGGACAGACCCACTAAGTTTTTTGCAGGATTTGAAGTTTTGAACTTTTACAAGTGTCAGAAAGGTAATTCACAAGTTTAGAGGAATGTGCTAAGGCACGAGTGGTGGGTGCTCCAGCCAGGGGTGGGCTGCAGAAGGGGCGCGGTGTCGCTGGGCTCCCCTCCGACCTCTGGGGTCCACAGTGCGGACTTGGGCTGGGGAAGCCTCAGAGGTGCGTGCGGGGGCGGGTGCCGGCGCCCGGGACAGGTGAGGGCAGAGGTGCGCGCTGCGCGTGGGATCAGCCTGGCGCCGACGGGTGGCTCCGAGGAGCTAGCTCCTTCCTCGCCCCCGCCCCCTCGCCGCGCGGGGCCAGCCCGGCCGCTCCTCCCCTGGGTGGGTCCCTGCTCCTTTTCTGGCAGGGTCTATTTGCATAGAGGAAACTGCCCAAAGTGGCCGCTGTGGAGGAGCTGGCTGCGGCGAAGGGGGCGTGCGCGGCGATCCGCTGCTACCCGGAGGCTAACCCCCGCGCCCGGCGGACCTCGTGCCTCGGGCTGTCCCGCCTGCTCCTCTCGCACTCAGCCTCTGCCCCAGCAGCACCGCCCCCTCGGAGAGTCCACGCGCGACGAACGCGCCATGGGCCCAGGCGAGCGCGCCGGTGGCGGCGGCGACGCGGGGAAGGGCAATGCGGCGGGCGGCGGCGGCGGAGGGCGCTCGGCGACGACGGCCGGGTCCCGGGCGGTGAGCGCGCTGTGCCTGCTGCTCTCCGTGGGCTCGGCGGCTGCCTGCCTGCTGCTGGGTGTCCAGGCGGCCGCGCTGCAGGGCCGGGTGGCGGCGCTCGAGGAGGAGCGGGAGCTGCTGCGGCGCGCGGGGCCGCCAGGCGCCCTGGACGCCTGGGCCGAGCCGCACCTGGAGCGCCTGCTGCGGGAGGTGAGCGTCTTGGCGCGTGGCTGGGGCGGACTTGGGTGTGTCGGGTTGAGGGTGGCGGTACGCTGGGAGCCGGGGGCAGCCTGCAGGTCTCTGGGAGGAGGGTCGCCCGCCGGCTGCGTGCGCTCGGGGCCGTCCCAGAGATGGGCGCGTCTGCGCCAAGGCGGAGGCTGGGGGTGCCGGCCCCAAGGGGTTTTGCGGTCTCCGCTCCGGCCTCAGGGTCCCGTGCCAGGCAGGCGGCCGCGAGAAAGGGGAAGGAGAGACCAGGGACTTTGGAGTAACAGACCTAGGGTCAGTCTCCACGGGGTGTGCGCTCGGACACGCCGCTTCCCGCCGGCGGCCAGAGTCGGGGATAAAGATGAGGCTCGTGGGAAGTATCTGGTGACTGTGACCAGTAGCACCTACTGTTCCTAACCAACGCTGGTACACCTGGAGAGGCGGTGGTCACGGCGGAGGAAAGCCTCAGACAGGCCCGAGGGCTGGGCCCCGCTGTGCTCCAGTGTGTCTCCAGCAGCTCAGGCCCCAAGACTGAGCCGTCACCGTCGCACTGAGGCCTCGGGGATGGGGGTGGGGGCGCCCACATGACTTGGTAAGATGAGGGGAAGGAGAAACAATCGGGGGTGGAGGACCTGGATTCTGGTTTCAGGCGGTGCCATCTGGGGTGTGGGCTCGCAGGACATCCGGAGTTTCCCGTCCCTTACCTGGGAATCGCGACTTCCACAGCTTACTTGAAAGCTCATATGAGGCTCTGTGACACTTCTAAGGGTTAAGATGGCTGCTGTGTGTCTTCAAAGAAAGAGCCACCTTTGGGTCCTCAAAGCCCTCACCCAGCATGTTGGTCAAAGCCTCCACCTTTTGTACGGCATGTGCGGCAGTTCCCCTCCCCACAAAACTGGACAGGCCCTGGTGGGCTGGCCAGAGCCTCCCCTGCCGAGCCTTCCTCCTCCTCCTGGGATAGATGGCTGCCCCAGACCCCAAGGTCACTGTCCAAGGGGGCATCCTCAATTGCTGTGTGAAAACAGGCAGGGTTTCAAGGTGGAGGAGAGGGAGGACTGGCCTGTACACCCCCAATTCCCTAGACTGCCCAGCTGGGATCTTTATTAACGTATCCAGCTGTGTTTCCAATGTTGAGTTCCTTTGGACTCCAAAGGAAAGTGGGAGAAGATGACTGCGTACCACACCTCCTTGTTCACCCCACCTGTTTCTTAGTCACTGTAATTTAAGCTAGGATCACATCTCTTCTAGCTGGGTTCTGGGTAAAATTGCTGCTTCATGAAATGATTTCCTATTTTACCCTTGAAAGGGCCTGCAGACTTAAAACTCTCTCAGCCCTGCTGGAAACTCCTGGCGATGGTTTCATAATTGCCGCCCATTAGCTTTTGGCAAATCCCTGGAGACCAGGGTGTTGAATTGATTTATGGAGGGCCAGTAAAGTTTCTACCTGTTAGTGCTATAAGTGTGGCTGCTCTTTCTCATAGGAGGCCTCTCTTATTTGCTAAAAATAAACCGCAAGCCCTGATTGAGTAAATCAGAAGTCCTGATACAACCATTTTACAAGGAACTACAAATTGTGTCTATTTTAGGAGGGAGGGGCATCCTGGGCAGGCAGCCACTGCTGGGAAGTGTTGATTTTTGAGTCCTGAACTTCAGCGGGAGAGACTGTGCAGTTGCTCTCCCAGGCTTCCCCCCTCCCGGCTGCACTGGATTTTACCTGGGTGAACTATAGTGCTTGAACAATGAGTTATTGGACAGGGTGTGTGTTCTCTCTCTCTGTTCTTGATTAGAAAGGCAAGAGAAAAACTTAGAATCCAGGGAACCCTGTATTCTGGAGAATTTGCTGTGCCATTCACACGTGGTCCTGCTCGCTAATCCCAGCTGGGTATCTGAGGCGCATGCTGTGCGTGGAGTGTAAGCTGGCTGGGTTTTCCCGCCAGTGGAGAGTCAGAGATGGTGCAGTATGAGTGCAGTTGGGGCTGAACTTCTGGTTGTTTGGGTGGCCCCTGTGAGACAGCTTCTCTCTCTTAGGGTACCAGCCTGTTTCTGCTAGAAGCTATTCTTCTTGTAAATGTCACTGGATGGGAAATGTACACAGCCTGGCCGGTAACAATGAGTTCCTTGGCTGGGAGGAGAGCACGGTGGGAGGCACATACAGGGAGTGAGTAATTAACTCTAATTAGATGTATAGATACTTTTTCAAGCCATTAGATATGAAAGCCAAATAAATATTGAACTGAAAATCTCGGAAGAAAAGAACATTTGTACTTGAAGCTGTTTTTCAGTTCTGATTTGTTCTCAGTGAAGCCTCTTTTAAGCCAGCGCTGAAGTAGTTGTGTATGTAAGTGTGCGGGCAGCTTGTCCTACAGCAAACTCGTTTCCAGAGAACCAGAGGCAGAAACCATGTCCACATTAAAGAAAAGACATCCTTGCCAACCATACATGGCTTTAATGTCAGGGGAAAAAAAGCCAACAAAAGCCACTGTTAATATGGGACCCACTCTCTTTGTTCCCTTGGGAACAGAACTGTGAAATAACTTTTTCTGGGACTGGCTGATGTGCCCGATAATGAAGATACAGAAGCTACAAGAAAGGAATATTCATGTCAACTCATGATCATTAAAGACCCTTCCCATGGCACACAAAGGAAGAGATAAACAAGATTTCTGAGTAAGAGCCATGAACGATCGTATCTTCACTATGATGTGAAAATATTCATGCAAAAAAATCTAATATTTTCCTCTTAAAGTGCTTTAAATAGGTTGCCTAAGTAATCAATCCCCCCATCTTATACCTATAGTTACAATGTTATAAAAGCTTAAAACTTTAGAATACATGGCTTTCATAATACAGTAAAAAATGTAATGCAAGGATTAAAGAAATATTTAGTTGTATTCAGAGGAGACCATGCCAGCTTACAATGGATTTATTGTTGGCTGTTGGCCTTCCATTGTCCAGACCAATCAGTTTGAAAACAAGAAAAGCCCAGAGACTCGAGTAAAGTTTACGCATTTTCCTTCTCTCTTATCAACTCTGTATATTGGTTAAATACTGTCAACCCAGAGTCAAATGGAGATTTTTCAGCCTCTTTGGTGGTTTGTCTACTTGTCAGGGCTGCTCTCTGCTGTCAGTTTTAATTAAGATGCCTATTTTTGAATTCCATGGCACAACTGGAGATGCAGTGTAAATCATAGCTACATTTGTTTCCTTGACATTTCCTGGCTCCCAAAACAACAAAAAAAAGTTTCCTTTCAATGACTTCCTGGCATGTTCACTTTCTCTCTCCACTCTTTTCTTGTCCTTTTTTTTTTTTTCTTTTCCTTGCAACAGTTTGGGAGAGCTTTATAATAATAGTAGCATGTTTAGAATGAGCCAAGGATTGGGGCGTTCCTTTCACAGACATATTTTGTCATTTTGGATTGGACTTTTCCACATCGGCTTTGAAGGTTTGAGGCATGGCCCCTGAGGTTGGGGAATCTGTAAGCTGAATGAATTTATACCAGAGGCAGAGCAGAGCAGACCGTGCCTGAGGTTTCCTATCAGCAGAAGAGAGTTTGAGGCCTGGTCCCACCATTTACCAGCTCTGTCATCCAACCTCTTCCACTGCCTCTCTCTGATAGTGTGGTCACAGCTCCCATGTATGCAAATATGATAACAGACAGGAAAAGTACAGGATGGTAAATATGCTTTTGATGGCAAGTAACAGAATATCCGAGTGTCCTTACTTAGCACACACTACAGGAGAAGCTTGGAAGACGGTCAACACATCCTGGGTCTGTCAGCGACTTGGCCACACCTGAGTACCACTCAGTCTCTGCCATTCTCTTGTCCTTTCCTCATGGTCACAAGGTGGCTGCTGCAGCTGTGAACCTATGTCTTCACCCAAGAGTAGCCTGGGTAGAAGGGAAGGGGGCAGGGAAGAGAGCGGTCTTCTTGAGAGGTTGTCTCTTTAATTTCAATTCAGGGGAAAACTTTCCCACCTTTCAGCAGACTTACAGCCACTAGCCAGAGCTAGGTCACAGGGTCACCATCCCCCTGTCACTGGCAAGGGTAATGCGATCGCCATAGGAGGCTTTGGCCAATCTTGACTCATCCCCTGAGGCTGGGCGTGTTGCCGCTGGAACAGAATCGAGGCTTTGGTAGGAAGGAAGACTGGGCATGGCTACTGGGGAGCAACCAACAGAGTCAGCCAGTGCTGTAGGGCATTACCCCAGCGTCAACCAGGGCTGTGGAGTGTTACTCCAGCGTCAACCAGGGACGTGGAATGTTACTCCAGCGTCATCCAGGGCTGTGGAGTGTTACCCCCAGCATCAACCAGGGACGTGGAGTGTTACCCCAGTGTCAACCAGGGCTGTGGAGTGTTACCCCCACATCAGTCAGGGCCGTGGAGTGTTACCCTAGAGTCAGCTGGGGCCATAGAGTCAGCTGGGGCCATAGAGTGTTACCCGAGCGTCAGCTGGGGCCACGAGTGTTACCCCAGGGTCAGCCGTGGAGCGTTACCCCAGTGTCTGCTGGGGCCATGGAATGTTTCTGCTGTCACCCCAGAGGAGGCTGGGGCAGAGCGGGGGTTCAGTCATCCACTGGCCCGCCTAAGTTTTCATAACTGGGCCTTCCTTCCACTTTGGTGTTTCCCAAGGACCACATTTTGGGAACATTCTTCAACCACAAAATTTCTGCCTCCCTTGGGGCTCTGCTGTCCAGCTGTGCTGCCGGCCACAGCTGAAGGGAAGGTTGATGGGTTTGGGATTGTCTCTGGCACAGTCCCGTTGGTTGCAGTCTTTGGCCTTTAACCCTTGAGCAGATGCTGTTCTGCCCCCGAAGTGAGTGACTAAGGGTGGCACTCTAGGACATTGCTTGCCAGCTTTCCCATACCATAGCACATGCAGAGAATGGTAGCACTTCCCTCACTGCAGGAAGGGAAGAGGACGCTAGGCTGGAGGTGACCAGCCACTCCCCAGCCCCCAAGGACCAAGGTAGTCAGTCTACCAGAGACCACATACAGTGCACCTGCACCCACTCTGTGTGTCTGGGAAGCTCTGTTACCCCCTCCTATCCTGCCCTTCCCCCAGCTCCTTGGCTTTCTTAGCAGCCATATCTGACTGTGGCCTCCAAATCCCCTTCCAGAGCGGGTGCAGTTACAGTCATGGTCTCCAGAGCAGGCTGTCCCTCCTTCCCTCACCGAGCAGCATCCCATTAGCTTCAACCTTTCTAGATGCCTTTGGATCCTTTTACCCTCAAATAGCAATGTGACGTGACTCCAAGATGGTGCAGCTTAATTTCAAAGAATTCAGGCTGGGGCCTGGTGGTTCACACCTATAATCTCAGTGCTTTGGGGGACCAAGGTGGGTGCATAACTTGAGCCCAGGAGTTCAAGACCAGCTTGGACGATATAGCGAGACCTCGTCTCTATTTAAAAAAAAGGAAAAAATATATATATGTATTTATTTCTAGGTGTGTGTGTGTGTGTGTGTGGCCAGGTGCAGTGGCTCACACCTGTAATCCCAGCACTTTGGGAGGCCGAAGTGGGTGGATCACCTGAGGTCAGGAGTTCGAGACCAGCCTGGACAACATGGCGAAACCCTGTCTCTACTAAAAACACCAAATTTAGCCAGGCATGGTGACGTGTGCCTGTAATCCCAGCTACTTGGGAGGCACGAGAATCACTTGAATCCGGCAGGCGGAGGTTGCAGTGAGCCAAGATCATGGCACTGTACTCTAGCCTGGGTGAGTACATCTCAAAAAAAATAATAATCAGCTGGGCATGGTGGCGCAAGCCTGTAGACCAGCTCCTCGAGATACTGAGGTGTGAGGATTGCTCGAGCCCAGGTGTTTAAGGTTGCAGTGAGCCATGATTGCGCCACTGCACTCCAGCCTGGGTGACAGACTGAGGCTGTTTCAACAACAAATAAAAATCGGGGAAAAAGGTGGGGTGGGGGGGAGTTAATTAGCTTGAGTAATGGAGAAGTCCAGGCTAGTGTCTGTGTAGGCCCGGCTCGAGGTGCCTGGATTTTGTTTCTTCCTCTTGGCTCCATATTTCTCAAGGATGACCTCACTCTGCCCATAAAGTGCCAGGGAAGCTTCCAGCAACTCCAGATTCACATCCTTAGTGTTAGTTTCTGTTTTCCAACAGTCCCAGCAGAAACTCCCTAATTCCCTCTGATGGACCAGTGTGGATTGCCTGCATTTATCAGTACAGACAGCCTGCATCTAACAATATGGATTGCCCGTCCTGGTCACTGAGACCCGCAGGGCAGCCTCTTGATGGGCGAGGCTCAGCTGTGTCTGTGTGTGTGTGTTCATGTGTGTGCACGATCAACCCCACTGGAGCTCTAGGGACCAAGAAGTGAAAGCTGATCCCAAAGGACAATTTGGAGTGGTATTATTGGAAGAAAGGGGAGAGGACATGGGGCCGGCAAAACCAGTAGGTGACCATCCAAGGAATAGGATGAGAAGCTTGGGCTCTAAGCTGGAGCTGTGTTCTAGAGAAATTCCACCTCAGTGGCATGAAACTCAATGAAAGGATTTTTGATCCAGTGGGGAGGCCAGTGGGTGCTTGTTCTCTAGGGGTTTATGAACATTGATAAATTTGGGTTTATCGGTAGCGGTGTCGAAATCTGTGCTTCTCTGTATATACTGTGCTTACAAAATGTCAGCTTTACAAGTTACTTCAAATCCTAAAAGTTGCCCACAACAGCCTCATGAGATGTACAGACAGAGGTTACTGACATTGTTTTACAGGGGGAGAAATGTCACAGAGGTGGAAGAGCATGCAGGGCCAGGCCTGAGCTCCCTTAGGTTTGCAGGCTGCCTTGGAAGAAGGGAGTGAAAAGGACAAATGTCTGCGAACCGTGTGTGTGGGTTTGGCTCTCAGTCTGGGACAGTGCGGCTGTGCCGAGGTCAGGCCACCTACTCCCAGGTCCCTGTTTCTCTGCCCACTTTCATCAGCTTCCTGGGGAATGTTCTCACGGGGAGTGTTCTCAGAGGATGTCTCTGGCCTGGTTGGGGAGTCTGGGGAGTACCCCAAGTCCTCGGGACCGGAATGGTGAGGTGCATGTAGCCTGGGGGTTGTCCCGCCTTGCTTGGTGCTTTTGGAGGGCGGAGTC